>NC_090934.1:730248641-731498641 GCF_040938575.1 Ambystoma mexicanum | reverse complement strand
CGTACCCTCTGACTCCTTACCTCCCGTGACTCCATCTCCGCTTCCCTTTCCTCCCTTGGCTGGCTTCCCTTTCACTCCCAACTTAAATTTAATTTTCTCTGCTTAGTCTTCAAATCTCTCCATGGTCTTGCTCCCCATTATCTCTCCTCCCTCCTCTCTTTCTACACTCCCTCCCGCTCCCTTTGTTCTGCTGACCACTTCCTTCTCACTGTTCCTCCATCCCCTTGTGCCCCCTCCCGTTTCCACTCGTTCCAGCTCCTGGCCCCCCTGCACTGGAACTCCTTACCTCTCTCAATCCGCTCTATTTCTACCTTCTCCTCATTCCGCACTTCCCTTAAATCTCTCCTTCTCCATTCTCCGCCAAGAAACCCCCCTTCTTGCTCCCCTCCTTCCTTATCTTTTTCCCCCTTGATCATCTCCCTCCCCTCCCCCACCACCCCACTCTCACCCTTTTCCCCTTCCGTTTCCTTCCTCCTTCTCCCCCTCACCCCTCCCTCTCCCTCTCAGTCCTACTGCACTACTCTCCCTCTTCCCTTCAGTTTAATTGCTCTTCTTACTGTTTTGTCGGACTGATTCATACAAATACATATACAAATATTTTAATTAGGAAGCATTCCATTACATTGTGATGTCAAAGTGCATATTACATTTTATCAAACAAAGAAAAGGGGCTGTTACTACACACTGGTTCTTGCAAAAAATATAAGTGCCATATTATCCTAGTGTCCATTGCACATAGTTCATTTTAACAAAATAAAAACCAACTGGTCATCTGAAAGTGATACCTAGTCAACTTACAGCACAAAGACTTTCACTAACAATATACAATATATGACGCTTTAATGTGCAACCTGTTCCACAAAATCTAAAATCTAGGTTCTGTCTCATAAACTACGAGGCACACCCTAGTGAACACTCAATGGAGATCTCAGAAAGAAAAACAAGCAAACGGCAGCAGCAAAGTCTAAATGAAACAGTTCATATTTGTCTAGATGAGCAGTTCGATTCCATCTCAAATGGTCATATATAAAAACATAATTCCACAAGTGGAGGAACTGCATGAACCCTGATTACACAAAGACCACACAAGTGTGCAGATATGCAACCTATAAAAGCAGTACTAATAACGATGTGAAGTGCGAACATACTGATAATCTGCCCAAAAGAAATTTCCAAATTGCCCCAGATCTAGCAGCTGCACATAAAATGCAAATATTTTTTCTCTTAACAGTACGGTGTGCAAATAGAGTGCATACATCTATTTTCAAAAACATAATTGTGCAAATAGCAATAGTAGCAGCTGATATTTTGGAAAGGTTTCAAGTGCATGGGTGTAAACAAGCAAAGCTAAATACACACAGCTGCCCCACAGTTGATAAGGCAAATTACTATATATATATATATATATATATATATATATATATATATATATATATATATATTACATGGCCACGGTAGTGGCCATGTAGTTATGGTTAAGTTGCTGTTTCCATAGGAAGAGCACTTTTTGGGTGGCTTATAACTTCGCTCTCCCTGGACGGATCCTCACCAAACTTTGCAGAAAAAAGTATTTGGGTCACTCTGAATTTTTTTGCAAAGTTTAGTGAGGATTCGTCCAGGGGGGGGGCCAAGTTATAGGGGGGGTCCCAAAACTTTTTTTTTCCCATAGACTGAATGGGAAAATAATTTTGCTTGCGCCTACAGCCCAAACCGCTGGACGGATTTCCACCAAATTTGGACCAGGAGCAGCGGCTTGGTCCCGAAAGCGTGCTTTTGCAAATTTGGTGAAAATCCGTCCAGTAGTTTTTTTTAAAATGACCAAAAAGTAGGTCAAAAAAAGTTAGTGATATCTGTGTTCGGTTCGCGGACACACTAATCGTCTTGCGTGATGTTCGCGGACATGCAACGTGTTCGCTGATTGGACGGCGTGGAGCGTGAAGCGCGTTAGATTTTTCGGTAGCGCCCGCCATCTTGGATTTGCGGACGTCCGCGGACAGCGCGGTGAAACTTTGTTCAAAATGTGTATTTTGTAGAGTGTGTTGGTGTGTAGGAGTGTTTGGGGAGGGTGGGAGTGTATGAGATAGGATGAAAGTTGTGTTTTTTATGTGTTAGACGTTCTTTTTGTGTTTGATTTGTTTGCGGACATCACAGGTGTTCTGAAATGTTCTAAATAAACTGACTAGGGGGTGTTCTAAGGACACAATATGTGTCCATTTTGTTCGCAAGCAAAGTGAAACTGTTCTAAGAATACTCGCAGTGTCTGGGGAGTGTTCGTAGGGGTTGTCCTGAGGACGCTGTCCGTATTGTTCTCTGTCAAGTTGAATGTGTCCTAAGAACACTCGCGGTGTCCTGAAATGTTCGCAAATAAACAAGATGGTGGTGTTCTGAAGACGCTTCTAAGAACACTCGCGGTGTCCGGGGAGTGTTCGTAGGGGGTGCCCTGAGGACGCTGTCCGTATTGTTCTGTCAAGTTGAGTGTGTCCTAAGAACACTCGCGGTGTCCTGAAATGTTCGCAAATAAACAAGATGGGGGTGTTCTGAAGACGCTTCTAAGAACACTCCCGGTGTCCTGGAATGTTCATAGGGGGTGTCCTTAGGACTCTGTCCGTATTGTTTGTTGTTAAGTTGAAAGTGTTCTAAGAACTATCGCGTTGTTCTGAAATGTTCGTAGGGGGTGTCCTGAAAACGGTGTCCGTATTGTTCGCTGGCAAGTTCAAAGTGTTCTAAGAACACTCACATTGTTCGCGGACATTAAAAGTTTCCCATAGATCATAGTTGAAATGTTTGACTCTATGGATGTGATATGCTGCGGTGGTTGTTGCCAGGGCATAGTCTTGGGTGCATGGCCATTTGGCCATGCACCCAAGACTCTATGCCCTGGCAACAACCACCGCAGCATATCACATTCATATTTGCTTATAACTTTGGGTGAAAAACAAATCTATAAGGAACAAAGGTATTAGATACTATGGATGTGATATGGTTGTCCTTATTATTGTATACTTACTGTTTGGTCTAGTAATGGGAGTCCATGTTTTTCTTCTTCATTTCTGTGATAAAAGAAAATAGCATGTTAGTATTAGTATTTTGTAATGACTTATTACATTGTATAAGCAATATACTTTTATTTTTTTTTCGACCCTCATATTTAGTAGAGTACAAATCAGAGTACTGTGCAATTTGCTCAGTTTCTGTATTTGTTGCTAAAATCATTGGGTCTGTGGGAGAAAAAAAAATCCATGTTGGATTCAAAAAAAGCCTTTTTCTGTTATGCTACAGTTTATTTGTTTGTTTGTTTTCAGTGTTCACTTGTTGTTTCTGGCTAATGCTTTATACTTTGCTTTGTTGTATTTTTTTTGGAGCAGTAACAGATTCTTCATTTGTTTTGATATTATAAAATTTTGGAGCAGTTAGATACCAATTGGCGTATTCTAACTGTATTTTTTGGCCTAATTTAGTGGTATTCATTTATCTGATTAGTTGTTGTAGAATCTTTGAGCAGTTAGATATCTTTTGGAGTATTCTAACAGTTTATATTTTTTTAACACAAATTTACTTAAAGGTTTAAATACAGTTTATTTATCAAATTTTGGTTTTAAGAACATCAAATAAGTGTTTGTAGGATTTGCTGGTAATCTCTGCTTTAGAGTAATGGTACTATCATTACATTCAAACCATCCACATTTATATTTTATATATGCAGTGTAGTGCCCTGAATTGGTTGTGGCTCCTGCGTGGTAGATTATACCTATTGTTGTGAAGGTTTTCTTACCAAGTGATATTTGACCATGTGTGAATCCAGTCAGCTTGCAGTTGTAACGTAGAAGCATTAGTATTACGTATTTACTATGTGTTTGTATTACTAACGTGGAGCGATTATCTGAATTGCAGGTAGAGCATAATCTACCATGGTTTGCATTTTGTACAAGTGCTGAAATGGAATGGATTCACAATTTGGTATTGATATATATATGAAGCGTTCATTGGGGATTTCTTCTTGTGTCACATTGTTGCAGAGAGTGCATGCATGTTTCCACATATATGAAATCTGAAAGATTTCATTTATAGGTATGTTTTTGTTTTCCAGTACTTGTAGTAAGTACATTAGAAATTCTTGTGGATCTTCCAGTGAGTTTATAGTGAATTTCACCATTCCAGCACAGTAGTCTAATTGTCGCCTTATTCCAAAAACACTATCAGGGTAATTCATAGAATTTCGCAGAAAAGTGTCGCAAGCCGCTGGCGCAGAGTGTCCGCGTGCGATTGACTGCGCCAGGCACGTGCGCTAAAACCGATTTCCGCGCACAGCGTATTCATGGATTTTAGGCTCCCAAACCAGCCGTGGCGCAGAGTATCGCAGCGACCCTGCAGCAGCGCCAGTAACGCCCCCAAGAACGCCCTCGCGCAAGGAAAAGCCATCAAAATCGCTAAATCATCGCAAAGGGCTGCGCTAACCCTGGACCAGTTTACAGGGCTGCCAAACAAGGAACGCAAAGCGGGTAACGTGCATATCAGGGGTACGCGTGAAGTTATACACGCGATTAGCCAGGGTACGTGTATTACAGGGGTACGCGGGAAGTTTAACACGCGATTGGCCAGGGTACGTGTATTACAGGGGTACGCGGGAAGTTTAACATGCGATTAGCCAGGGTACGTGTATTACAGGGGTATGCGGGAAGTTTAACACGCGATTAGCCAGGGTACGTGTATTACAGGGGTACGCGGGAAGTTTAACACGCGATTGGCCAGGGTACGTGTATTACAGGGGTACGCGGGAAGTTTAACACGCGATTGGCCAGGGTACGTGTATTACAGGGGTACGCGGGAAGTTTAACACGCGATTAGCCAGGGTACGTGTATTACAGGGGTACGCGGGAAGTTTAACACGCGATTGGCCAGGGTACGTGTATTACAGGGGTACGCGGGAAGTTTAACACGCAATTGGCCAGGGTACGTGTATTACAGGGGTACGCGGGAAGTTTAACACGCGATTGGCCAGGGTACGTGTATTACAGGGGTACGCGGGAAGTTTAACACGCGATTGGCCAGGGTACGTGTATTACAGGGGTATGCGGGAAGTTTAACATGCGATTGGCCAGGGTACGTGTATTACAGGGGTATGCGGGAAGTTTAACACGCGATTAGCCAGGGTACGTGTATTACAGGGGTACGCGGGAAGTTTAACACGCGATTGGCCAGGGTACGTGTATTACAGGGGTATGCAGGAAGTTTAACATGCGATTAGCCAGGGAACGTGTATTACAGGGGTACGCGGGAAGTTTAACACGCGATTAGCCAGGGTACGTGTATTACAAGGGTACGCGGGAAGTTTAATACGCGATTGGCCAGGGTACGTGTATTACAGGGGTATGCGGGAAGTTTAACACGCGATTCGGCAGGGTACGTGTATTACAGGGATGCGATTTGGCCAGGTACGTGTATTACAGGGGTGTGCAGGAATTATCACACGCGATTTGGCTGGGTACGTGTATTACAGGGGTGCGTGGGAATCATCACACGCGATTTGGCTGGGTACGTGTATTACAGGGGTGCGTGGGAAGTCACACGCGATTAGGCTGGGTGGGTCCTCACAGGTGTTCCCTGTACACCCTCCACGGCCCCTGCAGGCAGCCTACAAAACAGGGGACTACCCTGCACACCTGCTCATGTCCCCCTGCACCCCCACCCCCCAGCAGTGCAGGGGCAGCCTCCACCAGGCCCCCACCCATGCCTCCCACCACCCCCAACCCCCAGCAGTGCAGGGGCAGCCTCCACCAGGCCCCCACCCATGTCTCCCACCACCCCCACCCGCCCGCCACCAGGGGCACTCTCCACCAGGCCCCCACCCATGTCTCCCACCACCCCCAACCCCCAGCAGTGCACGGGCAGCCTCCACCAGGCCCCCACCCATGTCTCCCACCACCCCCCCGCCACCAGGGGCAGCCTCCACCAGGCCCCCACCCATGTCTCCCACCACCCCCAACCCCCAGCAGTGCAGGGGCAGCCTCCACCAGGCCCCCACCCATGTCTCCCACCACCCCCACCCCCCCCGCCACCAGGGGCACTCTCCACCAAGCCCCCACTCATGTCTCCCACCACCCCCACCAGTGCAGGGGCACCCTCCACCAGGCTCCCACCCATGTCTCCCAACACCCCCACCCACCAGCACTGTGGGGCACGTGGCCAGCAGGCAGTCAGGCAGCAGCAGATGGCAGGTGGGAGCGTGCTCAGGGATCTGGGGGGCAGTAATTTGGCCTCCTGGCCAGGAGCGTGGTCTCTCGTGTGTGAACGCGTGGACAGCCTGATAGGGAGTGAAATCCCACACGTCAGCAAAGGCCCTTAGCGTGTAAACCCGTCAACAGCATATGCGCGCCTATAGTCACCTGCACGTGCAGGAAATTGTTGCGTGACACGTCCCAGTGTCAAAGCGTGTGATTGGTGAAAATGGATCTACACGCAGAAGTGACAAAGCGTGTGATTGGTGAAAATGGATCTACACGCAGAAGTGACAAAGCGTGTGATTGGTGAAAATGGATCTACACGCAGAAGTGACAAAGCGTGTGATTGGTGAAAATGGATCTACACGCAGGAGTGACAAAGCGTGTGATTGGTGAACGTACACGCTGCGTAAGTGACGCTGTACGTGTGGGCCTGTATATAAGGTACATGTAGAACACCATTTCCTTGTACGTGCTTTTCGTGGAGAGCGAGTGGGTGAATTCTGTACTTCTTGTCGTTTCACACGCGATTTACTTCACGGCGTTTCCAGTTCGTATTCCCTGTTACCTCTGACAGCTTTTTCTCTTTTTTCTCTTTTACTGGTTTACCTGGGCCTGTTCCCTCAAACAGTGTCCCCTTCTACTGTTGTCCTGTCTTCTCAGACAGCGTACACATCTTCTTTTGGCGGGGGTTTAGCCAGCCAAACGCGCTCATTTTTCACGCTCTTTTACCTGGCAGACGGTGAGTCACGCACGTATCCAACTTCTGTGCTTGCCCCGTGTGTAGCCTACCCCTTCAGAGGTCATTCTAGGCTGCGTGTGACACGCATACGTTCATTCTTGTGTTACTGGGTGCCACAGCGTAGTGCAGGTTTTTCATTCTGCACACGTGGTCTAGGAGGGGTTGCGTGCACGTCATCTCCCTTTTTTGGGCCTCCTGTGCGTTGCGTGACCCGTCATCTTTCCCCAGGGGTTACAATCAGCCGTGCTAGAGCACTAGGGTACAATTACCATCTGGTACCCAACCCCTTTGACCCCCAATTGCCCAGGACAATTGTCTACAGCCACTCCCATACGCACATTAATATCAGTGCCATGGCTGGGAGGCGAGGATTCCGTAAGGGTGGCAAAGGTGGAAGAGCCACAAGTGGTGGCCGTGGTGGATCCGGTAGGGGACGTGGTCGTAACTTGCAGGGTGAGCCTGTCCCCCCATGTGTGGAGGACCAGTCAAGGGCACCCATCATCCCCCCCCTCCCGTTGAGGCTGAAGTGGCTGACACCATCCATGCTCAGCCCTTGTTGGACCAGCCCATTGTGGCACCAGACCTGGCTGACTCCATGGCTGACTTCCAGGTCAGCAGGGCTACGACACGTGCGCTGGTGCACGTTGATGCCATCATGCCACGTGGATCTGGGGCAGCAAGGTCATCTGCTGCACCAAGGAGGCAGGGCGGAGAGGCTGCAGGGGCAGCTGCGGCTCCATCCACCCCAGCCCTCACACACCCAGCCAGGACAGTGTCGGTCCTAGTCCATGCTGCTGACATTCCCCCTGACACCATCACACTAGAGCCAATGCCTGCACCAACTCCCATGCTGAGTGTGCAATCCCACACTCCTGATACAGAGTCCACCAGGGCTCCTGCCCCTAGTGTCCAGAGCGGCGCAGGACACTCAGGATCACCACCACCTTCCAAGCGGAAGAGGAAGAGTGCTCGTCCGGCACAGGCTGATGCCCCAGACACGGCTACACAGTCCGGCCCGTCCAGGAAGCCCAGCTTCACGGATGACGAACTGAATGCACTTGTCGAGTATGTGTCCGGACATGACAACGAGATGGTCATTGTTGCAGGATCCAAGACCACACCTGCACAACGCCAGGCACACTGGCAGACCGTTGCGGACATCGTAAGTGCCCTTGGAATCGTGAGGCGCACAGCCAATGATTGCTATAAGCGCTGGAATGACCTAAAGCGCAGGGCAAAGAGTAAGCTGGCCTCAAGTCATGCCGCAACTCTAGTGACTGGAGGTGGGTCTCCAGTAGTAGACATGGAACTCACTCCACATGAGTCAGTCGCTGGGACCTACGTCACAGAGGAACAGATCCAAGGCGTGGGAGATCTGGCTGATTACGAGGCATTGTCCGGTGAGTGCACATGCATGTGTGTGTCATCCATGTGCATGGTGTGTGTGTGAGGGCTTCTGTTTGGGTGCCAGGTGAGAGTGTGTGCGCCTGAGTCGTATGGGTCAGCCATGTGCTTCATGCAATCCTTCCTGCGCAGCTGCATTTGGCCATAGCAGTATCCCTTCTGCCAACAGTAGACATCTAGCACAACTGCACGCCAGTTGCCCTTGAAGTGTCACCTTGACACAACATATTTGCTTCTTTTTCACTGTTCATTCAGTCAGTTTGTTTGCATTCCACCACTTTCACTAGGCATGTCGCTGTCCACTAGTCACATGTCTGACATGGGTATGGTAAAGTGGAGTGACTTTGTTACCTGGATATCATTTGTACACACATGTCCCTGTGCAATTTGACCATTTCAGACTGGCAGCTCCAGGTGAAAAATCTGACCTGTTAGAATTAGAAAAGCTATTACATGCGGGAACTGGACTGAATGAATAGGTGCTGCCCTCCTCTCCATCTTCACTCAATAGCAATGGTACATGCCATCTGTGTGATGGCATGTGTGTTTCACCTGCCAATCACAGGCCAATGTGTGATGCCACTGCCAGGCAGCATGCAGAAAATTTGTTCATCTTCCATCTTGGTGTCATCAGTGTGTGCCATTTGCCTGCACTTCATACGCAGTGAGGGTGCATGCATGGGAGGGTTTTAGTCATGTGGGACATGTGTCAATCAAGTACTGGTTCTCTTGCTTCTCAGCCCTCAATGTGTGCCATGGTGCTAATGCCTGTTTCCATTTCTTTGTTTTCATGTCTTTGCAGGGGAAGACGCACCTGATACTGCTGGGGTTGTGGAGATGGTGCAGACCCAGGAGGTGTCCCAGGGCCGACCAACCACCAGTGAGGGACGTGGTGTGGTGGTGGGGGAGAACCCACAAGTGCTGCAGGTCGTGCTCTCAAGGGGTGTCTCTGGCTGCACCTCCCCCGAGCTGTACTCAGGTGTTGATTCGGATGAGACCTACGTGCCGTCGCAGGTGAGTGTTCCAGGGAGGGATTCTGTTCTGTCTCACCCACCTGCACCAGGGTCAGTACCCTCCATGGGGATGTCAGTGTTGGCAGCTACGCCTTCGGTGGTTACGGATGCAGGGTCACACTCCGCGACATCTGATCCTGTTCCTGGGCCAGCAGATCAGAGGGGGAATGCAGTCCTGCAGCCTCAGGCAGTGCCGGCACAGCAAGGCGCAGTTCGCCTTGCCCCAGACAGGTGTGGTGCCCGCCGACGTGGTGGCCGTACGCCACCCGGCAATACCGCATGGGAGCAATCCATTTACGGTATGGCTACCCAACAGGCTGCATCATCCGAGATGATGGCTCAGGCCATGGATAGGGTGGCCACTTCCATTGTCCCCCCAGAAAGGCTGATGGAGCGACTAGAGCAGGCAACCGACTCCATCTGCCAGTCACACAGGGAGGACATGTTGGGGTCCAACAGGGACAGGCGGGCGGCACTGGCGACTCTGCAGGAGGCCATCTCCATTGAGTCCCAGGGCCACAGGGAAGCCCTGAGGCAGGAGCTCCTACACCTCAGGACGACTCTTGTTGAGCTTGAGGCTTCAACACACCAAAGGACAGAACAGCAGCTGGAGCGTCTCACCCGTACGCTCTCAGCTGAGATGCAGGCAACGAGGGCGGAGGTCCGGGCATCCCGTGAGTTGTTGCATGGGGACCTCCGCACACTCATCCTCCAGAACCAGACCTACCACACCCGCATGCTTGCAGCCATGGAGGAGCAGACTAGGGCCTTGCGTGGGCTGCCTCCCATAGTGCAACCACCTCCGGATGCAGCTGCACAGGGTGATAATAGCGACAGCAGTGATACTCCCACAATAGGGTAGCCGTGTGGGCCATGAGCCCATGGAGGTGTTTTATCTTCCCAGGATCCACGCAGGTGGGTTCTGGTGTGCATCCTGTCCTCGGACCTCCTGGGTGGCCTCCCCAACCCCCCCGGGCCCATCAATGGCCATTTTTGATTGTTTCTTATTTTTATTTTTATTTTGATTTCTTTTATTCCCAATTTTTTTGGGACGATCTGTTGGCTTCGATCTGTTGGCTTCGATCTGTTGGCTTCGATGTGTTGGCTTCGATGTGTTGGCTTCGATCTGTTGGCTTCGATCGGTTGGCTTCGATGTGTTGGCTTCGATCTGTTGGCTTCGATCTGTTGACTTCCGTGGTTCCTGTGGGCATACGCTGCATTGTGGCTGGGCACATGCAGGCTTGTAATGTATTTGGTTCAGATGCTTGGGTTTGAGTCACACACACCCCTCCTGCTTCCCGTTTCCATGGGCTTGCAAAGGGTGTGCCCAAGTGACAGTGAATTACACAGTGACGTTGGACTCCCATGAGCTGTGTGGCCAGTCTGTAGTCAATACTGTGTATACATTCATAGTGCATATTGCTGTTGTGTTGTACACTGCATGTTGCATTGATGTGTAACTCTTCTTCTGTGTCTACCTCCCAATTTGCAGGTCCCTTCCTCAAGTCCACACAAGGACCTCTAGTCTGGAGATGGGGACCATGTTGGCAGCAGTGCACCTACAACTCTACATGGCGCCAACACTGCACAGTTGGTAGTGGTGGGAGTGCAGGCATTTCCAGGTGGTGAGACTACTAATATGTAACATTTGTGATGTCATGTTAATGGTACTACGTGCTCAAGTATGTTGTTGGTCCGGCATTGCTGTGAGCATTTCAGGTGTTGCAGGTTTCTAATAGTGCCACTGTACATAGTGAGAGTGATGTCATGTTGTGGGGATTACTTTGTTTACCTGCAATTAGCATGACATGGCACGGTGTGTCGTGTGGCAGTGCTGGGGTTGGGTTGGCTGACATGGCACTGTCCTCTTGTTGCATTTTGCAAGTGGGTATTCATTTTAGCTGCTTCAATGTGTAACTTCACAAAACTGCATAGGTGGTGTCTGTGTGGGTAGGGATGCACACATTGTGACACTTCCAGGTGAACAATCTCAGGCTGACATGGAATTCCCGGTTCATTCTCCAGACATTCAGGATCAGTGTCAGGTTGAGTCATCATTGATTGTCAGATGGAATGTGCCAGGGCAGTGTGCACTCCACAGGGGTGTGATTTCTATGTGAAGTAATTAGCCACTAGCTGTGTACGGGCTGCCTCCCCCCGTGCCCTTTCCCCTCCCATGCGCAGCGGCTGTGCATGTGGTTGGGGATGTGGGGCCACCACCATGTCCACGGCCAGGCCCCGGCGTGTTGCAACGTTGTGCAGGACACATGCTGCCACTATGATCCTGCACACTACTGGGGGAGCGTATAACAGCTGCCCGCCAGAACGGTCAAGGGAGCGAAAGCGTGACTTTAGCACTCCGAATGTGCGCTCCACTATGCCCCTGGTTGTAATGTGGGCTGTGTTAAATCTTACCTGGGGTGGCGTGGTGGGGTTCCGAATTGGCGTCATCATGTGGGGGCTGAGAGGGTAGGCACTGTCCCCTGTGGAGGTGGGGATTGGTATCATTGGTGAGGTTGTGACCTTGCTCAGTATCCAACATGCATGCATGTGCAGTGGCATACATACTCACCAAGCAGCCATGTATCGCCATGCCGCCCAGCTTCTAGGTCCCGGCTTAGGGTGGACATTCGGTAAATGAAGTTGTCGTGGGTGGGGCCAGGATAGTTGGCATATACTGAGGTGATGATTCCCTTGGCATTACATGCTACCTGCACGTTGATGGAATGCCAGTGCTTGCGGTTCCTATAGATGTGCTCAGATGCCCTGGGGGGACGTAGAGCCACATGGGTGCAGTCGATGGCACCTAGCACTTTGGGGAATTGTGCCACTGCGTAAAAATCCAGGGCGGCAGCATGCCTTTCTGCAGGTGTTCTGGGCAGGTATATGTGCCTGCGGACTGATGGGCGTGCAGTCATGATGTTCAAGACCTGGTGTAGGCAGCGTGACTGGGTGGCCTGTGACACCCCACCCACTATGGCACTTGTCCGCTGAAATGATCCAGTGGCTAAGAAGTGCAGTACATTGAGGACCTTCTCCAGGGGGCTGAGTGCTTGGGAGCACAGGGTGGGTGATGTGAGGTCATCCTCCCACTCACTCACCAGGTCCAGTATGATGTGTGGTGGAAACCTGTACCTCCCATACACCTGGTCATCAGGCATCCCGAAAAGGCTGGTTCTGGGTGTGAATATTCTGGCCCTGACTATCCTCCTCCTCCTCCTTTGGTAGCCCACTGCCACTGCTGCTAGGAACGGTATGTTCATCCTGGCGTCTGAGCTTGTTATTGTTAAAGTCCGCAATTTATGCTTTGCGCGTGTTCTAGGCGAGCGTGTGACCCGCGCACCCCTGGAATCCAGTTCCCAGTCCAATAGCGTGTGGAAATTCACACGCACCACGGGATACAGCGTGTGACCCGCGCACCCCTGGAATCCAGTTCCCAGTCCAATAGCGTGCGGAAATTCACACGCACCACGGGATACAGCGTGTGACCCGCGCACCCCTGGAATCCAGTTCCCAGTCCAATAGCGTGCGGAAATTCACACGCACCACGGGATACAGCGTGTGACCCGCGCACCACTGGAATCCAGTTCCCAGTCCTATAGCGTGCGGAAATTCACACGCACCACGGGATACAGCGTGTGACCCGCGCACCCCTGGAATCCAGTTCCCAGTCCAATAGCGTGCGGAAATTCACACGCACCACGGGATACAGGTTCGCTGACGTACTTGCGTGTGTAAGTGGCCGCGCACCCATTAAATACACGTACATAGGCCAATCGCGTGTCCGCGCACTTTTGTCCAATTACACGCGATGACACTCTGACGTGCAGTATCTCCACGTGTGCCCCGTCATCACGTGCTGAGTGGGGAACACCCGTGCGGGTCACGTCACAGACGCGCTTACGCGCTGAGGGACTCTGGTCCAATAGAATCGCGTATGCGTGCTGACGCGCTTACGCGCTAAGGGCCTTTCCTCGGATTTCACGCTGACGTGCAGGATATTCACGTGCCAAATCACTCCGTATCAAGCTGGCCACGCGAAAACACACGGAAGCCCACGCTCCTGCCCAGAAGGCCGAGTTACTGCCCCCCAGTGCCCCGAGCAGCCTCCCACGTGCCATCTGCTGCTGCCTGCCTGCCTGCCTGCCTGCCTGCTGCCACCGTGCCCTGCCATTTGGTGCCTGCACATCAGCCATCTGCAGGGGTCCAGTTGCTGTGTCCACCCCTGCTGGAACTGAAGACTCCCGACTGGGATTACATCGCTCCACAGCCCAGCCCCAGGACCCAGTTGCCCACCCACACCTGCCTCTGGGGTTGCCATGTCGGGCACTTTCACATCTGGCACCAGTGGCAACCCCAGGCCAGAGGGGCAGAGGGGCACCAGCTTCACTGTCACCGAAGTTGGTGTCCTGGTGGAGCATGTCCTGGGGCAGTATGATGCCCTCTTTGGATCGTCCCGCGCCAGCAAGGAAGGACGGCAGAGGATCTGGGCCGACTGTGTGGTTGCCATCAACGCGGAGGGGGTGGCAACCCGCGACGTCCTGAAGATCAAGAAGCGCTGGGAGGACTTGAGGTCCAGGACCCTTGTGAAGGCCCGGCACCTCGTGGAGGGGGGCCGGGGCCGCATGAGTTCCATCCAGATGAGGGTCCTGGAACGCGTACGCCCAGCGCTCCACGCCCAGATCCTTGAGAGGGAGGCCCGTCTGGAGTTGAGCGGTAAGTGTCCATGCATTACTGTGTGAGACAGGGCATGTTGCGGTGTGCTGGTTCTATGATACTTGCCTGTATGTGTGCCATAGGCCATGTATGCATGTATGTGTGCAGGGACATCATGGTAATGCATGTGCGACCAGTGATGTGTGATGCACATGGTTGTTGCATGTGTTGAAATGCTGCATGGGGAGCCCTATTCAGATTTTGAACATGAGAGCATGCCAGTCTCTGTACCTGGACATGGGTGGGGGTGAGGGATGGGTGCTGATGTCAGGTACATATATGGTAGCCATGTCTGTGTGCCTGACCTGCGTGTCTGTGACTTGTGCATGCCATGGATGCATGACACATGTGTGTGACAATGCAGAGATTCAGTAAAGCAGCCAAATTACCCTTGTATCCGCTGTGTTTGGTGTGTTTGGGGCCAGATGGATGTGACTGAGGTGAAGTGTGTGCATGTGATGGGCATGAGCCATGATGCATGTGAGTTACATATCATTGAATGTTTCAAGAGTCCATTGGACATGCATGGAAATGTCCATGGCATGCACCATGCCTGTTACTGTGTGTGTTTTGCCTGGACTGACCCATGTGTTGTGGAGGGACATGATGGAAGTGTACTTTGACAGTGGTGCTCATCTGCTATTGCTTCCTGTCTAGGGGACCATTGTACAGTGCCCTGATGCTTGTGTTCTTTGTCTCCCTCTACGCAGCGGCTAGTGAAGAAGAGGGCGGAGACGGCGCTGTGGAGCAAGGCGGCGGGGATGCCCCCACGGCTGCAGCGGAAGGGGTGGGTGAGCCCCCACAGGGGCCTGCTACGGTGGGAGACGGTGAGGAGCCATCCAGGTTGGTGGTTTGCACAGAGGAGGAGGAGGCCGCCACTGGGGCACACATGGGGCCTGGTGGGGGCATCCCTGCTGGTGCAAGTGGTGCAGTCCAGGGCCAGGGGCAGGAGGCAGCACAGGTCACCGTGGAGGGGCCTGTGCATGTCGCTGTCCCTGACCCTGTGAGTGCACCACCATGCACCAGCAGGGATGCCCCGTCCCAGGCCTGTCCGCAGGTAGAGGGGATGTCCATGTCACCTGACTCCCCTCCACCTGCGGACGTGGGAACCCCTGGCCGTGCGGAGAAGGTCCTGATTGGGGTCGCGATGCGCACGGCTGTGATTCGTGATGCCGTGCGTGCTTCCCGGGAGGAGCATGCACGTCATCACGAAGTGCACCGTGCCGACGTGGCCCAATTGGGATCGGCCATGTTCGGGGGTTTCCTGCATGTGTTGGCCAATGTGGCGGCCCTCTCCTCCTCTGTGCAGGCTATCCACCAGTCGTTCTCCTTGCCGTCTTCCAGCCCAGATGCCACCAGGGCCCCCTGTGGACCTGCCCCGACCAATGCAGCCAGCTCGGTGGGGATCCCATCCCTGCCACAGTCGGGAGTCAGAGATCCAGCAGGGGTGGACACCAGAGCAACTGGACCCCAGCAGATGGAGGATGTGACGGCATCATCGGGCAGGGCACGTGCACGACGGCGTCGGTGGTTTCCATCAGCCTGGATGCCGTCGTGCTGGCACAGGCAGTTGCGTCGGAGGCAGCAGCAGGCTCAACGTGGGAGGCATCATGGCTCGGGGCCATCAACATCAGGGGTGCAGGCATCGGCCGGAGGGCAGGAGAACCCTGGAATGGGAGTGGCTTCCGTGTGGGAGAGGTTGTGCCAGCGGATAGGTGCGGAGCGGCAGCGGGCAGAGGAGGAACGGCTCACGATGGTCAGGGCGGAGGACTCCATGCGGAGGGCGCTGAGGCGGGCTGAGTGCCTCGAGGGTCTTCGCAGGGAGTTTGAGCTTGACACTGCGTTATCCCTGCGGGACCTCGGGGCCAGGGAACTTGCCCGCCTCCAAGCCATTGACCAGGAGTTCGATGATGCCCTGGCCCATGACAACAACCAGTGAGCCGTCCGAATAGCCCGCTGCCTTTGTATATAGTTGTATAGTTAGGGTTAGGTTTCCTTTGTTTTTTTGATTTTTTTTTGGTTGCGATTGGACAATGCACCACTTTTTTGTATATAGTTCACTTTTTAGTTAGTAGTCAGTTAGGTTTAATTTGGTAGGGCTCATGGACCCAGGATGATCTTCTTCATTGGCTTATTTTAATTTTTCAGATTATTTTCTTGGACATTCATCTTGTTTTGTTTGATTTGCTTTGTGTTCTTTCTTATTTCATTTCCATTCTACTTGCTGTTAAATACATATTATTTTTTTAATCTTCAATGTGTCGTATCATCTCATTGCTTTCAGGCATGTCATGTTGGGTGTTTTGTCATTCGCTTGCAGCCATTGTGTGTGACAGACATGTGTTAAATTGCATTATTTAAATTGGGGGTGTAACATGTAATTGCCTTTGATATGTGGGTGGGTGTGATAGTTGGTTGGGCCTTTTGGCAGGGGAGGATGGGCATTACGGACATGATTGGGGAATGTTGGGACCCAGGTGCAGGGGGGCATGGATTGGACATGGGTGGGGGCCTGCTGGCAGGTGCCCCACAGTGCTGGGGGGGGTGGGGGTGGTGGTAGACATGAGTGGGGGCCTGGTGGAGGCTGACCCTGGTGGCTGGGGGGTGGGGGTGGTGGGAGACATGAGTGGGGGCCTGGTGGAGGCTGACCCTGGTGGCTGGGGGGTGGGGGTGGTGGGAGACATGAGTTGGACATGGGTGGGGGCCTGCTGGCAGGTGCCCCACAGTGCTGGGGGGTGGGGGTGGTGGGGGACATGAGTTGGACATGGGTGGGGGCCTGCTGGCAGGTGCCCCACAGTGCTGGGGGGTGGGGGTGGTGGGAGACATGAGTGGGGGCCTGGTGGAGGGTGACCCTGCACTGCTGGGGTGTGGGGGTGGTGGGTGACATGAGTGGGGGCCTGTTGGAGGGTGACCCTGCACTGCTGGGGTGTGGGGGTAGTGGGTGACATGAGTGGGGGCCTGGTGGAGGGTGACCCTGCACTGCTGGGGTGTGGGGGTGGTGGGAGACATGAGTGGGGGCCTGGTGGAGGCTGACCCTGGTGGCTGGGGGGTGGGGGTGGTGGTAGACATGAGTGGGGGCCTGGTGGAGGGTGCCCCTGGTGGCTGGGGGGTGGGGGTGGTGGGAGACATTAGTGGGGGCCTGGTGGAGGGTGCCCCTGGTGGCTGGGGGTGGGGGTGGTGGGAGACATGAGTGGGGGCCTGGTGGAGGCTGACCCTGGTGGCTGGGGGGTGGGGGTGGTGGGAGACATGAGTTGGACATGGGTGGGGGCCTGCTGGCAGGTGCCCCACAGTGCTGGGGGGTGGGGGGGTGGGGGACATGAGTTGGACATGGGTGGGGGCCTGCTGGCAGGTGCCCCACAGTGCTGGGGGGGTGGGGGTGCAAGGGGACATGAGTTGGTGTTCATTAGTTCAAGGAGACATGTGCCTTTGCTGGGGGGCATGCCCATGGTGGGTGGGCTGCCTGCGGGACATGACCAGGGATGCAGGGTAGTCCCCTGTGGTGTGGGCTGCCTGCAGGGGCCGTGGAGGGTGTACAGGGTACACCTGGGAGGACCCACACTGTCAAATCACATGTGGAACTTCACGCGCACCCCTGATATACACGCGCCCAGGCTATTCGCGTGTGGAACTTCCCGCGCACCCCTGAAATACACGCGCCCAGGCTATTCGCGTGTGGAACTTCCCGCGCACCCCTGAAATACACGCGCCCCCAGCCTATTCGCGTGTGGAACTTCCCGCGCACCCCTGAAATACACGCGCCCAGGCTGTTCGCGTGTGGAACTTCCCCCGCACCCCTGAAATACACGCGCCTAGGCTATTCGCGTGTGGAACTTCCCGCGCACCCCTGAAATACACGCGCCCAGGCTATTCGCGTGTGGAACTTCCCGCGCACCCCTGAAATACACGCGCCCCCAGGCTATTCGCGTGTGGAACTTCCCCCGCACCCCTGAAATACACGCGCCTAGGCTATTCGCGTGTGGAACTTCCCGCGCACCCCTGAAATACACGCGCCCAGGCTATTCACGTGTGGAACTTCCCGCGCACCCCTGAAATACACGCGCCCAGGCTGTTCGCGTGTGGAACTTCCCGCGCACCCCTGAAATACACGCGCCCAGGCTGTTCGCGTGTGGAACTTCCCACGCACCCCTGAAATACACGCGCCTAGGCTATTCGCGTGTGGAACTTCCCGCGCACCCCTGAAATACACGCGCCCAGGCTATTCGCGTGTGTAACTTCCCGCGCACCCCTGAAATACACGCGCCCAGGCTGTTCGCGTGTGGAACTTCACGCGAACCCCTGATATACACGTAGCCCGCTCCCCCAGACCCGATCGCGTGTGAAACTTCACGCGAACCCCTGTGATGCACGTACCCTGCTGAAATCGCGTGTTAGACTTCCCGCGCACCCCGGTATACACGCACACGTATTTTTTGTCAGCGGGTGTCCGTGTTTGTGGGTACCCCTTTGCACGTCATTTTTCCTGGAGGGCCACAGTATGGGACATTCATCATGGCAGTATATAGGTGCGATTTGTTGGCGCACCTTTTGGCGCACATTTCTTACAGCCGCAGAGACGCTACCGCCTGCTTTCTTGTGGCGGTCGTGTTTGTGCCTGTGCGCTGGTTTGAGCGTGCGCTTTTTTCCCCTATTCTATTCCATGAATACGTGCTGTAGGCGAGCGTGTGGGCGTTCCGCGCACTTGTGCCCTGTACTTCCCCCGTGACGCCCACGTTTTGGCAAGTTGTTCCCCATTCCGAGTGTTACGCCCGTGTTCCGCCTACTTTTGTTGCGTGCGCCGCGCTATGTGCGATTTTCGCTGTGGCCTGTGCGATTTTCGCAGTGACCTGGCGCACGCTGTTAGATGGCCTGTGCGCCAACGTGCGCCGCGCACTTTTTATCGCACATCCGCTGGTTTTCTCGCGCACGGCCTTCCATGAATCGACGTGCGCTGCTTTTCGTGCGATTTACGCAATTGCACTGCGATTTTCGCTATTCCACTGCGATTCGCACGTTTTTGCCCACTTGCGCCGCGCTAATTATTCCATGAATCGGCCTCTATATGTGTTGTCAGGATTGTTTGCTGCATTTCTGTGAAGTACTAACCTTTGCAAACACAATGGGTCTGTACTGTGTAAGTAAATGTTGTCAACAATTGGTGGTAATTGAAATAGAATATTCATTGCTACATTTGCATAGCAACTTACACCAACTATATTTGAGAATTTAAATGGTCCAGGTAGTTCTCTAACTGCTTTTTTTTGGAGTTTGTCTTCCTTCTTTAAAGAAGTACCTGGTTTACTTTCTCTAATTGATTCTTTTTTGTTTGTGGTACTTGATGAAGTATTGGTTTCTTTTACTCTCTTTGGAGGATTTGCAGTGACGTCCTGTTGCATTTCTGTTTGATTTAGTTTTCTTTTACAACGTTTTAGTTTTTTTGGAACAGAATATGTGTTTAGATGGGGAGTGTATAGTGAGCGAAGTCTATTATATTCTAAAATGCAAGGAATATCAGCGTTTACTTTACTTGCATCAAAGTTGATTAGAAATAGACCGTCAAGTGTACGTGAGCATGATAGTGCTATGTAGCTCATGCCTTCTTTAAAGACTGTGTTACCAATATCTATCATTGCTTTGTCTAGGGTAAGACCTTGTGATTTATGAATCATGACTGCGTATGCAAGAGTTAGAGAAAATTGTTCTCTGCATACATACATATCTTTGAAGAGAAGGAATATAGCTGTTGAGCGTCCTATCCGTTTTACTTCTGAAAGTTTGTCAAAGAGTATATTGACAAACTGAATTTTGTTGTCACGTGGGTATGTTTGAAAGCCAACAACTGTACCCAGTGCTCCATTAACTAGTCCTTGGTCCACGTCAAGGTTACGTTCAAGCATTAGTCTGCAATTTAAGGATAGTTTTAACATCTTTTCTAAGCCTGCGGTGTTTGAGATTGATTTTTCTAAATGATTTAGTCTTGTTGTGGCTTGGTCACACATGGGTAGTGTCATACCATGTACATCTAGTTTGTCTGTGGCGCTAATTTCCATTATTGGTTGCATTTCTTTACTTAACATTATTTCATTGAATTTGAGACAGCTTGCAAGAGTTGGCATTAAGGCCATACAATTGACATTTTTGTGGGCTAATTGTTCCATAACATCTGTAGCACATGCATTATCGCCATAAAGTGCATTAATGTGCCGGGTTTTCAATGTTGCTTCTGCTTCTTTAGAAAGTTTACCAACTCTCAAACTTTTTGAAATGTTGGCATAAGTTAGATCTGCAGATTGGTGCATGTTTTCTGTTAATTCTCTGTATTGGAAATGTTGCCAAAGGTTGACATTTCCAATGCTGCCAACAGTTTTACGGCAGAGTTTGTGCCCTAATGTTTTAAAAATAGGTTCACCTTTTACTGGTGTTAATTGAAGCAGATCTCCAAAAACAATAATGTGTTTTCCTGCAAAGAGCTCTTCATAGTCTGTTTTGAGTACTTCTTGTAATCTGAGGTGAATCAAAGCTAACATCAGGTTGGAGACCATGCTCACTTCATCTATTAGTAGCATTTTCATTTGTTTCAATACTCTGCGTAATTCCATTGCAGCTTCTGCAGAAAGTTTGTAATAGTCTAATTTGTTCTGGTGTTCTACTGGTAATAGTAGTAATCGGTGTAATGTAACACCACCTATGTTGTAGGCAGCTAAACCTGTGGGGGCAGTGACAACAGCTGACAGTTTGTTGTTTGTCAATTGTTGAAGGAACTTACTAATGATTTTGATTAGGAATGTTTTGCCAGAACCAGCTTCACCACTGACGTACAGTAGTATAGGTTTATAATTATGGCAGGAACATTCTTTATTTTCATGTTTTACACCATGTGCAATTTGTTTTGTTACTTCTTGAAAAATGCTACTTTGCTCATTGTTTAGTTTTGATTGTAGTATAGTTAAGTCTTCCTTATCTTCATATTGACACATGGTGTTTTCTACTTCTATCATAGCTAATTCTGCCTCATTTGTTATTAGTGGTTCTCCCAGTGGTTCTTGGCTTCCTGTTACAGAAGGTTGACTACTGTCAGGAGTACCCTTATCTAGTTGGGCTTGGAGTTCTTCCTCATGTTGCTGTTCATTGTGCAACATTGTTTTGTACTGTGTAAAGTTTACATCAGTTTTAGTGCTTTCATTTGCTTTGAAAGCATCCTCATATGAGTCATAGTTATCTAGTCATTGTTCTTCTTTTCACCATGGTTTGAAGAGTTGTAGCAGGGACATGTAATGTACTTCTTTATGTTGAGGAGTCTTCAATGACAATTTGATATGATTAATTAAATTTGGTTTAGTGAGTTTAACTAAGCTGCCTTCACAGTCTGTCACTCTATATTAACCTTTTTTTTCATCAGGTTTCATATTATTTTTGTATGTGTAGTTTTGGGCTATTTGGTATAGACACATGTTTTCCAAAGTATTACTTCTGTTTGGGTAGTATGTGTCCAATAAATTGTTTTTTAAAATGTCTTGGCTGTTGGGATCATGTTTGGCTATTGTTTCTATATCTTCATATGATTTTAGAACTCTTTTTCTAGATTTAGCTGGACCAAGACTTAGCCATACTATATTTTCAGATTTACCATACAATGAAGTACCAGTTAAACGATCAGCTGCTTCATAGGATCCACATTCTCTATGGGTGAGCATTTTTATGCCCATGCTGTATAATTTCTGCGATACTGTTTTATCTGATGACAGGTCATTCCAGAGGTCTTGGAGCTCTGTCTTTTCTGCTTTAGTTAAGTATGCTGTGACATATCGTGCAACTGCAGTAGAATTGTCTGCAATGTACTGCACATCTATGTTTGCATTCCATAAGTGGGCAATGATTGCATTATAATCATTGATATATTTTTCTTCTTCTTTTCTTTTTATGTAATATGTATTTTTAGGTGACTTACCTTTAACACTATGTCTAACTGAAGACATGAGGTTGTTTACTTGACCTGTATTTGTAACTGGTCTAGGGAAACCAAATCGGCATTTGGTGTAGTATTTGCCTTTGTTTTTGTATTTGCGACGACAATATTTTCCACATTTGTGTCTTTGAAATTGTAAAATTTGTGCACGAAGATCACTATTTGTGGCTTCTGATGGAATTTCACAAGTGACATATTTTTCAATAAACTGTAAAACAGTGGCATCACTGTCTTGACCAAATTTAGGAGCATCTTTAATCCATAAAAGCATGTGGATATGTGGTGCTCCTCTGGCTTGGTATTCTTTTCCCCAAAAGAAGTGTTGCACTACTCCAAGGGGAGGAACAGTTTTATTACAAATAAAATGTAGCATAGCAATGAAGCGATGGTGAAAATATCTTGAAACATTAACAGGATCCAAAGAACAAAGTTCTCCAGTTGTTAGAATATCTATGTTTGTTTTGTTTTTATTTGATATGCGTAGGAAATCATGTAAATCTTCCCATGCATATTCTGCACAACTTAATGTAACAAACCAAGTGGGTGGGCCAAGGTTTCTGATCATACAACTTACATCTCCATGACGTTGAAACCAGTACTCTTTAGTACCACGCATATTTGCTAATAGATTTGTAATATTTGATTGTAAAACCTCATCCTTTTGTTGCACTTTCTCTAATAATTGTGTAGCTGTCATATTTTGAAAGTGTGATCCTGATTTTAATATGTGTGCAACTCCGTAACATAAAGTTGCTAGTTCACTTTCAAAGAGTAGGTGGAATATGTATTCCACATTTTGTCTAAATCTGGGATCTTCAGAATACATCCGTAATGAGCGGTATTCTGAAGCTAATATTTGAATAGGTCTATCATCATACCTTCCTCCTTTGCAGTAGGAAAGAGTAGAGGAAAAGCATGTGCTTCTATACTTTTTTCCCATATACTGATTAGCGATCCTTTTGTTTGACAAATTTGGTAAGTTTTCAGTACATCTTGTACGGTGTCATTACAGTGCAAAGGATGAATTGTATAATGGTCTAAAGTATTTGATATTGTAGCAGGATCTAGTAGCTCAAATTGACCAGCTTCTTGTGTTTCTTGAATTATTTCAGTTGTATCTTTCAAGTTTCCTTCAATATTAATTTCTTTGTAATATTCATTATTCTCTTTAAGATATTGGAAGGCTTGTCTAACTTTATATAAATCTACCAGCTGTTGCCATATTTTTTTGTCTTTTGTAGGTACTCCATTTACTAATATAATTAAAGATTGCTGCATTGGACGTTGCACTCCTAGAGTATGCACATTTTCTTTTAGATTTAATGGTAAATAAACTACTTTTCCACGAATGCCTTTTACCAATTCAGAGGGAGGTAATTTTGCTGTTTTTGGTAGAGGCGTATTATTGCTTGAAACGGGTGTACTGTTTGAATTATGATACTCTCAAATAAATTAAGTTGTTGTAGAGGATTTGGTACTGGGTATAATTCCAAATTATTTGTGATAGAACGTGAAGGAGTTTGGTTGTTGTCAAGTTTTGTAGTGCAATAACTGCAAAGTATTAAGGGCTCAGTTATTTCATATTTGTTTTCTGCTACAAGGTAGAGAGCTAATTCAAACCATTTAGAATCTTCATTGTCTTCTATTTTGTATGATAGGTCCAAAGTTTGTGTTACTTTTATAAAAAATTCTACGGCAACATACACATACATGGTTTGGTACTTCAGCTGATGTACTTTTAAATTTTAGTATTTCTTTTTTGTATGTGTTTAGCAAAAGCTTGCCATGTGTAGAATTGTTGCTTAATTGGTTTAAAGCTATTTCATTCTGTAAATGGCTTTCACTTCCAAAATATTTTTTCTGGATATAGTGAATTTCTTCAAGTAGGTCTTTTGCTGTACCATGTAGAAGGATGTTATTTAACTTTGCATAGTGCTAAAGTAGGACTTTTAGCATAGTACAGTTTATAGACTAGATTTCTTATAGTTGAATGCTGTGTTGATATCCTTTTGATATCATGGAAAGTGGTTTTACAAGTAGGTCCTGTAATGCAGGCCAATGAATGTCCTTGTAGTCCTGTGTACTTGCGCACTGGACAGGTATCTATATTTTGCAGTAATTTAATTTTGATTTTGTCTTTGCTTTTTACATATTTATTGAGGAATTGGCGTAAAGATTTGAAACATTGTTTGGGAATGTTACACATTGACGTGCATGGCCATTTGTACAGTAGACGTTCTGATTCAGTTGAATGGAGGGGTAATTCTAAGTTTTCAGGGCATATTTTTGTAAGAAGTACTTCTTGTTCCATTATGGTATTATTCACTTTTTCATAACCTCGACCACTGCTATGTGTGGCAATTGTATTAGTTTTCTTTTGTTTGTACGCTTCTTCATTAAAATATGGTTCTGTGCTTGTAGTGTGATTCCATTCACCTCCGCTGATACTTAAGAAGTTCTTTCTGTTGATATTTCGCTTATTGAGAAGTCTTTTTTGTAATTTAGTTATTAGTTTTGTTAGTGGTTTCATTTTGTTTAACAGTAAATAAATACATTTCTTTTGAGAAGAATTGCACTGTCCATCAATGCTTCTAAGATTAATTTCCTACGATAGGTTTTAAGCTTTGAACCTGATTTCTCTCCTGTTTTTATAAGATTTTGAAGGACTTTGTGACGGTATATTTTGGCTAAAATACTTGTCTTGGTATGCTTACTTTGCACTATATTAAAATTTGAAGAAGTAGTTTTATCTGTACTGATAGCTGATTTTCTGTTAATTGTTTTTTGGTTTGTTTTACATTTTGATAGAGGAAGCGGAGTTGTTGAACTTGAAACTTCTTGTGTTTCACTAAATGATTGTATTAGCTGTTTTGTTTCAACTTTTTTTACAAATTCTGCTAGAGATGGATGCTTATGTTGGACACCTTTATTTTCATTTGCTCTACTTTTGCGTTGCTTTCTACGGACTTGACTTTTGGTAGGCATTCTTTAGGGTCTGTTGAAAAAAATAAAGAAGATATGGGTTGGGGTGTTCTGGAATGTATGTGTGCTGTGTGCATGAGTGTTTGAGTAAGATGATAAAGATGTATGTAATGGTGTGTGATTGTGCATTGGGAACTAAAACTAGTAGGGATAGGTATTCTTGAATGTATGTGTTACTAAACTGGGGTTCAGATGACAAAAAAAAGGTAAGCTAGTGGAGTGGAAAAGTACAAATAGTAAATCTAATGTATACAATTAAAACAGTTGTTTGTTCTATAATATGAAAATTGTAGTGGTTCAGTTGGGTAATTTGTGTGTCCAAAAATAGAAATTTGTGGGCCATTCTGGCTGTAAATCGCTGTTTAAGACATGGAAATTTTTGGACAAAATGGTACAAAATCTTTATTTTTAGAAACCGAAATAGCTCGTATTAATGTTATAGTATATTTGATTAATAATACAAATATTATGGTGATATTTTACTTACTTTTTTTTTAAATGAACAGGTAACTTCATAGTTCTTCTTTCTTCTTCGAATTCGGCTGCTTCTTTTCAGGAAACTGGTCTTTACTGCAATTGTAAAAGCTTCAAATTAGTAACTTTGTTTGTATATAGCACTGTTTTTAATTTAGATATTGATTTTTTTAATTGAAATCCTCAGTGCCTTCTGTAAAACCATTAAACTAATTTATTTACATAAGATACATTGCATCAGTTCAGTACATATGATATGTTCTTAATGAACAAATTGTATTGAATGACTAACTGTAGCAAAAAAAAAATATCTTTACTATGTCTTGTGAAATTTATAATATATTAGTGAATACCACTATTTCTGTAAGTAAACTGTTCTAGGTAATAGCGCCTCAATGTCGTGTCTAATTTAAAGTAATTAAGTAAATAAATAAATAAATAAAAAAATATGAAATTGTATAAGTATTTTTATAAAGGTTTAAACATAGATTGTGTTTGCATACAATTTTGTTTGAATATATGTAGTCTATATATTTCATTTAAAAAATGTTAGTTTAACATGGTTTGAGTGTGTGTATAAAGAAAGTAAAAAGTATAAAGGTTTATAAGTGATAGTTGATTTTAGGAAATTGAAAAAAGTACAGTAAATTCATTTTACAGATTTTACAAGGTAAAAGTGTTTGAAAATGTGTTCATCTACTATACAGAAAATATGCATACCTGAAGTTTGTGTTCATGCATATGGATATGCATGGAGCTGCAAGTAGAAATCTTGAAGACTTGTACAGTATTTCTGGTAGATGCTGCTTGCCAATGATATGACACTTGTACTCAGAGAGATGCAGAGTACATTTGCAGTGCTGATCTATGATGATGCAGTTAGATGTAGAGGTCTTGAATGTGATTGGTGCATGGTCATGTGATTTTTGAGGTACATCCAATGAGGGAATGGCAGAGAGAGTGTAGTGGAAATGGTAGAAGGGCTGTTCATGTTACGATATGTCCGCGGACATGGCGGTAGTTCGCGGACATCAGGAGTTACATCCGGGGATTTTTGGGTTCAGAAGTCATGCAAATGAGAATAAGCACTGAAAGGGATTGGTCAGGAAAGTTTGGTGGGTGTGTTGTGCCAGGAGAGATTTTCTCAGATACTCTTTTTGCTGAGAGAACAAAAGATAGTATGGCTGTGTGTTTCAGAAAACAGATTGTTTGGATTTTAGGAGATTCGTGGATACATTGGTTGAAGGTGCATGCAGAAAGCTGTGGAATAGCTGTAGATCTTGGATTCCCACATCTAGAAGTACACTGGCATGGAGTACGTGGAATGAAGTGGTTGGACCTGCTACCTCTCTGTGCTACTTTGGAGACAGAGCAACATCCAGACATAATTGTAATTCATTGTGGAGGGAACAGTTTAGGACATGTGACTGGAAGTTTTTTGCAATTTGCTATGAAAGAAGGACTTAGGAAGGTTATGGACATGTTTCCTAATTCTCAAGTGATATTTTCACGGATTTCGCAGAGACAAATGTGGCTTCGTTCTTCTTCATTTGGTCCACAAATGGAAAAAGCAAGGCGCAATGTTAATAAGGCTGTTTGTGGCTTTCTAAGAGATTTTGGCATGTCTTCTTTTCACAATGAAAATATTATGTTTTGTAGTACATACATTTTTCGCAGAGATGCAGTCCATCTTACTTATGCTGGCAATCAGATTTTTCTGAGAAATGTACAAAATGCATTGCGACCTTTTTTGGAATTACAACAACGATTTTGAAGTAGATGTTAAGCATTTACAATTTTTGACTTACAAACACCACCCAAAGGCTCTTTTCAGAGCCACCACTTCTTTCCAGAGAAAATTACAATGTTTGTGATGGAGTAGCAACCCAATTTTTTTAATGTTCACGAACTGTCCGCGGACTTGTAAAAAATACAAAGAGCCCTGCTTCATTTATTTTCACTTCTATTTTTTAACTGGGAAAGGCGGCTCTGAAAAGAGCCTTATTTTTTTTAATTTTTGTAATTTTGTATTTTTTTTGGTTTTTCAGACACGACACACTAGGAGAGGAGGGTAAAGGAGGGTAAAGGGGGGGACACCAACCACAGGGATACGAAAGGTCGAGCTGAGAGAGGAAGATGTAGAGTGGGTTTTATTTGGGTAGTGAGCAGGTCTTCTCGTGCTCTGAGACGATAGTCTCAAAAGCACTCCGAAGTCGCTCCCCCCTGCAGAGTACTGTGTCACAGAACATACATACAACTGTGACCCTCGAAAGGTAAGGGTCATCAGCATTCTGTATGGCCTGTGAGGCAGCTTGAGAAAGACGCTGTGCCACAGAGGTGGTCCTTGTGGTGACAGGATCAGAAACAGAGGATGAAGTAGAGGAAATCAACCTGCTACGTTCTTCGCAAGGTACAACCCTGCGAATAGCCCCAGAGTGAAATGACCTCAGGTGTCGCTTCATAGTAGTGGTCCCAAAGCTGTACTTACCGTGCTTCCCGCGACTGAGTATCATTTTGCACTCATTAAGGTAACACGGTTCGCACGAGCCTTAGGACCATTCCCATGAATGGTAAATAACCGCCACACCCAAGACTCACGCCTAGTGCGGGTAGTAGGGATTTCCTCTACCTCATTCTCATCATCCTCTTCTTCCTCCTCCGCATCCTCACTCCTGTTCCCCTCTTCAGGCCCTTGGGGAGGTGGTGGTGGAGGGGGTGGGGGTGGTGCTGAAGCAGGTGCAGCACCAAGTGGCAGTTCAGCAGCCAAGGATGCCATCTCGATGATGGTGTAGTCTGCAGGTGGCAGCAAAAATCACCTTGTTCTGAAGAATAGCCAGAAACACAATGGGAATAAGCTCTTGGGCGTGGTCTTTTATAGGGGTGCTTGTGCGCGGTCCGCGGACATGCGCACTGTCCACGGACAGATCGAACACAAAAAAAGGATCGGAAAGTTTCAAAAGGTATATAGAAACTCAAGATTGCTATGTGGGACTTGTGCCATGGTGAGATTTTATTGAAAAATATTATGGATTAACTGAAAATGTACTTTTAAATTGTTCGGGGACACAAACAGTGTCTGCATTTCAGGACACACGATGAGCGTGGGCGCGGTCACATGATCCGTTTGCGAACTAGTCCGCGAAGAAAGCGCCTGTCCGCAGGACACCAAGTGCACGGAGATTGGTTAGCGCATGCGCATTGATGTCCTACGGACACTGTTCGGGTTCTGAAGTAATTAAAAGTGCGTCACACGTGAAACGAACATTTCAGGACACCGCGTGTGTTCTTAGAACAGTTTAAACTTGGCAGCGAACAGTAAGGACAGATATAGTGTTCTTCAGGACACCTGTAATTTAGTTTATGTACGAACATTTCAGGACACCAATTGTGTTCTTAGAACAGTTTCAATTGGGTAACTATCAGTAAGTGCTGATAACTCTACTGATTAGCTTCATGCACAGAAAGGATTGCTGTCTTTCAAGCTTGTGTCTTCCCCTATGTATATGTTTCATATGATATGACTGGACACTAAGGGAATTACTTTAAGAACATACTTGAAGGATAAGTCTACAAATATAATACGTTTACAATTTTTTAGTTATTGACTATTACTGAAGAAAACCATGTGGCCTAGAGGAAAGGAGAGGGAGACAGACATGTGATGTCATCAGTGATGTCATCAATGACATTTGTGATGTCATCTTTGATGTTGTGGGTGTTAGTCTTAGCAGTGCACGGTGGTGGCGTGAGTTATGGTTGCTTAGCTTACCATAACTGACGAATTTCAAGGGTTTTTCGGTTTTACTTGGAACCACAATGTCGCTTTAACAACGTTTTTTAACTGAATTTCATAGGTTTTTAGTACCGCAACTTAACCATAACATCCCTGTAACAAAGTTGTTTTACTGAATATATATATATATATATTCAGTGAAAAACACTTTGTTAAAGGGACGTTATGGTTAAGTTGCGCTACTAAAAACCTATGAAATTCAGTAAAAAAACTTTGTTAAAGGGACGTTATGGTTCCAAGTAAAACCGAAAAACCCTTGAAATTCGCCAGTTATGGTAAGCTAAGCAACCATAACTCGCGCCACCACCGTGCACTGCTAAGACTAACACCCAGGACATCAAAGATGACATCACAAATGTCATTGATGACATCACTGATGACATCACATGTCTGGCTCACTATTTTTTCTTTTGCTGACATATCTAGGCCACATGGTTTTCTTCAGTAACAGTCAGAAACTAAGAATTTTATTTTATTTGTAGACATATCCTT
The DNA here is from genome assembly GCF_040938575.1 of Ambystoma mexicanum. NCBI lineage: Eukaryota > Metazoa > Chordata > Amphibia > Caudata > Ambystomatidae > Ambystoma > Ambystoma mexicanum. The sequence continues at coordinate 731,468,844 of NC_090934.1, read as the reverse complement.
CTAGTAGGTTCTTACAGTAATTCCCTTAGAGTACAGTCACATCATATGAAACATATACATATGGGAAAACACAAGCTTGAAAGACAGCAATCCTTTTTGTGCATAAAGATAATCACTAGACTTATGAGCACTTTCTGATAGTTCTGTTGTTTTTTTTTATGGCTGTACTTTCCCTGTATATGGTCATATTTGTATACATTGTACTCACACTACTTTCCTTAGGATCCAATCACATCAAGTGATACATATACATAGGGTAAATAGCAGCTTTGAAAAAGAGCAATCATTTATTTGCATGAAACTAATCAGTTAACTTATGAATTGTTTCTGCTACTACTTGTGCTTTTTTGCTAACTTCACTTTCCCTGTATATACCCATATTGGTATGTGTTCTTGTGTCTTTGTGTTTTGTCTATAGTAATGCAATTATGTAATAGATGGGTTTTATTAGCTACTTATTACATATTTCACAGTACACAAAAATCTATTAAGAAAACAATTATCATTTCATTATTCAACATATTAACATTACGAATATCATACCTTCATCTTGTACGCTGCACACAATGTTATGTTTCTGTATGAGTAGCTTAGTATACTAGATAGAACCCCATAATAGGATGCTATTTATATCAATGCATCGTTCAATGCACTTATTAGGGTATATTTCTTGCAATGATTCTTGACACTTTTTTCGCAACATAATAAGAATCCCTTCTACACATATTTCATGAGAAGTACATACACATGTGATGTCATCAATGACATTTGTGATGTCATCTTTGATGTCATGGGTGTTAGTCTTAGCAGTGCACGGTGGTGGCATGAGTTATGGTTGCTTAGCTTACCATAACTGGCGAATTTCAAGGGTTTTTCCCTTTCACTTTGACAACGTTTTTTAACTGAAATAAAGGTTTTTAGTAGCGCAACTTAACCATAACGTCCCTTTAACAAAGGTTTTTTACTGAATTTCATAGGTTTTTAGTAGCACAATTTAACAATAATATCTCTGACTTTATGTACAAGTAACATAGAACATACTGAACCCCCTCAACTGAATTTGATGTCCGCGAACTCTTCTAATGTCCGCAGACATATGCGGACAACAGCACCACTACCCAAAAAGTCTGGGGGGTATTTTACAAATTCAAAAACCAGCACACATACACATGTAGTAATAAATAAGAAGTGTAACCCATATATATAACTTATTAACCATTCATTTAAATACAATATGTTCTAAAATGGAATATACCAAAAGAAGAAAGATAGTCTTCCAACATGATTACCTAACTCCACAACCAAGAGCAACAGCAGATCTACAGACCAGTAAGAACACACCTTACCAGAAGCTAGTAAGTGTACTGCATTTTACTCATATATTTGTAAACTTTCTGTATTAGACACAAAAAAGTGATATTATGTTTTTTTCTCACATAAATGTCTAGTACTCTGGAGTGGCTAGAGGAGCATTTCCCACATGAGGAAATGTCTGAAGATAGTGAACCTAATGGTGGACACTTTACTATATAAACCAATGAATAAATATTATTTTATATACATTTAACATATGCATTTTTTTTTGTACAGACCATACAAAAATTGAAAATACTAAAGAAAAAGAAGTATTGGATAAGACTCTTCAGCACATAGAAGAACAAATGCACCTACTCATGGCACATTTTAACAATTTAAAAAAACTTTGTGGAGGATCACTTGAAACAAACAACCACATACCATTGTCCCACATGTACCTGTCCCCCCTCACCATATCCCAGTCAATTATCCCCAAACCCTCTCCATGAACCAAAACGTTTTGATGAGACTTCCATCCCTTCTTCACCTCATATTAATCCTATTGAAACCCCCAATTCTCCTGTTTTTTTTTTCAGTTTCCGCCTCACCTTCTCTGTCATAAATTTAACATCTATATAAAATAAAGTAAAATTATTATATTGCGTCCTAATTCATTTCTTGTCTTTTTTTAAAAAGCAGTTCAGGTGTCCGCGGACAGCGCGGGTGTCGGGAATGACCATAAAGAAATGAAAATGGGAGTGTCCTAAGGACACTATATCTGTCCGTAATGTTCGCATGCAAGTTGAAACTGTTCTAAGAACAGAGCTGGTGTTCGGAATGTCCGCAATCAAACTACTGCATGCAATGTCCTGAAATGTTCGTCAATAAACAAAATGGAGGTGACCTGAGGATGCTAGACCTGTCCGTATTGATCGCAGGCGAGTTGAAGCTGTTCTAAGAACACAGGCAGTATCCTGAAATGTTCTTAAATAAACTAAATAGTGGTGTCCTAAGGACGGTATACTTGTCCGTATTGTTCGGAGGCAAGCTGAAACTGTCCTAAGAACACACACGGTGTCCTGAAATGTTCGTCAATAAACAAAATGGGGGTGTCCTGAGGACGCTAGACCTGTCTGTGCTGTTCGTAAGCATGTTCAAACAGTCCTCAGAGCACATCAAGTGTCCCGGGATGTTCGCAAATAAACAAAATGGGGTGTCCTGAGGATTCTATGCCTGTCCGTATTGTTCGCAAGCGAGTTAAAACTGTTCTAAGAACAAACGCCTGTCCGTAATTGTTCGTTTCACTTGTGACGCACTTTTAATTAGTTTCAGGACCCGCACAGTGTCCGTAAAACACCAACGCGCATGCGCAAAACAGTTTCAGTGCATTTGATGTCCTGCGGACACCTGCTCCCTTCACAGACATGTTCGTGAAGCTATCATAGGACCGCACCCACGCTGAGCGTGTGTTCTGACTGCGAACACTGTTCGTGTCTCCGAATAATTTAAAACTACAAGCAATCCACAATATTTTTCAATAATAACTCACCATAGCACAAGTCCCACATAGTAATCCTGAGTTTCTACATACTTTTTGGGACTTTTTAAACCTTGTTTTGGTGTTCGATCTGTCCGCGAACCGCGCACAAGCATCCCTATAAAAGGCCACATCCTAGAGCTCATTCTCATTGTGTTTCTGGCTATCTTACAGAACACAGTGCATTTTCCAGCCAACTTTCCAGATTTCAATCGGAAACCTGATGGCATCCATGGCTGCAGTACTGCCACCTGGTGCTACATCTGCCTCAGCACCGCCCCCACCCCCTCCACCACCACCACCTCCCCAAGGGCCTGAAGAGGGGAAGAGGGGAAAAGGAGTGAGGATGCAGAGGAGGATGAAGAGGATGACAAGAATGAGGTAGAGGAACTACCAGCACTCGGCGTGAGTCTTGGGTGTGGCGGTTATTTACCATTCATGGTGATGTTCCTAAGGCATGTGCGAACCGAGTCATGGTACTCAGTCGCGGGAGGCCTGGTTCACACAGCTTTGGGACAACTACCCTGAAGCGACACCTAAAGTCATTCCACACTGGGGCCATTCCCAAGGTTGTACCTTGAGAGGAGCATAGTAGGTTGACTTCCTCTACTTCATCCTCTGTTTACGATCCTGTCACCAGAAGGAACACTCCTGTGGGACAGCGTATTCCTCAAACTGCCTCACAGGCCATACGCAATACTGATGACCCTTACCTTTCGAGGGTCACAATTGTGTGTATGTACTGCGACGCAGTACTCTGCAGGGGGGAGAGACTTCGAACTGCTTTTGAGGCTCTGGTCTCAGAGCACGAGAAGATCTGCTCACTACCCAAGTAAAACCCACTCTACATCTTCCTCTCTCCACCTGCCCTTTCTTATACCCGTGGTTGGTGTCCCCCCTTACCCTCCTTTTCCCTCCCTCCTCTCCTAGTGTGTCGTGTATAAAAACCCAAACGATATAAAACAACAAAAATAAAAAATAAATGCTCTTTTCAGAGCCGCCTTTCACAGTTTAAAAATAGAAGTGAAAATAAATGAGTCAGGGCCCAGTGTATTTTTTAGAAGTCAGCGGACAGTACGCGAACATCTAAAATTTTGAGGTGCTGCCCTATCATAACCATTGCAGTTTTGTTTCAGAGGAAGTGGTGGCTCTGAAAAGAGCCTTTTGGTGGTGTTTGTTTGTGTTTGAAAAATTTGAAAAGCTCAACACCTACTACAAAATGGATGCTGTAATTCCAAAAAAGGTCGCAATGCATTTTTGTAAATTTCTCAAAAAAATCTGATTGCCAGCATAAGTAGATGGACTCCATCTCTGCGAAAAATGTATGTGCTACGAAACATATTTTCATTGTGAAAAGAGGACATGCCAAAATCTCTTAGAAAGGCACAAACAGCCTTATTGACATTGCGCCTTGCTTTCTCCATTTGTGGACCAAATGAAGAAGAACGAAGCCACATTTGTCTCTGCGCAATCCGTGAAAAAATTACTTGAGAATTTGGAAACAGGACCATGACCTTCCCAAGTCCTTCTTTCATTGCACATTGCAAAGAAATTCCAGACACATGTCCTAAACTGTTCCCTCCACAATGAATTACAATTATGTCTGGATGTTGCTCTGTCTCCAAAGTAGCACAGAGAGGTAGCAAGTCCAACCACTTCATTCCACGTACTCCATGTCAGTGCACTTCCTCATGTGGGAATCCAAGATCTACAGCTACTCCACAGCTTTCTGCATGCACCTTCAACCAATGTATCCACAAGTCTCCCAAAATCCAAACAATCTGTTTTCTGAAACACACAGCCATAGCTATCTGTTCTTCTCTCAGCAAAAAGAGTATCTGAGAAACTCTCTCCTGGCACAACACACCCACTAAACTTTACTGACCAATCCCTTGGTCTTTTCATTCTCATTTGCATGCCTCCCCACCCCAAAATCCCCAGATGTAACACACGATGTCTGCAGACTACCGCCATGTCCGCGGACATATCGTAATATGGACAGTCCTTCTACCATTTTCATTTCACTTTCTGTGCTATTCCCTCATTGGGTATAGCTAAGAAGTCACACGACCATCCAACAATCACATCCAAGACCTCTACATCTAACTGCATCATCATATATCAGCACTTCAAATGTACTGTTAATCTCTCTGAGTACAAGTGTCATATCATTGGAAAGCACCTTCTACAAGAAATACCGTACAAGTCTCCAAGATTTCTACTTGCAGCTGCATGCATATCCATGTGCATGAACACAAACTACAGGTATGCATATTTTCTGTATAGTACATGTACAATTCTTATAGATTCATATAAACAGATTAACTGACTTTTAGCTTGTATAATCTATAAAATGAATTTACTGTCATTTTTTCCATCTCCTATAATCAACTGTCACTTCCAAACCTATCTGCTATTTAATTTCTTTTTACACACACATTTGCAAAACCTGTTGAACTAACATATTTAAAGTACAATATAAAGAGTTAACATACTCTAACAAAATTGCATGCACACAGTATGTTCAAATATCAAACAACAATACTTGTACAAAAACATGAAAATGTGTTTATTTTTTATTTATATTTATATAGCGCGCAAGCAGCCCATGGGCATTGAGGCGCTGTTACTTGCAAGAGCTTAGTTACAGGAATAGTGGCATTCAGTGGTACATTATGAATTCCACAAGGCATAGAACTGATATTTTGGTTGGTACAGTTAGTCATTACAATACAGCTTATGCATTAAGAACATATGATATGTATTCAACTGGTGCGACGCATTTTATGGTTTTGCAGAAAGCGCTGAGGGTCAATGTCAATTAAAAAAATCAATGTCTAAATTAAAAACAGTGCTATATACAAACAAAATTACTAATTTGTATCCTTTACAATTGCAGTGAAGACCTTTCTCCTGAAAAGAAGCAGCTGAATTTAAAGTACAAAGAACAACTAAGAAGAAACCTGCTCATTCCAGAAAGAAAGTAAGTTGAATACCACCATAATATTTGTACTACTACTCAAACACACAGTAAGGTTAATTCATGCTATTTCTGCCCCTAAAAATAGAGATTGTGCACCATTCTGTCCACAAATCCCCATTTCTTAAACAGAGATTTACAAGCAGAATGGCGCTCAAGTTCCTATTTTTCGGCACACAAATGACCCAACTCAGGCCCTAGAATTTTGATATTATAGAACAAACAACTGTTTTAATTGTATATCATTAGATTTACTATGTTTACGTCTCCACACCACTAGCTTAATTTCTACTGTCATCTGAACCCCAGTTTAGTAGCACATAAATTCAAGAATACACATCCAATGAGTTGTAGTTGCCCAATGCATAATCACACACCATCCCATACATCTTTATCATCTTACTCAGACACTCATGCACACATGCATTGCAGAACACCCCAACCCATACCTTCTTTATTTTTTTCAACAGACCCTAAAGAATGCCTACCAAAAATCAAGTCTGTAGAAAGCAACACAGAAATAGAGCAAATGAAAATAGAATGGCCAAAATAACCATCCATCTATAGCAGAATTTGTAAAAAAAAGTTCAAACAAAACAGCTAATACAGTCATTTAGCGAAACAAAACAAGCTTCAAGTACAGAAACTGTGCCTCCTCTATCAAAATGTAAAACGAACCAGAAAACAATTAATAAAAATTCAGCTACCACTACAGATGAAACTGCTCCTATAAATCTTGATATAGTGCAAAGTAAGCATACCAAAAAAAGTATTTTAGCAAAAATGTTCTGTCACGGAGTCCTTCAAAATCTTATAAAAACAGGAGAGAAATCAGACACAACCCTTAAAACCTATCGTAGGAAATTAATCTTAGAAGCGTTATAGACAGTGCAATCCTTCTTAAGAGAAAATTATTTATTTTTGTGTTAAAACAAAATGAAACCACTAACAAAACTAATGACTAAATTACAAAAAAAGACCGTGGAGGTGAGTGGAGTCACACTACAAGCACATAACCATATTTTAATGATGAAGCATACAAACAAAAGCAAACAAACACAATTGCCATACATAGCAGTGGACGAGGTTATGAAAAAGTTAATAATAGCATAATGGAACAAGAAATACTGCTTACAAAAATATCCCCTGAAAACTTAGAATGACCTCTCCATTCAACTGAATCAGAACGTCTAGAATACAAATGGCCATGCACGTCAAAGTGTAACATTCCCAAAAAATCTTTTCAAGTCTTTACGCCAAAACCTCAATCAATATGTGAAAGGCAAAGACAAAATCAAAATTAAACGACTGCAAAATATGGATACCTGTCCAGTGCGAAAGTACACAAGACTACAAGGACATTCATTGGCCTGCATTTCAGGACCTACTTACAAAACCACCTTCCATTATATCAAAATGATATCAACACATCATTCAACTATAGGAAATCTAGTCTATAAACTGTATTATGCTAAAAGTCCTGCTTTAGCACTAGCCAATTTAAATGACATTCTTCTACATGGTACAGCAAAAGACCTATTTGAAGGAATCGACTATATCCAGAAAAAATATTTTTGAAGTGAAAGCCACTTACAGAATGAAATAGCTTTGAAGCAAATTAGCAACAATTCTATGCATGGCAACCTTCTACTACACACATACAAAAAAGAAATACTGAAATTTAAAAGTACATCTGCTGAAGTATCAAACCATGTGTGTGTATGTTGCCGTAGAACTTTTTATAAAAGTAACACAAAAACTGTAGACCTAATATACAAAATAGAAGACATTGAAGATTCTAAATGGTTTAGCTCTCTACCTTATAGCAGAAAACAAATACGAAATAACTGACCCCTTAATACTTTGCAGTTACTGCACTACAAAACTTGACAACAACCAAACTCCTTCACGTGCTATCACAAATAATTTGGAATTATTTCCACTACCAAAACTCCTACAACAACTCAATTTATATGAGAGCATCATAATTCAAACAGTGCACCCCTTTCAAGCAATAATACGCTTCAAACAAAAACAGCAAAATTCCCTCCCTCTGAATTAGTGAAAGGTATTCGTGGAAAAGTAGTGTATTTACTGTTAGATCTAAAACAAAATGTGCACACTCTGAGTGCAACGTCCCATGGAGAAATCTTTAATTATCTTAGTAAATGGTGTACCTACAAAAGACAAAAGAATTCGGCAACAACTGGTAGATTTACATAACGTTAGACAATCCTTGCAATATCTAAAAGACAATAATAAATACTACAAAGAAATTAATATTGAAGAAAACTTGAAGGATTCCACTGAAATAATTCAAGAGACACAAGAAGCTGGTCAATTTGAGCTCCTAGGTCCTGCTACAATATCCAATACTTTAGACCATTATACAATTCATCCATTTCACTCTAATGACACCGTAGAAGATGCACTAGAAACGTACCAAATGCGCCAAACAAAAGGATCACCAATCAGCATATGGAAAAAAAGTATAGAAGCATGTGCTTTTCAACTACTCTTCCCACTGGCAAAGGAGGAGGGTAGGATGATAGACCTATTCAAATAACAGCATCAGAATACCGCTTGTTACAGATGTATTCTGAAGATCCCAGATTTAGACAAAATGTGGAATACATATTCCACCTACTCTTTGAAAGTGAACTAGCAACTTTATGTTATGGAGTTGCACACACATTAAAATCAGGATCCTACTTTCAAAATATGTCAGCTACAAAATTATTACAAAAAGTGCAACAAATAGATGGTTTTACAATCAAATATTACAAATCTATTAGCAAACATGCGTAGTACAAAAGAGTACTGGTTTCGACGTCATGGAGATGTACGTTGTATGATAAGAAACCTTGGCCCACCCACTTGGTTTGTTACATTAAGTTGTGCAGAATATGCATGGGAAGATTTACATGATTTCCTACGCATATCAAACAAAAACAAAACAAACATAGATATACTAACACCTGGAGAACGTTGTTCTCTAGATCCTGTTAATGTTTCAAGATATTTTCACCATCGCTTCATTGCTATGCTACACTTTATTTGTAATAAAACTTCTCCTCCCCTCGGAGAAGTGCAACACTTCTTTTGGAGAAAAGAATACCAAGCCAGAGGAGCACCACATATCCACATGCTTTTATGGATTGAAGATGCTCCTAAATTTGGTCAATACAATGACGCCACTGTGTTACAGTTTATTGAAAAATATGTCACTTGGGAAATTCCATCAGAGGCAACAAATAGTGATCTTCATGCACACATTTTACAATTTCAAAGAAACAAATGTGGCAAATATTGTTGTCGCAAATACAAAAACAAAGGGAAATACTACACCAAATGCCGCTTTGGTTTCCCTAGACAGGTTACAAAAACAGGTCAAGTGAACAACTTCATGTCTTCAGTTAGAGATAGTGTTAAAGGTAAATCACCTAAAAATACATATTACATAAAAAGAAGAGAAGAAGAAAAATATATCAATGATTACAATGCAATCATTGCCCACTTATGTAATGCAAACATAGATGTGCAGTACATTGCAGACAATTCCACCCCAGTTGCACGATATGTTACAGCATACTTAACCAAAGCAGAAAAAAACAGAGCTCCAAGACCTCTGTAATGACCTGTCATCAGACAAAACACTGTCTCAGAAATTATACAGCTTGGGCATAACAATGCTCTCCCATAGAGAATGTGGCTCCTACGAAGCAGTAGATCGTTTAACTGATACTGCTTTGTATGGAAAATCTGAAAATATAGTCTGGCTAAGAGTTCTAAAATCATAAGAAGATATAGAAATAGAAACAATAGCCAAACATGATCCCAACAGCCAAGACATTTTAAAAAACAATTTACTGGACACATACTACCCAAACAGAAGTACCATTTTGGAAACCATGTGTCTATACCACATAGCCCAAAACTTCACATACAAAAATAATATAAAACCTGATGATAAAAAAGGTAAATACAGAGTGACAAATTGTGAAAGCAGCTTAGTAAAACTCACCAAAGCAAATTTAATTAATCATATCAAATTGTCATTAAAGACTCCTCAACGTAAAGAAGTATATTACATGTCCCTGCTACAACTCTTTAAACCATGGAGAAAAGAAGAAGAAATACTAGATAACTATGACTCCTATGAAGACGCTTTCAAAGCAAATGAAAGCACTATAACTGATGTAAACTTTACACAGTACAAAACAATGTTGTACAATGAACAGAAACACGAAGAAGAACTCCAGGCCCAACTAGATAAGAACACTCCTGACAGTAGTCAACCTTCTGTAACAGGAAGCCAAGAACCACTGGGAGAGCCACTAATAACAAATGAGGCAGAATTAGCTATGGCAGAAGTAGAAAACACCATGTGTCAGTATGAAGATAAAGAAGACTTAACTATACTACAATCAAAACTAAACAATGAGCAATGTAGCATTTTTGAAGAAGTAACAAAAGAAATTGCACATGGTGCACAACATGAAAACAAAGAATGCACCTGCCAAAATTACAAACCTATATTACTGTATGTCAGTGGTGAAGCTGTTTCTGGTAAAACATTCTTAATCACTTCATCAAAATCAACAGTAAATTCCTTCAACAATTAACAAACAACAAACTGTCAGCTGTTGTCACTGCCCCCACAAGTTTAGCTGCCTACAACATAGGCGGTGTCACTTTACACCGATTACTACTCCTGCCAGTAGAACACCAAACCAAATTAAACTATTACAAACTTTCTACAGAAGCTGCAATGGAACTACGCAGAGTATTAAAACAAATGAAAACGCTACTAATAGATGAAGTGTGCATGGTCTCCAACCTAATGTTGGCCTTGATTCACCTCAGATTACAAGAAGTACTCAAAACAAACTACAAAGAGCTCTTTGCAGGAAAACACATTATTGTTTTCGGAGATCTTCAATTGACACAAGTGAAAGGTGAGCCTATTTTTAAAACCAAGGACACTTCATAGAAATGCAACAAACAATCCTGACAACACGCATAGTGTTTATGGAATAAGACAACAATTGGACTAATGTGCTGGAATGGTGAAATTCACTAAAAACTCACAGGAAGATCCACAAGAATTTCTAATGTACTACACGTACTGGAAAACAAAAACATACCTATAAATGAAATCTTCCAGATTTCATACATGTGGAAACATACATGCACTCTGTGCAACAATGTGACACAAGAACAAATCCCCAATGAGCGCTTTGTGTATGTATCAATACCTAATTGTGAATTTGTTCCATTTCAGCAACTTGTACAAAATACAAACCAGGGTAGATTATGTACTACCTGCAATTCGGATAATCGCTCCACCTTACTAATACAAACACATAGTAAATTCGTAATACTAATGCTTCTACGTTACAATGCAGATGGTACCAAAAACAACTGCAAGCTGACTGGATTCACACATGCTCAAGTATCACTTGGTAAGAAAACCTTCACAACAATAGGTATAATCTACCACACAGGAGCCACAACCAATGCAGGTCACTATACTGCATATATATAAAAAAAATGTGGATGGTTCGAATGTAATGATAGTACCATTACCCTAAAGCAGAGATTACCTGCAAATCTTACAAACGCTTATTTAATGTTCTTAAAACCAAAATGTATTAACTAAACTGTACTTAAACATTAACTAAATTTCTATTAAAAAACTATAAACTGTTAAAATATGCCAGCAGCTATATAACTGCCCCAGATTCTGCAACAACTAAACAGGTAAATAAATACCACTAAATGATATCAAACAAACAGTTAGAATACGCCAACTGGTATCTAACTACCCCAAGATTTTCAATAACTAAACAGATAAATCAATACCACTACATTATAACAACAAATAGACAGTTAGAATATGTCAACAGGTATCTAACTGCTCCAAAAGTCCGCAACAAGTCAATATATAGAGCATTAGCCAGAAACAACAAGTGAACACCGAAAACAAACAAACAAATAGACTGTAGCATAACAAAAAAAGTTTTTTTTAATCCAACATGGATTTTTTTCTCCCACAGACCCAATGATTTTAGCAACAAACACAGAAACTGAACAAATTGCACACTACACTGGTTTGTAATCTACTAAATATGAGGGTAAAAATTGGGTTTTTTTTAATATTCAATGTTATAAGTCGTTACAAAATACCAATACTGACATGATCTTTTCTTTTATCACAGAAATAAACAAAAAATACTTGTACTCCAGTTACTAAACCAAACAGTAAGTATATTATATTAAGTACAACCATCACAGCAAATTACACCCATAGTGATTTATAACTTTGGTGCTTATAAATTTGGTCTTGTCCAGGCACCCAAGACTATAGGCCCTGCCCACAACCACCACAGCATATCACACCCAAAGTGGCTTACAACTTCGTTGCTTATAAATTTGTTCTTGGATCCCAAAGTTATAAGCCACTATGGGTGTGATATGCTGCGGTTGTTTTGTCCAGGGCATAGAGTCTTGGGAGCATGGCCCCTTTGTGGCCAGGGCATAGTCTCTTGGGTGCATCGCCGTATGGCCACAACCACCGCAGCATATCACACCCATAGAGTCAAACATTTTAACTATGCTATATTGGCACTTTTAATGTCCGCGGACATGATGAGTGTTCTTAGAACAGTTTCAACTTGCCTACGAACAGTACGGACAGGCATAGCGTCCTCAGGACCCCAATTTTGTTTATTTACGAACATCCCAGGACACATAATGTGTTCTAAGAACACTTTCATCTTGCCAGCAAACAATACGGACAGTCTTACCATCCTCAAAACACACCCATTTAGTTTATTTTCGAACATTTCAGGACACAGCAAGTGTTCTTAGAACACTTTCACCTTGCTTGCGAACAATACGTACAGGCGTAGTGTCCTCAGAACACCCGCATTTCGTTTATTTAGAACATTTCAGAACATCTGCGTTGTCCGGGGACAAAGTGAACATAACAGGGAGGGTCTACCACCTAAATAAATACAACATTTAACCCATCTTTTACTCCCCCACCCTCCCCAAACACTTTTACACACCAACACACTCTACTAAATAGATTTTTTCCACCAAGTTTCACCGTGCTGCGGACGTCCGCGACTCCAAGATGGCGGGCGTTCCTGAAAATCTGACGCGCTTCAATCAGCGAACACGTTGCATGTCCGCGGACATGACGCAAGCCGGTTGGTCAATCAGGACACTGTCCGCGGAGCGAACAGGGATGTGTGTCCGCGAACCGAACATAGATATCACTAATTTTTTGTGACCTACTTTTTGGTCATTTTTTAAAAAACTACTGGTTGGATTTTCCCCAAAAGCACGCTTTCGGGACCAAGCCGCTGCTCCTGGTCCAAATATGGTGAAAATCCGCCCAGCGGTTTGGGCTGTAGGCGTGAGCAAAGTTTTTTCCCCCTTCAGTCTATGGGAAAAAAAGTTTTGGGACTCCCCCCTATAACTTTGCCCCCCCTGACCAAACCTCACCAAACTTTGCAAAAAAATTCAGAATGACCCATATACTTTTTTTTGCAAAGTTTGGTGAGGATACATCCGTGTAATACACACACACACATATATATATCTTTTCATCTACATCTACACTCTTTATGCATTTGGCGGAGTGCATGTATATATATACACCTTTTCATCTACATATATATATATATATATATATATATATATATATATATATATATATATATATATATATATATATATGTAGATGAAAAGGTATATATATATATATGTGTGTGTGTGTATTACACGGATGTATCCTCACCAAACTTTGCAAAAAAAAGTATATGGGTCATTCTGAATTTTTTTGCAAAGTTTGGTGAGGTTTGGTCAGGGGGGGCAAAGTTATAGGGGGGAGGCCCAAAACTTCTTTTTTTCCCATAGACTGAAGAGGGAAAAATCTTTGCTCACGCCTGCAGCCCAAACCGCTGGTTTATATATATATATATATATATATATATATATATATATATATATATATATATATATATATATATGCACTCCGGCAAATGCATAAAGAGTGTAGATGAAAAGAATTCAATCCAAGACCCCAGCCTCAGTTGCTGTGAAAAAATAGCCCTTTATTATTCCATGGTTGTAGACAAACAAGAAAAGCAGCAGCAAAACACAGAAAACCGACGCGTTTCACCCTACACAGGCTTTGTCTGGTTTAAAAGTAAAAGAAAGAGGACTGTGCATTTATGGATACCACTTGACTTAATAAGTCCCTCATCTCTGTTCTTGAAACAAAAACACTAGCATACCGTTTGAGAGGGTTCCTGATGTTTGCGAATGCCTCCATTTTGAAAAGGCTGGACAAATGTTAACATTAAAAGCGCAATGTTATAATCACTGTATAATACATGTATTTCCATTGGCACTAATCTCAGCTTTTATATGAGTAAATCTTGTGCAAATAATTTTTGCCCATCAAAATCTCAGCAACATTATTGCATTACATTTAGCACTAGATACACTCATATCAGTGTCTTGTGATTTACATATTTTCACTTTGATAACAACAAATCAGATAAAGTGCATAGTGCTAATGTTAATTAAAATATACACAATGCTTGACACATATATATTGCACAGAAAATAGGCAGTATTTACCCATTGCAGGTGGCGTAAATCACATGCATTCATCTTTGTAACTAAATTACCATTAAAATGCATAGTGCCAGTACGGTCTGATTGTCTAGGAATCTTCCCATATGGGTGATTCATGACTAAAGTGTGGTGCAGTGTGTAAATACAGGGTTATACTAACCATTTATATATTGTACTCTGATTTTGTATGACTGTGTTGATCGTCAACATGTCGGCTATTGAATAAATTTGGAATTTGAAATGCATAATGCCGGAACGGCCTCATTGACTATTTAGAAATCAACCCAAGTGGGTGATTCATAAGTAAAGTGCTGTGCAATGTGCAAAAATGGAGGTCATGATGACCAATAATAGGCAATTAAATACCCTTGCGGGCACCTATGTTTTTATATCTATAGTCGACATACTGGCAGCGGACCCTTGCGGGCGCCAGAGTCTAAAGGTTAGTACATACTTAAAAATCAACCTCTATAGGTGATGTAAGAATACGGTGCAATACATTTGTATAGTTCAAGATATATACATTAAAATGCATCATGGTCTATGGACTATTCAGGCCTTGGATATTAGATTTTAGTTATGCATTAAAGTGCAATGTGCTATTTCTTCAATAAGTCTCATGCCTGCTGAGTGCCAGTTATCTATTAAGCTACAATATTATTTTTCGTTAAATTCATAATTTGGCTGGTCGATGATGACATGTCTGGCCATCCATTATACTAAGTCCACTAATGTTGTAAAAAGGGTAATTGTGCATGTGATCCAGTCTAAATATTATAGACAAGTGCAAAATTCAGTGCAAAAACACAAAATATGTCTTAAAATCAATTCTGACATTTCTGATAAAAATTGAAAATCAAAACAGGAAATTCATGAAACAAGATTAAAAGATAAGAATGTTATACTAATAATAAATATATGTATATATTCAGATACATTTTCAGCAGCATAAATGTACAAATAGCAATAATAGCAGATTATATTTTAACAAGGTTTAAAATGCATACCTACATTTTTATCAGCACACGTGTGCAAGTATCAATGCTAGCATTTGGTATTAAGGAGAGTATAAAGTGCAGGAATGTAACCGAGCATAGCTAAATAGACTCATCTGCCCCATAGTTAGTAAAGTGCTAGTACATCTCAAAATTCATCCTAATGTGCAAAAACAGTGATGGCAATTGCAATTCAGAATAGAAAATGCATTAACGTAAATGTCAAAAGCTAATCCAACTCGGCAGCTATACAGTAGATAACATGCTCAAGCATCTGTAAAACCACCATCAAAATCCAAAGAGAAGCAACAAATACAATTCAGAACAATTGGTAAAACAGCAATACAGTGCATAATAGATGTATCAAGTGCAAATGTGAAGCTGTGAACAGGATTTCTACATAATAACTAACAATCCTGGGAATAGCCTCTTTGCTATGTAGAACCTAGCCAAACATCATTCAGCAATTGATCAAAATCCAGTGAATAGAAGAAACCAATTATAGGAAAACATGTAATTCATTATCCACATTTTGACCACGAGGCTGCAATGTGTCAAAAAGAATGATCAGTTTGGATTCAAATTAACCTAATTTTAACTCTGTTTCCTTTTCGAATATGCTTTGGTAAATGAGCTAGACCTTAGAAAGCCACATTATCCTAATCTCTATTATGTTTTTTTAAAATGTGCCTTGCTAGGGCATATGCCTCATCTTGATTCTTAATTGCACGATAATGTTGTACTATCCTGAGTTTGAGACTGCAAATGGTAGAGACAATATAAACCAGTTTACACGGACAAAGTATAAGGTACATGACAAATCTAGTCCAACAAGTGATTTCATGCTTGATTTTCCATTTGACTCTTTGTAATCAAATTCAGGAGTGCAGATTACCAATTTGCATAATTTACAATTGCCAGAACCATAAAAGCCATTTATTATATGGTGTCATGTAAGCCAATTTGATATATTCATAGTCAGAGTGTTTTGAGAAAGTTACTAAGGGATGAGACCCAATCACCGTAGCAAAACCTCGATCAGACCGTAATACAGCCAAAGTGTCTTCTTTCCATTAACTGCCTATGTATTGTATTTGGTAATAAATCTGATATGTCCATCATTGTCCTTTTTGTGAGACTTTGAACTCTTAAACAGACTTGGCACAAATGGATTTTCCTATACATATATATATTTATATATTGCACGGCCTGCGGTAGCAACCGTGTAGTTATGGTTAAGTTGCTCAACCCATAGGAAGAGCACTTTGTGGGCAGCTTATAAATTTGCCCCCTCGACAATTCTTCACCAAACTTGGCAAAAAAAAGTATATGGCCCCCTCGGATTGATTTTGCAAAGTTTGGTTAGGTGTCATCTGGTGGGGGCAAAGTTATGAGGGGGTCCCAAAATGTGTGGTTTTTCTCATAGACACAATGGAAAATAAATTTGCTCACGCCTGCAGCCCAAACTGCTGGATGGATTTTCACCAAATTTGCGGCAGGAGCAGCAGCTTGGTCCCGAAAGTGTGTGTTGTAAAAATAAATAGTGCTATACTTTTGGTGACTGAGGTATAGCCTGTGGCCAGGGGCAGTGGCCAGATTGTACAAGTCATGGACTGTGGCTGTGGCTATGGGCAGTGGCCAAAGGCCATGACTCAGACAATCTAGCTACTGGCCATGACTACAAGAGACTGTCAATGGGGTTAAAGTGGGCATGGCTACCACAGAATGGCTATGTGGGAACGTTTTTCAAAATCAGGATAGGTTTGAATGGGCCATTTTCTTTTTGCCTCTGGCCAAAATTCTGCCTGTGGCTACAGTTCAAAGTGCTGCACAGGATTGCATCAACAGATTGGCGTGACTACAGCTGCATACACTCTGAGACAATGCTAATCAACAGATAATTATGGAGGACGCTGAACCGGGTGCCCAAGGGATCACAAGGCCACTACTTCAAATCATTAACCACCTTTATTTGCGACCAAAATGGGACAAGAAATTGGGATTGCATGCCGGACTTATTTCCACAACCTCGCAGCAATGACTGGCCCACAATCCACACGCATTGAGAAAATCTCTAGAGAGTGGGTACACGGGTTGCCTAACTTCTAACAATAAATATAGCACCAACAATGGTTTTCAAGACTGCTTTATTATGATAGTAGTTACTTATTGAATAACCCAGCGCTAAGGTGAACAGGGCTCACTCTCCTATTTGAAACCTAAAGTTTGAAGAAGGAAGGGCATCTTAACAAAAGATCCCGATCACAAGCAGCAGGGTAATCCGCTTACAGTACTAGATGAAGCGCAGTAATCTTCCCATACTACCGCCCTGCAATTACTTGATAATCATGTAATCTGATTTGATTATTTGGGCATGCAGCATGGCCGAAGCCCTAGGTTTGAATGGGAGAAATATTTTGCTTGCAGCTACTGCCTGAAGTGCTGTACTGAATTACAACAAACCTTCGCGAGCAGCATCAGTAAAGACCTGAAAGCATGCTTTTACAAATCTGTTTTGTGCTTTATTTATCCAAAGTGCCCAAATATAAGCACAAAAAATACTAATAATAAGTGTGGACAATGGGCCTAGCCCTTGCCAAGGACGAATGCCTACTCTGATTTACTTTTTGGGGCATTGTAGCCGGAGTACTGGACGGATTGCAGCACACTTGTGAGAGCAGCATCAGCAAGGACCTGAAAGGATGCTTTTTCAAATCTGTCCTGTATTTGACTTTTTGAAAGTGTCGAAACGTAAGTACAACAAATTGTGATATAGCGTTTCTGCTGTGGGCAGTGGGCATGGCCCTCGCCAAGGATAAATGTGTACTCTGATTTGCCTATGGGGGTATGCGGCATGTCCGAAGCCCATGCCGCATGGATTGTGGAGACTAGCCATGAACACTGGCCATTGGTTACATTATAAGGGTATAGTGGACACTAAACTAGGATGCTGGGTAGGTGCAGTGGATAACGGAGGTGGTTTGGTGGGGCTGAGGTCATGGTCGAGCCTCCTGCCCTAGGCAATTGAACAATTACTTGCATCCCCTGCATGCGCTGCTGATAATGATACACATAGGTGTGTGTTGCAAATAATATTTTTATTAAAGGAGGCTTATAGATGTTTAGTATATATCAAAATATGAATTATGAAAAACGTATATATAGTGATGTAAAATTATGAAACATTTTAACTTATAAAAAGCTATTCAATTGACAGAAAAAGCTTTGTTAAAGGGATGTTAGTGTTAAGATGTACCCCACCCTTGGGACTCCTGTACCCCAGCAGTTAGCTAGTGGCCTCCGACCTTGGCATCCCTTGGCACTTTCCTCTTGCGTTTCTATGGGAACTTGTCCATCCTTACTGCCCCTTTTATATAAGGAGTTCTCCCATTGCACAATGCACATACGCGTTTATAGGAGCATTATGTATTGGTATAAGTATGGGAAATGTAGATGCAAAAGATTTGTAAAACATTGTTAAGTGGCAATTGGTGGGTGGAAGTTTCATTTCTTGATAGGCTATATGTAGTGTATTTTAAGTAATTGGTGGATATATGTGCCAATGGTTTAAAGTAGGCAATGAGGGAGTGTTACACACATAACAGTAAGAGAGTAGAAGGACTGTCTTTTGTGATGGTGTGCATGTGCAATGCAGGTTTTCTAATAAGGCATGGACTAGACAGGGGAATGCATAGAGTCTGGATAGTGATACAGATCAATGGATTATGGTGTTTATTGTTTACTAGAGAGAAGAATTTCGGAAAGCAAATAGTTTCTTTGCTTTTTTTCTCTAATATACAATTGTCCATTATTTTTATTAGCATAGTAGAAAATGCTAATGTGAATCTTGGAGAATCTTGTTGAATCTAAATACTTCACTCAAAAATGTAAACTAGATGGAGACTATAAGCTTATTGTTTTGTTTTATTTTTCAACTGTGAAAGGTGGTTCCTAAAGGAACCTTGTTTTTTTGTTTTTTTAATTTTTATTTATTTTATTTTTGCAGGAGAGGCCAGAAAGTAAGGTGGGGAGGGGAATGAGGCAAGGGGCACCCAACACAAATAAAGATGGGCAGGTGGACAGGGGAAGATGTTGCACGTGTGTTAGATCTAAGGTAGGGGGCAGTGTTTCTCAGGCTCCTTGATTGCAGCTTCAAAAGCACTTAGAAATTGCTCCCCCTTGCAAAGTGGTGTGTTGCATTATATACAGAGTACTGTTGTCTTTGAATGATATGGATCAACAGCCTCTTTTATTGCTTGCAAAGTAGCTGATGGGATTTTGTGTCCCACAGAAATCGGCTTTGTGGTTACAATATTGGTTGAGGAAGATGAGTTAAAGGAAGACAGCCTACTACTTTCTAACAAAGGAACAACTTTTCTGAGAGCATTGCAGTGGTTGGATTTGGTGTGGTGGTGCATGGAGGTGGTCCCGTAGGAGTACTGCCGAGGTAGTCCACGACTGAGTGCAAGTACATTTCTCTTTGGTAGCTTTAGCCTTTGGTACATTTCCAACAGTGATAAAGAACTGCCACACCCATGATTCTTTCATGGCGTTAGAGGGATGCACTTCCTCTACCTCAACTTCCTGGTCCGCTTCATTGTCTTTTGAAGTATCGTGCTTCTTTCGTAGTTTAGGTCCTCCAGCTGGTGGTGGTGGCTCTTGGGAGCAGGGATGGCAATAGCTGGCACCATTTGTAAGATAAATAGCCGTTTTGCTAATATTCTTCCAAGTATGTGCTCTGTGCAAAATTGTTAATGGATAATGAGTAAGAATAGGTCTAGGAGCTGTGCAAGGGTAACATTTTGAGCTTCAAAGTTCCTAGATCAGCTGAAAAATGCAGTTTAGAACTGTTTGCGAAGCACGGACCCGTTCGCCAAGTGCAGACGTGTTCGAGCACATGTCATCATGCCACGCCGGTGCGTGGTCACGAGACACTGTCTGGAAAGTCTGTGGTTACGTTAGACATTTGCAAACGTTGATGAAAACAAAAACAGTGGGAAAAGTTGGAAAAAGTGTATGGAAGTGTTAAAGATTATGCTAGAAAGTGGGGAATGGCAGAGTTTTAAGGTGAAACTTTATAAATTGGACAAAAACTTTGCTATATTTGAGTAAGTATGATATAAGTAAGTTGTAGGAAATGAGGGTGCACCAGCAAAAACCTATGAAATTCATTGAAAAAACATTGTTAAAGGTAACATTATGGTTAAGTTGCACTAATAAAAACCTATGAAATTCAGTAAAAATACGTTGTTAAAGGGATGTTATGGTTACAAGTGTAGAAGAGGAGCCAAATCCCCCTACTAAAAGCTCCGCCTCCATGTTGTCTATATGTTGGGAGCCAGAAATTGCAACATGTGCAATACCAGTGAGGGGCTTATACCGCAAAGAATTCTTGAGACAAGGTATCCACTGAGAAAACCTTATATGCATTCACGAAGAAAACATGGTCTTCCGGACTGAATCCCACAAGAAATATGAAAATGGATGAGAAAGAGTACTGGTGATGTCATGAAAAGCAGAAATGACGCACCCAGAAAAGACACAAATGAAGAAGGAACATAAACATTCTATAAGATATGAAGAGGAGTTGTCAAAATTTAAGCAACATTTCAGGATCGAAATGAAGATGTTTGAGCGAAGAAACACTGAAGAAAATGCAAAGTCATTTTACAACAGAAGTAGACAAAGTAATCCTGAGGCTGCCTATGTAGTAAATAGATTGCAGCGATGCGCTAATATATACACATAGGAATGTATAGAATCTGGATGTTCCACAATGAACTTTAGCAAATGTGAACGCCATGAATGGAAAAGGCTTGAGTGTGGCGCAGTTGTAAAATAGCTGATGGCGAAGGAGAATTCAAGAAAAGCTGGCTGGCCCAGCACCAAGAGTCGAGGCCACTGTGACCCTGGCTGTCTGTCAAGAAGTTACATGAACTTGAGAAAGAAACAAACTTCTGTTTGAAGTGGAATGTAAAAACATTGAAGGTGACAAGAGTTCATAATTTAATAGTATTATATGCAACAAGGAGCTTGAAAAAGTGGTCTCCACTCACATGGTCAGATCGAAATAGATTGTGGGTCGAGCTACACTGAAACCAGAAGAAAAGACCATGCAATACTCCCTTTAATTCTCAGGCACAGAGAGCTTCTGCAAGGCCAAGTTCAAAGCCTAATTGAATGGCAGACCACAGGAGTGATGATGGATTTTGGGCTAATTGGGTGGGGAGGCATGACCAAGCTGACCCTTCTAGCACCTGGGGTAACCAGCTTGTGTGCTGCTAGCAAGTGGAATATTCCAGAAGGGTGCAAGTGTGCCAACCAATGACGGCCACATACCAAGGAGCCCTATAGTTTGTGTAGCCAATAGATTGTTGGGTATTTTGGGACGATGAAAATGACTTGCATTAGAGGAGGGCTTAGTTGTCCACCTGATCTTAGAGACCCAATCACATCCCCCGTCAGTATGGAACGTATACCTAGATGTTCCCTTTAAGCCTATCACATCCCAAGTAGGTTTTTGCAGTTTGCCACATAGTGTGACGTCAATGATGACACATTTTTACTATATAAGAATGTTATTTCATGTAACACACTGAGGGACTTGAGCGACCATCCGTTGATGTCTGTTGTAACTCCCTGTTTTAGATAATTGTTAATAAAACAGTCTTAAGGTTTGCCAACTTCCTGAGTCGGTTTGATTATTGATGTATGAGTAAATTCTGCATCCCCAGCCATCTCTAAGTATTGCTACCTCGTCTTAAAGGGCCCCAGGTCCCGCGGTTCACAAGTAAAACCGAAAATCCCCAGAAATGTGCCAGTTATGGTAAGCTAAGCAACCATGACTCACGACATCACTATATATTATTATGGCATCCAGTGGATGAAGTACGTGAAGTACATTGATGAAACACTAGTCCCTTTAGTCAGATCCTTACCTTCATACCTCGGAGATACTACTGACCGGTTGAGTCATATTGTATTGTAGTTGTCATTTGCATAGTTCCTTTTACCATTATTATAGTCTCAAGGCGCTGGTGGTGGGACTGACAATTCCTGGGGCTGTGATAAAACTGTTAGCGACAGCAACAGTTTATGCTTCACAAATTCACTCGTTAAACCTCTTTTGAAAAAAACATCTTTGGATCCTGCTGTCCTTGCTCACTTTCATCTCTCTCCTGCCTTTTTTCATGAAACTGCAGAAAGCACTTATTTCTCCTCTTATTATTTCTTTTGTTGAGGAGTCTAGATTTTTCGACCCATTTCAGTCAGGCTTTCACCCAGGCCACGGCACAGAGAGTGTGCTGCTCTCTGAGAGAAATGATCTTGCTCTGCTGGTCAATCATGGGGGACTTGGTGCTCTGATTCTTCAAAAATCTATCAGCAGCTTTTGATACAGTTGACCACTCCTCCTGCCCAACCGCCTTGCCCTGGCCAGCCTCTCTGGCCCAGTCCTGGCATGGTTTAATTCTTTCCTGGCTGAGAGGGGCTAAACTCTGTCTCTCTCTTCTTTTCAGTCTTTCTTTCGCTCTCTCTCTTGTGGTGTCCCCCATGATATTCAATGTTTACATCTAGCCTCTTGCTAGCCTTATCCACACCCGCAGCCTCTGCTGCTACTCTGCTGATGACACTCAGATCATCGTCCAACTTGATGTTTCTCAATCGGACACAATGCCTTGGCTTAGGGGTTGTCTGGCGATGGTTATGGGCTGGATGGGCAGCAACTGGCTGAAATAAATGGGGGGAAGACGGAAGTCTGATGGTTGGTTCCTTGGACTTGTTCATTTTGTTTGGCCTCAGGAACTTGGCCTGCTAACCACCTCCGCATCTGTGGTAAAAAACATTGGGTTCATGTTCTCTGATTCTTTATCTAATGAGGCACAGGTGAGTGCTGTTTGTGAGTAAAAAATCTTGCAGAAAGATTTACCATTTCTTCTTCTCCATTGTTCAGGCATTGGTCTTTGCAGCCCTTGTCCTGCAGCTCGCATCGACTACTGTAACTCTGTTTTCTTAGCACAACCACTCCATCTCACTAAACATCTTCAGCTCCTTCAAAACCTGGCAGCTCGGGTGGTGACTGATATCCCTATGGGTCTCATATTTCACCCGTGCTTCGCTCACTGCACTGGCTGACAGTCTCTAAGTGCATTTAATTTAAGTCACTTTGCACCGTGCACCGGGCATTCTATGGATTGGGTGCAGAGTATTTGTGGTCCAGGTTTCCCCTATACTGCCCTGCTCACTCGCTGCGCTCTCAGAATTGACAGTTGATCTTCATCTAACCAGGTTTGGTGGCCGCTCATTTTCTGTCTCTGCAGCCAGGCTATGGAACTCTTTACCACCTACCCATGGGGCTATAGAAAATCCTCTTCAGTTTAGGTGCCTGTTAAAAACATACTTGTTTTAGTGACTTCTGTATTTAGGTTCTTGTCATTCTGTTGGTAACTTAGTGCTAAGTTGCTGGTGGTGTTCCCATGCTTTATAAGTATTTGTAACATAACATAACAAATTGCAGTGGATCCCGGGCTCTACTTCCAGGCTCAGGTGGGGAACATGGTGAATCATCCCAGAAATTGTGTGCATAATAAACCTTCACAATTGTTCTATTTTCCATTGGAGGACAACCCTACAGTTCATCCAGGTTCAATACCTGCCTATCCCGCCTATCGATCGAGTCCTTCCAGTCCAATTCAGGACTAGCTCTTGATGGCACCCACCTGACCACCTTGCTTGAGACATGGCCATGGCACACAATTCCTCCCATGAGCACGGTGGTGCTGTTGTTCCATCTCAACCACTTTTACTGCAATTTGCCTGTTTTTGGGCCTGTGTTTCCACCTTGTGGGAACCAAGGTCATGATTGATGTTTGTATAGTGTGTGAGGTCTTCGCCGCAGCGATGACGGCTGGCACCACCAGGTACTTTGAGGTGGGTGCCGCCGCAAGAATATACCATGGGAGGATGACTTCTTATTGGTCACATTAGACCTTGTATTGTTATACACATCAACTGAGCATGGGATGGGCATTGAGGATTGTAAGCATTTCCTTAGATCATTAGATTGTTTACAACATTCGGAAATGATCATAGAAGTGTTAACATTTGCATTAAATAACAATGTCTTTCTCTTTGATGGAAGCTATTATCAGCCATGGTAAGGTACTACTATGGGCACTACCTTTGCTAATTTTCATGCTAACCTCACAATGGGCTGGTGGGAGGAAAACATAATATGGGCACCCACAAATTCAACATACACTCAAATAATAGTACTGCATTTAAGATACATTGATGACCTGTTCATTATTTGGAAAGGTAAAGCATAGGGGTGGGATGATTGAAAAAAAAAAATCTAAATACTAATAATCTCAATATACAATTTACTGGTAAAACCAGTAAGAGCTCCATATAATTGTTAGATGTTAAGATATATGTGGATAATGAAGAATTACAGACAAGTGTGTTCAGCTCTAATTCAGTGCTCAGAGCAGTCATCCAAGGAATCTAAAATGGAGCACTCCATTTGGCTAATTTCTTCAGATGAGGAGAAAATGTTCAGAGGAGGAAAAGTTACTTACCTTTCTAAGATTACTTCATGTACATTTAAGCAATTAAGCTATCCTAAAATACATAATAGGAATTGTATTCTCTAAAGTATGCACACGAAGAGAGCACATCTATTAGTAACGAGAAAAGGAAAAGTAAAAGAAAAGATAAAGCTAGAAAAACATTAGCACAGCATTGTACTGGATGTAATGGTCTGGATGAAATAAGGATGATCAATATCACAAGATCAATTACAGAAAGTCAATACAATTTAAAAAAAAAGAAACATTGACATGTGCTAATGATTGATGACACCTTGAGAGCCACACTTGGGTACAGCCCATTGATATCATATCACAGATCACCATTGATAAGAAATATTTAATTTCCCAGTTTGTTGATGCTAAAAAGAATAACACTCAAATGTCTTAGTTAACAAATACAAAACAAGGTTTTAACAAAATGTACAAAAGGCAAAGCATGTCAATATGCACGTAACGGGGATCAATAGACAGATCAAGGTATTGGCAAAGCTATGAACATAAAAGAGAAAATTACATGCAAGACAGATTTTGTGATATATGCTCTAACCTGATCATGTAAAAAGTGGTATGTGGTTAGCACAACATGCAAATTAAAACTAAGAATTCCTCCACACTTAAGTGCAATTAAGAATGAGGATTACACTTATACAATTGTGAAGCATTATCACAAAATCCATGGTAGAGATTGTAAAATGTACCCTTAGATGTATGGAAAGGAAATTCATCATTTATTTTATTTGCAAAACATCATATGGACATAATATAGATGAGGAGTTGCATACATGGGTGGGGTAAATTAAGAGTATTTCTGATATACCTTAATAGATTCAGTTTTCCTGTTCTCCCTTTAGTTTGTTTCTATATTAAATGGTACATTTCTTCAATTACCTTGATGATCCTCTCTATGTTGAAACAGTTTTTCTTATTAACTGTCTTTATGATCTCTGTGAGTTTTCTGCACACATTGGAATTTACATATGAATATTATTCCAGGACTAATATTCTCATGAATGCTAACAATAATATGCAAATCATGAATATTCTCAACATTATGCTCTTGAGCGGGTGCATTTTTACACATCACTAAATCAGTATTGAAGTAGGACCAATTTTGATTGAAAAAAGATTAAGAATACCAATATAGCTTGAAGTGTATATTAGCGTCACAGTTTTTAATGGTGTTTTAATGGTGACATTTTACTGGTGTGTTTTTGTATGTTTCTGTAGATTTTTGTGTTTTCATGTATTAATACATTTACGAGTGCATTGCTTGATGAACATTTAATCTATCTATATATTCAAGAAAAACAGTTTAGTTGCAGGGATGTTAAGGTGAGAACTTAACGCAACAAAAACTCTGAAATTCAACTAAAGCCACCTTAACTTCGTGCCCGCTGTTGCTCAGTCTTTGACCACAATGATGACATCACAGATCACATTACATGTTGTATGCAAAAAATGTTGATGACATTACACATCATATCACTGATACCATCACTGCTGACAACACTAATTATATTGCATATAACTGATTACATCAATAATGAAATTAGTCATAACATCATTTATAAGATAGCTCATGAAAATTGGGATTACTTTTATAACAATTTAGGCCATGGACATAGCTATGACAAAGGCTGGGGTCACTGGCCAGCACCAAAGACCACAGCTCGTGGTCGGTTAGTGTTAAAAACTGCCAATGTTCATGGTTAAAAGCTATGCTTAGTAGCCCATCACCATTTTAAAATATACAGTGGGCAACGTTGAAAGCTGCAGTCACGTTGAAAGCTGCAGTCAGTGGCCATGGCTAAAGGCCATGGCTAGTGACCATTAATTTGTTAGAATATACAGTCGGTATAACCAAAGGCTGTGGCCACTGACTAGTATTGTGTTGAAGACAATGGCTAGTGGCTGGTTAGTGTATATAATATACAGTGGGCACGGCCAAAGGCCATAGCTAGTGGTTAGTGCTCTATAATAGACAGTGGGCATGGTTGAAGGCCATCACTTATTGCATTTTTGTTTTATCTTAAAATATACAGTGAACATGGCCAAAAGATGTACAAACTGCTCATGGTTTATATGTTAGAATATATAGTGAGCATAGCCAAAGATTGTGGCCACTGGCCAGTATTGTGCTAAAGTCCATGGTTAGTGTTTGATCATTGTGTATAATGTACAGTGGACACGGTTGAAAGCTGCAGTCACGTTGAAAGCTGCAGTCAGTGGCCATGGCTAAAGGCCATGGCTAGTGACCATTAATTTGTTAGAATATACAGTCGGTATAACCAAAGGCTGTGGCCACTGACTAGTATTGTGTTGAAGACAATGGCTAGTGGCTGGTTAGTGTATATAATATACAGTGGGCACGGCCAAAGGCCATAGCTAGTGGTTAGTGCTGTATAATAGACAGTGGGCATGGTTGAAGGCCATCACTTATTGCATTTTTGTTTTATCTTAAAATATACAGTGGACATGGCCAAAAGATGTACAAACTGCTCATGGTTTATATGTTAGAATATATAGTGAGCATAGCCAAAGATTGTGGCCACTGGCCAGTATTGTGCTAAAGTCCATGGTTAGTGTTTGATCAGTGTGTATAATGTACAGTGGACACGGTTGAAAGCTGTACCCACTAGTGCAGGGCAAAATCTATGGTTGGTAACCTGTTAGTGTTTTCAAATATACAGTGCACATGGGTGAAGACTGTGGCCAATGTCCATGAGTGAAGGCCATGATTAGTACCCATTAATGTGTTAAAATATATTTGGCTATGCACACTGACCATGGCTGAAGGCCATCCTTAATGCCAGTTACGGTTCTAATGTAATTAGTGATGTCATCAGTGATGTGATCTGTGATGTCATCAGTGTGGTCATAGGCTTCACAACAGGGGGAACGAAGTTAAGTTGTCTTTAGCTGAATTTCAGGAGGTTTGTTGTGTAAAGTTCTCACCTTAACGTCCCTGCAACTAAAGGTATTTCCTTGAATTTCAAGGGGTTTGTTATTCCATATATTTCTAGAATGCTTCCAGACCACTAGCCATGGCCTTGGGCCTTGGTCACGCCCACTCTATACTTTAAAACTCTTGCAACCCATCGCTCAAAGACATTCACCAATCACAAACTGATTTTGTCTTGTTTTGACAGTGGTATTGTTATGTATAAAGATTCCAGGCTTTGAGAACTCACAATGTTTTTAGACAATGAGCAGTGAGATTAAGGGCCTGATTCACAGAAGCCTTTTATAACGGCACAATCCCATTGGAAAACGCTCTGAGTCAGGCCGTACATTATTTGCCATGGACCACACACTTTGGTTAAGCAGCATGCTCCAAACCGGCCAGCATATTGATGACTATTGTGATACATTGCACGACGCCAAAAAAAACACATTTATGCAGCACAGAAATGGGGGGAGGGGGAGACCACTTGCTAGAATACCATATGCCCAGGTACTTTTGCACCCATAGTCAAAATCAAAAGCTGGCACCCATGAATATTCGCAAAGTAACTGAACATATATCTTAAAGTGAAATATACAAATGTAGTTCATTTGACCTTCCCCTTAGAAGAAAGTGTGCAAGAGAAAATAGTACTTTTTTAAAGTAAGGAATACCAGAAAAATAACCTGAGAGAGGAAATGTTCCAATAAATATGCTGCCAAAGTATAAAAGGTGCTCACCTTTTGAATCCAGCAATCTGTCGTGAAATATTCTTGGTAAACAAAATACCAATATGAAACAAGTGCTTGTGGTCTTGTGGTTAAGCGTCTGCACTGGGAACATGACAACCTGAGTAAAATTGTGGTAGCCAAATACTTGATTAAGCTTGGCAACCTCAAAAAACCCCATGTGTTGTATCCGTCTGAAGAAAAGTTATGTTGTCCGCCCATATGTGTCCTTTACTTGTGCCCTGAAAAGTAGCCACAATTAGTGGAAAATAACTGCACCAGTGTCCAGGATTGCAAATTCTCTTGCCACATCGTGGGCAAATACTCATGCCTTACTTGCACTCTCATCATTTCACCTCCTCACCCCCATGTCTGGCTTTCAACAATACTTCATAAAGCTAACTTTAAAAGTACACATACCATAGTCTCACTCAAATATATAAATCCTTATAGAACTATGTTGGGCAAAAAATATACAAATGTGGCATTATTTGCCCCATCTTGACTGTGAGACTATAAATACCAGAATGCAATTCAGCAAAAGGCAAAACAAATTGTAATTTTTGTCAAATCCGTTACTTGAATCAAAAGTTATTAAGGATAGAATTTTGAGAGGTTCCTATGGGAGTCAGACTCACCTTAACTATAGGGAGTTGCCACCCTATAGTAAAAGGGAAATGTGTGGCTATGTGTGTGCATTTGTTCGAAATGTTCAGCATACTTCCCAACATGCTAATGACCTGAAAAGTGACATGTGGGTAGGTACCATGGTGTAGACAATGTAAAAAGTATAAAATGTACATTTTTCTAATTTGCTTTTTGAAACCTTTTTTTAAGCAGCATCCTCTTGTAGTATGCATGTCTGGAAAGCAATGATGGACTGTGTCAGCAACTTTCACACTTTCCATGACCCTTTTTAAACAGTGTTTTGTAAAACCCTGTGGATTCAACCTGGGAGCATGCTCCCGGTAAGGGGAGAAATGCATCAGGAGGCTGTGCATGTTTTACTATGCTGCTGAATTAAATAAATCGCTTTATGTAAGCTATAAAAGTTTGGACCTATTTGTAGTGGGTACCGCTGAGCGTATATGGTAGTGTGCGCACTCTTCTTGTTAACATATAACTCAGCCTGCGGTAGTGGCCATATAGTTATGGTTAAGTTGCTCAATTCCTAGAAAGAGCTCTTGTTGGGCCATTTTTTAACCTCGCTCTCCCTGGACAAATCCTCACCAAACTTTGCCCAAAAATATATAGCCCCCAGAAATGATTCTGCTAAGTGCTAAGTTTGGTGCAGTTTTGTCAAGGGGGGGCAAAGTTATAGGGGGCGGGCCCAAAATGTGTGGAAATCCTCATAGATGCAATGGAAGAAAAATGTTGCTCACACCTAGAGCCCAAAACGCTGGACGGATTTTAACCAAGTTCGCTGCGGAAGTGGCAGCTTGGTCCCGAAAACATGCTTTTGTAAATATGGTGTAAATCCATCTAGTCATTTTTTGAAAAATGGCCAAAAAGTAGATCAAAATAAATTTGCGAAATCTGGGTCCGGTCTGTTGACTCACTTCCCTATTCAGCCCGTGGACATCTCCCTGAACCACCAGTTTCCGGCATTTTGTCAGCAGACATAGCATGCGTTTGTTGGTTGGATGGTGAAAAGGGTGAGGTGCATCATATTTTTTTAAACAGTCAACATGTTGGATCAGCAGTAGGTGTGTGCAGATAATGCGGTGGGGAAAAGTATGGAAAACACATTCAGGGTTATTTGGTGGTCAAAAAAGGGACTGGAAAGGGTTCGAAGGGTGGCATAAAGATGATATGGAGCAGTTTTCCTAGGTGAAAAAAGTGGGTGCAGGTGCCGCCAGGTCCGTGGACAATGCAGTAGTCCGCGGACAGCGCTATGAACGATAACTTGGAAAACACATTTGAGGTTATTTGATGGCTGAAAGAGGGAGTAGAAAGGGAAGGGGGATGGAATAAAGTTGGTATGAAGCTGTTTTTATAGGTCAAAAGATAGAGTCTGTGGTAAATTCTTCATATGGATGGCAGGGGTTCTGGGTGAGTTTTGATATTTGAAGGTGTATAGTATGAGCTTGTTATCTGGTTTAATTCTGTTGTGGTGGTTGTTGGCAGTGGCCAGATTCTTGGGGTCATGGTATGATTTGATTGGTTATTTATAACATGATTAATACCCAGAGGTTTCTAAGCGTGAACCCGGGGATCGAACCTGTGTTGCTCTGTGTCGTGTGGCTTCCAAGGCGAGCACGTTGCCCCTGAACTATCCTCCCGAGAATGGTGTATTGTATGTACTTGTTATATGGTTTAATTCTATTGTGGTGGTTGTGGCCAGTGACCAGAATCTGGCCACTGGCCACACACACAATAGTAATATGTGTATAGTAATTATAGGTAATGTAGTGGGACTATACCGTATTTGTAATATGGTGGGATTATATAATTAAAGTGTATATGGTATTTATGATTGAAGTACAATTGAGGACAGTGCTTCTTGATGTCTTCTGCACCTTTCACAAGGTCAACAATTGTATCCTCGTTAAACGGTTACATGATACCATTAGCATCATGGAGCGGTCACTGGACAGGCTGATTTGTTTTCCTCGCTAACCGCCATTACCAAATGCAACTGGGCTGTTTGTACTCCACCACCTCACGGTGTACCTGCAGAGTACCCCAGGGTTTCATCCAATAAAACCCTGGGGTACTCTGGCTCTTCCATATCTATTTCGTCCCTCTGGCTCACCTGATGTCCTTTTTTTCTCATTTCTAGTGTTATGTTAATGACACAAAGGTTTCCTTAAACTTCCCTGAACTAATTTGTTGTCCTGTTTTTTTATCTCTAATTGTCTGACCACCATGGAGGCATTGTGTGCGGCAAACAATCTGTGTCTCAATGCCAGTAAGATGGAGATCTTTTTTATTTTGACACTTGTCCCCTGTTTTTCTCCTACCCTCTGGCTGCTTTCTTTGGGTCCTCTTCTCTTCCCAAAAACCTTGGGGTTATCTTTAAGTCCTCTCTCTCCTTTACTCCTTACATTTTGGAGCTTGTAAAGAAAGTCCATGCTTTCAGCTTCACCTCCATACAGGCATTGCACCCTTCCTCACCTTCACCCAGAAGCTCAACGTCTGTAGAGCCCTGGTACTGTGTAGGCTGGACTACTGCAACAGCCACTTCCTTAACCTTTCCCTTTGTTGTCTATGCCCCCTTTGGCTAATCTAGAATAGGGATGCAAGACTTATTATTGGTCTTAGGCCTAGGGATGATATCGCTGCAGCACTAAAATGTGTACATTGGCTCCTGCTAATTGCAAGGACAACAATATGATTAACTTTGTTTCCCTAAATACTGCCCTGCTAGAGCCCACCGCTGCTTTGACTCCAATTCTCTGCTTGTAAAACGCTTTTTGAAACAGAGAGCGGGAGGCATATCTCTATCTTCGGACGGTGTCTGTCTTTAGGACAGCCTTCCTGTTTCTTTTATACTTGACTTCCTTAAGTTCCGGAAACTTCAGAAAACTCTACTTTTGTGTTCCTGTTTTACTTAATCTCTACCTTGCTAACGCATACCGCTGCCACTGAGACTGGTGTCTGGTCCCTCATGAACCTCACAGGTTCCAGTCCCTACATCTAGTCAACACCAGTACATCGCCCTTTCAGCACTGCCCTTGTGGGTCAACCGTCTGGTGGTTGTGTACCACACCCTTGGGTCTCATCTGCCCCAGTAGGAGCTAGTGGCCTCCCAGTTTGGCATGTCTTGGCACTTTCCTTCTGGGCTTGTATGAGCACTTGGAAATCCCTACTCCTCTTTCCATTCATGCACTGCTTTTGCTGCACAATGCATATGTGCATTTATAGCAGCAGTGCATGCAATTCTTTGGGATAAGCCAGTGAGATGCATATGCAAAAGATTTGTAGAACATTTTTAAGTGGCAGTTGGTGTGTGAAATTTAATATATTGATAGGGTCATATAGAGAGTTTTTTTAACTTATTGGTGGATATATGTGTGGCTGTTTCAAAGCTGGCAATGAGGTAGTGCTACAAACATAACAGTAAAAAGAGTAGAAAGGCTGTCTTGTCTGATGGTTTGAACGTGCTATCTGGGTATTTTAATAATGTATGGCCACGAGTGGGTAATACAGAGACCATGTATACTCATTAAGGGCCATGGAGTATAGTCCTTATTGTATGCTAGAGAAATGTATTTGGGAGAGAAAACTGTTTCTGTGCTATTTTCTTTTTCTCTAGTATACAATTGTCCATTATTTCCATTAGCATTGTAGAACATGCGAAGGGGAATGTTGGAAAATCTTATTTAGTCTAACTACTTTACTAACAAATGTAAAGTGGATGGAGACAAAAAGCTTATTTTTTTTAAAACTGTGAAAGGTGGTTCCAAAAGGAACCCTTTTCTTGGTGTTTTTTTATTATAATTGTCTTTATTTTTTGCAGGAGACACCAGGAAGTAAGGTGCGAAGGGAAGTAAGGGAAGGGACAGCACGCACAGCTATGGAGGGGCAGGTGAACAGGGGAAGATGTTGGGTGTGAATTACATATAAGGTAGGGTGCAGTGTTTCTCATGCTCCATGATAACAGCCTCAAAAGCACCTCGAAAAAACTGCTCCCCCCTCCAGAGTGGTGTGTTGCAGTATATACAAAGTACTGTTGTCTTCAAAAGATATGGATCAACAGCATCTTTTATGGCTCGCAAAGTAGCTGGTGGGATTTTGTGCCCCCACAGGAGTAGCCTGTGTGGTTGCAGTATTGGCTGAGGAGGATAAGGTAGAGGAAAACAGCCTACTACTTCCTGAAAAAGGAACAAACTTTCTGAGAGCATCCCGGTGGTAGGATTTTGTGTGGTGGCGCATGGAGGTGGTCCCATAGGAGTGCTGCCGAGGTTGTCCACGACTGAGCACTCAGGGCATTTCACTTTGGTAGCGTTAGCCTTCGTACACCCCCAACAGTGGTAAAGGACACACCCATGATTCTTCTCTCTGGGTGCTAGACATAGGCATTTCCTCTGCCTCATCTTCCTGGCCCCCTTCATTGTTTTCTGAATTATTGCAATTCTTCCATTGTCTAGGCCCTCCAGCTGGTGGTGGTGGTTCCTCGGGAGGAGGGATGGCAATAGCTGATGCCATATTTGAAGATAAATAGCACTTTTGCTAATATTCTTCCAAGCATGTGTTGTGTTCTAGATTGTTAATGGATAATGAGTAAGCATAGGTGTAGGAGCTGTGCAAGGGTACATTTTCAGCTTCAAACTTCTTAGATCAGCTGGAAATGCTGTTTTTAACTGGTCACGACGCACGGCCTGTTCGCGAAGTGCCGACCCATTCGCGAACACGTCATCATGCCGTGCAGACTTGCGTGGTCACCTGACACTGTCCGGAAAGTATGTTGGGTAACACAGAAACAGTGGAAAAAGTTACAAAAAGTTTATAGAAGTGTTAAAAATGTTGCTAGGAAGTGGCAAATGGCACCGTTTTAAGTGCAAACTTTCTACATCAGCCAAAAATTCTGCTATATTGGGGGTAAATATGATATTAGGAAGTTGTAGCAAATTATGGAGCACAGGTGAAAACCCATGAAATTCAGTGAACAAACTGGGTTAAAGGGACGTTATGTTAAGTTGCACTAATAAAAACGTATGAAATTCCATGAAAAACTTTGTTAAAGGGATGTTATGCTTACAAGTAAAACCGAAACCCCCCAGAAATGTGCCAGTTATGTTAAGCTAAGCAACTATAACTCGCGCCATCACCGTGCACTGCTAAGACTAACACCCAGGGCATGAAAGATGACATCACATATGTAGTTGGTCCAAATGAAACCTATTGAGGGAACATGTACAGTGACACAGCAAAATGCTGTGGCCACAGTGGCCAGGGAGTGTTTTAAACTATACAGTGGGCATGGCCAAAGGTCATGCTCACCGACCAGGGCCAAAGGCCCCGACTAGTGGGCCAGATAGACATGTAAAGTGGCCACGGCCAAAGGCTGTGTCCACCTGGCGGGTCCAAAAGAAGCATACTGGGGGAATATGGAGAGTGGGAATGGCCTTCACCGTGGCAACTGGCCATGGCCAAAGGCCATGGCTAGTGGCTCGGTAGTGTTTTAAAACATATCGTGGACATGGCCGAACGCTGTGGCAACTTAGCATGGCTGAAGGCCATGGCTAGTGGCCCTTACAAAAGTATGGTATAACAAAACCCTTGAAAATCACCAAAAATAAACTTTGGGTTCAGTTAAGTTGCACAGATTTAATGCAACAAACCCCTTTAAATTCAGCGGATAACCAGCTTAACGCGGCACATTCATATATACATATATAGAGGTCCGTTTTCTTGTATCGTGTTTCCGAAGGGTACTATAAAATGTGTTGTTAAAAAAAGACAACAAGGCGATACCTTAGTTAGGCTAACAAATTCATTTATTTGCAAGTTTTTCGTAATCTTCAGATTACTTCATCAGGCATAGTAAGAATAAGGCTCTTGGAATAGCAGGACAGCTCAATCATTCACCTCTGGAATGGACACATAAATGTTGCATCTGTCACATTTTCCATGTAAGCATGTTGCTGTGGGTTGTTGGTATGTGTGCGCAGTTCAGAATAAGCCTGTAATGAATTACATCAGAATTCCAAAGGTTTTTTTATCAAGGAAGCAGTTTTATCAATTCAGAGCACAAAAAGATTGCGTTAAACAGGCCTGAGTGTCCCTCCCAACTCACCTCACTAATAGAGTCCCACTGTGCAGTTTTAAAAATTAGAAGTATATGGGAGTTACATTCACATCATGTTTATGGGAGTGAAAATGACACTATTAAGCTCACTCTCATTTTCCATTCCTTAAATAGGTATGGCCTTCTCAGAGCATACATTACCAAATGTTTGGCCATTAGGCTCTGGTTTGGAATTCTTCATATCACAGCTTAATGTTAACTATTTCTGGGAAAATACTTGGGTACAATTTAAATAGAT
This sequence comes from Ambystoma mexicanum, assembly GCF_040938575.1. NCBI lineage: Eukaryota > Metazoa > Chordata > Amphibia > Caudata > Ambystomatidae > Ambystoma > Ambystoma mexicanum. The sequence continues at coordinate 731,433,127 of NC_090934.1, read as the reverse complement.
TATAATTTATAACGACTTGCATGCAGACTGCACAGAAGTGCTACCTGTATCATTGTACACAAAGGTCAAAAATATATTTTGGGTTGAATTGAAATGAGAACTGACTTGGTTTTATTTGCATTTACAGTGCCTTACATATCCTATTTAACCAATGTCTTTTGGTATCACCTTCCCAAGCCACCTCACTCACTGGGACTTGGGGAATAGTCATAATAACTTTTGAATTGTTTATTAGAGGCATGGAGCCAGCAGAAACCCTCAAGTGTTCACATCAGCTTCCATTAAATCAGGGCTGCTTCAGATTCCCTTCTCTGCAAGTTCCCTTATAGACATGACCCATCTCCTTAGAATAGGGATCTTCCGATCTGCAGGCCTTAAATTGGTTAATCCAGCTATCCAATACAAACATGCAGTGTTCCTTCCTGCAGCTTTTTCCAGAGTCAGAATACTATCACCTCTGTGCTCACACTTTTTAAAGTGTAAAATATTACCATGCTTGTGTCATAATTGTGCGACATTATGTGGCTTGCCCAATATTTCCACTGGCCGGCCTCATACTAAGAGAATCATAATCAATGCACACATCCACTGTTCATTGGATGATTATAAGTTTATATTTGTGATCAACAATTGGTTAGGGCCCTATCGGCTCTTAAGACTTTACATGCTAAATAGTTTTTCATTCATAATTACTGGTAGCAACCTGCCATATTAATGAGGTCTGGATTTCGGAAATCTGTCCTGGCAGATGCACTTCCGCACATGCCTGCATATGCAACATGAATTTGTATGATAGGCATTCATAATGTTAGGAATATTAATCATTTTATTACTTATAAAACATCATAGAGAATGTGATTGGTGTCACATCAAAGAGGAAACTCTGAGTTTCTAAGAAGTCCTGTGTTTGTAAGTTATATGGTTCCAATCTTATGAGCCAACATCATTTTCAGGAATAAGGTTATGTTTGAATCATGTCCTGTGACCAATGTCTCATGTGTCAGGACATGACTCGTATATAGAAATCTATATTATGGTTTCAGTGAATGGTTGTTTCAAAATGTGAAAATGACAGTTCTGCTTTGTTTGCCTGTTTTAGTCAAACAGATGAGCCATTTTGTTTTTAGGCAGAGCTCAAAAAGTAATCTGCTAAGTGCAAGAAGATGTTTGAAGCTAGGTTATCAAGAACAGCAGGTTTCATCAGCAGATGACAATCTCTAAATACACTGAACATCTCCATTATTCATTATTTTAACACATTTAGGGAGACCTCCTTTTGAGGGAATTACCAAGGGTGGGAGGTGAGGGGTCTTGCTTACTCCGAGTTGAAACCCAGGTCAACTTAAAGTCTGTACAATATAGAACTGACATGAATGCAGTGCTACTCAAACAAATACAGAACAATTGCTTTTTCCTTCATTTACATTGCAAAATCTGATATATTCTGCAATACTGACATGTTTTTATGACCTGTACAATAAATTGTCAGTGGTTGCAAAAGAAAGAAATAAAACATTACATTAAAAAGACTAAAAATGATTGAAATTATGCATTTTCTTCACTTGCTATACAGTAGAGACTGCATAAGCACACCATTCAGAGCACTTGACAACATCCTACCACTTGACCTTTGTAATTTAGAAAAATATTTCCATAACAGAGGCTGGGTTCCCTGGTTGGCAAAAAAAATAGTTTTTACACATGTGGGCCTATTTTCAGATGTGCAGTTCCATAACTTGCAAGGAATGAGCTTTCAGGCAGACCTGCTGCTGATTTAATGTCATTTAAAAGCCAATCTTTGAGGTGAGTTCACATGGATGTTCCTGGTAAAATATATGAAACTATGCAATTTGTGGAGTGCTGTTTCTTAATAGAGCCGGGAATTGTTGGTAACTCATCAACGCACCCTTGTCTTGGCAGCAGGTGAGAGGTGGAAATGATTCATAAAAAGATGTATTTTTCTAGCACCTTTGTCACTTAAACTTCAGTCTCCATTTGTCCTTTATTTTCCCCCTACTGAGCCAGTATGAGCCTCACAATTGAAAGAAGCAGTGCAGCTCACACTTTTCCAGTATCTGATTGTTTTACAGAAACAGTTTGGGATTCCATTTACGGTGACAAGGTGTTTACTTTTAGAAATATTTCACTAGAAGCTATATGAATAGATGCCATATGAAAGTCATTGGAAGGCAAGGAACACGATATTTGAAGAAAACAGTAACAGAGGAAGGAGAGCATGGCAGTATTATGGAGGGTTAAGTAATATTTTACGGAAAGTATAGTTGCAGTCCTGAGGGAAGTGAGGGAGGCAGAGTGGGAAGTAGGGTGAGGCAAAGTCGGCAAAAGGGGATAGTTTCTTCTCAGGCTTCCCTGACCACATTGTCATCTGGTCCTCTGGTCTAATAACCAATGGTATGAAGCTGCAAGCACAGGTTTAAAAAATGTGAAACTGGGTCAACAGGTACACAGCCCAGTTGAAGGTCACAGTTTTTCAGTATGCAACATGAAAGCAAACACTGCTGAAAAGAGTTCTAATTGTTTTCCTATTTTTAACAGTTTATCACCTACTGTTATGTGGAAGTACAGTCTGTTTGAATGAGTTTGTGAACTTCTCAAAAACTAAGGGCCTCATTACGAGTATGGAGGCAGCCATGCCCTTAATAAGGGCATGGCTGCCTCCATACCGGGTTCCAGGCCCGGGTCCCGCGAAAGGGGATTTACCGGGCCATTCCGACCTTGGAGGGCTCGGTAAATCCCTTTCACAGGACCCGGACCCAGTACTTACCCATTCCCATTTCAGCCCCCATAGGGCTCAATGGGAATGGGGAGGGTGCTAACAACGGGCCTGTATATAACAGGCCCGTTGTTAGCTCCCTCTACTACTAGTGGGTCCCTCTAAGGACGTCTGGTCAGACCAGCGGGTCCCGCTGCAGACCTCGGAATAGGGCAGCCCATAATGAACGGTGCCGGTCCCGTACCAGCACTGTTCATTATGGGACTGCCAGGGTCCTAATGAGGCACTAAGTCTTGGTATTTCAGTGAATACCACTGGTTTAAACAATCATAAGGCACGATTCACAAAGATAGGCACTGGACAAAATTAGGAGATGAAATGAACACCTCACATGTGAACTAGCATCCTTCAAATGTAGTCACGAAACCTTATATGGAAGAAAATCTGCAGGTGCCTGGTGCATGTCATAGATGTTCCAGGAACATCCAGATTGATTCAGTCTTAATGTTTTGTTAAAATGATATAAGGAAGCGGATGCACATCTGAGATGCTTGTTGCCATCTTTTTCCTCCAAAGCAAATCTAATTGGATCGGACATCTGAGCATGATTATGAGTCTGGTGGTATTTCCTCCAAAAATACCACCAAATGGTAATACCATTACTCGATGCGGTAAGCATGCCATAAGACGAGGGGTGCACACAATTCATGAGGATCTTCAGCTTTTCCCCATTTTGGAGTCACATAGGACTCCATAAGGAAGTGCCATATTACCTACCACATGCAGGATTACCGCATGCAGTAATATCACATCAGCAAATGCTTTTGTGTGGCAATAATTACCACCACACAAAAGCAGGAGGAAATGAAGAGTTTCTGAAATGTATAATTTGGCAGAGTGGAAAAAAATGTACTATTCTGAAATACTGAAGGTTTTACTTTTACCGCCATACTTATAATCAGGCTTATAGGGCCTCATTACGACCCTGGCGGAAAGTGACTGACCGGACCGCAACAGCGTAAATAGCGTTTCCGCCATTGCACGAAGGAGCAAAGTGCGGCTAATCACGACCCATCGGGCACGAGCATTACGCCATGGCGGAATCCGAAAGGCTGCGATGGCGGAAATGACCCCAAAACGGCCCTTACCGCCGCCGTACGCTGCACCAGGTGCAATACCGCCACCCATCTTAGCGGTCACCGTAATGAGCGGTCACCGTAACGAGCGGGCACCGCAAATTACGGCCACCGTAAATATACGGAAACGGAAGTAAAAGCATGTGGCCGGAACGGGAAACAGCACGCCGCACAACTATAAAATCCGAATCCCAACACAACCATTAAAAATCCGACCCTGACACACATCCCAACCCGTTAGCAACCCCAGTTAAAAAAATAAATATGGGAAAGGTAGCCAAGAAAGCGTGTGACCGCAAGCGGCAGGTACACTTCTCCCGAGAGGAACTGACCGTGCTCACCGAGACCCTCCAGGAAAATGCCGCCGTCGTCTTCTCCAGTCAAATGACCAGGACGGCCCTTGCCAACAAGAAGGCCATATGGGCCCTGGTGGCACAGCGCGTAAGTGCGGTGGGGGCAACACCCCGCACGCCACAGCAATGTCGCAAGCGGTGGGACGACCTGCGGATCCGCGTACGCAGCATACTTTCTGCGAACAGGAACATCGCCACAGCTACCGGGGGGGGTTCAGAGTCGCCCATCAAGTTGACCCCCTGGGAGGATATCTGCGCCTCCACCATAGGAATGGAGAGCATAGAGGGAGTCGGAGGGATGGAGAAAGGAGTGCCGACATCCGGAGAATCAGGTAGGTTGGCCAAGAGAAACAATGCGAAATCCACAAACCACGAACATGTGCAGTACCATGTGACCCCATAGTGCAATACATACTTTGCCCTGACAGCGCCCTCTAAAAGTCAGAATGAATAAACAAATCAATCAAGATGCCATAAACAACCCCTACATGTGCAGCATGCACCCCCTAACTGCAGGCAGCCAAATGAATGCATCCTCAATCCACACGTAAATGAGACCACCTCCAAGGCCCAGTCCCAAATCAGCCTCATGTACCACCCCAATGCATCTGATACGTTGCCATTCTAAATCCGACAGACCCATAACTAACGCTCGCCCCTCTTTACTCCACCACAGGGTCCGATACCAACGACGAGCTGCAGGACACCCCTACCAGCACGCCTGCAAAGAGGGCCAGGACCAACGTCCCAAGAGCCTCCACCTCAGGTGCAAGGATCAAGACACGGCAGCAGCAGGAATCAAGTGGCAGCACACTGGAGGGGACTGCAACAGGCACCCCAGCAGCCAGCAAGTCCACAACCCCAGCACCACAGGTCCCCCCAAAGAACGTATCTGATGGCACTGCCTCTGGTGGTAGCAGCACCATAGGTGACACAGCTGTCATGCCAGCATGCTCCGACACGGAAAACAGTGCTGGCGACGTAGGTACCATCCATGACCTTTCCCAATCCCCCTGCATGTTCCATCCCCTACACCATGACGAAACCACGCAGGGGCACCCTGAAGACGACGACTGGCCAACCCCCACAAGTCCTGTGCCAAGGCAAAATGTGTTGAGCAGCCCCCCTGTCACACCACCGCAAATGTCCATGGCCCAGCAGAGGCAACAGTCCCTCGACCTGCTGATCGAGCAACAGCAGGAAGTGTCCACGCTACTCAAGGACCATGCAAATGAATGCGGGGGTTCCAGGGCAGCCATGGAAACATCCACCGAGACACTCAGGGCACAAATAGAGAAAAGTAGTGAGAGCCTCAGGGGAGAAATGGAGAGAAGCACCGAGAGCCTGAGAGCACAAATGGAGAAAAGCACCGAGAGCCTGAGAGCACAAATGGAGAAAAGCACCGAGAGCCTGAGGGGGGAACTGCATGCGACGTCCAAAGACGTTTGTGCTGAACTTGCTGCTGTGCGCCGTGTGCTCTCGGAGCTCTCACAAACCCTCAGAGACATGCATGGACGCGAGCAGGCAGAGACATCATCCGTGGCAAGTTCCGTCCAGGGCAGCCCCCAACGCAGATCTGGCAGGAACCTGCGCTCCACGGGCAGGGGTGCCCCTGATACCCGTAGAGGGGGCTTGCAATAGCGTCCAACCACGGACAGCATGCATATTTGGACACTGGTGTTGGGGGGGGAGGTAGTAGGGTGGAGGGGGTGTGTTGGGCTTCACTGGGTGGCGGGTCCATAGGGTGTATAAATCAAATCACATTAACAATACAGCATCTCATAATCATCCAATGACATGTGTGGACATTGATATTTGCGTACGAGGCCTTCATAGGCGTACAGTCCACAATGTGCCTGTACTACACACACACAGTGCCACAGGTCCCCTTTCCGTGTAATAGGCACCATGCGTGGTTGCTAGAAGCATGCATCTATGATGCTCTGTCGGATTGCACGTGCATCCTGTGCCTCATGGACTCCTTGAGGTGCCTCCACATCCCCACCCTCATCATCATCATCATCTTCAGGTGCATGCAGTACAGCGTCAGGGGGCATGGGCACATTCCTACGTATGCACATGTTGTGCAGCATGACACATGCCATGACCATCTTAGAAACCTTCTCATGGCTGTACATGAGTGCCCCGCCAGACCTGCTGAGGCTGCGGAAACGAGCCTTCAGTAGGCCGAATGCCTGTTCAATGACCACACGGGTACGTGAGTGGGCATGGTTGTAGTCCTCCTCATGCTCGTTCTGTGGGTTCCGGATTGGTGTAAGGAGCCATCTCTTCAGTGGATACCCGGCATCACCTGTATGAGACGAATAAAGGGTGTCAGTGGAATGATAGTGCTAAGTAGCCCCCCCCCCCCCTGCAAGGTCATTGACGCATCAAATGGGCCACGATGTCATGCATGGAATGAGACTCACCGAGTAGCCAGGATCTGTGCCCTGCGTGTCGCTCCATGTAGCGTGGTATTCTTGTGTTCCTCAGGACCATAGAATCATGGGTAGATCCTGGAAATCTGGCACAACAATGCGTAAATATCTTGTTGGAGTCACACACCATTTGCACATTGATTGAATGAAATTGTTTCCGGTTGCGGTACTGGACCTCCATGGCATGTGGGACAACCAATTCAACATGGGTGCAGTCGATGGCACCAATGCAACCCGGGATGCCGCCAAGTGCATGGAATCCCACTTTAGCGTTGGTAATCTCCTGGTACGTGCGTGGTAGTGTGATGTGGTCGTCGGCGTGCTTCAGGAGGGCATCGTGCACTTGGAAGAGTGTCCGTGAGAACAGTGGCTGTGAAATGCCATGCAACTGTCCCACTGTGTGCTGGTAGGTGCCTGTGGCCAGGAAGTGGAGTGCAGACACCACCTTCAGTAGGGGTGGGATGGCGGTTGGGCTATCTATCATGCTCACGAGGTCAGCATGTGTCATGTCCACAATGGCGATTATGGTGTCCCGGTCCAAACGGTAGAGGGTGTGGATCTGCTCAGCAGTGAGGTTGAACGGATCGGCTCGGAGGCGTGGGATTGCGGGCCGCCTGCGTGGTGGTAGTGGCAGTGCTTGTGGGCCTTGCTGACCCTGCCTTGCCCTCCTCCTCCTCCTTCTCCTCCGTCTCCCCTGTGCGCCCGGTTGTTGTACCTGTTGTTGTTCGTCGTCTTCTTGTAGTTGTAGCACTTGCAGTGCTATCTGGTCCCCCAGGCCCAACATCGCTAGTCCTGCCGGTAGCATTTTGGAGTGGGAGTGGTTGTGGGAGGGGTTTGGGTCTGCTATATATGTGCTGTCGGCCTGTATGGCCTCCACCTGTGCTGATTGAATGAATCTGTGGCAGATGCTATCCCTTCTGGCCGAGCACGTCCCGCACGTAAGGCTGCATTTGGCCGCATGGCATCTTGGGATTGGAATCATGTATCTAATCCCGATGGCAGTGTGATGTACTTTGACTGATCTTCATGGTATGCTCCCATTGTTACACATGCTATGATTGCAGCCGCTTACATACCTGTGAAGAGTCAGTGGTATGTAGGGCTCGATCGATGGCCGACCCTCATGCAGCACAGTAACGTACTTCACCGACGGGCGTGGCGTCCCATTTGTGATTGCAGCCAGTTAGCATCATGACACACAGCCGCACTACATTGATGTAATTGTGAATGCAAGCGTTCACAGAAGCCTTTTCGACGTAATGTTGCAAGTGAGGAATTCGAAGGCCAGCATTTTGGGCTTTGAAGTAGCGGCGAGGATACGCCCACAGGTCTGGCTGGAAATGTAACGTTCTATTGTAGAATGTCCTTGGGACATGGCCCATAACGAGCAGGCAATGAATGATATGAATTGAATGGGATGCGCAATAGCGTAGTGGACGATAAGGCAGGACGTTCCCAAATCCATCTTGCTTCACAACACTACAGATCCGGCCAGGGGCACAGTGGTTTTTGCGGACTGCATTACGCACAGACGCGATGGAAGTTTCACATATTATGTGAGTGAATATTCATGCGTTTTCATTGCGGGATGAGGGAATGATGAATGGATGCATGGACTGATGATTCCGTTTAGGGTCTGCCATGTACATGGGTTTTTTGATTCACTCCCCTTCCCCTGCGTTATGTGATGCAAGGCTGCCATAGTGGGACATACGTCTATCTGCCCTTGTCGGATCCTCCCTGTCTCGACGCGCCTTCATACACTTGTGTCTAGGCACGTTACTAATCCCATGTCATGGGTTCTATCTTGACGGACGCATGCACAGTAACCGACGTTGCCAATGGTGTATTTAGCTCGATTGGTTTCGTTATGATTCGATACTGATTTAGGGGTGTGTATATTCCTTTGGAGTGGGCTAGCATGCATATGGGTGTGGATTTGGTGTGTTGAATGAAGATTGTAATGCATCATGAGTCCCGTAATGCAATCGGTTAATTTGTGTTTGTTTTGGGTGACAGGTATCTCCTGCCCTATTGCAGATGCCATCTCTACGCCACTCCTCCAGATGGTTTTTACTCTCGACTCCTGCAGCTTCGGGTGAATCAGTGGAGCACCATTTCGATCTTATGGGACGATCGCCAATGGGCCACATGCCCTTACGCTGTACTGGTGGCTAGGTGCAACATTTCGGCCTTTCAGCTCGACTAGTGCCTGCCTCATGGGACGGACCTGCGGTTCTTGCCGCTTCCATGTTGCCTTTTGGAACGTTGATGTAGGCCCTGTGTGCCATGATGGTACAGGGCGTCACACAAGTGGAAGCCGGTCAATTATTGCAGATGCAGCCCTCGGTGATGATGGTTGTTTTGGTGTTATTTTGCAAATTGCTGTGGGGCCTTTGTCATTTGGATGTGCATTTAAATTGTATTCCGATATTTGTCGTGTTGCGTTGTTCTTTGCAGGTGATGTGGCGATTTTCGATTTGTGGCGGTATGTATTGCGAGATGATCTGCATTGTGTTCCGCCTTCTGAGTTGAGTTGTGTGGTACAGTACTGGCCGCGTTTGCCTACGTAGCACAGTATGGTCACGGATAGGGGCTGCCATTGTGTCTGTTTACATGATGTGCTGTTCAGGGGCGGGGGATTGGCTTTTGGCCGACTGGTGCCTGTCAGCCAGGTCGATTGGTGGAATGATGGGTTGTTCAGAATGTGGCTGGTCACAGGTGACTGTGTTTGCGTGCGTTTGTTGGAGGGGGACTGGGGTCATGTCCATTGGAATGGCTTCTGTATTGATGCCATCTGTGCCCTGCAGCTCCCATCGGCCCCTCTTGGGATGAGCCTGGCTGCTCAGTCACTCTGCCAACTTGTGTGGTACATGCTTCTGCTGATGGTTGGTTTGTTTACTGGCATGAGTACAGGGCTGGTGCAATCCCCCTCAGGATGCTGTTTTGGATGTTGCCTTGCGCTGGTGGCAAGCGATGGGGGACTACTGTTGTTTTGTGTCATGTGTTCTTGATTTTCATTTTGATGTATTGTACCTTCACATGCCTGTGCTGCGTCAGTACGGCTATGGTGACATGCCGTACATGGATGCCCACTCACGGGGCGCTTTGAGCCCCTGCATGCTTTTCTACGTTGGCATGCATGGGTGAATTGTGGATTTCACTGGTTGCATAGTGTGAGTACATTGCGCCTGCCAGGAGTTGTGCAATGAGGCCAGGGAGTGGAGTACAGGCACTCAGTGGGCCATTTACGGTTGGTTCACGTTGCCGTATTTCTCGCCATGGCGGAATGGTACTTTACGACGTGCTTGATGGCGTTCAGTACATGTCCGCTAGGGTCAGAATTCGCGTACCGTTGCGCCATGGCGGTGATTCCGGTTTTGCAAGGCGCGCGTGCGCGTACTTGGTGCAGTTAGCGTTGCCGTTCACTGCGGTGTCGCTAATGGCATCGTACTTTACGGTGACGGGTCATGATCGCAACGAGCGGTGTTCGATGGCGGTATTGCATTTCTGCCATCATTTTTCCATTTCCGCCAGGGTCGTAATGAGGCCCATAGTGTTTACAGGTGCTTGTTTTTTTACATCAAACTATGAAGAACAGCCCAGGTACATTTTTAATCAATGAAAAGTCTGCTTATTTTTCAGGTATGCATGCCCTCTTTTGCTTTTGACTGCTTTAGAAAGCGACAAAGATGATGTGGTCTACTACCTAAATTGTGATCCTTGGGACCAGCCAAGCACGGTTTAAATCCTAGACTCCCGCACTTTTCCACATTATGTGATACTGGGCAAGTTGATTCACCTCATTGTTCATTATATTCCATAATTGTTATCACCTAATGGGGTCCAGTTAAATGTTTGTTATAGAAAAGGACACACTCATCTTTGATTTGACTGCAGTGTTGTTCTATAAACAGCGCCGGCCACTTGTGCAATATGTTGCACTTTACCAATGAGTCAAACCAACAATAAGAAAGATATTGATTATTTAAACAGTGCACAGTGCAAGCTGAGTTGCCATTGGGCATCCCCATAACCATACCCTGTTAGCATATGTCTTTTACTTATTTGAAAATACTCTTGGTTATGGTCTGTACCCCACTAGATTTCTGGCCCAAACTATGATTTCCAGGGACATTCCTGATTTTACATCACAAACGTGGTTTCGCTCTTGCAATCGCCAGCTATGCCAAGTAAAGTTAATTTGTTACAATTGTCACATTTGTACAGGTTCTGGGCTAGCCTACCAATGTTCTTTCCAAGTGCATAATTGATATCTCCCCATGATTATTTGCTGGTTTGGGGGGCAGAAAGTGCCATCCATACATTACTCTGCCACCAACCAGTCTTAGTGAGGAAAGAAATTGTTTTAATACAAAGAAAGCCGTATTTATTGGAAGTTAAAAAAGACGAGGGGCCTCATTATAAGGCTGCCGCTACCGTAATGAAGGGGGCCGGTACGGGACCGTCCCCCTTCATTCTGGGAGCGCCGACTACGAGCTTCCCAACGCAGACCCGGATCGCACGCCAGGTAAAACCAGGCGTGTTTTCCGGGTCCCTCGAGGGGAAGAGGGAAGCAATAACGGGCCAGATGTAATCTGCCTGTTATTACATCCCTCCCCATTCCCATTGGGCCCTAAGGGGGCTCAAATGGGAATGGGATGGGTTCCTGCAAGGAGGAATTACCGGGTCCTCCTATGTCGGAGTAACCCGGTAAGTCCCCATTGCAGGAACCCGGTAATGGAGCCCGGAACGGAGGCAGCCATGGAGTTACTAGCTCCATGGCTACCTCCATTCTCGTAATGAGGCTCAATGGGCCTCTTTACACGGAATGCGGTAAACCATGGTGCTATTAGCACCATGGTTGCTGCCGGTACCATACCGGTACCACCATGGAGGAAAGGGGAATTACCACCCCATTCCAAGGTTGGTGGGGCGGTAATTCCCCCTTTCTCCATGGCCCTTCCCCATTCCCATTTTTGCCCCATAGGGCTCAATGGGAATGGGGAAGGAGCTAATTACGGTACCGCAAATTCTGGTACCGTAATTAGCACCAAGATCCCTTTGCGGGTCCCAACTTTAATGGCTGGTCTACAGCAGCCGTTAAGGTCGAGTCCCGCAAAGGGACCTTGTAGTAAGGTGGTAAGGGTTTACCGATACCGGTGCCCTTACCGGTACCGGTAAACCCTTACCACCTACCGTGTAATGAGGCCCATGTCTACAGCAGAAGTCATTGTTCAGGCTCAAAAGAGAAAACGGGAAATTGGAGATGAAGACGACACAAGTTTGCATCCCATGAATGACAAAGATTTCCATTCCAGCCCAGTGGTTTCCATGTAAGCCTGAGGGGAGTGCAAATGGACATGGGTGTGGAATTGCAACACGCAGTTCCAGCATATCTGGTTGTTGCCAAGTAATGAGGGAATCTGGAGAGAGTAGTTCAGAGTGTGTGACCTAAGAGCTGCGTCTGTGAATGCGGAGGCCGCAGTATCCTGGTGCACCTCTCACGTAGCAAGGCACTTGCAATACATTGGAATTTATTTCATCCCTCTGCTGGCTCACCTCTCAGGAGCTCTGCTCAGTGGTCTCATGGAGGGACCGGCACCATTAATCTGGTTGATAAGTTAGAACCATCATAGAATGTAAGTGGGAATGCAGTCGACACCAGGCGGGAAGGGCACGAGGATGTGGTGATGTCTCCTGCTCTCCTCTGTATGAAGATGCAGTACAAGAAAAGTGGGTGACTGTGACAGATGGTTCCAAAGAGAGAAGTCAGCAGCGTTACTGTTTGGTGTAATTAATTAACTTTTATGCATGAGTGGTCAGGGGCCCTCGCCATTTACTGATAATCCTAACAAAGTTATATTGCATGTGTATGGTGGCTCAGAAAAGGCCATGCTTCTGTATGGTCCAGTCATCATCACAGTGGTCAGGAAATCTATTTTGGTAAAACCTGGAATAAAAGGACATTTTAAGGTGAGACCAACCACATCATAAAGAACACCGCCTTCCATTTCATGTTCTTGATGCCAAGAAAGGCAATTGCCATGGTGAGGCATTTCTTTTAGGTAAGGACAGAATATAACAAGAGCTTACATTTTTTAAATCAAACTTATGATGCTCCTTTGGAGTATGTAAATGTTCTTATGGACATCGACTATTTAAGCAATAAACCATGAGGATGAGGGGCATTACCTGTCAGGTAATGGTCCAGGGTCTGAGTTACAGGCATGAGCGACGTGAGGGCCTTATTGTGTGTCCCGGCACCATTGCCTGAGCATGTGCTTACTTACATGTGTGTAGAATTGCTTATTTGTGAGTTGAGAAATCTGCAGGGGCAAATCTTAACTTAAGCACTATCTTTCAAACAAGCCAAAACTGTTCTTTTCTCTTGTTTTATGTTCTGTGTGGCTATAAGTGAATTCAACTGCCTTACCTATTTTCTCAATTGTATTGTCACCACATGGGTGATTGCAGCCCCATATATTAAAACATGTGTCTGATTTGAATTTTAAATAAATAAACAAATATTACCCTTATATCACTCAGAATATTGAACCTATAGACACAATAAATAAGTATTTCATTTGTGCATTGCATGCTAGGCTGAGACCCAGGGGTATTGCCTGATTGAAATCCTTAAGAGCAGGACCTGGAGGGGTGGCTTCCAAACCTTCTCTGATCAAGGGGCCTCTTCACTGGATGGCCAAAGAGTAACTCAAAGGGGCTGAAACCAACACCCTCTTGAGGTACCTATCGGTAAGCAAACAGCAGGCATGGCAGGAGGAGATCCCATTTCCTCTTTAGGGGCTTTTCCAAAGTGCCTAGTATGCCCTTGAGAGTTTTATTACATCTTTCGACCAGACCCTTGGTCTGGTGATAGTAAGAGGTGGAGAACTTGTAGGTTACCCCGCACTCTTTCCACGTGGTTTTCATGTAACTCGACATGAAGTTGGATCCTCTGTCAGAGACAACCTCCTTAGGGAATCCAACCCAGGTAAAAATGCCCAGGAGAGCCCTGGCAACCACCTTGGCAGTAATAGTCCAAAGGGGTATAGCCTCAGGGTACCTGGTGGCATGATCAACCAAGACCGGGATGAACCGATGTCCAGCTGAAGTGGGAGGGTCAAGGGGACCGACAATGTCAATGCCCACCCTCTCAAACGGTGTGCCAACCACTGACAATGGCAGCAGTGGGGCAATGACACTACTTTCAGTCTTGCCAGACAACTGACAAGTTGGGCAGGTCCTGCAGTGGGACTCCACTTCTACTCCCATCCGGGGCCAGTAGAAATGGGCAGAGAGCCTTTGCTTTGTCTTCTTGGTCCCAGGATGACCAGCCAAGAGCACCTCAAGCGCCTACTGCAGCAGGAAGGGCCACCAACCTCTTGAGGGCACGAGGTGCAAGCTTAGTGGGCTCACTTACAAGGAGCTCACCCTCCCAATATATCCGGAATGTCCTAGGCACTTCTCCCTGTGCCTGGGAAAGGGCCTGTATCCTCAGACCCTCGAGAGAGTGGCATGCTCTCTGACCCTTACAGAGGTCCACCCGGGAGGGTCCCTCTTCAGCCAACAGGCATTGAAGGTCAGGGTGGTCCTCCGGGTTGAGCACCTCTCCCGCAGGAGGGTCTTCTGCCTCTTCTTCCTCAGGAGTTGAGTTTGGGTTTTCCACTGAACCCAGCCTGTCCAGAGCATGAATCCCAATGGGTGCTACAGGAGCAACACGAGGAGAAGGAGCCCCCTACACAGAGGTGGCCTTCTTGTTCCTCCTTCTTGCCTTAGTCCTCGCCTTTGGCTTGGGTGCCTGACTCTCAGTCAGACCCAGTATCACCTGCAACCTAGTGACTGCAGCAGCGGCGGCCATATGGAGACCATCAGAGATCAACCCCAACTCTACTAGATCGTTGCCTAACAACATGTTAGCAGGGATATTGCCCTGAACCAGGACAGGAAGCTTTGCTGTCTTGTCTCCAATCATGACTGTGACTAAGGCTACAGGCGATCATTTGGGAGGCCCACCAGCTAACCTGGTGGTTCTCAGAGGAGCACCTACATAGCCCTCTGGCTTGAGCAGGCTCCTGTCCAAAACTGTTATTCTTGCCCCAGTGTCTCTCAAGCCAGTAGAAGGCGGGCCATTCAAGAGGACACTTCTCAAAAACCTACGGGTGTACTGTGGGATTGTTGCCAGTACTTCTGCGTACTGGTCCCAGGCCCCAAGGGATACTAGAGAAATCTCTACAGGAGCAACAAATGTGATCCCTGTAGAGGAGGGGAGGACAGTGGCCTCCACCTCAGGCATAGGGTAAGGGTAGGTCAGGCTGACAGCCTAGACTCCAAGTGCCTTACCTTTACACTTGGGGTCACCCTTCTTGTGGTCCTGAGCCCCACAGTCCCAACAACTGGCAGGAATGTGGGATACAGTGCTGGAACCACTGGGAGCCTGCTTTGCAGCAGGTGGACTACTACTCTTACTCCCACCCACATAGAACTTATCCCCATTAGATTTTTGGGTTTTAGGAGAGGAAGGTTTTGGTTTACTCGACTGATTGCTTCTGGGACTCCTCAGCTTTCTGAGAGGCCCCCTTTTCTTTGTTCTTGTCCTTCCCAATGGAGGCCTTAGGGGACACCGGGTGGGCGACCCACTTGTCAGCCAGCCTGGCCAGCCTAAAGGGATCTAAAATGTTCTGGTCAGTAACATACTGACGCAGCTCTGGTGAACAGGCTTCAGAACAATGCTCAAAAACAAAAGGTGGGCCAATTCAACAAATGTGTTCACCTTGTATCCATCAATCTACCCCATCATGTTCATATGTGCAGCACTCACCCAGTCAATCCAAGACACATTCTTTGTTTTTCTTAAATTCCCTGAACCCTTTAAGGTATTGGGTAGGTGTCATGCCAAACTTGGCAATCAAAGCAGACTTCATGCACTCACACTGACCCCTTTCTACCACACTCAGTTTCAGAATACAGTCATACCCATTCTGAGCCACTCTGCTTAAGAAACGCTTAGCCCAATCTCTTTTATTATCATCATGGATTCCACAAGCCATCTCAAATGCTTCAATCCATTGGAGGATTTCAGAACCCTCTGCATACACACCAACCAAATATTTCATAAACTTGGCGGCTGGGGACCTGACAATCTCAACTGGTTTTGCTGAAGTCTCAACTCTAGCTCTCTCCAGCTGAATTTATTGGTGCTCAGTGTCGCTATCTTTGAGTATCACTTGCTGTGCCAACTCCTCTTTCTTCAGTTCAGCTTCTGTTGCCAACGTTTTATATTGAAAGGCTAACTGTTCCCGTTGTAGCTCCAATTTTAAAAGTGCAATCTTCAGGGCTTCCCCCTGAAGAGCAGTGCTGGGGTTCGGAACAGAGGCAGCAGGAATTGTGGTATTCTCAGAATCAGATTCAATAACAACCCCAGGGGCAGAGTCATCATTGGTTGCATTCCCCCCTTCAAGAGCTTCACAATCAGTCTGGTAGTCCACCAAGGTAGCTATCAGCTCAGCCTGAGACTTATCTTCAAAGTCTAACTCCCTGGCTTCACAAGCACTCTGGAGAGCCTCTAAGCTCATCCGAGTCAATTTACCATTTGCAATAGAGTCCATTGCTTGTAATGTAGCTATCTTGTACACAACTAAACCTCAATTTAACAAAGTTTATATTTTGTAAGTGGCAAGGTTACACACTGATTCTTAAAACCATAAGCATCCAACCACTGCCACCAGTGTAAAGACTGGAGGTGGGGTGTCTCTACTCCTGCTCTCTGTATGGTAGAGGAGAGGCACAGAGGACCCCAGCCAAGATTCTCTCTTTGGTAAAACGTGGGCGAGCAATCAAGGCCTAGCTCTCAGAAGGTGATGCAGGCTGGTTCTTGGGTACAGTGTAGTCCCCAAGCCCCCACAAAGGAATGTCCACACACTGTATTAGTGAAAACACAGGCTTTATATAATTAAGATTCAAAGTTATATACACAATCACAATAACTCACTTTGTGCTCAGTTAATCTACAATGGCAAATATATACATAGTTCTATGTGGTACCGCAAATACTATTAGATTTCAGTAAAGTGCATCAAATGTACTTTGGTCAAATGTCTCACAAATCAAGTAATAAAGAGAATCAACAATAGACATAGGAGGAAAAGCAGTTGGTTAGAACAATAGGCCCCTACCACTACACACTGCTATGTGTGGAGATCCCCCCACCTGGGCAACTTGTAAAATAGAGCTATACCCCAAGCCAAGTCCATATATTGTTCAATGAGTCTTATTTCCTTCTAAATAGTTCTACAACCCCAATGTACCTGGAATACCAAAGTTTGACGTCGGGTCATCGACGGATCCTTCTTAAGCGGCTCCCTTTAAGGCAGGAGCCATGGATCGTCGAGATCTCTCGAATAAATGCTGAACAACGGCGTCAAGGCAGCAGCTTCGATCCTGGCGGTGCTCGTCGACGATCAGACGTGGACGTCCTGCAAAGACGAGGCATGCGGGGCACCTCCATGATGATAGTTTGTTACCGCAAAGAGTCTATGAAGAACTTTGGCCCAGCAAGGGCGTTGAGTCATCTGGCGTCTCTGCGTTCTTCGGGTGGAGGGAAACCCGCCGACGGATACTCCTGGGCGCATCGGCGGCCTTGACTTTCTCCGTTGGGACAAAGTGGTTGATGGTGCTGGTGAGAGCGTCCTCGGAATCACAGTGTCTTAATCAATGGAGCGTTGTGGGTCCGGTCGTCAGCGACTCGGCATCAAGCGGTTCGCACTTCTGGGCACCAAAGCTTTGATGGCCCTCCAGCAGTTATAGCAAGCCCTCGAACTCTGGTCGACGACAGTGGATAGGATGTCTGGTGCTTCTCTTCATTTTCCTCAGCGGTCCCCGTCTCCGGTCGGCAGCCTGTCGAGGGTCTGACTTCCAGGGAGCTTCAGCGAAGGTTAGCGGTGCACGATGGTCCCTCGTAGCTCGAAAAGAGGTCTTCTAGCCAGGTCCTTTCTCGGATCAGTCTCGGCATCACAGCGGATTTCAGATTGCGGTGAAGGTACCAGCAGTCAACCTTCTTCATCGGGCTCGGTGGTTGAGATCAGGCATCAGTTTCGACTTCAGCTTCTGAAAGATTTCTAACAGTGAGAGGCCCCTAGATATACTAGTTGGTCTCTCATTCACTCTGCTGAGTCACACTCAGGCAACCAATCACTCAGAAGGGCATTCAGCACAGCAGGCAGACAGCCAATCAGGCTCCCCGGGCATTCAGGCCATTCTCCTCCCTCTCAGACACTCACAACAAGGAATGTGTATTGGGGCAAGCACCCAGCCATTCAGCACTACACACTGCATTCATACCAGTTTCGGGCAGGGCTGACCCAGTCTTTGTGTAACATACCAGAAACTAGACACCCATAACAAGAAGTGCATATTGTGCAAGAAGTGCACTCCATTCACCCAGGTCCCACCCACAGGGTGTACCCACAACATACAGTCACTGGGAAGGCTCCAGCCAGTCTGGGCTGAACTTCCCCACAATACCATATAGGGAACTTCCACCCAACAGCCAGTCAGGGGGAAGGGACAGAGTCAGGGCTTCCCAGGACTTTAGAAAAATAAGGTAACAGGCAAAAGAAAGCAAGAGGCCACAGAGGCCATCGTGTTTCCTATCCGGAATCAACTAATTCCAATGACATGGCCTGGGTATCCCAAAATGGAGGATAATCTGAGCACCTGTCAAATTCAGCATGGAGCTGCCACCAGCCCATACCCTGCTCTGTGGGCCACACACACAGGTGCCCAAAAACATACACTAGGGGCACAGGGTTGTACCCCCACCCATGGGTGCCATAAGGGTATCCCAAGTGTCTTTACACCAAAACAGAAATAGGAAGAGCTGCTCTGTCAGGTGTCCTACATGGCCTCCTGGCCAGAAAAAACTACAGAACACATATGAAAAAGGACTACAGGACAAGGACAGGAAGGCCCGGTCCCTCCAATGCATTTCCAGCATCACAATGGCCTCTCCATCTCTGTCGCTTTGGGGATGTCTTTTTACACTGCAAACCCCTAACATAATCATTTTGTCACAGCCGATTGGTCCATTTCAATCCACCTGTAAGCTGCCAAGCCAGGCTGTTGTTACAGTCTATGGGCCTCATTCCGAGTTGGGCACAAAGGGATTACCGGCACCGGTAAGGACACCAGTGCCGGTAAACCCTTTGCGCCGTACTACGAGTTCCCTTAGCGGGTCCCTTCCTTAACGCCTGGTCTGACCAGGCGTTATGGACGGGACCCGTTATGGGAAATCACAGCCAATAACGGTACCGCAATTTGCGGTACCATTATTAGCTACTTCCCCATTCCCATTGAGCCCTATGGGGGCTCAATGGGAATGGGGAATGGTTTGGTGAATGGGGACTTACCGGTCCCGCCAAGGTCGGACTGGACCGGTAAGTCCCCCTTTCACCAAACCGGAGTCGGTACCGGTATGGGAGGCAGTCATGGAGCAAATAGCGCCATGACTACCTCCATACTCGGAAGGAGGGCCTATGTCTTCGGATGTCAGGCACAGATTGATTTGTCTGCAGAAATTGGAGGGGGGCACATGTAGTACATGTAGCCTAGGAATTTCCAAAAAGGTGGAATCCCGGTCCTGGTCATAACTTTTCTCCAGGGCTAGCATCCTTCCCCCTCTCTCCCTGTGAGCCTTTCAAAAAATATAATCTAGTCATTATCCTCCTGACATGACAGTCCTATTATTCTGGCAGGGTTTCCATTGACACAGTAATTCCAACCTGGTCCCTTTGAAGTATTTCCTACTGCCATGGTAATGTTTCAAGCCTTCCCAACAGAGAACAAAGGGTCTCCAATAGGTCTGAGCCCATTCTCCTGTGGTGGATGGATCCTATGCCCTGACATCAATACACAAAGCTCTGACAGTTTGCCGGGGTCACCGTAAAGCTAGCTGAATGAAAGACATCAAATGGGTTTAGTCAATAACTCTATCTTCCCAAAGGCTACTACATCAAACCATATACAGCTTTGTATTTTTGTATCAGTCATATACCACCAGACCTTGGTGTTATAGAGTTAATCATTGAAAACTGGTGGTTTACTTTTAAAAATATTCCCATTTACATTCCTAAAGGGCAAGTATGTAATTTATAAGATCTTTAGTTCTAGAAATACCAGCAAGAAATCCTTTAGAGTGTGGTACCTTTCTGAAGTATTAATTGATGTCCCATCTAATAAATAGACGAGTAGTACATTTGCAGCAGATTTGCCTACCAAAGATACACCAAAATGTATAATGAATACATTGACGGGGGCTCTTTCTGAAATTGAAGCCTCATTGCTGATAACATGCTGCTGTCATGCCAATTACTGATGCCCAGCAGCAGGTATACCGGGGAATATTATATATGGATGTCAGCAAGTTCCTTTATACATCCAAAGGCCAGCAGGCCAATCTGGGTACAAATCCACCAACACCAGTTCGTAAAACACAGCGCACTGGCTGAAAGTGAGACTTTTTAGCAGATCTGGGTCCATGGCAGAATCCATTAAGAAGAGTTACTAACATTTCAAAACATCTGGGATATTACCCTGAGCACATGGAAATCTGTCACAGAAGTACAGCAAAAACATGTAATGAAACATTAATTCCTACCCGCTCTCATCTCCCAAATATTTTGGTGGGTGTTTATGTGGTTGGTTCAGACATTTTGTCATGACTGGCTTCATTTTATTGGCATGCAGTATTCACAGAGCGACTGAGGAGGCTAATGTTGCTTTCTCTCCCAGTCTCATTGCTCTAAATGGAGCTGAAGTAATTTTGGAGCTGACTGAGGGTGAGCAAAACAATTATAGTAGCATGAGGGAGGTACTTGTGTGAACATTTGTCACACTGGCTCAGTGTATGAAAACTGTTTAGGATTCCTGGAATGAAGTGAATGTGAGTTTGGAGGCCTAGGTATTTGAAGCAATTGGACATTTGAATGGGTGGATTGATTGGTTAAATGTCAATGCACATGATGGACTTTACAACCTGAACATCTCAGAGCACACACCAAAGGCTTGTCCCAGTAATATGCATCACTGCTTTGCTGAATCCTAGGTGATCATCTCATAACTGCTAGTAGTGGCTGCAGACCAGTCGGTTGCCCTCCAGAGGAACCACAGAGGGAATGGGCCTGCCCAGAAAGAAGAGGGTAAATTGCTACCAGCAACTACCAAATCATTTTCCAAAAAGAACTCCAAAATAAGATGCGAAAAGTCAAAAGGTGGTCGAAGGCTTGCAAATCTCATATGCAGGTTGGTGGTCTGACTGGTGGCAGGTCCAGCACAGAAAGATCTTGCACACAGATTAAATGATCCATGTGAATTAGTGCTACCAGACAGATCTTTCAGCTCAGGAGGAGGCCACAGTGATCCCGTTTTAGTCATGGTTTCCTTGGGTGTCTGAGAACATAAATACAGCGTTTTAGATGTCATTCCAGAAAACACTCATTACATTTTGTACTTTTTTTTCTGTTAATGCCTTAAGAGAATCTGCACTGAGAGATCATGATGCATTGCACTTGATCTTTTAGTGCCCCCTCAAATGTCTGGTTGGCCGCCAAGAAAATATGAAATTGACCTCAGCCTCTATTCATATTTTGAAGCTGGTGAAACTCCATGTCAGTGTCAAGGACAATGTCCTCCGAAATATAGTGCTTGCAAACATAGTAATTGACATGGCCATTGTAACGCCTGATCTAGCTGAGTTGTTAGGGGCTCAGAGGAAAAGGTATGCTGATTTGTGTTCACAAGTAGCCAAGGGTCTATATGAATCCTCCTTGTGATAAATAATTCTAAAGCTGCAGCAGTATCTGTACTGAGGGCCATCCAGTTATGGGAGATGCTTGTGTAAGAAGGACCTGATAAGGCAGAATTCTGCCTATGCCAGAAGCATGCCCCACTTTTAAGGATCTAGAGAGTCAGTCCCTATTCCAGTCTAAAGGAGAAACATCTGGGAATGACAGGCTGTACTGGGAGAGTAGGCTCCTTAATAGTGAACCCATAGACCTTGGGCAAAGTGCACCCTCGAGACCAGTGGTTATCCTAGTCTAAAGACGCTTCCTAATCTGGTTGACATATGTTGTTTCTTAGTAGGTCAACTCTTAGCGAATAAAACACTTGAAAGGTTGCTCTCTCACTTCCCCTAAACCTGCATATTAAGCAACAGAAACCCTTGCAGTCAAACCCAAGATATGTTGGACTAGATGCTGGGCCTTTGTGAAATAATCAGGCCATTGTCAAGAAATTATATGTTTAGGAGGTGAATCAGACAAGTTTTAAGGGAGGGGCTGAATGTCTTAATGGTAGAGATCACAAATGCAAGGATTTTGGAGGAAAGTGGTATGGACCATATCTGGCCCCTGAAGGAGAAAGGAAAGATCAATTACGTGGTAAACATACCCAGAGAGTGTTCCTTGCCAGGAGGCTCAAGTCATTCCCCATCCATAAGGAATTGGCCACTCTCATCTAAGTTTGTGAGGATGAAAAATGGTGAAAGTGGGCCACAACTTTACTTACTTCAAGGAATTCCAACAGAAAGCAGAAACAGCTGTATGTGATGGCTGATGGTACTCAGGCTCAAATGAGATTTCCTGCCATTTCAGCCTTGACTGTCCTTATGGCTGGGGTCAAACTTCTAAGCAAATGCATATTCTTTTCTTGGATGAATCAGGGGGCTAACAGGTGTTTGGGATCCAACTGAGTTTGACACAGTCTATAGAAAAAGCTGTTGTACTTTTTAAACGTTCTTGGTAGAGGATAACTCACATTGTTGAGCCGTCCAGAGCTAGTTAGAGGTCCCAGGAGAAACACTGAAGGCTCACTGGCCAGCGATGAGGCAGCTGGCAGCTGGTAGGGCAACAGGGCGTGGGACAAGCGTGTAGAGATAGTAGACCCAGAAAAATGCTTTAAATGTTAGGCTTTAACTCACGTTTTCCAGACAGATGTGAGTCCATTAAAACATGGAATTAGGTTTTTCGGCATTTCATTTTTGCATGCATTTTTTTGTACATGTGATAAATTTGCATATGTTAAGAATTGCTTAGTATTTTATCCAGAACACAAACAAAACACACAATAGCCCAGAAACAGCCCAACTGGGCTAAAAAGGTTTAGCCCATTGGTCTGTTTGATAAGACTCAAAATATGGCTAGTACACCTTGCCTACATCGCTGCAAGACAACAGATTTTCGATATAGGGATATTTGTTGTGCTATTTGGGCAGAAATGTGAACAAGGCCACCAATGTCAATAAATAGCAAACACAGTGAAAAATCATCACGGAAAATGTGACTATAACATGAGAAACATGAACTTGCAAAGACAATAGGTTTTGGCTGTCACGTGTCAAGTTACCATCAAAGGATCTAAAAATGCCAACATATGCCTTTTGCCTTCACTCTCTGGTAACATACTGCCATCATATGCTAAGTGATTATACGTGAACCCGAGATTGTACGTAAACTAACAGATCCTGTTCATGTCCACATGACTAGCTGACAAGTTAAGTGCTCACCTCAGACATAAGGCTAGCTTGCACTTTGAAATTTCGACTTCTGGTGCAAGGCCTAATCAGGCTGTTATGATTTTGAGTTCGATGAACTGAGTTCCAATACATTGAGTAATAATAACGGCTGTCTTACAGCACCATGAAGTGCTATGTAAGAAAAATTATTATTATTATGTTATTATGCTATTTTGCAGACTTCATATCACCTTTAATGTATTGCTGGCAGACACGTTTCAAGAACCCTTTTCCAATCAACACCTTCCAAGATTATCATTAACAATAGCCATTTTCCTCTTCAAGGTGTGGATCAAAATTGTTAATCTTACCCGGTGGTGGCACTTAAATTGCTCTGTGGCACGAATCCTCGTCCCCAAAAACAAGGAAAGGGGTGCTTTTTTGATGTCTAAAACACAGAGATCTGCCTCCTTGAAATCCTAACAAAAGTTGTTTTATTTAAAAAAAAAAATAATAAAGGTTGGCACTAATGAGTGCTTTGATGTATGATGTGATATGATATTTTATTTATATCTCACTCGTACACGAGTGTACACAAGACGTAACAAAGGCAAGCTATGGTAAAAGCCATAGTTGGGCTTCACAGCCCCCCAGGTCATTCCCCAAGTCTGTTTCTTTGATGTCTTATCCTTTAAAATTGGGCTGGGGCAGACATGTGAATTGGAACTAATGTTAAGTGAATGTTCTGATTTGATTGTAATTTGACTGTAATTGTTTTATACGTACAAGTTCTTACCTTCATTTTGTGTATTAAAAAAATGGAAAGGTTGATTTATCAGCCATATCAATAAAAAAAAAGACATGTGAATTGGAGAGTGGTAATGGCCCATTTCCCTGACAAGTCGCAGCTCACTGGGAAGGGGCATTCCAAAGCCCCTCATGCTGCCTATTCTCCACAGTAAATGGCTGCACTACATAGCCTGTGAAAGTGTAATGCATGTACATTTGCACATTTTATTCAGAAGGTGCTTGTGTAAAACAGTTCTGGGATGTGAAGATAAGTGGAGCAATATACAGAGATGTCTGGTTGTCTTGTGCAGGTAAGACATTTTCAAGCATCAGGGTGCTGTAAAAGTTTGTGGGCGCCTTTCTTTCGAGAATAAGCGGTGCTTAAAATGAATGTTGGGCACAGGCCTGGGGAGGGGAGGACATTTCTCAGGATAGGAGGGGAGGGCTAGCCTCTCAGGCTGCAGATTACACAGCTCACGCAGCTGTCTTCTGGGCTGGATAACAAGTTTAGTTCTGGGGAAAGGAAAGAGGAGAGTTACCCAGGCCTTTGATTCCGTGTCTGGGCAGCAGCAGGGCTCGTATAGTGCAAGATGAAAAATACAGTGGTAAAACGAAAAGTCATGCAGTATATTGAAAATGCAACAAGTGACATATATGATAAACACAGGTGAAGGCTTTCAGGGGTCCACACGTGGAACCTGCGAACTCCACGTAGGTAATTTAAAACCTTTTGGATGCCACTATACTTTTCATCGCACCACAGCAAAAATGTACTTAACCTTTCAAACACAGCACACAAAATTGTCCAAGCCATTGGTAAACACCAGTCATAGCAGTATTTGCCATGGCATCATGACATGCAGCAGCAGGTAACTTTCTGGATGAACTAGTTGAAGCCTAAATGCTGACTTTGTCTGCTTTTGCTCTCACTTTCACTGAGGTTCCCACCCCTTTTGCCATCAGACTGGGAGAATAGCTCAGGGGCAAGGTACTCACTTTGGAAACAAGACAATCCGTGATTTTGGGACATATCCAGGCCTTACAAAAGATGTCTCTGGATTGTATTATACAAACTCACCAGCAAAATATATGGGAAAACACAGCAGAAATGCTTTTTAAAAAACAACCACATCACAATAAAATGTCTGCAGTTCTATCTCACAGTACCCGATTGATGATTTTTCCCTAACTGAAGCATGCAAAGAATGATGTGATATTTTCTCATTCTAACACATATTTATTTACATTATATAGATTTTGTGGAAAAATAATGGATACTTTATTGGTGCAGACTGGGGTCCTTTGCCGAGTATGCGCAGTCCGATCAGAATAGCCCCTTTGCATACAATGCTTAAAGTGCATGCCCTCCAGGCAGTATGCAGAGTGTTTTAATGTTATGCAGAGAAACAATTTGATATCACATCACCAATATAGGCATTTTAATGACAAACATGTGCGGGGTAATTATGAACTGGGTGCTGAAGACAGGCAAACATATAGATGGTGACAGACAAAATGGATGGATTAACAGTTGGACAGAGACTGGCTATACCTTCCATTGATTCCTACGTAGGAGCTGTGCTGTCCAAGCGGCAGGCGCAGTGCGCAGGCCCACAGAGAGCTGCATGGCCCAATCCCAGTAAATGTCTATCTGGGAACAGCTGTGGTCATTGTGGTGGTGTGTGAGCTCTAGAGGGGAAGACCAACAGCTGTGCAGAGAGGACTTGTCCCTGCCTATATTTGCCCACCAGTCATCTCCCCCTCCTGTACCAAGCTTCACTGAGTCGTGGGAACAGGCGCATCTCTCTCTCTCTCTACCTCTACACCTCTACACCTCCCTCTCCCTCTCCCTCTACCTCTACCTGTGGAGGGGGCCAGGCACAGACAATGTTCATATGGAACTTTTTCAAAGATATATCAGGGAGCATCAGCGTTTACACCATTCTGAGGATAAAATATGCGCTGCTATTGCAGAGGTGTTGATAATTGCCTACACATTAATTTCCTCAAGCTGTTCCCAACTTTGGTACCAGTCTCTTATGGGCGACCAGTTGGCCAATAAAGACATAAGGGAACATTTTATAAAAAGTGGTAAAATTCCATGCAGGGGAATGACAATCTCGGCACTTAGTGCTGATCATGCATGCAATTTTAAACTTTTACAAAAGCGAAGAGTAAAATAGATGTAAGCACCTCTTCAGTTTTATGCTTAGCTTTCAAAAAATGTAAATGCTGCCTGAACCTTATGCTTTGCAAATGGCCTGTACAATGGATTCAGATTCCATAGGAATCCATTTGTTTTGCTCCTGTATGAAAATCTCATATACGCCTAAAAAGGACTGCACTTTGAAGATGGAGGGTAGTGCACGAAAACATAAATCCCGCTTCATGCCCCGTCTCCAACTTCAAAGTGATTAAAAATGTCCAGCAACAGCCACCAAGGTGCAAATACATTATGCCTTTCTTTTACCCCTTAGTTTACTCCTCCACCAACTATAAAATAGCCCCATTGTGTTTTAGTCCGACAGTTGGTATATAGTAGAAGTACTGACTAAACAGTCAGCAAGGTGCTGTTAAGACTTCACACTGTTTGGAGAAAAACACGGACTTCACTGAAAGGTTTGTCAAAGGGATCAATAATTATATTGCTGATGCTTTGTCTCATTTTCAGTGGGGAAGATTTCAGAATCTGGCAGCAGAGGCCTTCTGGTGCACAAGGAAGGGTTCTGCTATCTGTTTAGTACAATACCAACATGTGGGCTTGGTTGCTTTGTGTTGGATCCACCAGGTATGCAACACATTCATTCAGAATTGGAGAAGAATCTGAGGTTGAGGCTCCCAGTTTTAGGGTAAAGCAAGAAAGAAGTTGGGGCGATGGTATTCAAAATGCTATAATCGCTATATTCTCCACCAGCCACACCAGAGAAGGGAACTCCTCTAACAGTACCCGGTTAACGCAGCTGTCTCCTTCGCAGAGCTGGTCATGAGCAGTGTCGCACCAAGGGAATTCTTCCTCGCCTACATTCCCGTCTGGAGTGTTTGAGGTGAGGGGCTTTCATCCAGGCCAAGGAATAGTTGTGGAGAATGGAGAGGCATTTGGAATTAATCCCTTGCCATAAGAGCGGAAAAAAGGGACGACTGAGGTTTTCCTCGTCCCAGAGTTTCTTCTTACAGAGGATATCAATAAGACTGCCACTGTGTGGCAATAGTCAGAGTGCACGAGAATCTCTCATGGTTGCATGCATGAGGGATGTGTGTACAATGAGTGATGCCTGGTGCTCTTAGTGCTAAGGGAGGCATAGCAAGGTTTCCCAGGCGTTGGTTGAGTTTCCTCCCAGCCAGGATTGGCTTAATGGCTAGACAGATTTGGCAGTGCCAGATGAGGCAGAGGCACCTGGTGACAGCAACTTCTCTGGGGTGGGTAGGATCTTATTTAATTAACTCCCAAGGTAGGTACAATGAGCTACCACAACCCCTGGTTCATGCAACACTATTATACGGTCTCTGTAAACTCTTATTGTGCCAATTACCATTGTCTTACTATTAAGCCATACAAAATGTGAGATATGATATGATATGATTCGGTATGTATAATGCACTGTACTGTTTCTAGGTGCCACAAGACAAGGAAGGGGGGACAAAGGGAAGACATGATAACAATCCTATTAGGCCTTGTATCGTATGGATCGTGCAAGTACAACAACACAAGTGCAAGGGGAAAGGGAGAGGGAGAAGTGCAGGGGAGAGGGAAGGGGAAAGTGCAGTCAGGGCACCCAGACTCTGGATAAGTGCATGCAGCACAGAGCGGCTCTGGGTAAGTGCATGGAAGGCAGGGGGAAGTAGGAGTTACAGTTACAGCCCTTAAATGCGCAGTAGGCCAGGAAACAGTGCAGGAAGACTGTTCACGGGGGAACTGGCACCCTGTGAGACTCTGACCAGTCAGGGCAGACAGACAGGAATGCGAGCAAGGAAGGCAGAAAGAGAAGGCGGAGAAGAAAAGGAAGGTCTTGATCAGCCGCCGGAACTTCAGGTGGTCCAGCTCAAGTTTGAGAGGGGCAGGGAGGCCATTCCAGAGGGAGGCAACTGCAGAGGGAAGCGATTTAACCCCCACTCTCAGCTTGGAGAAACGTGTGACCCTCAGACAGTTGGAGGTAGCTGAGTGAAGGACACTAAAAGGAAGGTATTTAGACAGAGAGAGTTGGATATAGTGCGTGCTCTGGCCCAGAAAGCCTTGTGGATGATGCAAAGGGTCTTGAACTTGATCCTTGCAGCCACCGGGAGCCAGTGCAGAGATTTCAGAGCTGGAGAGATCTGACCCCTGGGCTTGAGGCCAAGGATAAGTCTTGCAGTAGTTTTCTGGATTAGTTGAAACGGGCGAAGAGTAGAGTTAGCTGGATTGAGAAAGAGGCTGTTGCAGTAGTCCAGCCTGTAAAGAACCAGAACCCTGGAGACAGTGAGATTCTGGGCAAAGGTGAGAAAAGGTAGAATACCTTTGAGGAGGTGCAGCAGAAAGTGGGCCTTATTGGCAAAGTCCATAATGTGAGGAGAGAAGGATAGAGTGGAGTCGAAGATGACCCCAAGTTCTTTTGCTTCTGAGAAGAGCAAGGGTAGAGGACTCAAGGAGGGCAGCCAGAGTGCAAAAAGGAAAAGCGGGAGCGGGGGTCCCAATGAGAAGAAACTCAGTCTTACTGGCGTTGGGGCAGAGATCATTGTAGACGCACCATTTCTGAATTGCAGAAAGGCAGTCAGGAATGAACTATGAAGGAGAGGAGGCTGAGGGAAGCCTGAAAGAGAGCTGTGTGTCATCTGCATAACACTGGAAGTTAGAAGAGAAGGTGGAAATCAGGTGGGCCAAATGGGCCAAGTAGACATTGAAGAACCAGGGTGAGAGGATTGATCCCTGGGGGACATAAGTGGGGAGAGAGTTGGTGGAGAGAAAGGACCCAAGTTGGGCCTCTGAGGGTCAGTGCAGGAGGAAGGAGGTCAGGCACACCATAGCCTGATCTGTGATGCCCAGGTTCTCGGGCAGTCGATTAAGCAGGATGGTGTGATTGACCATGTCAAAAGCAGAGGTAAGGTCAAGGAGGATGAGGACAGCTGGAGTCAAGGTAGAGAGCAGATCTTCACGGGTGTTCAGGAGAGCAGTTTCCATGCCTCTGGCTGCTCTGAAGCCAGACTGATGGTCATGTAGACAACAAGCAGATTCAGTGTGGAGGGTTAGCTGAGAGATGGCCAGCTTTTCCAGGAGCTTGCCCAGGAAACGAGCAATGGAGATCGGGCGATAGTTTATCCGGACATGAAGGATCACCAGAAGGCTTTTTTAGAAGAGGGTGCACAAGGGAGTGCTTGAGGAGATAGGGGAAAGATCCATCGGCAAAGGAGTGATTAAAGAAATCCACCAAGGCTGGAGTGAGGGAAGCAATGTGGTCCTTGGTAGTTCTGGAAGAGCAGGTTAGCACCTGTTTGGAAGACACTTTCCCAGAACGAACTTGTGTAGAAACATCATCAGGTGTTTTTGGGGAGAAGGAGGAAAGAAGGAAAGGAGGGGGACAGGCAACCAGGGGGGGCTGAGAGAGGTAGCGGGAGAGAGAGAGAGGAAGATTAAACTGAGGCAAGGATGGCCTGGGTTTTAGTGGTGAAATGAGAAGTCAGACCTGAACAGAGGGTCTGGTAGGGGACAGGAGAGGTGGAGCCCACAGTAGGATTGTCCTGCTCCTTACAGATTTTAAAGAGCTTGGCCATGTTGTTAGAGCCCACAGAGACATGGGCCTGAATAAGGACCCTCTTGGAGAAGACGGATAGTCTGAATTGCCTTAGGAGCAGGAGGCAGGCCAGTTTGTCAGAGGAAACACACGGCGCCCAGTGCTTTCACTCAGCTACTCTGCACTTACCTGTGAGTGCGGCTAAGTCAGAATCATACCAAGAATTACACTTGGAGGTAGCCTTCAGACGGATCCTCATGACAGGGGCAAGGATGTTCTGAGTGTTGGAGATAGAAAGATGCAGGTTGACAAGGGCTGTGTCAGGGTGGGAGTTCCCGGCAGGAGTAGTTGAAACAGAGAAAGTGGAGGCAAAAGCGGCCACTGACACTCACTTCATGGGCTGAATGACAGAGAAGGAAGGTGGCAGTGCTGGGGTGGACTTTTCCAGGGGGATAGGAAGCTTGAGGTGGGAGGAAAGCAGAATGTGGTCAGCCCAAGAGAGAGGAGTAGTGAGAGGGTTAGAGTGGGAGATGTCTGAGAAGATGGGAACATCCAAGGTGTGTCCGGCAGAGTGTGTCAGACTAGAGGGTAGAATGCAAAGGGAGAGAGAGTTGGATAGGTCAATAAGATTGTATTACATCATGGAATGGGACTGTTGAGTGCACTGAACCAACGTATGAGTGACAAAATTCAACATGAGTAATACCGCGAGAGGAAGGATGACAGACCCATGAAGGAATAGGGTAGAGCACCATAAAGAATAGGGATCCACCCCATAAAAGTTATAATCAGCTTGGTAGCTGGTGTAAGCATGTACACACTTCTATGGGGCTTTCCTTAATCGCAATTTAACTCTTTAGTGTTACATAATATTTGGCTTGTTGCAGTCTACATTAAATGCAAGAAATGGTGTGGTGTCTTCTGACTAATTATTTCTGAATCCAAATGTCTGTTTCTGCTTAAGCTTTTAAGGCTGGAGTGCTCAAATGTATCAGAAGAAACCTTGAGCAGTCTGAAAACAAACTTAAAAACTTACAACAAGAACATGCTCAGACCTTGCATCCCACACTGCTGGCACAGATCCAACCCAAACTAGAAAGTTTTGACGCCCATGCCACTAGGAAAACCAGATTTTATACTCGCCCCACTGCTGCCAGGAGATACGGAGAAGGGGACAGGCCAGGAAAAACCTTAGCGAGAGTAGTCCATGCTGAACGAGGCCGGGAGCAAGTCGACTGCATCCTTGACGAGCAGGGGAATAATAGAAGGGCAGACACAGATGTAGTGACAGTATTCAGGGATTTCTATCATAACCTATATACAGCCCCACCGCCCATGGGGCACCTCACCATACAAGCTCTACTCCAAACAATTACATTGCCCACCCTGAGCCCACAGGCCAGGGAAGAGCTAGAACTCCCTATCACGGTGGAAGAAATAGTGGCAGTCATCTCATCGCGTCCCAACGGTAAGGCTCTGGGCCAGACGGCTTGACAGCCGAATTCTACCAGGAGTACATGGCGGTGCTGTCCGCGATTCTCCTACAGGTGTGGGAAGAATCACTACAACGGCACATACTACCTGAATCCTTGAGAGAAGGCGTCGCCTGAGACTACCTGTTCCTAGCACTTAAAGCACTGGGTATCGGCCCCCAGATGCAACGATATTTCAAGCTGTTATATACACGACCCTTGGCCAGAGTCCGGGTCAACTCGTATACTTCAACTCTATTTCAATTAGAAAGAGGGACCCAACAGGGCTGCCCCTTCTCCCTGGTCCTATTCGCTCTGGCCATCGAGCCGATGGCTTGGTACATCAGGCAACACCACGCTCACCGGGGTATCCGATTGACTGGACACCCCGAAATCATGTCATTATATGCAGATGACATCATGCTCTACGTAAGAGACCCTGTGGTCAACCTTGCCCCGATCATGCAAGACAGTCCACATCAGCGAACTTTCAGGCTTCACAATAAATACTTTGAAATCTGAGATATTCCCCCTCACCAACAACACGCTCAACTGTCAGGGAATATCACCTCTCCAGTGGTCACCTCACTGTATCAAATATTTGGGGTCAGTGATATCTAGATCTCTAGACTCGATACAACGGGATAATTACGCCACACTTCCTCTATCCCAGCAGTAAAACTATCACTGGCCAAAGTGATTCTGCTCCGCAAGATGTTGTATATATTCACCAATGTCCCAATCTGGCCTGGGAAACCCTACTTCACCCAAATACCCGCTCAACTCGCCCAATTCCTATGGCACTCTGGGGCTGTCCGCAAGAAATTGATAGATATGACATACCCATACGAGAAGGGGGGACTCACCGTGCCAAATTTAGATCTATACTGGATTGTGGCCCAGGCCCAGTTCACAACATATTGGTGCCCCATGACATTCCCACCACCGCACTTTAAGCTTGGGCATTGGCTGCTGAGGAATTAGACCTTAAAACGTTAATATTAAACCAACACTACCGAGATGATTGTCCATTTGACCAATCAAGTCCACTTTACGTGCATGGCTCGTTGTGTTCTCCCTCATGGGTACGGAAAGACCATACTGTGGAAGTTCCCAGAGCTTCAACCGACATGGGATAAAGCGATCCAGAAAAAATGGGAAAACCAAAGTTGTAGGGCCTTAGCGGAGATGTTCCTGGAAGGCAAATTTATCACCTCCTCAACTTGGAAACCAGGGCATGGGAACACAAGTGGAGATCATTTGCAATACTATGGGCCTCATTATGACCCTGGCGTTGGACCATGGTGCTATTAGCACCATGGTCCATGCCGGATTCCGCCATGGTGGATGGTGGAATTACCGCCCCATTACAAGGTTGGCGGGGCGGTAATTACCCATTTACCATGGCCCCTTCCCCATTCCCATTTTTGGCCCATAGGTCACAATGGGAATGGGGAAGGCGCTAATTACAGCACCGTAAATTACGGTGCCGTAATTAGCACCAAGGTCGCTTAGCGCCTTGGACTTTAACGCCTGCAAAAAGCAGGCTTTAAAGTGTGAATCTGGCGTTAAGGGTTTAACGGCGGTGCAGCCTTTTACGGCGCCGTTAACACCTTAACGCCAGGGTTGTAATGAGGCCCTATATACTCTGTGTGGCCATCTCGACTAGATGGCCAGCATACCCAGACCAACCCCCAGAAACACCCAGCTTGGCCTACATTGCTAACTCTGGAGACAGTAGAACATCATCTTGACACTATACAAGATGGTAGAGAACTCCATCTCGCCCCCAGCATCAAAAGCGAGACAAGGTTGGTCCCATGAGCTAGGCCTTGAACTTACAGATGAGCAATGGTTCTGCATGTGTACACATACCAAGAAAGTCTCCATTAACTTCAGATTTAAATGTATACAATTCAAGATCCTAAGTAGACTCTATTATACCCCAGCTAGGCTATCCAAGAAGGCCCACTCAAAACCACTCGCCTGTCCTAGGTTTGGACACCTCTTAGCAGACCATTTAACACATGTTCTGGGCTTGCCCTAGGTTGGGGAACTACTGGACCAGAGTAGTTGAAATGATAGAGGAAATAACAGAGACCCCACTGGAACACGACCCAGTGGGTCCACTCTTTGGTATATGGCCGATGATGCATAGTAAGAGCCACCATACATTTGTGAACATTGCCTGCATGGTGTCCAAAAGAACTATTCTCCTGCACTGGAAAAACATTCTTCCCCCAATGGTAAGGAGTGGCTAGCTGCACTAACCTGGACTCAAGAATGCAAAGGCATATACATAGCCACTCTTCCAGCCACTTCCAGACCCCGAGAAACCTGGGCAGGCTTCCTGTCATATCTATCTGATAAAGCTGTAAATTGAGTATTAATGATGTGAATTAATGCCCGCTGACTCTGTATCATTTCATCGTGTATGATGTACCACTCTTTTCCTTCTGTAAAGCTGTTATTGATACGGTCCCCAGTCCCATGTTGTACCCATCTGCCAGTATTAAATAAAAGGTTTACAAAAATAAAAAAGAGAAGGGCAGCGCTGTGGGTTGCTTATCAATAAGGCCCTCAATACTGCCCCTGAAACCTGTTTGACATCAACTCTTCCTCTTTTGGATATGACATGATTCAACTTCTCCGTCATACTTCTCTCACTATTCTGTCTCTATCAACCCAAATGGTCCTCTCAACTACTTCTTCCCTGATCTGACCGGTCTTTTTGAGTAGCTTTCTACCGACATTCCTACTGTCATGCTAGAGGAATTTAACACCCTCAAGTCCTCTGCAGCTACCTGCCTTGAACAACTCCCTCATATTTGACCACTCACTCTACAACCTCCATGTCCAGCCTACCCACACTGGTGGGACCTTTCTTGATGTTTTCTTTCTCTCTGTTTCACTCTCGTCCTCTGACCTCTCTATTGACCCCTCTCCCGCTGATCTCTCTATTGTTCACTTTAACATCTCAACATCTCAGTCCCTCCACCTTTGGTGCCTTGAAACGCCATTTGCTGTACAGGCGCTTTATAAATACCCAATAAATAAAAATAAATAAATACAATTCTACCCGTTCTCTCCCCTGCTCAATGATTAAGAGGAAATTCTGTCAGTCGGAGTTGCCCATGATTATGTGAGGACCACTCTCCTGTCTCTTTCCCCTATTCATGCCTCTTCCATTGAGTGTGCTTTCTTTCTCTTTCACTATGCACTTATGATTCCATTGTTGGCTCTGAATAGCTGGATTGATAACTGTTTAAACACGTTAGCGACGATCGATACCTCTCTGGACCTCTTGATAGAGAATCATTTTAAGGCATGGGAGGCTGATTGGATTCAAACTATTA
The DNA here is from genome assembly GCF_040938575.1 of Ambystoma mexicanum. Lineage (NCBI taxonomy): Eukaryota > Metazoa > Chordata > Amphibia > Caudata > Ambystomatidae > Ambystoma > Ambystoma mexicanum. The sequence continues at coordinate 731,398,637 of NC_090934.1, read as the reverse complement.
ACAAATGTAAACAGCTATCGCACAAGCACTATATTACCCTTGACGGGATACCTTTAAATCAAATACTAAGCTATATAACATTTCCTGACTTGCGATGGAGATACTTCCTAAAAATTAGATTTAATTTACTGCCGAGCAATCAAATCTTAGGTGCAAGGAATTAAGTTCCCCGGCCTGAAAGACGCTGTCGGCTTTGTAAAACCCAAGTTTTGTTAACCCTTTATCATATCGCAATGGAATGTAGGGGCTTGATGGATTTTAGAATGAAGTTTCTGGGCAAGTTTTTCAAGAGTTTTAGTGCAGCTCTGCCTCCAGTTTTATGGCAAGTTATATTGGAAGGCCCCCGAATTCCATGTAAAATTAACTTAATAAGACTTTTTAAATGTTGTATACCAATCTTATAAGATGTAACTGTAATTCTATTTTGCTTATTTTGTACTTTTCTATCAAGGACGTCATTTAGGGGTCGCCAGAGGTCGCAAGTGTGACCTCTGAGGTCTCCCTTGCGACCTCTGTGGTATCCCGTTCGACATCTAAAAAAAATGGGTTTTTTCTTTTTTTTTCTCTTTTCTTTGTATTGCAAGCTCCTGGGCTGTGGCCAGCACCAATGGCTCTTTACTTCTGGAGTGGCTGGCTTTCTTGTTCAGGCCACTTAAAAAGAAGAAGAAAAATAAGAGCAGGAGTGCCACAAGTCTAAACACTTTCAATACTGTCCCTAAATAAGAAAGAACAGGAATACCAAATAATGTGTCTTTCTGGAATTCTATACAATAATTGCTAATCTCATTAAAGGTATATTTCAGGCACACTTCAGGGGTGAGTCACTGATTTAGTCTGTTCTTAAACGCCTGAACTCAGCCTTTCATCCTTCTGAGGTCGATAAATGAGTACCAACACAGGTTGGGTGATATTGGGTGTATATTTTTTCTATATAAAGCGCTTAAGCGTAAGTGCCATATAATAACACATCATTATCATTTGGTCATGGACGTCTGCTTGCATTCACAGTAATTTGATAATATGGGCCTATGCACACTGATCTTAAGGATATATATGGTGATCCATTCTTGTATGAAATGTATAGTGATCTTTTAGTGATATCACATTATAGTGATATCATAACCATATTTCTTGTAGTGTACAATGCTATGTGATGCCACTTCCTGTTTTGTCAACGGGTGAAAGTCTTGTTCCATTGCTTTCCGCGATATCACTTCAGTGTGGGGTCAAATGACATAACTTCCTGTGATGTCATCAGGGGGTCAAGGGTCGTGTGATGTCACTTCCGCTACCCCGGGCATTTTGGTTAAATGACGTCCCTGTGTTCTATGTTTTAATTGTTATTACTTGTGATTTTAATGTATGAATGTTGTAATGGCTGCTAAAAGTTCAATTGTTCAACTATGTCCCAATAATTAAATTAATAAATATTTAAAAAATGACTCCATTTAACCAACCTTATCCTGCACGCACATTCACGTCCCCATCCTAAGCCTTGGATCACCTCAAAATTCCAGACCCTCAAAACATACATGCACCTCAGCCTAAGACTTTGGCACAAATTATGGACACCTACCCTACTCCTAGTCTACAAACATGTCCTTGCTGCCCTAGCCTCTGCATTGGACTCTGCCAAATCGTCCTACATCACAAACCTAATCCCCTCTGTTTGCAGTCATCCCTGAAAACCTTCACCGCCCTCCAATCTTTGCTCCTGCTAAGCCTAGCTCCATCACCTCTGCCCTTTCTACTAATGACTTTGCTCACATTTCCGCTAAAATCTCTAAAATCCTTGGCACTCTCACAGCGCTCCTCTCCTTCCTCCCAAATCCCCCTTCTGTCCAGCACCTCTCCCCGCTACCTCTTCCACTCTTGACAAATTCTCCCCTAGCTCTCCTAATAAATTGGCACCCATTATTTTTGGTGCCAACCCATCTTGCGCTCCAATTGGCCCTTTTATTCTCACAGTTGTCAAAGACTTAGTCTCAAACACTTGCCCTTATCTCTATAAGCTCTTTAACATCTCTCTATGCCTCCTTCAAATCTGCAACTGTCTTTTCCCTATTGAAGAGGCCTCTGCTAACCCACACGTTCCTGCATTCTACCGCCCAGTTTCTCTCCTCCCCCATTATTCAATAGTCTTTGGGCAGGTGCTCTTCAACCAGATCAGTAAGTACCTTGAGAATGATGGTGTTGGTGAGCCACTTCAATCTAGCTTCTGTAGTAAACACACCACCGAGACTGCACTCACGCATGTTTCTAACTTTCTTTCTAATGCCCACCACTCCAAACTCTCTTCTATGCTCATTCTTTTGGACCTTTCTGCCGTTTTTAACACTGTCAACCACTCCTCTCTCCTCCTTACTCTCCAGGACCTTAGGTTTTGCTAATCTGCTCTTGGCTGGATTGCCTCCTACCCCAACGTCAATCCTATAATATCTCTTGGAGCTCACAAATCTCTAACCTCCGTCCATGGACCACTCCTCTTCACCCTCTATACCTCTGCCCTCAGAGGACTGGTCTCATCCTTTGGCCTTCACCATCAGCTTTTTGCTGATGACTATATTGCAATTGTCTTCCTCCTTTCCCTTATTCACTTCAGCCATCACAGAAAGGTAAGCACAGAACCTCAAAAGGAATGTGCCCCATAAATATGGTAAGCCCCCTTGGTTTCCTTTAGGTGGTGGCCATCCTTCAGTGTGCAGGTGGAAACAGGTGCACTCTTTTAGAGGGTGAATTTCCCCCTTTTTATGTTCCCCTCTAAAAGTAAACAATAGTGGGCTGGTTGGGGTTAGAGTTAGGGTTAGGGTTAAGGATACGTTTAAGCTATGCTGTAGTGTCCTTCATTGCCTATGAGTCCAATTATATCAGTGTAAAAAATGTATGTGTGCATAATCTATTGATGTGGGTGAGCAAAGGGGAAAGGGGGAAAGCCTGGCTGGTAGCCTTCCGCAACTCTCCCTGCAAGGTTCAGGCTGGCAAATCCTTTGCAAGTGCAATGTCTTTGCTCACGCATCCTGGCCCTGTCACACGCCAGATTGAATGTTGGGGCGGTGACAGCAGTGGTCTTGAGTTGACAGGACTCATGTTCTCTGAGGGCTCTTCTGAGAAATCGCAAATTAAATTTCTTGTTAAAGGTGACTTTACAGTACATCATTACATTCTCATGTCTATGCATGTGTTGCAGCCAGAGTGTAATTGTAGACTATCCTCTAAAAAAAAAATCTTTGTAAGCCGCATCAAATTTGCATTTGGTTGATGTGAAATGAGAAACGTCACACAAATTAAGCTTTTGCTAGAGCCCAAGGCTGTGGTATGGGGTTTTGGGACGTGGTAAACCCAACCCACTGGCCTAGACTGCTAAGTGAATAAAAAAACCTCCTGTAGGCATGTTTTGGGTAGGAATGAGTGGAGCTGCCATTAGATTTCTGGTGCGTTCATTGGTGTTTGTTGGTTGGCTTCATAACTTAAGGACACCTACAAGCGGTCTCTCTCCTCGTAGTCCATTGTCCCCCCATGAGGGAAAACAGAATTCAGAGTACAACGTAAATGCACATACTAGAGAGCTGGTCTCCATTTTTAAATCAATGGATATTAAAGTGAAGATAAAATAGAAAAAGAAATATTTTTTGTATGTTTTTATATTATTCGGATTCCACATTGGTACAACTAGAATGTAGACTGCTACACTCTTGAACCAAGGGGGGCCACATAACTAATAATGGCTCCCCGCTTTGCAAGTTGCAAGGATGGGCTATTAAGCCACTGATCCACTTCCCTTGCCAGCTGCATTCTTTTCCAGGTGTTAACCGAGTATGCTTCCTTGGCTCTGAATGGAACACAATGCAGCTTGATATTAATGTGAGTTTCACTTTGAGGCGATTATAGAAACCTGCACTTTATATTGAATCAATGTGCCTACTAAAGATATAAAGGCTTGTGAACCCTGAAAAAAAGGAGCTCCATCCTCATTAACTCTCTTCATGGTAGCCTTGGCATCACAGGCCGGGCAATCGAGTGGCTGACCTCCTTCCTTTCAAACAGACCCCCCCCCAACTGCAAATGGGTCAGTTTCTCTCCTCCACCTCACCCTCTACCTGTGGAGTCCCTTAGGGCTCTATCCTATCACCATGGCACTTCAACATCTAACTGGCCCCTCTGGCCCACTTGATCTCCACCTTCTCCCCTCATGTCCAGTGTTATGCAGACGACACACAGCTCTCCTTCAAGCTGCCATCCTCTACCACCCCTTCCTCCTCTCTCATACCTGACTGCTATTCAGGCATGGTGCTCTGCCAATGATCTCTGCCTTAATGCCACCAAGACGGAGATCCTTCTCATTGGGATGCCTGCTCCTTGCTTCTCCCCCAGTCTCTGGCCAGCATCCTTGGGTCCCCTCCCTTCTCCCACTTGTGAGGCAAAAAACCTGAGGATCATCTTTGACTCCTCTCTCTTTCTCTCCACATATCACAGACCTTGCCAAGAAATCCAACTTTCAGCTCTAACTCCCCAGGGGCATTCTACTTTACCTCACCTTTCCCCAGAAGCTCAACGTCTCCAGAGCTCTGGTTCTCTCTAGGCTGGGTTACTGCAACAACCTCTGCCTCAATCTGCCTCTTTCATCCCTTCGCCCCCTTCAACTAATCCAGAATAGGACTGCAAGACTTATCCTTGGCCTCAAGCACAGAGACCGCATCTCTCCAGCCCTAAAACCTCCCCACTGGCTCCCAGTTACCGCAAGGATCAAATTCAATACCCTATGCATTATCCACAAAGATGGCTCGGGCCTGGGACCTCTCTACACCCGGCTCTCCCTCCCTATACACCTCCCTGCCAGAGTCCTTCGGTCCTCTGGCTTCAACTCTGTGCATGTCAAATGTTTCTCCAAGCAGGGAGTAGGAGGTAGATCCCTCTCCTCAGCTGGTGGTTCCTCCCTCTGGAACGGCCTCCCTACCCCCCTCAGACTTGAGCCGGATCTTCTTAAGTTACGGAAACTTCTCAAGACTTTTCTTTTCTTCTCTTCCTTCCCTCTCCCCATCCCATGGTAAATGTTCCCTCTGCTGCTGCGACTTGGGCCTGGCCCCTTCAGAGTCATACAGGGGCCAGACCACCCCTACCAGTACCCCCAGCTTCCCCTGCCAGCACTTGCCCTCAGGCTCCCTTCCCCGGACTAGCCCTAACTTGTTCCACCCCACTCACCCTCCCTCCCCCTCTTTCTTTTCACCTGGCACTTGCTTTTTGCTCCCCCCCTGGCATTTGCCCACCCCCCTCCGGATCTGCATGATTTATCTGTGGGTAAATTACCCGCGATGGAAATGTTTGCATGGGAAATGTACGCAATACAAAATGTTCGTACATTTCCCATGCGAACATTTCCATCACAAATCACAGATTGAAACACACACCCTCACACACACCCTCACTCACAACCCCAACACACCCCCAACATACCCCCACACATCTACTTACCTTTCCTTCAGACGCACTGTGTCCCTGCGCCGCCGGTTCCCTTTCACTTCCGTAATCGGGAACTGGCGCCTCAGGGTCCTTTTCTTTTTTTTGCTTTTTTACTTTTGCTCGGGTGAGCTGCAGGGTTGTCCCCCGCAACCCCTACCCACTATATTATATAGTATAGTGAGCAGGGTGTTGTGGGGGACACCCCCGCATCCCCCGGCTTTTTAAAAAAAAGTCAATTTATTTATTTTGCTCTGGTGAGCTGCGGTGGTGTCCCCCGCAACACTCTGCTCACTAACTCTATAGTATTGTGAGCGGGGTGTTACAGGGGACACCTCCACAGCCCCATTTGTTTTTTGGGAGAGGGGTGGGGGGTGTCACCCGCAACCCCCCTCTCTGTAGTTAGTGGGGTGTTGTGGGGGACACCCCCGCGGCCCCCGGCAACCTTTTTAAAAAAATGTTTTCATACCGACCCCACCAAAACACCTAAACACATACCACGATAAATTCAAACTTTTGGTAGTTAGAACTTTTCGTGGTGTGTGTTTTAGGTCTTTTGGTGGGGTTGTTGAAACAGAGAAATTGACATGAGGCCGGGAAGCCCAAATGGAAACACACCAACACAGGTTACAAAGGACCATATAAAGCGCTTTATTTCAAAGTTACAAAGTTACCAAGTTATCAAAGTCAATTGACATGCGAATAGCTATTCGGCTCTCTGACTCACACACGAACCTCCAACGATAAGGTTTCGCATCGAAAGTGGGAGAGACCGAATATCTGGATGCTCGGGTTTTTATACAGTTTGTACCACATTGGCCAGCCCTCTTGCGAGTTAACCATTCTTGGAACCATGGCTAGGGTTCGTAGCCAGGTCGAACACACAATTTACATACATTAGATCAGTTCCGCTGATACAGTTACATATTTACACAAAGGTTGAACAGAGGACAGGGTCTTAGTTCATGACCCTAACAAGTAGCCTGCGGACATATTATTCATTCACGTGTGCGGAGGTCACCATGGCCGAAGTCTTACTCGCAATGTCATTCAGCCTCCATTTTGTGATTCGGGGTGACTTCCACACTGCAAGAATACCTAAAATGGCGGCTAGATCCAAGATGGCAGCTTACACAATACATTAAGGTCAAGACCTTGCCGCGGAACCTATGTTCATAATATTCTTTAGACAACTTGGCGTAGGCCAACATACATTTAAACAATGCGATTGGGGTCACAATATTATATCGATTTCCACAGACCCTCCTTTTGGCCTATGCCAAGTGCTAAAACATTATTTCCTAATACTTTTGAAAATACTTGAAGGCATTATCATTCATAGGTTCCGCATCATTGTCTGAAATATCAATAGCCATAAAGTTGTTCATAAGAACTTCTTGCAACATGAATTCTTTAGATGCTGTCTTCGGGGTATATATTCTACGCCCTATTGTGCTCATAACTTGGGCACAACATCCCCCTATCATTCCGCATATACTCGGGAGGCATTGAAAACAGCAGCAAAGAAATAACAGAGTCCCTAAAATACCTAAAATAACAGAAAGCACCTTCCACCCCCAAGATCGTAGAGAATCCCAAAACCAAGTACTAAGGCTCCAGTCTCCTACAGGGATATGGACTTCAGAACTAAGAGTGTGTAAATTCTGAATTGCTTTAAATATTGTTGGTGAAGAATCTGGTACGAAAACGCAACAAGCGGACCCCACTAATTTACATACTCCACCTCGTTCGGCTAAAATGACATCTAATGCCATTCGATTTTGCAGTGCTACCAATCTTATCGCCTTTTGCTCTAAGGTCATATTGTAGAGTATGTCCGTGGTCCGGTTGATCGTTTTCTCCAATACCCTCGCTAATCCCCTAATGTTTTCTGAATTTGCTATTTGTCCCCAGAAGGGGACTACTGATTTGGCTATATCCCCGAACACTTGTCCGGGGGTATCTCCATCACTATCTCGTCGCGGGCGAGCCTTGGATACCTCTAAGGTACTGGCTATAAATACACCTGGTAACAATATCCCTAAATAACAAGTTCCCTGCCAATCTTTGGGCAACCAGGGAAAAGCTAAACTACCACAAACAAAATAAACGGGTCCCCCTACATACAAAGGCCTATTTTCCCCAGTCAAATTTACAATATTCACACAAGGCTCAAAATCTCCCATTGGCCTAGTGCCATTTCTTTGTACACAGAAAGGGACAGAATCAGGATTATGATTTACAGAATAAGAAGGAGGCATGGCATCCTTATTGCCTATCGGAGCCATCTTGAAAGAAACTAGATTTTGGAAAGGAAAGGAAAGTTTATCAGACGGCCTAATAGAAGCGATATTAGGTCTACTCCTATTTGCGAAAAGCGAGCATCCCAGGGGAGTCAATTCACGTTTTTCAAATTCATTCAAATTAGTGCCATCGAAGTTCCCTGAGATGCTATCATTCCATCGGCCAAAGAAGAGTGCTCTAAGAGAGGCATAGCAGGAAGTCGTTAGAGGTAAGGGATGTATATACCATCCCAGTCCCTTGTTCCCATGTTGTGGCAAATGCATGCAAATCCAACAATTACTCTTATTAAAAATAGCATGCGTAGCATTCATCACTATCATCAGAGTGTTATTATGATATTTCTGTCTATGCCGAGAGTCCCTAGGGGACAGAGTGTGAAGGTGTACAGAGGGAGTCAAAACAGTTGGTACAATTTCAGTCGGTAACAGAGGCTTCAAAGGATAAATTTCTTCGAAGTACCAGAGTCCCACGGCAGCAGTTGCAAAACTAACAATAATCAAAACAAGAACACAACAGTACGTTTTCAGGGCCCAGGCGCATTGTCCATTGTTCGAATTGGTCACCTCTTTATCTAATAGTTCGATACGAGGAGCAGTGGTGGAAGCGGCAGGCATCATGGTTATCCCGATCGACGGCCCCAAATGTTCGTTTGCTGGCGGCACTTCGGCCGAGCGACTTCTTAGTCCTTCCCAACCCTAGCCAACAGAACCCTCCTTTTCTTTGTTCAAAAAAAGGAAAGACAATAGTATTTCGATCACTCCTTCTTCCTTTCAAATGCACTATACTCGTGCAGCGCGTGGTCGAAGGTTGTACCTGATGGTACCCAGGTTTGCTAAATCCAAAAGCAAAGTATCGTCGCTCCCTGAGGGGAGCGTCACGTCGGTGGCGACGGAAGTCGCAGAACTTGAAACAAGAGTTTCCGGAAGTGATCGATCAAGAGAGTGTGGAGACGAGATGGACGGCTCCCCAAGCTCCTCGGGCTCAGAGAACTTCTCCGACGCACTCACAGCGCTGCCTGCTACTCTGAGATCAGAGATCGTAGCATCAGCAAGGGGTTCTGTTTCTTCTGTAACGTGTGGCGTCGGGTGAGGGATCTTCTTCACATGCGTTGCATGTACCCAGTTCTTCTTTCCTGCCACCCGCACTGCCGTCCTAGTGACCAATAAAACCTGGTAGGGTCCCCGCCAGCGAGGCGCGAGACAGGAAGACCTTTCGTAGGCCTTTACCAGGATCCAGCTGCCGGGCAATATATCGTGTCCTGGGCCCGTAAACCGTACAGGTAAGGCGGCATTCACCTGGTGGTAGATGAAATACAGGTTTTTAGTCAATTGATTACAATAATCTACAAGCAATACATTCTCCACATCCCTCAGGGCTTTAGGTTTAGGGAGGCCCCAAATATTAGCAGGCCTTCCCATTACTACCTTCGAATGGAGAAAGCCCAGTTCTAGTCTGGGGTGTGGTGCGCATAGCTAACAATACAATAGGTAAAGCATCTGGCCATTTTAACTTAGTATCGGCACATGTTTTTGCAAGTTTGTTTTTCAAAATACCGTTGTGTTTTTCTACCAACCCCGCACTTTGAGGGTGCCTAGCTGAATGAAAACGTTTCTCAATCCCTAAGGCAACACATATTTGCAATATTACAGCTGCGATGAAATGCGGGCCGTTATCCGACCAGATTATCCTCGGGAGCCCAAATCGAGGAAAATATTCTTTCACCAAGATCTTTGCGGTGGTCATGGCGGTAGCATCTTTGACGGGGAAAGCCTCGACCCATTTGCTAAAAGCACAAATGATAACAAGAACATACTTCAAGTTATTACATCGCTCCATTTCAATAAAATCAAGGTGAATGGTTTCAAAGGGGACAGAGGGGGGCCCGAAACTTCCCCTTGGAGTCACTGTCCCTTTACCCACATTGTGCTGCAGGCAAATCATACAATTCTGAACATATCTTTTTGCAGTTTCCAAAATGTTGTCATTCACCCAAACCTGCTGTAATATCTTTGCAATTTGCTGGGCACACACATGTGTTGGACCATGTGCCATTGTGACCATTGCTAATACATAAGAATCAGGAAGCAACCATTTCCCGTCAGATGCGTCCACCCAACACCCTTCGTCATCCAATTTCCCCATGCCTTCAGCCCATTTCCTAGATTCTTCAACAGAGGCATCAGTCTGAATATCTCGCACAGACCCAATGCCTTCATCTATTATACAACCATCTCTCACTTCCCTCGAGGTATACATGTCTGTGCTAAGGTCTGTGGCTGTTTGTCTAGCTATCAAATCTGCAAAAGCATTTCCCTTGCCCACATCGTCTATGACCTTCCGATGTGCTGCACATTTCATGATTGCTAGTTGTTCAGGGAGTGAGAGTGCTGAGAGTAGTTGTACTATTAAGGGGCCATGCTGAATCTTGGTCCCATGTGAGGTCAGAAACCCTCTTTCCGACCACAGTTTTCCGAAGTTGTGAGCCACCCCAAAGGCGTACTGACTATCCGTATAAATGTTAACTCTATGCCCTTGGGAGAGTTCACAAGCACGGGTCAACGCTATAATCTCTGCGGCCTGCGCGGAGTTATGCGGAATCCTTTTAGTTTCTACAATCTTATTCAAAGTAGTAACTGCATAAGCAGCTGTAGATGTGCCATTCGGAAGTTTAAAGCAGGAGCCATCACAAAACAGCTCCCCTTCCACATTCTCCAAAGGAGTATCTGAAAGGTCTATTCTGCCCTTTGTTTCTTGTTCGGTGGCGTACAGGCAGTCATGTGATCCGTCATCGCCGCAAGCAGTAGTTTGCGGGAGAGGCAAAAGTTCAGCCGGATTGAGAACACAACACCTTTTAATTTGGATATGAGGAGCAAATAGAACTAATTCATACCTGGTCAACCGGGCAGAAGTAAGGTGTTGTGTTTGAGTTTTATTCAATAGAATATCAACAGAGTGAGGTACCATCAAAATCAAATCGTGGCCTAGGACCATCCCCTCACTCTGTTTTACAGACGCAGCAGCAGCAGCAACAGCGCGCAGACATCGCGGCAAAGCACATGCAACAGGATCGAGGGCGGAGGAATAATAGCCGCACGGCCTATTCTTCCCTCCATGTTCCTGTGTTAACACAGACAAAGCACATCCATTACATTCATGCACAAACAACACAAAGGCCTTATCGTAATTTGGTGTACCCAGAACCGGTGCTGAACACAGCGCGGCTTTGAGAAGCTCAAATGATCGTTGATGTTCCGATTCCCATGGCAGTGGCAGAGAAATGCCCTTCTTCGTCAAAGCCAACATCGGTTTTACCACTAGGGCAAAGTTCGGGATCCACAGTCTACAGTAGGACGCCATCCCTATCAGGGCTCTGACTTCCTTCTGTGTTTTTGGGACAGACATGCCAGAAATGTGTTTTATTCGTTCAGGTGTCAATCTTCTCCCCTCCTTTGACAGGAGGTAGCCTAAATAGGCAACCTCCTGGCAACAATATTGAAATTTCTTAAGTGAAGCTTTGTGTCCATGTTCAGCTAAATGAACAAGCAACAATATAGTGCCTTCTTTACAAGCTTTCTCAGAGTCTGCAGCTAGGAGCAAATTGTCTACATATTGAAGCAGCGTGCAAGTAGGTGGCAGTTCAAGGGTGTCGAGCTGCTCTTTTAAGGCTCTACTATAGATACTAGGACTTTCAGTATACCCTTGAGGTGCCCTTGTGAATGTAAATGAGCGTCCCCCCAAGGTGAACGCAAACAAATACCTGCTCTCCTTGTGTATCGGAATACTAAAGAAGGCGTTTTTCAAATCTACGACACTGAAGTGCGTAGCCGTAGCAGGGATCATTGTTAAGATTGTTGTTACATCCGGCACGATTGGAAATTGTGGGGCCACTACCCGGTTAATAGCACGAAGATCTATTATAAACCGGTACGGAATTGCATTGTCGCCTTTCTTATATACCGGCAAGATCGGACTATTACATAAGCTACCTGTAATCTCTTCGATCACTCCACGATGTACAAAATCGGAGACAATGCATTTCAAAGCGCGCTCGCCCTCAACTGAAATCTTATATTGCGGAATGCGCGGTAGTTTAACCCCATGTTTCAATACTATCTTAACAGGGTCAATGTGCAATATCCCGACATCATTGTCGTCTATTGCCCACAAATATTCTGGGACAATGTCAAATTCGGGAGGTAGAGGTCGGGTCAAGTATTGGGAGTTAAAAGGTTGCTGTGGTGAAACTGTTAATCTTATTCCGTCAGGGGAACAATGAATCACTGCGTTCAATTTCTTCAACAAATTTAACCCCAGCAAATTTTCTCCACAGTTTGAAGTAAGAAGAAAAGGGCACTGGTCTGTAAAAGGGCCCAAAGAAATGGGTACCGGTGCAGAGACCGGACAAACAGTTGGTATACCAGAGAACCCTATAGAAACATTCGTTTGCCCTGACAGGGGGATGTTTGTAACCCGAGAATGGTCGATGGAGCACTTCTGTGCTCCAGTGTCGATCAAGAACTGATGTTTCCTATTCCCCACCAATAATTCAACATAGGGGCCCTTCTGAATGACGGGAATAGGTAAAGGTTCCAAACGCTGCTTCGGGCAATCCTAATAAGGCAGAACTTCATCAAAGGGAAGTTCCTCAGAAAGATAGGCGGCGGAAGGGTGATCAAATATATTTCTCGAGTCCATACTCGGGGTCTGATTTTCCTGTGAAAAAGGTTGCTGGGGATCTCGTAGAAGCTGACCCCTATCAGGGCCCCCTGCTCCAGGGCGGCCCCGTGGTCGCCTACCCATACCTCCAAATGTGCCTCCTGACCTCTGACTGAGGGCAGGGCACTGTGCTCGCCAGTGACCTTCCTGGCGGCAATAAGCACACTGATTAATATTTATAGAATTTGGAGGAGTATTTCCTCTTGGAATGTACTGACCTCTAGTTTGTGTCGTACCTCCTCTAGGGTTTCTAACAATTTGCTGCAGCAATACCTTAGTCTTTAGGTCACCCCTTCTTTTTTCGATTTTCTCTTTTTCATTATTAACCCGATTCTCATAATACTGAGCCATATGCAAAACCTCTGACTGAGATTTTGCCTGCCAAGCGCTCTCTGAGGACATAATTTGTGACTGGATGTCGGGCAACAATCCACGCACGAATTTGTCCACAAACAACCTCTTCCCCGACTCTGTACCCAAATCCTGTCCACTGAAGTCGGAGAACACCTGTTCAAACCTATTAAAGAATTCAGTGGTACCTTCAGTTTTTCCTTGGACACAGGCCGTAAGCTTGTCCCAAATAATCCTTTTTTCCGGAATTATAGTTTTCAATTTGGCAACTATTCTATCGGGTAAAGTGAGTATTACCTGGGGTGGTTTCTCACCAGCTGGTCGTTCCCCATCTATTCTAGTTAGATTTACCCATGTATCCCCTAACCCCGGCACATCATCTACTGTCCGTACCTGCTTCCATACATCAACAGGCAAAAGCACTGGAAACAATAAATCCATGTCACTTAAGGTGAACACAGAAGACTGCAAAACGGATTCTATTTCTTTATAAAACCCTGTCGGGTTCTTCCTAATATCAGGGACTGATTGTCTGATCGTGTTCACTTCCTGTCGAGAGAACGGGACGTGAACAAACTGTGATACGTAGTGTGCTGGGATATCCACCGCGGGAGCACCAGTCGCTGCGTTGGCGGGGATTTCTACTTTTGGGACAAGGGTCGGAGGGACCTCTCTCATAGGCAACTGAGATATAGGGACCTCCGACCGCTTACTGAGTAATAAGGCCAAATCAAGCGCTAAAGCAGCTGTGGAAGTGTCGGGCGAAAAAGCTCTTTTACAAATACCTAATAACTCTGTGGGGCAACCAACCTTCTTTCTTATACATTCTTCCTGCAAGTGCTGTACCATCACTTGAATTACCTTCCTTTGCATTCCTACCGTATATTGACTATATGTATCGTATACCTCATCCGGCGGTATTGATGAATCCGAGATCCATCGAACCGCATCTCTAGTACAAATCCGTACTTCCTCGGGTGCTGATCTTCGGCACGAAAGGAACCGTTTCTGCATATATATCCTATCGTCCTCATCATCCTCATTTTGTAATCTTTCAAAATCCTGTCTAAACTCAAACAATCTATCAACATGCCCATATACTTTCTGTTCGGTATCCCTTGAGAGTGCCAAAGCGTTCAGATCTCTCACCCCTTGTGGGAGATCCGAAGTCTGCAATCTACCCCACATTACACCTAAGTGAATCCCCAGTCCTTCAATAAAAACGTTTTTCTCGGGAAAATCGTGCAAATTAGATAATGTTGAAAATACATCAGTTTGATCACCTTTTTCCATGCAATGTTTAGCCCAAGCAAATAGTTCCTGATTCCTGCCCGCAGGAACAGTACTACGAGTCACAATTTTCGACCCTGCACCGGGATCTGATTTAGTGAACACAGAACTCCCCGGAATCGAAAGTGTAGGAGAACCTAACAAGGGTGCAGGGGAAAGAGATAATGTAGTAGACGGAATAGACAGAGGTGCGACAGTCAAAGGACTGGAAACAGCAGACTGCGCAGGGGGAGTAGGAATAGCAACAGGAACAATAGGAGGAACGGGCAAAGCGCCCACAACAGGAGCATATGGAGGTGGCGCTGAAGAATCAGGCCTCCGTTCATTTAATATCTTCTCAATAAACTCCTCAGAAACATGAAAATCTTTAGAGGGATAAATTTTCTGGACTCCAAGCGAGAAAGCTCTGTCCATTTTCTGGGTTTCATCTAATCGTTTTTCCTTGTCATATAACAATGCCTTTTCGGCATTCGTTTTATGACGTCGTGCATGTTTATCCCTACTTTTAAGCTGCTGTAATGCTTCCTTTTTCCAATTTTGTAACACGTCGAAGGCTGCTGGCCTAGCCTTCTTTTTAAGCAAGATCGACTCTAAGTAATCAATACGGGGGATCTCAAAACTACCATTGATTGGCCACTGAAATTCGGAGGCATTTCTGGTCTGTCTGTGCCAAATGTCATTAAATACAATACTACCAATGCCATACTTACAGTACATAGTACACGCCGGCGACCCCTCCTGTGGTGCCGGACGGCTAAATTCAAAGGATTGTCGATCGCTGCGGAACAGAGCCCTAAAGCAGCTAGACAATTTCCCAGGCATTTCTCAAAGACTTGGTGTTACCTGGTCCAATAATTGTGTCTGCAGATACAATACGCCAAATTCAAATTGTCAGGGTTAAATTAAGAGCCGGGTCACGACTGCACCTGACCAAACCTAAGGAGGACCGTACGGTTTTCAAAGGACTTCAACTAACAAATTTTACCTGCGTTCAGTGGTTTCGGCAAATCTGCCCGCCTCGGATTTGGACCCTCGTCAAGATGCCGTGTCAGACCGCACGACTATCGCCCAAGGATCGGATCGTGCAGCGCTGCCGAGGTATCGCGTCTCGATCGGTCGGGCCCGCAGAATCACACCGTCCGATCCCGATTCGATAGTCTGCGTCAACCTTCAATGATCCGGCATCAATCTTGAGGGTCCCTATTCGGGCACCAACTGTTGAAACAGAGAAATTGACATGAGGCCGGGAAGCCCAAATGGAAACACACCAACACAGGTTACAAAGGACCATATAAAGCGCTTTATTTCAAAGTTACAAAGTTACCAAGTTATCAAAGTCAATTGACATGCGAATAGCTATTTGGCTCTCTGACTCACACACGAACCTCCAACGATAAGGTTTCGCATCGAAAGTGGGAGAGACCGAATATCTGGATGCTCGGGTTTTTATACAGTTTGTACCACATTGGCCAGCCCTCTTGCGAGTTAACCATTCTTGGAACCATGGCTAGGGTTCGTAGCCAGGTCGAACACACAATTTACATACATTAGATCAGTTCCGCTGATACAGTTACATATTTACACAAAGGTTGAACAGAGGACAGGGTCTTAGTTCATGACCCTAACAAGTAGCCTGCGGACATATTATTCATTCACGTGTGCGGAGGTCACCATGGCCGAAGTCTTACTCGCAATTCGTCATTCGGCCTCCATTTTGTGATTCGGGGTGACTTCCACACTGCAAGAATACCTAAAATGGCGGCTAGATCCAAGATGGCAGCTTACACAATACATTAAGGTCAAGACCTTGCCGCGGAACCTATGTTCATAATATTCTTTAGACAGCTTGGCGTAGGCCAACATACATTTAAACAATGCGATTGGGGTCACAATATTATATCGATTTCCACAGGGTCGGTAATTTTTATTCTGACATTTCGTCCTATTCCCCCCTCCCTGTGGGCACCCCATTCCTGCAGTTCTCCCTCTCCACCCCCTGCACTTATCACCTTGTCTTGTACTCGCGCGGTAGAATTGTCGCAAGGCCAATATAACCGTTTTTGCTTTTTTTCCTATGTCCCCCACCCCCAGCTTGTCTTGTGCCGCCTGGAAACACTTGTGTTTAGGCTCCATACAAATGTCCAATACATAAATGCCCTTTGCTGCTACAGGGATATCTCTGTCCTTTTTGAGTTTGATTGCTGCAGTGCTGCGGAAAACAAGATTCCTTCTTACACTCATTTTACCCAAACCAACTCTGTATCTGATTCACACGTCACTCCTCTAAAACGTCTACGCCGAAAGTTTTACCACATAGTTCGCATTAGTGCCACTTGGCAGCCAAAACCTAAATGTCAATAAATAAGAAATCATGGCAAGTATATCTTCAATGTTGAGAACCTAAAACTGAAAACTGCTGCAGCTGAATCATTTATTTTAATACGCAATTTCAAGTTTGTTGTAAGTAAGTTAGTTTAATGTATATTTAAAGGAAATGGTACTGCAGGAAATCTGTTGTGAAGTTAGAACATAATAACATCATTGGCCCCAGAGTCCTGTTTCATAATCGGGTGTTCGTTTTCTGGGTTGAAATAACACAGAATGTGGTCGTTTCCATTTAAACGGAGCTGTGTGGCAATATATTTCCTGGCTGCTGGTTGAAAGTTTTGTCACAGAAACTAGCTCACTCCTCAAACGTTTTACTTCATGCATAAATCTGCCGCACCCACACCTCGCCTGTGTTAACTTGTCGGTGACATTCAGGCAGCCTGAAACCTACACACTTTCAGTCGAAAGCTGTGGTACTCCTGGACCGTGAGGAAACACCCCTAAACAAAACACATGGTAGGTTCGCTGAAAGCGTGCTATAAAAAGTGCGCCTTCCTACAGTAAATCTAGACAAATAGGGCTGCCTGCTGCAAGCTTTATCCCTCGTCAAGGAAGCTGCTTGCTGGCGAACCCTCTCCATATACCAGCATTTGCAACCAGATGGGGGAATCTTATTTTTTTTTCAATAAAAAATTAAAATAATCTGTATGGTTCATTTCTGGAAAAGGAGCAACGTTTTTCGAATTGGTAAAGCCTCTTGCAGCTTATATCCATGCCCATACAGGTATACCCATCTCCCCTCTCCCGAGGAAACACCAGACATCTATGAAAGAACGCTTTCAATGCCAGTGTGTGATGCCCCACATACATAATGCCAGCGGCCCAGTGATGCATTTCTTACACGCAGCACACTCCTGAAAAATAAATCCTTTTAATGAAGAAAGGGGACTGAATTTACATGTGGGGCATTTTCAGGCTACTTATAATTCATGTATTAATGTTTGTTGACATTCACATCTACAGGTGTCCCCATGACTAGCCCAGAAGCCAAAACCTCATCTATAAAATGTATCTACCATGAAGGAGGGGTGTAACATTTTGATTTCAGCACTGTGATATTTTACCACTTTAATCATTTGCCACTGCGTAATATTTCCTACTGTGATAGTACACCACTATGTAGCTCCCACTTTGATAGGTTACCAAAAAACGACAGGCACCCTGTGCCCTACAGCACACAGTCAGCCCACTTAGAGCACATCTCCCCAAATGCCAATCACACAAAGCACACCAGAAGGCCTCGCTCACGGAAAGGCCACCAGACGAGACTACACATAAAGGCGCAAGCACCAGCAAAGAAAGCCAAATATTGCAACCCCCTACTTCATGGAACCACAATACTCTGGGAAACCTCATGCAGAACCTCCCCAAAGAACAGATTCTTTTGGCGACATCTCCACCAAAGTTGCTTTATGTCTTGTGATACCTATCCACCAACAAAGCCTCGCAGCTAGCGATTCCAGTAGAGGCAACCTCCACCAATGGACTAATAAATGTCCAAAGGACAAGAAAAGAAGTGAGCCGCCTGAGCCTTTTATCACCAAGATTTGGCAGCAGAATACTACCCTACAAAATCACATGAACCCACGAATGTGACATTAACCTTAGATGCAACCCCCTCAAACTCCTCAATGAAGAACGGGAATCAATAATGATCCCCCGCTCAATGCTTAAACCAAAGTCAATCAAAGGATCAAACAACAAGAGAAACCAAGGGAGCAATCACCTTACAGATGCAACCCTTAATGGATACATAGAACCCAGAAAAAAGAAGAATCATTGAAATCTGATCAGCCCCTGATCCTTGTCTAAACATAGAACAGAGATTCATGAGATCCTCAGAGAAGTCAGTTTCGGACCTATGAGAGGGCCTGAATCAACACTAATCTCCATCCAGGGAAACCTAAAAATGGACTCAGACTCCAACACCTAGTATTACAATGGTAGCGGGCGCCCCTCTCTCGCAAGAACAGACATGATAACCTGTTCAGTGGTTATTAACCACTTGAGAGTTCGCAGCCACTGCTTTTACTCACTGTGCCTTTCACAGATGGGAAATATCCATTTGCATATCAGTCTTTGTCCTGCCCAGGGGCAGTCCAGCACCGAAATACAATGGCAACTCCAATCTGAACGAGAGTACCACCAGCAACCCCATACACGTGTTTCACCCTTGTTGGGGATCATCAGTGAGGTGAAGCTGATGCCTCTCTAAGCACAGTGAGAGGGAGACCACGTCTGGTTGCCCCCAGGAGACCTAGGGTTACCAATCCCAGGTTCCTTAACAAATAGTATTACAATGGTAGCGGGCGCCCCTCTCTCGCAAGAACAGACATGATAACCTGTTCAGTGGTTATTAACCACTTGAGAGTTCGCAGCCACTGCTTTTACTCACTGTGCCTTTCACAGATGGGAAATATCCATTTGCATATCAGTCTTTGTCCTGCCCAGGGGCAGTCCAGCACCGAAATACAATGGCAACTCCAATCTGAACGAGAGTACCACCAGCAACCCCATACACGTGTTTCACCCTTGTTGGGGATCATCAGTGAGGTGAAGCTGATGCCTCTCTAAGCACAGTGAGAGGGAGACCACGTCTGGTTGCCCCCAGGAGACCTAGGGTTACCAATCCCAGGTTCCTTAACAAATAGTATTACAATGGTAGCGGGCGCCCCTCTCTCGCAAGAACAGACATGATAACCTGTTCAGTGGTTATTAACCACTTGAGAGTTCGCAGCCACTGCTTTTACTCACTGTGCCTTTCACAGATGGGAAATATCCATTTGCATATCAGTCTTTGTCCTGCCCAGGGGCAGTCCAGCACCGAAATACAATGGCAACTCCAATCTGAACGAGAGTACCACCAGCAACCCCATACACGTGTTTCACCCTTGTTGGGGATCATCAGTGAGGTGAAGCTGATGCCTCTCTAAGCACAGTGAGAGGGAGACCACGTCTGGTTGCCCCCAGGAGACCTAGGGTTACCAATCCCAGGTTCCTTAACAAATAGTATTACAATGGTAGCGGGCGCCCCTCTCTCGCAAGAACAGACATGATAACCTGTTCAGTGGTTATTAACCACTTGAGAGTTCGCAGCCACTGCTTTTACTCACTGTGCCTTTCACAGATGGGAAATATCCATTTGCATATCAGTCTTTGTCCTGCCCAGGGGCAGTCCAGCACCGAAATACAATGGCAACTCCAATCTGAACGCGAACTCTCAAGTGGTTAATAACCACTGAACAGGTTATCATGTCTGTTCTTGCGAGAGAGGGGCGCCCGCTACCTTTGGAAAACTATTTTTTAAGGAACCTGGGATTGGTAACCCTAGGTCTCCTGGGGGCAACCAGACGTGGTCTCCCTCTCACTGTGCTTAGAGAGGCATCAGCTTCACCTCACTGATGATCCCCAACAAGGGTGAAACACGTGTATGGGGTTGCTGGTGGTACTCTCGTTCAGATTGGAGTTGCCATTGTATTTCGGTGCTGGACTGCTCCTGGGCAGGACAAAGACTGATATGCAAATGGATATTTCCCATCTGTGAAAGGCACAGTGAGTAAAAGCAGTGGCTGCGAACTCTCAAGTGGTTAATAACCACTGAACAGGTTATCATGTCTGTTCTTGCGAGAGAGGGGCGCCCGCTACCTTTGGAAAACTATTTTTTAAGGAACCTGGGATTGGTAACCCTAGGTCTCCTGGGGGCAACCAGACGTGGTCTCCCTCTCACTGTGCTTAGAGAGGCATCAGCTTCACCTCACTGATGATCCCCAACAAGGGTGAAACACGTGTATGGGGTTGCTGGTGGTACTCTCGTTCAGATTGGAGTTGCCATTGTATTTCGGTGCTGGACTGCTCCTGGGCAGGACAAAGACTGATATGCAAATGGATATTTCCCATCTGTGAAAGGCACAGTGAGTAAAAGCAGTGGCTGCGAACTCTCAAGTGGTTAATAACCACTGAACAGGTTATCATGTCTGTTCTTGCGAGAGAGGGGCGCCCGCTACCTTTGGAAAACTATTTTTTAAGGAACCTGGGATTGGTAACCCTAGGTCTCCTGGGGGCAACCAGACGTGGTCTCCCTCTCACTGTGCTTAGAGAGGCATCAGCTTCACCTCACTGATGATCCCCAACAAGGGTGAAACACGTGTATGGGGTTGCTGGTGGTACTCTCGTTCAGATTGGAGTTGCCATTGTATTTCGGTGCTGGACTGCTCCTGGGCAGGACAAAGACTGATATGCAAATGGATATTTCCCATCTGTGAAAGGCACAGTGAGTAAAAGCAGTGGCTGCGAACTCTCAAGTGGTTAATAACCACTGAACAGGTTATCATGTCTGTTCTTGCGAGAGAGGGGCGCCCGCTACCTTTGGAAAACTATTTTTTAAGGAACCTGGGATTGGTAACCCTAGGTCTCCTGGGGGCAACCAGACGTGGTCTCCCTCTCACTGTGCTTAGAGAGGCATCAGCTTCACCTCACTGATGATCCCCAACAAGGGTGAAACACGTGTATGGGGTTGCTGGTGGTACTCTCGTTCAGATTGGAGTTGCCATTGTATTTCGGTGCTGGACTGCTCCTGGGCAGGACAAAGACTGATATGCAAATGGATATTTCCCATCTGTGAAAGGCACAGTGAGTAAAAGCAGTGGCTGCGAACTCTCAAGTGGTTAATAACCACTGAACAGGTTATCATGTCTGTTCTTGCGAGAGAGGGGCGCCCGCTACCTTTGGAAAACTATTTTTTAAGGAACCTGGGATTGGTAACCCTAGGTCTCCTGGGGGCAACCAGACGTGGTCTCCCTCTCACTGTGCTTAGAGAGGCATCAGCTTCACCTCACTGATGATCCCCAACAAGGGTGAAACACGTGTATGGGGTTGCTGGTGGTACTCTCGTTCAGATTGGAGTTGCCATTGTATTTCGGTGCTGGACTGCTCCTGGGCAGGACAAAGACTGATATGCAAATGGATATTTCCCATCTGTGAAAGGCACAGTGAGTAAAAGCAGTGGCTGCGAACTCTCAAGTGGTTAATAACCACTGAACAGGTTATCATGTCTGTTCTTGCGAGAGAGGGGCGCCCGCTACCTTTGGAAAACTATTTTTTAAGGAACCTGGGATTGGTAACCCTAGGTCTCCTGGGGGCAACCAGACGTGGTCTCCCTCTCACTGTGCTTAGAGAGGCATCAGCTTCACCTCACTGATGATCCCCAACAAGGGTGAAACATGTGTATGGGGTTGCTGGTGGTACTCTCGTTCAGATTGGAGTTGCCATTGTATTTCGGTGCTGGACTGCTCCTGGGCAGGACAAAGACTGATATGCAAATGGATATTTCCCATCTGTGAAAGGCACAGTGAGTAAAAGCAGTGGCTGCGAACTCTCAAGTGGTTAATAACCACTGAACAGGTTATCATGTCTGTTCTTGCGAGAGAGGGGCGCCCGCTACCTTTGGAAAACTATTTTTTAAGGAACCTGGGATTGGTAACCCTAGGTCTCCTGGGGGCAACCAGACGTGGTCTCCCTCTCACTGTGCTTAGAGAGGCATCAGCTTCACCTCACTGATGATCCCCAACAAGGGTGAAACACGTGTATGGGGTTGCTGGTGGTACTCTCGTTCAGATTGGAGTTGCCATTGTATTTCGGTGCTGGACTGCTCCTGGGCAGGACAAAGACTGATATGCAAATGGATATTTCCCATCTGTGAAAGGCACAGTGAGTAAAAGCAGTGGCTGCGAACTCTCAAGTGGTTAATAACCACTGAACAGGTTATCATGTCTGTTCTTGCGAGAGAGGGGCGCCCGCTACCTTTGGAAATCAGACTCCAACACCACCTTCACACCATTACTATTAGACCTTTCACCAGCTTTTGACAGTCAACAATGTAACTCTCATAAAAATAATAGAAGAAACATGGGTAAGCAACGTCGCACTACAATGGGTAAATCCTTCTTGGCAGAAATAATAGAAAACACCTGGCTACCCCCTTTTAGCTCAAACCTGTGTATATTTACACGTGGTGTTCCATAAGGCTCATCACTCTCACCACTACACTTAATCATTTCTATGACTCCTCTCATAAAACTCATCAAATGACACAAGCTACATGCTACTGCTACACAGATCACACCCAAGTCAATGAAAAAATCACCACCAGCAGGGACATAGACCAAACCCTCAGCAATTGCCTCTCACAAATCAATGCATAGATGAGCAACAACAACCTTAAACTCAACACGGATAAAACTGAAATCATGATCACAACCAACAACCCTCCTATTCAACCGTCCATATGATGGCCTGCATAAATGGGATCCTGACCAGAGGCCTCCAAAGTGGTTGGAAATCCCAGAATCCTAATGGACAATGAGCTAACACTGGAACCTCGAGCTAACATAGTAGTGTAGTAAAGTTTCATCCACCTACGAACAATCAGATGGATAGTACCCGTTCTCACTTTTCCACACACAACACTAGCCATGATCTCATGTGTCATGTCAAGAAAAGACAATGCCAACAGCCTCTACCTTGGCAACCCTGACTACCTCAGCAAAAAGCCACAACGCATCCATTACAGCAACAAGAGAGAGCAAATCAGGTCACCACTAATATCAGTGCACTGGCTACCAGTCAAGAAAAGGATCTCTTTCAGAACACACTGCATTCTTCACAGAGTAATTCATTGCCAGCGAGCGGGGGTTCTGCAAGAAATAAATCTCAATTTACAGACCAAACAGAATCCAGAGGTCTAGCCATGACATGTACATTGAACCCAAGCATTATCAAAAAATGAAATATGGTAAATCAGGATATTCACGCATCACACCAAAACTCTGACACTCAGTCCCCAAGAGAATATGCACAATAGAGGAACAACTGACCTTTAGGAAAACAGTTAAACATGGCTGTTTAATATGCCGGGCTAACTTACAAGCCATAGGCCATTGTCAAAAAGAGACCACGCACACTGGGTTTCAGTTAAACACACAAGCCACCTATGTGAGTGCTACTTAACCACATGGAATGCGAAATGCACTCCTTCCCCCACTAAGCCATACTAAAACCCTCCATATCCCTGCAAGCGTACCACATGCAAACCAACTATGCCAGACACACACCTATACTACAACCCTGCTCCCACACCAAAACCAAGCAGCAGAACTCCACACCTCCCCCAATAAATCACATGTGCTGAACATGGCCAAAGGATCCTTGCTCCACGGGGACACAAAGTCTCCCATATGGGCACAAATGTCTTGCACATCCACCAGCCCACACTACCTAGAAGCAACCCCACGCAAAGTGACCAGTTTTTACAAACTAAAACTACCAACAGCATAGAAAAAGCACTTCTGCGCTCTCCCTGTGTGGTATAAATCCCACTAACATAAAATAATAGAACACGTGTCTAGTACCTTAAGAAATGATTCACAGAAACTCCAACTATTGCTTGTTTAAAGGCGATTCTCTAAATACCATAATTTGAGGTCCACTTAAAACAACATGCGCACGTCCTTTTTTAGCACAACATTAGAAACGTTATTTTATTACAGTATTATCGCAGATTTTCTTACCGTCATGCAAGTTTGTAAAAATGTCAACTCAGGGTCTACATTCATGTCCCGGGAGGATAGCTCAGCGGCAACGTGCTCGCTTTGGAAACAAGACGACACGAAGCAACACAGGTTCGATCCCCGGGTCGTGCTTAGCAGCCTCTGGGTATTAAGCACATTTAAATACGCAACTAAGACATATTCCAGTAACAGTGCCTCGATGCCCCCGGGCTGTGTGAGCGCTTTAAAAATGCAAATAAATAAAATTCAGTTGTGTTGTACCTCTTCTAAGTCTTCTTACTTTATTTTTTGCCCGTTTCGCCGGTGCCAGATGCAATAGCCTCCCACTCTGGCATAAAAGAGACTTATCGGCATAAAACACTTTTGAATTATTTGTTTTTTGTTATTAGTGCCCCGGCGAGAGACAATCAGAATGCAACAAGCATTCTGATTGGCTCTCGCCAGGTCCCTACCCAGCTGGGAATCCCTCCGTCGGGATTCCACGACCTTTATCCCCGGCGGGGGGCGTGGCAGCCCCTCAGCCAATGAGGAGGCTCGAAGCGGGGCCATCCCCGCTCCGAGCCTCCCCACGGCTGAGAGGCTGCCTTCCCCCCCGCCGGGGACTCGGGTAAGTCTTTTATTTTATTTTTTTTATTTTTCCCTCCCCTCCCAAAAACTTACCTTCTTGATCCTGCGTCCCCGGCGGGGGACGAGGAAAGCCCTCAACCGTGTGGAGACTCGGAGCGGGGCCATCCCCGCTCTGCGCCTCCACACGGCTGGGGGCTTCCCTTGTCCCCCGCCGGGGACGCAGGTACTTTTTTTTTTCCTCCCCCCGTCCCATTCCGCCCTCCCAACCCCACTTACCTTTTTTTTAATCCTTTTTCGGGAGCGGACGCGCTGGGAACACTTGTGTTCCCAGCGCGTCCGCTCCCGATGGCCACCATGGAAAGGGAAAACGGACTCCGTTTTCCCTTTCCATGGCGGCGGCCATTTTCTTGGTCGTTTTTTTTTCTGTCCCAAAACGCCGCAGCGTTGAAACGCTGCAGCGTTTCGGGACAGAAAAAAATTGCTTTTAGTACCCCGGTCATGCAAATTTTGCGGGCCGGGATACTAATAGCAATAGAACCGGAGCGGCGGGGGCATTACCGACTCGGTAATGCCCCCGCCGCTCGGGTTCTATTGCTTAATTATTTGCTACGAGACAGGTGGGGGTGAATGCCAGTGTACAACGAATGGAAACATTGATAGGGTTTCAAAGGCGACGAGTATTTTAGAGCGT
The DNA here is from genome assembly GCF_040938575.1 of Ambystoma mexicanum. Taxonomy (NCBI): domain Eukaryota; kingdom Metazoa; phylum Chordata; class Amphibia; order Caudata; family Ambystomatidae; genus Ambystoma; species Ambystoma mexicanum. The sequence continues at coordinate 731,373,311 of NC_090934.1, read as the reverse complement.
ATTGGCATGGGTGAGTATGGACTTCAATGGTGCTTTGGCGACTGAGGTAGGTCTAACAGAGTATTGGCGACACTGAGACGACGGGGGATAAACCATGAGTGCAGTGATCATCAGTCGGAATGAGAGGCTTGATTTGCCAGTGTCAAGAGGAAAGTATTTGGATTTCATCAGGTTTGCAAGAAGTGTCTGTTAAGAATCTGTAGCATGTAACACAGAAACCAGACCTTTGCTGGACTGACTGATCATTTCATACTGTAGCTATCTTCTTTGCAATTGCAGAATTAGTGATAAACAGTAGCTCACCAATCTATGCTCTCACCTCCAAAATCTGGGCTCATTATAAGTTGGCCGGTGCAGTAATAATGTACTGGTATTTATGTATACTGGCACACTATCGCACCAGCGAACTACGAATTTGCTGGTGAGGTGGTGGAATTACTTCCAACTAATCCGCCACATCGCCAGTATAACAGGCACCAGCAAAATCTGTACGGAGTCCAATGGACCTCCATGAAATGGGGACTTCCAACGGCTATCAACACTTGTAACCCAGTGGAAACACCACTGGACCGAGTGGCAGCATTGGTAAATCCATTTTCAGGTATTCGGGCAGATTTACAGCCAGAATATGGGCAAACTCGTAATTAACCTGAATGTGCGGCACCAGTGCAAGGTGCTGCACACAGTTACTATCCATTTCTCCAACTGAGCTCTGAGTAATGTATTAGTGACATGAAGGTCTGCTATTGCAGAGGCCTCAGAGTGCAGACAGAGTGCTCCCTCGCAACGCATGCATGATCATAAGTGTTAGGAAGGAGTCATCACTTAAAGAGGATGGTCTTACAATAAAGGAACAATCAAACAAATGCATTACTGTGAGCAATTGGACCATCCGCACAGCAGGTGTTAGCTCCCTTGGGCTTTTTTGAAATTTTAAATGAAATCGAATGATGATAGAACAATCTCCAGAAAAAGTGTTGGGCTAATCCGCACACATTTTTCTATGATCACTGCACAATATACACATTGACCTGTCTACTCTGGGTGGACACAGCCTGTCATCTCAGAAGGGGGAGGGCCAAACCTTCCCCTTGCCATGGTCAGCCTAATTGACTAACAAAGGCTCTATGGATCCACCCTGTCCTTTTGTTGGGTCCTGCAGTGCGTGGCAGTGATTAACATAATTAACATACGAATAGCGTGTACTTGAAACAGGCCCACATGGGGTCTGGATGCAGAGGTTAACAAAGGAGACAGAAAACCCCAACAACCTTTCAAATAGCACTTTGTCAACTTGAAGCCCGCTCCTGCCCTTAGTATCGATTGACAGTGAAATGTCATGTCTGGGATTGTATGTATTACAGCTGTCATCCCCACGGGGTGACCCCATTCAGAAGGTACAAGTATGTGGATTGACGGTGCCAGAAAGTCTGGTCTTGCCGCAGCTTCAAGGGAGACCTGCCGCTTTAATCAGGAACCACAGAGAGCACCATTGACCAGACAGACCCTTTGATCCACAACAGAGAGGACAATAGGTGGGCCTTAGTATTACATGTTTTCACCCCTTTACCTTTTCTGTTGCAAAGCACTATAGTTATGACCTTGTGCATACAGGAGATTGTTGGTGGGGACCCAGGATTGGTTCATTAAGGTAGGCTTAGCCTACACCAATCCCTTCAGTAGATTTGGCTCTAAAAGAGGGTTGAACACCTATTTTGGGCAGATCATCTGAAGACTTTGCAAGGAGTAGCAAGAGGAACTCATCATTGGATCCTGGCTGAAGGTACAGTCTGCCTTACATCTTTGGCCAGTGAAGGAAGGCCCGGACCTCCAAAGTGGGAAGCAATATCTCCCCCCTAATCATCGCCCAGGGACTAGAGAGACATACCGAATCCAGAGGACCCTCTGCAGCTCCGAAACCGGTACCAAGCCAGCAGACAGCATGCCCTGCTAGGATCTGCAGCAAGCTACAGCTGGCGGGAAGTTCCAGAGTCTCAAAACCAAAACAAGGACAAGGCAGCTGCCTGCAACACTCGCCTCAGCTTTGGGCCATCCACCTTAAAGGACGACAAGCCCACTGAAGAAGCTAGGAGAAGCGCATCAACAAGCATCTACCCACGCCCACCGTAAAGGACATTTTCAAGCCAGTTGAGTACCTCGAACTGCCCCCGACTGCACTGCTGACTGTTGGTGTGCTGCAGTCGCTAAAGCCGTCCGAGATGCCTCAAGCAGTGCTTCGAACCGCCAATCAGCACTGAGAAAATGATTCCTGACCCCAAGCCACCTTGAAGACCAGCCTGCAGCAGTACATCCAGCTTTGCTCACTGAACTGCCTGCCACCAGATAACCGCAGCCGTCTTATATCTTGAACTGTGTCGCAGAAGTTGCAGCGCACCCTGAAACTGACTCAACTCTGTCGAGCACCAAGAACATCTGCAGCACAAGGTACATTGTGGTTCTGTCCCCCTCGTCCTTCTCCGAAGGACCCTAGTGACATTTTATGAGCCATTGCTCCCTTTCATGTTGAAACCAAGTAACCTTGAATATTGTGATTAATTACTATACTGACTACACTCCTGTCAGTATACATAGTGAATCCCTTTTCCTTCTTTGAAACTGTCCTCTGCATTCCTATACAGGTTGAGTTGTATTTCATAGTATGCTAGAACTGTCCTTTGTGACAATAATAAAGTAGATATTTGCATACAACTTTGACTGGACAGTCCCTTTTATCATTGGGTAATAATTGTATTTTCGCTGCATTGCAACAAACAAACTATCCATGAACTTTCAGAGATAAGCCTGGCGTTCCGTCCACGTTACCAAATTTGGACAAGGAGGTTTACAATTGATTTGGGTTTCCAATCTGTTTGGATCCCCTCGGGTGTACTAGGGATGTGGGGCTGATTGATGGATTTTAAACCGATATTCATCAGCGGACCACTGGTGTCCTGGAAGTTGATTAGTCACAATTACTGGACCAAAAATATATCTTGTGTTATTTCCCTAACATTAACTCTGGCATTCCTTGAACATACCAGTCTGGGGTGTACCTGTCTGCAAGGGTGTGTGGGTCTGGTAATCTCAGAAACAAGTCCAGCAGATGGATGAATTCTCCCATGCTTGACATTTTGGGGCTGTTGATCCAGAGATGCCCAATCAAATACAAATAGAAGATATACTGAATTGAATGGTAACATCAGATTATGAGTGTAAAAGAGCCTTGTAAATCGGAAACAGCAACAGTTGTCACTCATAATGTGATGCAGTCAGGTTTTGAGGAAGTGAGAAGCTCTCATGGCCTAGATGCTTTTTTTGTTCTTACACTAATACACCTCTTGATGGGGTGGGGAGTCCTTTTGTGCAATATCTTCAGCAGACATGTAAATACTTTTGACACAGGGAGGGGAGAATGAATCATACTTCGTAAATCAAAGGGCTTAACCAAATATTTCAACCTGGGTACAGTGCTAATTATGAACAAATAACAAACCAGAAGAAAAACAATGTCAGTTATATAGACATGTTTCTGCCTAGGTAAAGAAAAGACTCCAGGTGAACAGCAGATGTCATAGTTACCTTTTTTAAATGATGCTTTTCGACCCTTTGAATGGTTTGCTTCGTCATTGCAGCTCTTTCAATATGTTATCACCAGGTTCCCGAAGTGTGCAAGGAAGCAGTTACGGGCGGGTTTAGAGGAGAACTAAAATAAGGCTGTGGCATTCTGCGGCATTCGATGTTAAAAAGCATAATAGCGAGATGCTTGCATAGCACATATATCATTTAAGACTAGAGCTAATTGCTAAGTACATGGGATAATAGAATAAATAAACAATAAGTAAAAGTACGGCCAGCCGGTGGAAAGTGCAAAGGTAACTGCAGACATCAGGTGTCATGTTCTGGTAGTGGGACTGTAGGGATACAGAAAACAGTCCCCAAGTGTGGGGGTTGCCAGAAAGGCAGTGCAGGTGTGCGACTGACGGGGGAGGGGACAGGTAATTGCACAGGTACTTGCACCATTTTGCACCTGTTACCATCGATGGCCAGTTCATACCACTACGGCAATGCCTGGAAAATGCCTTTCGTATGCTTACACAAAAGCCTAAACTGTTGGCATTGTCAATGGATGTTTTTATATTGGGCGTATCTGGTAAACTTTTTATTGTTACTGTTCTTACCTTTAAAGCACCCTTCCAGTGCAGTCGTTTTTTTATTGTACTTTTTAATAAGGGGTAAGTTGTTTGAATTTGTCTTATTTTGCTTTTCTTTAGTGTAAATCAATGAAAGTATAATTGGCTGTTAATGTCTTTAAAGAAAATATCACAAAATTGGTGTAGCCTGACACATATCTATACTTTATAGGAGCCCATGGAATAATACTGGCTTTTAACAACTTTTCTAACTCACTAATTGTTATGTGTCCCTTAGTAATATGTCTCCATAACAGTCATTCATCAGCCCCATTTCAAAAATGCTTACTTTTGTTTTAATTAATTCATTATATTTGACACTTAGTTGAACACACTTGAGAAACTAGCATCCGTTTGTGAAAAAACCCAATCATGTACGCTATTGCTGTCTTTGTACATCCTACAACGCCATCCATATAGCAACAGTCCCATCAGTTGGATCATAAACACATTCACATATTAAGTTTGTTTCCCATTGGCCCTAACACACACACAATTTCATACACATCTTTGTGGGCCCAACTTCTTGTGTTTTGATCTCCTAAATATGTAAATGACTAACATGTTTCATTTGCTCTTGACAGTCTAAGAACTTCGTCATGAGGCTAACACTGCAGTGTGACGGTACATTATTAAATTCTCTGAGTTCATTGAGTACGGGTTAAATGCAGGGTTGTTCTCCTATTTGTAGCAAATTGATGAGTTGAAGGACAACAGCAGATCTGCTATGATGCTCCTCCTTGACCTATCGGCAACCTTCGACCTGGTGGATCATGCTGTGTTATGCAACCATCTCAGGTCAGCTGCCCATTTCTCAAGTGAAGCCATAACCTGGGTGCAATCCTTCCTTGTGAACCATACAATGAGAGTCTTCTCCCCCTCAGCAGCTGCAGACCCCATACAAGTCTCGTGCGGTGTGCCTCAAGGATCATGTGTATCTTCTACCATGTACTCCTACCATGTACAATATCTTTACTAAGGCCTTGTTTGATAAGTTGGACAGTCTGGGTGTCACCTACACTAACTATGAAGTAGTATGATTGAAAAGGGGGTTTTGGTTGTAATATCAACCATCTGTGTCCTGCGCTGAAAGAAGGGTGGCAGCTGCTCAGTGGAGCAACGAAGTAGAACCCCCTACTTCGGTAAATAATGGAACATATTCGGGGCTCAAATGAACCCCACTCCACTTGGAAAGTAGCGCCAAGGTCAATAAAGGATAAACACTCAGTGATGGTGAAAAAATGAAGATATATTCAAAGGGGTGCCCTTTCTGAGACATGTGTTTCGGTGACAAACTCGCCTTTTTCAATCAGGGCTACGGTAAATGATCATAATAGTGAACAAATAGCAATATACAATAGTGTATAGAGTGAAAACTAACAATTAAATAAGGTATTCATGACAAAAAGTGCAAAAAACCAAATAAAAAAATACACAGATTTCAAATAATGCAAAAACAATGTAGCAAAAACTAAAAAGCATTAGTTAGCGTTTGGAGTCTTGTTATGTGATATATTATTTGATTAGAGCAATAGATAATATCTGCTTCATAGGAGTGAGTTCTTACCTAGTGCATGTCAATGTAGGTTAATTATTAAAGTTTATCGGTTTCCATGTTCATGTTAGAATAATGAGTGCATTTAGCTTAGAATATATGGGATAATAACAGCGGTATTGCATATATGTTGACATGGGATAATCACAGAGGTATTGCAAATTTGGTGCCATGGAGCTGAGAGTAAAATGTGGAAAAACATAGATGAATGCCAACTATGCCCTATAAGCATAGCTCAATCGTGAATTAGAAAAGAAGTGGCAGATAGCCCTGGGCCTGTAAGAGTAAGCATGTTAGGTAGGTTTGCTGGATAGACATAAGTATGAAGCCAAAGATTATTGCCAGTGCGGCATCTTGCATACGTCACTGAATTAAATGCAGCTTGTGACCAGTATGTGCTTAGAGAGGCATCAGCTTCACCTCACTGATGATCCCCAACAAGGGTGAAACACGTGTATGGGGTTGCTGGTGGTACTCTCGTTCAGGTTGGAGTTGCCATTGCATTTCGGTGCTGGACTGCCACTGGGCAGGACAAAGACTGATATGCAAATGGATATTTCCCATCTGTGAAAGGCACAGTGAGTAAAAGCAGTGGCTGCGAACTCTCAAGTGGTTAATAACCACTGAACAGGTTATCAAGTCTGTTCTTTCGAGAGAGGGGCGCCCGCTACCGTTGTAAAACTGTGACCAGTATGTGTCAGGAGAATATATGGTATGAGATCAGTAATCCTTAGGTGCCTTCGGGCTAATCTCATGCTACCTGCGGTTATGCTCGATGTTTACATGCAGTGAATTAGTAATCCGTAATGATCCTCATGTGTTTTGTAACTATTAGAACACAAAATCACTGCATCACTCGCGCGGCGCTGTATGCAGAGAGCGACTGTGTAAATTCATACGGGTGTGCCTGCAATTAAGCTAGATATATACATGCAATGAATTAGTGATCCGTAAAGATCCTCATGTATTTTTTAAGCGTTTTTTTAAATAAAAAACTGCATCACTCGTGCAGCGCTGTGTGGGTGTACAGCGAGCGCCTGTATAAATTCGTACAGATGGGATGAGCGTGCAGCTGTGTGAGGGGCTTAGGGCTTACCTTGCAACAGGTGAATCCGTTCATAAGCGTTGGCGTCTGCAGTGAGAACACAGACGCCGCGCTTGGGGTTCATAATATAGCTTGCGTATCCATGGCGACCACAGTCCTACTTTGTTGTTCTGTGAAACCTGTCAAAAGCAGAGCGCCGTGTTTGAAGTACCAAGACTTAATGCTACTGGTTGTAGATAGAATATAGTCCATACTTTCCATTGATTGCCGGTCTCAAATAGTTAAACAAAGATAAGATGCCTTGAAAATGATAATATCCTACATAATCTTAAACAGTTGCAAAAGGAAAATAAAGTAAAATGAAGATGAACAAATAGCAAGGTCTACATTTCACTGAAATCGGATATGTTCTAATTTGTCTGTGCATACAAAAATAACGTGCATTCTGAAAATGCATGGATTTCAAAAGTTTTTTTAAAAACATTTGGGTACAATTTCCAGCCATCCCACGAATGGTAGTCATGACATTGGTGGGACCAGTCTTCATGTTGTATGTTAGCCGTGAGCTGTGAATAATTGCCAAGCTAATTAAAGTACTGAGTAGCAGAGTTGCACAATGGTACTTATAGCAAAAAGGTCCGAATGTAATTATGACTTGAAAATGAAAGATCAAGTATAATTAGTTCATAAGAACGCTCCCATCTCATTGTCGGAATTCAGACCCACAAGGGTGGCTCTGAAATGGCATATGGTGCGAGCTTCTTGTCGCCTTAGACTTAGTTCCTGGTTGCCCCCTCTTTTTCCGGGACGAATTTTGCTCAGACCAATAAATTTAATATTACTTTTGTCGTCCATTTGGTGATGTAGTTGCCAGTGTACTGCAAGAGGCAGTGTGGGATCTTGACTGCCTAATGCATTGAGATGTTCTTGTATCCTTATCCTTAGTTCACGTATAGTGCTACCCACGTATATTTTATGACACATGCAAATGATTGAGTACACGACAAATTTCGATTTACAATTGATATTGTCTTTGATCATGCTTGATGTACCAAAGCTATCTGTGAATTTGGTGGTGGGGTCATGTGCATGTTTGCCCATCGTGGACACCCCACATTTTCTGAATCCTGCGATTGTTGTCTGTAGCCATGTTTGTCTTTGGGGTTTGTCTACTTCTGGAAGCATAGATGGAATGATGTTAGACTTGAGTGTCCTGGCCGTCCGGTAAATAATTGCAGGGTGATCATCAATGTATTTATGGATATGCTCATCCAATTTGAGGAGGTGCCAGTTTTTACGTAATATTGTGCGTAGTGTTCCATTGTTGGTGCAATAGGTGGTGATGAATTTTACTGTTTCAGGTCTTTTCTCTGAACCATGTTTTCTAGGTATCAGAGTAGAGTCTCTAGTTATCTTGTGTGCTTTTTCAGATGCTGCTTTGATGTATCTAGCTGGTCTCGCAGAGGGTGAGCGCTGTCGGAAACACCCCCCGCAGCACGACGCATTGCCGCAAACGCTGGGATGACCTCCGTCTGATGGTGTGGGCCATCCTCTCAGCAAACCGCTATCTGGCCCTAGAGACAGGAGGAGGCCCAGCCTCACCCATAAAAATGATGCCCTGGGAGGAAACATGTGCGGAGATGATGGGCACAGAAGCCATCGAAGGTGTCGGCGATATGGATTGCGGTGATCCTTCATCAGCTGACGCAGGTGAGTGCCATGAGTGTAAACAGTACATGCATCCCTAATGCAAGTCATCACCAAGGGCTTGTCAAGCAGTCACATCATGTTTGGGTAAACCCCCCCCTCCAATGATGCCGTAACAACTGGGACCCAGGATGATGTCAGGTGCAAGGCTGACACCCGTATTGGGCATGCCACACAAAAAGCTGGTCAATGTCAGTCACCACAGTACTCCGCCAACATGAGTGACCCTGCCGACAGTATGCTTTTCCCATCCAAGCAAAGATCACAGTCCCACTCAGCACCCAAATGTCACCAAAACGCTGCTATCCCATCGTAATACCATTGTCTGGAAGTAATTCTGACCCCCAGATCATTGCTCATGCCGTCTCTCTCTTGCCCCCCACAGGCACCGGTCATGAAAGTGAGGACCAGGAAGGCACCCGGACAAGTACCTCCCGGGGCACAGGCAGGGGACCATGCACACCTGCAAGCAGGAAGAAGGCACATGCCACACCACCTGCCCCAGCAACCCCGATGGAGGGTACACAACCCCCATCCGCGGCCCTGGACATGCCTGCAGTTCTGCGGGACACATGCCCCACGCTGCACCATGAGGAATCGAGTGCGTCAGGGGAGAATGCTGCCATGTGCATCCTCGATGTGCCAGACAGCACCTCACCAAACACCATTGACAACGTGGAGGAGCCCAATGACTATGTACAGAGCCCAGACACTCCCTCGTACAGCCAGGTTGCCCATAGCGACCCTGGGACGAGTGACGGCCCAGGGCTCACAGGCGAAGGGGATACACCTGTCTGTCATGAGCCCACTTCGCCTGCAGGAAGTCCTGAAAGTCCTGCAGGCACAACTACACGAAGCCTGCCGACCACATCGCCCACATCGGCTGCAGAAACAGTGCGCTGCCAGCACCTCACGGGCATGATAGAGGAGTTTCTCCAGGACAACCGGGAATCAGGGTTGGTGCTTCATAATGACCTTCAGGCTCTGGGCGAGATCATCAGTACCAGCACAAACTGCATCTGTGAGATGCTTGGCAGGATTGCTGATGCCTTGGAGGCAGCACCCCCCAGACCACAGCCCCAGCAGGAGGTGCCACCCTCCCAGAGCCCCTCCACGCAGACCAGCCCCGTCCGTAGGTCACTGCGCACGATGCGCCGGAATGGAAGAGATGCCCCAGGCTCTGGCAGTGCCCATTGACCGTGCAGCCACACACATGTGGCCAATGCTGCACTGATGGGAACATTGTGGGGTTGTTGTGGGGGGAGGGTGAAGGGGGTTTGAGGGTATGTGTGAGAATTGGGGAGGAGGGTGAGGGGGGTGAGGGTGTGTGTGGGAGTTGGGGGGGAGGGTGAGGGGGTTGAGGGTGTGTGTGGGAGTTGGGGGGGGAGGGGGTTGAGGGTGTGTGTGGGAGTTGGGGGGAGGGGGAGGGGGTGAGGGTGAAGGATCTGTTGTACACGTTTGGACATCATCATACAATACACAGTTTGGTCTATCCTACAATACAGAGTGGACATTCATTATTGTGCATGTGTCTTTTAATGTCTCACAGTGCATGTAGTACATGTATCCCCACACCCAGTGCCCAATGCCCTGTCATCCTCACCCCCTCAGCTGACTTGTGATTCAGAAATATTGCTCGATCAATGCTTGTCGCACGGAACGTCCCTCCCGTGCATCGGCACCATGTTGCTGTTCTGCCATTCCTTCCTCCACCACCTCCTCCTCCTCATCTGGTGGTAGCAGTCCCACGTCAGGGGGCAGTGGCACGTTCCGACGGATGCACATGTTGTGCAGCATTACACATGCCATGGTGATCTTGGTCACCTTCTCGTGGCTGTAGATGAGGGCCCCACCTGACCGGCTGAGGCAACGGAATCGTGCCTTCAGAAGGCCGAAGGCCTGCTCTATGACCACCCGTGTACGGGTATGAGATCTATTATAGTCCTCCTCGTGCCTGTTTTGGGGGTTGCGGACCGGGGTCATGAGCCACGGTTTCAAAGGGTAGCCAGCATCACCTGCATGAGAGTGGAATGAAGGTAAGTGTTAGTACATTCATGGTGGAGAACTGTGCTAGTCTTACATTGCAGCGGGTGATGACTGGCCATGCACACATGTCCCTGGATACAGTCAACCCATTACTGGTCCGGCCATGTGTGCTAGCCAATGGAATTATGGAGGGGGTAGCTTCTCCCTGATGGGTCATGGTGCGCACTCATGTCTTGTTGCATGTGCATCGTTTATGCATGCAGCAGTGTTGGACTGCATTAATTGATGACTTGCGTAAAACCTGCTGTAAGGGTGTGTTGGTAGTAGTTGGTAGCATACCCTTCATTCAGCACTGATTCCTATCATGGTGATTGGCAGCTATCCTATGGAGGTGCCGAACCAGTCACACGCAGTAGGATCCCTGTTAGACTAACCTCTATGCACTCCCATGGATGACTGTCCTTTGTGTTGAGATGCAGGAGTCAGCGACATGGTGCTATTGCACTGCATGGTGCACGATGACCTTACGGTGTGTAAGGTCCACCGATGTGTGGTGCATGTGTCGTGGTCTTTGGCCAGGGTAACTGTTTGTCAGGTACCATTAGGTGTTGGCTCGTATTCACAACTGTGTTGTTAGGTGGTAATGTGGCGTGCCACTTGTCATGGGGCACAATGTTCTGTGAGGTGAACAAAGTACAATGGCGTTGACATTCCCTCCCGGGTGGAGTATGCATCCCCCCCACTTTCCCTCCCGGGTGGAGTATGCATCCCCCCCACTTTCCCTCCCGGGTGGAGTATGCATCCCCCCCCCCACTTTCCCTCCTGGGTGGAGTATGCATCCCCCCCCCACTTTCCCTCCCGGGTGGAGTATGCATCCCCCCCCACTTTCCCTCCCGGGTGGAGTATGCATCTCCCCCACCCCCTTTCACAGTGGGGTATGCTGACAACCTACTCAGAGCCCCAATGCACTGCCATGGCCCATTACGGTTACTCACCAAGCAGCCAGGTACGTTGTCCGGCATGTCGGTCCATGTAGCCTGGTAGTGTTGAGTTCCGCAGGACCAAGGAGTCATGAGTTGATCCGGGGTACCGAGCATTGCATTGTGTGATGGCTTTACTGGCATTACACACCATCTGGACGTTGATGGAGTGGTATTGCTTGCGGTTGCGATACGGCACCTCCATGGCATGAGGAACCACCAATTCTACGTGGGTGCAGTCGAGGGCACCTATGCAATTTGGCATGCCTGCAAGTGCATGGAAGGCAGCTTTGGTATCATATATCTCCTGTGGAGTCCGGGCGAGGCATATGTAGTCCCTTCTGTGCTTGAGGAGGGCATCCAGCACTTGGTTGAGTATCCGGGAAAATATTGGCTGTGAAATGCCATGCATGTGCCCCACTGTATGCTGGTAGGTGCCTGTGGCAAGGAAGTGGAGCACGGACACTACCTTTAGTAGAGAGGGGATGGCAGTGCTGATTTATATGAGGCTCACTATGTCGGTATGTATCAGGGCCACTATGGTGGTTATGGTGTCCCAGTCAAGCCGGTACTGGGTGTGGATCTGCTCTGGTGTGAGGTTGAAGGGGGTGGCTCTGATGCGGGGAATTGGGGGGTGCCGGCGTGGTAATGGTGGCTGCACCGGTAGGGCATGCTGGCCCTGTCTCACCCTCCTTCTCCTCCTGTGCATCCTTTGTGGTGGGGGCTGTGGTTGCTGTGGTTGCTGTTGTTGCTGTTGTCGTAGTTGCTGCCTTGCAAGCAGGGCCTCCAGCTCCAGGAATACTGCTACAATTGGTATCATCTTGGTGTGGGAGGGGGTGTGGTGTGTGGGTGTGCTCCTTTTGTGCTGTGCCAGACTCTATTGCCTCCACCTGTGCTGATTGGGTGCACCTGTTCCTCTTCCAAACACTGATCAGGGTTGTTAACACCTTCCCCGCGATGCCGGTATTAACGCCATGGCGGTAAGGTACTTTGCGCCCTTGTGGAGGTCGTTATTTCCGTGTTCGCTTTGCTTGGAATCGGAGATGGTTTACGCCTTCCCGTTATTTCCGCGATGGTGTGTCGGGCGCGCGACACTGGTCCGTTATTTACGCCATCGTAGTTTACGGTGGCGTAAATAACGGTGTGGCGGGTCAGAATGGCCCGTAACGGTAAAGGAAGTCGTTATTCCTTTACCGGCCTCGTTTTTCCCTTAACGCTGGACTCGGAATGACCCCCATTGTCTTGGTAGACTTCACCAGTGCTTCCGACCTGGTGGGGCGGGACATATTGTGGCTTAAGCTAAAAGAAATGGAGTGCCCTAGCTGGATATTAAACATCTTGATAGCCCTGCATAGTAACACCTCCACAAGGGTTCGCCTTAACGACAGGGGGGAGGTATCAGAGGAGATCTGCACTCATATAGGAGTCAAGCAGGGATGCGTAACAGCACCCATGCTATATAACCTATATATAGCAGACCTACTAGACCGTATGGCATCTAAATCAAATTGCCCACCGAAATTGAAGGAAACTCCTATTACGGGAATGCTATATGCAGACGACCTGATCCTATTTGACCGTACTCTATCCGGTATCAAGAACCTACTTAATGAACTTCAGGTCTATTCAGCACAACTGGGATTGGTCATAAACCTGGAAAAAACAAAAATAATGGCTATTGCAAGAAAAGGGCCAAGGCGGTCTGGCATTGATACCAATCTGGGAACTATTGCTGTGGTGGAGCAATACCCATATTTGGGGCTGGATTTCAAGGCGCTATCAGATTATGAAGCATTATTAGAAATAAAAAAAGGAGAGCTAAATTGCTCACCCTCCAGGCCTGCAGATTTGCTAAGGGGACTGCAGGTTTTATTATGGCTGGTATTATGAAGCTGTACCAGCAGTGCTTTGTTCCTGCAGTACTATATGGCTTGGAGGCCTTAGCAATGCAAGACTTGACGTGGTTAAATACACTAGAGGGCCACTATTGGTGCAGTGTCTTTGGCTTGGGACCCTCTTGCTCAGTACAATATCTGAGATTGGAACTGGGACTAATTTCCCTGAGAGGGATGGCACTGCGAGCACGAGGTTCCTTCTACCTGAAAGCCTTAGCAAATCCTCGATGTAAATTGCTTAAGTTGGCAGGACAAAGTTATGACCTTGAAAAACATCCTAGGGGCGGCTCATATAAAGATTTGAATGAATCATTGTTTGTGGAGATTGACTGGCCTCATGAAAAGCTAAAACATTTACCATTTAAACACCAGAAAAGATCATTCCTAGATAAGTTAAATAAGTGGGACTGGTGTATGAACACAGATCACCTAATTACACTTAAAGGCTATGAGGCAGTCTCCCACGTCACCCATAGATATCTAAGACCCCAACTGTACCTACTATTATCCCCAGCGCCCGAAGTTAGACGATTTCCCCTGCAATTGAGAATGAACCAGCTACCGGTTCTCACGATCATTGGGCCAAGGTTAAAAATTCCCCGAGAGTCCAGGACCTGTAGAATTTGTCAGGTATCTGGAGTACTTGAAACAACTCGGCACGTTTTAACACTTTGCTCAAAACTTGGTTCGATATATATGAACGCTTATGAAAAATGGGTTCATAATTATGAGGCGATAAAAGATGAAGTTGTCTGGTATGGATGCCTGAACCCAGTTGCCTTAAGTCTACAGCTAGCTCTTTTTAGGGTATGGAATCAGATAAAGCCCTTACTCCAGTGATAATAAGTCTCCCACTCCTGAAATAAAGTGATACCCATGGGCTTATGACTTTCTGTTATTTGGGGATAGTGAATCCAATGATAGAACGAATGAATGATTGATAATTCTACATCATATTGTATGTTTGTTCTATATTATTCTTATCTACTTTCTATAGGGCACTCTCACGACTGTGGAATTTTTTCTCATTATTTAGGTTGCTGTTATGTGATTTTATGGATTTTATGTATTTTATGTATATTTTTCTGTATAGAATTTAATTGAGCTGATATGTATGATTTGCTTGTTTTGAAATGTGTATAAAAATATATGAGTTGTGTAAAATCCAATTCCTGGATTGAAGATTTAAAAAAAAAAATTAAAAAAAATAACGATTTATCTGTATAGGATATTTCCAAACACTCATGAACATCCTGCTGCAGAGCGTAAATTTTATGTCCAGCGCACATTTGTGAAAGTGTTGTTTTAAACACATTTTCACCACTATGGCTGTGAAGGCCAGAATGGTTAGGATACCAGCCCAGGTCACAACTGTTGTAACCACATAGTCTTTAACACTATCTGTCTCCATCTTCAAGGTACATTGCGTACACAGTCTATTATTGAGATTCCCAAGGTTATTAATTTGATTTTAGCAGTAAACACAGTAAATATTGACAGTGTCTGCTACAGCTTGGCTCTCCTCATTGCCGTCCTGTCTATCTGCTAGAGGCTGTAGACAAAAACAAAAATGCATGATTTTAACTCCTGGTTTGAATGTTGCACCATTAAAAGGTACAAACGTTAGTTTTAAAAATATACCCACCGGATGGCATGATGTATGTTATTGATGCTCCATGTTCTTCTGTATTCCCCAAATGTTCAGAGGGTTTGGGTCACTCACCCCCACCTCAACTCTGTCATTCTTCATGATCATAGATTAGTATCCATTGTCTTCAGACTCCATGTTACCAGGTTGCATATCAAAACATGATGGTACTGGCTCTATGCCAATGGGCTGCTCGAGAACCACGGCATCAGCACCAGTAACCATTTCCAAACTAGCCATATCTTCGGCTGCACTTGCCAGAGTGTTTTGAATGACATCTCCAACAGACAGTCCCTTGACATTGGCGATGAGAGGCAGCTGGCTTCTCATACAAAGTGTAGCCATGTTCTCATTGAGCTCCTGATCTTCACGGTCGGCCATCAAAGCCTGAGAGTTAACCATTGCATCAAGAATGTTATATCTTCTCCTAAGGCAATACGGTAAATAACTATCATCGGGATTGCTGGGGCTGCTGCAGGCTGTTTCCTCCTCATCGAAACAGAAGATGTTCATAATTACAGTTTCCTTGACACCACGCTGGCTAGCCTCAAGAAGTCTGAAGAGTGCATGTGTTTTCAAGGCCTACAGTAACAGCTATGCATATGCACTGTGAGACCCCACCCCTAATAGCATCATAGCCTTATGACCGCCCATAGACATATACTTATTTATATCAAATCCATTGGGGTTCTCATCAAATTTATATAAAATTCAGATAAAATGTATATAAATTATTTTTGGGAGGGGTAACCGAATTACATTTCTTTGGGTTTGGGTGAATCTAGACCGGAAGTACTAAGTGAACTGGAGCCTTCTTTTATTGAAATGTTCTGAAGTTAAAGAGAAATACAAAACAAAACCTGTTCAAGTAGGTTAGCCCTCACTGAAATTTACTAGAATATATACTTAGTTGATTTCACTAATAGACACAGGGCAAAGTGGCATGTGCTGGTTAGTGTGAGCAGCCCACCCTTCACTATAATAATCTATTGTAGTTAATAGCGCAGGAGACACAACCACCCATTTTTGTGGTGCTAAATTGAAGTTCTAATGTTGAAGCCTCTTTTCAGGGCAGCATCCTCACTACATACTTTAATTTAAGATTCTGACCTAGGTTTCAACTCAACATATACATGGTGAAAGACATTTTACAGGTGTGGGTTGGCTGTAACATTCAAATCTAAAACCTAATGCAACAAATATAGAAATTGTTTATGTTCTGCTGCATATCAAGTTGTTTTACAGGCCATATCAGTAAATGTATGCTCTAATGATTGAACGTATGATTCGACCCATAGAATGTCCCTGAAAATAACCACCTCAAGTTGTTTCCTGTTAGCAGGAATGTTGTGTGGGGGAATAA
Organism: Ambystoma mexicanum; assembly: GCF_040938575.1. NCBI lineage: Eukaryota > Metazoa > Chordata > Amphibia > Caudata > Ambystomatidae > Ambystoma > Ambystoma mexicanum. Next base: position 731,356,942 of record NC_090934.1, on the reverse strand, counting down.
AACACTGAATTTCGAATTTTATTTCCTGAAGGCTACATGATTGACTTGATAAATGATGGTGGTGTCCATCATAAGCGAGTGGCATTTGTGGGGTGCTTGGACTGTACAAGACCTCCTCTCAAGCTTTGGTGCGTTTCGGGTTTAGAGAAGGTTCTTGTTCAATGACCACAAGATAGGACAAGATAGATTGTTCTGTATTTTGTATCTGAGTTATTTATGATACTCTCTATGGATATATAGAGGAGGAGCCAAGTGCCTCTACCGGAAGTCCCGCCGCCATATTGCCTATATGTTGGAAACTGGAAATTGCGACATGCACAACGGCAATAATGGTACCTATACTGCCAAAAAGTCCTTGAAACAAGGTATCCATTGAGAAAGCCCTAAATGATGTACCCGCAAAGAAAGGACAGTCTTCTGAAGGAAGTTCCAGAAGAAGTGTGAAAATGAATGAAAGAGAAGACTGATGACATCACGTGAAGCAGAAAAGACACACCCGGAAGAGATGCCAATGAAGAGAGTACATAGACCTTATAGAAACTAATGGCGAAGTAAAGAATTGAGCAACATTTCATGAGCAAAAGAAAGATTGCATGTGCGGAGAGCAGTAAAGAAAATGCAAGCCGTTTTATAATTGTACAAATGCTGAAATGCAAGTAGATTAAGTAATCATAAGGCTGGCTATACGTAGTGAATAGACAGCAGCCAGTGCCACCAATATATATATGTTTGTGTATAGAATCTGGATGTTCCATGACGCATTTTAGCAAACTAGGAACCCATGAACAGAAGGGCTGAAAGTGTGGCGCAGTTAAAGAAAACAGCAGACATTGAAGGAAGATTCGAGAAGGCTTGTCTGGCCCGGTGTCAAGGGTTGTGGCAGCCAAGAAACTGGTTATCTGTTCGAGAAGATACAATGAACGTGAGAAGCGAGATGAGCTCCTGTTGAGGTGTAATGAAAAAACACTAGAAGTACCAGATTTTATTCATTCAATAGCGTTAAATGCAAAGGAGGAGCTCAAAACATGGTCTCCTGTCACATGGTCAAGTTGAAAATAGACTTTGGGCGAGCTGCACTGAGACCAGAATAATAAGACCATGCTCACACTCCCTTCAATTCTCAGGTGCAGTGATACTTGCAAGGCCGAGTTCAAAGGACTAATTGAATGGTAGACAGTAGGAGTGATGATGGATGTTGGGCTTATTGGGTGGGGAGGTATGGTCAAGTCCAACCCTCCAGCACCTGTGGTACCAGCTTGCGTGCTGCTAGCGACTGGAATATTCCAGAAGGGTACAAGCATGCTGACCAAATGTAGAGGGCCACCCAGCAGAGAGCCCTATAGTTTGAAAGAAACATAATATATTTCTATGACACAGAAGATGACTTGCACTAGGGGTGGGAATAGCTGTCCACCTGATCTTAAAGACCCAATCACGATCCCAGACCCCATAGAAAGTATACTTAGATGTTTCCCTTAAACCTGTCATAAACCCCCGTAGGGTTTCGCTTATTTTGCCACGTAGTATGATGTCATGTATGACAAGTTTTTGCTACAAATATGTATTTTCTTATGTGAAACATAGAGAGAATGCTTGTGCGGCATCCGTTGATGCCCGTTGTACTCCCTGTTTTAGATACTTGTTAATAAAACAGCTAAAGATTTGCCAACTTCCTGAGTCGGTCTGATTATTGGTGCGAGAGTAAGATCTGCATCCCATCCATCCTATAGAGCGGCAACTCTCTTAAAAGGGCTACGGGTTCAGATACATTTGGGGTGAGGTAGACTTCCATGAAGATGATACAGGCATTGCCGGTGAACCAGTGTAGTAAATTCAGGGTTTCTGAGACTGAATCCCAGAGCTTCTTTAGTCTTGGTATGTGTTCTGAAGCCCTAGCAGACAAGGGGTATGTTGATTTGGCAGGTTTGGGTAATGTGAGTTGAGTTAGTATAGCTGTGTCAGCAATAGATGATGGTCTCTCTAGGATGAGAGAGTTGATGTATTTGTGTAGGTGAGTACATCTCCTCTGGGCACTGAGAGTGCTTTATGAGCTGATGATGACTCCAAGGCTTTCGAATTTTGTTGTGGGAGTGACCTAAAGGTATTAGTGAACAGCAGTTTTGTTTCACATTACTGGGTTTCACAAAACGCCTTTGTTAACTGGTTGAAAATCAGCGGTTCTCAGCTGTGAACTTTATTTTATTTGTTGGTGATGCATTGGTTTAATTGAGAGATGCTAACAGTTTGGTGTAAGAGTGATGCTTGAAGGGCTAGACACAAGACCACACAGGAGCTGGGCAGGAAAAGGTGGAGGAAGAGAAGTGTGAGGGACATTTCTGGTTCATGTTTAAAAAGTGCCACTGATCCTTTCCACAAGATATCATTTATTGTTTTAATTTGACTACAATAGACTTTGGTGGCAAAATATAATTCAGGGGTAAACATCACACCATTTATATGTACCGAAATTGTGTAACAAAATGTTTGCACCTATGGAAAGGTGTAGAAACATTATACCTCTACTAAAATTCAGTGCACAAGCTTAATTAAAATCAGGCACTCATTTTTTTTTCAATTGGGATAAAAAATGGATTTAAAAACGTTTATTTGAGTTTCAGAAACCTATTTTCACTAATACATGTCGTTTCTTCTGTGATGGATAATTTGACCTTCACAATTTCAAGAAAATAACTACACAGGGATGTATAGTGTACCTTGATGTTGCTTTATTCTGGCAATAACCATGGTTCCTTTTAATTGAGGAAAATATGTCTTATGGGGAAATGCATTAGAATCAGATACCCCGTAAAGTCTCAAAACATCCAATTCCATTTTAGAATCCTATTGTCTAATAGGTTTGAGCAAGATCAGAACATGCTTGCAAGCGGAAACCATTAAGTTATGATTGCCACCAACAGCTGTTATAGTGATTGTCAGGAGTCTGATTATTCTGAAAAAAGATCTCAATGGACTGTGGAGTATTTTCAATCACATTAGTAGTCGCATTAAGGTAAACATGATTAATACTAGTGTACTGACTGATCCGTGTACTTGGGCTGATGAGACCAAATAGATGTAGTCAAGACTTGCCAACAGTCTCCTAATTACATAATTCCATAACTATAAAGGGGTGCTACTGGATTGTACAATTATTGATGGATGCCTGAACCTGTTCATCAGTTCACACCTTTCCTCTGGGCTCTTATGTAGCGAATCTCCTTCCAGCCCAGATTAATGCATGTTCCTTAAAGTGACAGTTGGCACTGGGGAGCATTCCTTAAAGTGAACACGTTTTGATAGTTATCTTTTGATACTCCAGCACTGGAATTGTTGTTTAGTTGCCTCATCTTTTCTGTAAACTCTAAGACAAGACATGTGTCTGACTGCTCTCTCTAAGTAAGAACATTGTCCCTTATAGAATAATTAACCTAATTTCAGAAACCTCCCCTGAGGGATTCTGGTACTCCACATTAGGATGAGGGCATTGATGTAACCATTGATTTGGACTGTAGCTCTGGATTTGTTGGTTATCAGAAGTAAGAGGATGAATGTCTCCTCTTTCACCCTGGGACACCTGTACAGACCCAGTAATGCTATGTTTCCCACGTACTTGGGACTTATGTAAAATTCATTATTTGCATTGTTTTGGGGAGCATTTCATGTACTATGTGCGATTTCTCTCCATCCCCCTGGGCTTTTAACAACATGTGGGAACGTTTTGGGGTTCCCTTCTTCTATTCCCAGCTCTGGGTTGTGGTAAATGCATGCATTTTCTGAATGCAGTGGTCAGAGGATACTTTCTTGTATTGGCGGGTTACGTCTGGGGCCATTTGCTTGTTGTACTGCACAAACCACAACGGGCTGGTTATTGTCCACTTTCTTCATTGAAATCGCTGGCAATTTATTCCATAATATACTCTAGAAACCTGCAGTAAAAAGCACTGAGGAGAAAGGGCGAGCTGATACTGTTTGGCTGTGCCAAGTGAAGAACTGTACTAACCTGCCTTCTACAGTCCGTGTTTCCTGCTGGAGGTACCTTGAGGTAACTGGAGGTGCATGTGCCTTTAAGACTCCTAGTGGGTCAGACCATAAAAGGCCACCTCCCACACACTTGCGGCGTAAGCCCTGAGGAGAAAGGACGAGCTGCTACTGTTTGGCTGTGGCGAGTGGAGAACTGTACTAATCTGCCTTCTACAGTCCGTATTTCCTGCCGGAGGTACCTGGGGGTACCTGGAGGTGTGTGTGCCTTTAAGACTACTATTGGGTCAGACGATTAAAAGCCACCTCCCACAGCCTTGCGGTGTAAGTCTTGAGGAGAAAGGGCGAGCAGATACTGTTTGGCTGTGTCGAGTGGAGAACTGTACTAACCTGCCTTCTACAGTCCGTGTTTCCTGCTGGAGGTACCTGGAGGTAACTGGAGGTGCATGTGCCTTTAAGACTCCTAGTGGGTCAGACCATATAAGGCCGCCTCCCATGCCCTTGCGGCGTAAGCCCTGAGGAGAAAGGGCGAGCTGATACTGTTTGGCTGTGGCGAATGGCGTGCAGGGTCAGTGAGGAAAGCGTGTCATCTTGCAAACTACATAATGTCAGCTGAGTCAGAGCCGGAGCTCGCGGTATTGACATCACCACGGACTAGAGCGCAGACAAAACGCTCTGTCAGACAAGATGAACGGACATGCAAGCACTCCAGGCAGCAGCAAGTAAGTCGTTATTACTTGTGTGCTTCGGTCATTGAGGACTTATGTAAACCCGATGCTCAAGGTGAGTTAGAGTCACCAGGAATCGTGGTAAACATTGCCAATGACTTAAACAATCCAAGTGGCACTTTGCCTAATGTCACCCTGCACAAGAATATGGTAATTGACAACCCTCCACAGGTTCACTCTTTGCTGCCCACTGCACCCCAAGTAGTTTCCCTCCTTGACCAAACCGCTGATGGGCTTACCTCGGCGGCAGCAGTGGTTTTGGAGGGCCTGCCCCGGGCGTCGGGTCGGGCTGCTGCGGCACGCCCTCTCGGTGGTGCGGGGGGCCTGTGTGTGGGCGTTCAGTATCTGTATGACTTGGCGCGATCGGCCGCTTCTTTCTCCTCCCCTGCTTTGGCGTTTGCGGACGCGGGGCTCGTCGCTGACATGGAGGGGCGTGGTTTTGGTGCGGCCGCATCGCATAGCGCTGACGAAGATACCGACGTGGGCCAAGCCCAGTTGGGCCAGTTGGGTCAATGCTTGGATAGCCTTGACGCTTTTTCTTCGCACTATAAGGTGCCATACACTTACTCTATTCCCTGTCTATCGGACAGCAGCACGTCAATGGGCGTTGTTAAAATTTCTTGCCATCAAGAAGCGTCTCATGCAAGCAAGAAAATTGTATTGGGTACAACACAAGTTTCATCCATGTTTGAAAACCTCAACGAGTCTCAACTTCATGACACGGTGTTCGATATAGCCCCATTATTGGATATTTGCACAGCCCCCACAGCAACGGCACTTACTTCTTCTACATCAGCAAATGGGGACTCAGTTGCACCACACAGTGGATCTGTCAGGACGACAATATGGTTGGAAGGGTCCATCCAGATAGGAGAAACTCATTGGAGGTTGTAACGAATATCTTGCAAAATCTACTGGTGATAAACAAAGCTCGCTCAAGAAAACAACTTCAAGCCTCGATCCTTAAAAATGATAAAAATGTAAAAACTGCCTTGAAAAGAAATTGTAATAAACTTACTGACGCGAATGAAGACATATGGGGGTCGGTAAATCGCAAACGTGCTAGAACGGCAGAAGTTGTGTCCACAGGTAACTCAACTCAAATGTCACCTGTAAATGTACTGGAATCTCAGAAAAGGTTCTCAACTCATTCCAACTCTAACCAGCACTCGAGTCTTTGTCGATCAAAAAAATTGCATCATCAACCTAGTGCAGGGTTCTCTATGGATGAGTCCTCATCTATGGACTCATCTTTTGTCGATCAACCATTTCCTAAAATCAGAGGGCCAACGCGCTCACTGGCCATTCCACACGCCCTACTGAAGTGCTAAGGAAAGGCACGAGTGACCGAGTGGCCTCATGTGTGCATGTACCTATGAATGACTTGCAAGCGACTTTGATATCTTCAATGTCTATTTCATTGGTGCCCTTCACCAAACTTTACGAGGCGATAAATGAAAACATAAAAGATGTTACAACCTTAGTAGCCTTAATGAATTCAAAATTGCTGCATTTAGAGGAGCTGCACAGCTTGCATAATAACAAACAAATTTGCTGGCAGCCCTTTCTTTCGGCAAACGATCAAAAACGCAATGATACTATCGATAAAAAATGATTTGCGGAAGTGGCAAAAGAGGCATTGTCCCTCTTCCGTAAGAACCACATGGACACAGTAGCATTTGAACAATCTAACCACTTAAAAGTCCCGTGTATGACACCAATGGACCAACCTCTGCCCCCAAAAGACACAGCCTCTGTTGCTAACTCTTGCAGTGGGTTCGGAGGCTGAAGTCTCAAAACAATTGCTAACTTTCCCAGAAGAAAACATAGACCAGAAGGCCAATAGCCCGCAGGTTCTAAGAACGGTATTCTAAGAGCGGTATTCTTGATTCCAAAGCCCTTTGAGCCTCAGATGGGTGTACAAATGGGCCCCCTAACTGATGGCACAACACTATCTCTAGTTAATGGTGACTTAGCCTCATACAATCCCACATTAGAACACCCTGCAGAAATTTCATTCAATACCGCTTTTCACCAATCAAGAATCTCTGCCAATCTAGCACGGCTCAATGTTCAGGTTGCGGGTGGTTCTGCACTTCAATTAACAGCTCCGGACTTGGTCACTTATAACAAAGCTGTGGCTGTTGACTTAGTGAAGTCAGCATGTATGTTTCCTATATTTTGTGGTGCAGATTTCGTCCCTCCGAAAATCATGAATCAGAAAAATCATCAGTTGCCGCCAACAAAGAAGTCAAAAAATCTTCCAGGGTGAAAGAAGACTCAACTACGTGGTGCAGGAACATTTTTGCGAAATAGCAACGTGATACAGATTGTTGAGAAAGCAAACAACACGCAGTCACAACCTCAGGTACTAACTAATGCAACTGACAGCACTTTGGTTGTTCCACCAGTTGTCCCACATGAAAATGTAGTGATTCACATTGATGACGTTACACAGGCTTTCCAAGATGATCTACTGGAACTGTCTGTGTACTGTCTGTAAACGCATCGGCCGAGCCTCAACCAGAAGAAATGAACATCACAAGAGTGATTGTCTTGCCTGAGGCTCAGCATGAGGTTCTACCCGCAACTCGTCCAGATGGGACTAGAATGAATTCTTAGATGAACCAGCCCCTCTCTATAAGAGACCCACAAAATAGATATGAAGTTCCTAAAAGCGGTAGATCCTGTTCAATAATCCCAAAATCTGCTATACTGCCACAAAGATTCCTTGCTACTGCGAGCCCTGCGGTTATTACGCTACAGGAAAAAAGAGAGTGGCTAGCAGTTGGCTTACAAATTAATCATCCTGGCATTCTGAAGCCGTTTCGACTGTCTTTGGATGCTGCCAGTTTGGAACGGGCGAAGAACTCTCCAAGTACTTCAACTTCGTCATCATCATCATTAGTCTCACGAAATGTGGAAAGACAGCAGACGAAAACGGCTGGCAAGTGACAGATAGTAAGTAAAGGGCACGACATGGATCGACATCTGGACTACACATTGGTGGTCAAACTTATGTTGGAGAGAGTACAGTCAGGCGATAAGCTGATTCTGAATCGCACCAATGTAATAAAACTATTACATCATATTCCACGATTACGTGCACTTGGCTCTCATGACATAAACATTGTTGAGGAAAATCGTAACGATAAGGTTGTACTGCACGTGGAATCTAACATAATTGCAAGTACTATTCTTGAAGCTGGAGAAGATCTATTGTCATTGGGTTTTGATATTTTCAAAATAATGGATACTACCATCAAAAAAATGAATGAGAACACGTCAGCAACTGCGACAGTTCTAACAACTCACGACACCCAATTCAGTACACCTTCGATGAAATAGCTAACTTTCCTGGTCGACCGACCATCTACTGTCCAGACTCCGTAAATTGATCCTTCACAACAAAATGGTCCATTATCGTCTGACCCCCACAATGTTTTCTTTGCCGAGCCGCTCTTAGAACCAAGATCCAGTCCAATGGACAAAATTCGTATACCATAAATGGTCATAGAGCCGCTGACAATAGTGAGATCAGCGAATATTGACGCTCAAGTTTGCATCTTTGCATCATGGAACACGCGTGGTTTTCTCCACCTACTAAATAATAACTGGCTACAAGATATCCATCTTGCTTGTCTACAAGAAACTTGGATGAGCGAACTACCTGTCTCTTCAGAGTTTGAATGCGCTCTTAATCCTGCATGCAAGGACGAGAAGGAGCGTCCAATGGCTGGCCTTCTAACCATGATTAAGCAATCCTCAGGCTACCGCTTAATGAAATCTATTAACTATTCACCGTACATTCAAGTCTCGGAGATAGGAAAGATCAACCTCTCAAAAAACGCGGTGGATGTGATCCAGGTGATAAACCTATATTGGAACCATTGCAGAGCAGGTACCTATTCATTCATCGATCAAGTTTCAACAATTATCGACAATCTGTTAGAATCCACACAAAGGTCTGGAATAGTGGTATGCAGAGACTTAAACATTGATTATTTCAAGCCTCAGCAATCAGACAAAGCACAATTAGCAAAGGAATGGATGGAAGAACTAAATGTACGAGGATTATCAATGCTAAATGGCAGCACTCAAGGCGACGAACCTCCGAATTCAACATGGCAGCGTGATGACCAATCATCCACTATTGATTACATCTTTACATCTGACACACTGCACTCACGTGTGAAATCTCTGAAAGTCCTTCCCATGAGTAACAGTAATCATGAAATGTTGCAAATGGAATTCTTAACAATCGAAACTGATACAGGGGCTAAATGGTCAACGAAGGTTCATGTTGAAGCCAACCAACTAAGACTGAGGCTGAATGAATCAGAGGTTGCTCATTTATGTAATCGATTTAAGACAGAATGCCGGGAGGTTGAATATGCCTCATTACTTTCCCAGTTCAAATCAAAAAACATTGGTCTAAAACAGCTGTCCTTCACAAAGAGCCATTGTTTTGATCTTAAGGTCTTGCAGCCAAAGAGAGTGATGTGAGATGAGATTCGCAGGAATAATCAAGGGCCACTGTGTGAAAGAACTCCAAGAAACAGAGCATCGGAACAAAACTACAAAAACTGGATAAAGGGTCATAAACATCATCTACAAACACAGAACGCTGAGGCAATGATGAAAATCTTAAAAAATAAGAACAGTGGAGAGTTCTGGCACATTATTAACAGCATGGAAACATTGCAGAGTGCACTGCAAGCCTGTTTGGTGACCGAGTCGGAGTGGTCTTCTCATTTCGAGACCTTATATAGTAATAATAATGACATCCTATTATCATCTGTCCCTAATGAATCACCATGGGACTTAACGTTCTCGAAAGATGAAATCCGAGACATCATAGTAAAAGCAAATAACCCGAGGGCTCCCGGCCCAAATGGGCTGACAAATTTCACCATTAAACAGTTCCCAGACCTCTGGGCTGACCTGTGTCTCGAATTATTTGAGCGAATAAATCTGCAACGCCAGTCACCCACTTCATGGAAAACTGCCATAATTGTACCAATTTTTAAGAAAGGTGATAGAACCTCCCCAAAAAACTATTGCCCAGTGGCATTGCTGGATGTCTTGGGAAAAATGTATGCATCTGTGCTTCAAAAAAAATGTATCAAATGGGTCCAGACAGCAAAACGAGTAGACGAAAGACAAGCAGGTTTCGTGAGAAACGTTGGATGCTCCTTAAATCTACTAATCTTGAATCTGTTGAAGATGGAAGCGTTACGCACTAAAACAAAAGTATATCTTGCTTTTGTCGTTTTTTCCAGTGCGTTCGACATGATAGACCGAGAGATACTCTGGCAAAAGCTGGCTTCTTGGGGTTGCCCTGCTGGCTTGTTAGAGGCAATTAAAGAGCTGCACACGGAAACCACAATCAGAATTCATTTTGACCAATTGGGCAACCTGTCCGCTCCGATTAAGACGCACAAGGGTGTGAAACAAGGCAATCTTCAGTCTTTTCATTTCAGACATTGGTGTCACAATAAATGCTGTGCGAGCCTTTCCACCAAAGCGCCACCTGTCGCAAGTTAGCTGGTTGCTTTATGCGGACGATTTGGTCATACTAGACATAACCCCTATCAGTGTGCAAAGAAAACTCGAGGCAGTGCAAAAATATGTGATTCAAAATAAATTGAAAATCAATGCAACTAAAAGTGAAATCTTGTTGCTTAAAAACCTAAGTGCGACACAACACTCAACAGATGCAAAGTTTGTTTGGAAGTTAGGCCACGACGCTTTACGCATCTCTAAAAGTGTAAAATACCTAGGCATGCTGTTAAATTCCAGAAAGTTCTCACTGATACCAGTACAAAACTTTTATGAACAGAAGGTGTCTCCAATTTTAACTTATGCAGCTGGAAATGCACCGGGTTGCTCGCACGCTCACTGGGCAATGCTAGAGAAGACCTTTTGGTTAAAAGCTTTAGGCATACCAAGTGGTAAATCAACAGCGTGCATAAGGTACGAATTAGACTTAATATCTTTTCACGCAAAAATTAGCTGGAACCTGCTGGCCCTATTTCGTAAATCACAAGCGAGAGAGAACATTTTTAAATTTCAAATTCTTCACAATGCATCTTCAAACACATCTGACATCGTCTCAATGTGGGTTCAAGCGCTGTGAAAACCTTTTACTAGAGTGCGACATCAAGTTGGAAACTCTTCATGCCAATCCTACCACAGCTAAATTGAAGATCTGGCGGGCAGATTGGGAGATCATGTGTGCTGAAAGATCTGCCTCCAGATCGATGGGAAACTCACCCACTGGGGCAAGAGGATTTAACGGTCTACAAAAATATGTACATTTGTTCCCGAATTCCAACGCGCGAAGACTTTTCATGCTGTTTCGCCTAAACACCTTGAAAACTTAAGAGCGGACAAGTACATGGGCGTGTAATGTAGATTCGGATCTATCCTGTCGTCTCTGTTCCGGGGAAGTTGAGTCACTCAAACATCTGGTGCTGTTTTGTCCCGAACTGAAAGATGTGAGATCAATTCATCTGGGTCACTGGAGCGAGAAACATCCATCTTTGTGTGCTAAGGATTGGTGGTCGAGAATGTGCAACGGCACTGATATAAAGTTTGTAATGCCTTTGATGTCCCTGTTAGCTGTGATCGAAGGCAGGCTAATAAAGATCCATTGAGATCGAACTGACTCTGGAACAACGGTGGAAGAGAGGAAGATGGTTTTTAACCAGCTGGCCGCTTAATGTTGGACGATGGGATGTGAGGGATGTTTGTGTTTTTTTTTTTGTTGTGTGTAACATTTTAAAGGTTTGGATTGAAACCAATAAAATGTTTTTAAAAAAGGCCTTTAGAACGCTGCACTGTATCCATGCACTACTTTTCTGACATAAGAAAATGCACATTTGAAAGATTGAGCGTGATCCCTGGGCCTTTTCTCTATGGCAGCCAAGATTGTAGGCTCCTCTTAAGGCCTCATGAGGAGGATGTCAGTACCCTGAGAGGGCCTTCCTTATCTCAGCCCTCTGCTGCCGCCAGGTGTGAAAATGACATACAAAATACAAGACTAAAAAGCGAGCTGGTCTCCGAAGAGACGCTCCATGAGATGTAGTGCTTATTATCTGTATCACCTCAGACGTTAATGTAGTCATCAGATCCCGCCATCATTCCAAGTGGCCATGTAGAGAATAGCGGGCCTTTTATTGGTAGGGTGTGAAAAGTCTATGAATGTTAAAAGTGCTCAGAGGCTTTGCTTTCTTCCATTTCTCTGCTCTTTTCTTCCCACTTCTCTTCTCTACTCCTGATAGGGAGTCCTTTTCTTCACCTCTCTCTGTAAAATAGGGTTCTCTTTACTGCACATGTTTCCTCTAATGGGCAGGGCAGTGGTCGAAGTGTACGAAAAGAAATAGTGGAACTATGTTCCCTGCTGGCCTACCCTCGGTCGCCACAAACCCCATTGCCACGCGCCCTCCCACGCACAATCCAATCCCCCAAACAAACACACCTGCTATTTAAGGCAATGTTCAGTGCAGTGCACTGAAGTGCACGTTTCAACTTCTTCCTACACTTTTATTTGAAAACTAAACCATTCCGTGAAGGTTTCTTTATAAAATAAAAGTATAGGAGCAGTAAAACCTTTTTTTTAAAGTAGAGGAGAACCTCTGCAACCGCTCCCGCCCACTTCCACTCCTGCTAATGGGAAGCCACAATGGCATTTTTCTTGCCTGGGGAAACATAGTATCTTATGTGGGATTGTGAAAGCATCTGGGGTTGAAAGGAGGCACCTGAGCAGCTCAAACAACCATCGGTAAATGCCCTCTCTCTCTAGATCCATTCCCCCTCACGTTATGGGAGAATATTCTGAAGGTGAGTGTTTGTCTCTTAATTCATAGCAGAGGGACTTAGTATCGCTCGTTATTAGCATCAAGTATCTTCTAGAAGCAGAAAGGTGTTCCCTTACTTTGCTGGTTCTTTCCTGTGCCCGAATCATTTATTTTGTTACAGGATTCAATTTCTTGTCTATGAGACCACGTTATCACCTCAACCTCGTTTTTGGCTGCACAATTGTTGGATATGTTTGTGACAGAGAATTTCAGGCTTCAAATCTTGACAGAGTTGTGAGACAGTTTTCTCTGCTTGATTTTTTCTGGTCTTGGAGAGTATTCTCTGACACACTTTTGCTCACTTGTTATTTTATGTAAATCTTCTTGCAACTTGTCGTTTTCTAGTTTCATTTCTGTGTCCATTTTGTCCAGATCTCTATGTAGCTTCTTGTTTTATTGGGAAGAGCTCTCCCCTTCCACAGAAAGGCACCTTATAATATCTCTTGCTATGCATAAACCCACGTTAACAGTCTCTCATTTAAATCTGGCCTCAGAGTTTTGGCCTCATCTATTTTGTTGTGTAGCGTGTCCTCTCTTTTGACACTACTCTGTGTGACATCTTTCTGCCTGTGCACAGCCATCAGTACTGCGTTAAGCTCCAGTAGGGCTTGGTGCGCAATCAGTCAGAGGGCCCAGGTATTTGAGAGACGTATGCATGCTTCGGAACCTTGTAAAGACATACACAATGAGCAACTATCGATGTACTTGGGGGTCTGACCCAGGGCTCAGAGTGATATTCTCCCAATGGTACTTTCCATAAAGGAGTAGCAGGGCCCTTTTCAGAGCATTGCCTGTATCTCTACCAATGGAAGACAATCTGTCCTGTGGGAGCAGCTAGTCCACAGCGTCAAAGATGTCTGATGGATCAAGAAAGATCACAAGAACCCTTAGTATTTGTGAAGATTTTCAAGATTCTACCTTCAACCTGGGGAGTTTCATGAGGGAGGGAGGTGTGTGTGTTTGCGTGTGTGTGTTGTGAGAGAGATGCTTACTGAACAAGCATTACAAACATTAGATAGAGTTCTGGCTGCAGATGTTTTTGTATATGGAATTTATTTTTGTTGATAATTATACAGTGTTGGGAACCTTCATTATTAGGACAGTTGAATTAGAAGAGAATGGACATATTGTAGTAGCCTTGTTTTCGGGTTGCCCAATGGCAACCATAGTCACCATGGGCAACCATTTTAGACTAAAGCAAGTTAGCCATTTTGTGGAGTCTAGCGTAAGAACCCATGCCATATTCAGGGCTGGACTGGCCTATAGGGAACTCTGGAGATTTCTGGGTAGTCCTCTGCATCCCGGGCTTCTTTTGTGTGGTATTTCCAAAAGTTCCCATAGTGAAAGGGTTGGTCTTGCTGAAAATATGTAACATGGGGCCACTTTGAACATTATTTCCAGGACCTCTTTTGGTTCCCAGTCCACCCCTGGCCATATTTCTCAATGGGAGCCGTAGGAGTTTAGAGTATGTTGAGAGTTGCTCTTCTTTTGCGATAGATGAACCTCCTCTCTGAGCTCAAGTACCTAAGCTTTTGCTAAATAACAGGAAAGTCCAATGCCTGCCACATTCTTAGCAGGCAGCAGAAGAATTACTGACGCACCTCGACTGAAAAAAGCACATTGTCCCAGCATTGGCAAATCTCCAAAAGATCCAAGTTCAGAGCACCTTTCATTGTCCATAAAGCCTTGTATGGAATATGGGCCAATTTCCTGACTTCCACGTTCTCCATCCCAAGAGGCTATCCAGTGGAGGTGCAGGGAAGATCTAGACAATGCCTTTTCCACAAACTCTCTTTCCTCTGAACTGTATATTTTCCCGACAATTTGCCACACGCTCTGATCCTATCCATGCAATGTATCATGTTATAAATACATACAAATAAAGGGTTTTAACAATAAGGAGCATGTTTGTAATCATAGATAGCTCAATACAAATGTTGTACCTATGCATACTATTTAATTTCATGCTCCCATTATGAGAGCTACCGGCCCATGTAAATGCTGTGCCACAGGGGCATTACAGGCTCATGGCAACTTCATGATGACTACACGTATTCTTTCTCTCTTCATCACATTATATTTGTGTGACAGTTGTTATATGAGTAAGCGGATGTGGTCCCGGAGAAGAAGTGGCCCCCAGCCATTTCTGCATTCAGATGAGCGATGCTGCCTAGGTTCTCAGATGATACATCCTCTTCTGCTCATTCCATGACATTACTAAGCCCACATATCCGCATATCCACAGGGGGTGCATTAATACATTGATAGTTGGAAAGGACTGGCGGAGAGATCTGGTCCCCTGACATGTTGGTAATGTAGGATGCTGTGAGGAATGTTAATGTCAGGTTCAGTGATATAGAAACAAGATCTTGTTGCAAGCAAACTATCTACAGGTCCACTCAAACATGGTGACTGATTACAAATCTAGACCCATTTAAGATTATCCACACTGGTCTCTGGAAAGACTCAACTTCTTTTCTCTGAAGAACAGGCAGTAGCCATGTGACAAGGGCCTTTTCCATCTCACATGAGGGCTCTATGCCCCTGGTTCTTTAGTTGGCAATAGTTTCAATCCTGCAGAATTGAGGTTGGATGTTGAATTCCTAATGTTTGCCTTTTATCATAGCCCACGAGTGAGGAAACATTAGATCTCTCTTTGTACCCCATTTGGTTTCCAACTCTACTGGAACAGGCATGGAGGTTTGAAACATTGTTCTAAAATTCCACCAGCTACTGAGAAACCAAGCCAAAGACCTTCACCCACTCATTTGGGACCAGACCGGGACCTTATTATTTAACAGAATGTGAGTCTGTATTGGGAATTGGAGCTTTCAGTATGGGATATCCTTTGCTTGCAGGGATCGCATGCTGCGAAACACAACCAAGAAACAGAGATCAACCAAGCTAGCACTGATGCCAAACCCTCCTCAACGGATAAAGCACACATTTCCTATTCTAGCTGAACCAAGTAGGTCATCAGATTGTAAATGGATGCAAGTGTTTGATTTCAGCACGGCAGGAGCCCAGCAAGGTAGCCCCTACAAAGTAGAATTCCCTGGAATGCAGGCTGCCAGAAGAGGCTTCATCAAGCACATCCCTAAGCTGGCTCATAGTCCCATTTGTAGTATTTTTCTTTCAGGTGCGGGATACGTGTAATAACCACATACGCACCTCTCTTGGAAACCCACTTAAATTAGATAATAAGAAATAACCATTAATCTAGAACAAGAAGGTCTTAAACCTCTTCCTGAAATGAAGGTGGTATTTAGTTCTGCAGATTTCTGCAGGACTGGACTTTCATTTCCTAACGTTTTAGGTCAGAAGAGAGCTTCTCATGGATCTTGTGTATTTCCAGCATGAGATAAGAAATGTGTTGATGGCTCTCTGCAGCTGCACAAGGGTGTGTTGTTGGACACACTCTTTCAGCTGCCAGATTAAGCTGTTTGGCACTAGGAAGGGTTTCAAACATGATCTTTGCACTAACCCAGAGCCCATAAAGGCTACAGAGATTTGAAGTTGCATGCTCCCTTTTAGATGGCCCCCTCACAATTTGTGCCACACATTCTGTAGTGCATGAAGGTGCTGAACCATATCATTAGACACATGCCCACATATAAAGCAGTGCAATAATGTAACATAATGTAACATAGAGTCAATAATGGCTATAACTAGCAATGGTGCTACAATGTGCTTCTGAAAGAAGCAGACAAAAAGTTGTCTGTTGTGAGAAGGCCAGAAGCCCGGCCTTCTCAAGAGGAGACGAGACTCCTCGCAGCCGGTGATGGGAAGCCTACCAGGGAGCGGTCCAGAACCAGTCCTACCCATGAGGTGGATGGTGGCAGTTCAGAGGGCCCCAATTCCTGCCCCTGCCCTTGTGTCGGCATGTTTCAGTGCACACCACTATCAACTAAAGCCATGCACCCTCTGCAAGATGCTTGTCCGTTTCTTTCTGTCTTTTCTAGAAGCACACCCTGTGAACAAAAATCCAAAAAGACACATTAATCCAAATCCAGTCCCCTGCATGTGTGATGAAAAGGCTTACACCAACCATCATCAAGCAGCAGCTATGATCAGCTGCGCAGCACAAAACACCCACAGAAAGGAGGGGAAGCTGGTGCACCCATGCTGTCCTATGCCGCAAACAAGTTCCAGAGAGGAGAGGGAGATCTGCTGATGGAAGTCACATTCATATGTGGCCAGCAGGAGGACTGTGCAGTGGTACCGGGGAAGACCAGTGAGCAGGTGCAACAACTCAGACAATCCCTAGACCACCATGGACAAAGAGGGGAATGCCAAAAGGTCTTCCACTTTGTGCTTACCTCTGGGGGAACCTGAAACTGATCCCCAGAACACAAATACTAACAGTTGCCTTCCCGGGTCATCATGGTTGTTCTGTGGTGGATCCATGTGGGAAAAGTGGGTGGGGCTTAGCCCGCTTCAAGGGGCATTCATGATATCTGACATTCCACCCTGAGGGGGCGACAGGGTCATATTGGCTAGCGAGTAAAGAGCAATGTCAGGAGAGGGCGCGGGTAAAAGGAGACAGCAGGAAGTAGGAAGTGTGGGTTATTCTGGTAAGGTGACGGTGGAGGACTTCCAAGAAGCCAGCCGGAGGGAGGAAGGATTAGTGGATTGTTGAGGTGAATTTTGGAGACAGTGAGTTATTAGCTAAAGAGTCGAAGTGTTAGCTCTGTAAGAGTGTGCATGCGTGGGTAGAAATAAAATAATGTATAAGAAGGCTCTGTGCAGTTGATGGTTCTGAGTGAAAGGAGGTGTGTGAGTAGTTGGGGGAAGGAATGAGTAGTAGTGTGGAGGAGGTAGTAGTATCATGGAGAAGGGAGTAGTAGTGAAGAGGATGTAGTAGTAGTGTGGAGGAGGGCACAGCAGTGTGGTGGAGGGAGATGTGTTGTGGACAAGGGAGCAATAGAGTCGTGGAAGGAGGAGTAGCATTAAAGTGTTGAGACAAGGCCTAGAAGGAGTGAGTAGCATCAGAGGGATAGTAGATTGGAGAGATGAGGGAGGCGAAGTGGGTACTAAGATAGAGTAGGAAAGTAAGAGGTGAGTGTGCTGAATAGAGGATTAACTCCAACAGGGCATTGGTAAAGCACAATTCCCAAATACCCAAAGAACACTAACAAATGAACAGAGTAGGAATAGTTAGAAAGTCCCAGAGGGAATTTAGAGAGCTACAGTGCTGTAGAGGAGCAGGTTGACATGTTATCCCTAGCTCCCGCCACCTCACCTCCCTGCGAGGAACCCCAGGAATCATCCCAATACTGCGTCGAGTGTATGAGAGATGATAGGCACTTAGACAACCGCTTCAAATGTACCCTCACACTGAGAGGGTGGAAGGATGTCTGCACCCACCATTGGACATCATAGAGCTATAAGTGAAATCTGACAAGATCAGAGTGATGTCATAGAGGAGAGCTAGTGAAACTCATTGAAACAATATGGAAATGGTAACCTGTTGATTAATAAATGTATATACACAGAAATGCAAGGTAGACGAGGCATATAGAAACTTGCTGCAGAGGAAAAAATAACATGGCTAGAGTGGCCATGATGGAAAGATGGACGTCGGACTTGTATTAAAACCATTCAAGCTACCTCTGAGACAGACTAGGACTGCAGAGTCATGAGACGCTACAAGAACAAGATTGCACCTATGAAAACCAAGATGGTCAGGAATCAAATAAATTGTCATAGCTGGTTCTCTCCAGAATTAATAAAGCTTAAACAAGAGAAGAGGAGAGCAGAACCAACATAGAGTAAAAATCGAAATGAGAAAATAGAACTATTTGGAAGAACATAGAAAAATGTTATAAAAAGGGTATCTGTGACACAAAAAAATAATTCTTTAATGGAGAAATTGGGAAGGCAGTTAATAACACACAGAAGCTTTTTCGAGATTTTGAAGGGTTTAGAAAAGCCGCAGGTTGAAGCTTTTCTGCCTACAAATGAGGATTGTATAAGAATACAGCAAGCCTTTGCAGACAAGGTGTGAGGGACATATACAAAAATTACAGCAGAGTCTACCCCAGACATCTTGTCTGAGACAGATGTGAGAATTGGAGGGGAAAGTTTCCCACTGTTTAATTTCTCAGCTATCTCTGTTAAAGATATGGAGAAGACATTGATGAAAATGCGACCGACATCCTGCGCCAGGGATTTTATTGCAGCAAAAATTATCCTGAATAATGTTGATATTTCTGCACCATTTTTGACACAATTTTACAAACGCCACCTTTATATATGATACTATTCCTGAGAGTATCAAGTCCCACATTACAAAAAAAGAAGGGACTAGACCCCGTGGACGCAAGCAATTTGAGGCCTGTTACAATGTCCCATTTCTTTTAAAGATTATAGATAAGGTGGCCACGATACAGTTTCAGGAATACTTAGAGCAGGAAAATATTTTACATTCAAGACAATTAGGGTTCAGGTCCAATTATGGAACCGAGAGTGCGCTCTTGGACTTACAGACCCAGATGCTGGGAATTGTGGATCGGAGTAAAGCCGGGCTACTGATGCTGCTCGACTTGTCAGCAGCTTTTGAACTTTTAGATCATCAAAAGCTTTTGACTACCTTGTCAACCGTGGGCTGCTGCTCAAAGGATACTACTATTGCATGGATTCAATCTTTCCTCTCAAATAGAAAGTCAAGGGTCTGCTGGGGTCAAGCCACATCTATGGATAGAATATCCACCTGTGGAGTTCCACTGGGAGCGTGCCTGCCCCCGCCCTTTATAACGTTTATTTTTGCCTGCTGTGTAGCCTTCTAGAGAAGATAGGGCAAAGTTTACGAACAATGTCGACTATACACAACTCTTGATAGAGCTGTGTGGATATTACATGGAGGACACCAGGAAAATTCAAAGCATTTATAAAATTGTGAAAGATTGGGTGACCGCCAATTGGCTATGTTTAAACAGCGGAAAAACTGAGATTTTGATTTTTGGGTCACCACAAGCCAGAACAAAACTGGATCCAGGCTTTACAAGCTTCACTATTGATGGGTACGGTATCAAAGCACAGGATAAGGTGAAGACCCTGGGTGTGATGTTGGAAGCAGCCTAGGTGCTGAGGCTCAAGTAGACAGTGTGGTGAAGAAATCCCAATACGAACTCAGACTGTTGAGATTGGTAAAAACCATATGTTACTAACAAGAATGGTGAAATTCTAGTCCAGGCAATTAGTATGCCCAGACTAGACTAGTGCAATGCGCTGCTGGGAGGCGCCAATAAAAGCTGCATAAATACATTTCAAATTTTGAAGATTGATGCAGTACATTTTATTAAAAACCTATCATGAAGACCATGTGGCCACTGCCAGAAAATAATTGCATTGGCTGCCAGTTGTTGGATCTGCACCATCTTACCTTAAGGAAAGCATTGCCTTCCAAAAATATAGGAGAAACACGAGATAGAGTAATACCTTTCGGGATATTTGCCCTAAGGTTAAGAGAACAAGAGGGATCGGTTATTCTTTTCCAGTCCAGACAGCTAGTGCCTTGAATGTACTCCTGGTGGACCAATGAAGAGATAGTAATCTCCTCACGTTGCACAAATGATTGAAGACATTGCTTTTCAATTGAAACAGCCTCACTCGTGATTAAGATCCCAGGTCAGAAGTGTCTGTCTTACGTGTGTGTCTCTCTTTCTGTGCGCCCTGATGTCTGTGGGCTGTGGCGTTTAATAAATAGATAAATACATTTTTTAAAATAAAAACAGCTTTGTGTGAGGAATAAAGAGGAGTCTATTGGCTTGTAGTTAAATATGCTATTTCGAGGAATAATTGCAAGGGACAAGGGGAGTCAAAAGGATAAGCCATGTGCATAACCCATATTTCTCTTAGATTAAGTGAAGGAGAAAACATCTGCAAGAGCCAAGTATTAGACAATTAAAGATGCAGAAAGCACATGCAAGATGGAGTGAGCAAGTCTCCAGAGGTTGAGAAGTGTAATTATGCCCAACATAATTGGATCAAAAAGCAATAGATAAAAGGTAGAGATGGACCAATGTGTGGTCTCCTCACACGTGATTCAGAAGTTGAAAACAAGGGCTATTCATAAAGCCCAAACTAAGTTAAAAGCATGCCTACACTCCGTTGAATGTGCCAAAACAGAGAGTAGGCTTCAAGGTCAACTACAAAGGAGAATCCTTGGCTTGGGGCATGACCAATGAGAGATAATGGACTGATTGGGAAAGTGGGGAGTAGTGAGACCTTGCTTGTGGCACCTCAGTTTGGTTTTGCTGCCTTGCTGCTAGTGAGACGAAAGTCCATGGTTGGGAAAGCTTGCCAACCAATCAGAGGATCTATGTAGCAACATGCTAGACAATGTTGCAAAGACCAACCCGCTGCCATTTTTTGGCTATAATCAGTATTATACTTATTTAGAGGTATTTTGAGGTGTGCCCACCAGACAAGGGGCAGCCAATGAAGTTATTAACACTTATATGTACTATAGGAACATATGTTCCCTTAACCAATCCCTCCCTTCAATAGGTTTTAGTTTGTCACGTAGGCTGATGTCATAAAGGATGAACATCGAGGTATAACACCTTTGTATAATTACATTTGGGGGGGTGAATTACTGCCTGTTATTCACCAGATTGCCCTACTTTATTTTATGCTGATAATAAAGTAGTGCTTTGCCATATTCTTTGAGTCTGTCTGGTTATTTGGGTCTGAGGTCATTATTGGTCATTTCATCTAGCACAGTGTTTGGCATATAGATCCTCACATTGTTAGACAGTAGTGGCCAACCTTCTGAATCTACTAACCCAGGGTCTGAGAGGGACAGCACTTGAGCCCACAAAGACATCCTTAAAAAACCCTAAACTGCCTCTGAGATTTGGAGTGCTTCTTGTGCCATCTGTCACACTGTGGAGAAGATGCTGTCAGTGATCATGGAATGTGGGGAACATGCACACTTATTGCTCAAGGCCCTCTCAGTAAAGTTGACTTGACCACTGGGTCGTGTTTGTCTTTGCTCAAACAAGTGTCAGACATGGGGGGGGCTGGGTCTAACAGAAAGTGTGTTTTTCCTGCACTGGGTTATTTTATTTCTGGTGACTGACCAAAATGAGAACACATTTGTACAAGTTTTGTGTAGTTTGGTCTTTACGGACCTACCACATACACTAACAGCACAGTAAACAAGAGATCACACAAAGCCTTTGATCTCAGTAAGAAGCCACCTTCTGCTACACGTCACATCTTAGCCAGAGGGATCTGGTGGATAATTCAACAGGTTCGTATTGTCCCTGCCATTATTTTCATTCAATTCTTTATTGTGATTCTGGTTTGAACTAGTCAACTTTACACAACATAATACAAACTATCACAATTAACAATCCCAAATAAATCTTAAAAACATTAAAAGAATAAATAAAAACAAATACTAATGTAGTATAAAAAGAGAGATATAGAAAAATTCATATCTCAGTTCTTCAAAATTGATTCGTGCTTCCTCCTGTGCAAATATGCAATATATCGGTGTGCAAATTAGCAATTACTCCAGAAGAGACGGTCAGGGAATTTTGAAAATTCCTTCCAAGGCAAATAATTATAACCCTGCTATAGTAAGCAGCGTTGTCCCCCCACTAGTCAACCTGCGTAAAAGATCTCCATTACTATTATTATTAGAGTATTTATTCAGCGCAAATCTAGCTTTGGAAAGCAACAGAGTGTTTCAGAATCATACCCAGGGAGGGCCATAACCTCTTGGTACATTCGGATGTAGAGCATGCTTCAAGATTGTATAAAGGCAGCTGATTGGTTGAGATAGTCTAAATCAAGACTTTCTACTTCAATGTTTTACTCATGTCTGGAATAGCATATTTGATAGGCTCCTGGCATGCAATAATAGGAATCCTCCATTGTGAACATAGAATGCAGATGAACAACGTGTTTCTCTTTAAGAACAAAAGTCGAGATGTATCCCACCACCGAAGTTGACACATAAAGATCCTTCTCACCCTTTACGTTATCTTCATTTACTGTCACTTTCCAGCTTCCTAGAGTGAGTATAGTGTGGGGAGTGAAGGTTAGAAAAGGATGTATTGGGTGATCCGTACTGGAATGGTTGAACAGTCTTCCACATAGGCTGAGAGGTAAATGCTCAGTTGAATAAAATCTTTATCATCAAAAAGACAAATCAGATGGAGAAATTGTTCCTAGTTGAATCCAAAGGAACTTAAATACAACAAATCTTGCCTTATCTAATTGATGGGATCAAGAACTTCCTGTTTGTTTGTTAAAAAAATCAGCATGTTTGGCCATTCAAATGGAAAAGCGAGTTACACTAATATGTACAAAGGTCATAAATGTAAAACTGTACATAACACATTCAATGGATATCTGACTTGTGTACCAATGAATCATGTTAAATGCAGAGTTGAGCTATTTTCTTTCACCGGAAAGGGACTCATCACCAAATACGTGATGTATAAATATTATTGTTATGAGATTCCTGACAATCATTATTTCACCCAGCAAGGCTTGTGGTAAACCTAGCATTCCTGACAAAGCTGGCATAAGCAGGTAATAACTCTTACACAATAGATCACGTGAAACCTCTGTGAGCATAGCTACCGTCTCTTTATGTTCACGAATGCTACGACATTTTGTTAATGTCATCATGGATCCTGCTATTTGGCAATTTGTAAAAAAGTAACAGAAAAATATGCAACTTGTTTCCAAATATCCCTTCGGAGTTGGACATGTCTAAGATTATATTTGCAAACAGGGGCGATTGTAACGAAGTTGAGTCACTCAAGTAATAATACCCTGGACAATGAGGTGGAAAGGCACGAACCACAATGTGTTTTTATTTAATCCTCGTGGAATGCAAACATTGGTTCTCACACCTACCACAGAGGCATGAGCAGAAAAAGAGTAATCCACTCTCTGTGGTGCTATTACTGCATGAATTTCTCCATACTTCTCATTAGATGGGGATTCCGAGTCCATGTTGAACGTTAAATCTGAATGTTTACTGGAACACTATTAGGTGTACAAACAGATTGTACATTACAAAGCCCCTGAACTAGTGCAGACGTGTGTTGTGTGTGTACACGCAAATATGCATGGAGAAGCAGATAGGTATTTCCTGGCAATATGCTGTTTATGAAGAGAGTACACAGGTTTATAGGTGTTGGTGTCAAGGGAATAGCACACCCTGCACCAGTTACAGGCAGATTCTCAAAAAACATTCTTTTTACCCTTCTAAAATGGTGGCCCTTTTTCAGAGACAAACCAGGATTGTCTAACAAGTGGTGCCCGAATTATTGTAGTTGGGGCCCACCGCAGTGACGTTAACATCTGTAAATAGACACACAGCGCTGCTGAGTGGCCATTTAAAGATTTTGGGTGGGTGGGCCTTGCCCCCTCAGGCCCTACCCTGTCTACGCCTCTGCCCTTTATTTGCCATGAAAATGATGTTGGGCATCTTGGAATAGGCAAGAACCTATTCCTGGTAGCCCAAACAAAGTTTTCAATCAGCTCCTTCTCTATACAGGTGAAAGCCACAGCAATGTGTGGGCCCTTTTCCCCTGGGCAGCACTGACCTTGTCCTACTGCCTCCACAAAGGGCCTGTGAAAGCACAATTCATATACATACAAGAGGTGTCTGTGATCTGCCATTTAACCCACATTTAAGGTGTGCCAATAGAAGAGAAGGGACACCAGCATACTTGCCACCACACTCCAAAGGTGGAGGGGTCGCCATTATCGGCAAATCCTCCTTACGCTTCAGCCAAATCCCTAGCCCAACTTTCCCTTCCACAGAGCATCTATCATTCAAACTGCCACTATCACATTCACAAACCATCACAGCTCATCTGATCTACAGACCCCCCGGCCCTCTCACCTCCTTCGAAGAAGACATCATGCTATTGCTCACCAATAACTCCAAACCAAGCTCACAAACCCTCCTTCTCGGAGACTTTAACTTGGGCCTCTATGACACCAATGACAAAAATGCACAAGTAATCAATAACAGCCTCTCAGAACTAAGCTTCACGCAAAGACTCACGCAAACCCACGCCAAAGGGAGACAGTTAGACTAGATAGCTGACTGTAACTGTAATACCACTATCACCGCCAACCAGTCGCTCGCATGGGCCGACCATCACGCCATCCTCTTCTCCATTCCAAGAAACACCCTTACGCAAGACAAATCAATAGCCCCTGCTAGATCAGCCTGAAATACTAGAGATATCACAGCCCCTAAGCTACTCCCACTATTGAAACCTATCCTACAGGTGGGCACAGACACCAATCTAACCGAAGACCACACGCAGCTGGTTAACCTCTACAATACCACCATTCTAAATGCCATTGACAAAATAGCACCTATAAAACTTCGTAAAACCAAACCTCTTGCCCATCTAAATACTTGGTACACACCACACTTGAGATCACAACGTAAAATCAAAAGAGCGGCCAAAACAACCTGGAAAAACCTCCCCTCACCCCTGAACAAAGAAAACTTCCTTTCAGCAGCAGCGACTTACAAATCTGCTATCTTCCTAGCCAAGTCGGATTCCTATAATGATCATATTCAGAACGCAAAATCCAACACTAGGGAACTGTTCACCATACTTAGAGAGCTTGAATCACCTACACCACCGCCTATCTGCACTAAGGACGCTACCTGGTGTCAGAATATCCAGAAAGCATTATCAGATAAAATTGAACTACTACAACGAAAAATGGAGTCCAAAAAGGTGAACCCAACCAACAATCTTCCCTCACCTATAGCACCTACGCTGACTGACCATTGCAAACTAACCAACAATCTTCCCTCACCTATAGCACCTACACTGTTGACTGACCATTGCGAACTATTTAAATTCGCCCTACTTAGCGTCAAAGAAGTTGAAGAAATTATGCTTATCCTAAATCCCCCTAGATGTATGTGCGACATTTGTCTTGCACCTATCATAAAAGAGACAGCTAAGGAGATCGCCCCCTTCATTACTTCGATAATCAACACTACCTTTAAGTCCAACACCATTCCCGCCAACCTTAAGGATGAATGGGTCATGCCTCTCCTCAGGAAACCCACCTTGGACCCAAACAATCCTCCAAACTACAGGCCAATCACCACGGTACCCTTCCTCCTGAAGATCATTGATAGAGCAGCCTACCTGCAAATCCAGGGACACCTAGAAAACAACAACCTGCTAGGACTACGACAATCTGGATTCCGCCCAAGACATGGCACAGAGACAGCCCTGATAGATCTAGTAACCCAAATTGAACAGATTAAAGACTCAGGCAACCTTGCCCTCCTCCTCTTACTAGACCTATCAGCAGCATTTGACCTTCTGTAACCACCTCTCCTCAACAGCACACTTCTCTAATGATGCCATTGCATGGATTCAATCATCCTGAACAATAGAACGATCAGAGTATTTGCACCAACAGCCACGGCTTCTCCATCGACAGTCACTTGCAGGGTCCCACAAGGCAAATGTGTCTCCCCAACACTCTACAACATTTTCACAAGACCACTATTCGACATACTTGACCAACTAGGCATTTCATATACCAACTACTCTGACATACACAAGTCCTCATCCACATCACAGGTAACCATGACATAGACACACAATGACTCAATAACATTTATCTCATCATCCAAGCGTGGATGGCACAACATGGCCTCTGCCTTAATGACGACAAGACCGAGCTTCTCCAAGTAGGCACCCAAGCTAAAATTAACAAACTGGACAACAAATTCAACACATTCAACATTGACGGCAATAACATCACATTCTCAAAAGACATCAAAACACTAGGTATGTACATCGACTCTACTCTCTCATTAGGAAGACAAATCAATGCCACAGTATCCCCCACTGCTTACACATGTAAGTTAATCAATGCCTGCAGACCCTTCTTGACACCTGCCAACTGTATCACCCTGGCCAGAGCATCGGTACTAAACAAACTAGATTATTGCAATGCGCTATACTTAGGCACAAGTCAATATAACTTGCGCAAACTTCAAATCTACCAAAACAATGCACTCAGAGCAGCCACCAATTTCCCGAGAAAGCTGCACATCTCGGAGCTGAGACGCAAAATTAATTGGCTCTCAATTAATCAAAGAGTTAAGCTTAAGACCCTCACACTCACACATAAATCTATACACGACCAAGCACTGACATACCTATGCAACAAATTCAATCTGAACACTTCAGTCAGACAAACCAGATCATATCTATCCAACTACCTGATCATTCGTAGGTTTAAACTGCAAAAAGCAGAAGGAAAAAGCTTCCCAGTCCTCGCAGCGAAAACTTGGAACAAACTACCACCAAACGGTACACTAGAACCTTCATTCAACAAGTTCCGGAAAGAAGCCAAATCCTGACTCATGCTGAATGAAAACTAATCCCGCTGACCCTGCCACACAACTTACTCTTGTGAACTCCCACGATATTCTTGCACTACTGTGTAAATATTTTTGATGTATATACGGTGACTTCATAACCTTGATAATCTGCCTAAGTGTACAAATGTTGTATATGAATATGACTGTAACTGTAAATACTGTAACTCCTGTACAAAGAAATGTGCCCAGTTGCCTCAGGGCTTGGAGCGCTATACAAATAAATACAATACAATACAATTCATTCAAATCGAGGTAATTGGGGTCTCAAGCACAAACACAAGACCATGGGCCTCCATTCCAACCCTACACCCTTTCACTATCATAGCAATGGGAGAGGCTTATGGGACCTCAAGCAGCCCTGCTCCATTGAGACAGGCAGCACCTAAATGGGTCCTGATGACTTCACCTTTCCACACCAACTGTCAATTGGAGGAGCATTCCCTGTGTAGGCGATCTGCACAGTGCATGAATTGACAAGAATTCCCCATTCATTAAAGACTAAATAAATGGCTATTTGAAATCAGTGAGAACTGACCAACATAATTAAAAATGCCTATGAATAAATTAATGAAAGAGAACGGGGAGGAGAGAGGGGTTGCATTGTCCTGATGTTAATTGGCTTTAGAGCATAATTATGATTAAATCTGGCCTAATCAAGTCCTATGATTCAAAAGTGTCCCAAACATGGTGAGTGAGTAATGTTATAAATCACCAATTGCTTGTCACCTCCGCTGGATGGATATGTGGGAGTAAGAAAAATACTGTCCTTCTACCATGTTGAACGATATCTGCAATGCAATGGTGGAGCCACACTTGCAACTCTTACCATGTGACATTAAAAGCATCTCACTTACCTCTCCCACCATTTTAGACCCAGTGGCCTTTGCAATCAGCAACCAGACCGCACACTGTGCTGCTTGAAGAATGAACTGCAAACAGAAATAACAGAAGCGTCATAAACTCCCATGTGATTGTCAGTAGCTGCTCGCCTATTAGGTTTCTCACTACGTACCCCCTGCAGTGGTCATTGAATTGTCATTCTTAGGGCATAAATCCAAAATGATGGTTTAGTCGTGTGTATTGATACAACATCGTACTATACAAAGTAGGCCAGTGCTGTGGAGGCCATCACGTGTTGCAGTGAGGTGGAAGATGATCACAAGCAACAGACCCTGTCCTTGTCTTCTTCAGGGCTTATTATCTCCCACTGGTCTGCTTCTCCCATAAAATTCAGATGGTGTTAAGATGTATCAGAAAAGGGGTAGTGCATTCCAGCCCTTTGTCTGAAGTTTTTCTTACACAGCGTTTCGTTGAATTTGTTGCAAATTTGTTTGCGAATTGCATCTTCATCCTTTCAAATGGCTTTTAACATGCAGCCCATTGTGTCTAGGAACCTCTTTTGCGGGTCCATTCAAGGACACTGCAGTCCACAGTGGGACCGGCCCTCATTGTGAAGTGATGCGTTCTGAAGTCAAGCAACGTGATCAGTGTGACACAAATGTTATAACAATAATTTCCATCAACCGCAAATACTTTCCAGGACCCTTTTGGGTGCGTGTAATAGGGTTGTGATGGTTCCCATCCTTCTTCATAATAATAGTAGGAAGGTAACACCAGCCTCTTACTACTCTACCATTAACACAAACACATACAGCATGACTTAGGATCTGCCAGTCTTGTTCAACATCCATATGGGGTTTTGTGATATTTCTGCATTTTGAAGGCCGAACACAAAGAAGAGCAATTTTTTTCAGCTGATTTTGTGTGGCCTCCAAAATATCACATTCTGAACCCCAGACCCCGCGGGAAGGCGATCCCATCGATACCCCCACTCCCACCCTCTCCCTCTGGATTTCAATGAAATTGGGGGTTTTACCCCTCCCAATACCCTCTTCCATCCACCACAACCCTCTTCCAAGCCCAAAACATTCCCCCCTCACTTTCCATCACTCACTCACGCAAACACACTTTTACCTGCTCCCTCGCCCCCTCGTCTCCCCACCACAAACATTCCTCCTCCTCTCCCACACCAACAGACACACACACACACACAAAATTACCCTTACCTCTCTCCCGTGACTTTCCTCACCTGGCCGTACCTGTCAGCCCCTGCGTGTATTTGTGTGCGACAGGGGCATGATAGTTTGATTTAGAGAGACTGCTCGGAACGGTCTCTGAGTGGTCTTTATAAATCGTTTTTGTATTCTTCGGCTAATTAAAAACTATTTTTAACTCTGTATGCCATATGGCACCTCTCTTGCACGTCTTCAATATTTACATCACTGGTTACCATACGTACACCCACAACACCCAGATCCTCCTCAAAGTGCATGAGGGAGAAGGAGACTGATCATGGATTGGCAGAAGCACACAAAAGTCTCATAAAGTTATTTGATCTACTTCAGTGCATCAAAAATGAGATTCTTCTCCTAGTCCCTGGTCTTTTGCCCGCTTTCCATGAAACCAAACTCCGACCATGCCCTTCCATTCCATTACGGTGCATTTGTTATTATGCTTGCCATAGATCATCAAGTCAATGTCACCATGAAAAATACACCTGTGTCTCTGGATGGAATGATTATGCCGCACTGCATAAGCCGGGTTCTTGCATTGGCTGTGCTCCACATTGACTACTACACGGAACCTTTTATGTGCTTCCAGCACTAGGGAAACAAAGAAGAGCCCAAAACCATGCCTTCACTTTCAAGGTCAGGTGTAAACAATCAGACACCTTTCCACCCGATAATAAATTGCTGAACCGGCAAGCCATCGTGCATTGGGTGTCATCAGGATCTCTTTATCTACTATACAAAGCCCTGCATGGTTGTGCACCAGGCTACCTCTCCAAGTTACTGCTTCTCTGCCAGTCAACCGGGCACCAAAATGCAGCCTTGTCAATGTAAATATAGTTTCACTGCAGAATCTTCAAATTAATTATGGGATGATCTCACAAGAGTCAACTCAGTGTGAAGCTCCCACCCTGCTCAATTCAGCCTTGAAGATTACAACCTGAAGCACTGGAAAGGGCTAAAAACTCACAAATGTGAATTGGAAATAAGTAATGCCTTCACTGGGTATGGCCCCCTTTCTAGTGCGTGCCATCTCTCTGTAATCCTCAGCATCTTTCCCCTCATTCTTCTTCTGGGCCTCTGCATAAAACCACCTACAAGCAACCAAGCAGTACCATGAGCATTAAAGAATAACATCATGAATTTACAAATCAAGGATTAGAAGCAGCAGAGTGCTTTGATGAGCAGGCATGGGTCATCATACCATCATAGGCTCCTAGAGTGGGCTTTCATTTAATGGGCATGAATTCCGGTAACATCCCTGCCTACTATGTTCCTGTTGAGGGAAAGCCTACAACCTTGGGGAATTACAGATCAGATAGTGGGGGGTTAACCAAATATGGCACCAACACTGAAGCAAATTCTGAAAGGCTTCATACTACATTCATGATTTTCCCTCACTCGGCGTTACCTATTCCTCCAATTATACCCCCATTCTCTTCTCTCCTCCATCCACATTCTTTTTTCCCTTCCAGAAACTCAGGTCTGCTTTTCCCCATAACAAGCCTGCATTTGACATGGTGCTACCAAGGAAGACTGAAGCGTGAAGGGCACTTCAAAGAATGCCTATCCCCATCTACAGAGTTCGAGTGGCAGAAGGAAGGGCAAGTGAGGGGCATAGGTGCAGCTGGGCACAGAAGAAGTATTGACAGTCGTGAATACGTGCACGCAGATTCAGAGAGATGCTCATGGACGGGTCGTACAGCACAGCTGCATCCCTGACTCAGGGAGAAAGACATCTGGTGAGGTGGCATAGTGGGTGGGAGGGCGGGCTGTGGATGGGAGGCATGACGTCTAGAGGCAGACAAAAACTTTAAATTCATTCAGGAGGAATGTGCACAGGGCACATAAAAAGGCAACATTTTGAAAGCACCTTAAATTGGGCGGCTTAAATGGAAGCAGCATTTCGAAAGCACTCATAAGACTAGAACTGTAGGCTCAATATGCACTTTGGACAGGCCACCGAGCCAGGAAACCAGTGAGGATCTTGCGGGCTCAATATAAGTGTAGGTTTCTGCATTACTTTCCCTGATGGAAAGACTCCCTCCCGTTCAGCATCACCCAGTTCAATCTGATCAATATTAGGGGTCAGATTGGATGTGAATGTGAGTAGTTTTGCTGCTGGGGATTCATCCTTCTCCATCTTAAGGTGAGTCCTAATACAGGTTCTGGAGTTAAACACTGCAAACAACACCATTTCACTTCTTCTGATGAATATGTTCAGCCAATGTCTTCCTCTGAAGTATTTCACCCTCAAAGAAGGGATTGGAAAAAGTATTTCAGTCATTGAAAAAAGGTTTCACTCCCTCTTCAGTTGTATTATGCTGTGTGCTAATTACTACCCGCTAAACATTTCTCGCTCATGTTGGATAGCATTGTCACCAAACTCCTGGCCAATAGGGGCCCTAAACTCAAATGACAAACATTATGCCAGCAAGCTTTGAGCACATTGGATTCTGAGGACAAGAAAAGTGACCATGTATTCCTTGATATTTCAGGCACTATGTGCAAATATTTGTACCCAGCGGTTCTCGGGAGGTTTTGAGCCACCTGGAACATTATGTGAACGTTCCCATAGAGCCACCACATTCAACCTTATAGAAATGGTGGTCTTGGCGTGGCCAGCCGCTCACAGTCATGATGCTATAGGTGGTGCGTGTTCTTGAATGGAAGGGCCCAGTAAACTGCCTACTGTACCAAGATTCTTGAGGAGACTCTAGTCTTGCAATCCTTTGATTCTGTCCTTAAGAATGCTCTTGATATTGCTTGACTCTCATGCTGGCTCCTTGGTCATCTGGCTGTTGCATTTAGATGTACTTATCAAGAAGGAGGGGTGGCACTAAACATATCAAACGACAGCAAAACATTTTCACACGGCCATTGATTGCCCATTTCCTTTCAAGAACAATTTCGAACAATATGTATATCAATAAGAGAGGGATTTGAGTTTCTGGCATAACATGTTCAATTTTATTTAGACATTGCTTCTGATCACCTGAATATTGTGAGGCTGACATTGGAGTCCAGTTTGGCAGTCAGACATCAACAGTGGCTGCAAACAGGCACATCTTAAAATCCTCAGAAATCTGTGCATCTTAAATTTCATTCTTAAAGAAAGCATTTGTTCAGTCCTCGCCTAGTGGTTACAAGAAAACAGGAAGCTGAGTATCATTTTCCCAATCGGCAAAGTCTTCAGTGAGGTGTAGGCACAGAGATCCAGGAGTCTGAGTTGTCCTACCTCTTCCTCGCAGCACCAACAGCCTTACAGGCTATGCCATGGCCTTTGCACGGGAGACACCCAGCAAACAGGACTTGAGAGGCAACATTTTGATTGCATTTGGAGAGAAATGACTTCTGGTCAGTAGGTGTTTGAGATTGTGTGGGTTGGCTTTGTGATTTAATTACCACAGGTGACCTTAATAACATCTTGGAAGTGGGATGGACCCAAACTTTCACTGCTTCAGGAAGGGATTTGAGATCTTCTATTAATTAATTGATTTATCGAAGTCTTTTGTAGAGTGCATTACCCAAGAGGGTCCGGACAGGAAACCTGTATCTGCATGCAGCTGTACATTCAAATTGACTACACTGCGTACCAATTGGGAGAATCAACAAAAGAGGACAGTTTTGAGTTTTTTCCTAAATCTCTCTAGGGTCTCAGCTTTACGAATCCCAGTAGGGAGCCTGTACCACAACCTAGATCCAAGTACAGAAAATATCTATCTCCCTTAGTACAGCAACGTGAACGGGGCACCGCCAGCGCATTTCCGTATGCTGACCAGAGTCCTCTCACAGGTTGATACCATTTCAAAAGTGAGGCTAATAAGGTGGAGCAAGAACCTGTGTGCATTTGAAAATCCAGCCGAGGATCTTCAAGTTAATCCTCTGCTGGGCCAGGAGCCAATGATATTACCAACAGGAAGGCGTAATGGAGGAAGCTTTGGGTCGCTGATAAATGAGGCGTGCCGCTGCATTTCTAATCGTTTGAAGACTTTTCAGCTGATACTTAGGCCACTCCAGATATAAGACGTCATCATGAACAAGGTAAGAGTTGATGAGCATTACAAGTAACCCAAGGCCAATCCACCTTGTAGATTAAATGGAGTACTCATTTTAATAGCCGAAGCAGGAAGAATGCTGCTCTGCAGACCTCACTCATTTGAGATGTAAATGATGTGCACTCTTGCATTGGACAGTTTCAAAGAGAGAGGTGCCAGCCTATTCTTTATTACTTTCCTGATCCCCAAGGATTTGGGAGACATTTGTCCCGTCTTGAACTTAAAGCAAACGACCACGTCTGTTATGATTACCCACTACAAAATGGAACAACTAACAGACATAATGATGATGCACTCCCTAGTGGAAGTGATCATGAATGGTTGGCTTGCTTAATCTGTTTTCCAATCCATATACACTAATATATAATTGGTCCACTGCATCTTTGATTGCTCAGCTCAGAGCCTGGAGTTCAAAAAACGTTTGTCTCTAGCCAACAAACACTATTAGCCTCAGAGTCAGGGGGCCATCTTGATTTACACAAAGAATTACAATCTGATCTCTGGAAGCAAGAAGCTAGGTGACGTTGGGGAGGGAGAAGTGGTGATCACGTGTTCACAGGGTGGAAATGTAATCAATAAACCCCGAAACACAAGACTACAAACACTAATTCACCATTCTACCCTCTTAAGACACCTAGTATGTATTCAGCAAGGAAGGCAATACGTGGTGCATGGAGACACACACGTGAGACTGAATAGCTCAAGCTCCTGAACCTGTTTGTAGCATTGTGCCTACACTGAACTCTATAAGCACTACTTATAGCATTAACCACAGCGGTCTGATTATCCAGCCCTATTCAGGTGCAGAAACATTTCCTTTTGTTGTCTATGATCTGGTATTTATCTGGGACCAATCATTATAGTGAATGCTAGGACGGGTCATGGACACATATTACAACCAGAACATTTGTACTATGATCTGGAAAGTACTTTTCTGCCATCATTCATGATATCAAAATATTTAGTTGCAGATATTTCGATGTCTATAGAGTACTGACGTCCTACAGCTGTGAAAAGCAGAGGTTACAGGCTGTTAAATTCAATTATTCAAGAGTGGAGTGGCGGCGAGTGGCAGTCTTGGCAGCTCTCTACAGCTGTTGGTCTGCCCTTTGTGTCTACTGTTGCTGGGACGAGGTGTGTTCCCTACCCCATAAAGACTGTACTAGTCCACGTAGTGGACGCGGAGTGGTGGCGAGTGACAGTCTTGCAGTCTTGGCAGTCATGTCGGGCCGCCCTGACTCAGGAGGAGGAGGGGCGCCAGCTGCGCAGCGTGCATTTACGCACGATTCCCCCAATTCACTATCTGCGGACTCCCAGCTATCCCTAGAATCAACTTTGTGGCCAAAACATGGAAAGCGTGAGGTTTCCAGAGCCTCAAAGAAATAAATAAATAACAGCCTCAAGACAAACCCTCTCCTTACCTTGGAAAACACTGCAGAGGGATCTGGGTCTGCTGCCAGCGAGAAGATGCGGGACAGAACTGACGCTCTTCTTGAGAGTGGAAGAATCGGGAGACGTAGAGAGGCTGAAGCTCCTGTCGGTCCCTTGGGCTTGTTCCCCCCTGTCCGGTCGCCGGATGTCTCCGAAGGGAGGGCCGAGTGGGCGGAACTGGGGCAGGGGAGCCTGGGGGCACGGAGCCGGTGGAGAGGGCTCTGACCATTTGGAAAGTTCGGTCTTGGTCGTGGACTCCAGCAAAGCAGTCCACGTGGAATGCCGGGAGCAGGGAAAGACTGCTGGAGTTGCTTCTGAACAGAGGGGTGCCGCGGCAGTGCACCGGCCCGAGCGGTCCCGGTTTCCAGCGCAGGGTGGTACCTGCAATGAAGCACTCGGCGGATCGTGAGGTGACACCATGACATCAATCAACAAAATGAATGAAGCCCCGCCCACTCTAGCGGAGGCAGGGTGTGGAGCAAAAGCTCACCAACCCTCGAAATTCCCTCACAATCAACGTGATGGTGCACGCCGAGTAAACAGACCTATCATCAGTTCTCACAACAAAGAAGGGTCCAACTCCTTCAGCCCGTCACACAAAAGAAATCTTTAGCGACGGGAGAAACCAAAGACCCTCTACGTATCAAACGGTCCTGAATCTACAGGCAGTTGGCCCAGGAGAAGGAGGAAAAACAAAAAAGAACAAAATAAAAAACAACAAAGAAACCAAATGGACACTCCTACTCAGGGGACGAAACGTCAAACGAAAGCAAAAGTCTCAAACAAAGCCAGCAGGCAGCGACTGGGCACAAGACAAAGACATGTGCGCCTCCAAAATGCACGGCAGGGCTCTTGTAGCATGGCCAGGAAGACTGTCTTGGGCAACCCTTCAGCACTGAGCTTAGTGACAGACTTCTTTAATTCTTACACCCACCTGTCTACTGGAAGCAAAGAGGACCCTTCTGATGCATAAATCCTTGAAGTGGTGAAAGAATGCCAGCTGTTACATAAGCAAAGCAGGACGGAAGCCTCCTCTGTGAAATTAGCTAAAAACAATTCACCCTCTAGAAATCAACCAGGGAGAACTTGCAGGACTTAGAAATGGTAGGACAGGAGGGACCATCGGAACCTCTTCCATCAACCAGCGACAGCATCCCAGGTGCTTCAGTATCCTTAGCGTCACCAATTTCCTCTTTGTCAAATTCAACGATCCAATCCGCAAGAGGCCGGCGGGCGGTCTCACCTCCTCTGAGACCAATGCCATGGTTGTCCCATCTATATGGAGAGAAGGCTGGCCTACCATCTCAACTTCCCACTCAAAGAACGACCTCACTGGCGACCCAGTCTGAAATAAATGCTCTCACTAAGGAAATTCGAGCTTCAGAGAAGGATCTAGAGGAACAAAACAAGAAACCTGCACCTGCCCTATGCTCCTCAGATCCTTCCACCAGGGATACCAGAAATTGGCCTCTTCGTCAAAAAGAACAGGCTGGCCAAATGCAGGAAAAACAAAATCGAAATCTGAGCCTGGAGATCCATTGCCGAAGTTCGTTGGATTCCCACCACGGACTGCCTGCCCGGTAGCAGTCGGACCAGGACATTATACATTTAACGTCACCCTCTAGAAGTCAATCTCGGGCACCACAAGCCACAAAAGAAACACCTTAAAAAAGAATTGACATATTATAAATCATGTCGGCATTTACCATAGCCCTGGCGCCCTTTACCAAGTTGTACGAGTCTATAAATGATAACTTAAAAGACCATACAACCATCCAGGCTATGATGCACACTAAATTAATCTACATCGAAGGATCCATAACGGCGCTAGAAGAACGTTCAAAGACTTCCAATATAAACTTGAGCCACCTGTCTGGACACATATTGTCACCAAGGAAAGATCCAGCACCGTTAGTGACCGTTCCTACAACTTCAAATGGGGCCAACATCTTTAACATCCACATTACGTCAGAAAGCTACAGGAGCAGAGCCTGCCTCTATTCAACCAAGATCCAAAGAAGATTGCCAGCTTGAATCAAGCAACATAATTCTCATCCTGGATGACCAAAACCAAAAAGAGGTCCTGAAAGTGCCAAGGACAGGTGGCCAGGACCGAACATACATGAAATTCGGGTCAACAAGACCTAGAACCAATGAAATTACTGACTCTTCACCCAAGGATGCTAGTACTGCACCTATAGAGCAAAGACCTTCAAGCTCTCTCCCATCGTCTAATCTAGTAAATACTGGGGTAGCACCATCTTGTACCACAAAACAAAATCTACTGGAAAAAGCGACAGAAAGAAGGCATCCACCTGAAACAGAGAAGCACAAAATAGCATTTGGACCACCAAAAATGGCAGAGGAGTTCTTAGCAACCAACCATCTAATGAACATAAGTCAACATCTCAAGGGATGATCCTATTACGCATGCCACCGGTCTGGAACAAGATGCAATAGAAATGCACAACACGACCCGGAGCCCACAAGCCTCTGCTCCAAGTGCGGATCCTGAAGACAAAGTGGGCCTCAACTCTTTTTTCTCACGCTGGAAGATCGTAGCAAAAAACTCTTGCAGGCAGGAAACTGGACTCAAAAAGATCAAACTCCAGTTAAACAATCTTCTTGGCAATGTAGGAAAGACAGTCGCCGCGATCATATGTGACATCAAATCCAAGAAAGAAATCTGAACACTGCTTGGAAGATAGGAAACGTTCAGAAGCCGACGTTCCCCAAATAAGAAACCTCAGAGAGCAGATGAAAGACATGAAACAGACATGAAACAAAAATTCAAGATTTCCATTATAGGTCCAGAACCAAAGTTTACCATAAGCACTCAGCCAGATCAGAGAAAATGGCATGGTAATTTAAACTGGAACAGATCACTGACAACCACGACAAAGTTGTTCTAAATAGGAGAGGGATGTTAGCTCTGTTCCATCTCATTCCACTTCTCCGGCGGATCAAATCAGATGACCTGAAGATTGTGGACCCAAGCAACAGACATCGCATAGCCAGAGCCTACCTGCACATCTCCTCCACGAGGGTGAAAACCATGATAAGACAGGAGTGCCACAAGTTCTCAAAGCTGGGCTATGCACTCATGGAACCAGAACCTAAAAAAGGGCCATCCCTATCACCAAGAGCACGAAACACATCAAATAGACCAATAACCCCGAACACCCTCTCCAATAATTCAAGGTCGCAAAAACGTAAGGAGAAAGAAGATCCTCCCAAAAGTATGAAAGAAAAAGTGCCAAGGAAGGAGAGCATGGCTTCAACAACCAAGACGACAGTAATAATGAAATCTGATGTCATCAGGGACCAAGAAAAAATCAGCTAAACTCCTGTAATCCCTCGGACAAGAAAAACCTAAACCAGTATTTCCGGTAAGGGTCTGAGGGGTTCTTAGAAGTGAAAAGATCCTGCACACAAAAAATCTGGACAGGAAAGGAGCCCCAAAAGTCTGGAGAGAAAGAAAAAATGCAGCAAGGCATATGGTCTTGGTTACCGAAGGCACTGACATCCCACCGTACAAAATAGCAACTCACCCCGTTGACAGGCGATCAACGAGACGACCCGTTAGTCACAACCTCATGCAACGACCTAAAATTGTGCTCCTGGTACACAAGAGGGCATTTACATCTAACAAGTCTGGGCGACGCAAAATTAGGCTCCTTCGACATCATCTTCCTCCAAGCAACGTGGCTTATTGAAAAGCTAGTCCTGTATGGGTACAACCTTGCCTTGGACCCAGCAAGAAAAGGGCTATTAGGCCGTCCCTCATCAAGCCTTCTCACTGCTTGTTGTAAAGGGCAAGGTCTTACAATAAAGGAAATTCTTCAGTCAAACTTATCACTATTGGCATTACTGATAAATTGGACACAGACAGAGGTTGCTACCGAAACATGCTTCCACACACACATTGCAATACTAAACACATACTGGAATCCAGTGGCTACAGACACTGCAGTTTATCTCAATTTGATCGAGAGTATGATCGACGAGATTCTGGCCACACATCAGGCATCCCTCATCTTAATCTGCGGTGATCTAAATGTGTGCTGCCAAACTGGTGGAAATATGCAGGGTTCAAAAAACAAACCAACAGGGACCATTCAGAGAGGCCATTCATGGTCCAAGTTAATGACTTCGAGAAACTTGTTCAATCTAGACTCTGTGTTTGAAGACAAAAACCAGCTACCAACATGGGAGCAGGCTGATCTGAAGGCTACTATAGACTATATCTACATTGCCCGATTCCTCATGCATTTGACCACGTCCTTTGAGGTTCTCTGCACACCGACAAGGGACCACAATCTGCTGGCAATCTTGTGGAAGAATAGCTTCAACAAAATCCCAAGCTCGAACATCCGACTAGAACCCAACAATCGAGGAAGTAAACTAAAACTTACCGTGGACTCAATCAAAGAGCTGACCAGGAGATACAATGACACTGTAAGCCTAGGCTGTAAAAACCAGCCAGACTACTTCCCTCTACTTCTAATTTATACCACACAGGGTTCAACAAAGCAAAAATCCACCACACAGAACCCTCACTCATATGATTCCCTGCTAGTGGCAAAAAATGGGAACTACGTAAAATAAAAAGGAATGACAAGAAATTGGACCCAGAACAGGCCGCAGGTACAACAAAGGCAGCCATAAAAACATACCAAAAACCATTGCTTTCAACTATATCAACAAGAATCAGAAAAAATCTTGAAAGCAATTTGTGGTAGGAATGCCAAAGAATTCTGGTCGCTACTAATATCTACAACTCCCATGACTAAAAACTCAATCCTAAACAGTATAGGCGAACATGCATGGGTTAATCATTTCAAGTCGCTTTTTAAACCACCACGCCATCAGATAGAACCAAACTTGTAGAAGGGTACCGCTGCATGAGTGACACTTAACGACTCTGAAGAAATCTTAGACCAAATCAAAAAACTAAGAAACTCCAGAGCGGCTGGTCCTGACGGCATCACTAACCTTGATCTTAAAAACCATCCAAAAGAATGGGCAACTTTTCTAAGTAAAGTCTTTTCCAGATGCGTTGAGTCAAAATCCATACCACCATCTTGGACTTCGGCAACAATAGTGCCAATCTATAAAAAGGGCAATGACAGTGAACCGTCAAACTATTGTCCGATAGCGCTCTTGGACTGCATCGGAAAGTCTTCAGAGCCTTATTACAGAAAATATTTCAGTCATGGGCAATACACGCCCCCTGCAACGACATTTTCCAATCAGGATTAAAAAAAACACAGGTACAACAGCAAACAACTTGACAATAAGCATCCTGAAAAGTAAGGCACTGGAGGAAGGACCAAGACTATTTGTGGCTTTCATTGATTTAACACAAGCGTTTGACCTGGTCGATAGAGCACGCCTTTGGTCCAAACTTGCAGGATGGATATGCCCAGAAGAGATTCTTTTACCCATAAAGGCGTTACACACCGGTACGACCTTGAGAGTGCACTTAACCCAACAAGGGGACCTTTCTGCTGAAATCCCCACTTCAAGAAGGGTAAAGCAGGGATGCCCATTAGCCCCTGCCCTCTTCTTAGCCTATATGGGTGACTACAAGCAAACTGAAGAGTCCATCAGATCGTTTCCACCAAAACTGGCTTCTATAAAAATCAGTCGACTTTTGTATGCGGATGACTTCATTCTTTTCGACCATACGCCAATAAGACTCCAGAGACAACTCGACAGCTTACACCACTATATAGTAGAAAACAACCTCGAAATCAACAAAGAAAAAACAAAAGTGATGATAGTCGAGAAGGCATTCAAGAAAACATAAAAACTGTGGTGGTATCTGGAGGAGCGAGAGATAAAGAAAGTTAAAGAGTTTAAATATCTCGGAGTAAAAATTGATAGCTCTAAACAAGAAAGTATGATGCAAGTGGCTCTACAAGAGAAAATCATAAAGCTGGCCACACAAGGCATGGTGATCGACTTAAAATGTGGCCGATTTTCCACCATCCCGGTCCTAAACTTTTATAAAATGAAAGTTGTACCCACTATCACTTACGTAGCCGAGGCTATGCCATCAATACCAAAAAAAATCTGGCTGAGGTTGGAAGCCTACTTTTGGTGGACAATTTTGTCTCTCCCACCTCTACCCCGGCGGCATCAATACGGCGGGAGCTAAGTCTCCTTTCAATAGGGGGCATTCTTAACTGCAACTCCCTGCTGCTCTACAGGAAATGTTTGCTCCAAACCACTGAGTCAATGTATGATTTGATAGGAAGAGAAATGCAGGAAACAAACTGTAAAATGCTAACATCTTGGAGGAACGAGAACAAGGCTCTGTTGACCTCTTTCGTGTGTGATGATGACGACTTGATCACAAACCCTGTCAGAGTAATAAAGAAAATAAAGAATCTGGACTGGTGTACGACCCTAGAGGCAGCTGCAACAAATAAACTTACAACACATCTTCCCCCAAACATAAGAAAACTTAATGAATTACAAGGCTACATATCACAATTTCCTAGCAGACCAGCACGAAATTTTCTCTTAAGAGCTAGATTGAACTTACTAGAAACAAATGAAATTTTGTCAATCAGAGGTTTCTCCCAGACTAGTTTTTTGCCGGTTTTGCAATAAGGAAAACAAAAAAGAGACAATTTGTCACTTGCTTCTGTCCTGCTAAGGAACTTGCATGATAAGATCTGTGTACCTAAAATCGTTCCACATTGACTCTCAAAGGATGGAAGAAGAACAACGGTGGTTCAGGATGATAGGAGGACACAGAGCTTCAGGGCAAACAGCGTTGGTTAAAATCCTTCAACACATCCTATCATCCCCACCAAGTGTATT
Organism: Ambystoma mexicanum; assembly: GCF_040938575.1. Taxonomy (NCBI): domain Eukaryota; kingdom Metazoa; phylum Chordata; class Amphibia; order Caudata; family Ambystomatidae; genus Ambystoma; species Ambystoma mexicanum. The sequence continues at coordinate 731,315,569 of NC_090934.1, read as the reverse complement.
AAAACCAAAGATTGCATAGTGAAGGAAGCTGTTTGACATTGATCTCCCGACTCCTCAGACACTTTGAAAAAAAATGTTCACACTTTTTTTGGAGACGTCACTACTGGACTCCTAAGTTTCCTTTCTTTCTTCAACCTTTGTAAAAAACTAATTTTGATTAAATACAAATAAAAAATATTCAAGAATGAAGTCAATGCGTTCCTCTTCCTCCAAGGCAAGATAAACATGCCCTGTAGAAGGGTTTATGTTCTCACCAGTGATAAGAGTAGGGAATCTGGGCTGAGGTATGTGTTACTTAATTATTATGTCATGCCTTCAAGCTCTTTGAATGCATCATTGCTGTTCTGCCACCATGAGATGTTTTGTTTCTTCATCTCTGGGGCCTACTAAATAAACGTGCATGTTCTCTCTATGTATGAGAAACTGGTAGGGGAGGGCTTGGTCAGCACCCCCAGGCACATCTTGCCTGCTGTCCTGACCGCACGGCACTTCTTGCCTGTGTCGCTGCTGATGCAGGAGGGCTGTATGGATGGCTGATGGCTGATGGCTGAAGTAAGCCAAAATTCAGGAGGACTCTGCCTCAGCAGGTGGCAAATGTCCATACACTATCTCTGTCAGGTATCCACTCTTTTTCCTGCAACTGGATGCACTAGAGGAGGCTAGGACAATGTTTCCGTGATATTTTCCGACTTGCAGAGGTCAAGTCCTTAATCAAAAGTGGGGGGACTCATCAACAGGCAAATGGAATGTGGTGTTACCAGAAATTAGCATATCAAGGTGAAATATGCACATTTCGTTCATTCAATTGGCTTTGGATAACCATGCAAACTGCACAGGACGAATGGCATTTGCCTTTCATAAAATCAACACACACAAAAAAACAAGGGATGATGTTTTCTTCTAATAGTATTTTGAAAACGTTAAAAGGTGTGCATGTTTTAAACTCCAAGAACCGGTACCAATGTTTTTCCTAGAACACCCAGTCCCAAAATGTGACATTTAACCTTTAGTTGTGTGTTGTATTTCCTCAGGTTTAAACGGTGCAGTGGTGAAGTGCCTGGACCTGTGAGGTCTAAAAATGACAGACAATGTTTTGCACACGCCTCTAAAATACCTTGGGGGACGCCGTCTGCCCTCTGAAAAAAATGGGGGTACTCCGTCCACCCGCGTGTAACCTCGACTTGAGCCCTGCTCACTTGGCAAAAAAGATGATTGACATAAGATGATTATCCCCATGCATCCACTCACTGACAAGTACCCCACGCCCTGCACTTGACGTACATCCCCACTTCTCTATGTTGGACACAGAACATGCGAGCATGCCTTCCGTCTCACCACAGAAATCAAGAGCCACGAAGCACTGCAGGTAATCATGCTTATTTGGTGCTTGCCTAATTGTAAATCTGGTGATTAGTCTGTGAAGAACGACATTTATCTCACTCCTCTTCCATTAGGTTAAAGAACTGGGGAATACATATTCCACAGTCTAGACAGTCAACACTATGAAGTTTTTTTTGCATAACTTTTTCGAATCCTTAAGGACAACGCTACTAACACTGTGACATCAAAGCCAAGCTCCTCTTTGACTCGTGATGAGATTGTACTACAGTCATAGAATGGCAGTAGTCCTTATCAATGGCAGATCATCGCTGGATCACAGCAATGTCCTCCAATTGTTCTTTCCTCAATGATATCTTAAAAGACTGTCAACCTGTCAGCACTGTGCAGACAGACGTCTGCAGGAATGTGGATGCAGACACCAAGTAAACTATGCCCTTAAGCCTTTGCACTGGCTAGACACCCACACAGTTCTCCCATCATCGTCAAAATCTGAACTCTGCCTATCAATGAATGACTGATTTGATTTGATTTGATTTTGAGATTTCTAAAGCGCAGCATTTTCAGAAGGTATCTTGGCGCTGGAGCGTGGAAAGGACATCCCCTGTAGAGATCCACTAAAGGAAACAAACTGACTAAAAGAGAAGTGTCTTAATCGCCTTCCTAAAGGTCATGTGGTTTGAAAGTTTCTTTATAGAAGCCGGCAGCTTGTTCCATAGTCTTGCCACGACTATGGAGAAAGCTCTACCTCCAATCCTCGTACGGCGTTAGGAGGGCAGAATAAGCAAATCAGCCGAAGCCGAGCGGAGTTGATGGTTAGGATAATACCGTGAGAATTTAGCCTGTAAAAATTCAGCACCTAGATCATGTGTAGCTCGGTGAACTATACACAAGGCCTTAAATCTTATACCCTGGTTCACCTGCAGCCAGTGTAGTGATCGCAGGACTGGGTATATGTGGGCTCCGTAGTGGGTGCCATTTGCTATACGAGCTGCCAGGGTCTGAAAGCATTGCAGTCTCTGGATAAGCCACTTTGGTTGGGCTTGATACAAAGAATTGCAGTAGTCCAACTGAGATAGTATCAGCGCCGCCACCACTGGAGGGCGTAGGGGTATGGGGATCAGAGGAACAACCCTCTTTAAGATCTTCAACTGGAAATGCCCTGTTTGGCACATGGTTGACACTTGATTAGCCATAGACAGAGAGGTCAAGAGAACTACATCCAGGTTCTTTACTTTGTTCACTGGGGAAGGGAGGATACCCATGGACGTGTGCCAGAAGGAGGAGATCCAAAGTGAGGGGTCAGGGGGACACCCAACCACCAAAACCTCAGTCTTGTTTCTGTTCAATTCGAGCAAGTTGTGGTTCATCCATTCTCCCATGGCAGCCAGGCATCCCCGCAGGCATGACGACATCTCAGCCTGATCAAGATCTAAACGGATCAGGATCTGAGTGTCATCAGCATAAGAGTAACCCCTGACACCGTAGGAGCGGATGGGTCACACAAGTGCCCAAATATAGATGTTGGATAGAATCGGAGACAAAGACGACCCCTGCGGGACTCCACAGCTGAGAAGGCACGGGGCAGATAGAAAAGGTGGCATTGAGAGCGTCTGGGTACTATCCGCCAGGAACAAGGTGAGCCAGGCTAGTACCTGGCTGGATATACCTATCTGGGCCAGTCGAGACAACAGGATGGGGTGGTCTACAGTGTCAAATGCCGCTGATAGATCTAACAGTATCAGCCACCCCCTCCGCCCCTGAGTCTACCAGCCTGGTCATGTCGTCCTGGACAGAGACCAGTACATTCTCTGTGCCTCTGCCGGGCCTAAAGCCGGCCTCCACAGGGTCAAGGAGATGGGAAGATTCAAGAAATGAAGAAAGAAAAGGTGATACCAAAGATTCAAGTAGAATAGAAAGGAAGGGAAGAAGAGAAATGGGGCGAAAGTTAGCCAGAACAGTAGGATCGAGTGATGTTTTTTAATAAAGAGGAACAACTCATGCAGCTTTTATTTCAAGCGGAACCAGTCCGGATTGACATGAATTATTCACTGCTGCTGTGAGTATTGTCAAACGATCTGGAGCAATACGTTTCATAATATCTATAGGAATGGCATCCAAAGGGGAGCAAGATTTTATCTTTTGAATTCCTGCTAGAACAGTAGCCTCTGAGAACATGGCGAAGGAGGACCATACTATGGGCTCAGCTGTGCTTGTAATCTGAGAGAGGCAGTTTATGTTACTTGGAGGGGTGACTGCAGCATTTGCGATGTTTAGACGGATATCTCCAATCTTAATTATAAAGAATTGGGATAGATCATCACATAATTCTTGATTCTTGCGTGGGTTTAACCTTTGCTATAAGTGTGTCTGATGAAGAAAGAGATTTGACAACAGAGAACAGTGCTTTAGGTTTACATAAGGCAGCTCCAATTTTCTGAGATAGAAATCATGTTTTGCTGCTTTTATATATGCATGATAGGGCATGTCTTATAAAGTTCCCTCAAAAGGCGGTCATAGCACTTGCGGCACTTGCGTTCAGCCTGTCTTACTTTCAATCTAGCTGCTTTAAGTTGGTCCGAGTACCAAGGTTCTGAGGGCAATCTCCGAGGTTGTACAAATCTCATAGGGGCAATCGTATCGGCTGCCTCACATAAAACATGAGAAATTAGCGAGAGAGAAATAGGTGAGGTAGAGCATTTATCAGTGACTAACAAAGCTAAGCCTTGAACATCGACATTACGCCAGGAACGAAGCCAAACTTTGGAAGCCAAAGGTTTGCCTAGAGGACTTGTGTCTTTGAACAGGCAAGTTAATAAAAAGTGATCTGACCAAACTATTGGTTCTATTGATTGGAGGGTTAGCGTGGGTTCACTAGTAAAAATTAGACCTAGTGTATTACCCAGTCTATGCGTGGAACCATGTACTAATTGGTCTAGACCAAGATCAAGCAAACTGTCAAAGAAATATCCAAGGGCTGGGGATCTAGGGAGATTACATTTCAAATTTAGGTCTCCTAAAATTACCAAATGGGAGTAGCGCATTTGTAGATCAGTTAGCAAGTCTAGTAAAAGTTCACCAAAGTTCCCAAGCGGGCCAGGGGGGCGATATATAACTGAACAAACTAATGAAAATCAAGGAATGGCATTGAAGTGATCTGTCTGTCTGTAGAATAAACTACCATCTAAAATGTGCTGTATGTATTATCTTATATCTTAGAACTCGAGGGGAAAATCAACTTCTTCAAAAATAGTTAATCTATTCACACATAACCAATAAGTAGTTATAAAACAATAGTGGTCAAAATAGACAACTGCGAGGGGTGCACCCCACTGAATTGGCATACCCCAGCTTCATACTAGAATTATATTGGGTCCACCACTATCCAGAAACAACAGCCATATTGTCAATTACAGGTGTAAACTGTGATATCCCCCTCCCTGGGACTGGCCCTACCGGACTATATTGCACACCTACCAGTAAACATAGCACGGGCTGCAATAGACAGCAACATCCATGCAGGGCCACACCACCATACCTCTACTCAATGCCACAGATAATACCGGCCATCATCTTCTGCTATAGGGCACCCCCGCACGTTACTGTGCCATAACTGAAGGCGGGAAGCTACACCACTGCAACAGGAAACTAAGCTCTCTGCCCAGAACCACCCACAGCCCCAGGATAAACCACGTTTGGATACGGCTGGGCATCACGATACACCATATCTTTAGGGGGAGCTGGTCAAGCAATTACAGTAACCTCCGGCTGTGGAAGCTTTGGGTTGGCAGACAGGTGCAGGTATCAATACATATACCCCAGGTTGTGCTTTGCGACTCAATAAGCATACGTCTGCTGCACACTGGACTTATATTGAGCACACCACCATCCGGTAAAAACACCCATACATTCAGTCACAGGTGTGAACTGTGATACCCCCCTCCCTGGGACTGGCCCTGACAGACTGCATTGCACACCTACTCTTCACTGTAACAGGTGCAGAGGCCAATACATAAATCCCGGCTCGTGTTCTCTCATTACCTGCAAGTAACCTCTTGGTCGCTTCATAGGTCACCAGTCGTAAGTAACCCGATCTCTTTGGATGTCCCGGTGCACCGATAACACAATGCCAAAAAGTGCCAGAAAAACCAAAGCTCAATCAACATGTTTGTGAAACCCTCCCCCAGATCTGTTGCTGAAGTATCCGGCACTGATAACCCGTCGAACAAAGTGGCAGAGGCGCGTGAACCCAGCAAAATGCAACAGATGATGGACTATATCGAGGGGTCAACTACCTTACACACTAAGCTGGATGACATGAGCAACACCATCAGCTCGATAAAAGCATGCATGGACAAATCTGATGCACGCGTGACTGAGGTGGAGTCCAGAGTGGGTATGACCGAGGACGAAGTCCAGGCACTGCGAGCAGACGTTGCCTCACTCTCCAAACAGGTACTAACCATCAGCAGGAAAAATGATGATCTAGAATCCAGATCCTGGTGTAACAATTTGCAAATAATAGGAATACCAGAGGATAATGTGATGGGTCCTATGGAGGAATATGTGGAGCGTAAACTCTTGTCCCTATTGGATAATTCAAAGCTATTGCCACATTTCACCATAGAAAAGGCTCACCATTTGCTTGCACCCAAGCTCAAACCTGGCGCTCCACCTCGCCCAATTATAGCTTAGGTGCTGAATTACCAGAATAGAGATGCACTGCTATGGGCAGCAAGGGCCAAGGGAGAACTATTGAATGGGGGCCACCTGAACCCAGATTTTTCTATATCATTGAAGCAAGCATGTAAGACCTTCATGGCCGCCAAGAAGAGGCTCCAAGACCATAATGTGAAGTACGCCATGCTCTACCCGGCCAAAGTAAGAATAGAACATTACAACAAAGTGTTCTTCTTCACACTACCTGAAGATGCTATGCGATTTATGGATGAACACTTCTCATGCTAAATACAAGGAAGATAACTTAATGTCACCCTCGCCATGTTTAATTAACCCTGGTTAATTGTAGCGACAACAGCTGTGACACATGTAATGCAACACTTACCCATCTGACGGAGACCTGCTAGTCCCACTTACCATTGGATGCTATACCTGTCACTATGCACCTGTAACCAATTTAAGTTTAATGAGCTGCAGCACCGGCGCCGGGTTGTAATCGGCCAACAACCCTTCTTTGCAAAGTTGCAAATGTTGTTTGGAAGGTTGGGTTGGGTCTGTCATTCCTCTGGTTGTGGGAGGGATGTGGGTGGGAGGTGGGGTGTTTAGGATTGTTAAAAAAAAAGTGCTTGAAATTCATGGTTTCCTTGATATTAATCGATGATATTGGACTGAAAACCTGTCAAACTGCTATATTCCGACGACTGGGGTATTTAGAGACTATGTCAAAGTCTGGCCAAATGGGGCTGAGTCGTGAATCTCATGAGTTGGAATGGGCGGGGGCTAGAGAAGGGCAGTTGCTGTTTCGTTAACAATTGGGGTACACAACGTCATTACACCTCATACTCATCTCAATGCAAGGGGATCATTATCATTATACCTAAATCCATGCAATACACCCATATGAAAGCCCACATTCACCCACTTGACCATTATGTGCTACTATGGGGTATACTTTTGGGTCAGGAGGTAGTTTTATTAAATGTGTATGGGGCTAACGTAGATGACCCCGAATTCTACACCGAATTGATCGGGCTGCTACAGCTCTACCCTTTAGTTCTTGTGATATTCGGAGGACATTTCAACACGATAATGGGCGTCGACCTTGATACATCAGGCACCAAGCCGACAGTTGACCAAAGTTGCTTTGATACTGCAGAGGAGCTTAAGGGTGGTGGGAATGGTGGACGCCTGGGGAGTCCTAAACTTCATGTCGTGAAAGTACTTATTTTACTCTACAGTGCATGACTCCCACTCCAGGATAGATGCGTGGTTGATATCAGATACACTGACAAACCGGCTTGAGGGAGCCGACATCCTGCCCCACACATACTCCGACCATTCCCCAGTCACTCTGAAATTATCACTTGGCCCGCCACCGGAGGTGCTTAAGCAGTGGAGGCTCAAGCTGCAATCCTTGCTAAACTGTGTCTTTGCTGTCGAGTTGGGTAGTTAAGTCGAGGAATACTTTGTGGTAAACACAGGCTCTCTAGACAGTAAAGCATCCCTGTGGGAGGCCTTTAAGGCATACATATGCAGCATTTAGATGGTGACGTAGTCAGGGATACTCAAACAATACACAAGGATATCCATGACGGTAAGGCTAGGCTTCGCTGCCTGGAGCAGACATATGCAACCACGCCTGGCAACATCACCTTAGGCAATATCAAGACAGGGCTTGATAAATTCAGAGAAATGGCTGAAAGGGAACTGAAGTTCCTTGACAACCCAGGCCAGGCCAGGAAATACGGGGAGGGCAAATGCCCTGGTAAACTTCTAGCTGGAACAATATAACAAACAAAAGGACCCCAACATATTCCACTGGTACAAGACACTACAGGTCAGACAGTACACACTACACCGGAGGTATCCCAAGTTTTCCACTGCTTTTACTCCACACTATATGCTAATACAGACACTGCTGCCTCCTCGGACATAGAGTCCTTCCTAGACAACCTGCCACTGTCAATATTGTCGGATGAATTGAGAACGACCCTAGATCTTCCTATAACCTCCGAGGAGATATTTCGTGCCATCAAGGCTCTCCTATCCGGTAAAGCCCCGGCCCTGACAAACTAACGATAGATTTTTTTAAAACATTTCAATTCCTACCTCACACCTAAACTGAATGCCTTATGGGAGGAAGTCAATAACACTGGGATACTTCCGCCCAGACTGCCGCCGCCTTAGATATACAAAAGGCCTTCGATTCAGTATCCTGGCGATTTATGTGGGCAGTACTTAATAAATGCAATTTTGGGCTAGGGTTTATATCGTGGGTGAAACTCCTATATACAATGCCCACTGCTAAGGTCAGGGTGAATCGCTCCCTCTCGGCCCCCATCGACATTAGCAGCGGGACCCGACAAGCTGCCCGCTGTCACCACTATTGTTCGCCATTGTCATGAAGCCACTTGCAGACGCTATTCGGAGTAGACATTCTCAAAGGGGGGTCCGGCTGACGGGGGCACCAGAGATCATTTCATTGTATGCAGACGATGCACTGCTGTTCATACACAACCCACAGAAACACCTAGCACCAATTATGCGGGAGGTACACTTATTTGGAACACTGTCTGGGCTGCATGTGAACTGCTCTAAATTCGAATTGTTTCCACTTACTGATACGACCACCGCCCCACCGGACCGTATGGGCTTCACCTGAACCCCATTGGAGCTCAAATATCTGGGGGTGGTTGTGATACGACACAAGGCCTCTCTCTAGGCTATCAACTACGGTGCAAACCTTCCACAACTGAGAAGCAAGCTGCTGGTCCGGTCGAGACTTCCACCGAGCGAGTGTCACTACTCAAAATGATTTTTCTCCCGAAAATGCTACACTACTTTTTAAACATACCTCTGTGGCCGTGGGCAATATTCTTTGCTGCACTTAAAACAGCGATCAAAAGTTTCATATGGCATCCCGGCACAGTCCGCATTAAATGGAATACCTTGATGAAACCCTACACCCAGGGCACCCTGGCTGCCCCGTACTTTGAAAAATACTGGGTCGCAGCCCAAGCACATTATGCATTGTACTGGTTCGACACAGATTTGAGGCACCCCCACCTGAAAATAGAGCAGCATGCAGCTGGCACCCGCAATGTCCGGTTGCTGATATTCCTACTGCAATAGTGAGACCCATATGCAAACGACCCAACACTCATGACTGCAAAGTATGGAAAATAGTAGGCACCCCCAACCATACCACAGAAATCTGCCACTATGGAACTTCTTTCCACTCCATCCTTACGTAAGTAAAACAGCAGTACAGCAGTGGGCGAAAGATGGTTATACGACCATGGGAGATGTATACGACATGGAATCCTTTATAAAGTTTCAAAGATTATTAGGCCCCTCACGTAGACAATCACAACATTTTTTACAATATGTTGGACTCTGATGCGTGGTTAAAAAAACATGGGCCACATTCCTGGTGCAACCCTCCAACGAGCCATTACTGGAAATCATCATGGGTGGGTATTCCATGCGTGGCGGGGCTGGCCAGGCTGTACAAACTGCTACAAAATCTGCGAAACTTAAGCTAAAGACCTAGAGATGGATTTCACTGACGAAATATGGGAAGCTATGTGCCTGCAAACACGTGCTGTGTCCCTTAACTCTAGGTTCAGATTGATGCAGTTCAATGTTTTGCACAGGTTTCATCATACCCCAGCCAAATGACATCTGTTTCCACGCACACACTCTCCACACTGTCCCAGATGCTGTGCAAATGAGGCGGGATATCTCCACATGCTCTGAAGTTGCCTCGAGCTGAAAGATTATTGGTATGGGATTTGCGCTGTCATGTCAGAAATGTTAAGTTGTACTATAGAACCCAACCCGCAGAACTGTTTGTTTCATCTACTCACCAACCTGCAGCGATGCTTATGTAAACTTGCACGTCTTTATATGATATTAGCGGTCCATGGTATACTACTGCTGTGGATGCGCCCTAACCGCCCTGCAGTTGAGCACTGGTTGCGTGACGTAACGTGGGTGTCCGATATGGAGGAGCGTTGGTCCGCACTACAACCAATGAGTTGTAAAGCTCAAGACATATAGCTCCCTTTCCGCAATTATTTGGTTTTAATCCACCAAGATATCTGATCTTGCCATCAATTGTTCTGTGAATTTTACATCTTCACCCCTTCCATTGCAACAAAGCTCCTTCAGCCAGAGGGCCTGCATGCCCGCACGAAACCTAATCCATTACATACCATTTTAATGCTATTAACGTTATTCTATGTTTTATTGTAATGTCAAGCACTCAATAAATAAAGTTTAAAAAATAAAAATGTGTCAGTCGCAGTGGTCTATTGGCAAGAAGGTGTTGAGGCGAGATCGAACGGAAGAATTCTGTGGTTCAAAGCATTACTCAAGCGTTGCAGATTGTGGAGGTCATCAGGTTCAGTTCAGCTGTCGAGTTTCAACATCAACACACCTCAGCTGGTGCTGTGTGGCGACAAACTGGTTAGAAAGGGCAGAACTGAGGTTTAAAAGTTGCTGTGTCCCAAAGGCAGCTCCAGTAGGTCCTGTTGCTTCAAAATGGTGTCAAACAAGCTCAAATCGCAGCAGTTTGATGGTGAAAGAGCTGGAATCCTCAGGAGCTCCCTGACACGCTGGAGTCCCACACCAGGGAGCCTGGGGCAACGAGTAGTCCTTTTCATGGGCTCCCTAACATGGAGGAGGCTGAAACACACCTTCAGGGGTCCCTCAGGATGGTTAGGTCCTGGGCAGCAGTGTTACTGGCAGAGGTGCAGGTCTTGCTCCAGCAGCAAGTCACCCCCAATGTGCCCTGGGGATGGTTACGGGACAGAGCTTGCCTCTCCTTGGACTACCTGTCTTCAGCTCATAACTGGAGGACTTTGGAAAGGACTGTTCTCCCAACAGGGTCCAACTAAATCTTCTTGAAGGTTTGAAGTCCATAGATGATACAAAGAAGGAGTGGGTGACCCATTCTTTCAAAGGCAAATGTCTACAGCTGATTGGTCAAAAGGAAGCCTGCTTTAAGGGTCCAGTCCCTGTCCTATGGGGTAAAATATAGCCCCTGATGTCAGAAATAAAGAGGCCAGGCCAGTATTTAAGAGTGAAGCTGGCTGGTGCCATCCATTGGAAAATGCGGACCAGTCCAAAACACTTCTTTTTCTGACTTAAGGCCAAGTGACATGGAAATAAATGGGCCTAGTTACACTCTATTAAAATTGACAAGTATGCAAGTGGAGAAAGACACATACTTTTCATGAATGAACTGACACTTTCAAAAGGCCTACTTAGAGCATTGGGAAAATCATGTTAATTCAACTGTGTCACACCCCTGGAGTATCACACAACTCTTTCCCAACCACAGAAGCCAAATGTAGTGACCCCTTCCACCTTGGTTGGCACAGGTTCCTGTTTTGAGTACCAACAGGCACCACGAGACAGCCAATGGGGGAAAGAGGGTTAGGGAGAGGTTGTGTATAGGTAGGGGGTGTTAAGGGTTAACAAGTAAAAGGTATAGGGAGTACCCACATAAACCAACCTGTAATCAATCTTGCCTGATAACCAAGTATTCCAAGAGATTAGTACACTTCTTAATTAGTGCACTGAACCCCTGCTCTTTGCTCTTAGAGATATAACAGCAAGCACATGTAGCATGAAATGACTCAATGACATGATGGCACAACATACATAAATGAACAGACTTGTTGGCACTGTACTTCTTGTCTAGTACTGCCTTTGCACTGTACCTTGCTTCTTGATTGAGGCACTAAGAAGCTCTTACACAACATTTGACTTACAATGGCAATGAATGTGACATGAAACGAGAACAGACACATGAGCAGTATAAGCAACACAGTGTTACTTCACACCATGTAAATGCTCCATAGACACATGAGCAACATACTCAACACTGTGTTACTTCCAGGCATAGTAAGTCCCCTCGAAACACATGTGCCGTGCAACAAATACAGTGTTACTGAACACTACGTAAATGTTCTACACTCGTATGCTGTGAGCATGATTTGATCCCAGAGGAATATTGCTGCTGCCCCAACATGAGTATGTGAGCATAGAAAAGTCACTATGGGCAGAAAGAAACACAAGCACCTACTGTAATGAAATGCTATCAGCGAGTCTTTCACGTGGTGCAAACAGCACCCTACAGAAACCAATATATACTTGATACTGCATGCATTTTCATTAAGCACTTATCTGAGGCCTGGGGGGGTGGGGCAAACTGACTCCGCCGCAGGCAATGAGTATCCCGCGTTGAACGGTCTGCCACCATGTTCCTGCTCCTTCCCTCCATGACACATGGAGGACTGCTAAGTTAAGCAGACAGTCACTGCCGGGCCCGCGTTCAAAAATCTCACCACTCAGCCTGGGTCCTATAGAAGAACAGGAAATTTCACCGACATCTCCGAATACAGCTTCCTCCGGCCCGTGCCTGCCATGCCATCAATCACCAACAGACAGCTTAGGCAGAGGAGGTTCTTAAATAGCAGTTGGCTGCACCTGTTTCCAATCAGCCAATTGCCATGCAAAGGCTCATGGGGATTTTAGTTTGCAACCCCTTTTTTCCCCAAACACTCCTTTTATATGGCTTTCCAAGGCCCACAGCCCCTTTTTCCTCAGAAACTGTTACATTAAAGAAAGACATTACACATGGACAGATTAAAAACTGCAGCAGTACACGTGGGATGAAATGATATAGTTGTACATTTGGAAGCTAAAAAGGAGGAATGATTCCCTGTCTCACTTCGGTCCCTCTCCAATCACGCTTATCCTCATCAATAATGTAAATTGTTCCTTGTAATGTTTTCTGGTTTGATACAATTGTTATGTAATGCTTGTTGTATTTTTCTCGTTCCTCTTGTAAAGCGCTTTGGCGTAAAGCGCTATATAAATTACAATAAATAAACATACAAATACAAATAAAGAAAAAGACATCAATCCCATCATATAAAATGACAGAATGAACAAAGAAGGGCCTATTTCGTTTGGTGTAGATTTCAATACTGCCTTCTTATGTATCTATTAACTATCTGTGTGGAGAGAGTGAACTTATTTTGTTTATACATTATGCAAAGAAAATGATATTTAGGAACATCAAATGTAATATGAAATGCAACATGTTAAACATACAGTGCCAATGGGAAATGTTATTCCTTTAGGAACATGCAGGTAACTGGCTGCTGTTGTCTTTATCCACTGAGCTGATGGTTATCTGAAATTGTGACCCCGACCTTTGGAGGCTGGGTACACCAAGGCAACTGGCCTGTAAGTTCAGTAAAAAATATAAAGAAATACAAAGCTAGAGATTGAATTTGTGGTGAATTGCTGATAACACAACCAACAGACACGACCTTTAAAGTCAGGTTTCCCATAAAAATGTGCATTTAGCGCTAAACAAAGACCCTTTGAAGATCTGAACAACCAGATCTTTTGTGGCTGGGCCCACCAATAAGAATGTCTGGTTGTCAATTAGTTGCTGATAACATGTCCTGCACAAGTGACCGCGAGGTCAAGCTTCTCATAAACTGTACATTAAGCACAGAGCAAGGCTTTGAAGCCAAGCAGAAGAAATGTTAAGATAAACACGGAAAAACCAGATGGCTGGTCACATGTCTTAAGAAAAAATGAAACTTACTAAGACAAGTTATGCCCTGCCATTCATTAAACATTGAATACAGTTTTTCCTTCATAAAAGGAGCAGTGTGTGTCCTATAGAGCCCACCCCGGGTTCAAATTAAACAGGAAAAAAGCCCATTGGTACCCTGTAAACATGACATTTTTGTGTTGTACATAATTTAAGTTATGTGGAAAATTATGATTTTTGCCATTTTCATACACCTGGGAAATGGGAAAGTTGGCACAGGAGCAGATCTTGAAAATAGGTTTAAATTGGAGATGGTGCCATTTTTGCCTAGCAGAAAACGGGGAAAAATTGTAGCTCCGCTCAGGAAGGGTGTGCCGAAATAAAATTAGTATGGTTTGATCCACCGTAAAATATACAACCCCATATATATATATATCATCACAAGGTTATTTGAAAGATCAAGGGGGTTATTGTAGTATATAATTTTTCAGAACAAAAGATTTAGAAACCCCCTGTAATTTTGAAATGATGTATCTATCCTCCTACCTCAGCCTACATCATACATAGCTCCCAACTTCTGGTCCTATCAGCAGCCATTGGGTGTCTTGGAAAGAGGTGAAGTGAGAGGGCTAGCCAATCCTGACCGCGGGAATTATGATCATGTTGCAGTGTCACTAGCCCAATAAAAAGGTATGTTTAGCATCAGAACAAAGCTTTTTGTGAATTATTCCAGGAGAGAGCTGCTGCTAGACTCTTGCAAGGAGCAACTACCAGAGAGCCTACAATCCTTGCATTGGAGACAGTGGGTCTCATTACAACCCTGGCGTTGGACCATGGTGCGATTAGCGATTAGCACCATGGTCCAATGCCGGATTCCGCCATGGTGGATGGCGGATTTACCGCCCCATTCCAAGGTTGGCGGGGCGGTAAATCCCCATTCACCATGGCCCCTTCCACATTCCCATTTTTGGCCCATAGGGCTCAATGGGAATGGGGAAGGCACTAATTACGGCACCGTAAATTACGGTGCCGTAATTAGCACCAAGGTCCCTTAGCGGGTTGGACTTTAACGCCTGCAAAAAGCAGGCGTTAAAGTGTGAATCTGGCGTTAAGGGTTTAACGGCGCCGCAGCCTTTTACGGCGTAGTTAACCCCTTAACTCCAGGGTTGTAATGAGGCCCAGTGACTGGGAAATAGAGAAGCTAACTAGGACCCAAACCAGAGGTGCAAGAGGAAATCCTTGACTGAAAGCCCTTGACCAGACCTGTGCTGTCCTGAGAGGAACACTTCCCTGACCAAAGCCTCCGAAGTAAGTAGATATCCCAAAGCCATCAATTGTGTGGGAAGCCACCCGGCTTTGTCCTTTTCCATTAGTGGGTAAAATGGGGGTGAATAAAGATAGGCCCTTAGCACAATGTATTTAATCTCATTCAAATAATTTCCCCATAGCAAAACATCCCTCTGTTAAAATTGAATTGTGTTGGGAGCAGCCAGCCTTATTCCTTTCCAAGTGTGGGCTGCCGGGGGGTGAGGGGTTGGGGGGGGGGGGGACTGTGTAGATCCTTAGCACATTTGATTAAAGTAAATCAATTAATTTCCATATAGAAATCACATGTTGAGTGTTGTTAGAATTCAAAACTAACAAGGCTCATGCCCAGAGTGTTCTAGCTGGTATAGCCCATAAAGACTTGGTTTACTATTCTGATATCCTTGACTTCCACACAGAAAAGGGAGGCGGGGGGTCAATAATCCCAAAAAGTAGTAATCCACAATAGGTAATCCTAAATGCTATTGTTCCAGTGAAAGTATAGGGTGCAAAACAAAATTCCCCATTCATTTTAAATCAGAATTACAAAGTATTGCATCTCATCTGTATATGTGTTGCAAAAAAGAAAATCCCCATTCATTTTAAAACAGAATTACAAAACGAAATTTCCCTTTTTAGTTCCGATTTTTTCTCTGACCAGAAAATATCAAGTCCTGCCTTTTATTTTCATGGGTGTTCAAACATGATTTCCACCTGAGTCCTTTTTTCCCAATGTTGCCTTTTAAATCAAAGTTGAAAAACGATTTTTCCCATTGTATTCCTTTCCCTAATATTGCATTTCTAGTAACAAGCCCAAAACGATTTTCCCAATTGAATACCCCTCCCAAACAGCACCTTTTTAAATCAGTAACCAAAAACGATTTTTCCATTGTGCTCTCACTCCCTGCACCTTGCCTGTAAATCAAAGGGATCATATTTAATTGAGGCCTGGAGGGTGGGGGTTGCTGGGAGAAAAGTTGTGTTACAAATTAAGTAATTCCTGTGGACCCTGTATTGTATTATGAATGTTTTCTCTTGGTTAAATCGAAATTAAATCTGTTGTACATTGTGATTGCATGTTTCAGAATTGCATCTGTGTTGTTTGAAGAATAGACTTATTGTTGTGATATTGGGTGTTGCCACAGCATTGGTGGATGATGTTAGCCTGTTTGTCCAACCTTAAATTAATTAATAAATATATATTCTTACTACATACCTGTGTGGTTCCTAGTCCATTGGTGACACAGGGTATGTGTTGGTTTTGGGTGCGAGAGGGGTTGGAGGCCTCATCAAAGCAAACTGAATAAAAAGTGCTTTATTGTGCGCCACCTTGCTTGGGGGGAAAAGAACTCCCTGAGTTTATTTTATTTAATTTTTTACGTTTGTAGAGCACACTGCAACCCAAAGGCATCAAGGCGCTATTACATGAAAGTATGCGTAGGCAAGATTGTGATTGAGTTGAGTGTGACCACATAATAAACCATGACAGTCCTTGGAATAAGTGAACCTTGCCTTCTGAAATCACACCTAAAGTGCTTTGTGCTGCAGGAAGTGGAGGGAATAGGAAAGAAAGATAGAGGCAGGAAGAAACAAGATGGTGGGACCTTCCTCCTGATGCAAGGAGCTCCCTCTGTCTGCATTAACCCTGCTCCCTCTCCTTCTCAAAAGAATGGGGGCCCTTTTGGTATGCAGTAACTTGGTGGGAGGCTACTCCTTTTGTGAATGGGTGTGCCCTTTGATTCCTGTTCTCAGGACAACTTCCTGTGGAGTGGCTATTTCTCTGGAGTGGGTGTTACCTGCCCTCACAAAGGAACACAGAGACAGCCCTCAGGGCTACAGTATTGCTGGCAGTAGCAGACAACCTGGCCAGGGGAGATACTCATAACCCTTCCACAGCTGGACTGGGCTCACAAGGCTGACACTTGCTTCATACCAATATGATGTGGGTTGGATAACTATGAGAGATGTCAGTCACCTTACTTCACACGCAGGTATGGCTTTTATTTACAGTTGTACGTGCCACCAGAATAGCATACTCATAGTTATGTCGTTTTTTGGAATACGTGTGCATATAGTAAATGTAGGCCATGCTCTGTAGTGATGTTGGCTGTCACTACAGCTGAAAAGAGGGCACCTGTGACCTGAACCCGTCCTCTGCCACTGGAGAGCATGCACTGTTATCAGGCTGCTGATTAGGTAGGGCACAGGTGTGCACTATGCTTTTGGCATGGAGCTTTAGGAAAGGGGTTTCTTCATAGCAGTTCACCCTTTCTGAAATGGAATTAACTGCATTATTTTATTAGTCAATAAAACACAAAAAAGTCAGGGCTTCTACAACCTTGCCAGATGGCAATTCCTCAAACTTATTTTGTGAACAATTACAAATTCAGATGTGTTTGAAGATGATTCAATTTCTTTGCATGCAATCAGACATAGAGCCTGCCTAATTAAAGGATCATATTATGATAATGATGTGGCATTCTTCTGCATATTGTAGGGCTTCTGTAATTTATAGGATGATGGTCCAGTTTCACAAGTATGAGGGACATTTCCTGGCTCAGATGGAGCCTTGGCATAAGAACATTTGCTGCTAAATAATTTTGTTTTCTCCACTGTATTCCTGCAGGCCAAAGTACACTTGTTTAGTGCTGTTTAGAAAGGTAATTTATTTGAGGGAATTGTGAGAGTTCTTTTAAAAAATGCAAGGGGTTGACCAAAATATTCGAAATGTACCATTTTTACTTAACACACATGACATCATTAAAATCCATAAATGCACATGTTTGATCTCCTCTCACTCAGGGACTGATTTACAAAAAATGTTTAACATTGGAAAGTCCCATTGAAAACATGTTTGTAAATCAGGCCCTTAGTGTCTTGCATGTCTGCAAAGTCACAAAGCTACCATTTCAGTATGTTATTTTCTGTTTTATATTGCCAACGAAGAGCAACCAACCAATGCTAGCTTTAGCAAACCTCAGAATTAGGAAATACACCATTACACACACATCATGCTTGGCCAAACAGCTGGCCTCCCTATAAATATTTACCTGCAACCGGCTGGCAGTGAGCAAGCTCTCTCTTGCCAGTCGTACAAGAGAGCCTGGGAGCGTTCAACCTGATGAATGGAACCAAGACAAGAATGCATGAAGTATACTTAACATATAACCCCCTTTTGCAAGCAACCTGAACTGGAAAACATACGCAAACCGCAAGCGCATCAACATGTTCTATTTCTGTTATTTGGCAGTCGAGTCGAGGCATCTTTGCACGGATAATATTACAGCAGACTGACAAATATTAATAGAAACGCAACATCTAAGTCACAATATTCCCTAAAGCGAAGGTGTATTGTTCTCCTTTGAAACTCTAGCATGCTTTGGAAAGCTGAACTGCTCCACAGTGCACCAGCCATGATGTGTCCCAACAGATCATTTCATTCCTTTAGTGAAGTAATGTAAGTAGTGAAAAAATATCACCCTGAGGTTTTGACCCAATTATCAAATGGCAACCCTTAGGCAGCCCAGATGTTGGCATTCTTACACAAGAAATGTGTTACTGTCCAGTGTGTGAATATCTATTGCTCTGCAGCAGATCCGACGTCTAGACTTTTAACACCAAATCATGTCTTTCCAAGCATCACTCCATAGTGGAACTTTGAAGGTGGGAATATTAAACCGGGATTCACAGAGGAGGTGGGTTTGTGCATGAAGGCAGTGGTTCAATGCTGAGCATAAGCGTTCAGGCCAGCCCCCTGATGATTAACCCGTAGCCCAGCTCACGCATACTGCATTTCAGGTTAGCCCCAGGTTTAAAGTGCACATCCCAATGTGCCCCAAATCAGTCCTGACATGCTCATCCAGTCCTCCTTTCTGCTCATTGCATTCTTGGACTTGTACCTTTGCTTTTTCCATTATAAAGCCAGCACTACAAGTCCCAGTATGCAACGAAAAAACAAGTATTGGCAAAGCCGATAGGCCTGGTTTTGTATATGTAAAGGGTACACATTTTTGGGAATCCCGGGGCAGAGCAATACAAGTCTTACTCCCAACATTTGGAAAGACAGACCAACTCCCTTTGCCAATTACTGTTATGTTTGATTTGCCAAGCTCCCTGTGTATTACTGTGCATTATTTGTGTTTTATTTCTTGGACCACCAAATATTATGCGTGCTACATAAATCAGCCAGGTCTCATTTATAAACCCATGGCAACCTGACGTTTGGAAGTCGTATACCACCATTCCAATATGGTGTTCAGAAAAATCCTGATTTAGTCAACATCTAATGGGCCAATAATAGGAACTCTCAGAATCACATAGAAATGTCATAGGCTGCTTTCTGCTTTCATAACAATCAATGAATGCCACAACACTGCCCACCCCACGAACTGCCATATCAGATTTGTAAAACTTTTATAGAAACAATTACACTACCTTGCAAAAAAACACTAATCTACAAGAACAAATATTCGGATACTACAAACCAGAGATCCATTGAGGATAATTATGCATGACAGATTTTGTGTTAAACTAATAAAAAACAATAAAACGCCACCAAAATGATAATCTCATCTTGTCATAGTTTTTAAAAGCACAGACATGTATGGTGAGCCTTGTTGCCGAACTTAGAGGCGTGAAACTGTTGCATCATCTGACATTCTCCAGCTCAATGTCCTGCTTGGGGAACAGGGCATGTGAGTGCATTGCAACATGTTTGTTGTTTGGAGCCTGCAAAGATAATCAGCAGTAGCTCTGCAGCAAAAAGCACTTCTGCGTCGACCGCAGAGAGAGAATTGATGGACAGCGACCTCAGCCTCTGAAAATAAAAATGCTCAGGAATGCATAATGGTAAGGGGTAAAAAAACTTAGGGGCCGATTCATGGAACAAACGTGCGCCGAAAATCCCAACGCAAGCAGGCGCAAGGTGGTGCAAGCGTGAGAAAGCAAGCGCACGCGCACGCTTGCGATTCAAGGAAGGCGCTGTGCGTGTTTCCCACTGGTTGTGTGCCAAATCCGTGCATGGCGCACACGGGCGCACATGTCATCAAATGGCGTGCGCTACGCGCACAGCGAAAGCGCACATAGCGCGGCACACACAACAAAACTGAGCGGAACAGTGGGCGGAACATGCGGAATGGGTAATAACACGTGAAAAAGAAGGCGTAACTGGGGAAGTACTGCAGGGAACTACATGGAATGCCCACACGCACGCGAACAACCCGTATTCATGGATTTGAATACGGGAAACCCGCGCACGGCAAAAGACGCACATAGGCGTCAACGCGTCTGCCACACGAAGGCAGGCGGAAGCATCCCCCCGCACATATAAAAGTGCGCGCAAACAACAAACATGTATATACAGCTATGATGAATGCCCCATTTGTCGCAGCACTGATCGTGGGACACCGCAGGAGGAGGAGAATAGCCAGGGCCCGCATTATTTCACCCCGGACAAGCCTTTTTGGGATGCCTGACGACCAGGTCTACGGCAGGTATAGGTTTCCACCTCGTATCATCCTAGACCTGGTCAGGGAGTGGGAAGATGACCTTAAATCCCCCACTCTCTGCTGCCAAGCATTGAGCCCCTTGGAGAAGGGGCTCAATGTCTTGCATTTTTTGGACACTGGGTCATTTCAGCGGACTACTGCCATAGTGGGGGGGGTCTCACAGGCCACCCAGTCACGCTGCCTACACCAGGTCTTGGCAATCATGACAGCACGCCCCTCAGTCCGCAGGCACATATACATGCCCAGAACACCCGCAGAAAGGCAGGCCGCTGTCCAGGACTTTTACAGGGTGGCACACTTCCCCAAAGTGCTTGGTGCCATAGATTGCACCCATGTGGCCCTACGTCCACCTAGGGCCACTGAGCACATCTACCAAAACCGCAACCACTGGCATTCCATCAACGTGCAGGTGGTATGCGATGCAAAGGGAATCATCACCTCTGTCTATGCAAACTACACTGGCTCCACCCATGACAGCTTCATATACAGAATGTCTGCCCTGAGCCGGGCCCTGGAAGCTGGGCAGCATGGTGACACATGGCTCCTAGGTGAGTACAAATGCCTGTGCACATGCATGCATGTCACACACACACAAATACACCAACCCCAATAATCACAACCATCATCACCTCTCCAGGGGACAGTGCCTACCCTCTGAGCAACCACATGATGACGCCAATCCGGAACCCCACCACACCACCCCAGGTAAGATACAAAGTGGCCCATATTGCAACCAGGGCCATAGTGGAGCGCACATTCGGAGTGCTCAAGTCACCCTTCCGCTCCCTTGACCGCTCTGGCGGGCAGCTACTCTATGCACTCCCAGTAGTGTGCAGGATCATTGTGGCAGCATGTGTCCTGTACAATGTTGCAACACGGCAGGGCGTACCGGTGGACATGGTGGTGCCCCCACATCCCCAACCACATGCCCAGGCGCTGCCCATGGGAGGGGACAGGGCACGAGCGAGGAAGCCTGGACCCAGCTTGTGGCCACATTTTTCACCTAAACTCCCACCCCTGCGGAGTGCACACAGGCCTGGCACGTAGCAGGTGACAATCAATGATGACAAAGAGACAGTCAACTGTCACAACCTTACCACCCTGAGAATGTTGCCATGGAAGTGCCACATTGTGTGCATCCATAGCTACTTAAACATAAGCAATCCTCTGTGACCAGAAGGCACACATGCAAGGTGTGAATCACACAGACCTGCAAATAGGCCATGACTATCACTGGTATGTCATCCAAACCCTCCCAAACCACAACAGGACATGGCAAGCAATAGCTATACACCAACACAGTACCAATAAGGTACACATTGACATGTGAAAAATGTAAAGTAGCATCAGACAATGATGCCTGACATGGAATCAGATGAAAAGACTGACCAACAACCTCCCACCCAAAAGAAGTCATACCCACATGCATTCAAACAGTTGTAGCTGTAACATAACAATGAATGCCTGCCTACATGCACATTGTGCATTGCAAAATCAACAGTGCAGCTTCTGTGTGCCGTGTCCACCTCCTGCAACACACTGATCAGCGCACAGCATAGTGAACAGCCATTGTGTGTGACGCACACCCTGAGCATCACATCTAAGCGACAAACCACATCAAAAAGCAAAATATGCATGTACAGGATCCACAATTGGTCATAGATCATGTGCTGCAGGGACACAGTGGGCACCAGAAGGCAAACAGAGCATACATGTGGACATGGAAGGGTGGTTGTACATGTAGTGGATCATAGTTCGAGTGTGTGAGTGTGTGGGTCAGCAGGGACATGCACTCAATATATGCATGTGCAATCAAGTGACCATCAGTTTCCTCTACACATCACACGTGAAGATTCACCATGTGTACACCCCAGCATGTCAAGCCACAACTATTCCCTCACACCTGAAAGGTAAACACAACACATGAACAGGCATTGATCAGCAGAATACATCATGTACATAGGATACCGCAATTACAATGTCGGGGTGCTCATCACACTGTAGGGCAAGGAAACTGTCAACAACAAAACACCCCTCCTCCCTCACAAATCACCATGACCCACTGAACAATTGCACCTGGGTTATGTAGCCTTCATCCTTGAAGTTCACCTGGCCACAGGATCACCTTTCCCCTTTGTCACCATCTCCCACCTTGTGTGCAAAAAGTGTCCAGCACCCTCAGAGGCCACCTTGACTTGCAAAAACACCAAATCAAAGAGTACTCAAAGCAGGCAAACATAGAAGCCAAGCAAAAAGCCTGCAGTCAGCAAAACAAACCAGAAGAGCTTCCAGTAGATGACTTGAAGTAGCAGTACGTCACAAAGCCCAAGTACTATCACAATGACGTAACAACCAAGGTAGCACAGTAAAACAATGTCACAACAGGATGTGTACCATGTGTGGTACATAACACATAATAATGCACCACAAACTGATGTGTACTGTCACAGCTCCAGTGTACAGGCGCAGGAGTGGCTCGAACCAACCACCCCCACCGTGGTCTGGGTGCCTGCAAGGTCAAACTCACACAGGCCTATGAGACCCTGGTAGGGAAGGAGGGTCAGGGCTATGCAGTCGGGACAGGCATTGCTATACTGGATAACCAGAATGAGGGGCAGGAGAGGGGAGTAGGATTGACACAGGAAAGTAGGAAATGCACAAAACTGTACTACTCACATTAACACATACACAAGTACACCAAATTTGATCATCATGCACATAGTAACAAATTACTCAAATGGAAGACAAATAGAAACTTATCTCTGGGGTGAGTGCTGGCCTCCTGCCTGCGCACTCTCAGGTCTGGTAACAGGAGCAGTTCAATGCTGCAAAGAGAGCCACAGTTACTAATCTGTGCGTGGCCATAACACACAAACATACCACCATATATGCCCCAAAGTAACAAACTACTCAACAAACAAACATTCTGGTGTGGATGCTTTGTACCCATACGTAACATTACCCCTGTGATGGTTCATACACAGTCAATGCAGTAAGTCATGCGCCGGTGGGTGTGTGGCAAACGGAAGACCAATGTGTCACGAATCACACAACATGCAATGTTCCCTGGGTAAGCAGCTAGACGCATATAGCAAGGTACGACTTCAGAATAAGTCGTGTTCCACCATGACCCAAATAAAGTAGGTAGTGAATGTGTCAAATTCTACATGGTAATGAAATGCACTGCACACGAGTCTGTCCCTTGCTGTCTTCCCCTGTGAGCTGCTTTGTTCCATGTCTTGGAATGCTACATGGCTAATACAAGTGCCTCAATGGACCATGGTGGACCAGAGGGTATGCGCCACTGGCCCTGCAGGTGCCCCAGACAACTTTCCCACCAACTAGTCATTAGTCCACCAACGTATCTCAGCTGTATTGTGCGCTTCAACACCAATATTTGTCCAAGTTCACCATCAATGCTGCTACTAAGCATGCATGTGCAACTGGCCTGGTGGAAGGTCTGCTGTGTTGTGGCCCCCCATGCTGCTCACCTTGCCTGGAGTCCCTTGAAACACATCAGCTGTTTTCGGATGTATGAGCGCAATCCCTGTGCCTCTGCTTGCGCACACATGCGCATGTCGGTACCACCAAACGTGTCCAGCTTCCAGACGTCCAATGGCCCATGTCTGCTGGCAAAGGTGGTGTGGAGGCTCATCCCCCTGCAGAAAGGGCATGAAACACATGATTAATGCTTTACATTCATCTGTGTGGGTCTCTTCAGGCATTTCATGATTGGACCATGTCAGAGACGTACATCAGAAATCACACCATCAGTCCTTCTTTCACAGGCAAACTGTTGAACACACTATCTACGGCATGAATTGCAACATGTACAGTAAAGATAAGAAACATACTACACAATGCATAGCAATGAATGCACACATCAATCATGAAACCCCCCATCTAGCGAATGAAGAACAGTGGTCAATAACACCCCTATCATCCCCAGTAGGGGTGTTAACACAAGTTTCACAGCAGCAGACATGCCACAGATATGACAGGCCAAAGCCCTTGTTTAATAGGCTGTTACACCGAACCATCCTTGCAAGCCCATGGATAAGGGAAGCAGGAGTGGCATATGTGAGTCAAGGACCCCATGCTGCAAACACATACACAAGACAAGCCTAAAGGGCCCAGCTGGAACAGACAGTGTATGCTTTCAAAAGCCACAAAGCACCACACCGTCACATGAAAGCACAATAGACAAGCAATTTTAAACTATATTAATTAATTACACTAACTATGAAAAACCTACATTACCTAATTAAACTAACTATCAAATAGAAACTTAACTAACTAAACTAAAAGAAAAATCAAAAATGGTCACATACGATCCGGGAGTGGGGGGCACCCAGGGGGGGCGAGGTACAGGGTGCTGCTCAACACCCACATGCAATGATGTTGAGGAAAAAAAAACCTCCATGGGCTCAACGCCTGCACTGCCCGACCTATGTGGGAGATAGATTCTCGTCCGAGTCTGGCTCTTCCTCGAAAGGAGGACGTGGCACAGGAGCCTGACCACACCTAGCTGCAGCTTGTCCCTCGTCGGCAGCAAGTCTGCCGGACGAGTGAGCCTGGTTCTGTGCGGCGATCACACGTAGGTCTGCATGCAGGACCTCACGTGGTACGGGTGCTTCCTTTTGCAAGGTAACACGTGTAACACAGAGTTCCTCCTGCAAGGCCTAGCTGGACAGCTGTTGCACCTCCCGGCAAGCATGTAGCTCAGCCAAGATGGTACGCTCAAGCTGCGCAAACCTCTCCTCTGCCCGCTCAATCTGGGACATCATAAGGACACCCAGAGTGGATCTGAGGGAAGCATACTCCTCCCTCAGGGCCTCCATCTGTGCCTCTGTGTGAACAGCAATTGCTCGACGCAAAGACACCATCTCAGCCTGGCGTGCCCTGTCTGAGGCCGCCATGCCCAGCCTGGGAGAGCGGGCCATGGACCATGCCGCCTGCTGCTGGAGAAGCACCTGCCTAGCAGGGAGGAGCACGGATTGGGCCACACGTCCATGCTCTCAGCGATGTTCTCCATTGCTGCCCCCTGCCATTCAGAATTGGCAGTCATGTCTTGCTCCCACTCAGTATACAGCGGTTGCGCGTGGCGACCGCGTTGCTGGGCTTGACCCCTGCGTGACCCAAGGACTGGGTGTCCTCGTTGTGTTGGCACCGCCCGCGGCTGTACAACTACATGCCCCCGTCGACGTGATGGCCCAGGGACATCAGTGACTGGTGTGGAGGGTGACCCTGTGCCCCGATCCACCACAGGCAGAGGTTCCAAGACTGTCTGACCCCTCAGTGCAGGTGTCGCGGACAGAGGAGTGCCCACATCAGAATCACTCACCCCTGACATATGGACCTGATGCTCATCCAACTTGACATGTACGTCAGAGTGGTCATCAGGGCTGGACTCATTGCCAGCCAGAGACAAGATGGACTGTAGCACATGTGGGTTTTCGTGGCCTACCACCCCACGACCCCCACTTGTGCCGGGTTGCTGTAGTGATAACAACCCTGTGCGTGGCATGACAATACCATCCTCTGGCTCCATTGCGTCATCATCTGAAAAGTAGAGAGAAAAAAGGTCACTACACATGTTAGAAACACACACACAGACATCACACAGACACCAAACACATCAAGCAGACATGTCACACACAAAAGAGAACCTGCCGTGCATGCTGGGTCAACTTGACACTGCTTATGTGATTAGGCATGTAGAATGGTGTCATTTTGCACAGAAGTGTGTCGATGCAGTGCAGCAATTTTGTATGTTACTCACTGTCTACATGTACAAGTACTTCATGATGTGTATCTGAATATGTGAAGGCAGTGCAAGGTCAACTTCAGCCTTCACGTGCAATGTGCATTCAATGGCTAGCATGGCTACAAGCAAACCACCCCTCCCCCCAGGTGCAAATGCAAGGATGCCTAGCATGGTATCAAGAGGCTGACCATAGACCTGTGTATTGACAGACAGTGTAGACTAGCATCCACTGTATCATGTGAGTCAAGTGACAACACAGCAAATGATGATGGGACAGTAAGCAGGACACATGATGAAACCTCCGGAGTACACCCACGTGTGGAGAAGACACTACACCAGTTGGACAGAGTCATTGGCCATTAAACAGGCTGAGGCCTGTGACCCACACAGACTGTCACACCCTAAACATGTGTGCGACGCAGGACTGGGCCACAGTGGACATGGGAAGGCTGATGAAATGCCATGCAATGTAGGTCCCCCTGGAATCCTACTACAATGATCATCCTTTCAAGGGCACATAGGGGCATGAGTGGAATACACATGGAGCATGAATGGGCACTCATGTCCCTGCAGGGCATCTGACCTCTGCACAGTCCAGGTGAGACACCCTTCATCAAGTACAAAGGATGTACCACACAGCATATGTCTGGCAGATTGGCTGCTGGAAGTAAGCATGTACACAGGACGCATGAACAGGGAAATACTCAACGGCAAAATTGAAGCATACCAGTGCTAAGGTGGAATTGGGGTACAGAGGGGGGGGTGAAGGGGAAAGGGAGCATGCCTACATGGAGTACCCGCATGCAGGCAGAGGACACATGCACATCAGTCATGCAATGACATAGTCCCTGGGCTGAGAGGAAGGTCACCCCACGCTACATGCAGAAGGTCCAGTGAGCTGGAACATGGACTTGAGGGGCATCCTGGTGACCAGCATGTGAGTAGGGTGCAATAGTGGTGATGCGCTCCACATGTCCACCATCCAGAAGAGCAGACATGCATCAGGGAAGCATTGCATTACTTTGCACATCAGAACCATGTACATGTGACATGTAGTGGCAGTCATGCACAACACATCACACAAGTAAAACACACATGTCTACAACAAACACGCAGCAACACTCACTGGACTGGGCATCTCTCCCACTCCTTCGACCGATTCAGATGGTATGAACTCCGCAACGAGTGACTCATGCTGAGTGAGGTATTCCCCCTCAGGTGCAGGCCCACTGCCAGTCACCAGAGTTAAGTTGTAATTTGAGGCACGCTTAGCCTTAGCGCTGCATTTGAGGTCATTCCAACACTTTTTGCACTATTGCGCCGTGCGCACCTCATGGCCGAATGCACTCACATGTTCCGCAACTTGCTTCCAGTGGGTATCGCGGTGGGCAGCCGTAGTCTGACAATTACGACCCACTAGCATGTCACGGCTGTGGCCCAGCACGTAGTCCATGAGGTAGTCCAGTTCCTGGTTGCAGAAAGGCTTCTTCCTCGACGTGCTGGAGGTCGTGGCTGTGTGTGGGGTCCCAGCCTGTGCTGCAGGTGCAAACTTCCTCCTCTTGGATTGTGGCACAGACCCTGGCTGGCAAATGCCACCCTGATCGCTATGGCCAGTAGCACCAGTGGATTGAGCCAAGGGAGTGGCAGGTGGAGGGATGACCAAAGGCCTGACTTGCGTCAGTGGCAGCTGGGTGCCCTCTAATGGACCCTGCGCAGCAACATTCGCTGTGGCAGGGTCATTGACCGCAACTGTCCTGGTTGGCAGACTCACAACCGGGGTGTTGTTGGCTGCATCTGCCCCTGCACTTGCCAACACCAGGCTGTTCGGGGCAGCAGATGACATTACTGCTCCAGGGACACGTGTCTTGGTCAGGGCAGCCCTGCGTGCACCTACGGTTTCCCTCCTGGCCTGTTGGAAATCTTCCAAGTGCTCTTCAAGTGCCAACGCAGTCTGTGCTGGCAGACCCTGAGCCTGGGTGGTGGTGTCCACAGCTGCACAAGCAGCTACCACTACCCTTGAGCCCGTGGCAGTCGATGAAACAGACTGCCGGGTCACACGGGCACCAGTGCCAGATGCAGAAGCTGCATCTCCCGGAACCACAGGGGGTGGTGGCAAGACTGCACCAACAAATGGTACAACTTCGTGCTCAAGTGGCGCACCCCTGCCTCTTCCCCCTCTGCGGCCACCCTGGACACCCTGGAGTCCCCCTACTCCCTGGTCACCCCGGCCACATCCATGACCACGCCCACGATGAGGAGGACGCCCAGCTGAGGCGCCCCTCACCTTTGGTGGCCTCCCAACCATGGCACAGATGGAGTAGTGCCGGCACAGATGGAGGAGTGCCAATGGGAGGTGTACATCACAATTGTCTTGGGCAATTAGGTTGAAGGGGGTGGGATGCAAGATGTTAACAGCCCCCCTGCACCTGCAAGGCTGTATGTGACCCCGGTGATGTAGTGACGGGTCACGCAACGCTCAGGCACCCCAAAACTGCAGTAAAACCGTGCACGCAACCCTGCAGCCTACGTGCATGGAATCAACCTCCCCCAGTACGCGGTGGCACCCAGTAACACGAAAAACGCGTACACGTGGAACACGCAGGCTACTATGACCTCGAAAACAGGTGCGATACACAGGGGCACCTGCAGTGGGAAAAATAGCGTGCGCGACTCACCGTCTGATCAGCGTGATCATGAAAAACACGCGTAGACAATACCACCGCCAAAAGATGAGATATGTCCTTGATCTGCTGTGAAGTTGTGATGGTGCGCGAAACAACACGAAGTAGCAACACACGTCGATCTCCACAAAAGGCACGTACAGCGAACTGCTGGCCCCGCTCACCTTTAACCCATGCTGAGGGAAATGCCCGTGCACATCGCGTCACTTACGCGAGTAGGCCCTTTCCTCGGATTACACGCATTCACATGCGGACGTGCAATTTTTTCATGCACGCGCTGATCCACTCTGCCCACGTTACGAGGGAAACGCCTGTGCGCGTCGCATCACAGACGCACTTACGCACTGAGGGCCTTTCCTCGAATTACACACTGACTTGCAATTTTTTCACGTGCCAAA
Organism: Ambystoma mexicanum; assembly: GCF_040938575.1. Lineage (NCBI taxonomy): Eukaryota > Metazoa > Chordata > Amphibia > Caudata > Ambystomatidae > Ambystoma > Ambystoma mexicanum. Next base: position 731,286,311 of record NC_090934.1, on the reverse strand, counting down.
TCACACCGTATCGAGCTGGCCACGCGAATACACACGGAAGACCACGGTCCTGCCCTGAAGGCCATTTTCCTGCCTCCCAGAGCCCCGAGCATGCTCCCACATGTCCTGCTATTTGCTGCCTGCACATGAGCCAGGGGTGCAGTTGCTGTGACCACCCCTGCTGGAACTGAAGACTCCTGACTGGGATACCATCACTCTACAGCACAGCCCCAGGACCCAGTTGCCCACCCACACCTGCCTCTGGGGTTGCCATGTCGGGCACAACACCATCTGACACCACTGGCAACACCCAGCCAGAGAGGCAAAGGGCCACCAGTTTCAGTGCCAGGGAAGTTGGTGTCCTGGTGGAGCAAGTCCTGGGGCAGTATGATGCCCTCTTTGGAAGTTCGCGCGCCGACAATGAAGGACGGACAAGGATCTGGATGGACATCGTGACTGACATCAACGAGGAGGAGGTGGCAGTCCGCAACATCAAACATGTCCGGAAGCGCTGGGAGGACTTCAGGTCCAGGACCCTCGACAAGGCCCAGCGCCTCTTGAAGGCAGCGGATGCCAAGGGGCACCCGGGCCACCTGTTGGACCACCAAATGAGGGTCCTGGAACGCACAGCCCAGTGCTCCATGTCCAGGTCCTTGAGAGGCAGACCCGTCTGGAGTCGAGCGGTAAGTGTACATGCATACTGATTGGACGCTGTGCATGTTGTGGTGTGCCAGTAGGGTGCAGGTTGCACATGTGTTTTTGTAGGGCCATGTATGGATGTGTATGTACAGGGGCGTGAGGATGACACATGTGAGTCCTCTGATGTGTGAGACACATGGATGGTGTATGTGTTGGTAAGCATGCAGGCCAAATGCAGGTGTGGGAGAACACATGTTTGAATTGCTGTGTATGTACGTTGGCATGGTTGTGGTGTCACACATGGATGATGGCTCCAGCTGCATGTATCTGCACTGTGTACATGTGCATGTGTGTGTATTTGACAAGTGTGCAACTGTGATTCAACGTGGATGCATGTGACACTGACATGTAGAAGGCTAAATGGCAGATGTGACATGGATGGCAAACTCATCACTGCGACAGTTGGTGGAGATGTACACATGCATGTAAGTGTGGTGGCCTGTGTTCATGTGTTGTGCACTCCACGTGTTTCATGTGACATCAGGCTCACCTTCGGCTGCTCGTGCTGTTGTTTGTGTATGGATGGTGATGCCTGGTGCAATAATGCTGTTGATTTGCTCATGTGTGTGAGTTGAAATGACATGTGTTTTGGGGAGTGTGATGCCATGTCTGAAGTTTGACACTGCCACTCATGCACAACTGTCATGTGTGTATCAGTCCATTGCCCCGTGCCCTGATGCCTGTGTTCTATCTCTCCCTGTCTGCAGCATCAACTGATGAAGAGGGCGGAGAGGGTGCTGTGGAGCAAAGCGGCAGGGATCGCACCACCAGCCGGAGACGCAAGGCCTGGCTCCCCTCCCAGGATGCCATCTTGTCGGGGAGTGAGGAGTCTGGTGCCGCGTCCCAGGCCGCAGCTGCCGAGGGTAGGTTCAAGAGGCGGAGGTTGGAGGTGGACTCCTCGGCAGCAGAAGCGGCAGCTGAGACCCCACAGGGTCCGACGGAGGAAGATGGCATAGAGTCATCCAGGTTGGTGGGGGGTTTGGTGGAGGAGGAGGCAGTGGAAGGGACACACACGGGGTCTGGAGGTGGGGATTCCACTGGTGCTAGTGGTGCAGTGCAGGGGCAGGGACTGGAGGCAGCACAGGCCGCCGCGGAGGTGCCTGTGTGTAATCCTGTCCCCGATCCTGTGACTGCATCAACCCGCACCAGCAGGGATGCATACGTCCAGACCCGTTTTCAGGCAGGGGATCCGCTTACAACAATTGGCCTTCCTCTCCCTGTGGACGTGGCTATCCGGGACCGGGTTGAGCCTGTCCTGAGTGGGATGGCGTTGCGTCAACGGGGCATGTGAGGTGACCTGCAGTGTTTTCGTGAAGACACTGCACGTAATCTCGAATGCCTCATTGACCGCGTTGACCTACTGGGACTGGTCACCAGGGCTGGATTCCTCCGTTTGCTGGACCTTGTTCCGACCCCCTCCTCACCTGAACACCCTACGCGCCGGTCGTCCTCCATGCCATCTTCCCACCCATGTATCCCCTGGGTACCCTGTGGAGCCGCCTCTGACCCAGCGGCCAGGCTGGTGGGGGACACATCCCTGCCACAGTCGGGAGTTGGACGTCCTGCAGCGGTGGCCACCACGACAACTGCACCCCAGCCAGAGGAGGAAGTGCAGGCAGCAAGAGCAGGGGCACAGGCATAGCAGCAGCAGCAGCAAGGTGGGAGCCATGATGGCTCGGGGCCATCGACATCGGAGGGGCAGGCATTGGCCAGAGGGCAGGAGGACCCAGGATTACAAGTGTCTTCCGTGTGGCAGCGGTTGGGCCACGCCATAGATGCGGAGCGGCGGCGGGCGGAAGAGGCACGGCTCACAATGGTCAAGGCGGAGAACTCCATGCGGAGGGCACTGAGGCGGGCCGAGTGCCTCGAGGCAATTCGCAGGGAGTTGGAGGTCAACATGTCATCGTCCCTGCAAACCCTCTGGGCCATGGAAGAGGACCGCCTCCAGGACATCGAGCAGGAGTTCGATGCTGCCCTGGCCCAGGAAATCGGGAAGTGAGCCGTTGGACTAGCCCGCCACCATTGTATATAGTTTGTAGTTTTAGGTTTCCTTTATCTTTTTCATTTATTTGGGGCACTTGGACTATGCCCCGCCTTTTTGTATATAGTTCTTTATTAGGTAGTTTTTTGGCTAGGTTTCATTTAATTGTTGGGCTCATGGACCCTAGATTACTTCTTTGTACATAGTTGAACAGTGGATTTATCAATTATTATTTTTATCAGCATGGATCAATGGATTTTACTGTTTCAGTTTCCTTTGGATTTGATTTGTTGGGGAGTGTGATGCCATGTCTGAAGTTTGACACTGCCACTCATGCACAACTGTCATGTGTGTATCAGTCCATTGTCCAGTGCCCTGATGCCTGTGTTCTATCTCTCCCTGTCTGCAGCATCAACTGATGAAGAGGGCGGAGAGGGTGCTGTGGAGCAAAGCGGCAGGGATCGCACCACCAGCCGGAGACGCAAGGCCTGCTGGCAGGTGCCCATCACTGCTGGGTGGGTGGGGGTCCTGGGGGACATGAGTCGGGGACTGCTGGCAGGTGCCCATCACTGCTGGGTGGGTGGGGGTCCTGGGGGACATGAGTCGGGGCCTGCTGGCAGGTGCCCGTCAATGCTGGGTGGGTGGGGGTCCTGGGGGACATGAGTCGGGGCCTGCTGGCAGGTGCCCATCACTGCTGGGTGGGTGGGGGTCCTGGGGGACATGAGTCGGGGACTGCTGGCAGGTGCCCATCACTGCTGGGTGAGTGGGGGTCCTGGGGGACATGAGTCGGGGCCTGCTGGCAGGTGCCCGTCAATGCTGGGTGGGTGGGGGTGCTGGGGGACATGAGTCGGGGCCTGCTGGCAGGTGCCCGTCACTGCTGGGTGGGTGGGGGTCCTGGGGGACATGAGACGGGGCCTGCTGGCAGGTGCCCGTCAATGCTGGGTGGGTGGGGGTCCTGGGGGACATGAGTCGGGGCCTGCTGGCAGGTGCCCATCACTGCTGGGTGGGTGGGGGTCCTGGGGGACATGAGTCGGGGACTGCTGGCAGGTGCCCATCACTGCTGGGTGGGTGGGGGTCCTGGGGGACATGAGTCGGGGCCTGCTGGCAGGTGCCCGTCAATGCTGGGTGGGTGGGGGTGCTGGGGGACATGAGTCAGGGCCTGCTGGCAGGTGCCCATCACTGCTGGGTGGGTGGGGGTCCTGGGGGACATGAGACAGGGCCTGCTGGCAGGTGCCCGTCAATGCTGGGTGGGTGGGGATCCAGGGGGACATGAGTCGGGGCCTGCTGGCAGGTGCCCGTCAATGCTGGGTGGGTGGGGGTCCTGGGGGACATGAGTCGGGGCCTGCTGTCAGTTGCCCATCACTGCTGGGTGGGTGGGGGTCCTGGGGAACATGAGTCGGGGCCTGCTGGCAGGTGCCCATCATTGCTGGGTGGGTGAGGGTGCTGGGGGACATGAGTTGGTGATCACTAATGCAAGGTGACATGTGGGCTGGCTTGGGGGCCTGCCCATGGTGGATGGGCTGCGTGTGGGACATGACCAGGGGTGCAGGGTAGTCCCCTGTGGTGTGGGCTGCCTGCAGGGGCCGTGGAGGAGGTAGAGGGCACACCTGGGAGGACACACTGCCAATTTATGTGTGGGACTCCCCGCGCACCCCACTGGATACATGTACAGCGAAACCGCGTGTGAAGCTCCCCGCAAACCCCAGTAATACACGTACCCCGCTCGCAACGGGACAATCGCGTGTGAAACTTCCTGCGAACCCCCGAAATACACGTACCCCGCTCGCACAGGGCCAATCGTGTGTGAAACTCCCCGCAAACCCCAGTAATACACTTACCCCACTCGCACACGCCAATCGCGTGTGAAACTTCCCGCAAACCCCCGAAATACACATACCCCGCTCGCACAGGGCCAATCGCATGTGAAACTCCCCGCAAACCCCAGTAATACATGTTCCCCACTCGCACAGGGCCAATCGCGTGTGAAACTTCCCGCGCACCCCCAAAATACACATACCCCGCTCGCACAGGGTCAATCGTGTGTGAAACTTCCCGCGAACCCCCAAAATACACGTACCCCGCTCGCACAGGCCCAATCGCGTGTGAAACTTCCTGCGAACCCCCGAAATACACGTACCCCGCTTGCACAGGGCCAATCGCGTGTGAAACTCCCTGCGAACCCCAGTAATACACGTACCCTGCTCGCACAGGCCCATTCGTGTATGAAACTTCCCGCGAACCCCCGAAATACACGTACCCTGCTCCCACAGGGCCAATCGCGTGTGAAACTCCCCACGCAGGGTTGTACATGTATTCGGAGGGGTGCACGGGGAGTTTTACAGGCATTTTCGTGGTTGGGGGGCTGTATGCTGGTCCAATGGCCTTTGCACCATGTACGGGATTTGTGCGCTGTGCATGGCGCACAGGGAGGGTTTGGGGGCGTAACTGGCGCTGCTGCAGTGTTGCTGCGCCACTCTGCGCCACGGCTGGTTTTGGATGTTAAAATCCATTAATACGCTGTACGCGGAAATGGATTTTGGCACACGCGGCTGGCGCAGACTGTCGCAGGCACACACTGTGCGCCAGCCGCGTGCGCCACTTGTGCGCTGATTTCTATGAATTACCCCCTCAGTTTGAAGAACATACCTTGAAAAGTCTATTTCTGCATACAAATATAATGACATGAGTATGCATTAGGAAGTGGTGCTAGGTGAATAAAGTGATCAGTCATTTTAAAAATGTCTCTGTGTAATAGCAATTAGAATATGTTTTCCCCTTGGTTACATGTCATGCCATGTACTATTGTGTGAAAAGGGGAAAACATGCAATAAAGACAGTTAAATTAATCCCATGATGCAGAAATAATATTGTGATCAACAGCAAGCAGTGGAGTTATGGGGGAATCTGAGGGCAACCTGTTCATACTTTTTATTGAACCTGCACCGTCGACTCTGCTTTTAATCCTGAGAGGGTATTAAAATAGGTAGCAGTGAGTTGGCCAATAGTAACATGTGTTGGGTAATAGTGGAAACTGTTATTTACTGTGGATGTGGGGGGTCCTTGCAGTCAGGCGTGGGGTATTTGTTCAACTTTGGGGACCCCCCCGCCATGAACCTTTTCCCATCCCCGGCAGGCTTCACACTAGGATACCACTAGGTCAGAAAGCGGGTGCTGAACCGGGGAAGTGGGGTGGGGGAACAAGATTCAGTTAACCGTGATCATTTTTCTCCTGCAAAGGATGACTAGGATGACTAGGCAATTAATCATTATTTCCAGACAGGGCCTTTCTTTCAAGAAAAATTGCATTCTGGCAAGTATAGGGTTTGTTCACTTCAGTTGAACCAATTGGACTATTACACCTGGGGACAGTCATTTCTAAAAGGAACATCCAAGAATGAAACTGGGCTGCCCCTGTGGCATTGAACATTCTGTGGACCCAGTTCCTGCAGCACCTGCCGTCTCTCTGGCTCTCCCATCCTCCATCATTCTCTCTCTCTCTCTCTCTCTCTCCCTCTCGCGCTCTCTCCCTCTGTCTCTCTCTCTCTGTTTCTCTTTTTGTTATTTTGTATTTGTATTTATTGTGTTTCATATAGCGCCTTTGTCCAAAGCGCTTTACATAGAACAGTCAGCAATATAATAAATCAGAATGCAAATCAGCATTCAAAAACAGTAACATTCAAACTGTGTTCATAAATAGTAACAATCAGTTAGCATTCCTGGGAGTAATCAGTCAATCAGTGTTTATAAACAGTAACAATCAATTAGCATACATAAGAGTAAATGAATCAGTGTTCATAAGCAGATTAAATCAATTAGAGGACTGTAGAAGGTGGGTTTTAGAGAGGAATGGAACAGAGGATAGGAAGTAATGGAGCGAAGAGACAGGGAAAGCATGTTCCAGTGAAGAGGGGCTATGACCTGGAACGAGCGAAAACAGGATTGGGCACAAGGGGGACGTGGGACATTGAGTCTAAAGAGATTAGTAGAGCAGATGAAGCGAGATGGAGAGTAAAAAGAAAGGAGAGATGCAAGGTAGTCAGGAGCAAGGCGATAGAGACATTTGAACACAAGATAGAGAAAGCTGTATTTAAGTTGAGAATAGAAGGGCAACCAGCCAAGAGAGGCCAGGGAAGGAGAAATTGGGTCATGGTAGGAGAGAAGACAGAGTGAGCAAATTGAAGAATGATAGATAGATTTAAGAGGAGCAAGGTTTGAGTGGGGAAGACCAAAGAACAGAACAGAACAATAGAATAGTCGGGAGAAGACTAGTGAGGAGATGAGGAGTTTTGTAGTGTGGAAAGTGAGAAAAGGGTGGACTTTGTGAATGTTGCAGAGATGAAATCGACAGGCGCAGGATGTAAGTGAGATGTGGTGGTCAACGGAAAGATTAGAGTCAAAGTAAATGCCAAGATTGCAGGTGGAGGGAGAGATTGAGAGACAGGAGGGAGAAAAAGAGATGGAAGAGGAAGGAGGTTGGGAGATGAGAGTGTTTGCGGGAAAGAATAGGACGCCCATTTTTTCGGCATTGAGAGTGAGGAAGTGAGAGGTCATCCAAGACTTGATGGCGGTGAAGCAGGATGAGAGATTTTGATGAATGTCTGAGGAGAAAGAATAGAAGGATAGAAAGAGCTGGGTGTCATCAGCGTAGAAGTGGTGTGACACACTAAAGGATGAGATAATGGGGGCAAGAAAGGAAGTATATAAGGAAAATAGAAAGGGACCAAGGACTGAACTTTGAGGAACGCCATGGACCAGAGGATGTGAGGAAAAGTGTTGCCACCCCAAGCGACAGCAAAGGTACGGTTGGAAAGGTAAAATGAAAACCATGATAGAACAGACCCACGCAGACCAAGGGAGGAGATAGAGTCCAGGATCAAAGAATGATCTACAGTGTCAAAGGCAGCAGACAGATGAAGTTAAATAATAATAGATGAGTGTTTGGAGTAGCGAGCAGTGAGAAGAGAATTAAGTACGTAGGTAAGGGCTGTTTCAGTTGAATGGTAGGGGAGGAAACCAGACTGAGTCGGAGGAAGGAGAGATAGGCTCGATACAAATGATGAGATTCGTGAAAAAACAAGGCGATCAAGGAGTTTGGATAGAAAAGGTAAGAGGGCTATAGGATGGAAATTAGAAGCAAGAAGGGGGTTAGCTGTAGGTTTCTTTAGGATAGGTATGATGATTGCATATTTAAAGGCAGTAGGAAAGGTAGAGGTGGTGTGACTAATGTTAAAGAAGGAGGTTTCCAGAGGTGGGAAAACTTTGGGGATATGTGAAGAGGGGATGGGGTCAGTAGGGGCTGCTGTAGGGTGAACGTTGGTCAGGAGGAAAGCCATATAATAGTCTGTTACAGGAGGAAAGGTAGAAACAGTGCTGGAGGGGGTAGGGAAGAATAAGGGGGAGGAGTTATAGGAAGGTGTAGATAGTATGTCCTGGCGTAGGGAGTGCACTTTGGAAGAGAAGAAATTGGCAAGGTAAGATGCTGATAGGGATGAGTTGATGGACGGGTCAGGTGTAGGAGGAGAGAAAAGTCAGGTTAGGGTTTGGAAGAGACGTTGAGGATGAGTGGATTGACTGTGAAGAAGGTCAGAGAAGTCGATACGTTTGGCAGACTTAATACAGTTGTCGTATAGGATGTGATAAGATAAATAGGTTGCTTGGTTAGTAGGAGAACAGTGTTTGCGCCAGTGCCTTTCAAGGCAGCGAAGAAGGCGGCGCATAGAAGAGAGATGAGGAGAGAGCCAGGGTTGGGCAGGTTTGTGAGTGGGCCGAAAGGAAGAGAGAGGGTAAAGTTGATCAAGGCTGGATGTAAGACATGAAGAGAGAGTGGACGAAGCTTCATCTACAGAGAGAGAGGAGAAGTGTGTGAGAGATGGTAGAGAGTGTATGCAGTTATCTCGGAAGAGCGAGGAGTAAAAATTGCGTAGATCACGCCCAAAGAAAGTCTTAGTGGAGGAGAGGGAGGAGGTGCTAGAGGGAGTAGGCGGGAGCAAGGAAGCTGAGATTAGGGTGTGATCTGAGAGGTAGACAGGGGGAGTAGATATGGAGGAGGCAGTAAACGATGAGGTGAAGATCAAGTCGAGGGTAGTACCAGAGGTATGAGTGGGGGGAGTGGGAAGTGGGGGAAGTAGGTGAGAGTCAAGTATTGATAGGAAGGGGTATGTTGGATGAGTAGAGGAAAGATGAAGATTAAAGTATCAGAGCAGGACAAAAGGTGTAGGACTAGGTAGAATGTGACCAAGAAGGTGGTCAATGTCTTCGCAGAATGAGCCAAGTGGTCCAGTCGGGCGGTAGATAATGAGAAGAGAAATGGCATGAGGAGCAGTGAAAACTTTATATATAAATTCAATTGAGGAATATTCTGGTAAGGGTAAAGGTGATGGAATAGATTAACATTTAGGACTGTAGAGTAAGCCAACACAGCTGCCGCCGCGTCCATTGGCACGAGGGACATGTGCAAAAGAGGATAGAGAAGTAGTAAGAGAAGCAGCAACAGTTGTGTTATGTGGGAGAATCCAAGTTTTTAGTTATGCAGAGAAAATGAAGATGTAAGGCACAGAAAAAGGTACAGAACTGCCATGGTCTTGTTGCAGAGGGATCTTGCATTCCATAGTCCAAGGTCGATGGTGGTGGAAGTGTCAGTAAGTTGTGGGTAGATGAGAATTAAGATTCCTGGGTGGAGTAGTGGAGTGGTAGTCGGTATGAGGGATGATTGAAGGGGACGGGTAGGTATGGAGATAGTCATAAGGATGATAAGCAGTGCCTTGAGGCTGGACCAGAGCACGGTAGGTGGAACAAATGATGATGGGAACAGGCAGGGTGTAGCATGCTCACAGGGACTTTTGCCACGGATACACCACGGACAGCTGCAGACAGCTGTGACCCACTTCGCTGCGGCTTCACCTGAAGGCGGGGGTTTCTGCCGCAGGTGAGCGAGCGTGAGCGAGGTTGGTGAGCGTGGCCTCTGCTTCGATGGTCTGTTGCTAGGCAACAGACAACAACAGTGCGCATTCAGGTGATGCCAGCAGGTGGTGGAAGGGCAAGCTGGTGAGGCCAGCTGTGCTGCTGCACAACGGGGTGGCCCAGAAAGATGGCAGGCAGCTGGTTGGAGAATTGTTCATTTGGCAAGTTCTTTCTGGCACTGAAATACACACCAATACAAGCAACATCTATTTTGAGAGCACCCGGAAAGCATTGTCTTCAATTTTGTATCAGGAAGATTGGATACAAAAAGGGAAACACAAATTGTAGATATCTTTTAAAACACCAACATCACACAAAACAGAAACTAAAAAAGCAACACTAAATATAATGTATTCATGTATGTTGCAGTTCAAAATTGTCACACACAAGAAAAATGGACACGGAACAGAAACATTTTCTGACACATGGTGGTAAATCATAACATTTGCCGGCATGTCCTGCCATTCCATGATGGCCCCCATAAAATTAACTTCTTTAAATTAAGATGCAATGACCTAATGAAAGCATTCCCTGCATCATTCAGAAGCAGCTTGTTATGGATTGGGAGTCTTGCCGATATATTCTTTAACCACAGTGCAATGCAGCACAACAATATATAACAACATCGTTGTAATAGCTTCTACAAACTGGTTGACACTAAAAAGACCTTTCATCATGATGCGTTCTTTCTCCGCCCTAGTTGATTGAGACCATGGCCTCGCTACATAGTCCTGCAAGTCCTCTGACAGATAACTAAAGATGTCTCTATCTCGGCCTTCCCAGGCCCAACAGAAGCATCTACAAAACATCCTGTGGTGTGATGTTATGTATGTGAAAGTAATGAAAGACAATCCGAGGCAGCAGGCCTCTGTTCTTCCCACCAGATGTCACTGTCTCAAGTACACACCCACAAGCAGCCAGTGTTCGTAAATGACATTTCACTAGTGCCAAAAAGAAAACAGACAGAACAAGATCAGCACATTCTGGGTGCTTAAGGACAACATAAAGCAAAATGAAATCAGAATTACCCTATGTGCCTTGAGGGGGAATGCCTCATCACAGACACCCCACACTTGTGTTGCTTTTATTGCAGAAAGGATACGTTCAAACGAAAGGAAGTTTAACCTACAACTTCAGCTTCCTTTGCCCATGAGTAAACAAACCAGTAGGTCCAAAATAATCCTATAGATACAATGTGATATAGTATCTATACCACCTTCCCTCTGTCTAAAAACAATAGTCACCCTCCCTCTCTGGCCACTTGTACCCCTATCCCTGACCTCGGCTCATGCTGGATTTTCTAGCACCATAGACACATCCAGGCTTTTCCAGCTCTCCATCGCCTTTAATATATTTCCGTATTGGCCTCTTTCCGCCATCGTGCCTGACAGGCTTGGAACCAATTTGGCATTTCGACACACAGGGACTGATTCATGGAATATTTGCCTGGTTCAAAGTCAATTTGCACTGCTGAAAAGGGACTTTGCACTGCCGACACAAACCCTGATTCATGGAACCGTGCAAAGTGTATTTTTGCAAGGCAAAGTCCGGGCAAAGTCAGCGCATCGTCATTTTTGCAGTACAAAATGACTTTGTCCGGACTTTACACGGCAAGAATATACTTTGCACAGTTCCATGAATCAGGGTTTGTGTCGGCATTGCGAAGTCACCTTTCAGCAGTGCAAATTCAATTTGAACCGGGCAAATATTCCATGAATCGGGAAAATACATGCATTCGGTTTTCTAAGTGTGAACCATTGTGTTTTTGCAATCAGAGTTTAAATGTGTGTGTATTTTGCACTGCCAATCTACTGAATGCTAATAGAAAAGGAATCCATGAATTATTCTGTATTCTATCCCAGAATGGTGAACATTAAGCCCTGATCTTTCAGGCACACACCAACTCTGTCCTAGTGTAAAGTGACAAGGGTGTGTATGTAAAGTCAGTATTGTTGCAAATAAAACTTATTAATGCACTTCAATGTAGATGGGGGAATATGGTTGCCAATTGGATCGGTATTAGTTATTTTTACAATTTCAATTATACTTTTTTTGGTTTCGTTAAATATTTTAACCTTTTCAAAACACATTCAAATTACAATATTGTTTCATTGCAAATGTACTGACATTCAAGTTACATTTTTGATTAAAACACTGTGAAAAAGTCGCACAAATTCATCACGTATCACACATAATCTCACAAGATAAAACATGATAAAAGCATTACAACAATTAAGATCATGTTAAAATCAAAATTATATTCTCAGAGTTTCAAATTATTTAAAAAGGATACTGTAGCTATATTTAAGGAAATATTCTCGGCATTAAATATTCTTGCCCACATTTCATCACTCGAGAGTCAATTAAAAGCTCCATAAAACTTATAAAAACTCTCCTTCCTGGGTTGAGACAAGGCTGGGCATTCAGTAAAAAGATGTTTTAAAGTTTCACTTGCTAAAACATCATTGCAAAAGCAGCATCTATTGTTATGAGCATGATCTTTCCATCGAATTACCAGAACGGTCTTGGTGGGCCACAAATCCAAATGAAGTTGTAACAGAGCATTCCGATATATGGAGTCTGGAAATTTTGATAGATATTTTGGAAGCTGTTTTCGCATTGTAATAGTAAAGCAGGCAATTTTCATTACCCGATATCTTTGGCATAGAGCCCATAGATTAATCCATTCAGATTCATATAGCTTCCTTTTGACTCCATCTGGGTTTGCTGTCGATAATTGTTCTTCAATATAATATTTTGTCAATAATGATATGCAATAATCTTTCCAAAGAGTTAAATCATTATTGCCGTGAATGTCCAATGCAGCTTCTGCTATTATAGGAATTAAAGTGGTTCTGTGCTCATCTTGCAACAAAATGTTTCTGTATAAAGCCAATGTCTGCCAATTTCCCACTGCTTGCAATGATGTTAAGCTAAGCTCATAACGAAGAACTAAAATTGGGGTTCTTCTAGGCAATCCCAGGAACGATTTCCAAAATGTGCCCTCATGTACATCCTCTGACAAGCTGGCCTGCCGCCTGCTGCGAAGGCAATACCGTCTCTCTGTCCTAACCAAGAAGAGAGCGCATATCTCTGCGGCATCTACAACTTGGCTGAACTCTTTAAAATCTGCAAGGAACTGGCCAATCCTGCCGCAGTCTCTACCTCTCCTGTCCCCTCCCAGGCCCTCTGCATGGCACTGGCTTCTCACTTCATCTCTAAAACTCAGGGCATCCTGTCCTCCCTCTCCACCTATCCCCTCCCTCCCTGGCTCCCTCCCTCCCTGCTCTTCCTCTGGCCTTTTTGCAGCCTCCTCTCCTCCCTCCTTCTCTGCCTTTCCTCTGTTCTCCGCTGACGAGGTTTCTAGACAAGTCTGATCTATGAAAGTCTCATCAAAACAGGTTCACCCCTGTTCCTCCAAAACCATAAAGGACCACATTGACTGCCTGGCTCCTGCCCTGGCTGATTTCTGCAATCATTCCTTCGCCACTGGAGTCTTCCCATCTGCCCTGAAGCACTCCCTTGTGCACCCGCTTCTTAAGAAACCCTCTGCAGACCCCTCCTGCCTGGCTAACTATCGCCCCTTCTCCATCACTCACTTCTTGGGCAAGCTCCTGGAGAAACTGGCCATCTCCCAGCTTAATCTCCACACTGAATCTGTTGGTTGTCTTCATGACCATCAGTCTGGCTTCAGAGCTGCTAGAAGCACGGAAACTGCTCTCCTAAAACATCAGTGAAGACCTGCTCTCCGACCTTGACTCTAACACCCCTTGCGTCCTCATCCTGCTTGATCTCTCTTCTGCCTTTGATACTGTCAACCATGCCATCCTGCTCAACCGTCTCCGTGATGACCTGTGTGTCACTGGTCAGGCTCTGGCGTGGTTGACTTCTTTCCTCTCTGACCGACCCTCCCAGGTCCAACTTGGCCCTTCCTCTCTGCTAACTTTTTCTCTACCTGTGGTGTCCCACAGGGGTCTAACCTCTCTCCCTGCACTGCTTTCCTGGCAACCCCCGCACTTGGTGACTGTTTTCTGTATCCCTACGGTCCCACCTCCAGCACTTGACAGCGGACGTCTGCACTTACCCTTTGCACTTGCCACCTGCTGGCTGTCCTTTTACTTACTGTTTATTTATTGTCTTATCCCATGTAAAACACTGTCCTCTCCCGCCTTCTCCCCCGCAATTCTCCTCCTTCCCCTTCCCATGCACTTGAGTGATCTGAATGTCACCTGGCCTAGTAGGATCGTTGTCTGTCTTCCCTCTGTTCCCCCTCCCTTGCCTCGTCGCGCCTTGAAACACTTGTGTATAGGCGCATTATAAATGCCATATCATATCATATCAGATTTTCCAATTTGGGTTGATCTGATGGCTTTTTAGAGTGGCCACCATATATAATTACCGGGATTACTTTCTGCACATAAAAGATTAATATAGTAGCTTACAATAGATTTTGCAATGAACTCACAATAAACCCTGTGTTTGGGCTGTTAAATTATTAATTTGATTAAAAACATCTATTTTATAAGTTCTCCTGAGCTGATGTTTATGTTGACCCCTAAATATCTATACTCTCAAACAATTTCCAATTTGTCACTACCTAACCACCATTTTTCTTTTACTGTTTGGTGCCATTTTGTCCCAGGTAGTATATTCCTAGGGCATCTAGCTGCCTTTGCAATCGAATAGGCATTTGATGAATGCTTACATAGTCGTCAGCAAACAGTAATCATGAAATGTTTGTGGATCCTAGCTTCGGCAGAAAGGATCGTGGAGTTTCCAAAGATTGAAACATATCATGGATGTAAAAGTTAAACAGCAGTGCTGCAAGGGCACAACCCTGCTTCAGCCCTCTTCGAGTAGGAATTTCCTCAGATAACACTCCGTCCTGATTAAGTTTGACTCTAATGGACGTCTAATTGTGTAATTGTTGAAGTAGATATAATAGCGCTGGGGGAAATTTACACTCTTCAACTTTTGGCATAGCACCTTTCTAGAGGTCTAGTGATTAGTTATTATTCATCACTGAATAAAAGGGTTGATTCTTCCATGAATATAGGACTGGATGAAATCTCATGCCTAAGGGTGGATGAACCTCTGCCAAACTGACCTCTTGGGACGAGCCAAACTTCCCTTGTGATATACAAAGTTCACATGAGATTTGGAAGCGACAACTAACAACCATAAATCACACCCAAACACCTGCAAGTGATTCAGTTTGTTGGGCATACATAAGCGGGCCATCCAGAACCACCGACCATCCCACAGAGCTTCAGTGGGCCAATCAGATCCTCCACACTTCTGGAGATCTTGCAGAAGAGGATAAAATAGTCCAGCACACTTCCAGGTTCTCTATGGTTTATGATTGGCTGTTTAAGGAAGGAACATGGCTTATCCAAATGGGCAGTGAGCAGGAAAGCATGTGTTGTAACCACTGAGATCATTATATATGAGCATTGTTCACATTGTATTCCCTGTCAGTGTCATTTTATGTTTTCTTGTGTTAGTTTTGTGAAGTTCCTCACATAATGATTTTCTCTTTGTGGAACCCTCCGTGAAGCCTTTCTGGTTGTTTGGTTCCTGACTTCCCACCTCTCTCCTTTCTCCCCACTAGCCCAAAAAGAAAAAAACATTGAAAAAGAGAAAACCTTTCTGAAAAGCCTTTCTGAAGCCTTTTTCGGTTGTTTGGTTTTTATCCATTTCGATTAACTTTCCATCATCTACTTCAACAAAAGGACAAAACAAACCTTTTGTGAACCACTTTGATACTGTCTTTTAATCCCTCTACGTTTCAACCCCAAAATACAGAACAAGAAAACCATTGAGAGACGTTTGTCCTAGTAGAATCTCCTTGTGAAAACGTTTTCCTTAATGCTCCCCAACCCAACAAATAGTTATAGAGCAATTTCATCTCTTTATGAGCATCTCATTTTGGATAAGGATGCGTGTCAGCAGTAACAGGAGGTGAGAAAGGAAGAGGGAGAGGTGGAGGAGCAGCTGGAGGGGTAACAGGAGGAAGCAGAAACTGAGGGGCAGCAGAAGGACAAACATGAAGAGGGGGGATGAAGGGTGGCGGCGGAATGAGGTGGGGAACTATGAGAAGGCATATGAAGAGCAGTGGGAGGCAAATGAGGAGAAGGATGAGGGGGAGGAGAAGGAGGTATAGCAGTGAAGGGTCCGGAAGAGGAAGAGGCTAACCAAACTGAGGCTCATGGCTCATATTCTGTGGATTAGGAAAGGGTACTGATCCAAGATTTTCCAGTCTGGATCGCTCATGTGTGTGGAAGTACTTCTCCCTTCCTGAAAGGAATTACTGGGAGAAATGTTTGCATTTGTGTACAATCTTTGTGTTAAAGTAGTGGGCAAAAATTGTGAGCATTACACAGTGGGAACAACTCCAATGTGTAACCCCATTTCACAGAGGCATGCATTGACTTAATATATGCATGTGCCATTTGCTTCCTCAGCCCCATGGTATTCACCTCTATTTTTGCAGAGGAAGATTCTGCCAGCACATCTGGAGATGCAGAAAGTTCACCATCACCACAGAGCACGGCAGCCTGAGAAAAGTAGTTTGATAACATACCAAAAACTACACAAAATGGCACGATGGTTAATGGCCATTCTGAACAGTAATTAGGTCAATTCGATAAAAATGTTATATTTAAATTGATCATCTTTTATTTTTTTCACATCAGGAACATATTATATATGTCAGCACCTGGTATGATGAACTGTAGTTACATTACTGTATCTTAATCTTTTCTGTTTTAGAAAAGTTTAAAATGTGAGTGTAGTAGCCAACCTGTCTTTTTTGTAGTCTGGAAATACGCCAAAAACTACAAAACGGTAGTGGGCATTTTGGTTTGAATTCCTGCATTTAAGTGGATTTCATACTATTTCTATAAATCAGGAACTTATATATTTCAGCATTAAGTATGATCATTGTAGTTACTTTACTTTATCTTTAACTTTTGTGTTTTAGATAAGTTTAACACGTGAGTGTAGTATTCATTGCGTATTTTTGGAGGCCAGAAATACATTAAAAACTACAAAACCGTCCACTATGGGTAGCAGCCATTTTGTTTTGAATTCCTGCATTTCGGCCAAGATTTAAATGTGAATGCAGTAGAGATCGGCTGGGACATTCCACCATGTGGAGGAATACTTTCTGTAAGTTATATCGTTTGTATTCATGTTATTGTTAATTACTGAATACACAAGCAATACGTTATTAACATATATTTGTAATTTCAGTTCTAGAATGAAACTGAGACTAGCTTTTGAATTAATTCAACAACAACTATATTATTGGTAAAATCACAAACAGTGGCTAAGCATTTTAATTACAGAAAGTGGCACTATATATGATGCTCATTGATTATCTCTATATGTTGATAGTTGGAGAAGTAACATTATTATACTTTTTATTTATCTCTCAATACAGTTTTGCAATGGAATTCAGACATAATACAGTCTGTTATTACACTTACAAGAGGAATGCTGAGCCTTCCCTGATATATAATTAGACTATTACATTTAAGTAAGTAAACATATATAATTCTCCTTGTATAAGCAATAAGAGTAATTTGCATATTTATATATGTTTTCTCTTTTCATAGGGACTGAATGGTCTATTAACTACTGAAGACTCTCAAGAATAAGTCTAGGGGCCGTGCCAAAAAAAAAAAAAAAGAATATAGTCTAGGACTGAAAATCGGTTATATGTTGCATAAAGATACAGAAGGATCTACCATCCGAAACGCGTTGAGGCAAATATATTTTTGGGAGTTCTAATCTGATGATAGATTAATATTTTATTGAATCTTTCATCACTTTTTAAATTGTTTACCTAAATACAAGAATGTATTGCGAATATTGTGCAGATACATATGGTTGAAGTTTTCTCCAAAAGTACTGTATTAGAATTTTATTTTTGAACACTAATAATGGAGTAGCACCATTTTTGCATCATTGACCTGGCAGATCTTCTGGTCCATGGCCACTATGCCCTTTGTAGACTGGCAATTACTGATGAAACATGTCGTTGACAAGGTGAAAGTTGTGCACAAAGCAAGAAACATGCATGGGGCGAAGAGATTCAAGCCATTGTCTGCAGCAACAAAGTCCAGCTGTGTGTTATGATCTTAGCTCCTTCGCCACCACTTCCTTCAGCTTCTCAGGGATCTCAATGAGCACGTGGCCTCTGACTTCGAACCCTTTCATACACAAATGACCTCATGACAGACCGCTTGCCTTTGCTGCCTTCGTGGATTACATAGTGAATCACACACACACCTCTAAGTTGACATAATAAAAGAAGTTCACCCAACGTGCAGTCAGAACCATGTAGGCAACGCTATGTCTACTAATCCTCATGCCCATGGTCAAGTGGACTTTCTGTACCATTCCCACTGCAAAAGGTACCTCGTTTTACACTCTGGTACTGCCTTACAGCAAAAGTAACGTTGACTGGTAACTGTCCAACAATGAGCGACTTTACTAATGAACTGACAGAAATTGAGGATTTTAAACAAAGGAATACATCAAGAGGTCAATAGCCATGAGGTTGGTTGTATACGATTAAATGTTAGCAGTAGAAATGGGCCCTCTGTCATCCAACCTTTGATATGTTTGTCAATGCTCAAAAGTCTTCATCACACTGACCTGGTGCTTAGGGGTAGTATCATCTTGGCATCCGAAACAATGTTGGCACACCAGCAACGCTTTCTTGGATGATGGTAGGGCTATGGATAGATTGTGATTGACTGCTGGGGGGGAGCCTACAATTGAGGTCCTGTGTCATCATCCCACTCTTGTGCATGGTGCAGAATTGTGTGGGACCGCAAACATGCAGTACTCTAGGTCCCTGGTGCACCATGGCAAATAGCTTAAGTGTACAGACAGTGATGAAATGTTGTTGAACTTTGTCCTAGTTCAACAAATCCACACGTCTATGCACATCAGACAGTGAAGAATGTGGTAGGGGTGTGGATGTGGTTCTGCCATTGATGGTTTGGCTACAAGACATCAAAATTGAGCATTTGCAAATCTTAAAGATTGTGTTTGAAAGACATTATATATATGAGGATGAGTAGCTTTGACTTTCCCTCCCATCTCTATAACTGTAGAATTGTCCTTGTCCTCCTTTCTATCAGTGTTTTACAGAATCATATGTTGCTGCTGCCTGTACTCGGATGTGTAATAATCATTATCCAGCTGCATTGTCATAATTTTTCATCAGACACACCAAATAGTAAAAATGCCTTCATTTTTCCATGGCTGATATGAAAGGACCTTTTGAGACACATGCCTCCCCAATCCGCTCCCAAGATTTCTGATTTTTCTATGTTACAAGTATGTGAACTGGCAACACAAAGCCAACACTCTCTTATCTAAAAAGATTTCTAAGATTTTTCATATGCAAAAGCTTTCTAATACAATTGATTCACAAAAAGAGTTGTAAGCATTTCATTTTTCAGAAGCACTTTTAAGGGCTTGGATGTACCTGTCGCTGCTTGAAAACAATTCCTCAGTCTGACAAGCGATGGCACACACATTTATTTCGTGAAAGATGATCACTGGGGTTCTCTCCTACACTCAGTCATGGCCCGATCCCTTTTTACACATGTGTCCTATTGGGTCTTGATTAAATGAATGTTTTTGTGAGGAGACCTTTGTGAGGTAATATGCCTCCTCACCAGTTTGGGTGTGCATTCTAAGTCCAACCCCACCAATCTAATTGCTGTCATTAATGTTGAATGTCTAATTGTCAGCCCACATCTCCATAGGCCAAGTCTATAAAAATGGAGGCGTCAATTTTGGATTCAGATGGCTGTGTCATAGCAGTCTCCTGATTATGCCATGGTCCTCTTCAACAGTCTTCTGTGTCACAGGCCTCTCCCTGTCACTTATGTGAAAGCACAGCATCTGCTGCCCTCCAAGCATCCATAATTGCCTCATGGGTTTGTGCTTGTCTGCTCTGTGGATCGTGCTTGTGCGCATTTCTGTCTTCTCTGAAGCTACTTCACACTTGCAAACAGAAATCATGATCCTCTCTCGTGAGAAATGTGTGTCACTGTCTAAACACCTTTCAGGATGTTGGCTTATGGTTATGCAGGCAGTAAGTCTACAGATGTTGTGAATTGGGGAGCAGTCATGCAGATCTTGTGTATACCTCGTATACCTCGTCAATGGTTGGCATCAAGCATGTGGTCTTCCGCAGCCCTCAGGGTCCCTCCCACCCTACTTCCCAGCCTCAGAGATGGTACTTCATCAAAGTGCTCACAATCAGGTGTCTGTGTAATCCTGCATCAAGTTAAGCAGCATACTCATATGCCTTCACCTAAATGGCAGATGAGCATAAAGCTAACAGGCAGTACTCAAATAGAAAACATAACACCTTTTCTGCCACTCAATTACAAAGTAATACACATGAGGAAATGGCAAGCAGCCAATGGAATGATCATACCTCAAATAAAGCAAGTTTAAAGCCACACACAACATGCATCTTCTGCTATTTTGACAGTATCTTCATGCACAACAGAAAAAAACCGGAGTGGTGCACCATTCTGAGTATTAACACATCTCCTAATCATTACAATGATTATATATTGTGATAATAATTATTTTTTCCTTTTTAGATATATATTTTATTAGTATTTAGTGGTTTAACATAATCTTCAAAACACTACTCAAACTAAGACAAGAGGTGTATGCATCACACTCTGCAGTCAATAACATTCACATTCAAGATTCCAAATTCCAAATATACAAAATACAACATACTCAATATTCAATCTCATTTTCTACAGCTAAAAGCTGAACCTTATCTGTTAGATGGAACAATGCCTATGTTGTCCTTTTTTGGCTAATCCTTCAATTTGAACTCAGTGGTCCTCGAGTATGAAACGGTTGACAAACATATTTTTATCCTTGAACCTCTGATACGAGACCAAAGTTCTTCATCTGACATAGTTATTTAGAAAAATGCCATTTCCATTCCTTAGGCACCAGGAAGACGCCAACTGAATGTTTCGATTATTCTATTGTGCCAACTTGGAGATAAAAGCAAGTATGGTATTCCAAGCGCCAATAACTTCCCCTGTTAATTGATTTAGACAGAACTTTAAAAATATATGTTTCCTGTCGCGGCACGGTATCATAGTTAAATACAACAGCATGCATAGTTTAGTATGCATAACTTTCATGAGTCCGCTTAAACATCAACATAATATATAACAATCCTCAACTCACATTTTAACACTGAATTAATGCAGAAACATTCTTATCTTAAAATCAGGTTTTCACCATCTACCAGCTTGCATTCTAGAGCAAAATGTTACCTGTCTCAAACCACTGCAAGCAATATCTCAGCTTCTCAATCCTTAATCTACCCAAACAGGGTAAAAATGTATCTGAGATCAAAGATGCCATTAGAAACCAACCTTTAATTGTCAATGACCCTGTGAGTTTGTGAGTTTGTCAACAGACAGTATTCTAAGGTATTTAATTTTCTCGACCACCTGTAACAGGTTTTTCCCAATAATCCACCTGGCAGTAGATCTAGCTTTATCTCGCAAACCACATTTTATTGGCCTTAGAATGACTGGGGCTTGGATGGTTATTTTGACTCAATGGTCCATGTGTACTAGCAATCGTTGTGATCCAACTCTGGTGGTATCGGGCATAATAATATCATCCTCATATGCCATGTTTTGAATGTGCTTAGTGGTAAATTTAGGAGAAAGGGTCCAGGCTGTTTACAGAGCCAACAGTAAATCTGCTAAGTACAAATTAAAAAGCAGAGGCACTAGGATGAACCACTGTAATAAAACTCAAGAGGTCTTGATCTCATCTGGCAAGGCCCAGTCTGAGTGAGTGTAATTATTACTGACTAATGCTCATAGAATGCAATAAGCTTTGTTAACAGCCCAGAATCTTTCAACTTGAACCATAAATGCACTTGAGAGACAACATCAAAGGTATAAGTACAATCTGAAAAGGCTAAAAGTAATGTTGTCTCCTTGTCTAGAAACAGTAAGACAAGACCATTACATGTGGCAAACACACCTGGTCTAAAACCCATCTGAGCTGTGATGAAAAACCCTTTATTCTCATCCGGCATGCTAGGATGTAACAATAACACTTTTTCCAAGAATTTTTCAAGCACGTCAAAAAGAGATATATTTATGAATGGGGAGTGAGGGGCTTTTTTGCCAAGGATTTGGGGATCTAACCTGGAAGATAACACCCTGAAAGAGGGGCATGGATGATTGGCCTTAAAGACTGGGCACTGTTTTTAGTAATTACAGAGACCATCTGGACCAGGAGCTCCTGATGTTTTAAGTTTAGGTTTAAGCTCTCTATTCTCCTCCTTCGAACCGAAAGTCCAGCTGCATTTAGACGAATCCCTTACAATCTATGTGCCCAGAAATGGGGATCGAGGGTCATATATAGTTTTAATGGTCTGTTATCATCTACTTTTTTGGAATTACATTTGCTTAAAATTCCTGCAAGTCTACATTGATATTACTGTTCAGTTGCCAAAATACTGATTCTTGATGTCTTCTAATAATATAAATAATTTCTTACCATTTATCCCTGGTGTTTTTTTTTGTTGATGAATCAAGAAATGCAAGTACTGTATATTCAGTCTCTTATGTATCTTCCTATACATTTCCATGTATGGACCGCAAACAACCCCCTAGACATCTAAGCGCTATACCCTGCAGAAAAGTGTGACTTTAATAAAACGGGGGTATCATAATTCTGCGCCTCAAAGACAGCAGATTCTCAGTTTCACAAGCAGAGCATTTCATGGCACCTCAAATTTGTGTCCCTTTGCTAGGTCATGTTTGAAGTGTGAAATGATCATCAGGCATTTATATTTATTTTGTGACTGGGGAAGATTAGCAAGGGTGTACAATTTTTAAATCTGCTTCTTAGAAAAACTTGACTCTGTCATGGAAATGGAAATGGGGGCCAGTGTAGGTTCCTTGCTACAGCGGTGAGGAGGTCTTCTCATCTAGGGTTGTCCTTAACCACTCTAGCTGCCACATTAAGAACATTTGTAGTCTTTGAAGAATCTTTGTAGACTCACCAAGATAAAAGCCATTATAATGATAATTCTGTGCACCAATGGTGGCACAGGTATGGTAGTTTCCCTGGGATAACATAGGAAAGACCTAAGTCAAGAAAAAGAATCAAATATTAATTTGTGGCTTTTACAACAGCCCCAAATCGCTGATTCATAGAGAATGCGGAATCAGAGCAGACTCCTGGACTCTCATTATGACAGGATGTGACTATGACTGAATCAGAGATGGGAAGTTGATTATGGAGTTAATTCATTTTAGCTTCATGCAATTTGGTGGCTAATAGAAAGAGTTCACTTTTCAGTTGGTTAGGGCTAAACCAACTCTCTTGCATCCATTTTACGATTCACGTTAACTAGATTTTTTATTTTATAGCAAATCTCCTTCCCCTGAGATTACAAATCTTCTGTCCATCATCTGCACAGTTGTGGAACAGGGCTCTCTCCTGGCAGAGTAGGAGAGAGGTTTGACAGGTTTGAAAATGTGTAATATAAGCATTAAAATTGGAGGGAGATAAGCAACTCAATACTTACAGGGCACAACATGAAGGAATGTATTTCTACTCAAAATTGGATATCGTGGAGGAATTATTGAATCTGGCTCAGAACTTCCACTGATACACCTGCCACCTCTCTTTAAAATGTAAGCAGAATATGGCGGCCAAGGCTGCCAGAGGGGGCAGACAGGTTAATGAGCATTAACAATGTAGCACGGCCAGCACCCAAGTATTTGACAGATTACCTTTTACATATCAGAAAGCTGGCTCTGTGTCTGAGTGTGGTCTAAAACCGGGCTAACCGTCTCTTTGGACCTTATTGTCGTCTAGATGGGCATGCAGCTGGGCCACAGTGTCTTCATCCAAAAGGTCACAAAGTAAGGATAATTCATGGTGGATCTAAAATGTTCACAAATTGAATAATCAAGTGAAGGAGGGAGGAGCCAGGCCTGCTTTGGGCACTTGTGGACCCCGACAGAAAGTGGACATGAGAAGTGTAGGTTGCTCTCAAATGCGTATTCTTTCTACTGAATCTTGATATGTACTGCACCAGTCAGGCAGCACTTTGATACTCTTTAAAATAGAGCAATTGACTACCAAATATTCTGAATTGGAACTTTTAGGTTGATTATGCAAAAACAGAGCTGAGCCAACATGTTCTTTGTGTATTCTGATGCCTGCATGCATATATTCAAGCCAGGTCATGCTTCCCACAGATAATGAATGGCAGGTCCTGCCTTTACCCCAGCAATGAATAATCAAATGTTGCTATGTTGTCACCTGGAGGGAATTACATTGCTGTCTGGAGCGACCTGAAACAGCATGAACAGACAGTAGAGCAAGGCGAGCAGTGACCCTTGCAAATGTATTTCTTTACAATCTATAGGATAGAGGCACGTATAGTGCAATCCCCATGGTGCAATGAAGATGACCAATTTCCCCCACCAAGAAACCAAGAGGACTGATATATTTTTGCAGGCACATTTAGTATTCATAATGCTGTCCTCCCATGAGCCCAACATTTTACGGTTCATCTGAGGAAGATTCTTAATTGGTCTTGGAAGTTTGAGACGAATACCAATCAGTCAGCTAGACATCCCACGATTATGTGTGCCAACCTGCATGCCAAAAATAATCACTGTGTTGAGAGTTCCATTTGGCAACATATCTTGCTTAAAAGTCCTTTGCTGAGCTGAAAATGCATTTAGGAGAATAGAGACCCATTCCTTGGTGAGGTCAGAAGGATCAGTTTTGAATATCTGCACTGATGCTATGGCTGGGACTGGGACAGTAGCCAATGATTTCTGGTGCTACCCCAGGCCAGGAAGAGTTCCTTCCCTGCCCAGATCAAGGACAGCCCCCATGGGACCCACCACCCCCACCCACCCGGTCAGGATAACAGGAGATGGGCTACACCCTGAGTTCTTACCTTATTAAACTAGGCACAGACATCAAGGTGGATTTTACAGGGATCCCAACGGGGACCCCTTTTCATTCGTGAAAAACACTTAATCTCTAATCCCCTCTCTAAAATTCCCCATTCGGGAGTTCCCGCTAAATCTGCTCCATCAGCCCACCCTTCCTTGGATTCACAGGGAAACACAAAGGGTGGGACTGATGCAACAGACCCCCTGCCTAATGCCTGGTCCACTCACTGAAGCGTGAGTCTCCCTGCCCAAAGGGGAGCTTGCTCACATCACTGCCACATCCCGTGGCCACTTAGTGCTCTTTTGAGTGGCCCTGTGGTCCTCTCTTTTTATGTCCCTAAAGTCTGTTGCTCCAGGCACTTTTAAAAAACCTTCAGGGAAATCCAATTTGAACTCTATTGATGGTGGGGCAAAACGCAATTTTTTCCTAGCTGTTCATAGCATTGTCTGAAGAACTTGCATTTTTTCCAATGACCAAGAACAACATTTGGAGCCCAACTGGGAACATTCCTCCTTTGTTGAACTGACCCTGCACGCGCATATGTGCTGAGGCTGTGCACCCGCCATATTGAACTGATGATCTTGCATCCTTCTGTGATCTCTTTCAGTGCCTGCTCCCTACGAGAGCAGTTTTGGAGTTAGAACATCTGAACTGAGCAAAGACAGGAAGAGAATGATTTTGTGAATTGGTTCCCTTCATAAGCGTCTGCTACGAGCACGTCGGTGTTCATCTGAGAACTGACCACTAAAGACCACTAAATTTGAAACAAAGACATCATATCTTTCTTCAGCTTCAGACTGCACCACCAGTCCTGTCAGGTGCATTATCCTCATCTCAAGACTGGTTCAATAAGCACATTCACCGCCTTATCCTAGGATGTTGAAACTTTGCCAGCTACAGCGTGTAACTTTCTCCCGCTTGAGAAAGATGTGCTCCATAACAAAGGCTAAGTGTGCTATTATTGAAGATGGGACAAAGCAGCCTTCACACCACTGGGTAGTATATTGCTCCAAACACTCCCGTGCCTACAATTAAGAAATAAAATGATAGCCTGTCGCGCTACCTGAAAGTGTGATCATTTGCAGCTTGATGACAAAGAGCACTGCAAACTACCACAGCTTTTGTGGAAAAGTAAAGTTTGAAGGGGCCAGCCAGCTTGGTTGTTGTCCCAGACAATAGCCAACCTCACCAGAGGTGTCTCCTTTGCAAATCCCCCAGCCTAATCATTGAGAATCAGCAAGAAGATCCCCTAAGCTCTGGCAGCCACAGGGTTGCCTTGACGACATGAGGCCACATCATTCCCTGTGCCCAAAATTCTCCAAGGGTATGGCAAGCATCTGCAATGTAAGGAGTGGTAGACATGTGGTGGGCATGTTGCCCAGGGTATTGGTCGCATGTCCACAATATTCTCTAATGAGAGTATCCTGGTGCACAAAAGGGATTTCTTTCACTGGGGTGGGGAAGGTCCCAATGCAGAAGGTGGAATGGCCTTTTGCAACTGAGCAGATGCTACATGTGCACCCTTTTCTACTATACCGAAATGATGTGGAGAGTACTTAAATGGAGCGAATATGCTGGTAACCCATACCATGCAATTTGGGTGTAGGACTATAACATTAAGGACAATTGTGTTTACTGCACTGCTGAACTTCCTGTACATCTTGTACTCATGGTGGCCCTGAATCATGCTGTTCCCATCTTCATCTTGTATCCTGGCATGCAACATTATGTGTTACTACTGACTTCTGCAATTGTATTTGCTCTCCCCTCTTGCTTCTTCACTCTTTTTGACTGCTTGCTCTCTGTTCTCTCCACCTCTCCCTTTCCCCCTTTTCCTATCTCCTCCCCTCCTCCCCTTACTTTCTTCTATGCACTTACTCTATCAGAATTGTCCCTGGACCTAGTATGATAGCAACCACGTCTGTCTCCTCCCCCTCCCCTTGCCTTCCCCCCCCAGCACTATCTGAAATGTCATCAGGCCTAGTACGATAGTCGCTTGTTTTGTTCCTCCCCCCCTTTCTGCGCCCCTCTCCCTCACCTTTTGTTTTTCTCCGGCTCTACCAGAAATGTCATCAGGCATAATACGGTAGTCGCCTGTCGGTTTCGATTTCCTTCCCACTCTCCCCCTCCCTTCCTTATCTATGTCTGAGCTCTTGCACTTGAAATGTCATCGGGCCAATTACGATAGTTAATTTCACATCCTTACTGTTCATGGCCTGTAAGAATATCATTGTATTTTCCCTTGTTCCCTCCCATGCCTTCAAGCGCTTTGAAACACTTTGTGTATAGGCGCTATATAAATAAACTATCATATCATATCATGCTGACTAGATCTCTTTTCAACTTGACCTGGATTGGAAATTGTTCCCATTAAGAAGGCCCATAACAACATCTAAGCACATTTATTCTACATTTTTCTTCGAACCTAGACTTCAATGTGTGGATGTAATATATACCCGTATGCTAGGGCCATAGCTCTTTGTCCCCTTTCGATGGCATGTTTGCTATTTTGAGCCTCTATTTGCTCTCTGAATATTATTGAGGTTTTGTGTAAACAATGTATTACTTTTTGAATTCCCTTTGTGTGGACATTCAAAGCTTTATCTTTTAGCTGTTATGAATTGTGTATGTTAAGGCACACCCCCACAAACAAGATTTAGATGTTAGCTTAGCAAAGCTAGCAAAAGAAAAGCCAATGTGAACTTTGTGAAACTTTGTTTCACCGCTGTCTGTGAGGAAGATCTGAGTGTCGTGGAATCTTGAGCTGTTGTGTCTTGAAAGAGCTTTGCTTGTTTTTACATTTGGATCCAACCAGTGACTTCTTCACAATCACCAACACTGATAGATGAGCACAGGTCTCCAGACTTGAACATCTATGGAGGCCAGCTCACCACCAGTATACATGGCAACACCAAGCCGGGGAGAGGGAACATAAAAACAGGTCCACAAGGTCCTGTTCTGTTGTGCACCGTGTCTCTGGAACAAGTTAACAATACAGGGAGAATGGCAGTTTAAGGGAGGAATGGAGTAACAGACTAGGTTGGGCTATTACATCTGAAATGTGGGAAGTGATGTGTTCAATTGTGAATCTTTGTTCAGTGAATTTGGGCGAAAGATCGAGGCAAATTAAAATATTAAACAGAGTCTATTGGAGTCCTGAGCATTTGAAAAAGAGGGGTATGTCTGATTTGGATGGATGTTGGGGATGTGTGCATGAAGTTGGTACTTTGGAACATATGCTTTGGAGCTGCACTTGCGTGCATGGTTTCTGGTTGGAAGTATGCACGATGTGTGTGAAAGTGCTTGCAGAGAAATTGATCTCGACTTTAAAATGATGATACTTGGTGATGGTGAATTGATGGATGAATTGACAACATCACAGCAGAAATGGCTCCTAGGAGGGGCTATAATAAGTAAGAGATTAATCCTGCGTGGATGGAAGTCCCGAATTGCACCGTTGGCAAATGACTGGATTGATGAGATGTGTAAGCTTGCGTACATGGAGAGGACAATTTACAGGAGATTGAGGAAGGTGGTGAGCTTTAATGAAATATGTGAGAAGTTCTTGGATTTGTACTAGTTCCACTGTTTTATTTGTTGGGGGGCGGGGGCTCTTGAAACTTGTTTATGTAGACTTTTAATGTATTACTTCATTTTGATGATTTCTTGGTTTATACTTTTTCTGAAAATGTAAATAAAGAATAAAAAATAAAAAAAATAAAAAACAATGCAGATAAGACTGCCCCCTTCCATGCCACACTTCAGAAAAGGCTTAAAGACCCTACTATTAAAAGAGCATCTTGCCACTAGCTGATCGCCCGGCTCGACCCTAATTTTCCCCATCTGCCGTTCGCCCCTCCCATGCCCCCCCCTAGCAACCCCAGCTCTTTTGCTACCCCTGCACTCTATTTGTAACCCCCTGGATGTTCCTACAGTGCTCCCTGCTGCCTAGCTAGGCTAGCACTTTATACATACCATGCATAACATGAAGCTGCTCCATTGTCTTGCAAGTTGCACTGCCTCCTTAAAGAATAAATGTCCAGTTTTACGGCACACACTCTGATCCCTAGATCATGTTTGGCCTTTCCCAAGATACCTTTCAATTGGATTCAGTTTCTTTGAAGCACTCGCTCTCCCCTCATGCTATTATATGGTTGACTTCTCAAGAAGTCCAAACCAGTATAGCATGCTGGAGCCAGCCGTTTGGCTATCAGGGATGTGCTTCCCTTTGCAGAATTCTCATTCTGTCATTGTCCAAATCTGTTAAATCCTAAAAAGTCCTGCAGTAAATTAAAACTCGCAAGTATTGAAGGCTTTATTCTAATTGAAGGCAAGGGACGTCATTTGAGGGTCGCCAGGGGTCGCAACTGTGACCCCTGAGGTCTCCCTTACTACCCATGAGGACTCCCTTGCTACCCCTGTGATCTCCCATGCTACCCCAAAAACATTATTTTTTAAATGTAAGCTCCTGGACTGGCTGTGGCCGCTGCCATGTGGCTCTTTGTTTTTGGGGTGGTTGGCTTTCTTGTTCAGGCCTTTTAAAAAATCAGAGGGTTCCACAAGTATAACACTTTGAGCAGTGACCCTAATTAATAAAGAATAGGAATAACAAATCATTTGTCTTTCTGGAATTCTATACAATAATTGCTAGACGCATTAAAGGTTTATTTCAGACATCCTTCGGGGTGAGTCACGGATTTAGTCTGTTCTTAAACACCTCAACTCAGCCTTTCATCCTTCTGAGGTTGATAAATGAGTACTGGTCCGATAGCACAGCGAGTAGAACTTGCTGACACAGGTTTGAGTCCTGGCAAGGCCAAACTCAGCCTTTCATCCTTGCGAGGTCGGTAAATGAGCACCACACACCCTGTGTAATAATAAGCAGCGCTCAGATACCTGAGGGTTCGTAGCGCTATATAAATGCTAACTTATTATTAGAGAGGTCGGGTGATATTGTATGTATATTTGTTCTATATAAAGCTCTTAAGCGTAAGTGCTACATAATAACACCTCGTTATCATTTGGCCTTGGAAATCTGCTTTTATTCACAGTAATTTGGTAATATGGACCTACACACACTGATATTAACGATACATATGATGATCCATTCTTGTATGAAATGTCTATCACATTATAGTGATATCATAACCATATTTTTTGTTGTGTACTTAGGGACAATGCTTTGTGATGCCGCTTCCTGTTATGTCAAGGGGTGAAAGGTCATGTTCCATCACGTCCTGTGATGTCACTTTGGGGTTGGGTCAAATGACATCACTGTCTGTGATGTCATCAGAGGTCAAGGGTCGTGTGGTGTCACTTCTGTTACCCCTGGCATTTTGGTGAAATGACGTCCCTGTTGAAGGCCCCTGACAAAGTGTGTGGGTGTCTAAGGGACAGAAGACCCTATAATGATATGCCTGAATTGCTATTTAAAAAACCTTAAACAAAGGAAAATCTCTCGTGTGTCGAGATCGAGGAAGAAAGCCTTCAAAGTATGGCCACACATTAGATGTGTTTTTACTTAGGAATACATTTTACTTAGGAATACAAAAGTAACGTGTACAGTACAGACCACAAACTGTCTCCATAATGGGATACAGGCTTGCACAATGCACCTCCTCAATCACTGACGTCATAACATCTTCTTGTGCAGCTCAGCTTCAAGTGCAATGAAAGTGTTGCTGTCGACTTTCAAGGCCGTTCTTGATTTGCACTGCTTTGTGTGTTTGTAGTTGTGTCTGCTGCTTGTGAGGTGCTCGTGCATTGAGCAGAAGGATAGTCCTTGGCCCATCACTAAAGAATTACAGCTTCAAAGGGATTCAATTTTGTAAACAGTAAGTGTACCTTATTCTGTGTTTGTAATCAGAGTGCATAAAACAACACTTTCGAGCAAGGAAAATGTGATTTTCCCTTACCTTCAAACATTGTGCAGTTATGGCATAAAAAGAGTATTTAATTTAAGCATGAAATGGAAACATGTTCTATTCGGGGTCCCTTGTTATCAACTCAGAGAAAATATGCAGCATTGTATAAAATACCGTTCACCTGTAAACAACAAGCTGCAAGAGCACACTTAGCCAGAACACATTAATATTTTACTCAAAATATAGCAGTGGACTGGAATGGTCTGGGAGTGTGTCCATCTGTCAACTGCAAATCTTAACCCCTTAAGTGCCAGGTTATTATGCAAGTCTATGCAAAAAAGGACGAGCATACTCGTCCTTGGCACTTAACATTCTTGTGTGCTAATTGTCATAGAGAAAGACTTGGATTTTGCCTTCTATTTCCTTGATTACTGGCAGATGAGAAGGCTTGACCACAATCATGGAAAGAGTGGACAGACCATAAGTCCTTCTTCAAGACAACCACACAAGACGGGCATGCGGCATATGGGCAACATGGCCTCTGTGATGTTAGGCCGCTAGCGGCTTGTGCGATCAGAGCTGGGATGGTGTACGCCACTCTGACCAGGCCTTCAGAGGCCTGCTGAATCATGGCGAACCATTCTCATCTGGTGAAAGGAAGGTGTCCCACATGTGATGGCAGGCAGGTGGGTAATGCGCTCGACTCCTATACATTGAACCGTCCTCTCTTGTAGCCTACAGATGTACCACAATGTGGTAGGAAAAAAGACAGCAACATTCTTGCTCTTCCCCTACTCTCTCCCCTCCTCAGCCTGTTTGCATTTGCAACAGAGCTGGGGTGTCAGGCAGTTGGAAAGAGCTGCACTCATCATCCACCGATGCTGTCAGACGAAGAGCAGCACCCCTGTTATCACAGAACCCAGGCAGATACCATGTTCCCCCTCCCAAATGCATAGAAAATGGCCGTGGGTGTGCTGTATCAGCCTGTGAGAGAGAGAGAGAGAGAGAGAGAGAGAGAGAGAGAGAGAGAGAGAGAGAGAGAGAGAGAAAGAGAGAGCGAGAGTGAGAGCGAGAGTCAAGGAGTAATCAGGAATACTCTCTTACCAGCCTGGGCATATGATAGCAGCTCATGGACATTAATGGAAATAAGTGAGAATATCATGGCAATATCTGGAAAAGGGTGTGAGTACCTGGCCGAATTATGATAATGACTGGCACATGGTTTAACTACATGAGCATTAGCAATGAAGACAGACCTGGCAGAATGTGGGAGTTCTAATCCTTAGTAAATGATGTGGGTACCTGGCAAATGATGTGAGTGCTTGAGCAAATGATGGGAACAACTCGGAAGGGGTATTAGTATGGGGACATGTAAGGGCAATACCTGGAAAATGATGAGCGTACCCAAACATATGATGGAAAAACCTGGCAGTACAATGGCAATACCTTTGATATCCGGACAAGGAATGTCCCCTGAATCCCTCTACTTGCATGCATGTGAACGTGGACACCATTTTCTTCATGAAAGCACCTGCATTGCCTTTGTTAGTGTCAGCACTTGTTCATGATAAATTGCAGTGCCACCTAACGAATGCCATTGACTGTGATGGCCACAAAAGTCTGTATGTAGCCTGCAGAAACAAAAGGGCACCTGACTAGGCCCTGATTTACCCAGGTGGGTATATACTTATAAACTTACGCAATAATCAGGGTGAGAGATCACGCACACTTTCATGATTATACCCCCACGGAATGAAAGGAAATCACTAGATTTTTTCGAGGGTCAGAAGGGTTTTCGACCCCAAGATTTATAATACACATTTGTTTGTCATGGTAGAAAACAACACCCAGGGACACTTGTCAATTCACAGTTTTGTACACAATACACATGAGTACAGTCTAGTCAAATTGACTAGATGTTAGTGGACATAGAACATGTTTTTCCTTTTTGATAGACGGAATTCAATTTACAAATAACATGTGAGCACAAAAACAAAGTTACAGTGAACAAATATCAGTGTTAATAGTGGACACTGAGATGGAGAAAAGGTCATTGACACTATTGTGTTTTGCCCAAAAGAATAGAGCAGTTTGGTGGAGCTTGCATGTAGTTGGCCTTCATCAGGACGGTCGAGCTGGTAGTAAAGAAAAGTGTCCTGTGGGCGTCTGTGAAGATATAATGACAAGAGGTGTGTGGTTCAGAAAGTATGTCATCACATATTGCAATTTCTCAATGACATAAAGCTGTTAATGCTGAATATTAAATAAAAAGAGTGATAGTGTTGCAATAACACATTGCTGGGTTTACCGTATGCAAACCTTTGCTACTGTGAAGAGCTTGTGAGCTGTTCCCCTGTTGCGATTGTAGGGGAAAGGATTCACCAGATTCTTGGTAGATACGGGCTGACCCAAATGCCTTAGGAAATAAAGACAAGGGTGGAGGGACTGTGACGATACTGAGAGCGTAAAGGTAGGACTGTAGTAATGGCAAAACACGTTTCAGTGTTTGGGGTGCTAGACATCAATGGGAAGGGATGTAGAGCAGCGTGCTTTGTTTCTATTACGTGCGATGTAGATAGGCGCTCGGAACGTCCAAAGACGTATTGGGATAGAATCCTCAAGCCGCAAGTGGAAGGGCAACACATGAGATGGGCACCCCCTAGATATATGTGGGCAAAAGCTTAGTGAACCGCATGGGTTAGAAGTGCAGAAAAGGTTAATTTGTACACATAAATAAAAGCTACAAATAACTCTATTGATGTTGGTCCAAGTTACAGACTGTACTGCACTTGTATGTCAAAAAGTGCTGGTTGAAAGTGGAAAAATCCAACGTGTGTGATTTTACAAATGATGCACCCAGTGCCCTCATGTACACCCCTCCATGAATATGTATATGAAGGGATGGACGTTCCCCGGGGTATCAGTGACATAGTGCTCTACTGCGGGGCATGCACACACTCCCTCCCGTCGACTTTACAATAACA
The DNA here is from genome assembly GCF_040938575.1 of Ambystoma mexicanum. NCBI lineage: Eukaryota > Metazoa > Chordata > Amphibia > Caudata > Ambystomatidae > Ambystoma > Ambystoma mexicanum. The sequence continues at coordinate 731,252,826 of NC_090934.1, read as the reverse complement.
ACAGTCCCACGGCACCTAGACTTTCTTCAATGTGATGTCCTGCTAATAGCAGGGGCACTGTTCTCCCGCACGCCAGTATTATTGCATCTTTACTGTGCACAAGGGCCCTTCTAAGGTGGTTCACAAAACATTTGCCCACATATATCTAGGGGGTGCCCACCTCATGTGTTGCCCTTCCACTTGCAGCTCGAGGATTCAAACCCAATAAGTCGTTGGACGTTACCAGCGCCTATCTACATCACATGCAATAGAAACAAAGCGCGCTGCTCTACATCCCTTCCCATTGAGGTAAGATGTCTAGCACCCCGAACACTGAAACGTGTTTTGCCATTACTAGAGACCTACCTTTACACTCTCAGTATGCTCACAGTCCCTCCACCCTTGTCTTTATTTCCTAAGGCATTTATCCTTTCCCCTACAATCACAACAGAGGAACAGCTCACAAGCTCTTCACCGTAGCAAAGGTTTGCATATGGTAAGACCAGCAATGTGTTATTGCAACACTATCACTCTTTTTATTTGTCAGCATTAACAGCTTTATGTCACTGAGAAATTACAATATGAGATGACACACTTTCTGAACCACACACCTCTTGTCATTATATCTTGACAGAGACCCACAGGACACTTTTCTTTACTACCAGCTCGACCATCCTGATGAAGGCCAACTACATGCAAGCTCCATAAAACAGCTCTATTATTTTGGCCGAAACACAATAGTGTCGGCGACCTCTTCTCCATCTCAGTGTCCACTATTAACACAGATATTTGTTCACTGTAACTTTGTTTTTGTGCTCACATGTTATTTGTAAATTGAATTCCGTCAATCAAAAAGGAAAAACATGTTCTATGTCCACTAATATCCAGTCAATTTGACTGGATTGTACTCATGTGTATTGTGTACAAATCTGTGAATTGACAAGTGTCCCTGGGTGTTGTTTTGTACCATGACAAACAAATGTGTACTAAAAATCTTGGGGTCGAAAACCCTTCTGACCCTCGAAAAAAACTAGAGAATTCCTTTCATTCCGTAGGGGTATAATCAGGAAAGTGTGCATGATCTCTCACCCTGATTATTGTGTACGTTTATATGTATGTAGCCTGCAGCCAGAACACGGTTGAGCTTTACTCACTCACCTCTCCTGCCACTCACCTAGGTGCAAATTGACAGAGCTGCCGATTCCAGTGCTGCTTTTATACTTGTAATTGAGAAATTAAGGGAGTGGTAGAGCCTGCTAATGAGGACATCTGTGCGAGACTGAGTGGTTAAAGAGAGCAGCATGGGTGTCAGGTGTGACAGTGATGTGCGGTGGAGTGGGAGGACATTGGAGAGCTGGAAACCGGAGAAGCAGTGTTTGGATGATGCATCTTCAGGTTGAGAGCCAGGATGTGAGAATTCCATAATAGCCCTCGCCCGATTATCACATTTCAATCACTGAGACGCGTGTCTGATCGCACTAAATTAAAAGTTGTGGCTATAAGTAGTATTGGGTTACCGTTGTCAAAACATGTTTAAGAAAAGTACACCACTTCTCGTCATGAGGAAGGAATGCGCCTCATTGAGTCTAAATACATCAGTTTTCTCATTTGTGGCCTATAGACACCCCATTCTGGTAGAACAGAATTGGTTTCGTTTGGAGGCACCGACCACAAACTATAAAACGCATGAGGAAAGAACCCATCGGAATGATCTCCTGCTGCCCTTGAACTGGTCCTGTTTGTTAAATATTGCATTGATTTTTAATTTCGGTACTAGATGGCATTTAAATGTGCATGTTCACCCGCTTGGCATATGCCCCACTGGTAACCAAGTGATGGGCCGGGAGCAAAGTTCTTGATTGATTTTTTGATCAGTACTCAACTGCTTTCTATGGATACTGGACACTTACATAGATAGGGGTGGGGGAGGTGCCCTTTCAAACGTGGTCACTAAACTCTGGAATGAGGTACGCCTCGAGATTTATTTGTTTATTTGCTTTTTATAGCGTGCCTAATACTAAACCTGAGTTTGGTTTCTACGCGCGGATCAGTGATTCGAACTTCTGTTGCTCTGCGTGGTCTTGCTTCCAAGACCAGCGCCTTGCCCCTGTGCTATCCCCCGATGAAAACTACAAAAGACCACCTCATTTTTAGGAAGAAGTAAGTCTCCCCTAGCCAGGCGCTCCACCAGCAAAATGGATGTAGAACAATTTCATATAGCATTGGAGGGGTCTTTTATAGCTGTATGTTCTGGATATCCTGTGACAATGCACTCCCTCAGAAGAACATGACGTGCCTTTGCATCACACATTGCCGTCACACAGTGTGCTGCTGCTTTAATGACGCCTCGCATTCCTTGATGGAAATTACAAATGCAATAGTGTTGTCACATCAAACTGCCGTGCCTACATATACAATTGAAAAGTACTTATCAATTACAGAACCATTCATTTAATGCAATCTTTCGGAAAAAAAAGTCTAGACCTCATGGGTCCGCTAACATTTTTAAGTCCCTCCACGTGCCAGTCTAGTGCCCGTTTTTTGGTCTTTCAAGCCGTGAATGTGGGGTGATGCTGAAAATAGCGATTATTGGCATATGGTGATCCACCGGCCACATGGAGGCATTCTTGGGGCATTCAAGGCTTTGCATAGAACATGATCCACCACCTGCCCATGTACGCTTGTACCTTATTGGCATGTGATGTCTGTCCCAGGCATGTGATGTCAGTATTGGGGCATTTGAGGCTGGACTTGACATATCATATGACAGCCAAAGCCTGTTGGCTTGGTTTGTTGAGATTGCTATGTACCTATGGATTAGGAGCTGCCCCGGAGACTGCATGGTATTGTGAGTCTATTGCAGCAGCAGTCACTAAAGCTATCCCACAGCGTTATGTTCAAGAGAAACAGAACTGGCAAGTCGTATTTGCTCTGTGATTGCATTCTTTGTGATGCTGAGCCCAAGTGATTAAGTCAGCTTTATGATTATATTTTGATGAATTTTAAGAGGCTTCTCTTCTTGACAGAGCTGTATGTACTTGCAGGGGCCGAAACAGTTGAAGTTAGGTTGAGAAAAGTGAGGCTGCTTGAGCAGCACTACAGTAAAAGAAGAGAAGAGAAAAGGAAAGGAGAACGATGATAGTGCCACCTATGTAATACTGTGGAAAATGTTTGGCAATGATTGCTGAATATTTTTGTTGTCATTCATTGCAATACAGACATGGTGAGCAGTTTAAGTATTTTATCACAGTATTCAGTATTGAAATTTTAAAACTGGATTATAGCAGATGAAATACCAATAGAGCAGCAGCAATATTATATTAGCCAATGGTGTTATCATTTCACGAGGAATCGGCCTGAATCGCGCTCTACAAATATGTATACAATTCCTTTTATTGTGGCTTACAACTCTGAAGAAATGTGTACATTGTTGTCAAACACAGTTTATACAAAAGATCTGGCCTTTGTGAGGAACTGCCATCTGTTGGGTGTGTAAAACCCCCAGCTTTTTTGATTTGTATTAAATAATAAAATGATGCGGGTAATTCTATCTCAAAAAGGATGGTCTGCCAAACAGGCCAGCTTCCTCTTTCAGACAGCTCTATGCCAAAAGCATAGGGTGTACATGTGCCCTGCAGCATCAGTCTACCTGATCTGCAGCTCCTGGTCTTCGGTGGCACAGTACAAGTTCAAAGATTGCAACAAAGACACTAAAGTCAGAGGTTACATTTAAATCTGCCCCTCGATAATTATTATGTATAACTATCAGTCTGGTGGCAGGGTAATCTCTAAAAATAAGCCATGCCTGGGTTTTGGTATGGTGACTGATAGTTCACACAATTATTAAAGCCACATCTGATGTGTATCACACACGCATCTACACTCTAGCACCGGCCAGCTATGGACAAGCTATGTGGATTCTAGTCAAACCGACTGCTTCTGCTCAGCCAGAAAGACAATGGCCTCATTACACGGTAGGCGGTAAACCATGTCGCTATTAGCGCCATGGTTCATGCCGGTAATTTACCGGTACCGCCTTGGAGGAAAGGGGAATTACCGCCCTATTCCAAGGTTGGGAAGGCGGTAATTCCTCCTTCCCCCATTGCCCTTCCCCATTCCCATTTTTGCCCCATAGGGCATAATGGGAATGGGGAAGGCGCTAATTACGGTACCGCAAATTGCGGTACCGTAATTAGCTCCTTGGTCCCTTTGCAGGTTGGATTTTTAACGCCTGCAAAAAGTAGGCGTTAAATTCCCCAACCCGCAAAGGGACCTCGTAGTAAGGCGGTAAGGATTTACTGGTACCGGTAAAATACCGGTACCGGTAAACCCGGCGGTAAGGATTTACCGGTACCAGTAAAATACCGGTACCGGTAAACCCTTACCGCCTACCATGTAATGAGGCCCAATGTGATTGCTGTTATTGGTCATACAAATTGTGCAAACCTCTGGTGTTGTAAAAAAATAAATGCAAAAGTAGGAGAGTGTTCAAAACAATATTTTTTATCTAACAATTCATGCTGTCAATCAAACATTTTTGTTTAATAGTTGTTATTGTTAATCATAATGTCTATGTCTTGGAGGGTCTGTGAAGCAATTTGTGTGAGGGGTTTATAAGGGGTCAGTGACTTTCTGTCCTTTCCTCAGAGAGAAAAGATCCTTAGTTTGTTGATATCATTTTCAGTAATCCTCTTGTTACTGCGTGATGACATCACAGCTAACAACAATAAAAAAATGGCGGCCAAACGCAGGCAAAATGATCCAGAATGCAGATCCTGGAGCATCAAGCTCTCATTTTGGGCAATTGCATCCAAAACCAGCCTAAACTTTAAAATAAGGTAAGCACATCCCCTGAAACCATGACCCCAATAGTACTTAGAAAAATGACATTAACATTTGAACATTTTTTATCCAAAAAGTATGCTATCTGTTAAACATGACTTCCATAGATTCCAACAGTAGAACAATCACTAAACTATGGCAAATGATTTTCGGTACCAACACAAATTGCGATTGTAAAATGTATTCTATCTTTGAATCTTGGACAATGAAAATTGACAGAACATGAGTAAAATATTTATGTATGTGATTACATCATGCTAATTGGAAAACAATTGCTTATGTCATGAATGAAGGTTTATTCTTTCTTTTCTATTCCTTTTCCTTTTAATGAAGACTATTTTTACTTTTAATCTTTAGATTTGTACATTCTTCCTTTTGATTTCTTTTTTCATAAAGAAAGTTTGCTAAAGGTTATTTATAACTATATAACAGTAAAAAAATTTAAAAAAACAACTATGTGACACTTATGGCACTATTCTGCATCCATCCAAAGGTTGGAAAATAGTATATTTTCAAACCCAAAAACGTTGTTCTTTTTTTCTTGTTTCTTTCTTTTTTCTTTAGAAAGACCTATATTTCAAACCAGGCACAATCCAATAAGAAAAATATCTTTTCACTAAGAGTTGAAAACAAGGGTGAGTGTTCCTTTGTAATTCTATTTGTGTGATAACCTGTCTCTTTGATTTAACTGTGATCTCCTTTTACTGTCAGCAAAAGAGTAAAACAAACAAGTATTTACCGGCACGGCTCCTGCCAGGGTCATAATGACACCCAATGTGCCGAAAGTATGTCTCCTTTGATCCATCGGTACATTGGATAAACCCTTTTCAGCCCAGAAAGCTCACAGCTGGAGCACCCCTGGGATCCAGGCTTCAAAGTGGCACATCCACAAAAAAAGGGCCAGCCTCATAACAAAGAGTTGCATACCAAAGAGCCTTAAAAGGGTCCTTTGTCTTATCGTGACAATCAGGATATTGGGGCTGAGTTTCTATGATCTAGGCTTGTGTCCTATAAATCTTGCAGGCTCCTTCGCTCGGCTAACCAATCTTTGCTGAGCATTCTCAGATTCCACCGAGCCAGAGCTGGTAGAAGATCCTTTATGGTACTTGCCCCCATGCTCTGGAATGCCCTGCCGTCAGCGCTCCGCAACACTCCAGAATATGTTCTCATTTGAAGGAATCGGAAAACCCATCGGTTCTAGCCCTTCCGGTCTGAAGCTGCTCTCTCCCTCAATCCCTCCAGTGCATTGATGCCTCTCGATCTTTGTTCACGCTCTACAAATATGTATACAATACAATACAATATAAGATGCTGCAGGCTTAGGAAGGGGCAGGATTAGGGCATCCAGAGTAAAGGGATGGAGGGAGGATTTCTCCATCATGGTTTTCTGCAGGCTTCTCTTTCCTCCTTGTCTCCTGCATTTCCTGCAGAAGCAAAGCACTTTGGGTATGCTGCAAGAAAGCAAGGTCACTGGTTACCTTACCAGAGATTGAACACCTTAAGCATGCTTGCTTTGACCGCATCTTGAGTGGCCTTTTGCCTTTATAAGGAAGGGGGTTGACACTCCTTCTATGATTCCTTTGGACCTTTGCAAGAAGAACAGAAGAATTAATTTAGACCCTGTTCCGAAAGCAGATCTGTCCAAGGGCCACCAGTTGTGAGGGGAAGGCAGGTGATCATAACCATCCTCAGGGAACACTGGCGGTGACTACTGTGAAGCACTCCTCCAGGTGCAACCTAGCCTCCCAGATGTAGGATTGAAGAGGAAAAGGACCAATCTTTTCCCTCAGCCCCTGTATTGGGACTTGCAGCACCAGAAGAACCCATGCAGATGTATTCCTGCATTGTACAGCGTTGATCCATCCTCCCGAATGAGTTGATCATGTTTGAAGGCCTTTGAAACACCAGGACTCACAGTGCTGCTTTAGGCACTTCTTTGTACTTGTTCAAACCGGTGTTGCTGTATTCATCAAAGCGCTAGATTACCGCATTGTAGGCATAGAGCAAATTCACCTGTTTGGCTCAACCACCAGTTCACTGCTGAGAATAACTTTGAAACACTGCCTCTTCGAACATCGCTTTGAGGATAAGAGCTTCAAACTTCCCTAAACCTTGACTCAAAGCACTGAAACCGTCACTTCACTCTTTGAGCCAACCAAGCAGTTACCAACATCTCCAAATGGCTTCACTTTGAATTTACCTGGTGAACCGTCCTAACTGCATCGCTCAAACACCGTTTTCGAACCGTGCAGAACTCTGCTTTGAATCAACTTGACTCCCATCCTCGCAGCAAGCCTCTTCACACCCGGAATTAGTTCAGTCCACGAAGACAGCATAGTTCAACACCATCTAACCCCCCAAGACTGACAAAGGTATTGATGAGAGGCCCCATTCCCTTTGATCCACAAAACTGGTGCATAAGCTCCCGGCTAGTGAACTCCTTTGACTTGCTCCAGTGTGATGACAAAAGAATTCGCCAATGCAAATTATTATGCAAAAGTCCTTTAATAATGGATGCCCATGTCCAGGGAGATAAAATCAGCACAATATATGTATACAATATCTATGGTCACACAAGGATCATAAGAGTCCATCCTTAGTGTTGGTGACTGTGGTTAGCACTGCTCACACCCACAGAATTGGAGTCGGCCATCTTTGCACTGTATAAATACAAACATTGATAACAGGTAAACCCAGCAGTGTGAACACAAGTAGCATAACATGCTCAATTAAACCCTGGTCTCACTAATGGCACATTGTACTGCACAGTGCATTAAGACATGCATTTTGTATCCAACAAACACATTGATACAGGGGAACATTAAATGATGATCACTCAATAACATGGACCATTGGAAGTGTCCAATAAATAATGGCATAATTGCCATGTACAGAACAAACAAGGTAAAATCCAAGACCTTATATGATATGATATTTATAACGAGCATAATACCCAGAGGTTTCTAAGCGCAGACCTAGGGATCGAACCATTGTTGCTCTGTGTTGTCTTGCTTCCAAGGTGAGAACGTTGCCCCTGAGCTATCCTCCAGAGAATAATACACTTTAGGGTATAGGGTGTATAGTGCATTCATGTATTATCATAATCTAATTTTGACAATATAAAACAACATTTTAATGTCCAATGCACATGTTTGCACATAATAAATATACATAATCTCTTCATAAAAACTCCACATTTCAAAGTTCTTTGTTCATTTAAAATAATTGTAAATAAAGTGCATCGTGCTGTAAACCAGATGTGTCTCATTCTTAGTAATACAATTGAGACTGCCCCATACTGCAGGGTTTAAAATGTTGTGCAATAGCCGCATGTGCAAAAAAAATGCATTAACAAATGTGATCATGTTTGATTCGGATAACTTTGCTTGGTCATGTACAGCTATACATCATCAATGTTAAAAAATATTTAAAGAACCTTTATTGGACATTCCTTTATTTTGGACAGTTGACCTATTGCTGTTCGGGTTGCTACTGTTGTTACATTCACACTCTTTTTAAGAGCATATCCTGCCATCAGCCCGCAATACCATATAAGGCAAATGAGGTATATCTTTTGAATGTGCCAGTTTTAACTTTATGATTGAGATCACCGTTGGTTTGTAGTAGTCTCAGTGGTGAGTAGTGTGAGACAGGCATGGTATCAAGAGAGACACAGACTTCATTATTCGTTTTCAAAACCTTTATTTGCTAAGGTTCCTGGGTGGTGGAATGCCTGACTGGCCCCAACTCTAAAAGGCTGGTTCCCTTAACTGATGTTTCTAATGGTCGTCATCATCTGATAATCTGAAATAAAAGTCTACCTGTGTCTAAACCTATGCTTGCCCTCACGCTGTACACAAATGTGATAGAAGGTTTATTGGAAAGGAAAAATAGTGGTTGAACAAAAATGACGAAACAAAAGTTGGTTTCAAGTGGTCTTTTCACCATGTGCAATTCGGTCGATGTCACAAAGAGGGCTTCACTCACCAGGGCAGTTTGTACAGCCTTCTACACAGGGCCATTAGAGTGAATTCAAACACCTCCAATGTCCTTGGGTTCCTTGGGGTTCCCTTCCTCAAGCTTTAACTTGTTCACTTTCAGCTTTCAATGAAAAACACAGTCAGTTTCTTCAATAGGCCCCTCGGGGTTCCATTGCCCAAGCTCAGGCATCTCCAGCTTTCAGAACACAAAAACACAAAGTCAGCTTCTTCACTAGGCCTCTCAGTGTTCCCTTCCCCAAGCTCAGGTCTCTTCCAGCTTTTAAAACACAAAGCAGCTAGTCAGGATTGGTCTTTTCTCATGTACAATCTTTTCTTGCATATCATCCTCTTGTAGGGTAGAATTAGAGGCTTTCGAAAACGCTGGGCCCACTTTTCCCAGCGTGACCACTCTGACCCTTTGGCCCTATATTGGTTTGTTACTTTCAGTCCTTTTGCACGTTTTAACTTCAGGTGCCTCCTCCACAATTTTCCTATGTTCCTTGGCCTTTTCCGTGCACACTTGCAATGACTTTTCTTCCTTACCTTGCTTGTGCCTCTTGCACGCTTCTTTCATGCTTTTGCAAAATGTTAAATTTGCTTCTTTCTTTTCGGGTACCTCATACACACTTTTATACTGTCCTTTCCTTTTGTGCTTCTTGCACCTTTTGCTATGGCCTTGCGGCCCCCTTCGAGTCACTTGCATCCTCTTTTATATTAGCTGTTCCTTTGTGTCTCTTGCACTTTCTCTGCAGGCTTCTGGCCCTCTCTCATTCACCTTGCTTCTTAGTCCAACACTCATACACGCGTATCCCACGCTTACACTGATACACTGTCACTTGTATCTTAGACGGAGATTTCCTGTCAGCTTCAATGAATGCCCATTCAAACACAGTTCACTATCATACGCGTTTATGGCATTACCTTGTATCACGCTCTTCACAACCCGGCTCGGCAAAGCTTTCCGACTCACCGGGCTAACTTCTGCACCGCTGCTTCACTACAGATTTTCTTCCTGAGGGCAGGGTCTCACCACCTGCCCCTCAGACACTCCTTGGCTGTCTCACTGTCCCAGGGGAATGAGCATCCACATAAACAGGTTCTCTCGGGCACCAGCTTACCGCTCGGCTTCCGTGTACATACCCTTCTTGGCTCCCTGGAGACACAGCTCCCTCGCCACGCTTCTGCCCTTTTGCACGGCAGTTTATCAGCATCTCGCCACCCCGGTCTCTGGTTCTGGTCCCGGATAAATCTGGCGCTTGGCTCTCCTTCCAGCTCATTCTACTCCTGGCTCTCCTTCTCGCTCATACTCCTGTGTCAGACCACACTTTTTATAGTGAAAAAAACAGTCAAGTGGAGGCAGGTGTGAATGATTACTATTTAATGTATGACCCTGCCTGACCCTATTAGTGGGACAACTTTAGTTCTTTCTATGGTGCGTTTCCCTTACCTTCTCATGTTAATCCTTTGGGTAATCCTTACTGATCCTAGTCGACTCTTCCTCGTCTCAGTATTTAGTGGAAATTAGCAGTGGATATGGGGCGAGACTGGATATACCCCATAAAGGCTGAGGGAGGGTACATTAGGGTGGTTTTGGGACTGGGGAAATAGCATGTTTCACCCTTAGGTATTCTCCTCCCAATCCCTCGTGACCCTATACTCAGGTGATCCTCCCTCGGCTTGTCCACCCCCAGGGTCGGGATCCAAAAGTGATGGCCCTTCCCTGGCCACCTGAATGAAATATCCAGAGGGAGTGGGTGGGATAATACCATCAGGTTTCTCACAGTAGGCTGTTTAGCCATTACTCATCATTGTACTCCTGCAGAGCAGTAGTCATTTTGTCACAGTTATGTTTCTACCTTTTTAAGGGTTCCATGTCATTTCTATGACAGTAATTACTTTGAAGTAATTTACATCAAAGTAATGACTTTGAAATGTAACTTCAAATTTTGTTTTATCTGTTTAAAAGTGCGGGGATCCCACCCATGCCCCCTTTCCCCATGACTACTCTTCCTACCTCAACCCCCTCCTGGCCCTTTTTTGACCCTTAACCCACAACTACACATATTTTCTGAAGTCATTTTGAAGTAATTACTTTGAAGTAAATTACTTCAAAGTAATTACTGTTGTGGAAACAACAGGAGCCCTTTCTATGTACTTCCAAGCAGTAAACTATACTGTGCCTGACCTCACTGCACTAGAAGGAGGCATGCTCAACTGTCCTATTGACTTGGGCTTCTTAAGTGGATGAATCAGAACTGGACAGAGCAGGGAGCACTACGGAAATATCTTCTTTCATAGTTGTATTTGTATTGTATTTGTTGTATTTGTATTTGTAATTTGGGTTTATATACAGCAAACCTAGCAAGCGAGCAACAGAGCATTTTACAAGTAATTTGAGGTTAGCAGAGGTTAGTGGAAGATTAGGTTACATGTGATATTAGCTTGGATATACCAAACTACAGGGGTGGTACATACCTAGTAGAAGCAGGTCCTAAATGACACTTAGATATTTCCTAAGGAGCATCATCATGAGTTCCTTCATGAACTGTAGAAGTATGGGAGCAGTCCGTATTGTAAACCAGATGGTGTTCCAGTAGGCTAGGGCATAGCAAGAGGAAGCCTGTTTCCCAGTTTTCTCTTTGCATTTCAGCTCAGTCTCAAAACTCAAAAACGTCTGGCTTCTGTAGGATAGTGTCCCATAGGAGCCTGCAGGTTCTGTGACTAAGCAAGGTGATACTCAGGCAGTAGTTGCCCTACATGTGAGGGCAGTTTTGAAGAGCATCCTGGCTGGGATGGATAGCCAGCCTAATTCTAGGATGGTGAGAGGTGGTCGAATTTCTTAGTTCCTTTTAGGAGGTGTGCAGCAGTGTGTTGAACAGCCTTAAGGGGAACATGTGTGGCCTGTGTGGAAGGCGTTCCCTCTGTTGAGGTGTCAAGTTACCAAGGCCTAGACCATGGTTCTATAATCCTCAGGTGAGAGTGTGAGAATTTTCCTTCAATTATGATGAACGACCAAGTTGTTGAGTCTTTTGGTTGCTGTTATTCACTGTTTTCAAGTAGTGTTGCAATTACTGCCTTGCCCCTGCTTGATGGTCTCTGTGGCACTATTCAGTATATGGAGGGCTTGTTTCCTCCCTTCTGACCCAGTCCTCCTCTCTCTTTTGTGTCTTTGCTTCTCTTTTCCCTGGTCCTAGTTCACTCAGGTGTATTCCGCCATGTCCACTTCTACTGCTGGCTTGTTCTGCAATGACATAATAACAACAACACTCCACATTGAGAGATTACTTTCTTTTGTAGCCGCTTCCTCCATCTGTGATTGGCTGGGCAGGGTTCTTGGGTCGATCTGTGGGGTCCCCTTTCCCTGTTTCCCTTTTTCCGTGAAAGGCCTAGTCCGGCCTGACTCCTGAATGATGTTTTCCGGTTCACTGAGATCTTGACTCCCGTCCCCAGCCTCAACCTGGAGGAGCATTTCTGCATCCTGTCTCATTGAGAGCTCTCCCCCAAGTGCCTTAGAGCTAGAAGGCTCATTCGCCCTTCCCTGTTCCCAGCCAGTCGAGGTGAGAATCATCCCTTTTTTGTCATCCACACATCTGCAGCTGCCCGCCATTCTGCTTGCCCTGATCCCAGCCGTTCTTCTCAATGAGTGAATGGGATGCCTCTCCATCCGCAGCTCAGATGTGCAGAGGTCCCGTCTGAAGCAGCGACACTCATCCGCCATACGCAAATTCTCTGGTAGCCCACATGTATGTCCCATTCTTCTCTCATGCTTCAGCTTGTCGCTCGACTCTGTGGAAGGGCCGAGGGTATTACATGGAGGTACAGTTTTATCCTTCAGGTGGTTTGGGCTCTTTTGTTGATATGTTGATGGAAGGAGAGATTGCTGTCAATAATGAATCTTAGTGATTTCCCACATCGGACCAACTGAGGCACGAATCCATCAAGGTGCATGGCATTGATCCACCCTTGGATTGCCTTCTGTTTTTATGGTTGGCCTAGCAGGACAAATTTCAATTTGGTGCGATTTAGTTTTAGGTGGGTGCTTGTGATCCAAGCCGGGATGGGGGTGAAGCATTTCCAGAGGCATGAAATGTCTTGAGTACAATTTACTTTGAGGTACAACTGAGAATCGTAGGTACATTGGTGAAGTGAGCTATTGGGGACATTGAGCAGCGACCCAGGTGGTTCCATATAAAGATTGAAGATCACTGGAGGAGATTAATGATCTACGTGAGATTCAACAGGTGATGGTAGGATCTGAAGTTACCCAGCTAGACTGCTTAATATCTGTCCAAGAGGTAGGAAATGCACCATTTGAGGACTGTGGGCCTCATCACGAGGTAAATGCTGCCAGCCCGAGATTGGGCGGACCCTTAAATGCAGCAGTAATAGCATTCCATGAGATGAAAGAGAGCATCCCTGGGACTTTTGAGGCCTGTGTTTTTGGTAAGTTGAGCTAAACAACGAAGACACTTGTTGAGTGTGTGACTGATGCTGTTAAAATGAAATCAGAGATATCAATGAGAAATGACCCACACCTATGAGTTGGGCAATAGGTGAGATAGTGGCAAGTGAGGAGCTCCATGGAATTCATACACACCTGGATGAGCATGGCACCAGTGGATTTTGTGGGTGACTGCCACACTTCCTCCTACTGCTGTGAGGTCAGCATACTAGATGCTGTACCTGGGAAGGAAGAGGGTGTCAAAGACATGGGAGGAGGTGGGGAGACCCATGTTTAGGTGATAAACATGGTATTAAGCGTGTGTGTGGAAATTAGGTCACTGATATCAGTGGTGTGAAGGATGGCCAATTCAGAGTTGGTTAGGAAATGATTGCAGAAGAGCAGCGGGTGGATTTGGAATGTGATGAGAGGGATGTGGATTGGTTCTGAGGGTTCACAGAGCTGGAATTCTATCAATTTCGATGGGCCCAGGCCCTTGGGAGTGTGGGAATGGTATGTGACTGTAGGAGACACATTCTAATGTATTGCTGATGTCGAAGAAAAGGCAGGGCTTCTGTTCCCTCGCACTGTCTAGGACCTAACAGGCCCAAACAGGTGATGACCTTGTATTCATCTTTAGCTGAGGGCTTCAGGGATAAGGACAGTTCGGCAAGGATCGATATAAGTAAAAGCATGTGGCCCATGATTAATTGATTGGCTGGAGAAGGCAGACCTGGTAAGATGACATGGAACACTACTCTGAGCCTGGTGAAAAAACACTGCAAGAGACAAAAAAGAAGCAAGCCTAAAATTGCCAGCATTTGGCTGGACAAGCTGGAGGAGGTGCAGCTGGTAACATGGCCAGAGACACTCCACTAAACCTTGTGCAAGGACACTGCAAGGAAGGGAAAACAAACCAGTACTAAGTAGTCCCTGTTGGGCAGAAAAATCTGGGGAAGGCAGAGCTGGTCACATGGCCAGGTATACTACTCTGAGCCGGCTGGAAGAGCACAGGAAGGGAGAGGAGAAAACAAGCCCTTAAATAGCTACTGTTTGGCATGAAAGTCTGTAGGAGACAGATCTGGTAATGTGACCAGAGAAACATCTCTGAACCTTGTGGAAGTGAACTGCAAGGGATGGAAAACAAACAAGCTGTAAATAGTCTTTGTTTAGCAAGAAAAGCCGGCCGACTAGGAGCTGGTGACATGACCAGAACACTCCTCTGAGCTGGTGGAGGAGCAATGTTTACCCAAATCAGGATTCCCATTCACTGTGGACTATATACTGCAAGACCCTCATTTACTGGTAAGGCAGATGTAGGCTACATGTGTACCATCTCCCATTACCTACACGCTCAGGCGGCAGTGATATAGGCAGAACAGATGTAATGGAGTCAGCTGTAGCATGTAATTGAGGCATTTGCAGGTTTTCAAATGTATACCCATGGGCTGCTCACACTTCTACTGTCCAAAAGTACTGACATACTGATGTCAGGATCCAGATCGCTGACCGTACATGCTCCCCACCTAGGAATCCTACATTCTCTGAGATCCAGGCAGCAACACCAGATGTCATGGAAGAAATGTGCAAGTACCACCTACCGCTTCCCACATTCATGGAGTAGAGCTATGGGAAGTCAGGGAGGTAGACAAACTTTTCCAGCAATCAACTATGATGTGCATATTTGCAGTCAATGCCATACCTCCCACGCTGTCATTGTGGAGTAAGGTCACTAGAGGGAAATCCAGGTTTTCCCCACTCAAGCAAAAAGGGGCCTTAGCCAGAAGTATCCACCGTCATGTGACAACACCACAAGTCATAACAAGTGTGGCGCCAAGTACTGCATGCACTCCTTCACATTGCTCTCAGGTTAAGGCAGGAGTATTTCATGCAGCTTGACTGCCTCCTGCCAACTGCAGAAATCAATGGATCCAATCACATAAGCACACTCAGACAACATTGAACACAGGAATTTCTTGTTTGAATCACTAATAAATCCTTATAAATGCAAACCATAAACGGCACGCTACACAACCAATATACATTATTTGGAGGTTATCTATTTATATTTTAAATCTTGAATCTCTTTTTTGAGTCCTTTATGGCCATTGTTCAGTAAGCAGTTGCAGCATATGCAGTGAAGCATATAGAGGCTGCCTTCCAATTTGTTTGATGTGTACTGATCTCCACACAGCCCCTGATTTTCTGGCCCTGGTCCGGGAGCAAGAGTGTACACTTCCCTCATCCGAGTCCAGGGGCAGATCCCACGAGAACAAGCCATCCCCTCCCCCAAGAGCAGCTGAGCAGGAATTGGCACTATGCAACCTGCAAAGAGACTTGATGTTAAGACAGGAGATGGGCTACACAGTCCTTACCTTCTCCTATCAAATGGGACACAGACATCAAGGGATTCCCAACTGGGACCCCGTTTTATTTAGAAAAACTCAACACAGTAACTATACAAGCCTAACCTACTGTAAAACCTTTTTTGGCGTTATTTCCCTCTGAGGAATCTACCCTGACAGCCCACCTTCCCTTTTAAGGGGTCCAAGGTACACTCCTAGGGTGGAACTGATGGAGCAGACCCATATTTCCTATCTGTCGCCACTCACTGTGGGGAAATGCCAGGAGATGACCCTAGTTCGTTGCACCCCCTAAGCAGGCTTTGGCAGGCCTCTGCTTCTCCTTTTCCTCTCAAAACAGGGTTCCTCACAACACCTCCTTATCCATCCCCAAACCTTATCTAAACTGCTACGCAATTCTACTCGCCTACTTAATTAATCACTATAACTATAAATGACTATAACTATAACTTGTAAACCTGCACACACACACACACACACATAAACACATTACAAATAATAACACAGAAATAAATATTACATAGGGTTGGCTGATGAAGTGAGCCACCCCTTTTCTGTGCATGTGGTGCTGCTCTGGTTATGGTGGGTGGGGTCTGGAAGGGATTTTCCCTAGGCACTGTCCTTCTCCTTATGGTGCCCGTCCACTACATGAGGCAACACCTTACCATGTGGCCTGCAGCAAACGAATATTTCTTCAGGAGGCCTACATGTGAGGCCACTCAACCACTGCCACGCCTCTGCAGCAACCAAGATAGTCTCTGGTGGCCCCGGGGGCCCACGAATAACACAGCTGCATCAACAGCGCACCTCTTCTCATTTATGGTGGCCCCATGTTCTGATGTGCAACCGCACTCAGCACTGCATCCTTGGTGCACTTATTCTTCCTTGGTAGGCCCCTTTGCCAGAGGGAGCCCGCCAGCATCACTGCTGCTCTCGCGGCACATTACTTCTTCTGCTGGCCACACTCCCTATTATAGCCCTGACTTGAAGGCAACATGAATGTTCCAGACTTGCCTGACGGGCAGTTCGCGCCGGGGAACGCCGCACATATGAACTGCAAATATTCTCATCATATCTTTTGCAGTATTCATCCACACAGGCCCCTTTTTCCATCCGTCCTCCTCCTCTGAGTTCTCTCTATCTACCTTTCCCGTGCCCCATCACAGGCACTGCCCGCCAAACCAGCTTTACTGTAGGAATGTTAAGAATCATGGGATTTCCCGACACACACAGAAAAGCATCTGTCACTAGGTGCTCCCTCAGCCCTGAACTGACATGGATAAGAGTCAGCTATCTCGCAACGGGCCGCTCTCCCCGCAATAGTCTTACATACACTAGCAACCCACCTACATTGTATCATAAAACACTCTACACTAAAATAAAACATGAACTTTTCCTATTTACTAAGATCAATATGTTCACACTGGATGAGTTCATACCACTACCCACCTATTTGATGCAGCAAGGAAGTGCATGTTTTTCCGGCAAACCCGTTTGCTTTGCTTTACAATAGAAGATATGATGACTTGGGTATGGAATGACAAACACGTCACCAGTATTAGATCGGACATACAGGGCAATTTGATTCACAGGAGAAATCACTCTGAGTAACTCTGACTTACACCTGGCTTACTCCTGATTTGCTGGAAGGAGGTCAGAGGTACGTCTGAGTTATTCACTCTAACTTGTTTGATGAATCGAATAACCCTTTCCCAAGTCAAGGATAAGTCAGACTCACTCCTAGTAACTTCTTTGTGTATTGGGTCACAGGTACACACACATTTTATTTATTGTTTGGGTCGCCAAACTGCCAAATATTAAGAGGAAACCTCTCAAGATAGCCACAATGAATATGGATGAGAAGTTTTTACATATAATAACTTTAATATTTTGTTGGTCATTCTGAAAACCCAACTCGATTTTATCAGTGGGTATGTAAAGAAACGGAGCCTTACAAATTGCATTGTTTCCTGTAATTCCACCAAGTCCCCAACACTAATTGAGGTATTTGGCACAAAAAATTGCAAGAATTTGAAACTGCTTTGATCGAGTCTGTGTCGCTTGTGAGGCGCCACTAAAATCAATCACATACACAGACCACCATTTTGGCAGTCTGGGACATATTACCCACTGACATCTGAAACAGGCACGTTGTAAAAATGTATAGACTATGTTTAATAGATTTGTTTCTGCACAAATCAAATTAAGGTGAATCACATTCCGAGAGTCAGATAAGCCACCTGCAAGGCATTTCATTTAAAGCAGTAAACTATACTGTCCGTAACTAAGACACAGAAATGAAACACATATATTTAGATTTAATGAAATATATTTCTGCATATTTTTGGGTAAGCCACCAGTCCTATTTCTAAGCCCCAGGACCCATTGTTGTGTCATGTTTCGTTTGTTAGACTGCGTGCAGGTGCACGTCGTTTGCTGTCACTTTCTTGGTAATCTGCCTGACCGACAACATTGAGTACAAGTACAAATGAATCGTCAAGTGTGGAAATATGAACACAATGCAGAGGTTTTCTTTTGTTGCTCCAAGGCCCTCGAGAAACGTCCATGATGAGAGATCATCTGCTAGGGAGCTGCATAACATGCGGTCTGATCAGTGTCTGACTGAATCATAAGATGTAACTTTGGAAAACATCCAATGCAAACGTGCCTTCATAGTGGAATAACGCATTTTGAAAAGAAAGGGTCGCTGGCCCCACCCATTGACTTGAGTGTTCAAATCTGCATTAACAAGTCAGACAGAATAGTCTGGGGAATCTCTGATTAGGGATTGTAACTAAGGGGTGTGAGACAGGGCTGCCTGGTAGCCCTGTTTTTATTCAACCTCCATTTAACCGACCTTGTGAAATGGATCCTTTATTCTGCTTTGGGAGCCCTAAATCGGGTGCTTGAAGATTAATTGGCTCGCCTATGCCGACGATATCGCGCTATTAGATAGCACCCAGATTGGCTTGCAGAGTTTTCTTTCTGCATTCCAGAAATATGCAGATTTAAACGACTTAAAGATAAATCCCAATAAATCTAAAATCGTGATTTTTAAACATCCATTGAGAGTAACCAAGGACTTTAATTGGCGTCTGGATAACCACGTGATACCGATAGCTAAAAAGACAACATATTTGGGATCTGAGGGTGTAGACACACAGCACCTTCTGTAAAATCCCTGTCAGTTTGCAATCGGTTTTATAGGGTAACTATCCAATAGGTGCAAGTCACAAACAGTGCACAGGGGTATTCTCCAACACATTTTCATGATGCCTTCCCCCAAAATATATGCCTTTATAAAAAAAAAAACATGTTCATGCTGACAGTACCCATACATTTCAATGCAGGCTGCACCAGTATATGCCATTGTTCCCAAATAAGAACATGCTCATGTTTGTTATGCACATAATGCTAGCAATAACACCACAGGAAAACACATCCATTATTTTTCTGCTAATCTATGCCACTATGCCCCCGTAACAACAAACTCCTGTTGTATTTGTCCGTAAAAATGCCATGCCACAATAAGAAATGTCCATAATGGCTGCACCAATGTAGGCCAGTATGGCCACGTAAGAGCACATATAATTTAGGATTTACCCTTGACGCCCAGTAAAAAAAAAAGGCATGTCACAGTAACAAAACATAGCAGGTGTGATTGCGCCAAAGAAGGGCAGTCTAGCCACGTGATAATACTTAGCACGGAGATTGTGTTGCAAGTGTTTAGTGTTTTGATTACACACTTGCTTCTTGCCTTATCATTTTCCTCGTTGGAGTTTTTTCTTGCTTTCCATCACGCACGCACACTCACTGCAATAAGAACTCAAGATTCTAGCGGAGAGTGGCAGAGAGTGTTGCAAGTGTTTGGTGTTCGGTGGACAGAGACAGAGACCGGATGATGTAAATCCAACTGTTGGGTACGTTCGAAAGGTGTGTGATGGTAAATGGGTCTTCTGGAATGTTGGCTTTCCTCTGCACTTTCACTGAATCCAATTTTCCCTGAACTAGCTAGAATTGTTTACTTGCAAATGAATACCAATTGCGTTATAATTGGGCTATCAAGGCTCATTAAGGTAGAAAAGTTTAACTTTTTGACTTTTTCGATCTTCTCACCCTTACCTTTACTGGACTAATATTGAGACGGTACGGGTGTGTCGAGAGATCAAACTGACTGTTTTAGATTCACCCTGTCGGCCCGGGTCTCCTTGATACACGGACACACTAATGTAAAGAAGACAATTTGAAACACAGTTTGTCCAAGTTCCCAGTTACAGTGGACTATCATGCGATGGACTGCGGGCAATTTGCCTTTGACCTTGGTGCAGTGGGGGTCAAAGCCGCGGAGATTTGAGGGTGGCAAGAATTTTAAATCTACTTCATGTTCTGTGTGCTGTGACCTTGCCTACCCTGTCTCGAGTTCCACTGGGTGTCCCCACTAAACTAGTTAAATTGTTGGAGACATCAAAACACCAATTGAGTGTCTGCGGGCAGATAGCCTTTGAACCCGATTCAGTGATATTGCAGTTATTGTTGTTAATGCTGTTATTGGCATGAGGTGCTCCTTTTTCTGAGGCATCTGGGCATTTGGAGTGTTAAAATCGTTAACTAATTACCTAATTCATCAAGTTCGTATGACTGCTGGCATTTGCCTTGGAGCACGAAGCAGGATATTTTTATATACTGTCCTCATGGGGTGGGGGGGGAAAAAATATCTAAAGGGTGAAAAAACATGCCACTTATAACCAGTAAACAAATGCAAACAACACCAGTGACATATAAAAAGGCAAAAAGTCGTATGTTTGAAAGAGACGCTAAAATGCAATTAACTATTCGCTCCAGGATTTCAGAGGATGAATTTATAAATTCAATCTGTTGTAATTTGAGAATGACTGAACAGGGTGTACAACAAAGAGTGAATGAACGCGTGAATGAACAGGTGTTAGGCACTGAATCTATGGTAAACCTATGAGTAGAAAATCCATTGGGACAAGGGAGGGGGGCTCACATTATGACAAAGCGAAGCTTCACGCTTTGGGTGTAGTACACAAGTTGTACTTTAATGTCCTTGGTTCAGCTCAATACCTTCAGGGTAAGACAACGGGGCACCAAGACAGGACAACAGAACACTGGGCTCCCAACACCCGTGAAGCCACCTCCGATCTCTCACTCCCAACGGTCACACACACCAACATTCCATTAGAATGTAGAAACTAGAATTCTCACGCTCTGAAACACCTGTGTATGGGCGCGATATAAATAAAATATCATATCATATCATATCAGAACCATGGTGACCTAATAGAGCCAGGTGCACACACGCCATTACGACACTTCCTCCTCCCTTATACACACCAACAGAACAAATGCATGGAACGTTGACCAGCAATGCACCACACACCATGACACACTATAAACTCCAGCCCCATCACCGAGTGGCCAACTAGGTAACAGACCTGAAGCACAAAGGAAGAAAGGACAACCTTCACTGAACCAACCCCGGACCACAACACAGCTGGCCACAACATGGTATCTAAACCACAACACCGTTTCCAACAACCAACTATCTAAACTGCAACACCATTCCCACGAACAACCCACTAAGCATACCATGACCACCACACCCTTTGTCCATGCCAACCACAAAACAAGATAACAGGGATAAGACCCATCCATCGAATTGGAGAATGGGCTATAAATATCCCCCAAAACTATCCCAGACCACATGGACCCTCGAGAACAAAAACAAATGCTCAACCACCGGTCTAGAGCTCACCCTCAAGACCCCAGGCCTGCCACACCTGGACGCTCCAGAACCCCAAAGGGCACCAAACTAACTAACCAAGACAAAACAGCATGATGTTCCTTCCGCCCTAGTCTGCCCCCCGAGGGCCTTAGGCCTGCCACGCCTACTCACAAACCAGCTCGCCACAAGCACACCCAGCACTTTCTACCACGTCAGCCCGGGAACTCTGCTCCGAACCATAATCCAGCCACAATTTCCACAAGAAAAATGTCCACAAGACAACTAACCCTACACCCCATCACAAAACAGGCACCTCTGCACACCCTGCCAAACCGTATACTGTGAACACACTTTCCACGACCACAACACGTTATCTAAACTGCAATGCCACTAGGCAAGCCCACGACAAAAGAAGTAATACTGTTCACCAACTCCACTTGTAAGCACACCATTCCCCACAAACAACCAAAATTTTACTAAGCCAAAACAACCGGAGTGGCAACTCCTAAGCCACAATTACTAAACTAAACACCTTGAGTGGCAACCTCACCAGCCACAGTTGCTAAACCAAACACCTTTAATGGCAAACTCATCAGCCACCATTACTAAAGTAAACACCTTGAGTGGCGACCTCACCAGCCACAGTTGCTAAACCAACACATCTTTAATGGCAACTCATCAGTCACCATTACTAACACACAGCACCTTGAGTGGTAACCTCACCAGCCACAGTCGCTAAATCAAAACACCTTTAATGGCAAACTCATCAGCCACCATTACTAACCCACAACACCTTGAGTGGTAACCTCATAAGCCACCCACCATTCCATTTCCTGAACTCCCTAGAATGCAACCACACCCAAACAGGAATAAACACACCTCTAACCTGGCGCATGCCCTGCACCAGCAACACCTGGTAACACAGCCGACCCCAAAATGCTGCGCACTTCATCCATTACCCAACAAGCTGCCCCACACTCATCCACACACCACATATAGGCATGAAAGATGAAATGACTACACAATCCACAATTGCATTACATATTCCACAATTTCATTTCATATGGTCATGAACCTTCCCCCCGACCACATGTCCAAAACCCAGCACGTGAAACTCTCCCCCCGCAAGTTCACTTAACTTCCGTCAGAAAACACTGTCCTCAATGTTCCGCGACCCCATCGGGACACCATTAACGTTCCCCATACCGTTTTCCCTTTTTAGGAAACTCATGCCGGCTGCAGACCTCGGCGCCCCAGCTCTCCCTGGAACACCGTAAACCTCAAAGATTTCCATCCTACTTGGAAACCACCCCCCAATGTCCAGGTCCAGTCCGCTGAACCCAGCCCCCTGAACCTTACATGTAAAACCTGATGAGTAATATACATAAATGCACCCGGGATCTAACAGCGCGGCAACAACATATACACTCACACAAACGTGACAACAGCCACCACAACTAACCCCACCCCGGGACAAATGATCCTAAACCCACAACTAATGGGTCACAAATGAACATAAACACACACGTCCACAAATGTACCCAATCAAAGGCCTGAACAACATCTATCTCCCAAAAGTCACTTCAAGCGTAGCGTCCTCCGGGATCCTCGCACCACCCCAAAGCATGGTCAAAACCTCTCCAGACACCGTGATCTTCACTTTCGGTTGGAACTCTCTGAGGAAAAACATCCATCTCCAGTCCGCCATCATAGCCCTGGACATGGCGGCAATCCCAACTCGAAACTCCATACACTGTGACTTCCCCTGCGCAGAGCGCAGGACAGCAGACGCATGCGCACCAACAGTAATAGGCCAGTGCCAGTGCCGTTGCCTTCACTGGCGTAAATGTCCACAGCTCACAACACTGAAACCCGAACACAGAATCGGGTGTGAACCTCCCCTCAAGTCCCCACTCCAGGGGCACAAAAGGTACACCGCAGTCTAGTAAAACATCCACACCTTTGTTTTGTAACTGCAACGTTGATGAAGCACTAACGGTCCATCCCCTCTGCTCTGACTTACGTGCACCACCGACTCCGGCAATTGCTGCCCGAGTTGCCGGGAACCCCTCTCTGACTCGCCCAGTGATACAACGCACCTCACCACTGAACAGGCAGGTCACCAGCATTCCAGACCTCCTACGGCTTTCCAGGCACAGGCCAGTCCGTTTAAATATATATATTTTTCCCGGTCACTGCTCCTGTCAATAAGCCTCCTCTCTGCTTCCTTGACATCCGCCCACCACTGCAGGGCACCGACGGCCTTCAGGTCTCCGACCACCTTTCTCTGGCCACAGCGCCGTACATCGTAGAACGTTGACCGCCTCTCCTCATTGCCAACCGCTGACTGCCTTCTCCTGGCGGCAGCATCTTAGGGCAACAACTCCTAGCCACCACAATGTCCTGGGGTGTGGGGAACAACACGGGAAAGGTATCCAGTCCCAGTTGCACCCCACAGCAGCGATTGCATCCGTGCCTTCTTTTACGAACCATGTCGCCAGTGACAAAGCAAAGCTTCATGCTTTGGGTGTAGTACACAAGTTGTACTTTAATGTCCTTGGTTCAGCTCAATACCTTCAGGGTAAGACAACGGGACACCAAGACAGGACGACAGAACACCAGGGTCCCCACAACCCTGATGCCACCTCCGATCTCTCAATCCCAATGGTCACACACACCAACATTCCACTAGAACCATGGTGACCTAACAGAGCCAAGCGCTATTACGACACATTACCCCTAAACTTAAATATCAAGGGCGGCTAAACGTAATAGTAGGAGTGGACCCAAAAATGACTGATTCCTATGAACAAGTAGGCAGTTGTACATAGCTTAAAAGCTATAAACATCTAAACACATGCATGCCGGGTTTTCTGGGCGACATCATGGACATTAGTATACTTGAGAGTGCTAGTTTATGTGCTGGTGATTTGGTGAGCAGTAAGGAGAGCTATATCTTGACCCGCTGGTGACTGATTATGGGGATATTCAGTGTCCTAAACTCAGTGGACCAGTGGAAGAATCTATACAGGATGAATCTAATTTGTTAGCAGTTACCCCATCTCAACTTTTGGATGAAATGACCCAGAGCGAAATCCTCTATGAAACGAATTACGTGGGACCAAGGATTTTACACCATACTTTAGGAGGCAGATGAACAGATTAAGCTAACTCCACCCTCAATTTCAGCGCTTAATACTGTACTTAGTGCCTCAGTTGAACTGTATGAAAATATAAAAGATGAAGTTAAAGCACATACACTAATTTTATGTGAGCTGAACGTAAAAATTGATATATTGACCAACTTAATGTTAAATCAGACCAAAAGGGAACTGAAAACTACACAGGATAATCAAACAGATATGGAAGAGGTAGTAGCTGAGCAGATAATTACGTGCCGCTAGATGAAGAACAGCTACAGGACCCCAATGATAACGGATCATTAAAGGGAAAACATAGTGAGCAGCAGCGGGGTAAAACCAATAGAAGGTAATACTGTAGGGAAAAAAATATACAAAAAAGGCCAAAAAAATCTAAGAATGGCAGGAGGAATCAACTATGACTAGAGTCAAGAAAATATCTTAGGAATGTGTGTGTGCGTAGGTGAGGTGGTACCCACAGCAGCGTTTCTGCATGAATCAGTAGTAAGAGAGTCTACAGTTGTAAGGTGTGAAGATAGTCACACTCAATTGGTAATATAAAGTCATGATTTAACAGATTAGGCCCTGATTCATGGAATTATTTGTGTGTAAAAGGGGGATTTGCACAAGCCATTCTGCCCCTAAATCCCTGTTTGACGAATGGAAATTTGCAGGGGAGAATGGCACGCAAATCCCTGTTTTACACCAAAATAATTCCATGAATCAGGGCCTTAACCAAAACATCTGAGCGGCAGACTGGACAATTATTTGCCTCCAAAACGCTAAATAAGCACCATATCTCATGCCAAACAACTCCTAGGAAAGAAGTGGGAGACCCCAGCGATAATCCTTGTAACAATTATCTTGAGGGAAAAGGTGGAGCCATATTACAGCCTGAAGGTCACTTGGGCAGGCAGAATCTGACTGGAGTAGCCAGCATGGCTAAGATAGGCTAAATGGGGGAAAAAGAGAGAAAAAAAGAGAGGAGATTGGGCGTTGGACAGCAATGTTTAAGAAACCTATGACAATGAGGATATTCAATACTTTACTGGAGAATAACCCTCAAAGATTGACCCAAGAGGCACAACAGAAAGATTATCTAGGGGAACCTGTGAGGATGGGGGACCCAAAGTGGGCAGCTCCTTAGTGCAATCAGGAAATATAGTCTCTGTGGGGGGAGCTCGACTAATGGAGTTGTTTGGTATAAAGGAATTCGCTCCACCGGTGCTCGATAAGGATGACTCAAGGAAAATCAGTTTAAACAACGATAAGGTTGATAAAATAAGTGGAGGGGTGAAGGAGGTTGACCCGAAAACATTTGAGCTATACATGTAACTAAAACCTAATATACATGTAAATTTAACATTGAATCATAATAATGTTCTAAAAATGCTACATGCTGTTCCTGAACTAGAAATAATATCTTAAATGAAACGAGGACAGACCTAGTAGAGATCCATCTAAAGTCCTTGTTTGTGTTCAAATCAATATTGGAAGAAAGGAATGCACTATTAAATCTTGGGTGCATGTTATACCAGAATAGAAAGGAAATTAAAGACTACCTAAAGGAGGTAGAACTATGAGTGAACAGAAAGGCTCAGAAGTAGTAGATCAATGTGAGAAAAGAAAGAGTGGATGTAGCCCAGGCCCAAACTTGGAAAGAAAACTGTGCAATCTCTCTATGCAGGATTTGCAGGGGAACTGGGCGATGGTCTTAGAATACTTGAAAAGTGAGTTGGTGAAGGAACTGTTAGGCGATGGGTATCTCTACAATTCTGAGAGACTTGTCTGTCAGTTTGGAACACAAGAGGGTTCAACAGCTTAATGAAGTATGAAAATCAGAATAAGTTGTTCTCTACTCGGGATAATATTTTTTGATATTGTATTTAGTTTTATACAAAACTTTTTAACATTTCTTCAACATCTAATTTCCTCATGTTTCCAACGTGGCATGGCACAAAATTAGTTACATTTAAAAGGATCAGTAGAGTACACAAGTGGATATGCATCGTCCCATAATCATTTGCCCAATCTTTAGTTGGATAGATCAAGGTTCGTCTAAACACATAAATCACATAAATCTTCAAAATGTTGAAGGACTCCATAGCTTTAGTTGTTCAAAGCTCATTAGAGCGCAAATTTCCCGTCTCTTTTTAACACTTTGTCTAGATAATTCACTGTTGCACATATTAGCATATTATTTTGGCCAACTAAAAATGCAGACCACCAATCATCCATATTGTCATTTAGTGGAGCAAACTTTCCCAGGGTGACAGTTCGTTCCATTTTTAAAGCTAAGCAATCAGCGATCAAACATTTCCACATGGATTCCACAGTGCCGGCATAGGTTGTAGGTAGTTTCTTTATCTTGTATATGCCATAGCCTCTGTTTTGTCAGCGACAGGTTCAATCGTAGATGCAAAAACTGGTCACGATGCTGTCTTGACGGACACTGTCAGATATTTTGGAACATGATTTACCGGACGGATGTCGCTTATTGATGTCCTCACCAATTTTAACTTAGAGCGATCGTCCACAGTCTTACCCCAATCACTCTGACTCACCTTTCTTTTTACTGCACAAGAATTTGAATGCAAGAGTTCGACGGAGGCGCCTATGTGGTCAGGTTATTTAAGATTTTAGTCACCCAGTCCTTTAGTAGACCATTATAAGGAGTTTTCGGGGTTTCCTTCAATATTAGGTACAGAGCAGTTTGCGTTGGTTCCAACATCTTCCAAAATAGGGGAAAAGATTTCCATTGGACCGTGGCACTGAGCGATTCTAAATATTATATTACAAGAGACCTGGCGTTTGAACCTAATTTGGATGGATGGTTTTCAAATGAAACCAAAGCTTGCCCAAAAATCTAGAGTGGGTCGACCTGCTGGTGGATTGTTAATCGCGTTTAGAAATTCTAAATTTCAGTCCATAAAGGTAATTTCGGATAACATATCAGGCATACTGATCACCTCAGTAAATTATAAAATGGGTGATAACCATCTAAAGATCCTGGTTATAAATGTAAATTGGAATGAAAGACAGGTGGGGATAACTGAATTTGTAAACAACATTTGAAGAGTGTTTGGCGGACACAAGGTCCAGTGGAGATTTGCATGTAATGATGGCTGGACATTTTAATTTGACATTTAATTTGAATAATATTGGTGAATTTATGGATAGTAGCAGCAACACCTTTGCGCATATCATGAAATGGACTCACCTATTGGAGGATTGGGACCTGTTGGTTGCCAATGGGAATGCGATGGGTGATTTAGTAAAAAGACCCACTTGCAAAAGCAGACTGCAGACATCTAACATCGATTACCTAATACATTCTCGACTGATGTTTAAGCGGTGTAATAGATTTGAAGTCGTCACATCATATTTGAGTCATCATAACATCCTTACAACCACCTTTGAACTGTATGCTAAACCACCATTTTTGGAGGAATATCAGGGTTTCATTGTCAGTTTTGGGGGCAATAGAATCAAAACATGTAGGCGGAATGGGGCAAACTTAACAAGGAAACTAGAAGCCTATGTTAACAATGGCCCGAAAGAAGGTATCCTTGAAAGGTGTACTAGTAAATAAAGGCTTTACTGATTTTATCTGGGAAATAGAGAAGCCAAAAAATTCTGTAGCCAGGCCTAGGGCCTCAATACCTTCAACTCTCTCTTCCTAAATATCTTCCTTCTCGAGCTCTTCGCTCATCCGCCTCCAACTCCCTCAGGGTCAGTCGCTTCTCCAAGAAATTAGTTGGTGGTTGATCTCTGTCTTCCGCCGGGGCCTCCCTCTGGAACAGCCTCCCTGCCCCCCTGAAACTTGAGGAGAACCATCTCCGGTTCTGGAAGCACCTCAAACCCTTCCTCTTTGCTTCTGCTTTCTCTCCTCCTCTCCCCTGCAGAACTCCTGGCTGAAACTGAAACTGCATTGGTCGACAGGCCACCCTCTGATCATGAGCCCAGGTCCCCTCCCCCACCAGTTGCACACCTGCACTGCCTCCCTGGCAACCCCTGCACTTGTGGACTGTTTCTGTATCCCTACAGTCCACTACCTGCACTTGACACCTGATGTCTGCACTCACCCTTGCACTTGCCACCAGCTTGCCGCTCCTTTTACTTATGGCTTTCTATTTATTCTATATTTTCTACTGTTGATCTCATGTACTGCACTGTCCCCTCCCCCCAGCACTTTTCCCCTTTTGCCTTCCTCTGCACTTGCGCAATCTCAATGTCACCTGGCTTAGTAAGACCGCTGTCTCTGTCTTCCCTCTGTTCTCCCTCCCTTGCCTCGTCATGCCTTGAACTACTTGTGTATAGATGCGTTATAAATGCCATATCATATCATATCAAACTAGTCATGCCCATTCATTTAACTCTGTGGTGAGGGACCGAAACTAAAAGTATAGGGCAGATCTTACACTGCTATATCATCAGTCTTATGATCGAGTAAGCTATGTCAAAAAAAGAAGAAAGTAATGAGAGGCCTTAACAATCGGATGCGCAATCATACATTTCAAATGTTCCAGCATGATAGTGAAAGGATGCTGTTAACGCCTATTCAGAGTAATATTCAGAACTTTTGGTTCATAGTAAATAATGATATGAATGGACAAATTGATTTACAAAGTAATTCAGTAGGTGAATTAGAATGACGGCTGTATTGGGCGGAAATGTGTGATGAGGACTCAATAACCAGTCGCAGTCGGTGTACCTCCATTGCTTGGAAGGTAGATTTTGTGCAAGAAGATAACAGGCACCTCATTACAAAATCATCTAATTCAAATTCAGCAGGACCTAATAATGGGTTCACAAACTCGATGTTTAAGCTGAATTTAGATCTTTGATCCCTAGTTTTGACGTTTTTGTTCAATAATCTGGTACCATACCTAGTTCCTGGAAAGAATCCATTATTATTCCAGTCTTTAAGAAAGGCAATCAGTCTGATCCCAATAACTATCGGCCGATTGCCCTTCTTGATTGTGATAGCAAAACTTTTGCAGCACTAATTCTTGAAAAGCTGGAAAATTAGATCAAGGAAAATAATATCTTACCTAGGAATCAATGTGGTTTTAGAAAGAGACAATCGACCACACTTAATGGTCTTATCCTGTCAGTTATCAAGGATGGAACGAGGAATGCAGTGAGGGGAATATCTAATCAGGTCTATGTTGCACTAATAGATTTTTTGAAGGCTTTTGACTTGGTGAACCGTCATTTGCTTTGGAAAAGTTGAGAAAGTGGGGTATCCCTGCTTCTCTATTGGCAATCTTAGAATATATCCATGAAGGAACCTCAGTGAGGGTCAGGTTGGATGTGGGGGGATCCCTCTCATGTAGCTTTCCTAAATTGAAAGGATTGTGCCTAAGTATTGTGCTTGCTCCATGTTTATACAATCTATATCTGGAAGATTTGAATGATGTTTTGGGGAAGGCCGTTCTGATCAGCCCTAAAGTGGGAGTGCAACCTATTAGTTGGTTGTCGTATGCGGATGACGTGGCATTCTTGGATGGCTCCCCAATATGGCTTCAGAGGCTGTCGGGAGCCTTGGGCAAATATGCAAAGACAAATGACTTGATTATTAGTTTCTTTTTAAAAGTAATATTATTATGTTTGGTAACATTAGGAAGACAATCAGTAGAGCTCAATGGTCCATCAATAATACAAGGATTGAGACTAGGCAGAAAGCTTTGTACTTGGGGTTCAAAATAGATCCGCTTTTGAATAAATCATTAATAATATTAATAATTTGTGCCCTGGAATTCTTTTGTTACCAATTGTCCTTCCAGATGAAGCAGATAAAAATGAAACTGCAAATTCTCTATAAAACCCCTTCTTCACTTTTACGTAGGTAAAGTCATACCTAAGATCATGTATGGCTTGGCGATAGATTGCTCGGCATACAATATTCAGTGGAATCGATTGGAGGGCAGACTATGGAAGACGGTCTTAGGTCTGCCAGCCTCTCTACCAATTGCATCTTTACGATTTGAACTGAGACTTCTGTCACTTCAGTACTGGTTCATCGATGGTGGGTAAACTTGTGACTCCTACGCCAAATTCTTTGTATGTGAACCTGCATGAATGCATGAAGAAAAAAGTTTCCCCATTTTCTAACACAATGGTATCCCTTTCGGACAGATTGTTGTTTGATATGGATAAAGAGTGTCTGGATTTGGTGGGTAATCCACTAAGTGTAAAGAAGGTTTTAAAGGAGAGGGATTGGATTGCCATTATTACTCACACAAGAAGGAACAAATTGTGTTCAACTTTTGAGATAATTGATACAAAATTTGGCCAATTACCAAACTACCTTTGCAAATACCCGCGTCCTGTCACAAGAAAGCAGCTTCTACGACTCTGTCTGAATCTTCTGCGTACATGCAAAGTAGAGTATGCATGTAGTGGGAAAAGGAGGGTGGCTTCAACATCTGTCCTCGTTGCAATATTCTAGGTAAGCCAGAATCTCTAAGACATATACTGGTGGATGCCCAACTTTGCCAACAATAAGAACAAAATAGTTGGGTCACTTTTTTGCATGCAAATGGAATTTGGGAACTTAGATGATTTGTGGAATAGTATGAGTGTGTGGATCAACATTATTTTTAACGCATGCCATAAAAATGTTAGATGATTTAGGTTTAATTAGATAGAAAGATGTATAAATGGTATGTATTTTACTCTGTTTTATAATGATAAATGTGTTTCTTTTCCTTTGTGACTTATTTTTGCTTACATTGTCTATTTGTATGTAAGATGAAATTCTTGATCAAAACCACAATAAAAAAATTCAAAATAATACTTATGATTGATTTACCATTGGTGCCCAGTAAAAAATGCCATGCCACATAAAGGATTAAGAAAATATATCAGACTGACTGCACCAAATTAGGCCAGTCTAGCACATAGTGACAATCATCATGTTTTCTTTACCATTGTTGCACTGTAAAAAATGTGATGCCACAATAAGGAAATGTATCCAGACTGGCTGCACCAAAGTAAGGCAGTCTAGCATGTAGTAGCACTTATCATGTTGGTGTGTTTGTTTTACCATTACAGCCCAGTAAAAAATACCTTGTACCATTAAGATAATTTAGCCAGGCTGGCTGAACCAAAGTAGGCCAATCTAGCATACAATAAGTCTTATGTTTGCTTTACCACTGATGCCCTGTAAAAACTGCTGGGCCACATTAAGAAAATATAGCCAGACTGGCTGACTGGTAAATGAAGCCCAAACCCAAAGTCCCCAGTGCGAACACAAGCACACACACATTCATACAGTATTCACTCACTCATTCACAGTCACGTGCAGACATAATTCACACACTCATTCCCTTGTAAACCCACCCATACACTTTCTCATTCACACATGCACTTTCAGACACAAACCCATGTATACACACATACATTAAATGTTTTTCTCTTATCTTCAGACACTTCTCACCAGTCCTCACACCACCTGCAATGGAGGCTATCTGTCTCCCTTGCAGCAATAAATGGGAACTAGGATGCATGAAGAGCTTTCTGGTTCCTGTTCATGCACAGAGGAGTGCACAAGATGGCTGATGAGGGCCCCCTACACATATCTACACATGTTCAGAGCTGCAATTCATCAAACGGAATCGCCAATGGGCCATGCAAGAGTGTGTAAGCAAAATGCCCTGACCTTGCATGGCCTACTGGGCATGTGTGCTGGGGAACAGAAACTATCAAAGGGAAATCTGGTTTCCCTTTGACAGTTAAAGGCAGCCCAGTAGTGCTTCCTCAGCTGCTTGCTGCAGCTGGGGGAGTGCTTAGTGTTTTCACTGGGCAGGCTTGTGTCGTCCAGTAAGAGTGGCAGAATGGCATCCTGTCATCTATTATGGATGAGCCACCAGTGCTCAGTACGCCACATATTGAAAATGCGCCAGACCCATAATTACTTATTTGTAATGTAATCAGCATGGCAAAAAGGTGTATCAATTGCACGCAGAGTGACACCCACTTTGGGATGCTTTCCTCAAATGAATGCCTTTTTCAGCCCATTTTACCATTCCCAAGATGGTGGTCATTGCTTCATTCAGTACTAGGATGCCATCTGGAACAGGACCAGCAGACCCATAACCATGCTTTAATTAATACGGAGTGACAGAATGAGTGTGCCTGCACCACTCAATTCATGCGTCCCCGTAAAACTCCAGTAATTTTTCCTTGGAAGGCAACAGAACCGTCCAGTACACACCTCTTGTATCTAATCATGAATGTACGGAAAGCAACAGCTTCCCAATACATGTTTTTTAAAAATGACTTTTCACCCAGTGCCCCTAAACTTGATGTTGGTTTTTGTCTGCCTTCAACTTGTCAAAGTGTCTTTGAGAAAATGCCTGAATATCAGGTGTGATTGTCTCATGTAGTGCATGTATATTTCTCACTTCTGCTTTCTGCAGTTTTGCATTTCCATTTTTAATGGATGCTTCTAACTGAATTCCCGGGATGGGCAGCAGAGATAGAAGTGAGTGGGAACAGTCAGGAGCAGAGTTCCACTACTTTAAATGTGTATTGTTACTAGCTCCACTACCTTTTACAACCATGTCCGCCATTCCGGAACTGTACTCTTTGAAGTTAAATGATACATTCTCACTTGACCATTTTACAGGAGTTGCAGCTAAATTGAAACCTGACTGTACATCTATGAACCCTAAATGACATAGCCTGGTTGGATTCTCTGTTGCTTCATCTTAGCCAAGGGAAGATAGAGGAGGTCCTGCTAATAGTAAGAATGAATCGCTCCTCACACGCCATCTCCCCTGATTTCTGGGAGACTTGCCAAGTTGTTATCGCCAGTAAAATGATAAGACAATATCATTTTTAAAGGTCCATGCCATTCAGAAGGGATGTTTTGTTTAATATCAGACGGCTATAAAGGATGTATCCATTCATGCCCCTAGACTAGTGTAACATTATATTAGGAGCCTTAGTAACTAGTCCCTTGGACTATTGAAATGCACTCCTGGGTGAAATTTCTTAGCAGACTCCAGATAGCTCAAAACGGATTGGTTTCTGGACATAAGAAAAGTAATCATGTCCAAACTGTTCACAGGAACCCTTTGTGGGTTCCAACAGAGTAGAGAATTCAGCGTAAAAACCTTTGCATCCTTTTCAAATGCATCCAAGAGGCTGCTCCTGACCTGTTGTTTGTGAACCTGGCCTGGCCATAACTCCTTGTCATGGTTTGCACTATGCTCCCACCTAGTCCGTCCCCTACCGA
Organism: Ambystoma mexicanum; assembly: GCF_040938575.1. Taxonomy (NCBI): domain Eukaryota; kingdom Metazoa; phylum Chordata; class Amphibia; order Caudata; family Ambystomatidae; genus Ambystoma; species Ambystoma mexicanum. The sequence goes on along the minus strand of NC_090934.1, from coordinate 731,219,088 downwards.
GGTCACGGTTCCACTACTTTTTTTAACACACTTCTGTTATATGACAGGATCGTGGTATAGCGCATCTACCACCCAAAGGTATCTTGGCGCTGTAACAGGATAAATCTGGAGGTGTCACGAGTAAAAAAGAGAAAGGAAAAGCAAAAACATCCAACTAATGAGGATAAAGAAATGTTTTGAGAGTTTTCCGAAACTCGAGGTGATCATCAATGCATCTAAGAGCCAAGGGGAGTGAGTTCCAAAGTAAAGGAGCTTCCACAAAAAAGGGCGGCTCCTTATGGTTACTTTCCTAAAACACGGAACAAAGAGAAGATGACAATTAGCTGAGCTGAACGCAGTTCTCAGTTGAGGGCATATGAAGGATTGTTCTCTCGAAGATAGAAACCCATTGACCATGACAAAGGGCCTTGAACTTCACTCGGTTCTCAACAGGGAGCCATTGTAGTCTCTTCAGGACGGGGGAAACATGGGCTTACTTGGGAAGTCCGGCCACCAGTCATGCTGCTGAGTTCTGTACAATCTGCAGCCTTTTTAGGTAACAATTTGTTTGCCACAGCAGAGTAGCAGTGCAGTAATCTAGGATCCCCATGACTGCCGATGAAACCGCAGATGGTAAAAAAGGCATCACCTGTTTTAGGGTTCTTAACTTAAAATAACTTGTACTGCAATTGGCACTGACCTGCAATTCCGGACAAAGGGAGGCTGAGAATTTTATTCCCAGGTTCTTACCAGAATCAACTGGAGAAGGGAGTCCGCCAAGAGAGGAGGACCAGAAGTCCATGGTCCAAAGGCATCGAGCTGCCGGAGGGCCAACTACCAGGACCTCAGTTTTATCACCATTAAGCTTTAACCAATTATTGTTCATCCCGGCACCAATGGAGGGCAAACAGTTCCGCAGACGTAGTGCAGCTTCATTCAGGTTTTGATCCACTCTAAGATCGAGCTGAGTATCATCCGCGTAGGCATAGAACAGAAGCGCAGCACAAACCAGGGCTCAATGAGATACTGAAGGCACGCACAGGTGACATGTTACAAGCGGAGTGCCGCTTACTACTGTGTGCAGTGCACTGTTCTTTTGTCCTCCCCTCTCCATGTATATGATACTGTGCAATGAGTATGACTTATCTCCCCATCACGGTACAATTCACCCGTGACCAACTTCGCGAGATGAAAGTGGGGCTGATTCTGTGCTAGCCTCAGCAGCCCTTGACACAGTACTGTAAGATTATCTACTTGCCATATCCAATTGCCACACACTTTTGCTGGAGCATACTGAAGAAAGTACTTAATTCCTGCCGTGTTTTATTCCTTTCAGTATCACTCCTGCTGAGTTGGCAAATTCTGCCTCTGCCAACTGCAAAATGTTTGTCAAAACTGTCCCAGGCAGGCTTTGCCATCTACAGTCCTGAAGCTCACTGCCCAGTCAGGACAAATGTGCACGCCCTTTTATTTATTTATTTATTTTGGGAGCCGCATTGCTGGTGCAATGGAAATATGGGACTCTTCTAAACCTCAGTGTCAGTTTTGTTGACTGATTGTTACAAAGAACAATGTTCTACTTTTGCCTTGATAACAGGTGTGAGCTTCATTAGGTCAAATCGTTAGTACTGTGTTGTGCAGGCATTACATACCTATCGCTACTCCATTGCACCCAATAATCAGCTGCAACGCCTTCTTGGTTTGAGTGGATTTGTGACAACACGTTTATTTTGCCTCCAGTTCTCAATAGAACTTTACAGTCGCTGCATTTCCTTGAGTTCTGAAGGCTTTTGTACCTGATGACTTACATCGTCAGTAAACCTAAGATAGTTTCCCTCAAATAACCAGTGTCCACGATGCCTCTAAAATTATCACTGATCCTAGGCCAAGCTTCAAAATGTCAAACCACCATTTTCACTGAATGCTTAGCGTTCGCCTTATGTGAAATATGCTGTGTTTTAGTAATACGATGCTGGTGAACAACAACGAAATCCCCAAAGTGCCAAGTATGTTGCAAAGTATTTGCAAATTTCACATCTGATGTTTGGTATATTCAACACACTTTCGTTTGCTGGGATTACAGATAATTTCTAACAATCTTTAGCGGGAAAGCATGCATTGCTATCCTGTTCATCAAAATCAAAAGTTGATGTATCGAAGGTTTCCGGTAAATCATAACTACGGGCACAGCTCTGGGCAACTGTCCAGACCATTGGTCTTCGCCTGCCAAGCCACTACAGAAGGGGAAAGACCATCTGCAAATCAGGCTTGGTCCCACCCCAAAGGGAACAGTCCAGCCGAACTGCTAGGTCACAAACCTTCTGTACAAGACCACAAGCATCCCGACATGTTTCAGCCTTGTTGGGCATCATCGGCGAGGAGTAGGTTGAGTTGGGAACTCAATGAGGAGGATTTGTATAATGAGTGCACTGTTCATTTTTATTCTGAATTTGGATGGGGTCTGGTAAAGGGAGCTCACAAGGATTTAGTTATGAGAGGGTATGATGGGTTTGCCACCAACCCTGAGGATTGTCGGAGATGATGAGGGAGCAGGCATTAGGAGACAGAGGTATAGGTCCTAGGACGTGAGAGGCATTGAATGTTCAACGGGATGTGGATGCTCTTGGTAAGAGACAGGTATCTATTCTGAATGAGCCTTCGGATGTAAAAGAGGATTCGAGGTAGTGATCTCATACGTTGCTTCTGTATAAAGGAAACAGACCTCGGTTTTAAAAATCAGGTAGTCTCCCTTTCATGTTTGAACATGAGGGTTTTTGAACGTTTAATGAGCAAATGATGTGTAAAATTAAGAAACAGTAACCTGTGTTCCTGCAGGAAACATGGTTAAGTGAAGAAAACGATTCTTGATGGTTTTACAACCTTTATCAAAAAAGCTAAGAAAGGCCCACGTTGTCGACCTTCAGGCAGCCTTTTATTGGCAGTAAGGAATGACGTGGGAGCCTCTCTGGAGGAGTGTAAGGTAAATGCTAATTACATTTTAGTGGAAAAAGGGATTTTTAGCAATGAGTATCGAGCAACAAATATGCTGTTGATTGGTGCGAAACTTCAGACCTGAGAACGACCTACAGGCGCATGAAAGATGCTCCTCCTGAGACAAGGATGCTTAATAAATTACCGAAATATCTTGAATGATTCCCCTGCCCCATCAGAAGGAAAAGCTACATCATGGTTCGTCTGAATCTTTTTAAGACTAAAGAAATAAGAAAGCTCTGGAAAAAAGGAGATACAAAAGACAAACTCTGTCGATTCTGTGGACAACAAAAAGAAACCCTAAAACACTTGGTCCTAAATTGCACACATTAGCAACAGTTAAGAGAAATCCATCTAAAAAAAGCAAACATAGTGAACTCATGTCAAAACATGGACGATGTGTGGGCTCTAATGCATGAAGGATCAAACAGACAAATAATGTCCGCATTAACTAAATACCTAGGAGAGTTAGCAAAACAACTTGACGAGAAAGACCCTAAAGTATGATGTTGTCCAACAGATAAAAGACAAAACAGTGGACAAAGAAGAGAGAAAGAAAAGGAACGGAGGAATAAGAAGTAACAGACGTACCTTGTGTGTCTTTTTGTTTTGACCTGCTTAATTTCTTTCTCTCTCGTGGAGTTTTGTTTTCTTTTTAAAGTTTGCAATAAACTAACAAAAAAAAAGTTAATGAACACATATTGCAATCCTGTGTCTGTTGTGGGTGATATTTGGAAAGAACTTGATTCTTCTTCTTTGGATGTCAGGTTATCATCTGCACTAATAATCTGTGCAGGGGACTTTAATTGTTTATGTCAGGAGTTGGAGGGTGGTGATAATAAGCTGCATTTAAGGGGACCCACTGGCAGTGCTTCGGTTACTACTGGTTATAAGGGTAGAGGATAGAGAGGAGTTGGCTGGATGAAGTTTATGAAAAAGTGCGATCTATTTAGATTAAATGGCAATATTATGGGTGATCGACCAATGCAATCTACTTTGCTTGGTCCCTTTTCTAACTCTGTGATTGACTTTATATTTATAATCTACTCGATGTTGGATAGGTTTCAATTACTCGAGATCCAGAGAAACAAATTTAGTGACCATGCAATGCTATTGTTAACATTGACCTTGGAGGAAAATATTTGGTATGGCCACCCTTCTTGTTGTAAAAAGGTATGGAGTAATAATACAGTAAATAAAATAGTTCAAGGAGGTGTGCTCATAGCCCACTTTAATAGAATCGCAGACCAGAAGTGAAAGAGATGGTCTTTGAGGAAATAACTGAATCATTGTGACCCAACAGCCTTCTCAGCGACCCTCGTCAAGTGGAAAGAGGAAGTTTGACAAGATACTTTTGGAGGCAGAAACCATTTGTTGACTCATATGACTACCTGTTTGATATTCAAATAAGAGACCTTAATAGGATATTACGACTGGATGTGAGGAAAATTAGAACGGCTGTGTCCTTGGAAGCCTCTGTAAAAATATTAATCTTGTAGGGGACTGAAACAATCATTTAAATTACTGGGGTAAGCTATATACAATTCATAGGTTTCCAGCTAATAAGCAATATGTTATTTGAAAATTAATTACCCATGATGCTAGAGGCGTCTGGCGTCTCGTGAGTGGCTCGGATAAGTATCAATGGTCAGTCCAGTTGAATTGCATTTCAGAGTCTGACTGGATGTCGTACTATTCCACTCTATTCACTAAAAGAAAAGGGTCTGTGGTGTTTGGGGTTGCCATTCTGAGGACATCTTGGGTATTTTGATAGGGTAGATGTGATCTTGGATTCACAATGGAAACATTCAAGCACTTGTGGCTTTAATGGGCTCCTGAATATAGTTTTAAAAGCCAATGAAGATCTGTGGGTCAGATATAGTGATGTGCTTATATACTCAAGTGGTGGAGAAACCTTTTATGTCAGAATACTGGTCAGTGTCGATTGTGGTACAAATATATTTTTAAAAAAGGGTGTTTGGGTTCTCCTTGTAAATATAGGCCAATATCTGTAATAGATACTTCTTGTAAAGAATAAGCTAGTTTTGTTTTAAAGGATTTGCTCCTAAGGATGGAAATCTCAGACAGATTAAGCATATCTCAGACTGGGTTTAGACAGGGAACTGGTACAGCATTGAATGGTTTAATTTGAACTTTGCTCCAATCATAAGCTAATTTGGAGAGGAAGAAGCCCTTTTATCTAGAGTGTCTAGATATGTCTTCTGCTTTTGATAGAGTAGACAGAGGCCAGCTCTGGTGCCAATTTGCGAAAGTGGGTCTTCCCTTGTGGATTATTAAACATGCTCCTTTTGTTTTACTCAAACAATAAGTTGAAGGTAAGAATAAATGCAGAAGGAGTGGTATCCAGAGATGTGGCGGGGGACACTGGCTCGAGGCAGGGCCGTGTGCTGGCCTGCATCTTCTTCAAGCTTCATGTTTCCACCTTCCCTATTGTTTTCTGTAATGTGTCATATTTAATGCCTCAAATAGGGCAATTAGAGGTAGGTTGGCTAGCTTATGCCGACGATAGTTTTTGCAATAGGTTTGACTCCTATTGGCCTCCAAAGAAGTTTGCCAGCAATTGAGCCCTATGCTAAGGAAAATAATTTTGCAATAAATTGAGCCAAATCTGATGTTATGTGTTATAAAGTCCACAAAAAGGGTAAGAATATGATGTGTTTGATAGATGGAAAGAACATTTAAATAGTTGGTAATATGGTATATTTGGGATATCTTTCTGCGAGTAAGAATCATTTGAAACTTTTGAAGGCTAAACTGGAGGATACAATTGAGGCCCTTATGGTGCAAATGAGATTGATCCCTAAGAAAAGTTGCTTCTTTTCCTTGTGTCCATTACTAGAATTTTACAAGGCAAAAGTGACACCCACAGTTTTATATGTTTTTCTGACTCCCAACTGAAGCAATTTGGTGTGAATTGGGTCTAGATTCTTGGTGTTTTTTATAAGTGGAATAAACTATGCTTATATTTTTAAATTATAGAGGAAAGGTGTCTTAACCTGTTTGCGAAATTGGGAGCAGCTTTTAGGGAAAATTCTGATATGATTCTAAAAGAATTTATGATGAAGTGAACACTTTTTAACTGAGGCAAAAACATCTGATGACCTTCCCCCCTTAAAAATAAAGCAAAAACAAAGAATGTGGGATCAGAACGATAATCTGGACCACCTGCATGCATTCAACCTTCATAAGGACTATATTAAGTGCATGAATGGGTTTGTCTGGTTAACACAGCAATATGTTACTATAACTCCCTCAAGGTCTTTTAGAGTAATGTTATTAGCATTTAGTCTAAACTTTCTCCATATTTTGGGGGTACTTGGGCCATATATAGGTTTATATCATGCAAAGAGGACCTGTAGATTGTGCAAATCAGAAATGGTGATTGAATCATTACAACATTTAGTTTTAAATTGTGCTGCTCTACTACTAGATGAATATTTAGTTTTACTTGATTTATGCACTTGACTGCAGCATTGTTCTCAGAGAATTTGTGGAGACGCTTAATGAGTGTAAAGCATTTGGCCTTATCTAGTGCAGTGGTTGCCTTTTTAACTGAGATTTTTAAACTTTTAGGAGATATTTCTGCACTGACAAAAGCACTCTTGAGTCCGGGGGAGTGAAGAATATTTATTATTTGTGAGAATGTTTTTAATTGAATTGAAATCCAATGTTTCTCTGTATCTTTGTTGAATTGATAATACAATACATTTTATATTGTCTTTTGTATGAAATGTTAATAATGTAACGGTTTTACTATTTCTTTTATTTCATTAATTTGTGAAAGGTTTCAAACTACAACTGTACACAATAAATACATGAATATGAATTAGCTAATGTGTTGAAAGTGAATGTAGTAATGTGTTTAAAATGTGTTGCTGCCAATTATAATTAAAACTGTAATTCAATATTAAATATCCCACATTTTAAATCAAGTTTTCCACAAAACCATACCATCACATAAACACTACCATATATAAATAGAATCATGGTAATCATAGTAACCGCCATGATGATCAATAAAAGATCTCAGCAATGAGCATTAAAGGTATCATGAATCTTTAGCAATGATAACAAATCCCAACTATGATCGTTTCTGTGAAATATTGTGTAGAAAACATCTGTGCATGAAATTTAAAAAAAAGTCCACAATCTCTCATTAGTGTTCCAAGACCATCTTACCTCACCAGTGATTGCTAGATGGTATTTACAAATTACATATATCAACTATAAATAAAAAAGCAAGATTCTGGAAAAATCCATATTTTTATTTTTATGCTATTACTAACCCAGGACTATTCTAAAAAATGTATGAAGCATATTGAATTCTTGTTAGTAAACTTATTTTACCTAATTAAGTTGATAATCCAGAGATAGACAACAATAGTTTTACAAGATAAGCTGTCTGCATACGAGAGAACATACATTTCCGAATGCCTTCAATGTGTATTGTTATACATTCAGCTTGCAAAGTAGGTTATTGCGCAATGTTGAATTTCAGAAATGAGCACATGAATATAATGCTTTAAGTGATCTTTCAATGTGTTAATTCTGTTCAAAGAAAACAATGCCAGATTCCCTATTCATTCTTTTGGAATGCACATTTTTGAATGTACCTATCCCATAAAGATCTCTTTAAGAAAGTCTTTTGTTGCAATTGCCTCTTTTATGGTATTTTTACAACTTCCAAAATCACAGATTTGAGTTCAGCTACTGGGTCTATGTAATCTTTAAAATGTACTGCTGCTGCGGTTGCATTATTCAGTCTAATATTAGATGTATGTTCAGTCCAATAATATTTATCTTTCCTGTAGTTAATCCTATAAAGAATATAACACATGGACATTATATACTACAAATCAGATAAACAGACTCACAAGTCGCAACATTATTTAATTGTATTCATTCTCTAGAATAGAAGTGATGAATGAGATCCCCTCCAATCAAATTATTGCAGTGTTGGCAAGTCAGACATGTAAAGGTATCTCTTTTCTTCAAATGTATAGGTTACGGCTCTTTTACAACAAAAATGACCAAGCTATTGTGTAAAGATTGATTATTACGATAGTAACATTCTCGTAGTTCTGTAAATACGTTTCTGAGGCCATCATGTTGAAAAACTTGCCAATATTTTAATACAATTTAACTAATTTTGAGGACTAAGCGTGGCGCAGCATTCATTCTTTTTGACTGTAATAAATCTTCTCTAGCCAACGATCATATTTTTGCAATAGCATCTTGTTTGATGTTTATGTTATATGAGCTCCTGAATCATTAAATGTTTGTGTATACTATATTCTGAAGACTCCGAGACTATGCATTTAAATCTGAACAGTTGGCTAAATGGGAGACCTGTAATTGTGGCTTTCGGTTGGAAACCTTCAGCATGTAATAGGTTATTACCAGTGGGCTTTGCGCATTAAAGGATGTAGTTAGTTTTTGATTTACCACTTGTGTATAAACATCTGTAACTGCATCAACATTTACATTGGGGGCAGATTGAGACATGACTCCATGCTCAGCCACTGTCAGACAAAGTCAGTAAATAGCAGGCATAATTAAATCTGCTACTGTTTTAGGGGTTATTAAAATGGAGTCCACCAAATGAGGTTTGTCCTGAGGGAGTAGGTAAGACTGACACCAGAGATGAGCCTCCAACGAAGGAATTCAATGTCACCAAAATTGCTAATACCACTGATACCATGACAATGATCTCAGTGGTGACACAGATTATCTAAATGCTGGTCCTGGACAATGATGCACTGGGAGAACTAGACCACCACTGCTGCAGCCAAGTGCATCTTTAATCAATGGTACAAGTGTGACATAGAAAATAGTGGAACTGTGTCCCGGGCAGGGGTAGGGATTGGACGGGAGCATGGACCAACTAATTTGTTTGAGGTTTAGAGTTTAGATTTTAGCTGGCCAAGTGGGTGGAAAAATGTATTATGTCTGCATAGGCTGTTTTAATTGTGTTCTCTTTGATGAAAAACTATTCAGTGTAGATGTAACTGCTATCAGGTCACGGGAAGTTTTGGGTGTTTACGAAGGACAATTAATCTGTTGCGTCTGGATGAAGGTGTTGGTATCGAGGCAACATTGCTATGACGTAAAGCTTGGTTTCACGAATAATGTAGATTGCAGTTCAATAAAACAAAACTGCAAAGAGCAGAGAAAAGGAAGATATCACCAGCGGATAATGCTGATAGTTCTACGAAATTCACCCATCAGAGTGCTCAAGAAAAACATTTAAACTGTGCTCTAGCACCTTGAAGCATCTCTTGTGCTAGAAGGGATTACCAATAAAGATCAAACCTACTAAGCAGACAGACCCAAAGAATATGGCAAAGTACTGCTTTATTCTCAATTTAATAAAGTGGGGCAAAGTGGCAGACATAAGACTAATGCGTGCACACTCACACAAACTTGATTACGCAGAGGTTTTGTAATCCAATATGCGTCATCTATGGCATCCTACATGGCAAACTGTAAAACCTATTGATGTGATGGATTGGTTAGGGGAACATATCAACTTATAGAATGCATAGGGGTTAGTACACCGTTGGTTGTCTCTTATCTGTAAGGCACACCTCAAACTTCCTCTAAATACGAATAATACTGATTATAGAAGACAAAATGGCAGTGGATTGGTCTATGCAACATTGAATAGCAGGCTTCCTGATAGACCCACTGATTGCTTGGCATCCCCACCCAACCTTGCACTTTTGGCTCTGCTATCAGCACGCAAGTGAAATAAAACCCAGGTGCTTGAGTCACATCAGATTACTCCCCACTTTCCCAATTAGTCCATCATATCTCATCAGTCCGACCATTAGCCAAAATGTTCTGTCTGTAGTTGACCTTCTAGCCTGTTCTCTGTTCTGGGACATTCAAGGGAGTGTTGTCAAGGGTTTTGACCCATGTTGAATCAATAGACTGGGTAGATGTGGGGATGAGCTGTCACCGCCCATTATTCTATCCCAGAACAAACTAAATCAATACACTGGGTGGATGTGGGGATGAGCTATCGCAGCCCATATTCACGCCAGAATAGGAGAACTGCGCAGTTGGCACGAGACCACTCCAAAGATACAACCTTCTTGTGGGGGGTTCCACATCACCACTCTACTGTAAGGATGCCATCAAAACAATGTTAAGCAAGGGTCCTATACTATCAAGCAAAAGACCACTCTATTGAAATGCAGTAATTCAAGACAACTCAAAAATAAATGCAGTACCGATAAATTCCCCAAGGTGGCACTAGCGGTCTAAACTCTGACAGGGAAACTGTATTTAGGAGTTGCAAGAGGGGCAGGGACTTCAAAGCTTGTTGGTTAATTGGAAACCTTAGCCACCTGCTGTTCCCAGAGGCCAAGAGGCTGGGAAACCTTAACACCTCAGAGATTCCCACCCCAGGAGGCAGGATATCACATGACCCTGTTGATTGATTGAGGAGAGACTTCCAGGCAGCCTGCTGGAGCCCACACAAAAGGCTCTTTCTGTTCAATGGGGTATGTTAATTTTGAGTGTTTCCTGTCAACAGCCCTCTGCCAGCAAGGAGAGACATGTGATCACTGGCCCACCCAGACTCCTGGAGGCGGACCCAAACACTTGGGGGAGTTGAATTGCAACAAATATATATTTTATAGAAACAGTGATAATTTATTGTAACCAAATGACAGGAATGTACAACTTTGAGAGTCTTAGTATGGAAAATGCCCTCACGATTTGAGTCCAAACTCCGATTTGTACCATGTTCTGGGGCAAAACCCCGCTAATTATGATTATTGTAGACAATGTGTTTAAGCTAGATACATGGAAAGTAACTGGGATATATGTGGAAGGGAAATGTACCTTTGTATAATTTTTGATGAAAAGCCAATGTTGCAAAACCCACTAAAATCGAAAATAAGTTGCCACTTTTGAATGCAAGCTCCTAGAAACGCCAGAGTTGGGACAGGGACAATCTTTAGTAATATATGATGTGTGTATGTGATGTCAAACAACTGTGTACCTGGGAAATATGTATTTGGATCAGGAATAGATTTGTGTGCACATTGACCAGGGGAGTGTCATTTCTGCAGGTCATAAAAATGACATCACTCTGACACACTATCCCTTCCCAAATCAGGGACCAAAGAATCTATTGACCTATCAAATCAAGAGAGGGGCAGGCTTAGGGATGCTAGCCTCTCCACCCAGTTTTCAAAACACATAAAAAGAGACTGCTGGGACAGGTAGAGAGATTCAATTCCATTTGCTGCGGAGCATGCTGACCGACGACTTCACATCCAGAGATCCAGACTTCAAATCCATCAATCTCCAGAACCTGTAGCAGAAATTAACTCCAGAATTTGTAGCAGAGAGGCCTGAATCCACCAGCTGAATCCTCTTCAGCAGGCCTGAAAACCAACCAAACTATTCAACAGCTGGGCGAGCTGTTTGAATTTTTGCCAAGAATTTTTGCAAGAACCTGTAGTAGTATCCAGAAAGCAGTGCTGTATCCGGAACCCGAGAGAACCACAAACCAGACCGTTGTGAGCAGATCCAGTGCTTGACAGACCCAGAGAGCAGAGCTGACACAGATAGCCAGGACTTCAGAACCACCCGCCGGAAGTCCCGTCCAACCTGACCAGACCGTGACGAGGCCTATTTCAAATTGATATTGTGAGAACCTAGCAGAACTGTGCAGAACCAATCTCTTAGTTAAAATAATCTAATCCAAACTATTTTAACCTAAGTAGAACAGCCTCCTAGAAGTCGTGTCATCTGTCATTTTTAAAGCTGCACAACTGTCACCTGTCAATTCTGCAGCTGCAAGCTGTCACCTGTCATTTTGAGTTTACTTTAAATCCGAAAATCTACCTTTATTAAATCGTCCGTATCTCTTGAACCGTTTGGGCTAGGAACAAGATTTAACTTTCCTTAGAATCTAAGCTTTCCAACGAACCTAGAACCGACTTCCTACTCCAAAATAGCAGCTCCATTCTTTCTTTTGTTAAAATTTGTTTGCAACTTGGTAATAACTCATAGAGCATTGCTAAAGTGAGCCTGAACTAATTCCAACACGCATCTCCCACTCACCCTGAATCTCTAGAGGGAATTAAAATCAGTTGGCACATTTTCCCATCCATTGCCATCACAATTAAAAAGCATTTTGGGCCTGTGTTTCAAACTCCTACCTGTTTCCTCTAAGCTTGCTGGAGGGGAACTGAATTTCGTATTGTATTTGATTGCATTCCTGAGAACTGTGTGCTCCTCTTTCCATCTCCTTCCATTTCTTACATTGCATAGGGGAACGGGGTGAATTGCCAGAGAAAAAGTGATCATCTTATCTTTTGCCAAAATCATATCAAGTATTTCTGTACTGCATTTTGTTCCTCATTGCTTTTCCCTTGAAACCATAAAAGTATTTTTGCTACTTTATCCATCCTATACTAACTCCTCATTGATTGTAAATAAGTGTGCTAGTGCCAGATTACCCATTGTTGATCAACATCATATGTCTAAGTGTGCTATCAGATATTAATTTATTATAAAGTGTGATATATATATATATATATATATTGTTTAATTTTTCAAATAAACCTTTTAATTTGCAAAACAAACCTACCTCTTGGCTCAGTGGGATCAGGGGGATTCTTAGAGGGGGGTGTTATACAAGGGTTGTCATCCAGAGTACTGAACTGGACATAAAAATAATCAATAAGGGTTTTCCTCAGCATCCCAGACTAGGCATTGACTTAGCTGTAGTGTTGATTGAATATCGCTTACAGTGTAAGCACATCACTATCTTCATCCAGAGCTTAATGAATAGCCCTTGTTTTCAACTTCTGAATCACGTTGGAAGAGACCACACATGTGTCCATTTCAAACTCTTATTTACTGCTCTTTGATTCAATTATGCTGGGTGTCCTTGCTCCTCTTGGCCTCTAGAGACCTGCTCACTCTATCTTGTATAGAGTTTATACACTTTTAATTGTCAAATGTTTTCTTCTTCTTTAATCTAAGAGAAATATGTCTAATTTCCATGACGAATCCGTCTGCCTCCCTTTGTGCCTTGCAGCTATTCCTTAAAAATATAGCATCCTTGATCCCAGGCCAACATAGACTCCTGTTCATTTTTTACATAAAGCTGTTTTCCAGCATCTCCTGACTCTGCAACCCAGGTCTGTCTCTGAGGTAGCTGGAATGAGTCTCAGCACGAGCCGGCATCCATCTTCCAATTATGGCCGTCCTAGCCATGTTATATATTCCTTCATAGCAAGCTTCTATATGTCTTATCTACCTTGCGTTGCTGCATATTCACACTTATTGGTCAGCAGTTACTTTATCTTCTTTTGCATACATGATTACTCTTTTATTGCTTAAATGTTTCTCTTGTCACTTCAGTTACATCATTATTTTCATATCATTTAAGTATGTCTTCGCACATTTTCTTGATGACCTCACTCTGCCCTCATCAGATTTCACTGAGCATGCCATGATATCCAACGGTGCATGCTGACATCCTTCCACACAATATCCTTCCACTCTCTCAGTGCGAGGATACATTTGATACGGTTATCTGAGTGCATATCGTCTCTCGTACACTCGATGCAGTATAGGGACAACACATATAGTCGTTATTAGGGCTCTTCTACTACTATTCCAATATGAGGGCGCTGAGGGGGTGGGAGTTAGGGAAAATGCATCCACCTTCTCCTCTACAAAACCCAATATGCTTTTTTGTGATATACCTGCCTCAGCTAGAAGATCATTTTGTACAGCATCTACATTTGGCCTTGACACTCACATTTGTCACAGTGCCCTTAAACTAGGAGACAAACCCCAGATTGGTAAACTGAGTGCAGGTGATCTTATTGCACAAGGTGCCATGTACCAGATTCATTGGCTCATATTATTATAGAGCAAGAGACAACAAAAAAAACAAGCGAAACTGAGATGGACCAAATTAACCATGGTATTACATTTGCAGAGCTTATATCATACATCGAAGATGCCCGAACGGACAATGAAATTGCACCCATATTTAAACTTGTTGACTAATGCAATCTGTACAGCATGAGGATGAAACAACTTGGTAGTGATCTTTCCAGGCGCATACATTCCACGAAACTGAAAAACAGGATACTTGCTTACTTTCCTGACATGGAAGAACATAAGAAAGGCAGTCATGTGATGTTTTTATTTAAAAAGCTGTGCCACAGATCAAGTTTAAATTAAAGCTATTTATTTTATTCAAAATATTACGACTACTCCCGTAGGATCTAGAGAACCGATGTGACACGAAGGACCAGATGCTTAATAGGTGGGATTAACCCTTAAAATTCGCAACAAACAACATGAGAAAGGAAAATATAAACATATGCAATGTATAAGTTTGTCAAAAGAAATGTCCTTATTTTAAAAAGGCACTAGCCATGCCGAAACACGTGTCTTCAATCAGAGGGCCGCTCCTAAGGGAGTAGTAATATTTTGAATAAAATAAAAAGCTTGAATTGAAACCTGATCTGTGGCACAGCTTTTTGGTGAGGATTAAACACTGTTACACTTATCAGAGGTGGGGCTTTGACCTCTGTGTTCCTCACGAATGCGACACTCTCCACAAACACCAACATGGAAACTGGGCGCCGGGCACAATAAGTTGATTGTTGTAACCCCCACTCGTGATAAGAGACAACTTTAAAATGAAAAATTACTTCAATGGATATTTTGGAAACAAGTGTGAGGAAGACTCTGTGCCAGCTTCTCTGCTAGAACTGGTTGCTATGGTTACGAACGTCCCAACCATTAAAGCACAGTCAAGTTGTTCAGCAATGCCACAACCAATCCTCACTGTTGCACAGTTACTAATGTACAACAGTTTGGTGAGATGTCAGGAGTATGAGGCTGAAAGAGCCTTCAGGCACAACCAAAAATGGGAAACTCCTTTGCATATCTAAACATATCATCAGAACTTGGCAATGAAGTATGTCATCCTTATAACATGGAAAATGCTGTCATTCCTCTTCAGTTCAAAGGAGGGTTCTTCATGACTAGTGCGGTCAACATTATACAACACAATCCAAGCTGTTCCACAGCTCATGACTCTTTCCATGGAACAGGAATATCAATATTTCAACATGCAGATGATCATTTTACGGGGACTGATCAGTCTATGACTAAAAACGAAAGTGACTAAACATCTTTCTGAGTGCTACACCAGCTTGCCCCTGTTGCAACTATGAGAACTTATCATCCCCTGCCAACAATAGAAGAGAACTTAGTTGACTACCAAGTTACGCTGCAATCTATGGTGAAAGAATAGACCTAACTGAAGCATGTAACACAGGTGCTGGCTAGTGACAACCTACAAGGGGATTAAATAATCACCTGGGTAGAATAGCACGCAGGTCAATAAGAAGAAACTCCAAAAGATTGTGGGCCTCATTACACGGTAGGCGGTGGACCAAGGTGCTATTAGCACCTTGGTCCATGCCGGTTAAATACCGGCACCGCCTTGGAGGAAAGGGGAATTACCGCCCTATTCCAAGGTTGGCTGGGCGGTAATTCCCCCTTCCCCCATTGCCCTTCCCCATTCTCATTTTCGCGCCATAGGGCATAATGGGAATGGGGAAGATGCTAATTACGGTACCGCAAATTGTGGTACCGTAATTAGCACCCTGGTCCCTTTGCGGGTTGGTTTTTAACGCCTGCTAAAAAGCAGGCGTTAAAGTACCAACCCACAAAGGGACCTCGTAGTAAGGCGGTAAGGGTTAACGGTCACCGGTACATTACCGGTGACCGTTAACCCTTACCGCCTTCCGTGTAACGAGGCCCTGTGAATTAACACTTTCATCTGTGCTTCCTCTATTTCCACACCATGCTATGTCAGTGGCCATGATTCGCAATTCAATGGATATTGTGAAGACAGCAGTTAAAGCCCTTAATCCTGGGCATATTCCAATCATTACATTTGACCAGCCACTCTACGCATTGGCACAACAAATCCAGTGGAACTGGCCAACAACTCATGACAAAGATCAATTAATTGTAATATTTGGTGGGCTGCCTATTGAGATGGCAGTTCTCAAGGTTCTTGGAAATCTCTTGGATGAAAGCGGGTGGACTGGAGAACTTATTCGGGCTGATATGACCACAGCAGGAAAAGCAGATTTGTTTATAAAAGGTTCCCATGTGACGCATACCCATAGGGCTCACCAAATCACAGCTAATAGTCTCTATTTACTTCTGTGGCAGACCTACAATGACTACAGCCAAGGCAAAGAGGATAGCAGTCAGGTTAAGTCACTTGAAGACTGGTGTAAGCAAACAAGTGATGTATGTACCTAATTTAGATTCTGGTACATCATTCTAAAACTAGAACTACTTTTGATGACTTTTAAAAGGCGATACGAGAAGGGGATTTCCAGCTCTATTCAGAGGCAGTATTCCAATATTTTCCCTGTTTCTTTTCCTTGACCCATACTCACTATGCAGAATGGATTCCCGTCCACTTATGTGGTACGGTTACACTTAAAAAGCATCACCCTAACACCTATGGAGAATTCATAAAAGGAAAGTTTGTCACAAAAAAGTCAGTGGGCCTCATTACGAGGTTGCCGGTCTGGATACAACGGTACCGGTAAGCTTATCGGTACCATTGTATCCAGACCGGCAAACTCTGAGCTGTGCTCTTGGGTGCCTTTCATTCTGCCGGGTATGACCTGGCGGAATGAAAGGCACCCGTGAGCACGGCATGCCTGTAGCACCGGCACTGCCATTATTGGTGGAATTATCGATTCTGGCAAAGTCGGAATACGGCAGTGATTCCTCATTGCCGGTTGCCAGACTCTTTTGCCAGTTTGGCAGCAGCCTGCCGGTTTTACCGGCAAGGATACCGCCAAACTTATAATGAGGCCCACTGTGTTCTCTGCTATTGCCATTGATCAGGCCCATGAACAACATAACACATCAGTCAAAGGTGATGGAGGGGCTATAGGACTGGCAGAAAACCCAACAGCTCTGCATTGTTGGATGGTCTCTGGTCCTGAGATGGCCTGCTTAGTTCTAAAAAGACAGTGACATGGGAAAAAGATGAGCTTCACTACGAGGCCAACAAGCATTCACAGATAGCTTTTGCAAAAGATATCAATTGTCTTAATCATGCAATTCAAGAAATGGGAAACCCATTTAGCGAAACCAGCTGTGATCTAATGGTATTTGACAGCAAAAATACAGTACATCCAGCAGTTGCCGTCACATTGCTTAGTATTGAAAAATGTGTGGTTCACCAGTATGTCATATGTCAGCGAGAGGCTCATTAACCAAACTAAACGTATCGAAGATTCTATTAAGCAGATAAACATCCACCTCTTTAGCTGTCCTCCAGTTCATGAAAAGTCAACTAAACAGTTACAACGGACATCGCTGAGGAATGACTGCTCATTATTTTCTATGACCATCCTTGATAGTGCTGCATGCTGTAACCAGGATTTGTGAAAACATTTGATGACTATGCAAGTACTGTGTTCATGTTCATTGTTTTCCAATCTCAGTCTCAATATGTTACAAGTCTAGATGGGATGTGTACAGGCCTGACAGCTTGAAGAGTGATCCATGCAGTAAAAGGGGAAAAGGATTTCAGAAATGTATTGAACCAAGAAATGCATTTCCTAAAAATTGGCAGCATGTTGTCCGGGTTGATGTAAATAAGACTAAATTGTTCTCTTTCTTGGCAAAAACATTAACAACTATTGACACAAACAAGCAGGTAATTATCACAAATAGTACCAATTTTCTTTCTATAAATCATCAAGATATCTTGGGATTGGCTCCATGGTCAAACAAAGAAGAATTCACTTGCATCCTACTCCATTTATGTGATGTTGTGCAGCAAGAATATAACAAAGCCAAACTACTCACTGTGAACACCGACGTAATTCTCACCATCACATCTGCACAATGTCTAAACATTGAGGAACTATGGGTTGCATTTCGAGTTGGGAAGAACTTCCAGTTCTTTGCTGCTCATGGGTTAGCAAGAGCTTTGGTCATTGTACTGCCTTGCCAATGTTTCACACAATAACTGGGTGTGACACTGAGTCCTTATTTGGAGGGAGAGGCAAGGGAACTGATGGGACACTTGGAATGAATATGGAGATGTCACCTCAGCTTTTTGTGGATTGGCTGCCAGGTCTAGTTAGCAGCCAGTAGAAGAACTGCTGAAGCCATAGGAAATATTGGTGGTTTTGCCATATGACCGTAATAGAAGCGCCAAACATGTTAATGAAGCAAGAAACACCTATTTACTCAGAGAGGTAGAGCAATTGACAATCTATCTCCCATGTAAGATGTGCTAATTCAGCATACAAAAATAACTGCCTACTGGGTTGATGATGCAACACCACAACGTCCATCACCAAGTGATTGGGGGTGAAAGAAGAAGGATGAAGTTGGATGGGAAATATTCTGGACAACCCTACCAGACGCTATGCAAGCTTGCAGGGGAACTCTTCCGATATGGCTGCAGGAAAGTCTGCAAACTACAGTGCAAGTGTAGGAAGGCTGCCGTACAGTGTACTGCTCTTTGTACTTGAGGCGCTCTTTGTACTGACTGAAATTCATACATTCAATAAAGAACAATAACATGAACATCAGTAATATAAGACACTGTTTTTGCATTACATCAAAATCTATCAATAATTGTTAATGCTTTTGGTTTTTCTTTCCTTGACTAAATCAATGAACGTTTATATTATGCTATACATTATGAAAAAACACATTATTTACTAATAGGCTTCATTTATGCTTCTAAAGTGTACAATAGGCATTGCATGATCACAAGTAAATGATTGTTGGTGTGCAGGGCCCTCATACTTCCTTGGGGCCCTGACCTCCCACACTTCACCACCCGAGATTCTGTCTATCCTCAGCACTTGCCTCGGCTCACCCTCTTCCCTGGTATCCAGCACTTACCCATCATTGAACTTTACCTGTTCTGAACACTCACAAGGCATAGTTGGTTGCCCATCCACCCTCCCACTAGATTTAATATTTCTTTATGTTTTTAATTGTATTAATTGTTTAATTGTTTCACATCCCGTTGTCCCCTCACTGTTGCCCTGTGGGCGCATTGAAACAGTATTTACTTCCTGTAAAAGCACCTAACAAGCAAACAATAAATAAATAAATTGAACAATGAATATCTAAAAAAATTAAGATACCTAAATGACAATTAGTCACCATTTTTAAAAAAGGGATGCCAACTTTGTCACAGGAAAAATCTGAGATGTCCTCATAGCCAACAATGCTCATTATGGTGTGGTCTGAAAGTGTGCCAAAATTCATGCTTCTATCATCAAAGCCACAATTGTTTACCAATCTGCATTACTATCATTGTTTTCCAAAAAACGAATTTAAAACAGATGAGGTGAAGTTCTAAATTTCTTCTGTACTCCTCTTCCTCTGCACAGGTTCTAAATGAGGATATTGGAAATGCTAATTGTGACAAATTGACTACTGCTTCCGAGGAGTACAGGAATGAGTAGTGGTTTCTAAAATCCTACTCAGCCTGACAACACAACTAAACCAGCAATGATGTCAGTCATAAAGGTGAAACTTGCACAACATCAATGGCAAAACTCCTTCACCTCATTAAGGCACCATGGGCCCGGGTCGGCTATACCTTTCAAGACAGGCGCGAGGAAGCATTCAAAACAGAAACAGTACTGTGGTACAAAAATGAAATAAATGTTCAATCAAGGTTCAAGTAAAAAATAGGAATCTTGAACACCTTCCTTTCTTTTCTTCTGTGCCCTGAAGGAAGCTGTTTGTGTGTTGCGCACTAGAAATCACAATAAAAGTAAATATACACCATTCGGATTTTAAGTCATTTACCACTGATGTTGTCTGCTGTTGTATGTTGTTTATGTAATTGTATGCATGGGGGCACTGTGCTTTAATAATTAGTGATACTTCTTCCAGAGGAAGTCTGTTGATTATGCACTGCTAACTCTGCTATTGCTGTATGTCTCCTATTGTTGGCGCTGTAATGGTAACAATGTCTCAAAAGTTGGTTGAGAGGATTGAGATGAAATGACAGTGAGATAAAAGTGATGTTTGGCAGTGTCAAGATCCGAGGAGTAGTTCTGAAGAGCAGTCAGGTAGAGTTGGAGTGTCTAGATCTTTGCCAAGTGTGAAGGTTTTTCCTCATTGTTGTTTTCAGGGTGCTGATGGTTAGGTGTAATCCAAAGCCGTGGAGGGGAGGGTTTAGGAGTGAATGCAGTAAGAGAAAAATGAGAGGAGATGACAATTAGGTCAAGGCAGTTACCATTTGAAAGGATGTGCTGAGAGGGACAAAAGAGAGCAAGTGGTTAAGGAGAAGAGAACTAAAGTCAGTGGATAGAGCAGTGGAGAGAGAAGGGATGTTAAAGTCACCAGTGACAATGGCCCTCATTACAACCCAGGCGTTAAGGGGTTAACGGCGCCGTAAAAAGGTGGCAGCGCCGTTAAACCCTTAACATCTGATTACGAGGTCCCTTTGCGGGTGGCACTTTAACGCCTGCTTTTAGCAGGCGTTAAAAAACCAACCCGCAAAGGGACCTAGGAGCTAATTACGGCACCGTAATTTACGGTGTCATAATTAGCGCCTTTCCCAGTCCCATTGAGCCCTATGGGGCAGAAATGGGAATGGGGAAGGGCCATGGCGGCATGGGGAATTACTGCCCCGCCAACCTCGGAATGGGGCGGTAATTCCCCATTCCGCCATGGCGGAGTCGGTAAGTTACCGGCATGGACCATGGTGCTATTAGCACCATGGTCCAACGCCTGGGTCGTAATGAGGGCCAATGAGGTGATGGTGTGGAGGAAGGGAGTCAATTAGTTAAATTAGAAGTAAAAGGATCCTTGAAACTGAAAAGGAAAAAATAGAGTTAGAGTAAAGGAGCCTCGCACATGGTTGCACAAGGGACCCTTCACTCTAAAAAAGAATTACAAATCTGTTACCGGCACTGGCGGTGCGTCATGGAAAAAACTGTTTCACCATCAAGTAGCAGCAAGGACCATGAGACAGCCCTGGATAGGCTGTCTTCCAAGTAAGGAGCATAAATATAGCAGGCGGGTCAGTGGATGCAGATGGCCAGGAGATCTACAGAGTGGCCTCCAGGCTTTCCTGTGATTTCCCTTTCCCCACCTATTAAAAACCAAGATCAATCTCACTGACTCCAACTCGTACCCCGTCAACCGATATATCCTGCATATAGCTAACAGGTTTCACCAGGGCATATCTGTTTTATAGGGATATGATATATGATATGATAGGTTATTTATAATGCACTTAATATCCAGAGGTTTCTAAGCGCAGACCCAGGGATCGAACCTATGTTGCACCATGTCGCCTTGTTTCCAAGGCGAGCACGTTGCTGCTGAGCTATCCTCTGCGACATCGCAAGGGAAATACCCGAATTAAGGAGAGTCTACATGAGAGTAGGAACAAAGGTACTCAGAGCAGGAAGTGATTCACAGTCATTTATTATTGCTAATTAAAGATATCAGGGTCGTCAGGCCTCCATGATTGGCAGCAACTACACAGACCACCATTTTGGCAGTCTGGGACATATTACACACTGACATCTGAAACAGGCACGTTGTAAAAATGTATAGACTATGTTTAATAGATTTGTTTCTGCACAAATCAAATCAAATTAAGGTGAATAACATTCCGAGAGTCAGATAAGACACCTGCAATGCATTTCATTTAAAGCAGTAAACTATACTGTCCGTAACTAAGACACAGAAATTAAACACATATATTTAGATTTAATGAAATATATTTCTGCATATTTTTGGGTAAGCCACCAGTCCTATTTCTAAGCCGTTTGCTGTCACTTCCTAATTCTAAGCCCCAGGACCCATTGTTGTGTCATGTTTCGTTTGTTAGACTGCGTGCAGGTTCACGTCGTTTGCTGTCACTTTCTTGGTAATCTGCCTGACCGACAACATTGAGTACAAGTACAAATGAATCGTCAAGTGTGGAAATATGAACAAAATGCAGAGGTTTTCTTTTGTTGCTCCAAGGCCCTTGAGAAACGTCCATGATGAGAGATCATCCGATAGGGAGCTGCATAACATGGCGGTTGTGGGATGTTTTTATCCATGCATCCGAGCCCTACCTCAAAACTGTGCAGTACTGACATGGAAAACATCATGATGGCCAGAGCTTCCCAGAAAATGCACAGGGAAATGCATGAAGAATAGGCTGCCACTCATTTTTGCCGATGTTATGGGCACAGAAGGGCACTGCCTAAAACCACCATTGGACTACCCACACAGTAGTCTGAAACCATTGGGAATGGCAATGCTGATTGCCAAAAGCAACCTAGAATTGTGGGGAATTCATTTTCTTAAATCCCAAAAATGGGTGCATTACCAGTACTCACCACTATCAGAAAGCCGGCGGTTTAAAACAACACCAGACATTTGTGTAAAACTGAATAGATGAACCAAAAGCAGGCCAAAGAAAGACTTACTGAGAGGTGGATACAATGTAAAGTTATATTCTGAAGTGACTTGAAGGTTTATAACAAGACTGGCTGAGCTGTGGATTTCAGCAGTTTAAGTAAATTTGGACTGAAAGACACTAAAAACCTAAATGTTTAAAGAAATGAGTGACCTACATTTGAGTGTCACATAGGTTGCAATTGTTTAAATGTCATAGTTTGAAACTTAGAATCAGCATTCTAGCTGCATATGTAAAAATGGTTAGTTTTATTTGAATGCAGAAAACTGGGTAACCAAAAGTGACATTAGCTGGGGCCTGGCTTAAGGAACTGAATTCTGCCCACCAACTACCCCCGACAGGAGTTGAGACTTGCACAACTGCTGTGTTCCCAGGCCTAGCTGCCTTTTGCTGTTGCCACCAAAAGGGATATGACACTTCTCTGATTGAATTACCAAGGGACTTCTAGAGACTAAACATAGGACCCAGGCAGAGGGTTTATTGAAGTGGCCATAAATGGCTTCCTCGTGAACAATGGGCCTTCCAGGGCCCAGGCAGATGGTTTATTGGGGGCCGGTAAAACAGCTTCCTCTTGGCAGAAGCTGGGAGGGGCAGGGCCTCTGAGCCTGGCAGAAACTGGACAAACTGGTTTCTACACCATGTGACTTGGGAAACCACACCCCTGTAGCCAGAATATGGTTTTAGAAAAAGATCAATAACTCATAGTACGGACTTGTCCTAATTATTTAAATGATACCATAATTCTTGTGATTTTTCTGCCCACATTTTAAGAGGTTTTTAGAACCGGTGGTATGATCTGGGGGCAAGCTAGCAGTTAAGAGGGTATTACTTAAAATGTATGCATGTTAAAAATCTGACACTTCATCAAGTAATGTCCATACTCCTTGCGCACATGTGTGTAAATTTGGGTTAATGTCCGATATTGCGAAACCAGTTAAAAAGTGAAATATGTTGCCATTTCTCAATGCAAGCTCTCAGGAAGAGCAGATTTGAACAGGGTATATCTCATGTGATATGTGATGGGTGCATGTAATTTCAAACCACTGTGTATCTATGGAATATGTCTTTTTGAGCAAATATAGATTGTGTGCAAAGTTGACAGGGGTGGGTTCTCTGTACCATAAACAGACCTCATCATGATGACACTTCATTTCATTCCCCCAATCAAGGGGAAGAGGATGAAGTGGCCAATGACAAGTGGAGAGGGGTAGGGCCTAGGAAGCTAGCCTCTCCACCCATTTTTAAAACACATAAAAGCAGACAGTCAGGACAGATAGAGACAGTCAATTCCATCTGCTGCGGGACGCTCTGCCGGGAAAATCCATACTTTACCTCCATCAACCTCCAGGGAGCCAACATAGAGACTTCAATCTATCCACCTTCAGAGACCAAGACTTTACTTCAGAATTTGTAGCAAAGAGGTCAACTAGAAGCTAAATCCCTCTTTAGCAGGCCTCAAATCATTGCCACTATTCACAGCCAGGCGAGTTGTTTGAATTCTTTGCAAGAACTCTTGCCATTTGCCAGAGAGCAGTGTTGTATCCAGAGAGAGACCAGCTGAACCGGAGACCGCTGTATCCGGACCCACAGACCTGATCAGAACCAGTGACCCAGACCGCTGTTCGCAGAACTAGAGAGCTGACCCAGACGCTGTGCGCAGAGACCGTCCGTGGCGAGTGAAGAAAACCTGTTGACCAGATCCGTGGCGAGGCCCATTCTTTTTCTAAATATATTGTGAGTACATAGCAGAACTGTGCAGAACCAATCTCTTAGTTAAAATAATATAATTCAATATATTTTAATTTTAAGTAGAACTGCCTCCTGTCACCTGTCATTTTGCAAAACTGTCACCTGTCATTTCTAGCTGCTAGCTGTCACTTGTCACTTTCAACTTTTAAAATTTCAAATCTGAAAAACGACCTTTACCATATCGCTCATATCTCCGTGACCGTTTGTCTTAGAGACTTGCAGTAACTTTCCTCTGAAAGCTGGGAATCTTGGCCTTTCAATGTACCTAGAACTGCATTCCTATTCCCTATACTTTTGCCGCAATCGTGAAAAACGCACTCGCGAATTTTACCGCGATTTGCAAATTTCTCCACATGTGAAAACAGCAGCTTCCTTGCTTTCCTTGCTAAAAATTTGTTTGCCTCTTAAGAACCATCCCTGAATCATTGCTAGAGTGAGCCTGGACTAATATTAACTTGACACCACTCACCCTGGACCTCTAGAGGGAATTAAAAGCATTTTAGCATATTTTTCACTTCATTGCCAGCACATATAAAAGCATTTTGGGCCTGTGTTTCAAACTTCTGTAGTCTAAGCTTGCTGGGGTGAACTGAATTACATTTGATTGCATTTCTGAGAACTGTGTGCTTTCCTTCCATTTCCTTGCATTGCATAAAAGGGGGGGGGGGGTGAATTGCCAGAGAAAAGTGATTACATTGTTTTGTTGAAACCATATTGAGTATTTTCTGTATTGCATTTTTCATTCAACATTACATCCATCTGAACGTATATAAAGTATTCTCTACCACCTTATTCTTCTGTTCCTATTCACAAGTGTGCTAGTGCCAGACTATCCATTATTGATTACTGCTCAGATTAAGTGTGATATTCAATTATTAATTATTATAAAGTGTGATATATATATCGATTGTTTAAATTATCAAATAAACCTTTTAAACTTGCAAAACAGAACTACTTCTTGGCTCAGTGGGGTCAGGGGGATTCCAAGAGAGGGGTGTTATATAGGGGTAGTCATCCAGAACGCATGAACTGGACATAAAGATATATCAATAAGGGTTTTCATTCAGTATTCTAGACTAGGCGTTGACTTAGCTGTAGTGTTGAATTGAATCCTCTTACAAATTGGGGGCTCGTAGCCAGGGATTCCGTAGTAGATCTATCACTTGTGCAGATTAATACAGTGTGCCAGCTGACCAGATACACATATCCGATCGGATCACCACACTGTGTTACGCTGTAAAGCACTCCTCAAAGGAACGCTCTAAGGAAAAGGTCAGTTTTGCAAAAATAAAATACAAACTTCTGTAAGTCAGGAAGGAACTCAAATTCCAGAATGACGACCTTGGTAGATATGAAAATAGCCAGAGAGCACTTCTTACATAAGCTATTTGTGAGAGGTGAGTGGACTCATCAGGACCAGACGGTCTGGTTGCAAGCAATCGCACCCCAGATCACGGAAACAGGGTCAGATACATGGAGAGACCAGGGTCCCTTACATGTGGCCCTGAGTGAACAATATATGTCCTCTAAGGCCAAGGATGAGCACAACAAGATTGCCAGGGTAGCGGCATATTTATATTTACATATGGGAGCCATGCAGGACAAATGTGCTGAAGGCCAAGATCTGGCGAGTAGGCAACTGCTGGCATTACAGAAGGCCCAATCTGATCTGGACTCTTCTGAGCAGAGGCTGCAGAGGAGCCAGGAGTCAGAAAATGATAGTAGGCAGTATATCATTAAAATAAAAGAGGACATGGATATACTGCAACAGGAAAAGGCTGACCAGGATACTAGATTTCTGGCCCTGCAGAAGGAGCACCAAGACAGTTTGGACTCCTTACTGCAGAGCCAGAAAAAGCTGGAGCAACAATTAGACTTTAACAGGGCATGCACGGAGCAGGTAGCCACCCTGCAAAGTCATCTAGATAGAGTGAAGGCAGAGAGCAACAAGCTGATTTTGAAAGACCTGGATACCCAGGCAGAGTTTGATGAAGAACGCCAGAAAGCTGGTGCCTTTCAAAGGCAGAGGAACGATCTGGCGTGCAAATGCAGGCTCTTAGTCAGGAAAGAGACGCCTTAGGCCAGGAAATCTGCCATTTAAAAAGAAAAACAGAAGAAAATCACTTGGCCCTCCAGGGGCTGGGTGACCTCCAAAAAGAACACCAGAACTTGTTAGAACACACCAGGAGGGTGGAGGATGCTCTGGCAAGAAAGGAGCAGGCCAATAGGGACACAGCTCAGGAGGTAACCCTCCTGCAGCAAAAACTGGCCCAGTGCTCCAGGACCAATCAGGAGGCACAGAGAGAGAATGAGGCTCTCTGCCAGCACAATGATAGACTCCAACAACAGGTAGCGATGCAGGAGAGACTGATAGAGTCTAGAAAGGCCTTAACTGAGGAACTGAAGGCGCAGGCTCTTGCATTGCAACAGGGAGCAGGGGCGGATAGAGATGAGGTTCACTGTGAAAGAGAAACTCCTGAGCATTACCCCAGGAGCCCTAGTACCAGAGGCCTTTATCTCTCTCAGTCCCTGGACTCTGCCACCCCCATGTCCCCTGGCGCACATGAGCACCCGGCCACAGGGATGGCAGATTACTATCCAGCCAGAAGCATGGGGCTCATAGGCCAGTACCACCCAGGAATGGAGGGGCGGGCATCCGGGTATGGGCACCCAAGCACAGTGCAATTTGATGGGGAACCCCAGGAGAGTAGGCCCATTAAGGGCATCCTGAAAACCTCTGCCCAGTTAGGTCAGTGGGGGGGGGTACCCATCAAACCCTGGCAGCAAGGAGGGATCTGAAGACTCCTCTGAGCAGTACAGGACACAGGAGACCAGGTCCCCACATTCTGCCAGCCATTCCCAGGCTCGCAGAATCCGGGAAAACCTGGAAGAACAGACGGGAACCTCTGGGTGCAGTGCCTCTGAGTCAGAAGATGAATGGACCAGGGTTACCCGGACCAAAAGGGCCAATAAGACAAAAAGGGCCTTGCTTAAGGACCCCTTAAAGCAGATTAAGGCAATCAGGAGCGTCATCACGCCTTATCATAAGAACGCCAAGTATTCTGTTTGGGAGCACTTAGAGTTGTTTGAGCAAATGATGGAGACTTTCCATTTGAAGGACAGCCAAAGCTGTATTCAATATGTAAAGTGGACCTTCTCCCCGGAATACTCCAGTTTCTTTGCGGGGCTGGAGGACCAAAATCATTTAAGATGGTCCACCTATAAGGCGGCCATCTTGAAACATTTTTCTACTCATAGAAATTCTCAAGAGGCTCGCAAGGCAGCCTACAATTTACAATGTGGGGAGGATCAGGCCCCACAAGAATTTTTGCAGGAGTTAAAGCGTGCTTTTGCACAGACCACAAGAAGGGTGCGCACGGATAGCAGAGAATTTATTAATACGTTTCTCCATGCCTTGCCCAAATACATAATGACCCAGCTCGTGAGGGATTTTCACGAGAAAAGATCTTTAGACTGGGTCATTGAACAGGCGACCCGGATCTATGAGGTGCAGAAGCCAATAGAAAATAAAAATAATGCGCCCAAAAACCCCAAAGCCAACAACACCCATGCTGCTGCCAAGGTGGCAGAGGTAAAGGTCACCCCCGTTTTAGATTTGGAGATGGGGGGGGCCTAAAAACCTACTAGCACCTAATAATGCTAGGCCCAGAAGGTCCTCGGGCCAGTCACAGACAGGGAGCCAGGGAGTCAGCCCCACAAATGGGGTCCCTCGCTCTCCTGATTATGTAAGCCACCGTTACAAGGGAAACAGACCCATCCTGGGTTATGTGTGGACTCCTCCAGCCCAAGGGGGGGGGATCCAGCCAAGCACCTAACCCAGAGAACTTCCCTCCCAACTTCTCACAGGAGGGCAGAAACTCACCAAACCCTGGGCAGAACTTCTTCCCCAGGTATCCACCCAACTTCCAGCCCCAAAATCCTCCACCCTTCTTTCCCCAATTCCCTGAGCCCAGACAACCGAATCCGGGAGAGGGGAGGCCAAGGGTGGAGGGGTATCCAAATCTTCCCAACCAGGGGTACTACCAAAGAAGGGATAGCTACCCTTCCCGGGATCAGCCTAGGGGAGAAAACAGGGCCCCGTATCAGCCTGAGCGGGTTTCCCAGTTAGAGCGCCAGGTTCAAAACATGGCGCGGGATCTGGGTCACATACTGAGGGCTCAGCAGAACCCTCAGATCGGCATGCCGGCGCAGAACGCACCCAACTCTGGACCTGGTGCTCCAGAACAATGACGGGGGCAGCACCCCGATAACTCACCGGTTCCCAGGGAGGGGGCACAAAGGGAAGGGGGGTGTAAAGCCTTGGAGGAAGCTTCCTTCCTCACTTGTAAACAGCCCCTGGAAACCCAGGAACCGGAAACAAAATCTCTTGCCCCTGAAAGTCTGCCTCCTAAGGAGCAGAGGGGGGGTAGGAGAAACAAAAGACCCAAACGGACTCAGTTTGAGGAGGAGGTACAGATATTCCAATTTGAGGGAGAGGGATCCTCAGAAGATCCTGGGAAAAGGATCTTCTCCTTCAGAGATGGGGGAACTCCTCCCAAGGAAAAATGGGCCCCAAGGGATTCCAATCCAGACTGGGGAGATATGGAGACTGAGCTACCGCCGCCCATCATCTCATCCCAGAACCCACAATACGAAAATCCCCTGGTTCAAACCCATCCTGATGACTGCCTCCAAAATGGGCGGGCCGTCCCAGAACCGGAACCAGGGGAACCCACAATAGCTCTGATCTCCAGTTGCCAACTTTTTCTTTCAGATTCCCAAGGCTCTCCACAGAATTCTGCCCAAATCTCTTCGCTAGCGATGTCCAAAACCAGAAAGTTAGCCCACCAGTTGTCCAAAAATGTGCATTATCTGTGCCCCCTTGAGGAGAAGGAGGGAAGATACTATGCCCGGTACAAGTACAGGGGCAGGGTACAATTTTGGCACTGGTGGACACTGGATCTCAAGCTACCCTTCTGTCCAGAAGGGCCTTTGACGAACTGAATGCAGGAAGGGGAGAGAATTACCAAATTCCTCTCACCTCTCTTCCTGGACAACTGCAGAACTTTGACGGGAAGGAAATTCCCGTTGAGGGGACTGCAGACTTGGACATTAAGATCGGGCGACACAAGGTGAAACACCCGGTCATAGTTGTGACTCCAGAGGGCACCCCTTGTTTACTGGGGAATGACCTCCTGAGGAGGTTGTCACCCTTAATAGATTGTGTAAACAAGGTCACTGGACCCAGACTAGCCGACCAATAAAATTAAAACAGAGTGTCAACCATGTTAGTTTAAACGGCACCTGCCACATGGTTGAACAAAAATCTGACCAAGTAGAATTCCACTTCCAGAATAACCAAATTCCAGACGTGACAGTAATAGCAGTAGGACAACAGACTGGTGATGGAGGGTCCTCTCTATTTCTGAAAATCAACCTTCCTTCCAGTCTAAAGTGGTACTCCACGCTGGAAGGAAACACTCTGAGATTCTATACTAATCCACAATCAGAATCTCCCACTCCTATAATCCAGAAAGATGTGAAATCAGCTCAGAGCCTGGCTGATATTCAGCAAATTGGAGAGCAGTTGTTCATCCCTGTCCAATTAAATGATGGGAAGGACTCTGTTCTCGCTCGAGTGTGTGTGAACAACGGTAAGAGCTTCATCAGCGAAGCCATGTTCCGCCAACTCCCAAAAGATCCAGCCATTCCCACATTCAAACTGATAGACAAATGGGAAATGGACCTGGAAGCACCTAATTCCAAACATCTCCTGCCAAGCAGGTGTATGCTCAAAATCTCCATTGGCAACAAGAGCATAGTCCATAATTGTTGGGTCGTGCGAGACATCACTGCCGCCTTTTACTTAGGCAGTGACATTCTCAATCGCTTTGCCATTAGTTTGGACCTAATAAACTTCAAAGCTTGGTCCCGATTAGCGGATAATCCCATGGGCTTTGATGATCCAGAAAAAGCATTTAGGTCAGCTCAATTGCTACCTTATGCAGTTGAAATTCAGATCAAAGAGGAAGTCACCATCCCAGAAAGGACCCGACAATTCTCCCTGGAAGTGAAAGTTAAAAGAGGACAATATCTGCAAAACCCTGATGCTTACATACATCTAAACGCTTCTCTCCAACAGCAAGGGTTGGGGGTAAACCCAACTCCATTAGTCAACATAGAACATGACACCATTCTAATAGAGGTGGATAACAGCGACTTAAAGAGTATTACTCTAGCCGCAGGCACCATTATTGGAATGGCGGTTGATGACCGACATTTTTCCATAGATTTAGGTAATGAACTGTTAGGGCCAATCCCCAAGGACTGCGTTGACAGTGACAGTGAGGACAATACAACACCAGACAGGATTTTTACCCGGCATGGGGGGAACTTCCTGGTGTACACTTCCTGCCCCTATGGTAAGGAAGATGTGACTTGTGACTTCAGGAGGGATGAGGTGATTTTCCAGGTCCATGAGGGCTGCCTTTCCCACCTGAAGCCTCCGGTCCAAATCAGCACTCTGACCAGGGACTTCTCCACCCAGCTGGAGGAGGCCGCGGAGATAGCCAAACCAGAAGTCTTTCCAGGCTTCAGGCAGATGGTGGAAGAGAGTGTCAACCTAGCTGATGCCTGTGTGGCTCTGGAACAAAAGCAAAAGTTGAAACAAGTTTTCTTGGATTTCCAAGATCTCTTTGCGGTAGACTCATATGACTGTGGTCGCACTGACATCCACACAACAACAATCCCCATGGACCCTGGCATGACTCCTGTGTTTGTGAAGCAATATCGCTTGCCTCTCGCATCAATGGAGTCCCTTACTGAAATAATTAAGAACCTTGAGTCCCGGGGAATAATCCGTCTAGTCCACAGCACCTTCAATAATCCGGTGCTGGGAATATTGAAGCCAAATGGCCAGTGGAGACTCTGCGCTGACCTTAGGGAGCTCAACAAACGGGTCCATACTTCCCGATGGCCTCTGCCCTACATTGACCAAGGGCTGGCCCAGATCCAGGGGTCACAGGTATTCACTGCAATAGACCTGACCAATGGATACTGGACTGTGCCTGTCAGTAGGGAGGACCAATACAAGCTGGCTTTTACCTTTGGGGGCCAGCAGTACACATGGACCCGGACTCCCTTTGGATACCTTAACTCCGGTAATGAGTTCAATATTTTCCTACATAAGGCCATGCCCGACCTGGGTGCGAGGGGTAACCTGGCTTATGTAGATTATGTCCTCATCAAAAGTAAATCTGTGGAGGAACACATAGCGGAGATCCGTTATGTTCTGACCCAGTTGAGGGCCGCCGGAGCAAAACTTTCCTTTCAAAAAGCACAGTGGTGTAGAACCCGTGTTAATTTCTTGGGGCATGAGATTACTCCTCAGGGTCTCTGTCCCCAGGAAAAGAAAGTGGAAGCACTTCAGAAACTGAAAGACCCCGCAACTCTGCGGGAACTAAGGAGCCTCCTTGGACTGACTAATTACAGCTGAAAGTTCATTGAGGGCTACGCAGAGATCACCAGACCCCTGATTCATCTCCTGAAGGGGGGGGTCAAGTGGGAATGGGGTCCAGAACAAGCTGAGGCAGTAAAACAATTCAAAAGAAGCCTCTCAAAAGCGCCTTGCCTAGCTTACCCTGTCAGAAACAAGGAGTTCTTCCTGGAGACGGGTTTTTCTAATACGTGCTTGACGGCAGTATTATACCAAAAGCGTGACAAGGTCAATAAAGTAATCTCCTATGCGAGCAAAACTTTATCCTCTGTGGAGGAAAAATTCAACGATTGTGAGAAGGCACTCCTG
Source organism: Ambystoma mexicanum (assembly GCF_040938575.1). NCBI lineage: Eukaryota > Metazoa > Chordata > Amphibia > Caudata > Ambystomatidae > Ambystoma > Ambystoma mexicanum. Next base: position 731,187,046 of record NC_090934.1, on the reverse strand, counting down.
GCAACGGTGTGGGCATTGAAGAATTACCACCCGTTTATCCAGGGGGAACACATCATAGTGGAGACTCCACCCCAGCCTCTGCAATATCTCCAAAGTGACAGAATCCGGGCCGGAAATGTGAGTAATTCCCGAATTACTTCCTGGATTCTGTCAATGCAAGGCTTTCCTGTGGAGGTCAGATATGGCCAAAACAAGAAGAGTCCCCTCGCGCAAGGTCTGGCTGACTTGCATGATTGTGCCAGAGAAAACTGTCTCGAGGACGAAAGTCTAAAAATAAAGGACAACATGGAGGCATACCTTAATTCCCCCCACAAAGTCTTTAAAGAAGACAAGTGTGAGGGAATGCCCACTGTATATGTGGATGGATGCTCTTACCATGTTGACAACGACGGGGAGAAAGAACTGGTGGCCGGCGTAGGGAATGCATGGGTGAATGAGTCCCCAGAACCCTCGGCTGGATACAAAATTGGTCCCCGAAGTAGTCAGGTGGCAGAATTGATGGCTGTGCATCAGGCCATCCTCACTGCTGTCCAGCATCAACTCCATGAACTGGTCATAATCACAGATTCGGATTATGTACGGAACGGGTTCGTGGAGCACCTGGTTAATTGGAAAACCAGAGGCATGTTATGTGCTAACAACAAACCCTTGAAACATGGGAAGTTGATCCAAAACATTGATGATCTGGTCACCTCGAATGAGATGACCATCTATTGGAAAAAGATCAAGGGTCATTCCAAAGTAGAGGGACCAGACAAAACTGGAAATGACTTAGCTGATCAGCTGGCCAAAACCGGGGCCATCCAAGGGGATCTAATTGAGATTGAGTCCCTGTTGGGGGAAATACAGGTCACTGCTATCACTAGGTCCCAGACAAATGCTCACAACGACCTTTCAATTGCACAATGGAGTAAGGAGACCCCTGATGCTGATTTGATTACCGCTCAGAAGGGGGATCCAATTATTGGTAAGTTTTACCAACACCTTGAGGACCCTGAGAACTTTCCCCTGATGGATACCGATTATATTGGGAAAGAGGACCTAAGAGTGTTGATGAAATGTCCAAAAATGTTCCGAATCCAAGACGGTTTGCTGGTAAGGAAATCCAAAGCTGGCCACGATCAGTGGGTGGTTCCTACCTCATTTCGAAGCCTGATGTTAAGTCACGCCCATGATGCGGCCACCGCCGGTCATAGGGGGTTTCACACAACACTGGAAATCTTAAGAGAGGTTGCATACTGGCCACACATGGGGCAGGACCTTGACCAATACTTGAAGGGGTGTCTTGTGTGTGCACAATTTCAGCCGACGTCCCTCACACACCGCGCGCCTCTCCAAAAGCGGGGGATGACACTGTCATGGTCAGATTTACAAATCGACTTTGTAGGCCCCGTGATTCGCTCTGCTAGGGGGAATAAGTACATGTTGACTGTGACATGCTTGTTTACCAAGTGGGTGGAATGTCTCCCAGCCCCAAATTGCAAGGCAGAAACTGCAGCTGTCCTGATGATTAACCACATCTTTTCCCGTTTCGGCCTACCTCAAAGGATTGAGTCAGACAGAGGTAGCCACTTCACCAGTGAAGTGATGACAAAGATGTGGGAGATACTGGGGGTCAAAAGGAAGTTGCATATTGCTTACCGGCCAGCTTCTTCTGGGGCAGTAGAGAGATATAACCGAACCATTGTGAGCATATTAAAGAAGTTTGTGGCAGATTCTGGGCCAAGTTGGGATATCCGATTACCTCTGGTCCTAATGGCCATCAGATCTACCCCTTCATCTGCAACCAAAATGTCACCATTTGAGTTGATGACTGGGCGCAAGATGGTGCTTCCTCAGCATTTGCTCTACAGGACCCAAGAGCAGACACTGATAAATGCCTCCACAAACAGTATGTGGAGAATTTAAGGAAACACCTTCAACATGCTTTTGCTTATGCTCAGCGGAATCTAGAAAGATCAGCTGATAGCATGAAGACCCACTATGACCTGAAGACTTCCAGGAAGGAATATCAGGTGGGGGACCGGGTCTATCTATACAATTTCCAAAGGAACCAGGCCAAACAGCGAAAATTTTTGCCTACATGGAAGGGACCCTTTGAGATTATAGACAAGATCTCCCCTGTGGCCTACAAGATTCGCATCCCCAAAGGTGGTTTGGCAGAGGGGGAAGACAAGTGGGTCCACATTAACCAGTTGAAGTGTTGCCATCCCAGGCACACTCTGCAACAACTGGAGGAATCCTCTGGAGTCCTAGAGGGTACTGTCTCAGATTAATTCAGTTCTAACTTAAAATATCCTACATATCGCCTATCGAATTCTGAGTTTCTCAATGTGGGTGTTTTGGTTTTTGAATGCAAAAAGAAATGTGCATGTTCATATGTTTTGACTATAAATTTATATGCCACCCCACTATATCAATGGTGGGGGAAAAATGTCCATGAATAGGTATTGCCGCTCTTCCTTTGTCGTCCTAGGAGAAAGAAAACCCGGAGACGGGCCAAGGAGGACGATCCGGAGACCGGGAGCAGAGACGCAAGGGGGCCCAGTGTACCGCCCAATATGACCATCAGGACCGGCGAGGAGAACCGATCGATCAGTACCGGATGGAGGAAAAGATGCTGAACTGTGCCATCTATTGGAAGAAGATGAGGAAACATCCCAGAACTTGCGAGTTCCATTAGGGAAACAGAATGGCCATCGCAAGAGGGGGGCTTGTGGGATGTTTTTATCCATGCATCCGAGCCCTACCTCAAAACTGTGCAGTACTGACATGGAAAACATCATGATGGCCAGAGCTTCCCAGAAAATGCACAGGGAAATGCATGAAGAATAGGCTGCCACTCATTTTTGCCGATGTTATGGGCACAGAAGGGCACTGCCTAAAACCACCATTGGACTACCCACACAGTAGTCTGAAACCATTGGGAATGGCAATGCTGATTGCCAAAAGCAACCTAGAATTGTGGGGAATTCATTTTCTTAAATCCCAAAAATGGGTGCATTACCAGTACTCACCACTATCAGAAAGCCGGCGGTTTAAAACAACACCAGACATTTGTGTAAAACTGAATAGATGAACCCAAAGCAGGCCAAAGAAAGACTTACTGAGAGGTGGATACAATGTAAAGTTATATTCTGAAGTGACTTGAAGGTTTATAACAAGACTAGCTGAGCTGTGGATTTCAGCAGTTTAAGTAAATTTGGACTGAAAGACACTAAAAACCTAAATGTTTAAAAGAAATGAGTGACCTACTTTTGAGTGTCACATAGGTTGCAATTGTTTAAATGTCATAGTTTGAAACTTACAATCAGCATTCTAGCTGCATATGTAAAAATGGTTAGTTTTATTTGAATGCAGAAAACTGGGTAACCAAAAGTGACATTAGCTGGGGCCTGGCTTAAGGAACTGAATTCTGCCCACCAGCTACCCCCGACAGGAGTTGAGACTTGCACAACTGCTGTGTTCCCAGGCCTAGCTGCCTTTTGCTGTTCCCACCAAAAGGGATATGACACTTCTCTGACTGAATTGCCAAGGGACTGCTAGAGACTAAACATAGGACCCAGGCAGAGGGTTTATTGAAGTGGCCATAAATGGCTTCCTCTTGAACAATGGGCCTTCCAGGGCCCAGGCAGATGGTTTATTGGGGGACCGGAAAACAGCTTCCTCTTGGCAGAAGCTGGGAGGGGCAGGGCCTCTGAGCCTGGCAGAAACTGGACAAACTGGTTTCTACACCATGTGACTTGGGAAACCACACCCCTGTAGCCAGAATATGGTTTTAGAAAAAGATGAATAACTCATAGTACGGACTTGTCCTAATTATTTAAATGATACCATAATTGTTGTGATTTTTCTGCCCACATTTTAAGAGGTTTTTAGAACCGGTGGTATGATCTGGGGGCAAGCTAGCAGTTAAGAGGGTATTACTTAAAATGTATGCATGTTAAAAATCTGACTCTTCATCAAGTAATGTCCATACTCCTTGCGCACATGTGTGTAAATTTGGGTTAATGTCCGATATTGCGAAACCAGTTAAAAAGTGAAATATGTTGCCATTTCTCAATGCAAGCTCTCAGGAAGAGCAGATTTGAACAGGGTATATCTCATGTGATATGTGATGGGTGCATGTAATTTCAAACCACTGTGTATCTATGAAATATGTCTTTTTGAGGGGTGGGTTCTCTGTACCATAAACAGACCTCATCATGATGACACTTCATTTCATTCCCCCAATCAAGGGGAAGAGGATGAAGTGGCCAATGACAAGTGGAGGGGGGTAGGGCCTAGGAAGCTAGCCTCTCCACCCATTTTCAAAACACATAAAAGCAGACAGTCAGGACAGATAGAGACAGTCAATTCCATCTGCTGCGGGACGCTCTGCCGGGAAAATCCATACTTTACCTCCATCAACCTCCAGAGAGCCAACATAGAGACTTCAATCTATCCACCTTCAGAGACCAAGACTTTACTTCAGAATTTGTAGCAGAGAGGTCAACTACAAGCTAAATCCCTCTTTAGCAGGCCTCAAATCATTGCCACTATTCACAGCCAGGCGAGTTGTTTGAATTCTTTGCAAGAACTCTTGCCATTTGCCAGAGAGCAGTGTTGTATCCAGAGAGAGACCAGCTGAACCGGAGACCGCTGTATCCGGACCCACAGACCTGATCAGAACCAGTGACCCAGACCGCTGTTCGCAGAACTAGAGAGCTGACCCAGACGCTGTGCGCAGAGACCGTCCGTGGCGAGTGAAGAAAACCTGTTGACCAGATCCGTGGCGAGGCCCATTCTATTTCTAAATATATTGTGAGTACCTAGCAGAACTGTGCAGAACCAATCTCTTAGTTAAAATAATATAATTCAATCTATTTTAATCTAAGTAGAACTGCCTCCTAACTGTCACCTGTCATTTTGCAAAACTGTCACTTGTCATTTCTAGCTGCTAGCTGTCACTTGTCACTTTGAACTTTTAAAATTTCAAATCTGAAAAACGACCTTTACCATATCGCTCATATCTCCGTGACCGTTTGTCTTAGAGACTTGCAGTAACTTTCCTCTGAAAGCTGGGAATCGTGGCTTTTCAACAAACCTAGAACCGCATTCCTATTCCCTATACTTTTGCCGCAATCGCGAAAAACGCACTCGCGAATTTTACTGCGATTTGCAAATTTCTCCACATGTGAAAACAGCAGCTTCCTTGCTTTCCTTGCTAAAAATTTGTTTGCCTCTTAAGAACCATCCCTGAATCATTGCTAGAGTGAGCCTGGACTAATATTAACTTGACACCACTCACCCTGGACCTCTAGAGGGAATTAAAAGCATTTTAGCATATTTTTCACTTCATTGCCAGCACATATAAAAGCATTTTGGGCCTGTGTTTCAAACTTCTGTAGTCTAAGCTTGCTGGGGTGAACTGAATTACATTTGATTGCATTTCTGAGAACTGTGTGCTTTCCTTCCATTTCCTTGCATTGCATAAAAGGGGGGGGGGGGGTGAATTGCCAGAGAAAAGTGCTAGTGCCAGACTATCCATTATTGATTACTGCTCAGATTAAGTGTGATATTCAATTATTAATTATTATAAAGTGTGATATATATATCGATTGTTTAAATTATCAAATAAACCTTTTAAACTTGCAAAACAGAACTACTTCTTGGCTCAGTGGGGTCAGGGGGATTCCAAGAGAGGGGTGTTATATAGGGGTAGTCATCCAGAACGCATGAACTGGACATAAAGATATATCAATAAGGGTTTTCATTCAGTATTCTAGACTAGGCGTTGACTTAGCTGTAGTGTTGAATTGAATCCTCTTACACGGCCTGATCAGTGTCTGACTGAATCATAAGATGTAACTTTGGAAAACATCCAATGCAAATGTGCCTTCATAGTGGAATAACGCATTTTGAAAAGAAAGGGTCGATGGCCCCACCCATTGACTTGAGTGTTCAAATCTGCATTAACAAGTCAGACAGAATAGTCTGGGGAATCTCTGATTAGGGATTGTAACTAAGGGGCGTGAGACAGGGCTGCCTGGTAGGCCTGTTTTTATTCAACCTCCATTTAACCGACCTTGTGAAATGGATCCTTTATTCAGCTTTGGGAGCCCTAAATCGGGTGCTTAAAGATTAATTGGCTCACCTATGCCGACGATATCGCGCTATTAGATAGCACCCAGATTGGCTTGCAGAGTTTTCTTTCTGCATTCCAGAAATATGGAGATTTAAACGACTTAAAGATAAATCCCAATAAATCTAAAATCGTGATTTTTAAACATCCATTGAGAGTAACCATTGAGAGTAACCAAGGACTTTAATTGGCGTCTGGATAACCACGTGATACCGATAGCTAAAGAGACAACATATTTGGGATCTGAGGGTGTAGACACACAGCACCTTCTGTAAAATCCCTGTCAGTTTGCAATCGGTTTTATAGGGTAACTATCCAATAGGTGCAAGTCACAAACAGTGCACAGGGGTATTCTCCAACACATTTTCATGCCTTCCCCCACAATATATGCCTTTATAAAAAAAAACATGTTCATACTGACAGTACCCATACATTTCCATGCAGGCTGCACCAGTATATGCCATTGTTCCCAAATAAGAACATGCTCATGTTTGTTATGCACATAATGCTAGCAATAACACCACAGGAAAACACATCCATTATTGTTCTGCTAATCTATGCCACTATGCCCCCGTCACAACAAACTCCTGTTGTATTTGTCCGTAAAAATGCCATGCCACAATAAGAAATGTCCATAATGGCTGCACCAATGTAGGCCAGTATGGTCACGTAAGAACACATATAATTTAGGATTTACCCTTGACGCCCAGTAAAAAAAAAAGGCATGTCACAGTAACAAAACATAGCAGGTGTGATTGCGCCAAAGAAGGGCAGCCTAGCCACGTGATAATACTTAGCACGGAGAGTGTTGCAAGTGTTTAGTGTTTTGATTACACACTTGCTTCTTGCCTTATCATTTTCCTTGTTGGAGTTTTTTCTTGCTTTCCATCACGCACGCACACTCACTGCAATAAGAACTCAAGATTCTAGCGGAGAGTGGCAGAGAGTGTTGCAAGTGTTTGGTGTTCGGTGGACAGAGACAAAGACCGGATGATGTAAATCCACCTGTTGGGTACGTTCGAAAGGTGTGTGATGGTAAATGGGTCTTCTGGAATGTTGGCTTTCCTCTGCACTTTCACTGAATCCAATTTTCCCTGAACTAGCTAGAATTGTTTACTTGCAAATGAATACCAATTGCGTTATAATTGGGCTATCAAGGCTCATTAAGGTAGAAAAGTTTAACTTTTTGACTTTTTCGATCTTCTCACCCTTACCTTTACTGGACTAATATTGAGACGATACGGGTGTGTCGAGAGATCAAACTGACTGTTTTAGATTCACCCGGTCGGCCCGGGTCTCCTTGATACACGGACACACTAATGTAAAGAAGACAATTTGAAACACAGTTTGTCCAAGTTCCCAGTTACAGTGGACTATCATGCGATGGACTGCGGGCAATTTGCCTTTGACCTTTAAGCAGTGGGGGTCAAAGCCGCGGAGATTTGAGGGTGGCAAGAATTTTAAATCTATTTCATGTTCTGTGTGCTGTGACCTTGCCTACCCTGTCTCGAGTTCCACTGGGTGTCCCCACTAAACTAGTTAAATTGTTGGAGACATCAAAACACCAATTGAGTGACTGCGGGCAGATAGCCTTTGAACCCGATTCAGTGATATTGCAGTAATTGTTGTTATCGCTGTTATTGGCATGAGGTGCTCCTTTTTCTGAGGCATCTGGGCATTTGGAGTGTTAAAATCGTTAACTAATTACCTAATTCATCAAGTTCGTATGACTGCTGGCATTTGCCTTGGAGCACGAAGCAGGATATTTTTATATACTGTCCTCATGGGGTGGGGGGAAAAAAATATCTAAAGGGTGAAAAAACATGCCACTTATAACCAGTAAACAAATGCAAACAACACCAGTGACATATAAAAAGACAAAAAGTCATATGTTTGAAAGAGACGCTAAAATGCAATTAACTATTCGCTCCAGGATTTCAGAGGATGAATTTATAAATTCAATCTGTTCTAATTTGAGAATGACTGAACAGGGTGTACAACAAAGAGTGAATGAACGCGTGAATGAACAGGTGTTAGGCACTGAATCTATGGTAAACCTATGAGTAGAAAATCCATTGGGACAAGGGAGGGGGGCTCACATTATGACAAAGCGAAGCTTCACGCTTTGGGTGTAGTACACAAGTTGTACTTTAATGTCCTTGGTTCAGCTCAATACCTTCAGGGTAAGACAACGGGGCACCAAGACAGGACAACAGAACACTGGGCTCCCAACACCCGTGAAGCCACCTCGGATCTCTCACTCCCAACGATCACACACACCAACATTCCATTAGTATGTAGAAACTAGAATTCTCACGCTCTGAAACACCTGCGTATGGGCACGATATAAATAAAATATCATATCATATCAGAACCCTGGTGACCTAATAGAGCCAGGTGCACACACACCATTACGACACTTCCTCCTCCCTTATACACACCAACAGAACAAATGCAAGGAACGTTGACCAGCAATGCACCACACACCATGACACACTATACACTCCAGCCCCATCACCGAATGGCCAACTAGGTAACAGACCTGAAGCACAAAGGAAGAAAGGACAACCTTCACTGAACCAACCCCGGACCACAACACAGCTGGCCACAACATGGTATCTAAACCACAACACCGTTTCCAACAACCAACTATCTAAACTGCAACACCATTCCCACGAACAACCCACTAAGCATACCATGACAACCACACTCTTTATCCATGCCAACCACAAAACAAGATAACAGGGATAAGACCCATCCATCGAATTGGAGAACGGGCTATAAATATCCCCCAAAACTATCCCAGACCACATGGACCCTCGAGAACAAAAACAAATGCTCAACCACCGGTCTAGAGCTCACCCTCAAGACCCCAGGCCTGCAACACCTGGACGCTCCAGAACCCCAAAGGGCACCGAACTAACCAACCAAGACAAAACAGCATGATGTTCCTTCCTCCCTAGTCTGCCCCCCCAGGGCCTTAGGCCTGCCACGCCTACTCACAAACCAGCTTGCCATGAGCACACCCAGCACTTTCTACCACGTCAGCCCGGGAACTCTGCTCCGAACCATAATCCAGCCACAATTTCCACAAGAAAACTTTCCACAAGACAACTAACCCTACACCCCATCACAAAACAGGCACCTCTGCACACCCTGCCAAACCGTATACTGTGAACACACTTTCCACGACCACAACACGTTATCTAAACTGCAATGCCACTAGGCAAGCCCACGACAAAAGAAGTAATACTGTTCACCAACTCCACTTGTAAGCACACCATTCTCCACAAACAACCAAAATTTTACTAAGCCAAAACAACTGGAATGGCAACTCCTAAGCCACAATTACTAAACTAAACACCTTGAGTGGCAACCTCACCAGCCACAGTTGCTAAACCAAACACCTTTAATGGCAAACTCATCAGCCACCATTACTAAAGTAAACACCTTGAGTGGCAACCTCACCAGCCACAGTTGCTAAACCAACACATCTTTAATGGCAACTCATCAGTCACCATTACTAACACACAGCACCTTGAGTGGTAACCTCACCAGCCACAGTCGCTAAATCAAAACACCTTTAATGGCAAACTCATCAGCCACCATTACTAACCCACAACACCTTGAGTGGTAACCTCATAAGCCACCCACCATTTCATTTCCTGAACTCCCTAGAATGCAACCACACCCAAACAGGAATAAACACACCTCTAACCTGGCGCATGCCCTGCACCAGCAACACCTAGTAACACAGCCGACCCCAAAATGCTGCGCACTTCATCCATTACCCAACAAGCTGCCCCACACTCATCCACACACCACATATAGGCATGAAAGATGAAATGACTACACAATCCACAATTGCATTACATATTCCACAATTTCATTTCATATGGTCATGAACCCTCCCCCCGACCACATGTCCAAAACCCAGCACGTGAAACTCTCCCCCCGCAAGTTCACTTAACTTCTGTCAGAAAACACTGTCCTCAATGTTTCGCGACCCCATCGGGACACCATTAACATTCCCCATACCGTTTCCCCTTTTTAGGAAACTCATGCGGGCTGCAGACCTCGGCGCCCCAGCTCTCCCTGATACACCGTAAACCTCAAAGATTTCCATCCTACTTGGAAACCACCCCCAATGTCCAGGTCCAGTCCGCTGAACCCAGCCCCCCGAACCTTACATGTAAAACCTGATGAGTAATATACATAGATGCACCCGGGATCTAACAGCGCGGCAACAACATATACACTCACACAAACGTGACAACAGCCACCACAACTAACCCCACCCCGGGACAAATGATCCTAAACCCACAACTAATGGGCCACAAATGAACATAAACACACAGGTCCACAAATATACCCAATCAAAGGCCTGAACAACATCTATCTCCCAAAAGTCACTTCAAGCGTAGCGTCCTCCGGGATCCTCGCACCACCCCAAAGCATGGTCAAAACCTCTCCAGACACCGTGATCTTCACTTTCGGTTGGAGCTCTCTGAGGAAAAACATCCATCTCCAGTCCACCATCATAGCCCTGGACATGGCGGCAATCCCAACTCGAAACTCCATACACTGTGACTTCCCCTGCGCAGAGCGCAGGACAGCAGACGCATGTGCACCAACAGTAATAGGCCAGTGCCAGTGCCGTTGCCTTCACTGGCGTAAATGTCCACAGCTCACAACACTGAAACCCGAACACAGAATCGGGTGTGAACCTCCCCTCAAGTCCCCACTACAGGGGCACAAAAGGTACACCGCAGTCTAGTAAAACATCCACACCTTTGTTTTGTAACTGCAACGTTGATGAAGCACTAAGGGTCCATCCCCTCTGCTCTGACTTACGTGCACCACCGACACCCGGCAATTGCTGCCCGAGTTGCCGGGAACCCCTCTCTGACTCGCCCAGTGATGCAACGCACCTCACCACTGAACAGGCAGGTCACCAGCATTCCAGACCTCCTACGGCTTTCCAGGCACAGGCCAGTCCGTTTAAATATATATATTTTTCCCGGTCACTGCTCCGGTCAATAAGCCTCCTCTCTGTTTCCTTGACATCCGCCCACCACTGCAGGGCACCGACGGCCTTCAGTTCTCCGACCACCTTTCTGTGGCCACAGCGCTGTACATCGTAGAACGTTGACCGCCTCTCCTCATTGCCAACCGCTGATTGCCTTCTCCTGGCGGCAGCACCTTAGGGCAACAACTCCTAGCCACCACAATGTCCTGGGGTGTGGGGAACAACACGGGAAAGGTGTACAGTCCCAGTTGCACCCCACAGCAGCGATTGCACCCGTGCCTTCTTTTACGAACCATGTCGCCAGTGACAAAGCAAAGCTTCATGCTTTGGGTGTAGTACACAAGTTGTACTTTAATGTCCTTGGTTCAGCTCAATACCTTCAGGGTAAGACAACGGGACACCAAGACAGGACGACAGAACACCAGGGTCCCCACAACCCTGATGCCACCTCCGATCTCTCAATCCCAATGGTCACACACACCAACATTCCACTAGAACCATGGTGACCTAACAGAGCCAAGCGCCATTACGACACATTACCCCTAAACTTAAATATCAAGGGTGGCTAAACGTAACAGTAGGAGTGGACCCAAAAATGACTGATTCCTTTGAACAAGTAGGCAGTTGTACATAGCTTAAAAGCTATAAACATCTAAACACATGCATGCCGGGTTTTCTGGGCGACATCATGGACATTAGTATACTTGAGAGTGCTAGTTTATGTGCTGGTGATTTGGTGAGTAGTAAGGGGAGCTATATCTTGACCCGCTGGTGACTGATTATGGGGATAATCAGTGTCCTAAACTCAGTGGACCAGTGGAAGAATCTATACAGGATTAATCTAATTTGTTAGCAGGTACCCCATCTCAACTTTTGGATGAAATGACCCAGAGCGAAATCCTCTATGAAACGAATTATGTGGGACCAAGGATTTTACACCATACTTTAGGCGGCAGATGAACAGATTAAGCTAACTCCACCCTCAATTTCAGCGCTTAATACTGTACTTAGTGCCTCAGTTGAACTGTATGAAAATATAAAAGATGACGTTAAAGCACATACACTAATTTTATGTGAGCTGAACGTAAAAATTGATATATTGACCAACTTAATGTTAAATCAGACCAAAAGGGAACTGAAAACTACACAGGATAATCAAACAGATATGGAAGAGGTAGTAGCTGAGCAGATAATTATGTGCCGCTAGATGAAGAACAGCTACAGGACCCCAATGATAACGGATCATTAAAGGGAAAACATAGTGAGCAGCAGCGGGGTAAAACCAATAGAAGGTAATACTGTAGGGAAAAAAATATACAAAAAAGGCCAAAAAAAATCTAAGAATGGCAGGAGGAATCAACTATGACTAGAGTCAAGAAAATATCTTAGGAATGTGTGTGTGCGTAGGTGAGGTGGTACACGCTGCTGCATGAATCAGTAGTAAGAGAGTCTACAGTTGTAAGGTGTGAAGATAGTCACACTCAATTGGTAATATAAAGTCATGAATTAACAGATTAGGCCCTGATTCATGGAATTATTTGTGTGTAAAAGGGGGATTTGCACAAGCCATTCTGCCCCTAAATCCCTGTTTGACGAATGGAAATTTGCAGGGGAGAATGGCACGCAAATCCCTGTTTTACACCAAAATAATTCCATGAATCAGGGCCTTAACCAAAACATCTGAGCGGCAGAATGGACAATTATTTGCCTCCAAAACGCTAAATAAGCACCATATCTCATGCCAAACAACTCCTAGGAAAGAAGTGGGAGACCCCAGCGATAACCCTTGTAACAATTATCTTGAGGGAAAAGGTGGAGCCAGATTACAGCCTGAAGGTCACTTGGGCAGGCAGAATCTGCCTGGAGTAGCCAGCATGGCTAAGATAGGCTAAATGGGGGAAAAAGAGAGAAAAAAAGAGAGGAGATTGGGCGTTGGACAGCAATGTTTAAGAAACCTATGACAATGAGGATATTCAATACTTTACTGGAGAATAACCCCCAAAGATTGACCCAACAGGCACAACAGAAAGATTATCTAGGGGAACCTGTGAGTATGGGGGACCCAAAGTGGGCAGCTCCTTAGTGCAATCAGGAAATATAGTCTCTGTGGGGGGAGCTCGACTAATGGAGTTGTTTGGTAGTATAAAGGAATTCGCTCCACCGGTGCTCGATAAGGATGACTCACGGAAAATCAGTTTAAACAACGATAAGGTTGATAAAATAAGTGGAGGGGTGAAGGAGGTTGACCCAAAAACATTTGAGCTATACATGTAACTAAAACCTAATATAAATGTAAATTTAACATTGAATCATAGTAATGTTCTAAAAATGCTACATGCTGTTCCTGAACTAGAAATAATATCTTAAATGAAACGAGGACAGACCCAGTAGAGATCCATCTAAAGTCCTTGTTTGTGTTCAAATCAATATTGGAAGAAAGGCATGCACTATTAAATCTTGGGTGCATGTTATACCAGAATAGAAAGGAAATTAAAGACTACCTAAAGGAGGTAGAACTATGAGTGAGCAGAAAGGCTCAGAAGTAGCAGATCAATGTGAGAAAAGAAAGAGTGGATGTAGCCCAGGCCCAAACCTGGAAAGAAAACTGTGCAATCTCTCTATGCAGGATTTGCAGGGGAACTGGGCGATGGTCTTAGAATACTTGAAAAGTGAGTTGGTGAAGGAACTGTTAGGCGATAGGTATCTCTACAATTCTGAGAGACTTGTCTGTCAGTTTGGAACACAAGAGGGTTCAACAGCTTCATGAAGTATGAAAATCAGAATAAGTTGTTCTCTACTCGGGATAATATTTTTTGATATTGTATTTAGTTTTATACAAAACTTTTTAACATTTCTTCAACATCTAATTTCCTCATGTTTCCAACGTGGCATGGCACAAAATTAGTTACATTTAAAAGGATCAGTAGAGTACACAAGTGGATATGCATCGTCCCATAATCATTTGCCCAATCTTTAGTTGGATAGATCAAGGTTCGTCTAAACACATAAATCACATAAATCTTCAAAGTGTTGAAGGACTCCATAGCTTTAGTTGTTCAAAGCTCATTAGAGCGCAAATTTCCAGTCTCTTTTTAACACTTTGTCTAGATAATTCACTGTTGCACATATTAGCATATTATTTTGGCCAACTAAAAATACAGACCACCAATCATCCATATTGTCATTTAGTGGAGCAAACTTTCCCAGGGTGACAGTTCGTTCCATTTTTAAAGCTAAGCAATCAGCGATCAAATGTCTCAACATTTCCACATGGATTCCACAGTGCCGGCATAGGTTGTAGGCAGTTTCTTTATCTTATATATGCCATAGCCTCTGTTTTGTCAGCGACAGGTTCAATCGTAGACGCAAAAACTGGTCACGATGCTGTCTTGACGGACACTGTCAGATATTTTGGAACATGATTTACCGGACGGATGTCGCTTATTGATGTCCTCACCAATTTTAACTTAGAGCGATCGTCCACAGTCTTACCCCAATCACTCTGACTCACCTTTCTTTTTAGTGCACAAGAATTTGAATGCAAGAGTTCGACGGAGGCGCCTATGTGGTCAGGTTATTTAAGATTTTAGTCACCCAGTCCTTTAGTAGACCATTATAAGGAGTTTTCGGGGTTTCCTTCAATATTAGGTACAGAGCAGTTTGCGTTGGTTCCAACATCTTCCAAAATAGGGGGAAAGATTTCCATTGGACCATGGCACTGAGCGATTCTAAATATTATATTACAAGAGACCTGGCATTTGAACCTAATTTGGATGGATGGTTTTCAAATGAAACCACAGCTTGCCCAAAAATCTAGAGTGGGTCGACCTGCTGGTGGATTGTTAATCGCGTTTAGAAATTCTAAATTTCAGTCCATAAAGGTAATTTCGGATAACATATCAGGCATACTGATCACCTCAGTAAATTATAAAATGGGTGATAACCATCTAAAGATCCTGGTTATAAATGTAAATTGGAATGAAAGACAGGTGGGGATAACTGAATTTGTAAACAACATTGAAGAGTGTTTGGCAGACACAAGGTCCAGTGGAGATTTGCATGTAATGATGGCTGGACATTTTAATTTGAATAATATTGGTGAATTTGTGGATAGTAGCAGCAACACCTTTGCGCATATCATGAAATGGACTCACCTATTGGAGGATTGGGACCTGTTGGTTGCCAATGGGAATGCGATGGGTGATTTAGTAAAAAGACCCACTTGGAAAAGCAGACTGCAGACATCTAACATCGATTACCTAATACATTCTCGACTGATGTTTAAGCGGTGTAATAGATTTGAAGTCGTCACATCATATTTGAGTCATCATAACATCCTTACAACCACCTTTGAACTGTATGCTAAACCACCATTTTTGGAGGAATATCAGGGTTTCATTGTCAGTTTTGGGGGCAATAGAATCAAAACATGTAGGCGGAATGGGGCAAACTTAACAAGGAAACTAGAAGCCTATGTTAACAATGGCCCGAAAGAAGGTATCCTTGAAAGGTGTACTAGTAAATAAAGGCTTTACTGATTTTATCTGGGAAATAGAGAAGCCAAAAAATTCTGTAGCCAGGCCTAGGGCCTCAATACTATCAACTCTCTCTTCCTAAATATCTTCCTTCTCGAGCTCTTCGCTCATCCTCCTCCAACTCCCTCAGGGTCAGTCGCTTCTCCAAGAAATTAGTTGGTGGTTGATCTCTGTCTTCCGCCGGGGCCTCCCTCTGGAACAGCCTCCCTGCCCCCCTGAAACTTGAGGAGAACCATCTCCGGTTCTGGAAGCACCTCAAACCCTTCCTCTTTGCTTCTGCTTTATCTCCTCCTCTCCCCTGCAGAACTCCTGGCTGAAACTGAAACTGCACTGGTCGACAGGCCACCCTCTGATCATTAGCCCAGGTCCCCTCCCCCACCAGTTGCACACCTGCACTGCCTCCCTGGCAACCCTGCACTTGTGGACTGTTTCTGTATCCCTACAGTCCACTACCTGCACTTGACACCTGATGTCTGCACTCACCCTTGCACTTGCCACCAGCTTGCCGCTCCTTTTACTTATGGCTTTCTATTTATTCTATATTTTCTACTGTTGATCTCATGTACTGCACTGTCCCCTCCCCCCAGCACTTTTCCCCTTTTGCCTTCCTCTGCACTTGCGCAATCTCAATGTCACCTGGCTTAGTAAGACCGCTGTCTCTGTCTTCCCTCTGTTCTCCCTCCCTTGCCTCGTCATGCCTTGAACTACTTGTGTATAGATGCGTTATAAATGCCATATCATATCATATCAAACTAGTCATGCCCATTCATTTAACTCTGTGGTGAGGGACCGAAACTAAAAGTATAGGGCAGATCTTACACTGCTATATCATCAGTCTTATGATCGAGTAAGCTATGTCAAAAAAAGAAGAAAGTAATGAGAGGCCTTAACAATCGGATGCGCAATCATACATTTCAAATGTTCCAGCATGATAGTGAAAGGATGCTGTTAACGCCTATTCAGAGTAATATTCAGAACTTTTGGTTCATAGTAAATAATGATATGAATGGACAAATTGATTTACAAAGTAATTCAGTAGGTGAATTAGAATGACGGCTGTATTGGGCGGAAATGTGTGATGAGGACTCAATAACCAGTCGCAGTCGGTGTACCTCCATTGCTTGGAAGGTAGATTTTGTGCAAGAAGATAACAGGCACCTCATTACAAAATCATCTAATTCAAATTCAGCAGGACCTAATAATGGGTTCACAAACTCGATGTTTAAGCTGAATTTAGAACTTTGATCCCTAGTTTTGACGTTTTTGTTCAATAATCTGGTACCATACCTAGTTCCTGGAAAGAATCCATTATTATTCCAGTCTTTAAGAAGGGCAATCAGTCTGATCCCAATAACTATCGGCCGATTGCCCTTCTTGATTGTGATAGCAAAACTTTTGCAGCACTAATTCTTGAAAAGCTGGAAAATTAGATCAAGGAAAATAATATCTTACCTAGGAATCAATGTGGTTTTAGAAAGAGACAATCGACCACACTTAATGGTCTTATCCTGTCAGTTATCAAGGATGGAACGAGGAATGCAGTGAGGGGAATATCTAATCAGGTCTATGTTGCACTAATAGATTTTTTGAAGGCTTTTGACTTGGTGAACCGTCATTTGCTTTGGAAAAGTTGAGAAAGTGGGGTATCCCTGCTTCTCTATTGGCAATCTTAGAATATATCCATGAAGGAACCTCAGTGAGGGTCAGGTTGGATGCGGGGGGATCCCTCTCATGTAGCTTTCCTAAATTGAAAGGATTGTGCCTAAGTATTGTGCTTGCCCCATGTTTATACAATCTATATCTGGAAGATTTGAATGATGTTTTGGGGAAGGCCGTTCTGATCAGCCCTAAAGTGGGAGTGCAACCTATTAGTTGGTTGTCGTATGCGGATGACGTGGCATTCTTGGATGGCTCCCCAATAAGGCTTCAGAGGCTGTCGGGAGCCTTGGGCAAATATGCAAAGACAAATGACTTGATTATTAATTTCTTTTTAAAAGTAATATTATTATGTTTGGTAACATTTGGAAGACAATCAGTAGAGCTCAATGGTCCATCAATAATACAAGGATTGAGACTAGGCAGAAAGCTTTGTACTTGGGGTTCAAAATAGATCCGCTTTTGAATAAATCATTAATAATATTAATAATTTGTGCCCTGGAATTCTTTTTTTACCAATTGTCCTTCCAGATGAAGCAGATAAAAATGAAACTGCAAATTCTCTATAAAAACCCCTTCTTCACTTTTACGTAGGTAAAGTCATACCTAAGATCATGTATGGCTTGGCGATAGATTGCTCGGCATACAATATTCAGTGGAATCGATTGGAGGGCAGACTATGGAAGACGGTCTTAGGTCTGCCATCCTCTCTACCAATTGCATCTTTACGATTTGAACTGAGACTTCTGTCACTTCAGTACTGGTTCATCGATGGTGGGTAAACTTGTGACTCCTACGCCAAATTCTTTGTATGTGAACCTGCATGAATGCATGAAGAAAAAAGTTTCCCCATTTTCTAACACAATGGTATCCCTTTCGGACAGATTGTTGTTTGATATGGATAAAGAGTGTCTGGATTTGGTGGGTAATCCACTAAGTGTAAAGAAGGTTTTAAAGGAGAGGGATTGGATTGCCACTATTACTCACACAAGAAGGAACAAATTGTGTTCAACTTTTGAGATAATTGATACAAAATTTGGCCAATTACCAAACTACCTTTGCAAATACCCGCGTCCTGTCACAAGAAAGCAGTTTCTACGACTCTGTCTGAATCTTTTGCGTACATGCGAAGTAGAGTATGCATGTAGTGGGAAAAGGAGGGTGGCTTCAACATCTGTCCTCGTTGCAATATTCTAGGTAAGCCAGAATCTCTAAGACATATACTGGTGGATGCCCAACTTTGCCAACAATAAGAACAAAATAGTTGGGTCACTTTTTTGCATGCAAATGGAATTTGGGAACTTAGATGATTTGTGGAATAGTATGAGTGTGTGGATCAACATTATTTTTAACGCATGCCATAAAAATGTTAGATGATTTAGGTTTAATTAGATAGAAAGATGTATAAATGATATGTATTTTACTCTGTTTTATAATGATAAATGTGTTTCTTTTCCTTTGTGACTTATTTTTGCTTACATTGTCTATTTGTATGTAAGATGAAATTATTGATCAAAACCACAATAAAAAAATTCAAAATAATACTTATGATTGATTTATCATTGGTGCCCAGTAAAAAATGCCATGCCACATAAAGGATTAAGAAAATATATCAGACTGACTACACCAAATTAGGCCAATGTAGCACATAGTGACAATCATCATGTTTTCTTTACCATTGTTGCGCTGTAAAAAATGTGATGCCACAATAAGGAAATGTATCCAGACTGGCTGCACCAAAGTAAGGCAGTCTAGCATGTAATAACACTTATCATGTTGGTGTGTTTGTTTTACCATTACAGCCCAGTAAAAAATACCTTGTACCATTAAGATAATTTAGCCAGGCTGGCTGAACCAAAGTAGGCCAATCTAGCACACAATAACTCTTATGTTTGCTTTACCACTGATGCCCTGTAAAAACTGCTGGGCCACATTAAGAAAATATAGCCAGACTGGCTGACTGGTAAATGAAGCCCAAACCCAAAGTCCCCAGTGCGAACACAAGCACACACACATTCATACAGTATTCACTCACTCATTCACAGTCACGTGCAGACATAATTCACACACTCATTCCCTTGTGCACCCACCCATACACTTTCTCATTCACACATGCACTTTCAGACACAAACCCATGTATAGACACATACATTAAATGTTTTTCTCTTATCTTCAGACACTTCTCACCAGTCCTCACACCACCTGCAATGGAGGCTATCTGTCTCCCTTGCAGCAATAAATGGGAACTAGGATGCACGAAGAGCTTTCTGGTTCCTGTTCATTCACATATCTACACATATCTACACATATTCAGAGCTTCAATTCATCAAACGGAATCGCCAATGGGCCATGCAAGAGTGTGTAAGCAAAATGCCCCGACCTTGCATGGCCTACTGGGCATGTGTGCTGGGGAACAGAAACTATCAAAGGGAAATCTGGTTTCCTTTTGACAGTTAAAGGCAGCCCAGTAGTGCTTCCTCAGCTGCTTGCTGCAGCTGGGGGAGTGCTTAGTGTTTTCACTGGGCAGGCTTGTGTCGTCCAGTAAGAGTGGCAGAATGGAATCCTGTCATCTATTATGGATGAGCCACCAGTGCTCAGTACGCCACATATTGAAAATGCGCCAGACCCATAATTACTTATTTGTAATGTAATCAGCATGGCAAAAAGGTGTATCAATTGCACGAAGAGTGACACCCACTTTGGGATGCTTTCCTCAAATGAATGCCTTTTTCAGCCCATTTTACCATTCCCAAGATGGTGGTCATTGCTTAATTCAGTACTAGGATGCCATCTGGAACAGGACCAGCAGACCCATAACCATGCTTTAATTAATACGGAGTGACAGAATGAGTGTGCCTGCACCACTCAATTCATGCGTCCCCGTAAAACTCCAGTAATTTGTCCTTGGAAGGCAACAGAACTGTCCAGTACACACCTCTTGTATCTAATCATGAATGTATGGAAAGCAACAGCTTCCCAATACATGTTTTTTAAAAATGACTTTTCACCCAGTGTCCCTAAACTTGATGTTGGTTTTTGTCTGCCTTCAACTTGTCAAAGTGTCTTTGAGAAAATGCCTGAATATCAGGTGTGACTGTCTCATGTAGTGCATGTATATTTCTCACTTTTGCTTTCTGCAGTTTTGCATTTCCATTTTTAATGGATGCTTCTAACTGAATTCCCGGGATGGGCAGCAGAGATAGAAGTGAGTGGGAACAGTCAGGAGCAGAGTTCCACTACTTTAAATTTGTATTGTTACTAGCTCCACTACCTGTTACAACCATGTCCGCCATTCCAGAACTGTACTCTTTAATGTTAAATGATACATTCTCACTTGACCATTTTACAGGAGTTGCAGCTAAATTGAAACCTGACTGTACATCTATGAACCCTAAATGACATAGCCTGGTTGGATTCTCTGTTGCTTCATCTTAGCCAAGGGAAGATAGAGGAGGTCCTGCTAATAGTAAGAATGAATTGCTCCTCACACTCCATCTCCCCTGATTTCTGGGAGACTTGCCAAGTTGTTATCGCCAGTAAAATGATAAGACAATATCATTTTTAAAGGTCCATGCCATTCAGAATGGATGTTTTGTTTAATATCAGACGGCTATAAAGGATGTATCCATTCATGCCCCTAGACTAGTGTAACATTATATTAGGAGCCTTAGTAACTAGTCCCTTGGACTATTGAAATGCACTCCTGGGGGGTCCTTCAGTGAAATTTATTAGCAGACTCCAGATAGCTCAAAACGGATTGGTTTCTGGACATAAGAAAAGTAATCATGTCCAAACTGTTCACAGGAACCCTTTGTGGGTTCCAACAGAGTAGAGAATTCAGCTTAAAAACCTTTGCATCCTTTTCAAATGCATCCAAGAGGCTGCTCCTGACCTGTTGTTTGTGAACCTGGCCTGGCCATAACTCCTTGTCATGGTTTGCTTTATGCTCCCACCTAGTCCGTCCCCTACCGAGGTCACGGTTCCACTACTTTTTTTAACACACTTCTGTTATATTACAGGATCGTGGTATAGCGCATCTACCACCCAAAGGTATCTTGGCGCTGTAACAGGATAAACCTGGAGGTGTCACGAGTAAAAAAGAGAAAGGAAAAGCAAAAACATCCAACTAATGAGGATAAAGAAATGTTTTGAGAGTTTTACGAAACTCGAGGTGATCATCAATGCATCTAAGAGCTAAGGGGAGTGAGTTCCAAAGTAAAGGAGCTTCCTCAAAAAAGGGCGGCTCCTTATGGTTACTTTCCTAAAACACGGAACAAAGAGAAGATGACAATTAGCTGAGCTGAACGCAGTTCTCAGTTGAGGGCATATGAAGGATTGTTCTCTCGAAGATAGAAACCCATTGACCATGACAAAGGGCCTTGAACTTCACTCGGTTCTCAACAGGGAGTCATTGTAGTCTCTTCAGGACGGGGGAAACATGGGCTTACTTGGGAAGTCCGGCCACCAGTCATGCTGCTGAGTTCTGTACAATCTGCAGCCTTTTTAGGTAACAATTTGTTTGCCACAGCAGAGTAGCAGTGCAGTAATCTAGGATCCCCATGACTGCCGATGAAACCGCAGATGGTAAAAAAGGCATCACCTGTTTAGGGTTCTTAACTTAAAATAACTTGTACTGCAATTGGCACTGACCTGCAATTCTGGACAAAGGGAGGCTGAGAATTTAATTCCCAGGTTCTTAACAGAATCAACTGGAGAAGGGAGTCCGCCAAGAGAGGAGGACCAGAAGTCCATGGTCCAAAGGCATCGAGCTGCCGGAGGGCCAACTACCAGGACCTCAGTTTTATCACCATTAAGCTTTAACCAATTATTGTTCATCCCGGCACCAATGGAGGCCAAACAGTTCCGCAGACGTAGTGCAGCTTCATTCAGGTTTTGATCCACTCTAAGATCGAGCTGAGTGTCATCCGCGTAGGCATAGAACAGAAGCGCAGCACAAACCAGGGCTCAATGAGATACTGAAGGCACGCACAGGTGACATGTTACAAGCGGAGTGCCGCTTACTACTGTGTGCAGTGCACTGTTCTTTTGTCCTCCCCTCTCCATGTATATGATACTGTGCAATAAGTATGACTTATCTCCCCATCACGGTACAATTCACCCGTGACCAACTTCGCGAGATGAAAGTGGGGTTGATTCTGTGCTAGCCTCAGCAGCCCTTGACACAGTACTGTAAGATTATCTACTTGCCATATCCAATTGCCACACACTTTTGCTGGAGCATACTGAAGAAAGTACTTAATTCCTGCCGTGTTTTATTCCTTTCTGTATCACTCCTGCTGAGTTGGCAAATTCTGCCTCTGCCAACTGCAAAATGTTTGTCAAAACTGTCCCAGGCAGGCTTTGTCATCTACAGTCCTGAAGCTCACTGCCCAGTCAGGACAAATGTGCACGCCCTTTTATTTATTTATTTATTTTGGGAGCCGCATTGCTGGTGCAATGGAAATATGACTCTTCTAAACCTCAGTGTCAGTTTTGTTGACTGATTGTTACAAAGAACAATGTTCTTTTAGTTGCCTTGATAACAGGTGTGAGCTTCATTAGGTCAAATCGTTAGTACTGTGTTGTGCAGGCATTACATACCTATCGCTACTCCATTGCACCCAATCATCAGCAGCAAAGCCTTCTTGGTTTGAGTGGATTTGTGACAACACGTTTATTTTGCCTCCAGTTCTCAATAGAACTTTACAGTCGCTGCATTTCCTTGAGTTCTGAAGGCTTTTGTACCTGATGACTTACATCGTCAGTAAACCTAAGATAGTTTCCCTCAAATAACCAGTGTCCACGATGCCTCTAAAATTATCACTGATCCTAGGCCAAGCTTCAAAATGTCAAACCACCATTTTCACTGAATGCTTAGCGTTCGCCTTATGTGAAATATGCTGTGTTTTAGTAATACGATGCTGGTGAACAACAACGAAATCCCCAAAGTGCCAAGTATGTTGCAAAGTATTTGCAAATTTCACATCTGATGTTTGGCATATTCAACACACTTTCGTTTGCTGGGATTACAGATAATTTCTAACAATCTTTAGCGGAAAAGCATGCATTGCTATCCTGTTCATCAAAATCAAAAGTTGATGTATCAAAGGTTTCCGGTAAATCATAACCACGGGCACAGCTCTGGGCAACTGTCCAGACCATTGGTCTTTGCCTGCCAAGCCACTACAGAAGGGGAAAGACCATCTGCAAATCAGGCTTGGTCCCACCCCAAAGGGAACAGTGCAGCCGAACTGCTAGGTCACAAACCTTCTGTACAAGACCACAAGCATCCCGGACATGTTTCAGCCTTGTTGGGCATCATCGGCGAGGAGTAGGTTGGGTTGGGAACTCAATGAGGAGGATTTGTATAATGAGTGCACTGTTCATTTTTATTCTGAATTTGGATGGGTCTGGTAAAGGGAGCTCACAAGGATTTAGTTATGAGAGGGTATGATGGGTTTGCCACCAACCCTCTATTCTAAATGAGCCTTCGGATGTAAAAGAGGATTCGAGGTAGCGATCTCATACGTTGCTTCTGTATAAAGGAAACAGACCTCGGTTTTAAAAATCAGGTAGTCTCCCTTTCATGTTTGAATATGAGGGTTTTTGAACGTTTAATGAGCAAATGATGTGTAAAATTAAGAAACAGGAACTTGTGTTCCTGCAGGAAACATGGTTAAGTGAAGAAAACGATTCTTGATGGTTTTGCAACCTTTATCAAAAAAGCTAAGAAAGGCCCACGTTGTCGACCTTCAGGCAGCCTTTTATTGGCAGTAAGGAATGACGTGGGGGCCTCTCTGGAGGAGTGTAAGGTAAATGCTAATTACATTTTAGTGGAAAAAGGGGTTTTTAGCAATGAGTATCGAGCAACAAATATGCTGTTGATTGGTGCGAAACTTCAGACCTGAGAACAACCTACAGGCGCATGAAAGATGCTCCTCCTGAGACAAGGATGCTTAATAAATTACCGAAATATCTTGAATGATTCCCCTGCCCCATCAGAAGGAAAAGCTACATCATGGTTCGTCTGAATCTTTTTAAGACTAAAGAAATAAGAAAGCTCTGGAAAAAAGGAGATACAAAAGACAAACTCTGTCGATTCTATGGACAACAAAAAGAAACCCTAAAACACTTGGTCCTAAATTGCACACATTAGCAACAGTTAAGAGAAATCCATCTAAAAAAAGCAAACATAGTGAACTAATGTCAAAACATGGAAGATGTGTGGGCTCTAATGCATGAAGGATCAAACAGACAAATAATGTCCGCATTAACTAAATACCTAGGAGAGTTAGCAAAAAAACTTGACGAGAAAGACCCTAAAGTATGATGTTGTCCAACAGATAGAAGACAAAACAGTGGACAAAGAAGAGAGAAAGAAAAGGAACGGAGGAATAAGAAGTAACAGACGTACCTTGTGTGTCTTTTTAGTTTTGACCTGCTTAATTTCTTTCTCTCTCGTGGAGTTTTGTTTTCTTTTTAAAAGTTTGCAATAAACTAACAAAAAAAAGTTAATGAACACATATTGCAATCCTGTGTCTGTTGTGGGTGATATTTGGAAAGAACTTGATTCTTCTTCTTTGGATGTCAGGTTATCATCTGCACTAATAATCTGTGCAGGGGACTTTAATTGTTTATGTCAGGAGTTGGAGGGTGGTGATAATAAGCAGCATTTAAGGGGACCCACTGGCAGTGCTTCGGTTACTACTGGTTATAAGGGTAGAGGATAGAGAGGAGTTGGCTGGATGAAGTTTATGAAAAAGTGCGATCTATTTAGATTAAATGGCAATATTATGGGTGATCGACCAATGCAATCTACTTTGCTTGGTCCCTTTTCTAACTCTGTGATTGACTTTATATTTATAATCTACTCGATGTTGGATAGGTTTCAATTACTCGAGATCCAGAGAAACAAATTTAGTGACCATGCAATGCTATTGTTAACATTGACCTTGGAGGAAAATATTTGGTATGGCCACCCTTCTTGTTGTAAAAAGGTATGGAGTAATAATACAGTAAATAAAATAGTTCAAGGAGGTGTGCTCATAGCCCACTTTAATAGAATCGCAGACCAGAAGTGAAATAGATGGTATTTGAGGAAAAAACTGAATCATTGTGACCCAACAGCCTTCTCAGCGACCCTCGTCAAGTGGAAAGAGGAAGTTTGACAAGATACTTGTGGAGGCAGAAACCATTTGTTGACTCATATGACTACCTGTTTGATATTCAAATAAGAGACCTTAATAGGATATTACGACTGGATGTGAGGAAAATTAGAACGGCTGTGTCCTTGGAAGCCTCTGTAAAAATATTAATCTTGTAGGGGACTGAAACAATCATTTAAATTACTGGGGTAAGCTATATACAATTCATAGGTTTCCAGCTAATAAGCAATATGTTATTTGAAAATTAATTACCCATGATGCTAGAGGTGTCTGGCGTCTCGTGAGTGGCTCGGATAAGTATCAAAGGTCAGTCCAGTTGAATTGCATTTCAGAGTCTGACTGGATGTCGTACTATTCCACTCTATTCACTAAAAGAAAAGGGTCTGTGGTGTTTGGGGTTGCCATTCTGAGGACATCTTGGGTATTTTGATAGGGTAGATTTGATCTTGGATTCACAATGGAAACATTCAAGCACTTGTGGCTTTAATGGGCTCCTGAATATAGTTTTAAAAGCCAATGAAGATCTGTGGGTCAGATATAGTGATGTGCTTATATACTCAAGTGGTGGAGAAACCTTTTATGTCAGAATACTGGTCAGTGTCGATTGTGGTACTAATATATTTTTAAAAAAGGGTGTTTGGGTTCTCCTTGTAAATATAGGCCAATATCTGTAATAGATACTTCTTGTAAAGAATAAGCTAGTTTTGTTTTAAAGGATTTGCTCCTAAGGATGGAAATCTCAGACAGATTAAGCATATCTCAGACTGGGTTTAGACAGGGAACTGGTACAGCATTGAATGGTTTAATTTGAACTTTGCTCCAATCATAAGCTAATTTGGAGAGGAAGAAGCCCTTTTATCTAGAGTGTCTAGATATGTCTTCTGCTTTTGATAGAGTAGACAGAGGCCAGCTCTGGTGCCAATTTGCGAAAGTGGGTCTTCCCTTGTGGATTATTAAACATGCTCCTTTTGTTTTACTCAAACAATAATTTGAAGGTAAGAATAAATGCAGAAGGAGTGGTATCCAGAGATGTGGCGGGGGACACTGGCTCGAGGCAGGGCCGTGTGCTGGCCCGCATCTTCTTCAAGCTTCATGTTTCCACCTTCCCTATTGTTTTCTGTAATGTGTCATATTTAATGCCTCAAATAGGGCAATTAGAGGTAGGTTGGCTAGCTTATGCCGACAATAGTTTTTGCAATAGATTTGACTCCTATTGGCCTCCAAAGAAGTTTGCCAGCAATTGAGCCCTATGCTAAGGAAAATAATTTTGCAATAAATTGAGCCAAATCTGATGTTATGTGTTATAAAGTCCACAAAAAGGGTAAGAATATGATGTGTTTGATAGATGGAAAGAACATTTAAATAGTTGGTAATATGGTATATTTGGGATATCTTTCTGCGAGTAAGAATCATTTGAAACTTTTGAAGGCTAAACTGGAGGATACAATTGAGGTCCTTATGGTGCAAATGAGATTGATCCCTAAGAAAAGTTGCTTCTTTTCCTTGTGTCCATTACTAGAATTTTACAAGGCAAAAGTGACACCCACAGTTTTATATGTTTTTCTGACTCCCAACTGAAGCAATTTGGTGTGAATTGGGTCTAGATTCTTGGTGTTTTTTATAAGTGGAATAAACTATGCTTATATTTTTAAATTATAGAGGAACGGTGTCTTAACCTGTTTGCGAAATTGGGAGCAGCTTTTAGGGAAAATTCTGATATGATTCTAAAAGAATTTATGATGAAGTGAACACTTTTTAACTGAGGCAAAAACATCTGATGACCTTCCCCCCTTAAAAATAAAGCAAAAACAGAGAATGTGGGATCAGAACGATAATCTGGACCACCTGCATGCATTCAACCTTCATAAGGACTATATTAAGTGCATGAATGGGTTTGTCTGGTTAACACAGCAATATGTTACTATAACTCCCTCAAGGTCTTTTAGAGTAATGTTATTAGCATTTAGTCTAAACTTTCTCCATATTTTGGGGGTACTTGGGCCATATATAGGTTTAGATCATGCAAAGAGGACCTGTAGATTGTGCAAATCAGAAATGGTGATTGAATCATTGCAACATTTAGTTTTAAATTGTGCTGCTCTACTACTAGATGAATATTTAGTTTTACTTGATTTATGCACTTGACTGCAGCATTGTTCTCAGAGAATTTGTGGAGACGCTTAATGAGTGTAAAGCATTTGGCCTTATCTATTGCAGTGGTTGCCTTTTTAACTGAGATTTTTAAACTTTTAGGAGATATTCCTGCACTGACAAAAGCACTCTTGAGTCCGGGGGAGTGAAGAATATTTATTATTTGTGAGAATGTTTTTAATTGAATTGAAATCCAATGTTTCTCTGTATCTTTGTTGAATTGATAATACAATACATTTTATATTGTCTTTTGTATGAAATGTTAATAATGTAACGGTTTTACTATTTCTTTTATTTCATTAATTTGTGAAAGGTTTCAAACTACAACTGTACACAATAAATACATGAATATGAATTAGCTAATGTGTTGAAAGTGAATGTAGTAATGTGTTTAAAATGTGTTGCTGCCAATTATAATTAAAACTGTAATTCAATATTAAATATCCCACATTTTAAATCAAGTTTTCCACAAAACCATACCATCACATAAACACTACCATATATAAATAGAATCATGGTAATCATAGTAACCGCCATGATGATCAATAAAAGATCTCAGCAATGAGCATTAAAGGTATCATGAATCTTTAGCAATGATAACAAATCCCAACTATGATCGTTTCTGTGAAATATGGTATTTACAAATTACATATATCAACTATAAATAAAAAAGCAAGATTCTGGAAAAATCCATATTTTTATTTTTATGCTATTACTAACCCAGGACTATTCTACAAAATGTATGAAGCATATTGAATTCTTGTTAGTAAACTTATTTCACCTAATTAAGTTGATAATCCAGAGATAGACAACAATAGTTTTACAATATAAACTGTCTGCATACGAGAAAACATACATTTCCGAATGCCTTCAATGTGTATTGTTATACATTCAGCTTGCAAAGTAGGTTATTGCGCAATGTTGAATTTCAGAAATGAGCACATGAATATAAGGCTTTAAGTGATCTTTCAATGTGTTAATTCTGTTCAAAGAAAACAATGCCAGATTCCCTATTCATTCTTTTGGAATGCACATTTTTGAATTTACCTATCCCATAAAGATCTCTTTAAGAAAGTCTTTTGTTGCAATTGCCTCTTTTATGGTATTTTTACAACTTCCAAAATCACAGATTTGAGTTCAGCTACTGGGTCTATGTAATCTTTAAAATGTACTGCTGCTGCTGTTGCATTATTCAGTCTAATATTAGATGTATGTTCAGTCCAATAATATTTATCTTTCCTGTAGTTAATCCTATAAAGAATATAACACATGGACATTATATACTACAAATCAGATAAACAGACTCACAAGTCGCAACATTATTTAATTGTATTCTTTCTCTAGAATAGAAGTGATGAATGAGATCCCCTCCAATCAAATTATTGCAGTGTTGGCAAGTCAAACATGTAAAGGTATCTCTTTTCTTCAAATGTATAGGTTACGGCTCTTTTACAACAAAAATCGGTTTGACCAAGCTATTGTGTAAAGATTGATTATTACAATAGTAACATTCTCGTAGTTCTGTAAGTACGTTTCTGAGGCCTTCATGTTGAAAAACTTGCCAATATTTTAATACAATTTAACTAATTTTGAGGACTAAGCGTGGCGCAGCGTTCATTCTTTTTGACTGTAATAAATCTTCTCTAGCCAACGATCATATTTTTGCAATAGCATCTTGTTTGATGTTTATGTTATATAAGCTCCTGTTAAATGTCTGAATCATTAAATGTTTTTGTATACTATATTCTGAAGACTCCAAGACTATGCATTTAAATCTGAACAGTTGGCTAAATGGGAGACCTGTAATTGTGGCTTTCGGTTGGAAACCTTCAGCATGTAATAGGTTATTACCAGTGGGCTTTGCGCATTAAAGGTTGTAGTTAGTTTTTGATTTACCACTTGTGTATAAACATCTGTAACTGCATCAACATTTACATTGGGGGCAGATTGAGACATGACTCCATGCTCAGCCACTGTCAGACAAAGTCAGTAAATAGCAGGCATAATTAAATCTGCTACTGTTTTAGGGGTTATTAAAATGGAGTCCACCAAATGAGGTTTGTCCTGAGGGAGTAGGTAAGACTGACACCAGAGATGAGCCTCCAACGAAGGAATTCAATGTCACCAAAATTGCTAATACCACTGATACCATGACAATGATCTCAGTGGTGACACAGATTATCTAAATGCTGGTCCTGGACAATGATGCACTGGGAGAACTAGACCATCACTGCTGCAGCCAAGTGCATCTTTAATCAATGGTACAAGTGTGACATAGAAAATAGTGGAACTGTGTCCCGGGCAGGGGTAGGGATTGGACGGGAGCATGGACCAACTAATTTGTTTGAGGTTTAGAGTTTAGATTTTAGCTGGCCAAGTGGGTGGAAAAATGTATTATGTCTGCATAGGCTGTTTTAATTGTGTTCTCTTTGATGAAAAACTATTCAGTGTAGATGTAACTGCTATCAGGTCACGGGAAGTTTTGGGTGTTTACGAAGGACAATTAATCTGTTGCGTCTGGATGAAGGTGTTGGTATCGAGGCAACATTGCTATGACGTAAAGCTTGGTTTCACGAATAATGTAGATTGCAGTTCAATAAAACAAAACTGCAAAGAGCAGAGAAAAGGAAGATATCACCAGCGGATAATGCTGATAGTTCTACGAAATTCACCCATCAGAGTGCTCAAGAAAAACATTTAAACTGTGCTCTAGCACCTTGAAGCATCTCTTGTGCTAGAAGGGATTACCAATAAAGATCAAACCTACTAAGCAGACAGACCCAAAGAATATGGCAAAGTACTGCTTTATTCTCAATTTAATAAAGTGGGGCAAAGTGGCAGACATAAGACTAATGCGTGCACACTCACACAAACTTGATTACGCAGAGGTTTTGTAATCCAATATGCGTCATCTATGGCATCCTACATGGCAAACTGTAAAACCTATTGATGTGATGGATTGGTTAGGGGAACATATCAACTTATAGAATGCATAGGGGTTAGTACACCGTTGGTTGTCTCTTATCTGTAAGGCACACATCAAACTTCCTCTAAATACGAATAATACTGATTATAGAAGACAAAATGGCAGTGGATTGGTCTATGCAACATTGAATAGCAGGCTTCCTGATAGACCCACTGATTGCTTGGCATCCCCACCCAACCTTGCACTTTTGGCTCTGCTATCAGCACGCAAGTGAAATAAAACCCAGGTGCTTGAGTCACATCAGATTACTCCCCACTTTCCCAATTAGTCCATCATATCTCATCAGTCCGACCATTAGCCAAAATGTTCTGTCTGTAGTTGACCTTCTAGCCTGTTCTCTGTTCTGGGACATTCAAGGGAGTGTTGTCAAGGGTTTTGACCCATGTTGAATCAATAGACTGGGTAGATGTGGGGATGAGCTGTCACCGCCCATTATTCTATCCCAGAACAAACTAAATCAATACACTGGGTGGATGTGGGGATGAGCTATCGCAGCCCACATTCACGCCAGAATAGGAGAACTGCGCAGTTGGCACGAGACCACTCCAAAGATACAACCTTCTTGTGGGGGGTTCCACATCACCACTCTACTGTAAGGATGCCATCAAAACAATGTTAAGCAAGGGTCCTATACTATCAAGCAAAAGACCACTCTATTGAAATGCAGTAATTCAAGACAACTCAAAAATAAATGCAGTACCGATAAATTCCCCAAGGTGGCACTAGCGGTCTAAACTCTGACAGGGAAACTGTATTTAGGAGTTGCAAGAGGGGCAGGGACTTCAAAGCTTGTTGGTTAATTGGAAACCTTAGCCACCTGCTGTTCCCAGAGGCCAAGAGGCTGGGAAACCTTAACACCTCAGAGATTCCCACCCCAGGAGGCAGGATATCACATGACCCTGTTGATTGATTGAGGAGAGACTTCCAGGCAGCCTGCTGGAGCCCACACAAAAGGCTCTTTCTGTTCAATGGGGTATGTTAATTTTGAGTGTTTCCTGTCAACAGCCCTCTGCCAGCAAGGAGAGACATGTGATCACTGGCCCACCCAGACTCCTGGAGGCGGACCCAAACACTTGGGGGAGTTGAATTGCAACAAATATATATTTTATAGAAACAGTGATAATTTATTGTAACCAAATGACAGGAATGTACAACTTTGAGAGTCTTAGTATGGAAAATGCCCTCACGATTTGAGTCCAAACTCCGATTTGTACCATGTTCTGGGGCAAAACCCCGCTAATTATGATTATTGTAGACAATGTGTTTAAGCTAGATACATGGAAAGTAACTGGGATATATGTGGAAGGGAAATGTACCTTTGTATAATTTTTGATGAAAAGCCAATGTTGCAAAACCCACTAAAATCGAAAATAAGTTGCCACTTTTGAATGCAAGCTCCTAGAAACGCCAGAGTTGGGACAGGGACAATCTTTAGTAATATATGATGTGTGTATGTGATGTCAAACAACTGTGTACCTGGGAAATATGTATTTGGATCAGGAATAGATTTGTGTGCACATTGACCAGGGGAGTGTCATTTCTGCAGGTCATAAAAATGACATCACTCTGACACACTATCCCTTCCCAAATCAGGGACCAAAGAATCTATTGACCTATCAAATCAAGAGAGGGGCAGGCTTAGGGATGCTAGCCTCTCCACCCAGTTTTCAAAACACATAAAAAGAGACTGCTGGGACAGGTAGAGAGATTCAATTCCATTTGCTGCGGAGCATGCTGACCGACGACTTCACATCCAGAGATCCAGACTTCAAATCCATCAATCTCCAGAACGTGTAGCAGAAATTAACTCCAGAATTTGTAGCAGAGAGGCCTGAATCCACCAGCTGAATCCTCTTCAGCAGGCCTGAAAACCAACCAAACTATTCAACAGCTGGGCGAGCTGTTTGAATTTTTGCCAAGAATTTTTGCAAGAACCTGTAGTAGTATCCAGAAAGCAGTGCTGTATCCGGAACCCGAGAGAACCACAAACCAGACCGTTGTGAGCAGATCCAGTGCTTGACAGACCCAGAGAGCAGAGCTGACACAGATAGCCAGGACTTCAGAACCACCCGCCGGAAGTCCCGTCCAACCTGACCAGACCGTGACGAGGCCTATTTCAAATTGATATTGTGAGAACCTAGCAGAACTGTGCAGAACCAATCTCTTAGTTAAAATAATCTAATCCAAACTATTTTAACCTAAGTAGAACAGCCTCCTAGAAATCGTGTCATCTGTCATTTTTAAAGCTGCACAACTGTCACCTGTCAATTCTGCAGCTGCAAGCTGTCACCTGTCATTTTGAGTTTACTTTAAATCCGAAAATCTACCTTTATTAAATCGTCCGTATCACTTGAACTGTTTAGGCTAGGAACAAGATTTAACTTTCCTTAGAATCTAAGCTTTCCAACGAACCTAGAACCGACTTCCTACTCCAAAATAGCAGCTCCATTCTTTCTTTTGTTAAAATTCGTTTGCAACTTGGTAATAACTCATAGAGCATTGCTAAAGTGAGCCTGAACTAATTCCAACACGCATCTCCCACTCACCCTGAATCTCTAGAGGGAATTAAAATCAGTTGGCACATTTTCCCATCCATTGCCATCACAATTAAAAAGCATTTTGGGCCTGTGTTTCAAACTCCTACCTGTTTCCTCTAAGCTTGCTGGAGGGGAACTGAATTTCGTATTGTATTTGATTGCATTCCTGAGAACTGTGTGCTCCTCTTTCCATCTCCTTCCATTTCTTACATTGCATAGGGGAACGGGGTGAATTGCCAGAGAAAAAGTGATCATCTTATCTTTTGCCAAAATCATATCAAGTATTTCTGTACTGCATTTTGTTCCTCATTGCTTTTCCCTTGAAACCATAAAAGTATTTTTGCTACTTTATCCATCCTATACTAACTCCTCATTGATTGTAAATAAGTGTGCTAGTGCCAGATTACCCATTGTTGATCAACATCATATGTCTAAGTGTGCTATCAGATATTAATTTATTATAAAGTGTGATATATATATATATATATTGTTTAATTTTTCAAATAAACCTTTTAATTTGCAAAACAAACCTACCTCTTGGCTCAGTGGGATCAGGGGGATTCTTAGAGGGGGGTGTTATACAAGGGTTGTCATCCAGAGTACTGAACTGGACATAAAAATAATCAATAAGGGTTTTCCTCAGCATCCCAGACTAGGCATTGACTTAGCTGTAGTGTTGATTGAATATCGCTTACAGTGTAAGCACATCACTATCTTCATCCAGAGCTTAATGAATAGCCCTTGTTTTCAACTTCTGAATCACGTTGGAAGAGACCACACATGTGTCCATTTCAAACTCTTATTTACTGCTCTTTGATTCAATTATGCTGGGTGTCCTTGCTCCTCTTGGCCTCTAGAGACCTGCTCACTCTATCTTGTATAGAGTTTATACACTTTTAATTGTCAAATGTTTTCTTCTTCTTTAATCTAAGAGAAATATGTCTAATTTCCATGACGAATCCGTCTGCCTCCCTTTGTGCCTTGCAGCTATTCCTTAAAAATATAGCATCCTTGATCCCAGGCCAACATAGACTCCTGTTCATTTTTTACATAAAGCTGTTTTCCAGCATCTCCTGACTCTGCAACCCAGGTCTGTCTCTGAGGTAGCTGGAATGAGTCTCAGCATGAGCCGGCATCCATCTTCCAATTATGGCCGTCCTAGCCATGTTATATATTCCTTCATAGCAAGCTTCTATATGTCTTATCTACCTTGCGTTGCTGCATATTCACACTTATTGGTCAGCAGTTACTTTATCTTCTTTTGCATACATGATTACTCTTTTATTGCTTAAATGTTTCTCTTGTCACTTCAGTTACATCATTATTTTCATATCATTTAAGTATGTCTTCGCACATTTTCTTGATGACCTCACTCTGCCCTCATCAGATTTCACTGAGCATGCCATGATATCCAACGGTGCATGCTGACATCCTTCCACACAATATCCTTCCACTCTCTCAGTGCGAGGATACATTTGATACGGTTATCTGAGTGCATATCGTCTCTCGTACACTCGATGCAGTATAGGGACAACACATATAGTCGTTATTAGGGCTCTTCTACTACTATTCCAATATGAGGGCGCTGAGGGGGTGGGAGTTAGGGAAAATGCATCCACCTTCTCCTCTACAAAACCCAATATGCTTTTTTGTGATATACCTGCCTCAGCTAGAAGATCATTTTGTACAGCATCTACATTTGGCCTTGACACTCACATTTGTCACAGTGCCCTTAAACTAGAAGACAAACCCCAGATTGGTAAACTGAGTGCAGGTGATCTTATTGCACAAGGTGCCATGTACCAGATTCATTGGCTCATATTATTATAGAGCAAGAGACAACAAAAAAAACAAGCGAAACTGAGATGGACCAAATTAACCATGGTATTACATTTGCAGAGCTTATATCATACATCGAAGATGCCCGAACGGACAATGAAATTGCACCCATATTTAAACTTGTTGACTAATGCAATCTGTACAGCATGAGGATGAAACAACTTGGTAGTGATCTTTCCAGGCGCATACATTCCACGAAACTGAAAAACAGGATACTTGCTTACTTTCCTGACATGGAAGAACATAAGAAAGGCAGTCTGTGATGTTTTTATTTAAAAAGCTGTGCCACAGATCAAGTTTAAATTAAAGCTATTTATTTTATTCAAAATATTACGACTACTCCCGTAGGATCTAGAGAACCGATGTGACACGAAGGACCAGATGCTTAATAGGTGGGATTAACCCTTAAAATTCGCAACAAACAACATGAGAAAGGAAAATATAAACATATGCAATGTATAAGTTTGTCAAAAGAAATGTCCTGATTTTAAAAAGGCACTAGCCATGCCGAAACACGTGTCTTCAATCAGAGGGCCGCTCCTAAGGGAGTAGTAATATTTTGAATAAAATAAAAAGCTTGAATTGAAACCTGATCTGTGGCACAGCTTTTTGGTGAGGATTAAACACTGTTACACTTATCAGAGGTGGGGCTTTGACCTCTGTGTTCCTCACGAATGCGACACTCTCCACAAACACCAACATGGAAACTGGGCGCCGGGCACAATAAGTTGATTGTTGTAACCCCCACTCGTGATAAGAGACAACTTTAAAATGAAAAATTACTTCAATGGATATTTTGGAAACAAGTGTGAGGAAGACTCTGTGCCAGCTTCTCTGCTAGAACTGGTTGCTATGGTTACGAACGTCCCAACCATTAAAGCACAGTCAAGTTGTTCAGCAATGCCACAACCAATCCTCACTGTTGCACAGTTACTAATGTACAACAGTTTGGTGAGATGTCAGGAGTATGAGGCTGAAAGAGCCTTCAGGCACAACCAAAAATGGGAAACTCCTTTGCATATCTAAACATATCATCAGAACTTGGCAATGAAGTATGTCATCCTTATAACATGGAAAATGCTGTCATTCCTCTTCAGTTCAAAGGAGGGTTCTTCATGACTAGTGCGGTCAACATTATACAACACAATCCAAGCTGTTCCACAGCTCATGACTCTTTCCATGGAACAGGAATATCAATATTTCAACATGCAGATGATCATTTTACGGGGACTGATCAGTCTATGACTAAAAACGAAAGTGACTAAACATCTTTCTGAGTGCTACACCAGCTTGCCCCTGTTGCAACTATGAGAACTTATCATCCCCTGCCAACAATAGAAGAGAACTTAGTTGACTACCAAGTTACGCTGCAATCTATGGTGAAAGAATAGACCTAACTGAAGCATGTAACACAGGTGCTGGCTAGTGACAACCTACAAGGGGATTAAATAATCACCTGGGTAGAATAGCACGCAGGTCAATAAGAAGAAACTCCAAAAGATTGTGGGCCTCATTACACGGTAGGCGGTGGACCAAGGTGCTATTAGCACCTTGGTCCATGCCGGTTAAATACCGGCACCGCCTTGGAGGAAAGGGGAATTACCGCCCTATTCCAAGGTTGGCTGGGCGGTAATTCCCCCTTCCCCCATTGCCCTTCCCCATTCTCATTTTCGCGCCATAGGGCATAATGGGAATGGGGAAGATGCTAATTACGGTACCGCAAATTGTGGTACCGTAATTAGCACCCTGGTCCCTTTGCGGGTTGGTTTTTAACGCCTGCTAAAAAGCAGGCGTTAAAGTACCAACCCACAAAGGGACCTCGTAGTAAGGCGGTAAGGGTTAACGGTCACCGGTACATTACCGGTGACCGTTAACCCTTACCGCCTTCCGTGTAACGAGGCCCTGTGAATTAACACTTTCATCTGTGCTTCCTCTATTTCCACACCATGCTATGTCAGTGGCCATGATTCGCAATTCAATGGATATTGTGAAGACAGCAGTTAAAGCCCTTAATCCTGGGCATATTCCAATCATTACATTTGACCAGCCACTCTACGCATTGGCACAACAAATCCTGTGGAACTGGCCAACAACTCATGACAAAGATCAATTAATTGTAATATTTGGTGGGCTGCCTATTGAGATGGCAGTTCTCAAGGTTCTTGGAAATCTCTTGGATGAAAGCGGGTGGACTGGAGAACTTATTCGGGCTGATATGACCACAGCAGGAAAAGCAGATTTGTTTATAAAAGGTTCCCATGTGACGCATACCCATAGGGCTCACCAAATCACAGCTAATAGTCTCTATTTACTTCTGTGGCAGACCTACAATGACTACAGCCAAGGCAAAGAGGATAGCAGTCAGGTTAAGTCACTTGAAGACTGGTGTAAGCAAACAAGTGATGTATGTACCTAATTTAGATTCTGGTACATCATTCTAAAACTAGAACTACTTTTGATGACTTTTAAAAGAGCGATACGAGAAGGGGATTTCCAGCTCTATTCAGAGGCAGTATTCCAATATTTTCCCTGTTTCTTTTCCTTGACCCATACTCACTATGCAGAATGGATTCCCGTCCACTTATGTGGTACGGTTACACTTAAAAAGCATCACCCTAACACCTATGGAGAATTCATAAAAGGAAAGTTTGTCACAAAAAAGTCAGTGGGCCTCATTACGAGGTTGCCGGTCTGGATACAACGGTACCGGTAAGCTTATCGGTACCATTGTATCCAGACCGGCAAACTCTGAGCTGTGCTCTTGGGTGCCTTTCATTCTGCCGGGTATGACCTGGCGGAATGAAAGGCACCCGTGAGCACGGCATGCCTGTAGCACCGGCACTGCCATTATTGGTGGAATTATCGAGTCTGGCAAAGTCGGAATACGGCAGTGATTCCTCATTGCCGGTTGCCAGACTCTTTTGCCAGTTTGGCAGCAGCCTGCCGGTTTTACCGGCAAGGATACCGCCAAACTTATAATGAGGCCCACTGTGTTCTCTGCTATTGCCATTGATCAGGCCCATGAACAACATAACACATCAGTCAAAGGTGATGGAGGGGCTATAGGACTGGCAGAAAACCCAACAGCTCTGCATTGTTGGATGGTCTCTGGTCCTGAGATGGCCTGCTTAGTTCTAAAAAGACAGTGACATGGGAAAAAGATGAGCTTCACTACGAGGCCAACAAGCATTCACAGATAGCTTTTGCAAAAGATATCAATTGTCTTAATCATGCAATTCAATAAATGGGAAACCCATTTAGCGAAACCAGCTGTGATCTAATGGTATTTGACAGCAAAAATACAGTACATCCAGCAGTTGCCGTCACATTGCTTAGTATTGAAAAATGTGTGGTTCACCAGTATGTCATATGTCAGCGAGAGGCTCATTAACCAAACTAAACGTATCGAAGATTCTATTAAGCAGATAAACATCCACCTCTTTAGCTGTCCTCCAGTTCATGAAAAGTCAACTAAACAGTTACAACGGACATCGCTGAGGAATGACTGCTCATTATTTTCTATGACCATCCTTGATAGTGCTGCATGCTGTAACCAGGATTTGTGAAAACATTTGATGACTATGCAAGTACTGTGTTCATGTTCATTGTTTTCCAATCTCAGTCTCAATATGTTACAAGTCTAGATGGGATGTGTACAGGCCTGACAGCTTGAAGAGTGATCCATGCAGTAAAAGGGGAAAAGGATTTCAGAAATGTATTGAACCAAGAAATGCATTTCCTAAAAATTGGCAGCATGTTGTCCGGGTTGATGTAAATAAGACTAAATTGTTCTCTTTCTTGGCAAAAACATTAACAACTATTGACACAAACAAGCAGGTAATTATCACAAATAGTACCAATTTTCTTTCTATAAATCATCAAGATATCTTGGGATTGGCTCCATGGTCAAACAAAGAAGAATTCACTTGCATCCTACTCCATTTATGTGATGTTGTGCAGCAAGAATATAACAAAGCCAAACTACTCACTGTGAACACCGACGTAATTCTCACCATCACATCTGCACAATGTCTAAACATTGAGGAACTATGGGTTGCATTTCGAGTTGGGAAGAACTTCCAGTTCTTTGCTGCTCATGGGTTAGCAAGAGCTTTGGTCATTGTACTGCCTTGCCAATGTTTCACACAATAACTGGGTGTGACACTGAGTCCTTATTTGGAGGGAGAGGCAAGGGAACTGATGGGACACTTGGAATGAATATGGAGATGTCACCTCAGCTTTTTGTGGATTGGCTGCCAGGTCTAGTTAGCAGCCAGTAGAAGAACTGCTGAAGCCATAGGAAATATTGGTGGTTTTGCCATATGACCGTAATAGAAGCGCCAAACATGTTAATGAAGCAAGAAACACCTATTTACTCAGAGA
The DNA here is from genome assembly GCF_040938575.1 of Ambystoma mexicanum. Classification (NCBI taxonomy): domain Eukaryota; kingdom Metazoa; phylum Chordata; class Amphibia; order Caudata; family Ambystomatidae; genus Ambystoma; species Ambystoma mexicanum. Next base: position 731,147,641 of record NC_090934.1, on the reverse strand, counting down.
GGTAGAGCAATTGACAATCTATCTCCCATGTAAGATGTGCTAATTCAGCATACAAAAATAACTGCCTACTGGGTTGATGATGCAACACCACAACGTCCATCACCAAGTGATTGGGGGTGAAAGAAGAAGGATGAAGTTGGATGGGAAATATTCTGGACAACCCTACCAGACGCTATGCAAGCTTGCAGGGGAACTCTTCCGATATGGCTGCAGGAAAGTCTGCAAACTACAGTGCAAGTGTAGGAAGGCTGCCGTACAGTGTACTGCTCTTTGTACTTGAGGCGCTCTTTGTACTGACTGAAATTCATACATTCAATAAAGAACAATAACATGAACATCAGTAATATAAGACACTGTTTTTGCATTACATCAAAATCTATCAATAATTGTTAATGCTTTTGGTTTTTCTTTCCTTGACTAAATCAATGAACGTTTATATTATGCTATACATTATGAAAAAACACATTATTTACTAATAGGCTTCATTTATGCTTCTAAAGTGTACAATAGGCATTGCATGATCACAAGTAAATGATTGTTGGTGTGCAGGGCCCTCATACTTCCTTGGGGCCCTGACCTCCCACACTTCACCACCCGAGATTCTGTCTATCCTCAGCACTTGCCTCGGCTCACCCTCTTCCCTGGTATCCAGCACTTACCCATCATTGAACTTTACCTGTTCTGAACACTCACAAGGCATAGTTGGTTGCCCATCCACCCTCCCACTAGATTTAATATTTCTTTATGTTTTTAATTGTATTAATTGTTTAATTGTTTCACATCCCGTTGTCCCCTCACTGTTGCCCTGTGGGCGCATTGAAACAGTATTTACTTCCTGTAAAAGCACCTAACAAGCAAACAATAAATAAATAAATTGAACAATGAATATCTAAAAAAATTAAGATACCTAAATGACAATTAGTCACCATTTTTAAAAAAGGGATGCCAACTTTGTCACAGGAAAAATCTGAGATGTCCTCATAGCCAACAATGCTCATTATGGTGTGGTCTGAAAGTGTGCCAAAATTCATGCTTCTATCATCAAAGCCACAATTGTTTACCGATCTGCATTACTATCATTGTTTTCCAAAAAACGAATTTAAAACAGATGAGGTGAAGTTCTAAATTTCTTCTGTACTCCTCTTCCTCTGCACAGGTTCTAAATGAGGATATTGGAAATGCTAATTGTGACAAATTGACTACTGCTTCCGAGGAGTACAGGAATGAGTAGTGGTTTCTAAAATCCTACTCAGCCTGTCAACACAACTAAACCAGCAATGATGTCAGTCATAAAGGTGAAACTTGCACAACATCAATGGCAAAACTCCTTCACCTCATTAAGGCACCATGGGCCCGGGTCGGCTATACCTTTCAAGACAGGCGCGAGGAAGCATTCAAAACAGAAACAGTACTGTGGTACAAAAATGAAATAAATGTTCAATCAAGGTTCAAGTAAAAAATAGGAATCTTGAACACCTTCCTTTCTTTTCTTCTGTGCCCTGAAGGAAGCTGTTTGTGTGTTGCGCACTAGAAATCACAATAAAAGTAAATATACACCATTCGGATTTTAAGTCATTTACCACTGATGTTGTCTGCTGTTGTATGTTGTTTATGTAATTGTATGCATGGGGGCACTGTGCTTTAATAATTAGTGATACTTCTTCCAGAGGAAGTCTGTTGATTATGCACTGGTAACTCTGCTATTGCTGTATGTCTCCTATTGTTGGCGCTGTAATGGTAACAATGTCTCAAAAGTTGGTTGAGAGGATTGAGATGAAATGACAGTGAGATAAAAGTGATGTTTGGCAGAGTCAAGATCCGAGGAGTAGTTCTGAAGAGCAGTCAGGTAGAGTTGGAGTGTCTAGATCTTTGCCAAGTGTGAAGGTTTTTCCTCATTGTTGTTTTCAGGGTGCTGATGGTTAGGTGTAATCCAAAGCCGTGGAGGGGAGGGTTTAGGAGTGAATGCAGTAAGAGAAAAATGAGAGGAGATGACAATTAGGTCAAGGCAGTTACCATTTGAAAGGATGTGCTGAGAGGGACAAAAGAGAGCAAGTGGTTAAGGAGAAGAGAACTAAAGTCAGTGGATAGAGCAGTGGAGAGAGAAGGGATGTTAAAGTCACCAGTGACAATGGCCCTCATTACAACCCAGGCGTTAAGGGGTTAACGGCGCCGTAAAAAGGTGGCAGCGCCGTTAAACCCTTAACATCTGATTACGAGGTCCCTTTGCGGGTGGCACTTTAACGCCTGCTTTTAGCAGGCGTTAAAAAACCAACCCGCAAAGGGACCTAGGAGCTAATTACGGCACCGTAATTTACGGTGTCATAATTAGCGCCTTTCCCAGTCCCATTGAGCCCTCTGGGGCAGAAATGGGAATGGGGAAGGGCCATGGCGGCATGGGGAATTACTGCCCCGCCAACCTCGGAATGGGGCGGTAATTCCCCATTCCGCCATGGCGGAGTCGGTAAGTTACCGGCATGGACCATGGTGCTATTAGCACCATGGTCCAACGCCTGGGTCGTAATGAGGGCCAATGAGGTGATGGTGTGGAGGAAGGGAGTCAATTAGTTAAATTAGAAGTAAAAGGATCCTTGAAACTGAAAAGGAAAAAATAGAGTTAGAGTAAAGGAGCCTCGCACATGGTTGCACAAGGGACCCTTCACTCTAAAAAAGAATTACAAATCTGTTACCGGCACTGGCGGTGCGTCATGGAAAAAACTGTTTCACCATCAAGTAGCAGCAAGGACCATGAGACAGCCCTGGATAGGCTGTCTTCCAAGTAAGGAGCATAAATATAGCAGGCGGGTCAGTGGATGCAGATGGCCAGGAGATCTACAGAGTGGCCTCCAGGCTTTCCTGTGATTTCCCTTTCCCCACCTATTAAAAACCAAGATCAATCTCACTGACTCCAACTCGTACCCCGTCAACCGATATATCCTGCATATAGCTAACAGGTTTCACCAGGGCATATCTGTTTTATAGGGATATGATATATGATATGATAGGTTATTTATAATGCACTTAATATCCAGAGGTTTCTAAGCACAGACCCAGGGATCGAACCTATGTTGCACCATGTCGCCTTGTTTCCAAGGCGAGCACGTTGCTGCTGAGCTATCCTCTGCGACATCGCAAGGGAAATACCCGAATTAAGGAGAGTCTACATAAGAGTAGGAACAAAGGTACTCATAGCAGGAAGTGATTCACAGTCATTTATTATTGCTAATTAAAGATATCAGGGTCGTCAGGCCTCCATGATTGGCAGCAACTAGCACCAGAGTGAGACCCCAACTGGCCTTTGTGGAACTTTCCCAAAACCACCACCCTCTACAACCATGCAGCTTTTTGTGAAACAGGTATAGGTGGGCACAAAAAAAACCTTTATGCCTTAACATACTACTAGACCTCCCTCTAACCTATCTCCAAATCCTGCTTACATGGTTCAAGATCATAATGGTGAGCCTTGTTGTGATGTTGAGATGGGGTGGAAAGGCAAAGGTTAGTGCAGGATGGATTTCCCTCTAATACCCTTAAGGAAAAAGACACTAGGTTAGACTAATTGACACACGAAAGGAAAGATGGGCAAAGGAATGCTGGTGAAGGGTTCTTTAGTCTTCTTTGCTTATCTATACTTTTTTTCACCTAGTACACCAGCAGGGTTTTTATACATTTTTGGATAAAAAAGGGGAAACACAAGATACTAGGCCAGCCATGGCCAGTCTCCAAATCCATGGGGCATAGACTTCGGTCATGCTGTATTCACCATAAGCAAATCAAAGTACACATTTGCATTTGCTGAGGGCCAGGCCCACTACCCACACACCAAATGTACAAGTTTTTCTCCTTACATTCTCACACTTTTGAAAAATAAAACACAAGATATATTTCCAAAAACATGTGTTCAGGTCCTAAAACACAGCACATATTTGCAAAAGCATGCTTTAAAGTTCTTGCTGACCCTTCTCGTGCATATTGCTGCAATACCATCCCGCACTTCAGCCTGTACCCACGAGCAGACTTTTTTTTTTCTCCATTCAAATCTATCTCAATTTTCAGAAAACTAGCTGGTCCCTGGTAGCCATGCTCACTTTAACCCCATTGCTGGTCCCTCATGGTCATGGCCAGTAGCCAGATTGTCTTAGGCCATGCCCCAGACAATCTGGCCACTGGCCATGGCCACAGGCTATACCTCAGTCACCAAAGGTATATCACACATTTTTGTACCTATATTATGACACTTCAAAAAATAAAACACGGACACATTTGCAAAACAATGCTTTCAGGTCTTTGCCAATTCTCCTTACCCTAGTTTGCAGCAAATACATCCATGTTTTTTTTCAAAAGTGTCAAAATGTACGTACATGCAACAGTCATATAACCTAGACCTCACTCGACAAAATCCATTCAGACTTTAACCAAACATTCAAGGTTGAGTCTATAATCTTTCTGAAAACTTTTTTCTATAGTCGTCAAACGGCAACAAAGTTAAAATCCATCTAAAAATGTTGAGACCCACCCTCAAATGTTGCCCCTCTTGACAACATCCCAGGAAACTTTGCAAAAAATTTCAAATCTAGGTCTACAATCTTTTTGCAAACTGATGTTCAGATTTATCAAATGGCACCACATGTATAAGCCTTTAAAATATTTTGGGACCCCCCTCTAATTTGGTTCCCTCTTGCCAAAACAGCACCACACTTTGCAAAACCATTCAGAATCAGGTCTAGAATGAAATTCCCAAATTTCATGCCGTTTCATTAAGTGGCGCCAACGTTATGAGCCATCCAAAAACTAATTTTCACCAACCCTGTAATGCACAAATAGGCATAGATGTCCCCGAACATCTCTGATGGTCGCGAACATCACAGGACTGTCCCAGACTGTTCGCGGACATCGGAGAAGAAAAACGCCTGCCTTTTGGCTTTTTATGGCCATATCCCATCCCATCCTAATCACCCCTCACCTCGGCAGAGATTGTTTCACTGCGATGTGTGTAGACACCCAACATGGCGGGCGCTTCCAAAAATCTGACGCATCTCACACTTTTCAGCATCCAATCAGCGGGTGCATCTGATGTCCGCGAACCTCACGGCCCCCTCTGGGCCAATTGGAGGCCGGTCCACAGACTGAAAAGGGAAGTGAATCCGTAGACAGAATCCAAAAATAACTACTGGACGGATTTAAACTAAATTTACAAAAGCACACTTTTGGGACCAAGGTGCAGCTCCTGCCGTGAATTTGGTAAAAATCTGTCCACCGGTTTGGCCTGTAGGCGTAAGCAACAATTTATTGCCATTGCATACATATAAAAACCACAAATCTTGGGATCCCCCCATAACTTTGCCCCTCCTTGACGAAACTTCACCAGACTTCGCAGAATCAATCTGACAGGGCCAAATACTTTTTTTTGCGAAGTTATAAGCCACCCAAAAAGTGCTCTTCCTATGGTTTGAGCAACTTAACCATAACTGCAGGGCCACAGGCCCTCCTCATGTTATATATATATACATATATATACATATATGTATTCAATGAAAAAACTTTGTTAAAGGGACGTTATGGTTAAGTTGCACTAAGAATAACCTTTGAAATTCACTGAAAAAACTTTGTTAAAGGGACGTTATGGTTAAGTTGGACTAATAAAAACCTATGAAATTCAAAGAAAAAACTTTGTTAAACAGACGTTATGGATCCAAGTAAAACCGAAAAACCCCTGAAATTTGTCAGTTATGGTAAGCTAAGCAACGTTAACTCGCGCCACCACCAATCACTGCTAAGACTAACACCCAGGACATCAAAGATGACATCACCGGCCTATCTTGGTATGGCCAGTCTGAATATACTTTCTTTCTGTGACATGGCATTTTTTATTGGCTGGGAGTCCTCATAAGGTAATACTGGCAGATATTGCTGCAGCATGCATGGACATGTATATGGGCACAGCCACCATGAACATGATTTATATACTGGCATATGTTGTGAGCAAAGGCATCATGAGAATGCACTGGAAAATGGTCCTTTGCAATGTTGGGGATTTCCATCTATTGGATTTTTCATGTGCTACCATAGAAAACTGATTGTAAACTGTGAGACTTTTTACCCACGTTTTTACAGAAAGTGTTGTCAAAGGCACCATGTCAACCCATTATTTTGAATATTTTATCAGGGGGAGAACCCCTGAATCCTCCTTGTTTGGTTCGAGATTCCCTGCTGCCGTCGGTTGTTCCTGCTTATTGTGAACATACATTTACGCCCCTCCATGTAAAAAATGTGTCAGCCACCAATGGTGTGTTCCATGATCCTAATGAAATGATTCATTGGAAATGCTGGGTGAGGCTACAGCTGTAAAAAAAACACTTGCCAACAAATTGCAGCAAACAGAACATTTTCCCTTAAAGGTAAAGGTGTCCATTTTATTGTCTAAGGATTCGGTTTGCTTACAGATACTTTGGTTGCTCTCATTAGAGAAGGGGCTTGGCAAATATCAGCATTAAAGGCTTTACAAGGTGTTAAGGCCATGTCTACCTCTCCACTGCTGGTCTGGCCTACTGGGCTAGTGGTTTGGAGAAATGTCCTGGCCCTCAGAATTGGCCTATGAGGGGCCATCATGGTTGTCCCCTGCCATGTGATGTGCATGAAGGTGAGAGGAGCAGAGGTTGTTCCAAATACCTTATACCTTTCCCAGGCTCAGCATCCACTGGTTCTGAGGTAACCAGAACCTCTAATAACTATTTTTATTTATTTATTTATTTATATAGCGCCGACCGCCCGCAGGCATCGGGGCGCTCACATAGAGACAAGGACAAGACTCCGAGAAGCCTAGAACGTGCAACAGGACAGGTACAAAGATACTAGAGACCTAATTAAGTGGTTCTAGGTCGAGGGTTACTTAAATAGCTCAGTTTTAAGCCTTTTACGAAAATCCGTAACGTTTGGCTCCAATCTGATGTACTTGGGCAGTTTGTTCCAATTGGCTGCCGCTCGGTTGGGGAAAGCTCTACCCAAGCCGAGTTCCTTCTTATATTTCTGGGGAGTCATAAATCCATGTGCTTCTGATCTTAATGTCCTAGGGGGATGGTAGAAGGAAAGTTTGGATTTCAGATAGGCCGGAGCCTTACCATATAAGCACTTGTGGGCTAGACACATGGACATGAATTGAATGCGATCCTCTATTCTCAGCCAGTGATGATCCCGTCTAGCTTCACTAATCTAATGTGTTCACTTCTTGCTTTCTTTTTTACCATTCTGATCGCATTATTTTGGACCAGCTGGAGTTTACGGATACTTTGCTTGCTAGCTCCTGCCAGGAGGGCATTCCCGTAGTCCAAACGCAACATGATGGTAGCTCTTCCTATTGTAGTGCAGTTTTTCTCGCTCAGTAGGGGTCTAATTGCTTTGAGAAGCCTAATGTAATAGTTGTAATTTTTGCTAACGTACATAGCCTTTGCATCTGAGTTTAGGGAGGCTTCCAGTGTCATGCCTAATGTTTTGACTTTGTCTGCCACTGGAATTTGGGTTTCTTTAATTTGGAAAGCCTTATTATCATCAGAGAGGGCCTGAGTGGAGCCGAAAACCATTAATTCGGTCTTATTGCAGTTCAGGCACATCCAATTATTGTCCATCCAATCTTCGATGTTTTCGTATAGTGTGTTAACTATCTTGCAGGTCTCTCAAAACCAGGCAGTGGACTTCATCACAGTTTCCATAAGTGGGCGAGATAAGACAAGATATGTTTCAAGAAGGGGTGCCTCCAGTGCTAGCCACATTTCCCTCAATATGTATGACACAGTTTAAATAAAAGGGCCTTTCAGCAGCCAAAATAGGTCCTGGATGGTTACATTCTGAATCAGAGCCCAGAAACATGCGTTCACTGATAAATAAAATAGCTGCATTTCCCATGAGATCCTCACTACAGAAGCAACTCTCATGACTTCTTACGAGAACAGGCACATTTTGGCGGTTACCTTGAGGACATGCCCCCGTGAGGACCACGCTTGACATTAACGTTCACTCCAGATTGGATTTCCCACTGTATCTAGAGGAACTCTTCAGTGTCTGAAAAAGCAAAGAAGAATGACATTAACAAGTACGATTAGAGTGCTGCACCTTCTATAGACATAAAGATGGATACTTGATTTAAGGAATCATTCGAATTCTCCAAGATGCAGGGTCACCCCTCCACTCCTTCAATGGGCCTTCTGGGAGGATATGTCTGATCATCTGTAAGGGATTACAATATAGCAACTTAGATGACTGTGTCTAAAGACTTCAGCTGCTTCTCACTGATGAGGCCTAACAAGGCCAGGCTATACATATCTGGGGTTGCCTGTATACTCATGCAGGAGGGACAAGAAATTGCCATTAGATCTGAACTGGATCTGTAGGGTGGGAAAAGGCCTGCTTATTGTTAGTCCCTTTTGTAATTGGCAGAACACATGGATAAATTAAATGGAAAGGAATATTACCTCGGGCAATTTCGATTGGTTGAGAAGAGTTTTTATCCACATCCCGCATACTGCCACATCCTTCCAAGAGATTGATTTAAAAAATATATGTATGGTTTGGCCTTTCACCAGGGATCAGTTGTTTTGTCAAATAATTATAAAACATTTTTTTAACAAATACAACTATTTTCCCCATGTTGACCCTTTTAACATTTTCTCTAGAGGCTGAAATCCCTGCCTCCATCCACAAATCCTCATTTTGGATAAGCACAGCTGCAACACAAACTGAAGCGGCAGGCATGGCGCCAGTACTTTCATTTATCTGTTTAGCACTTGATCCCTGGGATTATTATCATGTGTAGTGGAGGAATAGCATGCTACCGCGACACATGTGAAGCATAAAAGCAGGCCATACCAACACAGCATGCAGCTCCAAAACCACACTTTGCCCTTCTGCAAGCAGATACATTGTAATATATATCGCTCCAAGAGAATTGCTGTCAAAGTGCTGCTCGCATTTCAGGCTTCTTTGTACAACTCTATAACAACTGTGAACTTATAGTAAATGCTTTGTTATTGTCTATAAACAGGTCTGTTGAAACTTGCTTCAGTATTTCTGATGCCAGAATGAAAAGTATATTAGATTAAAGCAGGATGCGTAATTGGTGGCCGTTTGAATAATCTACAAAGGGGGGCATTGTCAGCATACGAGTCTCTGGTGGAAACATTTAAAGGCAGATGATTTCCTGACAAAACATCAAGCAGCTGATGTTATCTTGATGAATATGTGTGCAACACCTGAATAACTAGAATACTTGCAGATGAAACATGCCCAAGGTTTTGCGATTGACATTAAGGGAAGAAATAGAGTGAGTGACAAGATGCCACTTGAAGTCAGTGTTGAATTTCCAAACTGCTGTAAGCAATATGCAAGAGTTACTGTTGGGCAAAAACTGTACTTTTACACAAAAAACATGGGATCAATACGCGCTTTTTGAAAATCCCAGCTGATTTGGTCTGCCATTAAAGTGTTGCAGTAAATACCTTGCAAAAAGATATTTATATACAGGCATTATCAACTCAAAATCATATGGCATCCCCATTTCCACTATGCAGTGAAGTTGATGAAAGAATTGTACGCATCCATTATAGTTGAAGAGTAATTAAATGGTACACACCCTCAGCCGCCAGATCAAATACTGTGCGCACAAAACAGTACTTGTTCAGGTTTCCTCTTAGGATATCTCATTAGCTAACAAAACTGTTAATGTAATAGAGAAATATAATTACAACATAACAAATGATTACTGTTTGAATGCGTTAAATATCTGTTCAAGTGAAAATCCATAACTGCACTGATAATTATATAGAACAGTTCTGGAACACTTTTTGCTTAATATTCATTTGTGAAAGTCACGTTTCAATAGTTTGTAGGGGGAACTTTTTTTTAGGTCAAGCCATTCCACAAGATATGTCTATTTTTTAAAAACATTGTTGTTTTATCATTATCATATATAGTGTATGAGTGGCTATTGTTATTGCACAAAGTGTAGTGCTTTAAAAAATATAATTCAAAGGAATTATGTATTGTAGGTGAATTACAGGGAAGAAATAGTTCTTATCACTTGTTTTTTTGTTTAATTTATAAAATGTCATCAGGTTAAAAGCAAACCATATAAGTCCTTTTGTTTTTACAGTTTATACAAACCCAGTGCAGTCATCACTACAATTACAATTAGACAACTTGGCTAAAATAAAACTAAAACAATTAATGATATAAATTATACAAATATGTGTTGTTCATCTATGCAAAATTGCCATAATCTCCTTACCATTTTTATAAAATGGCATAATCAATCGCTGCCATAGTCTTTGCTGCCTTAGTTCTGATAATGTCCTATAATGTAAAACATATGGCGGTTTGTCTCGAAATACTTCCCAAATGTTAACAAAAGTTTAATTCAGGGGTAACTCCAAAACATGATCCAATGCTAAACCAAACTGGTACTGTATTAAGGCTAAATCCTAAAAATAAATGTCTCACATATTTATTTGGTAGAAATAATCTTTGTGAAACTCCTGAATCATAAATATCATGGAGCGAATTACAACCATGTTTTCACTTTCATTTCTGCCTGCCTATTTGTAAACATAATGCTGCTGACCTATATTTTGTGCATTGTTACTAAAATGTCTTCAACATTATCATCTTGAAGCTGTGACTTAGTTCCAGTGAATCACAGTTTTCAACCCTTTAAATCTTGTACACATTTTATATACATATGAAAATTCACACCCAAGTTAATCTTCACTTTGGTGTGAGCTTTTATATGTACAGTAGTGTACATGTATACAATGTCTAGTTTATTTACATGATGTTCAGTCATTCAACATATCTGGTAGCTCTTCTATATGTGAGTGAGTTCTGAATGGCATAAGTGTGTGTCATGTGTGTATGACAAGTAAGTAGCGTTTGAGTGGTCGGTGCCCTATACTTCTTCAATGTGTATGAAAACTCACAGAAAAGTGAGGTTTCATAATTATTTGTTTACGTGGCATATATACAGGTGTAACAATTTGTACATGTATGCAATTTTTGTATTATTATTAATTAATATCTACTACATGTTTCACAGACATATGAAAAATCATTGGTCACCTGAATGAATCTAAATATTATATATGAACTAAATATTATACATGAACCCACATCTAAATCTAATATATGAACTGTACGCATATATGTAGGAGATGTGCATTTCAAACATATACATCAATATACATATGAGAACTCACATTGAAATCAGGGCTGACTTTGAGGTTGGTTTTCAGGAGATGTGAATTGTGTACATGTACGAACTGAACCACTCTTACACACCTATATGTATAAAAACAGCATCAAAATCAAGTCCATATAATGTGAGTTTTCACACTTATAGGAGACTTATTGGACATATGCATTTCATGACTTTATACCAAACACTCATACACCAATTATACCCCATACACTCACATGCCAGACACACACCAAACACACTTATGCCTTACACCGCACATGCACCGCCTCCTATACACATAAAATCCCACATTAAAATGAGGTCTAACTTAGATATACGTTTTCAATACTTTTACGTATAAGAGGTTTATAAGAGTTTTGCATTTCATACATGTTCGCAATTTACATCTCATATATGGCTCATATAGATATGAAAAGTAACATCAAAGTCACCCCGAACTTTGATGTGATTTTTCTTACATATAGTAACATATATGTATGAAATTGACGATCTTCTACATGTAAGTGTACAGTTTTTATAAAAGATGCGCTTTCATTATGCAAATGTGTGATATATAGATCCATCTTAAGTCAGGTTAGCATGAAGCAGCAACTGTGATTTGTGATTTTTAAGCTGTGTTCGTTGTGGTACATTATGCATGCATTTACCTGCAGTGGTGCATGTACCCCAGAGCTATTTGTGACAGGTGTGGACTATGAGTTGGTTAATGCCTTCAATTCACCATATGCAAGTCTGATATCTTCAGTACACACAGTACGTGCTCATGCCGAAGTGAAAAAAGCATGAGCAGCACATCACTGCTTCACTCTGGCACATTGACATGGACTGACACTGACATGTTGTCTCAAATGTGTCATTCACTCATCTGCTTGTCATCTGCTTCTCGTCTCTGCTGCTCCTCCCACCAGAGTCAGGTGATTGTGACTCTCCCACAAACTGGCTCCTACTCCCAGTTGTCACTTGATGGCATAAGCCTCGTGCATTCACTTCAAAAGATAGACACTGACAAGTGTGCCGCTCAACTCCCAGAAGCTCTTCTACTCTTCCACCAAAATCAGGCAAGGAAGACTCTCACAAGTGCCCTCAGGGATTTCCCATTGCTTCTCTTCCTCCTCCAAGGTTCAGGTCTAGGGTGCCCAGTTTTCCGTTTTTATTAATTTGTATGAATAAATACAAATGGAAATCACTCTTTCTCCTTCCAGTATTTGTAAAAAGAGAAAACGTATCTGAAATTCATGTTTCTTGATTAGCTATTCAGGTTGATAAGTATGCCTTGCAGGCCAATGGCTGTGCAAAGTAATACAATTGAGAGGCTAAAAAGGGATGTATTTCTCTTTGACGTGGTTTAAAGGTCTACAATGATGTGTAACATGTCAGCAGAAGGAGAAGCTGTTAATGTATGAGGTGAAAATGGATCTTGGATTGAAAGGCTCTCTGAGCTTCCTATTACAGGCATCAAAGTGCTAAATTCTTTATTTGAATACATGTAGAAAAATACTAGCTCCAACTTATTATCTTTTACAGAGCAAATAAAAATGTGGATAAACACAAATAAAATGACTAAAAAATGTAAATACAGATGGAAATGTTGAAAAAATAAATACAATAAACCTGAGCCTTATGCGTGCCTTTACCACTCCCTTAAAGAGAAGGGCACTGACAGGTGTGTCACCAGCATCTCTGATGTCACCCCCACGAAAGTCAGGCAAGTGTGACCCTCCAACAAGCTCTCCCTCTGGGATTTCAGGTTCCTCTTGGCCCTCTTCCCAGGTGTCACCCGATGGCACATTTCTCTCCTGCTGACTTCTATAGATGGACACCTACTGGTTTGCTTCCGTCCGCCAAAATCAGGTGAGCGTGGCTATCCCACAAGCTGCCCTCAGGGAAATCAAGAGTTTCTTGTGTGTGTGTGTGTGTCTTTCAGCCAGGCTTCTCTCCCTGTCAAGGATTCCCGCTCCCTAAAGGTTTTCAACAACGCTCATTCACTCACTTAAAACCACGGAATGCGCCACACAGCTCTGCAAAAAAAAGCTCACTGTCCACTACTTCTCACTACCCTTATTGAAACTCAGATTTCCTATGCCTGCCTCCTGAAACCATCCCCTGCCACTTTGAAAGCTGCCAAAGACTGAAAAGGAGCTCCAACCACATGTCCGGTTTAAGCCAAGTGGTCATCTTCAGACAAACTTTTAAGATCGACATGTTCGAATCACTAGAAACTCTGGTGATTCAAGGTTCTAACAACTACATCCGTCCAGGCCTGGTCCTGAGCAGTACATGGGCTGCCAGAATTATTGCTTCATGATGGGGATGGCTTAATGATGCTTTCTTTTACATGTGTGTGCATATTCATCTCATAATATTCCCAATCTACAAATGAAAACGCGTCAGGATTTCCATTTAGTATGAAGACCCCAATGAAAATTCGGAAACTATTCTGGCAGGAGGATTTCAAAAAGGACACAAACATGTTTTTACAGCTGTGCGAGAAACCTACTCATTGTTTTTTTCTTTGTAGGCCGACAAGGGGATGACTTTATTCAAAGATATAACTGACACAACTGTTACCATGGTTGCTATCAACCTGAGAAAGGTCAGGCTTATTTGAATTCTAAACTATCACGTTTCTTTTACAAGATACCCACCGTGTAATGATCTGGGAAACAAAGAGCCATCCTCTGTACCCAACTGTGTATTTCATTGGGCTAATTTTACAGATAAGGGAAATCTGTCTCATTTTTTTGTAGTATGGGATGGCTGTTGCTCCAAAGGTACATCTGAGAGAATGGAGCTCCCGTATCAGATGACAGCTGTTCACAATACGGATGACTCTTTGTGTGCAGCAGAACATCACTCCTGGGTCTGTCTTCACCTGAGCAGTGACTGGCATGTATTTTCATGAATACGAGAGAGATCCGGTACATACATCTCTATTGTTGCTATGATGGCTACAGCTATTCATAGAGCCACTCTGCTCTCCCCATCAGTCTTCTGAAGTCCTATTCAGCACTAGTACTGTTAAGAATGTGCTGACAGGTTCTTCCATCGTACATGCCCCACCCACAAAGCGCAAAGGAGTGCTGTACATTCATAAAATCAGGAGGAAGAAAAAGTGGATTAGAATTCATGCAGCATTTTACATTCTTTGTAAGAAAGAAGAAATTGTCAATAGCGAGAAATGATGATGATGATGATAATGAAGTCTATTTATACTGCACACCACAATTGTGGTCTCGTTAATTCCTTGTGAAATACACATACAGTGACACACATAGATCAATAAATGGCACATACCTCAACACAATCTACATACACTTACACAATGCACAGAAAACACAATACACATGTCACACACAACAGTCAGGCGACACAAAACACGTAACACACAATGCATGCAATGTAATGTAAAGTTGTCTTGTATGATGGTCTTCTGCCATTTTGGCAGCCTCTTGAGGCATGCTCCACATACCGCATCAACCACTACATAGTTACCACAAACACAACACACCTACCAGACAACATCATCCATGCCTGGCAGCAATTACAACATGATGCATTCTGCCTGCTGTATGCTGCACCATATAATATACAACATTGTGCAACATCTAATTCTGTGTGGTACATGCCTTGGACAATGCCACATGCCATTTAACATGCCGCATGCCTACAGCAGATCTTTGAGCAGTGAGTGCTAGACACATAGAGGTCAAACAAGTTCTCCAAACTGCACTAGCTAAGAGAGCCCTCTGGGAAAGCCCAAACTAGAATCTAGGCAGATCTAACCAATGCCCATCATCCATACACAACAAGGACCTCATAAACATCTGTGAACCACAAACCATGAAGGTAGAAGAAGGTGCAACTCTTAACAAATGCCAATTCACCCTTTATTGCCACACATCACACCCCTTCATAACTGCCTACCACCATCGCCATACATCTATCGCAAACATGCAGACACATACAACACACTCAACATATTTAACCCACAGAGCCACAGCATAGTCCACAGAAACACTGTCTCCCTCAGTCACCCAGTTCCTTAAATACAAACCTCTCTTATATTACATCAATTGTGGCACAGTCACTGTTCCAGAGTCCATTGCCCTGTGCTCCCCTTCCTGGTGACACTCCCCACCACCAACATTGCCACACGTGGTTGCATCGTTCCACAGCACCCATTGCATCCATCCCAGCATGACCATCCACATCACACTCAACAGCCACATGACATAACCCTGTACTTCCTCACTACTGTTCCCTGCACGAACACCGTGCATCAATCTCCACTAATGCACACCCCATTACTATCCTCAGCCACAACAGCCCCAACTGGCATACCAACCCTCACATGACCCTACAACTGCACATGAAATGACCCCTCACAAACTTCAAATAATAGCTTGCTCCACAGCCACCAATAACACCCCTGAGTCACACATCAAATCCCCCTCCTAAGCTCCACTACCATTCATACTCCCCTATCAGTTCCATAACAACATGTCACATCAATCATACACGAACCCTAGATCAACACACCTCATCACTAGAAAGTCTCACACCTTCACACCACACCTCATCACAACTCATCATACCACACCATACCTCTGATCACCATCTTCAGATCACATCTTCCAAACTCTACCATTATTCTACATAGCACCAACATTAGCATCAAAATCATCACTATTTGCACAACCATAATTTCCATAAGACCTTGCCTTCCACATCATCATCATGCTCCACACCAACCAGACTCCACACCTCCCTAACTCCCCACTCCTGCTCACTTTCCACCCGTGTGTCACTTCCCACCCGTGTGTCACTTCCCACCCCTTGGCACTTCCCACCACATTTATTTCAGGACCATAATTTACACCTTCAACATCGTTTTCTCCTCCACCATCAAGCTCAACACCACCTTCACCTCCCAGCCCAACATCAGCTCTCACCCACCGTACCCTCATAATATCCTATCTCATTTCCGCTCCACCATTATGACCCCATTATGACCTACCAAATCATCTGCCTCAAACTGCCACTGTCACTTACAACTCCATCCTCACCCACACTGCAATCACACATCCCACAACTACCACTGTTCAACACCATCACCATGCCCCTCGTCTCCCATAGCCTGTCCACCATATGCTTCAACCCGACTCTTTCCCCTTGTTTCACTTGTCCCTCCCCCACTTCTCACATTCACCGCCAATAAACCTCTCCACCATCCTTCCTGCTTTACAAGACTACACAGAAAGCCTTGCAAATATAAACTCAGGACCATATTCCTGCTACACAAACTCACAAATGAAGTCGTAAATGCTACAAATAAAACCATCCCACACTGACACCCTGTAGTAGCTGAAGATCTCAGGCATGATCACTTTGATCAATGGAAATCACTCTTGTATAACTCAGAAATTAACTAACATGCACCAGTACGAACACCCAAGAGTCGAGGTGAGTACCATGACCCATTGAAACAACTCCCAGGTGACGCACAAATCAATAAACACCCAGGATTCTGGGATAACCTCAAAGCCAGGCCACCCTGTATCAACGACACCAAATTCACCATCCATTCTGAGGAGCTAGGAAATGGCGAAGCAACTTCCCCTGGGAACCTCCCTGAGATCAACTAAAGCAAATACAAGTACAGTATGTCTCACTGATAGAGAGCAGCAGCAGCAGCACCAAGAGGCTCTGAAAATGATAAATGTGTATTCATTTGAATACTGGCTTGCTTTAACACTAACAATTAACTAATAACTTTGCGGTGGATGGCAATGCCGGAAATTGGTACAATGTGTCTGAGTCACCGCTTTCATATCCAATACGGAAGCAGAGGAGGCAACTGGCAAAATTAAGAAGACAAGGCATTTCTCAACCTGCACATAAAGATAGCATTGAACAGGCATTGAATAATAATAATTTAGCTATGAATTCAACTTTGGTTGCAATGGTGAACAATAAAGTAAAAATTAAATGCTTGCGGAAGCGTGAAAATAGGAAAAAGAAAAGGCAATCTGCATTAAAGGGAACATTGACTAGTTGGTTGGTATCTGATGGCAATGCGGCTAAGGAAACATCTAATGAAATTGAAGATTTGTCTATTAGTGATACCTCAGTGCATAAAACTAAAGGAACAGCGGAGCATGTTGCAACCAAGGTCAAATCCAGAACCATTGCCTGTGATGGAACCGAGACGGTGGAGGAACCATTTAAAGAGATTAGACCTCCTCTTAATGATAGAAATGTCACCGTAAGAGAGAGCAAAGTCAGGCGCACAAAAAAAACCTTAAACAGAGCAGTACTATTAGATCTTTTTGCAAAGATCCCGGCATTGCAAATTTTAAAATCATGTGATTTCGATTTCGTCGAACCATCGAAACGACAGTTTGGAGCAATTACGTCTGTTCATTGTGTACTTCCTGTGACTGCTACTGTTATTCGCTCACAAGATGATTCAATGAACTTCTTGGGTTATGACTTAGATATTGCAATTTCTGCAGACTCTCACCCCCACCCATGTGAACAGTGTGGTGCCACTTAGGCCAAAGCTGTGACTACCCCACCAGTGCAGACAGAAACGACGTCAGAAACTCAAGCGGGTTGGAAATGGCTTAAGAAACTGTTGGGGCAGCTCGAGTTAGCTCAACCGTGAGAAATCAAGATAGTTTCCTGGAACACAACAGGACACTCGAATTTTTTTAAAGGTTGGTGGTTCTCTAGGTGTTCTAGTTAAATATCCGATATTTTTACTGCAGGAAACTTGTTTATTGAATGACTTCTATGTAGATACTCACTGTATTTTCCAATGTCAAGCTAAAAAAGGTATGATAGGCCGACCTTTTGGAGGATTACTAATGGGAATTTGCCATGACTTTCATGCTAGTGAATTGCCAACTGTCCCTACTAATGATAATGTGTTAGTTGTCCAAATGAGAGCCAAAGTTGGGGCATATACTCCAAATATCCTAATTATTAATATCTATGACCCACCATCGAAAGATTGTACGGCTAATATTCTTGATAAACTTGACATGGTTTTAACAAGTTGGCTAATGGTTGAGGGAAACGATATTGTCATACTTGGTGGTGATCTGTACCTGCAAATAAATATGATGCCTTGTGCATGCAGTCATATACTGCTCTTAACTGGTCTCTAGAGCGCTCTACTTGTGGGAGATTTAAGATGATTAAAAGAATTTTTAAAAATAAATCTTATCTAAAAGATTGGGAAGTACATTTTATCCACATGAGTCAGTGGTTGAAGTGTACGAAAAGAAGGAGTGGAACTATGTTCCCTACTAGCCTGAACCGCTCCCCACAGACCTCATCACTGCAGCCCCTTCCATGCACAATAAAACCCCCAAAACACATGTGCCTGCTCTTTAAGGAAACGTCCTGTGCAGTGCAGTGTACTGAAAGTGCTGCAAGTTTCAACTTCTTCCTACACTTTTATTTTAAAACGAAACCGTTCCGGAATGGTTTCTTTTTTTAAAAAAAGTATAAGAACGGTAAAACTTGATTAAAAGAAGTAGAGGAGCACCGCTCCCGACCGCTCCCGCCCCTTCGACCACTGACATGAGAGGCCTTAGAAACTACGTGTATCTTGAGGGCAGTGTTTATAAGTACGTTCGTCCCCAGATGAACCTGGTTAGATGCTCCTGTTCTGATGTCCGCAGATTTCGACTTCTGATGCAGATTAATCTTTTACCGGTCAGAGCCATATACGGATCGCAATGGAAATTGGCTCCTAACCAACGGATGTGTCGCATATGTGAAGTTAGGAGTAATCTAGAGACTGTACGCCACATTTTAACGGAGTGCCCTAAGATGCAGTACCTTTATAGGAGTTGGTACAGTCACTACTACTATCACTTCGACTCAGTACCAACTGTCCATTTTTGGAACATGTGTTTAAACACTCCGTCTGAATCTATGGTCATTGCTATGTATAATGTATGGTCTGTAGCACTGGTCATGTTTAAATCTGAAACTATAATTTAAAGTATTGCGGTCAACAGTTGCTATTAATCATGAATGTTTTATGATAAATTGGAAATTGCATATCAATGTTAGAGAAGTCTGTTCGTTTTAGATGAGATAATTAATGAATTAGAGTTTTTAAATATGATTATACGGACATAGGAAAGTATATATTAGGTTGATTGTAGTAAGTCATATTTTTTTTAAGATGATTTGATAATGTGAAGAAATTTGAGGTGAATTGCATAATACATTTAATTTTATGTATATGTTGATGAATTTGTATTTTTACTGTTGTAAAAGTTCAATTGAACTAAAAACAACAATAAATAAACTAATATTGCCAAGGGAGAGGACACTCAAAAGTTAGCATTCATTATAGGTGGGGTCAGAGGGTCCTGAGCTGAGCCCAGGTCTCTGCACCATCCCACTACCTGGGAGCTTCCTTTTTCTCGTCCACTACCAATATTGTGAAATAGGTCCTTCATGATTCGCTTGTTTCAAGGAGGAGCCTGTTGTCAATGTCATGTGGGTCTGGGAAAGCTTCTCTTCCTTCTATGTGTCTGGGAATAATGGAAATATTAATGTAAGGAGGGTGGTGAAGTGGGACAGGGCTACCACTGTCATTGCTGGCAGTCTCAGCAACAAAGTTGGAAAGAGAAAGGGGACTGAACGCCTTTTTCACACTGCAGTAGTGTCTAACTTTGGAGTGGCACTGCCGACGCATTTCTCCCTTTCAGAAAAATACTCGATGAAGGGGGTGTGACCATGCAGTGACGCCAGGCTCGGACTGGCTTATAGGGCAATAGGGCAAATCCCGAAACTAACAATGCAAAATGCTAGTGTGGGCTAGTGTTTTTGGTCAACGTGGGCCACTTTTTTGGCCATACTGGGCCAGTAAAATGAGTTACTTCACTATGCGGCTAGTAGTTCTGACCATTGTTGCTGAATAAATATTCGTTAAATTACCCAATTTGCATCACATTTGATCAAAAAACTCCCCATTGGGTGCTATTCAAACAGTCTGTTACAAAAGGTTTGGATTGCCATTCGCAACTGTGGGCCACTTTTTCATTGGCCCCTCTTTAGGCCTTTCTCCCTCTATCCAGGTGCCTCAGGTCTAAGGCTGCTGCATTTACTGTTGTAGCCCTGTATCTTTGCGTCCCAAATCAAAGAGTTATTTCATTTACTGTTGTGCCCCCTCATTAGGCCTTTCTCCATCTATCCAGGCGCCCAGGTCTGAGGTTGCTGCGATTACTGTTAGGCCTTCCTCCCTCTATCCAGGTGGCTCAGGTCTAAGATTGCTGCATTTAATGTTGTAGCCCTGTATCCAGGTGCTCCAAACCAAAGAGTTATTGCATTGACTGTTGTGCACTCTCATTAGGCCTTTCTTCCTCTATCCAGGTGCTCCAGGTCTAATGTCACTGCATGTACTGTTGTAGCCCTCCATTCAGGTGTCCCAAATCAAAGAGTTATTGCATTGACTGGTGTGCCCTCATTAGGCCTTTCTCCCCCTATCCAGGTGCCCGAGGTCTAAGCTTTCTGCATTTACTGTTGTAGCCCTCCATCCAGGTGTCCCAAATCAAAGAGTCATTGCATTGACTGTTGTGCCCCTTCGTTAGGCATTTCTCCCTCTATCCAGGTGCCCCAGGTCTAAGGTTGCTGCATTTACTTTTGTGACCCTCTATCCAGGTGACCCAGATTGAATGGTTGTTGTTGTTGTTACCCTCACCTCGTCTCTGCGGAGGTGTTGGGGCACGGTTGCAGCCCTCCCTGGAATGTGATCACCCCCGTCGGATCTCTCCCGCTGCGGATAGGCTGTGGACTGCGACAATTGCTGACTCTGCTCCTGCGTGAATATGAGAAAAGGTGAGTGCGCTGCTCAGTGCTATGGTACCTCTCAAACCCTCTAACCAAGGTGCGATTTCTGTGGGCATGTACCGGCCCATAGGTCTCATCTGGTATTTATTGATGGTGAGTTCTCCGTCCTGCCACTTCTGGCAGGGGCGCTTGTTGATGGGATCTAATTCCTTCACTGATCCCTGCTGAGTAACAGTCCAGTCCAGCTGCATTTATTCTTCCCTTGATTGGTAGTGTTTCTCAATGTCTCTTATCTTTTCCTCTTTCTGTTTTTCCCCTTTCCGCATTCTGTCTGGTATTATTGCTCTGGATTTTGTTATTTTCTGAATAACGTTTTCTCTTCTGCTTTCTTCCCAATAGATGGAATTGTGACTCAACAGCAGCGGTGGAGGTGCGGAACGTGGCCAGGGGGAAGATAGATGAAACCGCAATGCCCAACAACAGGTGAGTGACGGTTTAAGGGAAAGCGCGAGATGGAATGGGAGTGCAACCTTAAACTCAATGGCCCTCATTACAACACCGGCGCTAAACCATGGCGCTGTTAGCACCGTGGTTGGTGCCGGTGTTGTAACGAGTCCGCCATGGTAAAATGGGGAAATACCGCCCCATTCCAAGGTTGGCGGGGCGGTATTTCCCCATTCACCATGGCTTTCCCCATTCCCATTTTTGCCCCTTAGGGCTCAATGGGAATGGGGAAGGCGGCAATTACGGTACCGCAAATTGCGGTACCGTAATTGCCTGCGAGGTCGCTTTGCGGGTCCCTACTTTAACGGCTGGTCCAGACCAGCTGTTCAGGTCGGGTCCCGCAAAGGGACCTCGTAGTAAGGCGCTAAGTGGTTAACGGCGCTGCAGCCTTTTATGGCGCCGTTAACCACTTAGCGCCTGGGTCGTAATGAGGCCCAATGTCTTTTTAATGTCTAACCTTGCTTTTGGCTTTTTCTTACAGGTTCTGCAGTCGCGGACGAAACGCGTAGTGCTGCAGTGTTAAGAAGACAAATTCAGCGTCCCTGAAGTCTTGAAGGTGAGCTGCGGTGTCAAGATGAAGAGTTCCGCGCTCCAAAAGGTTTGAAGGTGAGCTGCGGTGCCAAGATGAAGAGTTTGGCGCTCCGGAAGATGTGAAGAAGACGTTCACAAGTGAGAGCTGATTCCCCGGATGGTGAGTATGGAGGGAGGAAGCAGGATTTCCAAGGTAAGTTCAGATCCCAGGTGACAGTGAGAGTTACGCTTCATGGATGTGCAGACTAACGCGAAACGTCTGCCTCGTGGATTGGAGCAGTTTATATTGCTGTGAGCGTGGGCACACCCACTAGGCCTGGCTTGCCTGCCACATCCTGCCACTCCTAGTGAGTCAGCACGTGCAAGGCAACCCGGTAAATAGCAGCCCCACCCCAGAGTACATGTGGGGCTGCTTTAAGTGATGAAAGGGTCCATGTTAATTGCACCTTGCACCCGGAATGAGGTGCTATGCCTACAATAAAAGCATTTTATCCCCAATAAATGTTTCTTGTTGTCTGTTATTTATGCACCTGGCACCAAAGGCGCCAGGACTGTGTCCAACCGGGCCCTGTCTGTGCTCTTGGCCCAATGACCATGACAGTTGTGCTGACTGTTGGGCCCAGCTTTGAGCCTTTAGCTGGCATCCTAGGTCTAGGGTTGCTGCATTTACTGCTCTGGCTCTCTACCCAGGAGTGCCAATCGGAGTGTTACTGCATAGACTGCTGGGCCACCTCCTTAGGCCCCTCTCTCTCTGTCCAGGTGTCCAATTCGAGGCGTGACTGCATTGACTGTTGTGCCCCTCTCTAAGCGCCTCTCTCTCTGCCCAGGTGTTCAATTCTAGGTGGGACTGCACTGACAGTTGTGGCCCCTCCTTAGGCCCCTCTCCCTCTACCCAGGTGTCCCAATTCTAGGTGTGACTGCATTGACTGTTGTGGTCCTTCCTTAGGCCCCTCTCCCTCTGTCCAGGTATCCAATTTTAGGTGCAATTGCATTGACTATTGTTCCACCTCTTTAGGCCCTCTCCCTCTATCCAGGTGTCCCGAGTCTAGTCGTTACTGCATTGACTGTTCTACCCCCTCTTTAGGTCCCTCTACCCGTGTCCAGGTGTCCCATGCCTAGGTGTGACTGAATTTTCCTTGTGCCTTTAGACACCTCCTCCTCAATCCAGTTGTGCCAAGTCTGGGTGTTACTGCATTGACTGTTGGACCCCACACAATCCCTGGTAGCCAAGGTACAGGTGCACTTGAGCAGTCGCTGTGTCTCCAACCAGAAACTTCCATCCACCGCTGGTTTTTACATTCGGAGCCAGAAAGAAAAAGACCACTAAAACAAATGAACAGTGAGGGTTTACTACCCCTGGTTCAACTACCGCAAACAAAGGACCCCCAAGATAAATAACAAAACCACATAGGCACCAGTAAGGAAAGAGCAATAAACAAACCGAACCACAAAGGCCTTTCAATCGAGGTCTCAACTATCCACAACCTCACCAACTACAAGCAACCACTAACCACAAACAGAAAAGCCTAAACCCCAAGGATCAGGAAACACACCAATCCGAAGAAGACGTCCACTGTACCCAAAACCAAAACACCATGCCTTGTCACAAGAAAGACAAAGAAGCCAGCACAGAAAACAGAAATAAGAAGAAAACCACTCAGGATGCTGCCGACCAGCATGATCCCACAACTCCCAGTAACTGAATTTAAAAAAGCCCAGATGGCCCGTGGAGACATACAAAGAACAGAGCAAAGACAGACTACATCACTCTGTACCGCTCAACATATAACTGCATGGTAAGCAAAAACGCACCAGCAACAATGAACCGATAGGCAATAAGTGTTACGAATACAGACCCCATCAGGACACTGAACACAACAATTAATAAACCATCACAACCAGGTCTACACCTTGGACAATACCCCAACCAGAATCAGGGACAAAATGGAATCCATCACCCTCTACACGCCCTACATCACCAAAGACTGGAACAACAGATGGGTACCTGCACAATTCACCACCTGGAAGGAAACAAAACCAACCAACCCTGCCATAAACCTTATATGTCTACTCAATGATGAGACTGATCACCAAAGAACCACACCGCCCAACAGGTTCAACCAGGAAAATTCCACCAGCAATGGAAACCATACCGACAACAAACCAGACCAAACAAACAATGCAAACAACAACCAGAAACGAAAATCAAACAAACTACACTACAGCTATCTCACCATTAGACACATGGCAAAACACTCAACAGAAATCCGTGATCTATTAAGCGAAGGAGCAGCAGGCATGCTCTTTCTTACAGAAACATGGTTATCAGACAACTATAAAGCCATCGTGAATGAAGCAATACTGGACATTTATAAATTGATACACACCAACAGAGAAAAACGAAGAGGAGGCAGAATCGCAATCATTCACAAAGAACACACCCAAGAATCTCAAATCATCACAACAAAACCAGAAGACTGTGAATCTCTCCTCATCAAGACAGAACTCAGCAACCAAATCAACATAGCATTCCTCCTGATCTACAGACCACCTTTTTACAACCTCAACTTTGCAACAAACTAGTGAACACGGCCTCCATTTTATCAACCTACCACGACACCTAGTCATACTGGGAGACTTCAACATCTGGTTCGAAATTAGAAAACAAACCCACAGCAAACTCACTCTGCGCACTCCTAGAAATGTTACATTTCAAGCAAATAGTAAATGGATCCACCCACAGCCCCGGACACATCCTGGATACATGTTTCTGCAGGGAAGGAATATGCGCATCCGCACCACTCACACCAACGTTATGGAGCGACTACTACTCAATACTATTCTACATCACATCCCAAACCCGCCTACTGGCCAGAAAGGAAATACTCCATACCAGCAAGAAAAGAAACTGGAAGAACCTGGACCTAGAGGCCCTAACAAACCTTCTAGACTCATCCCACCCAAGCGAAACAGAACCCACCAAAACAACCATAGACACAGCAGAAGACACACTCAACAATTGGATCACTGAGGCCCTTGACCTACTGGCACAAGCGAACACATTGGAAGCAACACCAAAAAAACTGCCAGCAATATGGTTCACATAAGAACAGAAAGAACTAAAAAAAGAATGCTAAATGGAAAATAAATGGGGAGAACAATACACCCGACGAGACAAAATAAAATACCAAAGACAACTACAACTATGCAAATCAACAGTCCTCAAACCAAAAAAAGTACTACTACACCACAAGAATAGAATCGGCAAACAATCCACAGAAGGAACTCTTCAAAATCATCAAAGAGATAAAAAAAAGTTCTTCCTGCAAGAATTCCATCCTCCCAACACAAGCACTTTGTTACAACATCACCAATCACCTCAGATCAAAAATAGATCAAACCCAGGAGACCATCAACCTAGTCTGAGCAAATACAACCATGACTGACGCACTACAGACACTGGGCAAAACACAGATTACAGCAAAACTCACCTGCCTAAAACCAATCAGAGAAGACACCTTTGCCACACTGATCAAGGATACCAACCTTGCAGGATCCCCAAGGGACCCCTCACATCTTCAAAAGAATCCTCAACCATAGATCCCCAGCGACACTCTTCAGGAACCTAATGAATCTATCACTCAAAAGAGGGCGTCTTGCTTCAAATCAGCATATATTAAACCACTGATAAAAAGGAATCAGAAAGCACAGAAGACCCAAGCAACTACAGGCCAATATCCAACCTGCCCTACCCATCAAAGATCCTGGAGAACAACGTGTACAAAATTCTTCTTAAATATATCCAAACAAACGGAATACTCAACCGGTCACAAGTCGGCTTCAGACCAATGAGAGGAACAGAATCAGCACTCATATCGATAAGGGACGATCTGAAAATAAACGCAGACGATGCCCAATCGGCCCTTATACTATTGGACATAGCAGCATTTGACAGGATCAGCCACGTAACACTAATAAATAGATTGATAGAATGTGGCAGACAGGAGTCCGCACTTAAGTGGCTTACCTCATTCCTAACAAATGGAACCAAAAGAGCCTACCACCGTTCACCTCAAACACCAAAGATATATCCTGCGGAGTCCCACAGGGATCAAGCTTGTCTCCTCTGCTTTTCAACATCTACATGTGCCCACTGATGAAAATAATTCGAACCCACATACTTACTGCCTACAACTACGCAGACGGCGCACAAATGATTGTGAAAACAAACAGAACCCAGGAACAAAATAACAGCCTCAACAACTCGGTCAGAGACATCTACAATTGGATGACAACAAACAACCTTAAACCGAACCCAGCAAAAATGCAAATAATGCTCTTGCCCGCAGGATTCGACAGAGGGAACCCACAACTGGACTGGCCGAGCGGCATGGGAACGCAACCAGAAACAACCGACGTAGAAAATAACCTAGGAATACTCATGGACAAGAGACTATCCCTGGAACCGCAAGTCAATGCAATCGCCAAAAAATATTTCTTACTCCAGTGACTGCTAAGAGGATTACTCACCTAACTCTCCTCCCCCCACAGAACCCTCACAATCATATCCCTGATACTCACTAGAATTGACTACACAAACAGCCTCTACCTAGGAATGCTGTGAAGACTTAGCAGTCACATAAGGGCAAGCTTCTCGCATACACAACAAGAAGAGTAGAAACAGGATGAGTAGAAAGATGACTGCAAGTCAATCACAGATGAAACATGGGATATAGCAGTGCAAGCTTGCATCATAAATACAACTGGTGTAGTTGATCAGCAGCAGGGAAAGCTTGACTCACGCACACAGCACAAGTGCAGTATAGGCAGCACAGTTCTTCAACACACACAATGGGCACATCAAGGGTTATCGTAATGCATGCTTTTATTGCACACAATGTAGAGACATCGTCAGCAAATTAAGTCCCTGTTCTTGCATTCAGAAGACAGTAGAAAGGCAAGGTTTCTTCACACAAAGACCAGGTATAGTGTGGAAAGCAGCAGTCCAACCTCCCACGCACAGGCCGCAGGTATGGGCAGGGCCAGACCTTTTTATGTATTTGACAAGAGGAGTGATGTAAAGAACCAGATGCCTTTGTTATGTAGACGTCACCATGAGAACGTGGTGACAATAAACACTGCAGTGCAGTGGTGGGCTAACACAGGACCTGTGTGGACGTGTGTTTGTGCGGCACAGTGTGTGTTCCACATACTGGCTCAGGGCCCTCCCCACTATGGGCCGGAGCACCGGTAATCACCAGAGGCACGAGCTAACAGCCTTCAGCGTATTATTGGTATGAAAATGCACAGAGAGTGATATAGAAGTGGGGAAAATGTCCTGGTTGAGGTGTTGGTGATGTGGAAAAAGCACTGTGAGAAAAGCAGAGGTGCAGGAAATGCAACAGGGTTAAAGGATGTGCAGATGAAGGAAAGGAATCTGAGGGAATAATATGCTGTGGCTGACAAAGAAGGCCCCAGTGCAAAGTGCGGGTGGGTTATTCGTAGGTGCTGGGGGAAAACCGGTGATAATGGGTCACATACACCCTATACCAATTCATGACAAAAACACTGACCTATTTTTTTTTTGTCTTTCTCAACTTCCTTTAGATGGACTATGGCCTTGAGGGTAATGTAGAGGGTAGGACTGATTCCTGGGAGATAAGATAATGTATGTGGATGGAAAGCCTTGAAATTATAGCATGCTATATGTACGGCAGGTGTACTGAGGCCAAGTGAGAGCAAAGAAAGCCCTGGGAAAGGGTACCTTCTATGCGGGTACCATCTTGCACAGTGACAGTAATCTATCCCAGGTATCCAAGCTCTTAGGCCAAAGATTACCAAATGACAGACAGACTGCATGCATGAGGAAAAGTAAAAACAAAACATGCAATGCTCTTTTAAAGAGTGAGGTCTCAGAGGAGCTGCCAGTTTTTAGTCAGGCAGAACATAACTGGTTTTCAATTGTTTCAGTTCTCCTCAGCCCTTCAACCACATTATACACAGCCTCATCTTTCATCGACACCCCTTTTTTTAACGGGTGTTTTAAGAAATGTGTTTGCTGAAAAAACAAGTGAACATTTTTTGGGGGGTAGAAAAGGGTATATAAAGTGTTTGAGCGGCCAGGAATAACCCAAAATAGGTACAGGACGGGGGGATTAGGGGGTACTCCCCACCCCCACAAAATAATTAAAAGAAAAATTCAATTTGTTTTTTCGGCAACATTTTTTTGTAAAAACACATGTGGAAAAAACGAGTGTCGATGAAATGACATAGAACCATTTAAACAGGCCTTTCGCTCGGGACGTAGCCCCAACCAAACAAAGGTTTGAATGCTCATTCTACAGCGTCCTCTAATTATATATATAATAGTCTTAGGATGTCTGTGTATTTGTGAATTGAGCATGTGAATAACAGCCCTTAGCGGTGATAGGATACATGATCTTCGCAGTGCCCTTGGATGCCTGTGTATTGACTAATGTTGCAGCCATTTTATCCTCACATCCAGGGCCTCATCACGAGTTGGGCGGTAACGCCAGCGCTGTTAGCGCTGGCGTAAATAGCCCTACCGCCAAACCCCCGGCGCTAATAGCGCCGGATCACGGGTTTGGCGGAACGGGTATTGCCCATTCCCCACTGAGCCCATTCGGGAATTCCCCATTCCCCATTGGGCTCAATGGGGAATTTTCGCGCTCTTACCGCTGGCGGATTTCCCGAGCTGGGGGGAAATCTGCCAAACCCGTGATTTGGCGGACCCTTAAATGCAACGGTAATAGCGCTACCACCGCATTTAAGGGTTACCGCCAAACTCGTGATGAGGCCCTCAGTGTCTATGTATATAGTGCAATATTGCAAACATTTTAATGTTAGGTTGGTTATGTGTTGCGAAAAGTGAATGAGCACCAAGACTAGTGTGCACTATGTACTATGAAACAATTATACTGATTCAGACAAAATCAGAATTTGGATGTATGTATAAAGTAGATGAAACATCTCTCACTCCACTGGCAGCCGCGGGCTGGGCCCCTGCCTGAGTTGCAGCACAGTCTCATTGCAAGCATGGCTGTCAGTTCCCAAATGCACAGACATCCTACGAAAATTATAGTGTTAAAATGGTTACTCTAGGTATTGTAATGTGCGTTGCTCAGTAAGAAAAGTGCAAAATTCTGGCTATGACTAAAATGAATGAATGACATTTGTATAAGGGACAACACGCCGAAAGGTCTCAGTGCGCACTGAAGTAGTGATGCTGGGGGGGGGATAAAAAGGCAAACCAGAGAATGAAACCACAGAACTACAAAGCCTTAATCCTCGGAGCTGAAGAGAAAGGTTTTGATGGCTTTCTTGAAGTGACTCAGGTCAGGAACATATTCTTGAAGTGATCATTAGAAATGAACACTGTAAAACTAAAAAAAACAGTCAGTTTGCAATGTTATTACAATGAAATGATTTCCTTTTTTCTCTGTCTGGTTGCGCAGCTATCGGCATTGGCTGGGGTGACTTTTGCAAATGCACACCTGCAACGCGACTCTGTCCAAATAGAAAGGGAAAGAGCTATAGCTCTATTCAGTAAAAGATTAAAAAAAGAAGCCAACCAAATATGCATTCATGTATTCATAGTAGGACATTTTATAGTGCAGCACACACCAACAAATGGTTTATTTCTGCTAGGAAGAGACATTAGAACGAGGAAGGCTGACAGAGACAGAAAGATGTAAATTGTTCAAAACCTTGTGGAAGGCCAGGACCCAGATTATCTCATCTTTTCAACAGTTGGAAATTGTGTAAATGCACCCCGGAGGGTTTTTGGTGCGTGTATAATATGCAAGGGATGAAACACGTTTCCATATTATATAAAGATATTTGCACTGGAGCGGAAATTGTGATTTGTGTACTATGCAGCCAACATATTGTTGCCTCAAACAAAATCTCGCCTTTCACATTGGAAAAGGAAGCAACATTTGTGTTTGCTTGTTATTTCCTAAACAGACATAAAAAAAAAACCAGTGTGCGAGTTTAGTTTTCTTGGCTTGTTCAAGGCGTTAGGTAGTGACGTCCTAGCCAAACTGGGTTTTCCTCTGCTCCCTATCATATTGGCAACACTCTACTCCAATGCTAAAATACAGATCATGGCAACGCCTGCTTACTCCGCCACCTCCGACACAAGCAGCCAACCTGGTGCTAAGTGAATTTGCTCAGTTTGAAGCACTGGTGCAGATATTGGCTAATCTGGCCCCAGGTGCTCTTGAAAATGCCCGACAACTGGAGGAGCAGAGTTCCAGAAATGTGCTGCTGCTAAAATGGAGAAGGCACAGCCACAAGTCCTGGCATTGTTATGTGGGATTAAGCAAAGTGGACTAATGCAGTGGGGTCTCAAGTTTCCCATTTGTGAATGAGGTTTGAGCATCCTAGTTGCTTGAAGGCTTGGGGGACAATGCAAAGTTTCATCTGAATTCTTTCAGGGACTGGGACTCTATGGTGGAAAGTGAACAATTGAAGTTGCGGTTGAAATGTAAGGAATCCCGGGACTAGGCTGGCAGAAATATGTCGTACTCTTTCAGTTTGGAGATGGCAGAGATGGGGCGATTGACATATAAGCAGTTCCCATAGCCGAAACTAGAGCAGATAAAGGTATTTGCAATTGTAACTTCATCCAGGGGCAAAAGGTAACGCAGATCCGTTCAAGGGACATGGATGGGAGAAACACGAGTCAATCATATGGTTGAGTTGGGCAGAGAGTGCAAAGTGGTCGTCGAGCTAGGCAATACGGGCCTGATTTACAACACACTTTTCAATGGGATTGCGCCATTGTAAGATGTGTTTGTAAATCAGCCCCCATGGCTCTTAATCTTAGAGGAAGGGTAGGAATACTTAACAAATAGCAGTCAGTACGAGAATAATGAGCCATATTGTTTTGCTCTTGCCACTGCTGAGTTTATTCCACCTGCAAATGGATCTGTGAATGAGTGGTGTGCATGCAGTGTGTGAATCAGGGGACTGTAAAGATGAGACTGGAGAGTCTTTGGAGCAAGAGCGGGGAGGGATGCAATAACAAGCAGCTGCTGAGGATAGAGGATGTATCTGCTTGTTGAAAAGGTGTTGCAAAGCAATGAAGATTGCCCAGGCTTACAGCGCAGGTCAGTCTTGTAAGCCTGAGCAATCTTCATTCTATGTCTGGACAGGAGGCGAGCATTATGCTTGTTCAAAGCTTGCTACCACCCTATTCGTTATATCTGAAACAGGCTTGAAATACAATGTCTTAAAGGTCGACTCAGAAGATCAATCATCTGATTTCATAATGTCCTGTAATGAAACCCCGGCAGCAAAAGCTCTAGATGCCATCGCCCCTCTAGCTGAAAACTGACAAGTCAATACCAGCCCACTGCTTCACCTCTCTAACCCATCTAGCAATAGTGGCTGTCGCTACGGCGTGGTGGGGTTTTCTATGCGCTACAAGCAGTTGTGTTACACCCTGTGGTCTAAGCTGCGCTGTGTCTCTTCATAATCCTTTATACACTGCGCTACGCATATTTTTCTATTCTCTGTGAAGTAAGGCTAGGAGATGACCCTCGAGTCGCTCTTTGTTCTTTTAGCTATGCTGAAGGCTACTCCTTCTGGAAAAAATGTTTTCCTATCTATCTCCAGGGCCTTGACATCTGACACTCTCAGACCAGCTGCTAAACATAGCAGCATCGCAAGTTTCCCCGACAGCTGGGAATGGGAAAGACTATAATTTTCTGACCACCTGAGGAATAGACTAAATACGTCTCTGATGTCCCACAACACTGCGTACTTAAGCTCTGGCGGCCTCCTCAACTTTACTCCCTTAAGGAGTTGCACGACCGCAGGGTATCCCCCTAACGGAACTCCCTCTACCTTGTTGTGTCCTGCAGAAACTGCTGACCTGTAGATTCACAGGGTCTCATATGCGCATCCCTCTGTGAATCTGTTAGCCAAGAAATTGAGGACATGCACTACAGGTGCCGAAACAGGATCTAGACCATGGTCCGAGCATCATTGCGTCCACCGGTCCAAAGCGGCACCATAGCTCCTAATAGAGGAAGGCGCCCAGGAGTCTCTGATACAGTCTGCAGCGAGCTGAGAAATGCCTGGCAACTCCCATCACTTCCTGAAACCCTGCAGGCTCTCAAGTGCAGGATGCACGCTTCTATCAACGGGTGAGGCTGGCTGGTCGGGTTCAGCAGAAGGTCCTGCCGATGAGGCACTATCCTCGAAAAATCCAAAGAAAGTTCCATCACTACTGGAAACCAGGGCTGAGATATCCAAAATGATAGAATCATTACTAATTCTGCTCCCTCTCTGCAGACCTTTGATAATGTTCTTGTGATCATGATGAAGGGCGGAAAATCATAATGTACTTCTCCGCCCCAGGGGTTCAGAAAGGCATCCGTCCCTGCTGCTCCCGGGTCTATCCTCCAGTTGAAGTACTTGTGCGTATGCGCGTTCAGTCTGGATGCAAATAGATCAGTGTCTAAGGGATCCCAAATCTCTTGCAACTGTCTGAATATCTGGGGATGCAGTCTCCAATCGCTGGAGTCCACTAGGAACCGGGAGTTCCAGTCTGCCACTGTGTTCTGAATGCCTGGTAGGTACTCTGCTGCTACTGCGATCTGATGCTGTTGGCAATAATGCCAAAAGTCCTTTGCTAGCTCTGCTAGCATTTTGGACCGGGTGCCTCCCAATTTGTTTATGTAACGAACGGCCGAGCTGTTGTCCATCTTGAGCAAAACACAACATCTGACCTCGTCTTTTGTGAAGGCCTGTACCACGAATTAACCCGCCAGGAGCTCGAGACAGTTTATATGTAATCTCAATTCTTCCATTTCCCTCCGGTTTCGGCTTGGTCACATCTGGCTCCCCAGCCTGCCCTGCTTGCATCAGACGCTATCACTATGTCTGGGGTGTCGCCGAAAATCACTCCACTGTTCCAGGCCTCCATATTCTGAAGCCACCAATGCAGTTTGGTAAGCGTCTCTTCGTCTAGCTTGGCCAATTGGTGGTAACCCACTCCACCATGAAGATGTTTGATCTTGCGCCTTTGAAGGGCTGGGAAATATCACCTGAATCGAGGCTACAAGCAGCCCCACTATCCTGGCTAGACTCCGAAGCAAAATATCCTTCTTCGCTATCACCAATCTGAGCTCCCTTTTGATCGCTCTCACTTTGTGCCCGGGAAGCTCGAAAACCGCCTTTAAGGTATCTATTGTAAAACGCAGAAATTCTATCCTCTGTACTGGCTGAAGCTGAGATGTGTCTAGATTGAAGACAAAGCCCAGAGAGGATAATTGATTGAATATCCAACGAACATCCCTGGTGAGTGATACCTTGTCTGGAGCCATTACCAGAATGTCATATAAATAAATGATAATTCGAATTCCTCTCTCTCTTATAGCCGTGGCCACTGGCTTCATTATTTTGGTAAATGCCCAGGGGGCAGATGCTGGGCCGAATGGAAGACACGAGAAGTGCCATATCTCTCCATTCCATTGGAAACGGAGAAATCTCCTATGCGCTGTCGCTATCAGTATTGCTAGGTATGCGTCCTTGAGGTCTAGCCATGCTAGCCAATCCCCTATACTCAGAGGGTCCATGAGCAGGTGAATACCTTCCATTTTGAAATGATTTAGACCAGCCATTTGTTGAAGTTCCTCAAATTTATCAAACTTATCTTTTCTCCCCTGTGAACAAAGAAAATATTGCTGAGGAAGCCTGCTCCTCCCTGAGTGTCACGCTCTATCGCATTCTTGCGAACTAACTTGTGGAGTTCGCTCTGCAATAACGTCTCCTCCTCCCGCTGCATGACTATAGGTCGCGGCTCTACTCTCTGAATGGGATCGCCTACGCACTCTAATCGCAGCCCTGCTATCCCTTGGAGAACCCATGCATCGTTTGATTGCTCTCGCCACTCGTTCAAAAAGCGCAGGGCCTGTAGGCCCCTCTTCCTCTACGACCTCTGGGAAACCTTGATCTGATGGGAAAGAAGGTGTCCTGCTGTTTTCCTTCCCAATACTGGGCGAGGGGCCCCTGGGGTCTGCATTGAAAGTTGTAGTGACCAGACGAGCGACCCCGGTGGCGTCCAGTCCCTGCAAAAACTCAGCCTGGAAATATTCTCATGATGGTGCTCTGTGCCTTTTCCAGTGCCGAGTAAGTGCTGATGAACTGCGACATCTCCTTTGCAAAGGCTTCTCCAAACAGCAGCCCTTTGGCGCTCTCCCCTGCTTCGTAGAAGGCTAGATCAGAGAGTTTTCCGTCAATTTTCAATAAAACCCCCCTTCTTCTCTCTGACAAGAGGGCGCAGCTGGCATTGCCCGAAAGGCAGACTGCCCGTTGGGCCCAGTTGCCCAATGCTTGGGCATCGACTAGTGTTCCTGTGTCTTTGGCCTTTTCCGCTAAATCCATTATTTTCGCCAAATGTCCGGCCATATCCAGGACCTTAACTTGTCAGCCCCTCCAGGTGCGGTCTACACTTTCTGATGTCTCTCGCTGCTTTAGTAACAAAGGTGACCATCTTTGGGTAGAGGTCCGGTGTCTCTGCCAGCTTGCCTGGCAGCTCTGGCCATGGGTACTCTGATCTCATCCGGGATCGCACCTCCATATCTAGGGGCTTCCGGATGTGTTGAGCCATATACAGAGTGACTCTGGGCAAAGGGCCCCATTCTGACGACTTAGGGTGTCTTATTGCTTCAGGTTCAAATATCTCCCCTGTATCGTCCTCTTCCTCTGGGACGGCGCTCTCTTAATGTGCTCTTTCTCCATCTCCTCCTCTTCTCCACCTTCATCACCGGGCGAGTAGCCCTCGTCATTGTCATCTGCATTGTTCACCTCTGGGGCAGGGGGTCTGTCATGGCATTCTGCCGTTTTCGCAAGGAAGGCCTTCTTCGGTCTGGCGACAGTGTCGTTGTCTCTATGGTGAACATTGTTTACCCTCTTCTCTTTGCTCGAGGGGGGTCAAAGAGTCTTTGCTCTTCCGAACCACTTTACACCC
Source organism: Ambystoma mexicanum (assembly GCF_040938575.1). NCBI lineage: Eukaryota > Metazoa > Chordata > Amphibia > Caudata > Ambystomatidae > Ambystoma > Ambystoma mexicanum. The sequence continues at coordinate 731,112,548 of NC_090934.1, read as the reverse complement.
CTTCTTTTCAAACCCCCTTTAAGGGTGTCCAGCTGACGTGCCTTCTCCCGGGCTATCTGCCGGTCTTTTTCTTGAAGCTAGCTGCTCTCTTTGTTCAGACATCATCGATTTCCAGCATGTCTTTACTACCTGTAATGCCTATTATGTAATGTTTTTTGCAACATCATCGATTCCACATTGTCTTTACTATCTGTAATGCCTATTATGTAATGCTTTTTGCAACTTTGTAACCTTGACAAGCGCCTGGATGCCCCAGGGCCAGGTGGCGCTATACAAATAATAAACTAAACTAAACTAAATCTAGCCTCTATGCTAGGGGCTGTACCCCTTGGGAGACTGCTTGACATAAGGAGTCACCCAGCACTTTTTTTAAGCTAAGTGGCAACTCAGTTTCCTGTTGGAATGGCTCCTCCACCCATTTCTCCTCACTCCAGTCAGGAGTTGATGATTGGGATCCTGTAGGATCATAATGAGCCACTCTGACACTTTCCTGTGGTTGGCAGGGCCAACAATTGACAGTCAGCTGAGGTAATCTGGCTGTATTACATTCTTTTTGTTTTGTTCAGAAAGACCATACTGAATGTGTGTCCCGAGCCGCGATCTCTACGTGCTTTTCCAGCAGTTCATAATAGCCCAGGGGATGCCGGGAAGCTGAAATGCATCCCACTCCCCTGGGTCCTAGCATCCGCCGCCTTTGCCAGCTCGCCGTGTGATGCGTTTGAAAAACTACACGGAACGGGCCGGTGGCCTGATGCGAGCTTGTTCACTCGTTCACTTGTTCACTTATGAAGCTTAAGAAACAGGTGAAAGTTGCTAGCGCACGCTCACGTCTGTGCTTTTTTTCTGTGTGAAATGTTATAAACCTAACTCCTCATACGGTAGAATGCTACCTGTCATATGTCTGAAATGCACTCACGAGAAGCTAATGCCCCCAACTAATAGGCTATACGTAAGGGATAACTCCCAATATCACATTAATAATCGTCACGCATATGAAATCCTAAACATGCATCACTTATCTTTCACCAACAAAAAGAAAGAGGAAAGGACATGGGACAGGAAGCTCTTATATCCCAGGTAGGTTCATGATAGGTGGAAAAGAGAGCCTTGGGAGAGGTTCATGGGACTCGTAGTTGCAGAAAGGATATTGCGGATTTGTTTGTTTATTTGAATTTTAAACCTTTAAACATCCATTTACTCCATTTTTTCAGAAGCATGGAAAAAATCAGGAAAATGTCTTGTTTAAATGTTTAAATGTTTTGAATTGCTGATTAGGCAGTAATAAAGAAAGAAAAGCATAATGCTCGCCTCCTGTCTCGACATAGAATTAGTGTTGAGGCTCTTTGCTATAAAGGGTACGAGATTTGAACTGAATCTGAAGCAAAAAGAATAATACACATCTCTCTTAGCCTCCACCCAATTACTGAAGCGCAATCGTGTTCCTCTTGTCATTCTGCCTTTTATGCTTGTAGCATGTGCTTCTTGAGTCAAAGGAAGAATGGTTTCCTGAATAGCAAGCCTGCGTCCCTTGCACACTGTCAATAAGGCCTAGGCCTAAATGTTATTTTAGAGTTTGAAGGCTAGAAAACTGTTCAGGAGTCCCACTGAGGGAACCACCAAAACATTAAACCTTCTATTTAATGGTTATTAATTTTTGGATTGATTTTCAATACACCATTTTTTTATTTTTACAAATGAAGTAAGAAAGCCCAACGCGTTTCGAGTTTCTATCATTCTTCATCAGGGGCATACATTCGTTTTCAAATACATTTCCTGAACAGTTTTCTAGCCTTCAAACTCTAAAATAACATTTAGGCCTAGGCCTTATTGACAGTGTGCAAGGGACACAGGCTTCCTATTCAGGAAACCATTCTTCCTTTGACTCATTTCCCAGCCTAGATACCAAGGCTGAGCACTTCTCCCCCGCACCTTAAAAAATCTTACCACTGGACTTAATCACCTTACTTATTCTGCAAACTAAACCAACAACATTGTCTAATAAGGGTGTGCTTGGTGCATTGTTTACTTTTTCTAGCATGTGCTTCTTGGACAGAGTAAGAACATTTGCGAACATGCCCTGCAAATATCAGACCTTAGTATGTGGTATGAAAGAGAAGGACAGCTTTTGCTGTAGCTTCTAAGCAAGGGCAGCAATGCAACAATGACTTTAAATAGGGCTGGATGGAAAATGTCTAAGCGATCCCTTCTCTGGCTTTGTACTTTTCTGGTACGTTGGCGTGTTAAAAAGTGACAATTCTATGTTGAAGCCAGTGTTAGTGGCGTTTTCTGGGTATTACCCGAATTGTTCGAGTACAATTGCTAGAATGACACAATTGACCATTTTGCAGTGGTCCAAATTGACCTCTACACAATTGACCGTATGGTCATTTATATATATATTCAGTAAAAAAACGTTGTTAAAGGGACGTTATGGTTCAAAGTAAAACCGAAAAACCCCTGAAATTCGGCAGTTATGGTAAGATAAGCAACCATAACTCGCGCCACCGTGCACTGCTAACACTAACACCCAGGACATCAAAGATTACATCACAAATGTCATTGATGACATCACTGATGACATCACATGTCTGGCTCTCCCTTTTTTCCCTTTACTGACATATCTAGGCCACATAGTTTTCTTCAGTAACAGTCAGGAAGTAAAAATTGAAAAGGTACTATATTTGTAGACTTAGGGTCAAGTCATATCATATGAAACATATACATAGCGGAAGACACAGGCTTGAAAGAGAGCAATCCTTTCTGTGCATGAAGATAATCATTAGGGTTATCAGCACTTTCTCATAGTTTTATTTTTATTACTCTACCTTCCCTGTATATGCTCATATTTGTATACATTGTACTCACTCTCCTTTCCTTTGGGTGCAGCCACATCATGTGATGCACATACATATGGTAAGTAGCAGCTTTGAAACATAGCAATAGTTTCTCTGCATGAAGACAATCAGTTAGGTTATGAACTCTTTCTGCTACTACTTCTGCTTTTTTGTTTACTTCACTATCCCTGTATATACTCATATTTGTATGTGTTGTTGTCTCTTTGTGATTTGTCTGTAATAATTATGTATTAAGTGGAATTTATTATCTACTTATTACATGTTTCACAGTGCGCAAAACTCTAATAAGAAAGCAGTTATCATTTCACTATTCAACATAACAAGATTATGAATATTGCACCTTCATCATGTATGCTGCACACACTGCCTATGTTTCTGAATGAGTAGCTTAGTATACTGTATAGAACTTCATAACAGAATGCTATTTATATCAATGCATTGCTTAATGCACTAATTAGCTCATGATATTTATCCCAATGATCCTTGACAGTTTTTGGTCAGCATTATAAGAATCCCTTGTACAGAGTTTTCATGAAAAGTAAATGCACATGTGATGTCATCAGTGATGTCATCAATGACATTTGTGATGTCATGTTTGATGTCCTGGGTGTTAGTGTTAGCAGTGCACGGTGTCGCGAGTTATGGTTGCTTATCTTACCATAACTGCCGAATTTCAGGGGGTTTTCGGTTTTACTTTGAACCATAACGTCCCTTTAACAACGTTTTTTTACTGAATTTCATAGGTTTTTCGTAGTGCAACTTAACCATAACGTCCCTTTAACAAAGTTTTTTCACTGAATTTCATAGGTTTTTAGTAGCGCAACTTAACCATAATGTCCCTTTAACAAAGTTTTTTTACTGAATTTCATAGTTTTTTAGTAGCACAACTTAACAATAATAACTTTGACTTTATGTACATATAATATGGAACATACTGAACCCTTTCTACTGAATTTGACGGTCCGCAGACATGTTCAGACAACAGTACCACCACCTAAATACTCAGGGGGGCTATGTGTAATAGTTATATCATAACATAGGAACATTTAACAAATTCACAAAACAGCACACATACAAAGTAAATGTAGTAATACTTAAAAAATGTAACCCATATATGTAACACACTAACCATACACTTAAATACAATATGTTTTAAAAAGGAATATACCAAAAGAAGATAAAGTGGCTTCCACCATAATTACCTCACAGACGCTCCACAACCAACAGCAAGACCAGACGTATAGACTACTGATTACATATCTCACCAGACATAGTAAGTGCACTTCTTTTTACTCATATATTTATAAACTTTCTATATTAGAAAAAAAAACATGTTACTTTTTTGTTTTCCCACAGAAATGTGTAGTACTCTCGACTGGCTAGAGGAGCATTTCCCACGAGAGGAAATGTTAGAAGATAGTCCACCTAATGGTACACACTTTACTATATAAACCAATTAATAAATATTATTTTGGATACATTTAACATATACAAGCATCTCACAACAACAATCAGAGGATATCACTCTACAACAGATTAATCAAAAAATGGACGACCTTATGCAAAATGTTATGGATTTGAAAAACTTTGTGGACAATCATGTGAAACCACCAACAGCACACCATTGACTTTATGTACATATAATATGGAACATACTGAACCCTTTCTACTGAATTTGACGGTCCGCAGACATGTTCAGACAACAGTACCACCACCTAAATACTCAGGGGGGCTATGTGTAATAGTTATATCATAACATAGGAACATTTAACAAATTCACAAAACAGCACACATACAAAGTAAATGTAGTAATACTTAAAAAATGTAACCCATATATGTAACACACTAACCATACACTTAAATACAATATGTTTTAAAATGGAATATACCAAAAGAAGATAAAGTGGCTTCCACCATAATTACCTCACAGACGCTCCACAACCAACAGCAAGACCAGACGTATAGACTACTGATTACATATCTCACCAGACATAGTAAGTGCACTTCTTTTTACTCATATATTTATAAACTTTCTATATTAGAAAAAAAAACATGTTACTTTTTTGTTTTCCCACAGAAATGTGTAGTACTCTCGACTGGCTAGAGGAGCATTTCCCACGAGAGGAAATGTTAGAAGATAGTCCACCTAATGGTACACACTTTACTATATAAACCAATTAATAAATATTATTTTGGATACATTTAACATATACAAGCATCTCACAACAACAATCAGAGGATATCACTCTACAACAGATTAATCAAAAAATGGACGACCTTATGCAAAATGTTATGGATTTGAAAAACTTTGTGGACAATCATGTGAAACCACCAACAGCACACCATTGTCCAACTTGCACCTGCCCCCCTCACCCTATCCCACTCAGTTAACCCCAAACCCTGTCTATGGACCAAAGCGTTTCGATGTGCTTTCCTTCCCTTCTTCACCTGATCCCAGTTATCTAGAAATCCCTAATTCTCCTGTTTTTGTTTCCGTTTCTGCCCCACCTTCACAGTCATAATTGTATATATATATATGAAATAAAGTTACTTTTCTTATATTCTGTTGTAATTACTTTCAGTTCTTTGTGATGAAACCAATTTAGGTGGCCACGGACAGCGCGGTTGTTCGGAAATGTTCGTAAAGAAACGAAAATATAACTATCCTGAGGACACTACATCCGTCCGTAATGTTCTCATGCAAGTTGAAAATGTTCTAAGAACACTCGTAGTGTCCTGAAATGTTCGTAAATAAACAGAAATGGAGGTGTCCTTAAGAACACTATGCATGTTCGTAGTGTTCGCTAGCAGGCAGAAACTGTTCTAAGAACACTTGTGGTGTCCTGAATTGTTCGTAAATAATCGAAAATGGAGGTGTGCTTGAAACGCTATGTCTGTCCGTATTGTTAGCAAATAAATCAAACTGTGCTAAGAACAAACGGCTGTCCGTAACTGTTTGTTTTACATGTGGCGCCCTTTTAATTAATTCAGGACCCGAACACTGCCCGTAGAACATCAACACGCATGCGCAAAACAATGTCCGTACATTGGGTGTCCTGTGGACGGCCGCTACCTTAGCGAACATGCTCACAAAACAATCATGTGACCGCGCCCACGCTCATCTCGTGCTCTAAATGCGGACACTGTTAGTGTCCCCGAACAGTTTAAAAGTACATTTCCAAGTAATCCACAATATTTCTCATTAAAAAATCACCATACCACAAATCCCACATATAATCCTAACTTTCCACATAGTTTTCGTGACTTTTTGAACCTTTTTTGATGTTCGATCTGTCTTGTGGACGGCGCGCATGTCCGCGACCTGCGCACAAGCACCCCTATATAAGACCACACCCTAGAGCGCATTCTCATTGTGTTTCTGACTATTCCACAGAGCACACTGCATTTTGCTGCATACTTTGCAGATTTTGAGATTTCCATCTCCAAGCCTATGACATCCATGGCTCGACTATTACCACATGGTGCTACATCTGCCTCAGCACCACCCCCACCCCCTCCACCACCACCATTTCCCCAAGGGCCTGAAGAGAGGAACAGGAGTGAGGATACAGAGGAGGAAAAAGAGGATGACGAGAATGAGGTAGAGGAAATCCCTACTAGCCGCCCGCGGTGTGATTCTTGGGTGTGGCGGTTGTTTACCGTTCATGGGAATGGTCCTAAGGCTCGCGCGAACCGTGTCGCCTGCAACGAGTGCAAAATGGTACTCAGTCACGGGAGGCATGGTTCGTATAGCTTTGGGACTACGACCATGAAGCGACACCTGAACTCATTCCACACTGGGGCCATTCACAAGGTTGTACCTTGCGAAGAGCGTAGTAGGTTGATTGCCTCTACTTCATCCTCCGTTTCTGATCCTGTCACCACAAGGAACACCTCTGTGGGACAGCGTCTTTCTCAAGCTGCCTCACAGGCCATACAGAAATCTGATGACCCTTACCTTTCGAGGGTCACAGTTGTATGTATGTACTGTGACACAGTACTCTGTAGGGGGGAGCGACTTCAGAGTGCTTTTGAGACTATCGTCTCAGAGCACGAGAAGACCTGCTCACTACCCAAATAAAACCCACTCTACATCTTCCTCTCTCAGCTTGCCCTTTCTCATCCCTGTGGTTGGTGTCCCCCCCTTTACCCTCCTTTCCCCTCCTCTCCTAGTGTGTCGTGTGTAAAAAACCAAAAAAACACAAAATAACAAAAATCAAAAAAAAATAAGGCTCTTTTCAAAGCCGCCTTTCACATTTAAAAAATAGAAGTAACGATAAAGAATGCAGGGCCCTTTCTATTTCTTGAAAGTTCGCAGACAGTTCGTGAAAATGAAAAAAATTGGGGTGCTGCCCTATTGTAACCATTGCTTTTTTCTCTGGGAGGAAGTGGTGGCTCTGAAAAGAGCCTTTGGCAGGTGTTTGTATGTCAAAAATTATAAATAGTTAACACCTATTTCAAAATAGATGCTGCATTTCTAAAAAAAAGGTTGCAATGCATTTTGTACATTTCTCAGAAAAATCTGATTGCCAGCATAAGTAAGATGGACTCCATCTCTGCGAAAAATGTATGTACTACGAAACATAATATTTTCAGTGAAAAGAGAACATGCCAAAATCTCTTAGGAAAGCACAAACAGCCTTATTGACATTACGCCTTGCTTTCTCCATGGACCACATGAGAAAGAACGAAGCCACATTTGTCTCTGCGCAATCCGTGAAAAAATTACTTTGGAGTTTGGAAACATATCCATGATCTTCTGAAATCCTTCTTTCATTGCAAATTGCAAAGAAATTCCAGACACATGTCCTAAACTGTTCCCTCCACAATGAATTACAATTATGTCTGGAAGATCCTCTATCTTCAAAGTTGCACAGAGAGGTAGCAAGTCCAGCCACTTCATTCCACGCACTGCATGCCAGTGCACTTCCACATGTGGGAATCCAAGATCTATAGATACTCCACAGCTTTCTGCATGCAACTTCAACCAATGTATCCATGAGTCTCCCAAAATCCACACAATCTGTTTTTTGAAACACTCAGCCATAGCTATCTGTTCTTCTCTCACCAAAAAGAATATCAGAGAAAACCTCTCCTAGCACAACACACTCACTAAACTTTACTGACCAATCCCTTGCTACATTCAATCTCATTTGCATGCCTCCCCACCCCAAATTCCAAGAATGTAATACGCGGTGTCCTGGAACTACCGCCATGTCCGCGAACGTATCGTAACATGGACAGCCCTTCTACCATTTCCACTTCACTCTCTGTGCCATTCCCTAATTGGATGTAGCTAAGAAATCACATGACCATCCACCAATCAAATCCATGACCTCTACATGTAACTGCATCATCATAGATCAGCACTGCAAATGTACAGTGAATCTCTCGGACTACAAGTCTCATCCCATTGGCAAGCACGATCTACGAGAAATACTAGACAAATCTCCAAGATTTCTACTTGCAGCTTTGTCCATATCCATATGCATGAACACAAACTACAGGTATGCATATTTTCTATACAGTACATGAACACATTTTCTAACCGACTTTTACCTTGTATAATCTGTAAAATGAATCTACAATCATTTTTTCATTATCCTAAAATGAACTGTGATTTACAAACCTTTATACCGTTTAATTTCTTCGTACACACTCACACACGCAAATAATGTTAAACTAATCTTTTTCAAATAAAATATATAGACTACATATAATCAAACAAAATTACATGGACACTCTATGATCAAATCTCAAAGAATAATATTTGTACAAACACATATTTGGTTTTACTTTTTTTAGTTTATATAATTACTTACATTTATATAGGACAAGCAGGCTATGACATTCACTCACTATTACGTGGAAAAGCAGGCTATGACATTCACTCACTATTACGTGGAAAAGCTTAGTTGCAGGAATAGTGGTATACAGTGGTACATTATGAATTTAACAAGCCATAGTGAAGATATTTTCTTTCCTACAGTTAGTCATAAAATAGTTTTAATGGTTTTAAGGAAGGCGCTGAGCATTTCAATTTAAAAAATCTATGTCTAAATTAAAAAGAGTGCAATATACAAACCAAATTACTAATTTCTTTCTTTTACAATTGCAGTGAAGACCATTCTCCTGAAAAGAAGCAGCCGAATTGGGACTACAAAGAACAACTAAGAAGCAAACTGTTCATTTTAGAAAAAAAGTAAGTAGAATGTTACCATAATATTTGAATTATTACTCACACTGTAAGCTTAATTCATGCTATTTCTGTGGCTAAAAATAGAGATTCTGCACCATTCTGACCAAAAATCCCCCCGTCTTAAACAGTGATTTACTGGCAGAATGGCCCACAAATTCCTATTTTTCGACACACAAATTACCCAACTCAGTCGCTAGAATTTAGATGTTGTGGAAAAAACAACTGTTTTAATTGAATAGCTTTAGATATACTATTTATACTTCTCCACACCACTAGCTTACTTTTTTCTGTCATCTGAACCCCAGTTTAGTAACACATTAATTCAAGAATAGCCATCCCTACTAGTTGTACTTCCCAATGCACAATCACACACCATACATCTTTATCACCTTACTCAAACACTCATGCACACACCACACATGCATTGCAGAACACCCCAACCCATACCTTCTGTATTTTTTTCAACAGACCCTAAAGAATGCCTACCAAAAAGCAACTCCATAGAAAGGGAAGCAGAAGTAGAGCAAATGAAAAGAAAAGTCTCCAACTACAAACAAAAGCAAACAAATACAATTGCCATACATAACAGTGGTCGAGGTTATGAAAAAGTTAATAATACCATAATGGAACAAGAAGAACTCCTTTACAAAAATATGCCCTGAAAATGTAGATTTACCCCTCCATTCAACTGAATCAGAACATCTAGTGTACAAATGGCCATGCACGTCAATGTGTGACATTCCCAAAAAAATGTTCAAGTCTTTACGCCAATTCCTCAATCAATATGTGAAAAGCAAAGATAAAATCAAGATTAAACTACTGCAAAATATGGATGCTTGTCCAATACGCAAGTACACAGGACTACAAGGACATTCCTTGGCCTGCATTACAGGACCTACTTGCAAAACACCCTTCCATGATATCATTATTATTATTCTTTAATGTGATACAGTTTTAAACAAATGTAAAAAACTTTACACATAAATTAACATCAAATATCTAAAATGCAAATGCAAAAATATAATACAATACAATAAAATACAATACGATTCCAGATCTTAATAAAATCCTTGATACGATTTCTAGATAGTTAATTTATATATGGATTCGAATCAGGATCTAAAAGAAGTGAGAAAACATCCTATTCTAATTCATAATTAAGATAAAACATTTCATACTTACACAGCAAAAAATGTCATTACTTATAGGGGAAATACCCCCTTGAGTTTAGTTTCATGAGAGCAACTGCCACTCGCCACACCTGAAAAAGTGCTAAATGCAAATTAGGGTTACATGTGTTGACACACTGCTTCCAAAAATCTGCCTGGCCCATATAGTTTGTATTATGGACAAATTCGCCCAGATACTTAATGTACTCTATTCTCATCCTGCCGCAGCTCGTCAGCACATGTTGACCCGTCTCGGGTTCAGTAGGGAGATCACAAATCCTGCAATATCTTTCAGCTAGGCTTAGCCCCAGTTCAGGGCCCTGGGTAGATAGGATCGGTAAGTGATTGAGGCGCAATAATAGAATAAACCGGCTCAGGTGTTCTGATGGGCACTGATTTAGATAGGGTTGTGCCTTTCCATAGATATATAGCACAAATAGAATGAAGCCATAGCTTTTCAGACTATTAAGATGTTTAAAATTGTTCTGCCAATCCCACAGGTTGAGGCGATTGCGCATGCTGGTAATCAGGACTTCATTTTCCCGGCCCCATTCAGGTGACCAGCTGATTTCTTCAGTCAAGGACCGAATCTGATTTTCGAATTTAGCCTGTCTTCCAGCCGCACAATCTTCCCTGATCGTCAGTAGTAGATTGTTTGTTGGTTTATTATTAAGTCTGATATGGAATTCCATCCTCTTTCTTAATACCATGGCTCTAAGGGAGAAGATTCCTAGTTCAAGTCTAATAATTGCCATGGGGATACACTGTGGAAGGCCGAGGATTTTTCTCCAAAACTTACCCTCTATCAGTTGTAGCCATTCTAAGCTCATATTTATCAGTGGATCTAAACCATACGTCACCATAGGAGCCAGACATTGAATATATAACTGACGTGCTGCCCAAATTGAGAATCCACATTGCTCTCGTGTGAATTTATGGACTAAAGCTGTAAGTTGAGCAGCTTTTGTTTTACGCTCCTGGATGCAGGTGAAATAGTTTCCTTTGTTATCAAATTCTACCCCCAAGTATCTATACCTGTACGTATATTCAATTTCGATCGATCCCATCATCATTCTTGGTCTAGCCACTCTACCAGCAGTATATAACACCAGCTTAGTTTTACTATTGTTAATGACTAATTCATTGTTTTCTGCATAACGCCATAGCTGTTTGGCTGATCTCAGGATACCACAGAAAGTGTGATCCATGATCACCAAATCGTCTGCATAAGCTAGAAGTGGACAGTGGTATGAACCTATCTTGGGGGGACAGTTATTAATCCCTAGAAGACATTTGGGTATATCTGAAATAAACAAGTTATACAATGTTGGAGCAGTAACACATCCTTGCTTTACTCCTCGGCTCTGGAGGATGGGTTTAGTCACCGAACCCAAATTGTCCAACCTAACTTGAACAGTGTTATTGGAATGTAATAGCTCCAAATAATACAATAGAGGTTCAGGGCAGCCCAAATTCCTCAATTTGTTCCATAAAAGGGAGTGATTGACCGAGTCAAAAGCCGCCTTAAAATCTATATATAGTGCATATAGAGGGGGATTTGAATGAGACAGAGCCTTATTTCTCAGAGTATTCATAATAAATATATTGTTAGAAGTAGAGTAGCATGCTCTAAAACCACTTTGAAATTGATCTAAGATCCCTGCTTTCTCTACCCATATTAGCAGTTCTCGTAAAATAAGTGCTGCAACAGTTTCCCAGAGCAATCCAGCAAAGATAAGAGCCAGTAGTTCATAGGATCGGACCTGCTACCTTTCTTGAAGACAGGGATGATTATGGCTGCCTGCCAAGATGTCGGTATACTACCTTCGTGCAATACCTTATCGAACAGTATTTTCAAAAGGTTTGCCCAAAAGAGGGGGTTGCTCCTCAGCACCATATTAGAAAGGCCATTAGGCCCTGGGGCTCGTGAGGTGTTTAAAGCCTTGATTCTTATCTGTAGATCCTCCACAGAAACAGAGAAACGGGGAATGGGGGGTTTACTAGCCTTGGGAATAAAAGTCCCACAGCTCCTCCCCATATTTCTCGTTTCCAAGAAGGAGATCCATTTATCACCTCCCATAGGATTAACCATACTAGGTAGGGTTTTCCCTTTCGCCTTCCCCAATATGGACCAAATTTTGCGAGTGTTCTTACCACATAATGTTCTAACTGTGTGTTGCCACCTTTCTATCTTCCTTGTGTTTTTGTGTATTTTTAACCATGTTTGGTAAGTAGTCTTCAGCTTTCTTATTTTGAGAGCAATCACCTTCTTGGGATCGGGGCCATTTCTTATATATCTCATGTCTCCTCTGAGCTTACGTTTCCCATTTCTGATCGCACGGTCATATTTTGTTTCGTTTGAGGCCTTGCCCACCATCAGGCCCAATTTACGAGAACCGTGCAACTCAGAGAACTTACTTTTCCAGTTTTCTATTTGTTCCGGTGACTTTTGCATAAACATATTTAACTGTTCGATACCCCACTCTTCGGACGCCCTTGTGGCCTTTAGAATATTATTTGTTGACCAGGAAATGCGATTTAGGGAATGATTAATTGCGAGGTCTCCCAAATTTACAAATGCAGCATCAGGGTGGCCGTGTCCCAATGATAGTATCAGCGGGTCATGGTCATTCCATTTGTATTTGCTCACCTTCATGTCTTTCACAATTAACGCAATCTCTGCACTAGTATAGATATAGTCTAAGGTGCTCGCACTGCTCCCATTCTTTCATGTGAATTTGCCCGGGCTATCGTTTCTGGTACGACCATTAATTATTTCAATGTCCCAGCATTCAAGGAAACCCCTCCAGCACATCCCCTCTGTATCCGTAAAAGCCTGATTCCATATACTGTTGCTTGTTAAAAGCTGATTGTTACTTATACCACCACCACTGTTGATTCTACAATTTAAGTCCCCGGCCAAAATAACAAAATCTCTACCGTTGGTTACATTCCAATCACTTAAGAGATTATGCAGTGTATCTTGTATACTTTCTCTATGCTTTGCGCCCGGGGGGTTGTATATGTTTATTAATAATATTTCTTCCCATCTTGCTTTAATCCTGAGGGTCAGAGCAGCAGCACACAGGTAGTCACTATCCACTGGGTATAGTGACTACCTGTCACTATACCTAGGGATATCCAATAAACTTTTCAGTTTATTGGATATCCCTATAGCTAGACCCCCATAAGGTCGTCCACGTATGCCTTTCTTCGCAAGGGTGTGATAAATAGTATACCCGTCCATGGCTGTCTGCTGTAGCAGCCAAGTTTCTTGTAATAGAAAGATGGGATATTTACTTATTATTGATAGAGAGCCCTTATTAGTAAGAAAATGCTGATGACCATGTGTATTCCAACTTAACAGGGTTTGATCTCATGATTGTTGTAAAACTAGGGGCAGCGAATCTGCCAGCCATTTCAGTGTATTTTGAATATCTGCCATTTGTATATTCTTTCCCGTTTTTTGGGCGGGTATACCACTCTTATTTGGGGCTGCCGTTGGCTCAGCACTTGGAAGTAAGGGATCTTCCTTCTCTTTACAAGCACCTACTTCCACCCCCACCTGTAAAAGACATTGTTTATGAGATCGAATCAATTGAGCAGATGCCAAGACACAACAATGGAGGGCTGACACATTGGGGTTGCATACAGTAAGTGGTTCTACAAAAGGGAAGTCCTCCGAGCGGATTACCCGCAATTGTGGGATCAGATGCAGTTTATTCAAAACCTCCGTTCTTGTCAACCACTTGTCCCTCTTCTTTTGATTTAGGTTTTTGATGATGCATATTTTACTTGTATTAGGGATAACAATTTCTGTTGTTTCCAGTGGGTTAGGAGGTCCCTTGTTGTCCACTTTATGCTGCTCATCTTGCTGTGAACATATAGTGTCCACTTCAACTGAGCTAGTAGAGAGGTCAGAGTTCGGGTCCTCTATAATCGTGCTGGTGATTTCCTGTGATATATCCGGGATGATCCAACTTGTTAGGGTCCCCATCCCTTTCTTAGCATTTTTCTTGGTTTTTCGCTTCTTGCGTTTTGATTTTTTTGCACGTGTTGCTGGGACGTTGGTGGCAGGTAAAGGAGAGGTTATTTCAGCCACCAAGTTTTTTGAGGCTAGGCTTCTTTGTTGACGTCGCTGTTTTTTTTGTCAGGGGTATTTCCGAGGCTTTCTCTATAGATTTATCTAAATTATCGGATGCCATCTGTGAATCCTGTCCCTCTTCTCCATTAGGGGGAGGCTGGTTGGCTAGATCTTGCCCCATGGGAATGAGAGGATTAGGTAGCCCCAGCTGTATTATCGAGTTTGCGTGGATCCTCCCGCACAGTTTTAGCAGTATTTTCATAGCAAATTGAAGGGATGCCACTGAGGCTTGCAGATCTATGATGGCTAGGTTGTTACAGACTTCAGAGTTTCCGCTATCTCCTTTGTCCATACATTCCGGATCTTCAGAGCTTATATAGAGATTTGGGGAAGTTGATAGCCGTTCCTCTGACAAAACCACTGAGGAAATAGAGGGGGGGCGCATGGGAAAAGAGCCCGATAGATTTGATGTTGAATTGCCTGGTTGTCTTGGGCTAATAAGATCCCCAGCTTTTGCTGCCCCCCCTGAGCTGCGTTTATAGCCTGTGCCTCAATCACAAGTGGGCAATCGGTGGATACTGTAGGGGGATTATTTAATGGGGCCATTGATTTTTGAATTGATAAGCATAGATCTAAAAGGGAGTTATTATCAATATCATTAAAGTTAGTATTATCCAAGGAGATACTGTTGTTATGTTGGAATGGCGGTTGAGAATTACAGGCTTCCATTCCTGGTTTATCCCCAGCGATCGTTGCCTTGGTATGGATTTTCCCAAACATAGCTGGAATGGTCCCTTTAGTCGATCTACCCACCTCCTCTGTAGGATTGATATTCTTAT
The DNA here is from genome assembly GCF_040938575.1 of Ambystoma mexicanum. NCBI lineage: Eukaryota > Metazoa > Chordata > Amphibia > Caudata > Ambystomatidae > Ambystoma > Ambystoma mexicanum. The sequence goes on along the minus strand of NC_090934.1, from coordinate 731,097,402 downwards.
TAGCCTTCTGCGGTAGAAGGTCCCTAGGCCCTTCTTGGCCTTTACGTAGGTTATATCGAGTTTTGTTCTGCCTGGTTTTGGCCATGGGTTTTAATGGATTTTAATCACCCTTCTTTTTAGAAGAGGTGGTGATGGAGAAATAGGTACAGTCGTGTAGGTACTGTCTCGCTTTGGTTGTATCAGGTTCCACAATGTGTAAGAGCAGGAGTACACTGAGACACTGTTTTTATAGGTTTATAATATGAATAGCTCACCTCCTCAAATTCCAAGTTGAAAGTAGCGCCACAGCACCAAACAGCCACAAAACAGTCAGCGCCCTTCACCCCTGTCGGGCTTAACGCCGCAAGGGTAGCAGCCTCTGAGTTTTGATGGCGTCCCAGGTCACGTGATTGAGCACGTGGCAGATATGCCCGCCTCCTCCAGGAAGCGTAGGGATGCCGGCAAGAGCACAGTTGTAGCTCGCAGTGCCGGGTTTACAAGAACAATCCTTCACGTTAGACACAGCAACTTCCTTTGCAGTAATAGCACACGCCACTCGGGCAGCAGCCTCTGAGTTTTGATGGCGTCCCAGGTCACGTGATTGAGCACGTGGCAGATATGGCCCGCCTCCTCCAGGAAGCGTAGGGATGCCGGCAAGAGCACAGTTGTAGCTCGCAGTGCCGGGTTTACAAGAACAATCCTTCACGTTAGACACAGCAACTTCCTTTGCAGTAATAGCACACGCCGCTCGGGCAGCAGCCTCTGAGTTTTGATGGCGTCCCAGGTCACGTGATTGAGCACGTGGCAGATATGACCCGCCTCCTCCAGGAAGTGTAGGGATGCCGGCAAGAGCACAGTTGTAGCTCGCAGTGCCGGGTTTACAAGAACAATCCTTCACGTTAGACACAGCAACTTCCTTTGCAGTAATAGCACACGCCGCTCGGGCAGCAGCCTCTGAGTTTTGATGGCGTCCCAGGTCACGTGATTGAGCACGTGGCAGATATGGCCCGCCTCCTCCAGGAAGCGTAGGGATGCCGGCAAGAGCACAGTTGTAGCTCGCAGTGCCGGGTTTACAAGAACAATCCTTCACGTTAGACACAGCAACTTCCTTTGCAGTAATAGCACACGCCGCTCGGGCAGCAGCCTCTGAGTTTTGATGGCGTCCCAGGTCACGTGATTGAGCACGTGGCAGATATGGCCCGCCTCCTCCAGGAAGCGTAGGGATGCCGGCAAGAGCACAGTTGTAGCTCGCAGTGCCGGGTTTACAAGAACAATCCTTCACGTTAGACACAGCAACTTCCTTTGCGGTAATAGCACACCTTCCATGATATCAAAAGGATATCAACACATCATGCAAGTATAAGAAATCTAGTTTATAAACTGTACTATGCTAAAAGTCCTGCTTTAGTACTAGTCAATTTAAATAACATTCTTCTACATGGTACAGCAAAAGACCTCCTAGAAGACATCGACTATATCCAGACAAAATATTTTGGAAGTGAAACCCACTTACAAGATGAATTAGCTGTCAACCAACTTCGTAACAATTCTGCACATGGCAACCTTTCACTACAGACATACAAAAAAGAAATACTAAAATTTGAAAGTACTTCAGCTGAAGTACCAAACCACGTGTGTGTATGTTGCCGCAGAACTTTATATAAAAGTAGCACAAAAACTATAGACCTATCATACAAAATAGAAGACAATGAAGATTCTAAATGGTTTGAATTAGCTCTCTACCTTATAGCAGAAAACAAATACGAAATAACTGACCCCATGATACTTTGCAGTTACTGAACTACAAAACTTGACAACAACCAAACTCGTTCACGTGCTATCACAAATAACTTGGAATTGTATCCACTACCAAAACCCCTTCAACAACTTAATTTCTTTGAGAGCATCATAATTCAAACAGTGCACCCATTTCAAGCAATAATACTCCTTCAACCAAAAACTGCAAAATTACCTCCCTCTGAATTAGTGAAAGGTATTCGTGGAAAAGTAGTGTATTTACCATTAGATCTAAAAGAAAATGTGCACACTCTCGGAGTGCAACGTCCAATGCAGCAATCTTTAATTATCTTGGTAAATGGAGTACCTACAAAAGACAAAAAAAATTGGCAACAACTGGTAGATTTACATAAAGTTAGAGAAGCCCTACAATATCTTAAAGAGAACAATGAATATTACAAAGAAGTTAATATTGAAGAAAACTTGCAAGATACAAGTGAAATAATTGAACAGACACAAGAAGCTGGTCAATTAGAGCTCCTAGATCCTGCTACAATATCAAACACTTTAGACCATTATACAATTCATCCATTGCACTCCAATGACACCATAGAAGATGCACTGGAAACGTACCAAATGCGTCAAACAAAAGGATCACCAATCAGCATATGGGAAAAAAGTATAGAAGCACATGCTTTTCCTCTACTCTTTCCTACTGGCAAAGGAGGAAGATACGATGATAGACCTATTCAAATATCAGCATCAGAATATCGCTCATTACAAATGTATTCTGAAGAACCCAGATTTCAACAAAATGTGGAATACATATTCCACCTACTCTTTGAAAGTGAACTAGCAACTTTATGTTACGGAGTAGCACACATATTAAAATCAGGATCACACTTTCAAAATATGACAGCTACACAATTATTACAAAAAGTTCAACAAAAAGATGAGGTTTTACAAGCAAATCTTACAAATCTATTAGCAAATATGCGTGGTACTAAAGAGTACTGGTTTCAACGTCATGGAGAAGTACGCTGTATGATCAGAAACCTTGGCCCACCCACTTGGTTTGTTACATTAAGTTGCGCAGAATATGCATGGGAAGATTTACATGCTTTCCTACGCATATCAAACGAAAACAAAACAAACATAGATATACGAACACCTGGAGAACTTTGTTCACAGGATCCTGTTAATGTTTCACGATATTTTCAACATCGCTTCATTGCTATGCTACATTTTATTTGTAACAAAACTGTTCCTCCCCTTGGAGAAGTGCAACACTTCTTTTGGAGAAAAGAATACCAAGCCAGAGGAGCACCACATATCCACATGCTTTTATGGATTAAAGATGCTCCTAAATTTGGTCAAGACAGTGATGCCACTGTTTTACAGTTTATTGAAAAATATGTCACTTGTGAAATTCCATCAGAATCCACAAATAGTGATCTTCATGCAAAAATTTTACAATTCCAAAGACACAAATGTGGCAAATATTGTCGTCGCAAATACAAAAACAAAGGGAAATACTACACCAAATGCCGATTTGGTTTCCCTAGACCACAAATACAGGGAAATCACAAATACAGGTCAAGTGAACAACCTCATGTCTTCAGTTAGACATAGTGTTAAAGGTAAGTCACCTAAAAATACATATTGCATAAAAAGAAAAGAAGAAGAAAAATATATCAATGATTACAATGCAATCATTGCCTACTTATGGAATGCAAACATAGACGTGCAGTACATTGCAGACAATTCTACTGCAATTGCACGATATGTCACAGCATACTTAACCAAACCAGAAAAGACAGAGTTCTAAGACCTCTGGAATGACCTGTCATCAGATAAAACAGTGTCTCAGAAATTATACAGCTTGGGCATAAAAATGCTGTCCCATAGAGAATGTGAATCCTATGACGCAGCTGATTGATTAACTGGTACTGCATTGTATGGTAAATCTGCAAATATAGTATGGCTAAGTCTTGGTCCAGCTAAATCTAGAAAAAGAGTTCTAAAATCATACGAAGATATAGAAACAATAGCCAAACATGATCCCAACAGCCAAGACATTTTAAAAAACAATTTATTGGACACATACTACCCAAAAATGAGTACCACTTTGGAAACCATGAGTCTATACCACATAGCCCAAAACTACACATACAAAAATAATATAAAACCTGATGAACAAAACCGTAAATACAAAGTGACAAACTGTGAAGGCAGCTTAGTAAAACTCACCAAACCAAATTTAATTAATCATATCAAATTGTCATTAAAGACTCCTCAACATAAAGAAGTATATTACATGTCCCTGCTACAACTCTTTAAACCATGGAGAAAAGAAGAAGAAATACTAGATAACTATGACTCATATGAAGACGCTTTCAAAGCAAATGAAAGCAGTATAACTGATGTAAACTTTGCACAGTACAAAACAATGTTGCACAATGAACAGCAACACGAAGAAGAACTCCAGGCCCAACTAGATAAGGACACTCCTGACAGTAGTCAACCATCTGTCACAGGAAGCCAAGAACCACTGGGAGACCCACTAATAACAAATGAGGCAGAATTAGCTATGATAGAAGTACAAAACACCATGTGTCAGTATGAAGATAAAGAAGACTTAACTATACTAGAATCAAAGCTAAACAATGAGCAATGTAGCATTTTTCAAGAAGTAACAAAAGAAATTGCACATGGTGTACAACATGAAAACAAAGAATGCACCTGTCAAAATTACAAACCTATACTATTGTATGTCAGTGGTGAAGCTGGTTCTGGCAAAACATTCCTAATCAAAATCATCAGTAAGTTCCTTCAAAAATTCACAAACAACAAACTGTCAGCTATTGTCACTGCCCCCACAGGTTTAGCTGCCTACAACATAGGTGGTGTCACTTTACACCGATTACTACTCCTGCCAGTAGAACACCAAAACAAATTAGATTGTTACAAACTTTCTGCAGAATCTGCAATGGAACTACGCAGAGTATTAAAACAAATGAAAATGCTACTAATAGATGAAGTGAGCATGGTGTCCAACCTAATGTTGGCTTTGATTCACCTCAGATTACAGGAAGTACTCAAAAGAAACTATGAAGAGCTCTTTGCAGGAAAACACATTATTGTTTTCGGAGATCTTCTTCAATTGACACCTGTAAAAGGTGAGCCTATTTTTAAAACATTAGGACACAAACTCTGTCGTAAAACTGTTGGCAGCATTGGAAATGTCAACCTTTGGCAACATTTCCAATACAGAGAATTAACACAAAACATGCGCCAATCTGCAGATCTCACTTATGCCAACATCTTAAAACGTATCAGAGTTGGTATACTTTCTAGAGAAGCAGAAGCAATATTGAAAACCCGGCACATTCATGCACTTTATGGTGATAATACATGTGCTACAGATGTTATGGAATAATTAGCCCACAACAATGTCAATTGTATGGCCTTAATGCCAACTCTTGCAAGCTATTTCAAATTCAATGAAATCATGTTAAGTAAGGAAATGCAACCAATAATGGAAATTAGCACCACAGACAAACTAGATGTACATGGAATGACACTACCCATGTGTGACCAAGCCACAGCATGACTAAACAGTTTAGAAAAATCAATCTCAAACACAGCAGGCTTGGAAAAGATATTAGAATTATCCCTAAACTGCAGAGTAATGCTGAAACGTAACCTTGACGTAGACCAAGGACTAGTTAATGGAGCACTGGGTACAGTTGTTGGCTTTCAAACATACCCACGTGACAACGAAATTCAGTTTGTCAATATTCTCTTTGACAAACTTTCAGAAGTTAAAAGAATAGGACGCTCAACAGCTCGATTCCTTCTCTTCAAAGACATGTATGTACGCAGAGGGCAATTTTCTCTAACTCTTGCATACGCAGTCACCATTCATAAGTCACAAGGTCTTACCTTAGACAAAGCAATGATAGACATTGGTAACACAATCTTTAAAGAAGGCATGAGCTACGTAGCACTATCACGCTTACGTACACTTGACGGTCTATTTCTAATCAACTTTGATGCAAGTAAAATAAACGCTGATATTCCTTGCATTTTAGAATACAATAGACTTCGTTCACTATACACCCCCCATCTACAAACATATCCTGTTCCACAAAAAGGAAAATGTTTTAAAAGAAAACTAAATCAAACAGAAATGCAACAGGATGTCACTGCAAATCCTCCAAAAAGAGTAAAAGAAACTAAAACTTCATCAAGTACCACAATCAAAAAAGAATCAATTAGGGAAAGTAAACCAGGTACTTCTTCAAAGAAGGAAAACAAACTCCAAAAAAAGCAGTCAGATACAGAACTACATGGTCCATTTAAACTCTCAAATATAGTTGGTGTAAGTTGCTACGCAAATGTAGCAATGAATATTCTATTTCAATTACCACCAATTGTTGAGAACATTTACTTACACAGTGCAGACCCATTGTGTTTGCAAATGTTAGTACTTCACAGAAATGCAGCAAACAATCCTGACAACACGTATAGTGTTTATGGAATAAGACAACAATTGGACTACTGTGCTGGAATGGTGAAATTCACTATAAACTCACAGGAAGATCCACAAGATTTTCTAATGTACTTACTACAAGTACTGGAAAACAAAAACATACCTATAAATGAAATCTTCCAGATTTCATACATGTGGAAACATACATGCACTCTCTGCAACAATGTGACACAAGAACAAATCCCCAATTAGCGCTTTGTGTATATATCAATACCTAATTGTGAATCAGTTCCATTTCAGCAACTTGTACAAAATGCAAACCACGGTAGATTATGTTCCACCTGCAATTCAGATAATCGCTCCATGTTAGTAATACAAACACATAGTAAATACGTAATACTAATGCTTCTACGTTACAATGTAGATGGTACCAAAAACAACTGCAAGCTGACTGGATTCACACATGGTCAAATATCACTTGGTAGGAAAACCTTCACAACAATAGGTATCATCTACCACGCAGGAGCCACAACCAACTCAGGACACTACACTGCATATATAAAAAAGAAATGTGGATGGTTTGAATGTAATGATAGTACCATTACTCTAAAGCAGAGATTACCAGCAAATCTTACAAATGCTTATTTAATATTCTTAAAACCAAAATTTGATAACTAAACTGTACTTAAACCTTAAGTACACGTGTAGTAAAAAAACTATAAACTGTCACAATATTCCAAAAGCTATCTAACTGCCCAAAGATGCTACAACAACTAAACAGATAAATTAGGACTACTCAAATAAATCAAAAAATAGACAGTTAAAATACGCCAATTGGTATCTAACCGTCCCAAAATTTAGAAATATTCAAACAGATAAATCAATACCACGAAATTATATAAAAAAATAAACAGTTAGAACACGCCTACTGGTATCTAACTGCTCCAAAACTGTACAATATCCAAACAAATACCTAATATCTTACTGTTCCCAAAAACTGGAACAATCCAATGTATAAAGCATTAGCCAGAAACAACAAGTAAACACTGAAAACAAACAAACAAATAAACTGTAGCATAACAGAAAAAGTTTTTTTTTAATCCAACATGGATTTTTTTTCTCCCATAGACCCAATGATTTTAGCAACAAACACAGAAACTGAGCAAATTGCACAGTACTCTCGTATGTCATCGACTAAATATGAGGGTAAAAAAAAAAGAAAAAATGTTGATTGTACAATGTAATAACTCTTTATAAAATACTAATACTAACATGCTATTTTCTTTTATCACAGAAATGAACAAGAAAAACATGTACTCCCGTTACTAAACCAAATAGTAAGTATAACATCATAAATACAACCATTGCAGCATATCACACCCATACTTGCTTATAACATTGTTCCTTATAAAAGTGTTTTTGACCCAAAGGTATAAGCCACTCTGAGTGTGATATGCTGCGGTGCTTCTGGCCAGGGCATACACTCTTGGGTGCATGGCATATGACTGTGATATGCTGCAGAGCTTCTGGCCAGGGCATAGACTCTTGGGTGCATGGCATATGACTATGTCACACCCATAGATTCAAGCATTGCAACCATTTTAATGTCCGCGGACACAAGGAAGGTCCTAGAACACATTCAACTTGCCAGAGGACAATACGGACAGCGTCCTCAAGACACCCCCATTGTCTTTGTGTACGAACATTTCAGGACACCGCGAGTGTTCTTAGAACACTTTCAGCTTGCCAACGAACAATACACACAACGTCTCCAGGACACCCCCTGCTAATATTCCAAGATCCCACAAGTGTTCTTAGAACACTTTCAACTTCACACCGAACCCATTATGTTTATTTACGAACATTCCAGAACAGCCATGTTGTCCGCAGACAAATCGAACATAACAAAAGCGTCTAGCACATAAAAAAAAATACAACATTGAACCTATCTCATACTCCCCCACCCTCCCCAAACACTCTTACACACCAACACACGCCACTAAATACAATTTTTAATTCAAGTTTCACCGCGCTGTCCGTGGTCGTCAGCGAATGCAAGATGGCGGGCGCGACAGAAACCCTGACGCGCATCACGCACCACACCGCCCAATCAGCGAACACGTTGCATGTCCGCGGACATGACGCAAGCCCATGGGCCAATCGGGGTGCTGTCCGCGGAGTGAACAGGGAAGTCCGTCCGCGAAGCGAACACAGATATCACTAATTTTTTTGCCTTACATTTTGGTCATTTTTAAAAAATCTACTGGACGGATTTACACCAAATTTCCAAAAGCACGCTTTCTGGACCAAGCCGCCGCTCCTGCCGCAAATTTGGTGTAAATCCATCCAGCGGTTCGGGCTGTAGCCGTGTGCAAAGTTTTTTCCCATTATGTCTATAGGAAAAAACAAAAGTTTTAGGACCCCCCTATAACTTTGCCCCCCCCCCGGACCAAACCTCTCCAAACTTTGCAGAAATTCAGAGTGGGCCATGTACTTTTTTTGCAAAGTTTGGTGAGGATTCGTCCAGAGGGAGCGAAGTTATAAACCACCAAAAAAATGCTCTTCCTATGGAAACTACCGTGTCCATGTAATAATGGGTTGGGTTGGGGTAATAATAATATAAGGGCATTGGGTGGGGGGTTGCGGTGGTGGATTTGGTGGGGGTTGCGGGGGGTTTCCCCCACATATATATCCTAATTGACCGTTTATAGTTGGTCAATTGTGCAGAAGTCAATTGTCATTCGGACAATTGTAATACGAACAATTCGTATAGAAACGTTTTCTGGGCATCCAGTGAACATCTTCTCACAGAAAATGCCACCAGGGGGTAACATTACCCCAAATATACACCCTCAGTAAAATTAAACACTCGTCCCCAAATATTCTTGGATTGAAGTTTATATTCGTAAATGACACCCCTCCTACAATATTTAGGGAAAGTGTTTTAGGGGTCAGGAAAAGAAATGTGTCTCCTTGCTGACATTTTGCAGGTCACATATTCACAATGAATCCTTTCTCTGCTGTCAATGTAATGGAAAGAGTTCCAGATTTCCAAAGCTCTACCAAACAGTATTAGTGTTTTAGCTATTTTATAGTGGAAGTGTGCCCCTGCGTTGTGATAGGTACCGTTATACTGGTTATCACTTGTATTGGTGTGAGCTTTATTGCTGTCTTTTAGGTGTGGAATGTGTTTTTATTTGTTTTTTGGTAACGGTTCAGTGAGAAGCTTTTGTTGTGTTGATGAAAGATAATGGGTGCAGGATCAGTTAAAGTAACAGCTGGGTTCTATGTATTTTGAAACATGCAAAGAGAAGCATTGTATGTCTTACGATTGTCATTAAGACTTGGATTCATTGTTCTTAGGAATTTGAAGCTTTTCTGCATTTGGAAGAGGTCATTTAAGGTCCTGAAGAAATCTCAGTTATAACCGACATTTACAATTTTCGAAATTTGATTGTGGTGGCTGAAACTATTTTAAAAAGTCAAATGGCTTCCATGTTCACAAGTGATCATTGATGTCATCAGAGGGATAAGGCACCGTCTACATCGCCATGATGGTCTGTCTGGGTGAGACTTCAGACAGGGCCTTCTCTTCAATAGGCCCAATGCTGAACATTTCCTCTGTTCTCAGGTAGATTTATGGAGAGTCTACATATTGTCATGTTGGCACGCAGCAGTATCCAGCTGTGAGACAACGGGAATAAATGAATGCAGGATCCACGGACTGAGAGCTGCTTTGTTTATTTCTTGCGCGCAAATTATGCCGACAAGCATCTAGCCTGCAGCGCATGCGCTACAATCCAGGCCTCCTATAGGCCATCAGCATTTCTGACGTCGGGACCCTACCTTCATTAACGTCTTCCCTCTCTGACAAATTAACAAAATGTTCACTCACAGTTCTATGGTCACATCTCTTCAATGAGACGTAGTGGACACTGCTGGTCTTGCTTCAACTTCTTGTTCCCCTCCATCACCCCCTGGCACAGGCACTTCGCTTTCTTCCTCCTCATTGTGCTGCTCACCTTCTTTGAACAACTTGAAGTGCCATGCGTTTCGCGTGATGACTTTGTGTGGAGATCTGGCAGTGATCATTGGACCTTTAACATGAGTGATTGGCAGAGGCGCGGGATCAAAGTCACAGGGAGCACTAACATACCATCTTCACAAAGTTAGCTCTGGTGTTACACACGGTAATGCATGTATCAGGCAAATGAAATGTCTTGTGAACTTTTTGGGCAATATAGATTCTTATTATGAGATGTAACCGAGTTCAACATGTTATTATAATGGTCTCATTTTTTACTTGTTGCCTTCTCTATATGTTCTGGGCAACATTCTTGAATGCTTTTGCATTTATCGATGCCTTTTGCTTATAACTATTTGTATGCACTACTCATGTTTTCTTCCCCTGAATTTCTAATTGGATTTAATATATTTAAAACTGCGACTTGTTACTCTTCCCCCTTTGCTCCTGGGTTATGCTTGACTGTTTTCATGATATACAAAATGTATGCACCAACTTAACATTATGAATGTATAAAACCTTGATAACTCATTTCCGATGCACATATGTAATGATTTTAAATTAATTTGGGTTATGTCACATGAGGTCGAAACACGTGGGATATAGTCAACATATGAAACTGATCATAAATTGAACTTTGTAATTGCGCAGTGTGGTTGTATCACTTCTTGTAGTTCATTTCTCAGTTTGTCTTGACTTGATTTTAACTGGCCATCTCTGATTAATCAGTACTCTTAAGTGTAATTACCTGACTAGGTTGGGATTTGGGTGCTGCCTGTCTAGCCGATTCTTACTGCAGCATTGTATATTTTTCTGAGCATCAGTGATAAAATAACCATGATAAATGTTATTGCTTCGACTGGCATTTTGCTGCAACCAGGCTAGGTATGCCTAAATGTGGCCTGCCATGCTTTGCTGTAATATGTTTTATTACGTGTCTAGACGGGTCTACATTGTGCAGCCAGTTGGACATGTCTTCATTGTGGCAAGGCATTTTTAATACCAACGCATTATACTAATTAAAGCAATAATGTTCCTGTGCACTGTTGGTGACTTGCATGTATTGGATTTTCGGATCGGTGTTATCCTTTTCTCAGAAAGTGTGCTGTATAATGCATTGAAACACATATTTATATCTTTCTCCTAGTGTAGTGTGCGACATACCCCTGAAGCAGCATGTTCGTGCATTGTGCGCAAGCGTGGTAATATAGGCCAGCCCAGAGAGTGGTGCAACTCATGTTTTGTTGCTGAGTTGGGGGCGGGGGGCCTCAGCATGGCTCGCATGCAGGGGCCCACATTGTGTGTCACGCCACTGCTGCCGAATAGAGCTAGCTCAAAGTGATCCATGGAGATTGAATTCTGGGCGGTGAGGAACAGGCAGGTGGTTAGGATGGCCATAGCAATTAAATAGCCAAACACCATCCACAAGCTGTGTGTCTCATCTCACATCTGTTCCCCCTCCTATCGCAATGCAAAGGTATAGGTAGAGCTAAAGCACCAGTGAATAGCCAAAAGTAAATGTCCACTTAGATTTTACAATGTGGGAAACCCAAGAAGGATCGACGTCCTATCCATTGGTTCCTGAATAACACAAAACTTGACGTTATTCATGAATATTCCAACTCTTACAGTGTATGGACAAAAGGTTGTGCCTATAATATTATACGGAGCAGAGACACATTGTTGACTCCAGAGGCTTTTTGGCTCAAGATAGAGGGTCGATTTTGGAAGCGGTGTGCTATCTTTACCAGCGAGTCAACCCGTGGCCATCATTAGGCACGAACTGGGGTTGGTATCACTTTATGGAGCCTATGTCTGGAAGGTTTGCTCCCTATATTGGAAATGTCTATTGCCAAATCAAAACGAATCAGTGCTATAGATCTTACCTCACTATGTGCAGTCAGCGAGTCATACGTTCCTCATCACCTGGAAAAATGAAATAACAACTAGGTTAGAGTCTGCAGGCATTTCCATGGACCTTTATTGTCCAACCCTGTGCGAGCTAAACAAAAGATGTGGCAGCAGGACTGGACTAATACTCGGCAGGCATGCCTCACATATATAGATTTAAAAAATAATCCGTTTCTGCACAAAAGATTTCAGACCCCAGAATCTTATTTTATTAAATGTCCAGCTCCCTTTCACAGACATGCCTTTCTGCGGTTCAGACTGAATCTATGGCTGACCAACAAGGTGTTAGCCAGGCGCAAAATAATTCATCAAGCAGCTAATATATGTCGTTTTTGTCATGCGAATGGTCAAGCTGAAACTCTAAGGCATTTGCTAATAGATTGTCCTAGTCTAGGCTCTGCACGTAATATGTATTTGAATACGTATGTATAAAAAAAGGAAAACATTGAAAAGTTGATACTCAATTCAACTATAACAAAAAAAACAAAATAAATGTCCACTTCATGTGTGATCTACCGTCTTTGCTTTCCTGATACTCAATAGTTTTCTTGATGTATGAAATGAATGTTGTATTTACATGCCATAGGATTGACACACATTTTAATTCCCTTAATCCCCATTTTCTATACCTTCGTTTTTCAAGGACTAATGCTAGATTGGTCTCTCTTCAAATGCGTTTCACTGGGGTTTGAGATGCCTTGATTTTATGCATTTTCTTCTCAAGAAGCAAGGGTTATCACTCCTCAGTACCAGTTAAACATATTAGCTACTAATCTTTAAAAAAATATATACATTTGTAAAAATGCAATGCCAAAATGAATGTTCGAGAACGCCAAAAAAACGCGCGCAACCTATTTAGGCTCATCCTGAAAGTGGGAGGGTATAAACAATTGAAGTCAACACAGTGCTGCTTCCCGACATGGTACCACACATCGCACTACTGAAACTAAAGGCACATTTTGAACGAGGGTTAACATGAGGTCACTGCTAAATGCAAAGAAGTACATATCAGTCAATATAGCTCAACAACTGAGAGAAGAAACAGCCAGGAAAATGGCGATGAACATAAAAAGCAGATGCTGCGCTAAACCGGATTAATTTACGGCGGCCCGTGCGCTCCATACACACTGCTACCATTTTACTCGCTGTCACAAGGGGACAATCGCGTGTGCAGACATGCTCAAAAGTCGACCCTCGCCTGAGCGTGCCGTCGCCCAAAATCACCAGATGGCCGGCAAAAAGAGCACTTAATCAACTTATTCCACAATAGTTCCCCATTTCTTCACCTGCCCAGCAGAAATTGGATTAGTTATGAATCGTGTGACTTGACAGGTGGCAGGCGGAGGACAGCAAGCGTGGGCCATGCGCCACTGAAATGCGTCTCATGCCTGGCTCTCTATGCTATAGCCTGAGAGGTCATGCAAGGTTGTATGCCACCTATCCTACAGCAGGGTGAGGTTTTATATCGTAAGGACCAAAGGGGTGCTCTTCTGCGGGTGATGGCCAGGGGTGGGCTGGAACCCAGAAGCGGCCCTGGAATTCTTTTTCAAAATGGCCCCACATTACTTTTTCAGCAAGTCCAATCATTTTCCAATGAGAGAAAAACGTTTGGGAATAAATTAGGATACGCACAAAAGAGGCGCCGCGTCCAGAGGTCTACCGGGAAATCTTCCGAGTTCCCTATAGGCCAGTTCACCCCCGGTGACGGCGCAAGCAGGTGCCTAGATTTGCCTCTTTCTAGAACCGACCCTGGTGACAGCTTGAATTTTAATGCACACATCATTTTTACATCATGCTTTGTTTTCTTTTGCCTAGAAATACACTGCAGCCTATTCTACCATGCAATTTGTTTCAGATGTATGTTAATGTGAAAGGTATTTGTACCGTGGAGCGTCACCACCGGAGTGGCCCCAGGAGCTCTGGCGGATCTGAAAAGGAGGGTGTGAAAAAAAGTCGGGTATGGGTGGGTTAGCAGGGCTTAGTGGAAATAGGAAAGTGAGAGTTGTGATGTCCTGTTGGCAGCTTCAGTTCGGTTTGCACCGTACTCTGAGCTTAAGTGCAGTTTTCGTGTTGGTGCGAATTCCCATAGGCTGTTGTGCCGGGTTATGTGTTGTTAGTCTGTTGTTGCAATGTGGTGAAGTACTTGCTGATTGCTGAGCAGAGAGATGGATGTGTGAGTTTCTGTATGAAAAGTATATGCGGAAAGTTCAAGTTTCAGAGTTGGGTTAGCAGGTTTCCTTACCTCTTTGTCTTTGATAGTGGGAGAAAAGGCCTTATGTCTAACACAGAAGCCCAATGCACCTTTTATAATACTTTCACTTCGAGTACATTCTTAAAAGTCATAAAATAGTGTATTCCTGATAGGCCAGCAGTACGGCAGTGGGGTAGGTATCCGCGGATAAGCAGAATAGTTCAAGCGTGTGTAACATTCCATTAGGTTTGCATCACGTTCTATGAGCGAATATCCGGCTGACCTTACACCACAGCGAGATTCATCTCTGACCACAATATGGTAGTGAAGATCCACCCTAATCAATCTCACGCCCCCCTCTCTCTCTCCCTCTCTCTCTCTCTTTCTCCCCCCCTCTCCCTGTCTGCTCTTTCTCTCTCCCCCCACCCCCCTCTCCCTGTCTCTCTCTCTCTTTCTCTCACCCCCACCCCCTCCCTCTCTCCCTCTCTCTCTCTCTTTCTCCCCCCTCTCCCTGTCTGCTCTCTTTCTCTCTCCCCCCACCCCCCTCTCCCTGTCTCTCTCTCTCTTTCTCTCACCCCCACCCCCTCCCTCTCTCCCTGTCTCTCTCTCTTTCTTTCTCTCCCCCTCTCTCTCCCTGTCTCTCTCTCTCTCTCTTTCTGTCCCCACCCTCTCTCTCTCCCCCTCTCCCTCTCTCTTTCTCTCCCCCTCTCTCTCCCCCTCTCTCTTTCTCTCCCCCACCCCTCTCTCTGCCTCTCTCTCTCTCTTTCTCTCCCCCCTCTCTCTTCCTCTCTCTCTCTTTCTCTCCCCCACCCCCTCTCTCTCTCCCTGTCTCTCTCTCTTTCTTTCTCTGCCCCTCCCCCTTCTATTTTGGAGCTCCTGTAACTGCCTGCACCTGAAAATCCAATGCTTTTTTCTCGTCGCCGATTTGTTTCTCCTACAAAACCTTTCCCATTCAGAAAAGTGAGCTGATCTTAACAGGGGACAGTAGATTATGTAAAGCTAAAAAAATGGGAGTGCTTAGTTGCCAATTCTTTATATTCAAGCAGGCGCGCGTTTTCTTCCACCAGTAAAAGATGATCACTTGTAATTGCACACTGTTTTCACTTGTTTTAAGTTATCATTTTCGAACGCATCCTTTTGTACCTGTGTGTAAAGGGCTATGGGTGATATTCAAATCCATGTTCTTGTTGTCAGCAGTCATCATATCGCTGGCATCATACTAACTTGAGAAATGTCAGTAGCAGGCAATAGTTGAGCACTTTGTTATAGCCGTATTGCTCAGGGGAAGGTCTGCGTGTGTTATTGACCTATATCTGAGTTATGGGCAGCAGTGCAGTGTAAGGCGCATAACAAGGGTCAGTGACTACAACACCTGTTACATCTGTCCCCCACAATCCACACAGGACTGTAACACAATTATGTTATGGTAAGATCACAAACACGGTTAAAAATAAAAGAGTTGGAGAAGGTACTTGGAACCTTGGAGGGAGGATTATCAAGGTGGAATGTTGGCTAAGAGAGAGAAGGCGAGAATTGATACATAAAGAAGCAGCAGGCCTTATAATTAAGGGTTGTAACATGGCGCTGTGGCCAGAACTGTAAATGATGGGCTGAGAAGCCTGATTCATGGACCTGATCTGAAGGCAAGCACGCATAAGGTATTAGATAACTAACAACCACGACCCTGACAACACCTTCAATACATGCCCCACCAACATAAACACATGGATGGCAAACAATAATAATATCTAGTTTTATATAGCGCTACAAGCCTGCAGGAATCTGAGCGCTGAGATAACAGTTGATATTATTATCCACAGCGTGGTATTGAATGGTACTCAATTTATCAACCTCGGAAGGATGAAAGGTTGAGTTGGCCCTGCCAGGATTCAAACCTGCATCAGCAGGCTGCACACAGATGTCAAAAATGGGCGCTCAGCTCGTTGCGCTATCTGACTGGCTAACATAAAAATCTCAAACTTAACCTAACCCAACAGAAATACTGATCCCCCATGAGAAAGACAGTCCAACAGAGAGACTCCTCAACTGGCCCCTGAGCATGGCAATCCAACCCGAGACATCAACAATGATATCAAATCTGGTAATCCTCATGGACAACTGTCTCACCTTGGAGCCACAAGTCAACGTAATAGCAAAAGAAGGTTTCTACCTCCTCCGATTAATAAGAGGGATCCTCCCCTACCTCAATTTCACACAGAGAACTCTTGCAATCATCTCCTTGGTGTTATCTCGGATAGACTATGCAAATAGTCTCTACATAGGAATGCCCGAACACATGACCAAAAAGCTACAACGCATCCAAAATACTCATAAGACTAAAGGGAAGAGACCACATCACAGCCACCCCAAGAATGCTACATTGGCTACTAATGAAGATAAATCATTACATGGACAAGAAGATGAATTCATCCAAGCAAAAATCAACCAATACCAACTGAGAAGAAACTTAAGATCTAGAAGCGACTTCCAAATGGAAGCAAGACACTATGAGACACAAAACCTCGGAGGAATCACATTTTCCTATGTAATAGCCAAACTATGTAACTCGATTATGCAGGAAATAAGAACAACGGAAGACCACCCAACTTTCAGGAAACAACTAAAATCATGGCTATTCAACTCTCTGAGAAAAACATAGACCATACAACAGCCACACCGAAGAGCGGTCTGCCCACCCCGTACAATGACTGCTGCTACAAACAATAAGCTGGAAAAAAGGGATAAATATAGAATAAAAAAGAACACAGCTATGAATACCCAGAGGTCACCCAAAACCCACTAACCACTTCTCCCTTCCACACAACCCACACTTCCCACCTACAACACATGCCCAGAGAGCTAGGAAATCAACCCACCAAAACATGTTTGTGCAGTACATCACTCTCTACCCAATCTACAAAAACAACAAACTCTCACAACACACAACCCAAGCACTGGACACCTCCCTTATGGACACAACAAGCTCAGTGCACAAAACAAAACACACCCAGTAGCCTCACACGCACCAGTTCCTCCTAGTTCTACATGCATCAACAGATGAGCACGACATCTATCCTATCCCTCTCTGCTCACTACCCAACCCAACCCACTTTTCCTTACAGACCTACGTGATCACTTCGGGACCTTAAAAATGGCAGCGGTGCCTGGTATAAATAACATAATATAAGGATGACTCTGGGCCCATAAACCCTGATTTTGTCCCATGGTTCTCAGTGATAACCCTATTAGCACCTGGCCATTGGCCTAGTTGTACAACTGTTACCCTTAGTTTCATACGTTCTTGTAACATTTGGTGAGAAAAGGAGAATCTTTCAGGGTAAACAAAAAATAAACCATTCAAAGATGGTTCATAAGGAAAAAGTATTTCGAGGAAGGAGAAAGGCAGTACTTTTTTTTAGCCCAATGACAACCAAAAGAGTGAAACGCTGGAGCTAAGTAGCCTGCAGGACGAGAATATAAGAATCAGGTAAATCAGGTTATTGGGAGTTGGAGCCAGAGGCGCCCAGAGTGCCTTGACAAACCTGACAACCATCAGGATCCATGGAATGTTGGGCCACAAAAGGGTCTATTGCCAAAAGCCCTGGATCCTGATTGGCTGGTAAATCCTCACCTTCAGACTCTAGGTACTAACATTGGTGAAGGCCCTCTGCAGACTCTTTTATTGCATTAGCCTGCCCACATTCTAATGTTATAATGTACCAGTACAACCATTTTAAAATAAATTGGGCACAGCTCCAAACTGCAAAAGTTGAATGACAAACTACGCTGGTCGATGCCGAGTAAGATCGTTGTGTACATTTTAATTTCTGAGGTTTTTTTCTCCGGTCGTGCTTAATTTCACAAAAGATATTGCAGGCCCGAAGAATAGACTGGTACCCCTCAAAGCCATACCACACATAACATTTCGCATATCAGGCTCACTTATTTGATCACATTACCTTTGTTCAGATAACCCACCACTTTCTCTTCTGTAAGCGAGGTGCAGTCTTCAATACAGCACGTTTAACCCACAATAGGTGACGCACAAACCATGTTTCAGTTTGGGCTTGATAAACCCACTAAGAATACCTTGCCCTTTAAAGATGTGTCCATTGCTTTATGGTAGTCACAATTTAGCATCTTAAGGCTCCTAATCAGTCAGAAGAAAAGCACGTTTTCAAGATCAGAAAATGGTTGGAAGTGTAACTGGAAACTACGAGCAAAAGCTTTCACTCTCTCATGCCAAGATTTTTAGGGCATGATTTGCTTCATTTTCTGCCAATATACAATTATGTGCTGGTTGCCTCCCCAGCTAAAACACTAGCCCCCTCCTGAACTGCAGGCGCACCCAGCCTTGTCATCTTTGCTCGTATTTCTATTGATATTGATATTATATTTATATCACGCTCGTACACATGTGTTTCAGAGCGAGACAAGGCAAGCGAGGGGAACAACGGAGAACAAAAACAACGATCTTACTAGGCCCAGTGACATCGAGAAAGCGCAAGTGCATGGGAGAGGGAAAGGGGAGG
This sequence comes from Ambystoma mexicanum, assembly GCF_040938575.1. Taxonomy (NCBI): domain Eukaryota; kingdom Metazoa; phylum Chordata; class Amphibia; order Caudata; family Ambystomatidae; genus Ambystoma; species Ambystoma mexicanum. The sequence continues at coordinate 731,078,533 of NC_090934.1, read as the reverse complement.
AGTGCATGGAAAGGGAAGAGAAGTGGAAAGTGCTGAGCAGAGAAAAAAAGATTAATAATAAATAAATAAATAAATAATCAGAAGCAACAACCAGTGGTAGTGCAGCCAGCAAGTGGCAAGTGCTGGGTTTAAGGCAACAGAAAGGGCGTGTCTGGAAAGTGCAGGAAAAAAACGCGGGGGGCTGTATGGTTACAGATACAGACCCAAGTGCAAGGGATTGCCAGGAGGCAGTGCGGGTGGATGGCAGGCTGACCAGGTACCTGGTCCCGGAAGTTAGAGGTTAGGCCAGGTGCACGGTGCAGAGAGAGAGAGCAGATCCGCAGGGGAGAGGAGGAGCAAAGAGGAAGGTCTTGAGGTGCTTTCGGAACTGGTGATGGTTCTCCTCAAGTTTCAGAGTGGCAGGGAGGCTGTTCCAGAGGAAGGTCCCAGCCGAAGACAAAGATCTACCCCCAGCTTGTTTCTTTGAAAAACGACTGACCCTGAGGGAGTTAGAGGTAGATGAGCGAAGAGCTTGAGAGTGGAGATATTTACAGAGGGACAGCTGAAGGTATTTTGGACCCAGGCCCCGGAAAGCCTGGTGGACAATGCAAAGGATTTTGAATGTAATCCTTGCATCCACTGGAAGCCAGTGGAGAGATTTCAGGGCTGGAGACATACGATCCCAGGGCTTGAGGCCAAGGACAAATCTTGCAGTCCTGTTCTGGATGAGTTGCAAAGGGCGGAGAGTAGAGGCAGGTAGATTTAGAAAGAGGCTGTTACAAAAGTCCAACCTAGAGAGAACCAGGGTTCGGGAGACAGTGAGCTTCTGGGGTAAGGAGAGAAAAGACAGAGTACCTCTGAGGAGGTGCAGTAGGAAGTTTGACTTTTTAGAGACATCCGAGACGTGGACAGTGAAGGAAAGCATGGAATCAAAGATGATCCAGAGGTTCTTAGTCTCGCAGGTGGGGGTAGGAGGAGGGCCAAGGGAGGCGGGCCAGAGAGTGAGAGGAAAGGAGGGTGAAAGTGTGCTGAAGAGGAGGATCTCCATCTTGCTGGTATTCAGGCAGAGATCATTGGCAGCACAGCAGTCCTGAATGGCAGATAGGAATTCAGAGATGAGAGGAGAGGAGGTGGACGAGGGAAGCCTGAAAATGAGTTGAGTGTCATCAGCATAGCACTGGAAATTGGAGCAGAAAATGGCAATGCAGTGGGCGAGAGTTGTCAGGTATTGGTTGAAGAGCCAGGGTGAGAGGTTAGACCCCGGGGAACACCGCAGGTAGAATCGGAGATAGATGAAAGAAAGGACCCACGTTGGACCTGGGACGGTCGTTCAGAGAAGAAAGAGGTCAGCCAGGCCAGGGCCTGATCGGTGATACCCAGGTTGTCACGGAGACGGTTGAGCAGGATGGTATGGTTGACCATGTCAAAGGCAGAAGAGAGATCTAGAAGGATGAGGACAGAGAGAATGTTAGAGTCAAGGTTGGGGAGCAGATCTTCACGGATATTCAGGAGAGCAGTTTCCTTGCTTCTGGCAGCTCTAAAGCCAGACTGATGATCGTGGAGACAGCCAACAGAATCAGCGTGGTGGTTAAGCTGCAAGATGGCCAGATTTTCCAGAGGTTTGCCCAAAAAATTAGTAATGGAAATTGGGCGATAGTTAGCCAGGCAAGAGGGATCAGCTGTGGGTTTCTTGAGAAGAGGATGCACAAGAGAGTTCTTCAGAGGGGAGGGGAAGGCTCCTGTGGCATAAATATATCAGGGGCAGAGCAAGGGTGTTAATGTGGTCTTTGTGGTTTTAGAAGAACAGGGATGAACCTGTTTTGATGAGACTTTCATAGATCGGACTTGTTTAGCGACCTCGTCAGGGGAGAAAAGAGGAAAGGATGAGAAAGAGGGTGTGGGGGTTGCTGAAGAAGGGTCAGAGTTCACAGAAGGAGATGGGAGAGGAGGAGTAGGGGAGAAATGAGTGGAGAGGATGTCCTGGGATTTTGAGATGAAGTGAGAGGCAAGGGCTGTGCAAAAGGCCTGGGAGGTGACAGGAGGGGTAGAGACTAGAGCAGGGTTGGCCAGCTCCTTGCAGATTTCAAAGAGTTTGGCTGAGTTGTTAGATGCTACAGAGACATGGGCTTGGATGTGAGCTCTCCTTGGTGTGCACAGAGAGTCGGTATTGCCTTTGGAGCAGGCGACAGTCCAGTTTGTCAGAGGATGAACAAGAAGCCCTCCATTTCCTCTCAGCCACCCTACACGTACGTTTAAGTGTAGCTAGGTCAGAGTCATACCAAGAATTGCACTTGGCTTTGGGCTTCAAACGGATCCTCATGACAGGGGCAAGGGCGTCAAGAGTTACGGAAATAGAAGAGTAGAGCATGGACAGGGCTGTGTTAGGATTGGTAGCCTCCCTCACAGGGCAGTCTCTAATGCGAGCCCACAAGTACAATGCCACTGCTCACGCACTTCCTCCAGTTGTGCCTAGCCTAACCGCACGAAAACGAGTAACAAAATGTAAATACACAATTGAATTGTTCCATTCGCCTTCCCGATTATTTTGGCTCCTCTATGGGAATCTCTCACACTGCTGCTACTTCCGCAGTCCCCCAGAATCTTGCAACAGCTCCAGTGGCTCCCCCTTTCATGCTTGGGCACATTACTGGGAGCATCTCTATCCTTGCCACTCCCATGCAATTGCTCCATTCAGGCCTCTCACACCATGTTATTATACTAAAGCCCTAGGTCAACACCACTTACCATGTGGCATCCCCCTACTGTACAACCAACCTTTCCGAAGGGATTCCCTATTCTTGCAATAAAGTGTGAAGACTCTCATCACCTGTGTCATGAAGAACAGCAGGGATCAGGAAGGAAGCCAAGAACCTGTGGTTTTGATCTGGTTTCGTTGTCGGAAGCGGCTTCAATGTGTGCAGTTGAGATGTGGCTTGACTACACATTCTACATTGAGTGGTTCTTTCCTCTCTCCAGTGTTGTGCTAGCAGCGAAAAGCAAAAGCACGCCACAGAGAAGGCAGCAAAGAGACCCTTGCCAGCCGCCGGCAACCGGCAAGCAGGTCGGGGGAGTCCTTGAGACCCAGTAAAGAGAATTGCAACCGACAGTGTCCTAGCGAAGTGCCGGCGCAAGTCCTTACTACACCCCAGGAATTAAAACAGCCAGGGCATGGCTTCTTGTACAGGACTAAGAAGTCAAAATGGAGCCTCACTGCAGGTAAATCATATTGCTATTACAGCAGTAGTAGAAGGTGGTCAGGCCACTCAAGGGTCTAAAGTGAATGGCTCTGTGTATCAAGAAGAAGAGATAGTGGCCGTGTGAATGCATAACCTAGGAGATGACAGACTTTGCAAGGATGGGTCGGATGCACAGGACGCACGACTGGTACTCAAGCCCACTGGGTTAAGACCATCAAAACCCAATCCAAATAGTCACCTCTACCTTAAATCTGCCCACTCTCACCAATTGCTTGCCAGAAAATAACAGATTTTTTTCCTCCGAACCGGATCCAGTCCCGAAATTAGGTTAATTTTTCCCATCAGGGCAATGGCAACAAGAGACCACTCACACATGAACGACTTAAGTATGATTGAATTTGCAAACTCGGTTCCACTTGAAGCAGAACTGAACCCTTCCGAGAGTATGGTGCAGCAGACTTGTGAAGCTTCACTTATAGGGTCCTCCACTGAACTAACTAATTTGATGGAAAATAGTCCAATTGTGGACACTTGGTCATGGCTAACAGAGGATGAAGATTTCCATGGGAGAGCTGCCTTACACCATACACTTTGGGAAGTCGACGAGAGAATACGACTTACATATCCCACTGTTTCCACACTTAACATGGTGCTGAGTTAATTTGTTGAATTGAATAACATCTACGATGAGGTGAAAGCTCATACTTTGAATTTAAGTGCTATCAATGTGAAATTGGATTTATTGGGAGACGTTCCCTGTCCTCCACAGTGTCCCCCTCCAACTCTCCACAAGGCCGCAGGCATCCAGCAAACTCCAGTAAATATCACCCCGATAGAGATGCATGTATACGATTTGGCCGTGGCTCAATTATTCGCGGCCGAATTGACTGTGGTCAATTCAGCTGTTAAGACAATTTTGCCCCGGACAAACTTAAAACCCCCCATGGCCTCCAATACATTCCCTCACCCATCTCCTACTTACCTTTTTGGTTTCCGCTCATCTTCTGACCCTGCAGCATTTAATCCATCCCTCCTACGAGGGTCGTATCCGATGCTGCAGGGTCTGCTTTTCTTTTCTTTTTTTCGTCCCCCACCTCCAAACCTCCGGAACCCGCTATGCCCAAAGGCCATCACTACCACACATGGGGCGAGGGGTGACACCCCTGCTCCCCATGTTTGGTAGTGATTACCCAATCAGATCGTTTCCAAACGATCGAATGGTACTGGCCGAATTCAGACAGATTTACCATACAATCAATTGGATATGATCAGTTTGGGTACTACCATAGAAATGGGTGACGAAACAGACATGGAAGAAGGACCAGGCCACTACACCACTATGGGGGGGGCTGGCAGCTCCTTCTCCTATTCGGGCTGAGACGGTGGCCAGTAGAGCTGCTGGACTTATGGTGGTGGAAGAGCATACAGGGCACTACTAGGGGAAAGAGACCAACAAAAACGTTAGGTGGGGGAAAAAGCCCAAGAAACCAAACAATCAAAAACGTGTTAAAAAGAAATGTGCCTTGTGGAGGTTTTTAGGAACTGTAACAATTGTATAGTCACTGGACAATAGCGAGCATGAGTGAATAAAAAGATCTCTGCCCGATCAATGACTCCAGCGTTGGAAGAGAGCGTGTACGGCGCCAATGTAAGTGAATTGAAAATCTGTGTAGAACGGGCAGCGATCGAAGAGAACTGTGAGGAAGATATTGCTATGGCACAGAGTGGAGTTGTATACATTGGTGAGGAATCAAAGGGGGGCTTCACACAATGTCTGATGCTGTGGCTTTTGGGTACAAACTTGCAGTGTTAGGCAGTGACCGTTCTCTACCTGTGGTAAAACGACAGAAATTGAGCCATTAGCCTCTAAATGTTTTCAATTTGTACTGTCAGACCCTCAATATGAGAAGGGAAATAAACTCCTTAATAAGTTCCCCATAAATACGGACACAGAAAGGTTTCTGAGGAAATGGTATTGGCCCAGTTGTGTGAACGGTTCTAAGACCAACAGTGGTGCTTCTGATTCTATTCCTTCACCCAGTGACACACAGTGGAAGGGGGTTGGAACTCTGGCTGCTAAGGGGCTTACTGGTCGGGTAAATGGTGATCAGGTAATACATTGTAATACCCTGGTCAAAGACAAAACTATCCATTTCAGCATTCTGAGGTGTGCAAGGAGTAAAGACGCAAGGGAGTGGATAGCCAACAGAGTATTTTTGACACCTGATACAAATTCTGTGAATTGTTTTGAGGGAACAACTCACCCAGGGAAGAATGTGGGCAACAAACTATGCCTAACTAGTACCTTTGGCGATAATATCCAGGTGTGCTTGAATAGTCCTATTGATCTTTTCGGAAATGTTAAGTCTGAGAGCCCTGTCCTCCCCGGAGAGTGAAAAAGTAGAATTTTGGAATAGAGTAAAAATGAATAGGTGTATTTTAAACTTTGACTCATGGGGCCTCATTACGACCCTGGCGTTGGACCATGGTGCTAATAGCACCATGGTCCATGCCGGTAACTTACCGACTCCGGCATGGCAGAATAGGGAATTACCGCCCCATTCCGAGGTTGGCGGGGCGGTAATTCCCCATGCCGCAATGGCTCTTCCCCATTCCCATTTTTGCCCCATAGGGCTCAATGGGAATGGGGAAGGCGCTAAGTACGGTGCCGCAAATTGCGGCACCGTACTTAGCACCAAAGTCCCTTTGCGGGTTGGTTTTTAACGCCTGCAAAATGCAGGCGTTAAATTCCCCAACCCGCAAAGGGACCTCGTAATCAGGCGCTAAGGGATTACTGGTACGGGTACCCTGACTGGTACCGGTAATCCCTTAGTGCCAGGGTCGTAATGAGGCCATGGACTGTTAAGGAGCTACTGCTCTCAGAATGTCAGAAACTGAGACCTATTGTTGGACCAAAAGGGGTTTACGGGATCCGGTGACCCGAGGGTCACTATGGCTCATAGACTGCAGAGGTAGCAAACCATTTAAATAAGCAAAGTGCTATGCAGCTGGATTGGTCAGGAGTTACATCAACATCGTGGAAAATGAGAGGTCCATGATCTACCCACTGATTGCAGCTCTCTCGGCAGTACAAAACAATTGAAATTCATATCGTGGAACACTCGAGGGAGCGTGCATTTGCTTTCAAATGTGGAAGCCATGTTCTTATTAAAGCAATGTAACTGAGTTTTGTTATAGGAAATTTGGCGAAGGTCACACCCTGTGATTGGCGGCTATCAGGTCTTTATTCAGGCCGCCAAACCAAGCTGTGGAAGTCGTGCTGCCAGGTGTCTATTAATTGCGATCCGTTCAGGCCAGGGGTTAATTGCTGAGGAGGGGACAAATCTCCCATTTGGAGAGATCGCTGTAGAATGATCAAAGACAGGGGACCAAACTCAATTTCTGCAAATAAATATATACTAGCATAAGGGAATGAGTGACTTGGATGCGTTTTTACAAATCATTTTAGAATGCATAGCAACCTGGCAGTGCAGGAAAACCTGGGGGCATGCCCTATTAGCCGGCGATTTAAATGCAAAGTGCATTGGGCGTGATACAGAGGACAAAGCCTGGGATATTACTTCAGATATGGTGGCCTCTGACTTTAAAGAACAGGCAGGCAGAAGTGGTGTGTAGCTTTATCATCTGTGGGTCTCCAGATGTTGACTGGAAGGGCGACGGGATAGGAGTGTCCTCAGTCAACATGGAATCATGGAGCTAGCCACTCCACTCGGGACTACGTTTTTGTAGATCACTTCCTGTTCGATAGTTGAGTAGAGCTACAGATTATAAGAAATAATTGGAGTGACCACTGTATGGCGGGGGCCGTCTTTAACCAGCTGCCCTGTTGCATATTGGATTGGGAACCAATGAACCTGATAGTTAATGAGGGGCGCAATAGGATCAGTTGGACACCCGATAACAATGAACCTGATAACATAAGGCACCTGAATAAAAACGTAACTAGGGCAATGGAGGAATGAATCCACATTTGAATGGAAGTTAGCAGTTTTTAACGTGGATCATTTTGATACCTTTTCGGCCAGCTTGGTGAGTAAAATAATGGGTAAAAGAGTAGCCAACAGTGGGAAAGTGAAAAAACCTCATTCGCATGTCTATGATGAACAACTCACAGCTAAGAGAAGGGACATGAGGAAGTCGATCAGAGAAATTAAAAACTCTAGCCTCCCTGCTGAAATTAAAGTGAGCAAGTGCAAGAGAATAAAACAGCATTATAAGAATTTCGGTAAATGCCAACGAGCAAAGCTGCTCCAAGGGGATGCAGAAACTATGCTACAGATCCTCATTAGGAAAGACGTGGGAGGTAGTAAATGCACAGGAGCCCTCAGCACTACCCTACAGTTGAACGCAGTACCCAAGGATGCCTGGGTTAAGCACTTTGAGGACCTCTATTCGTTGGGTTAAGGCAATATGGGCATGACTATGGCTGTCCCGGGAAATAAAGTAGGCAAGGAGTGGACTCTGTTGATTGTAACTGATGAGGTTCTAGATGTAATAACATCAAGCAAACACTCTAGGGGCCCTGGGCCAAATGGCCTAACTAATAAGATTTTGAAGAAGGACCCCTAGACCTGGGCTACAGCACTGACAGTACTATTCAGGATTATTATGGATAAGGCTGTTTCCCAGAGTCATGGCAGACTTCTTTCATTGTCCCAAGCTACAAGAGGGGCACAAGGACCGATGCTAGGAATTATCAATCAATCACCCTGATCGATGTGGATAGCAAGGTCTTTGCGTCCCACTTGTTGCAGCATTTGGAGGACTGGGCATGCTCTGTTGGAAGGCTGAACAGGCACCAGACAGCATTTCGAAAGGGCCATTCAACTAATATAAATGGTCTAGTTTTAAGAGCCATCCAGGAGCAAGCATCAGCAGCTAAGACCTGGTGCACTTATGTTGCCTCAATAGACCTCTTGGCAGCATTCAACAGAGTTGACAGTGTTAGCCTCATTGGGGCTCCCGGGAGGTCTGCTGAGCGTGTTTACTGGTTTACATGAGGGCTCTGGAATCAGTTTGAGATTGAACAAAGAAGGTGTCTATCCAGAAGGATTAAGACTAAATCCATTTGGATGCAGGGCTGCGTTCTGGCTTTATACGTATCAGATATTGGAGAATATCTTTAAAGAAAATTTTTAACTTCTTTAAAGAAAACTTTTCTCAGAAAATGCCGCCACTTGGATCAGATCCTTCCTGGATAATAGATCAATGCGTGTGTTCTCCCCACTTGCGGCCGCACCACCCGCTCCGGTCTCTTGTGGTGTGCCTCAAGGGTCCTGTGTCTCGCCCACGTTATATAACGTGTTTACCAAACCCCTTTTTGATATTTTGGACCATTTGGGCGTCACGTATACCAATTACGCTGACGACACACAGATACTAATCCCCATCACAGGAGACTACACAACTGACTCCCTTGCCATCAACGCCATCTACCAGGTCATCCAAGCGTGGATGGCCCAGCACGGCCTCTGCCTAAATGATGAAAAGACAGAGCTCCTCATTCTTGGTTCACCACAAAAACTCACTAAACTTGACCCTGCCTTCAAGTCTTTCACCATTGATGGAAACACCATCCCGATTGCTAAGGACACGAAAACCCTAGGGATTTACATCGACTCAACCCTATCCTTGACTAGACAATCCAACGCAGTCTCATCTGCAGCAGCGCATACTTGCAAGCTCATCACCGCCTGTCGCCCGTTCCTAACCACTGCCAACTGCGTAACCTTGGCCAGGACCCTTGTACTATCCAAGGTCGACTACTGTAATGCCCTCTATCTAGGTACTAATCTCCGCAACTTAAACAAGCTACAAATTGTCCAAAACAATGCGATCAGAGCGGCCCTTAACATTCCTAGGCGCCAGCATATATCTGACACCAGGCGCAACCTGCACTGGCTCTCTATCCCACAGCGCATCTCCTTGAAGTCCTTGGCTCTCACACACAAATGCCTCCACAACCAAGCCCCTCGCTACCTGGCAAACAGATTCTCTTTCCACAATTCCACCAGACCTCGCAGAGCGGCCCAAGCCAACTGCCTTGACATCCCGCGTTTTAATCTCCAAAGATCTGGTGGAACCAGCTTCCCCATCCTGGCAGCCAAACTTTGGAACTCACTCCCCAATGACCTTAGAGCAGAACCTTCCTTCCTGAAATTCAAATACCTTACCAAAGCATGGCTATCCGCCCAAGACTGCTAACACCAGCTTACTGCCCTACTTGCACTTTGACCTACTCTGCATCCCTTATTAACTATCCTGTAAATCACTGCCTTATCGATATTCATTTGAATGTATATTTTGTAAATTTTGTAAATCTTCCTGTAATAATCCTGTAATACTCTGTCACATTGCCTTGTCATGCTTTCATCTTGTTGTAACTAAGTTAAGCGCCCGGTTGCCCCTGGGCCTGGTGCGCTATAGAAATAAATAAAATACTAAATACTAAATATTTGACTCTCTCTGCGTTCATTTCTCGTAAAGTTGGCTCTCTAATAATAACCTGGATTGCATATGCCAACGACTTCTTGCTCTTCGACAACGCGAGGATGGGGCTACAGAGGCTATTATCGGTCTTTTCAAATATGCGAAAGATAATGGGCTCTTGATAAATCCAAGTAAACAAGAATTCTTGTGTTGTCGAGGGGCAGGAAGTGTGGATCTTATAAATGGACTTTTGAAAAAACTGGGGTAACGTGCACTACAAGTGTTGTATATCTGGGCTTCCATATCTCGGCACAGCCCTCGCTACTGACCATTCACCTTACCCTTGCCCAGAAGGCTGCATCTTTGTCCATACAATTGTTGGAAGTTGACTGAAAGTTTGGTCGGTTTTCAATAAAACCTCTGATTGTCTTCTCTGAAGGGAAAGTCGTCCCGAAATTGATCTATAGGGTGCAACTTTGACCGAAAGCTGCCTCTCGCTGGTCGGACGCAATAGAAGCTGCTATGTGGAGACGGTGTTGAACGTACCTAACGCTGTCTCACCGACAGCAATCCATTTCGAAATGGGGTTATTATCGCTTAGGGTGCGAGTTCAGTGGCGACTACTATCCTTTTTTGCTAAATAAGTTGCCCGATTAGTGAGACGTACGCTGAAATTAAAATCTACATGGAATTGAAACATGCTTCTGGAGTATGTACAAAATTTAAAGGAACCCTCTGAAAGTACGCTGAGCGAACTAAACCTTGATTTAGAGAATTTGAGTACTAACCCTGATAAAGTAAAAAAATCACTTCATAACAGAGATTGGATGAATACAACAGACACTTTCCACGGATATCGGTCCTTGCAGCCCCTCGCCCAGGAGCACAAACAGAGAGGTAGAGTTGCTCCATATTTGCACTTGTTCCCTAAACGTTTTTATAAAGCAATTTTAATGAGACTCTGATGGAAACTGTTGTTAACGAAAGAGGTGCTTTTAAGGAAAGGAAAGATTTGTATTGTAAACGCACTTCCTAGATTCTGTGAGGACAAAAAAGTATTGAAACCACAAGACATCTACTACTTGAATGCCTAGCTTTGAAGCAGAGAAGATTGGTATACCTTGAGACATTCTTTCTCTCCATTAACTGGTCCGATTTAGAAAATCTGTGCAAAAGGTGTTTAAGCAGTAATGTAACATAAAATGGGTTAGAAGCGGCTGCTTTTTAAAATTTGAGCACCTTGTAATTCTGCAAGAAGATCGCATTTTAGTACCCTTTTAGATTTTAAATATTGAAAACCTGTGGAAAAAGTTCCTGACATTAGCTAGAAGTGCAAGTGCTACCTGCTTCATAAAATTGTCTGCACTAAAGCACTTTGCAAACCTGCCAGAATAAGGCACTTTAGAGGGCCCTGATTTGTGGTTTTCTGTTCTTTTCTTTTAATGAATGGAAAGGGAAATAGGTCCATGTGAAATATGATAAGTTTGTCTATTTGGAAATGTTTTTAACAATTATATGCAATGAAAATGTCTTAATCTTTTTATTATCATGTATTTCATATTTCCGTATTGTTGAATTGTAAAGGTTTTTTTTAAAAGCCATATATACATTTTTAAAGAATAGGTGTCACACATACCATGGTCCAGATTGGGCTTGATAACGCCACTAAGAATACCCTGCCCTTTAAAGGTGTGTCCATTGCTTTATGGTGGTGACAATATAGCATTTTACGGCCGCTAATCAGTCAGAAGAAAGACACGTTTTCAAGATTAGAAAATGGTTGGGAGTGTCACTGGAAACCTTGAGCAAAAGCGTTCACTCTCTCCAGCTAAGGGCATCGTTTGGTTCATTTTCTGCTAATATACAATTCTGTGCTGGCTGCCTCCCCAGCTGAAACACTAGCCCCCTCCTGAACTGCAGGTGCATCCAACCTTGTAATCTTTGCTCGAATTTCCATTAGTACACTGCAGGGGGGTGCCAACCAATCAGGTGGCTAGGAACGCAGGCTTGAACCGCCACTGCAAGCCTGCGTCCCATCCCACCTGATGGCCGGCTCCCAACACTGCCATCTTCCCCTCACCCTCCATTTCCTTTTTTTTCCCCACCCGCACTTACCTGTTTAGTTGTTTCGCGCCGCAGGCTGCCATCGTGCTGCTTCCCCGCTACTATCGCTGCCATGGAAAGGGAAGAGGGGCACTGAAGAGCCCAGCCGTCCCTTTCCATGGTGGCCATCTTAGAAAAGGATTTCATTCATTGAACGGATACCTCGCGCATCCCATTCAATGAATGTTTAAAATTATTTATTTTTTATTTTTAGCACCTCATTTTACCGCTTTGGTAACCGGAGTGCTAATGGTGTTAAGCACCCATTCCAAGGGCTTGAATGGGTGTTATCATCCCAGGTCCCTCGTTAAAAGCACTTGCTTCACTCAGGCTTTTAATTTGAGCCATCCGTCCCAGCCCCTGGAACAGGTGCTTGATGCCACATTGGTAGCCTCAAAGGGCAGTCTCTCATGCAAGCCCACAAGTACAATGCCACTGCTCAAGCATTTCCTCCTAGCCTAACTGTGCTCCCAGAATAATGGTCCCCTCTCCTTCACGATTCTCTTGGCCCCTCTTGACCTTTCTATGGGAATCTCTCACACTGCTGCTACTTCCAAAGTCCCCCATATCCCCCCCAGAATCCTGCTGCAGCTTCAGTGGCTCCCCCCTCTCATGCTTAGGCACATTATTGAGAGTGTCTCCCTTCTTGCCTCTCCCATGCAATTGCTCCATTCAGGCCTCTCACACCATGTTGTTATAGTACACCCCTAGGTTGACAGCACTTACCATTGCCCTACGATACCTGAAGGTGTCTCACCTGCTAGCCCCCGGAGATCTGTCATCCAGGTGGCCAGGAGACAGCCATCGCTATTGGATCAAGTTCCTGCTGGTGGACCAGTGGGGGAGGATCACCAGGATGTGGGGTATATGGGAGTGGAAGTGGGACACCGAAGGGCGAGACGGGACATCCTCTTCCTTCTAACCCCTTTTCACCATCCTACCCCGTAGGATACGGTTGTGTTTCTGTGTAGCACTGTACCATTCAATACATGTAGCAACAATGAATGGCTTATGGCTGTTTCCGTGAAATAACTTGAACATAGCACACACGCAGAAAAAGAGGCGAGGTTGTGTGCACTCCTGATTATGCATCTGTCAGAATCACTATCCGGTTCTGAACTGAGCCCCTGCTCCTCACCTGATTCACTGGTAGTCTCCACAGTTTGCTTCCTTCTTCCTTTGATCTGAATATCTCTTTTCTTTTTGAGCAGATATGGCCTGCCGCAGGATGACGCCACAGTGGTCCAATAGTGAACCAGATGACATGTGGCCCCGTTCCCGCAACAGCCTGTGAGGGGAAAAAAGTTAGGATTGGCACAAAAAAAAAACTATGATGGTTAAGTCTGTGGTGTGCTGGAAACTGTTGTTAAGGAGAGTAGTGGCAGAGTCAACCGATGAAGAAGCAGAATCTTCCAGCAGCTTGAATAATCTGTTCCAGTACCAGAAAAGAGTGTCCGAAATCTGGTACAACAGGACTGAGAGAAAGTGATAATGCACGTATCAGAGAGAAACAAAAGCACTAGAATAATTGTGCCACGGCACTAGCAGAAATCCAAAGGTGAAAGAAGCCACAGCACAGAAGGGCTGCAACGAGGGAGAGACCACAGTCGGAGAGTGATGTGGTAACCGGGATACAGAGTACTTCCATTCGGAGGTTAAGGAGAGAACCACGAGTGGGAAGAGAAAAGAAGAAAGAAAGAGCGCAGTGCGGGAACTGGCAAAGATAGCAGATCGAGGGAGAGCGAGGTGTGACACGAGAGCCACACACCGGCAGGGCGCCAGAGCGGGAGAAACAAACAGAGAGGCCGAAGGAAAACAGAGGGCAGAGAACTGGGTATAGATATGCCACAGGAGGGCAAGGAAGGACAGAAGGCCTACCAAAGCCAAGGGAAAACTAGCGAAGCAAAACCAAAGCGAGAGCTCATAAGTTGCAATGCTGCGAACGCGGGAGTGAGTAGCACATAAGCTCCCGGCGGCGGCCATGTTGGGCAAACAACTAGACCGCACGTGTGAGTGCGGAGAAAACGTAGTGGCACAATCAATGGCTAATCCTTCTCCATCTATCCCATAGTCACCAAGAGGGTGAGAGCATGACAGTATGCCCCCTTCAACCCTGAGGGAGACCTGGTTTGCCTGGGTGTGCTTGATGAAACTTGCAAATCAAAATAGGAGCCCTAATGAATGAGCTAGGTTCCCATGCATCCTCTGAGGATACCAGATATTCGGGTCTTCCTCTCCCGTATCTTGAATCTTTGATGTGGGAAACTTCATGCCTGGCGATGATCGAGGTATGGGTGTAGTAGAAGTGCTGGCATCAGCTGGTCGCAGGAGAGATGAGTGGAATACAGGGTGAATCCGACTCAGACTCTGGGGGAGCCTAAGACAAAAAGCCACCGGATTGATTTGAGATACTATCTCGTAGGGACCCAGGAAGCGTGGAGATAGTTTAGATGGACGTACCCAGTGTGGCAAATATTTGGTCGAGAGCCAGGCTTTGGATCCAACTACCAAAGATGTATCCGAAGTGCGTGTACTGTCCGCTTGTCTCCTGTACACTTTACGCGCATCAATGAGGCTGGTCTTGGCTGTTTTGTGAGCTTCTGCAATTTCTCTGAGCCTGTCCTCAATAGACGGAATATTGGTTATGGGAGACAGTGAGGGAATTATGCCTTGTGAGTGTAAACCATAAGTGCACAAAAAGGGGCTGGGACCTGATACCGTGTGGACTGCATTATTATATGAGAACTCATCAGTGGGGAGCAAAGAGACACAATTGTCTTGGACATTGTTGACATGGCACCTTACGTACTGCTCCAAGGTACCATTAAGTCGCTTGGTTTGACCACTGGACTGTGGGTGAAAACCCGAGGACAAAGCCCTTTGAACCCTGAGTGTGCCACACAGCGCTTTCCAAAAACAAGAAGTTTTCCTTGCTCCCTCTGTCTGAGATAATCTTATCGGGTAGTCCGTGGTGATGGAAGATGTCCCAGATAAACACTTCAGACATTGCATAGGCAGAGGGGATGCCTGACAAGGGTGAGAAGTGTGCCATTTTTGTAAAGGAGTCTACAGTAACCATTATGCAGGTACAACCTTCCAAAGAGGGAAGGACCACGAAAAAGTCAGTGGAAATCTGACTCCAAGGAACGGACAGCAAGGGTGTCTGTTCTAATAATCCAACGGGTTTCTGTGTGCGATTCTTGCTCCTGACACACTTGTTACAAGTCTTGACATATCTCTCAATGTCTGCTGACATGCCTGGCCAAAAGAATGAGCGCTGTATGAGTTTGTTGGTGTTCGTCATACCTCGATGACCGGCTGTACAATGATCATGACACCAGCCCATAACCTTGCGCCGTAGATCATTATGAGGAATGTATAACTTTTGATTGATGAAAACAAGTCCATCCTTTTCTTCCATGTTGGCACTGGGTTTTTGGAGGAGCACGGAGTGTTCACGAGTAGTTGCTTCCTTCCTTAACTTGTTGTAGAAAGGACAATCTTTTCTGCTTGACCTTCTGAACGGTGTTCAGAAGTGCACCAACGTGACAGTGCATCCGCCACTATGTTCTGAATTCCTCGTGTGTATGTGATAACAAATTGGTATTGTGAAAAAAAAATTAGCCCAGTGAGCTTGTCGGGATTTGACACACTCCATGTTCTGGAGTACCTTAACATTTGTATGATCAGTCCTGATGATGAATGACTGAGAACCGCCTTGAAGGAGATGCCCCCATTCTTCACATGCCATCTTCGTGGCTAACAATTGTCAGTCGATCACTGAATAGTTGCTCTGACTCTTTGAGAGGGTTTTAGAGAGATAAGCAACATTATGTTCAACCCCTTCATGTTCTTGAACTAACACCGCCCCCACTGCATTGGCGGATGCGTCGGCTTCTATTATGAAACCCTTGGTCTGATCAGGTTGTCGCAGAATAGGAGCAGAACTGAACTTCTCCTTGAGAACTCGAAAAGCGGACTCAGCTTCGTCTGTCCAACAAAAAGGTCCACTAGATTTCTTGAACAAGCTTATGATGAGAAGGGCGGTAGGAGAGAAATTAGGGATGAACCTGCAATAGAAATTGGAGAATCCAAGAAATCTCTGTATGTCCTTGATGGAGGCAGGTGAAGGCCAACTCAGAATTGCAGAAACTTTATTGGGATCCATTGTGATACCTTCCTTGGACAGAATGAATCCCAAATAAAGAACTGACATGACACGAAACATACATTTGGCAGGTTTGACCAAGAGATGATGTGTCTGAAGACGTTGAAGCACTTGACAAAGATGTTCTGTATGTTCTTCCAAGGAAGTGGAAAAGACCAGTATGTTGTCCAGGTAAATAATCACTGAGTGGTACAAGAGATCAGAAAAAGTACAGTCCATAAAGCATTGGAATATCACTGGGGCGTTAACTAGCCCGAAGGGCACCACCCTGTACTCGTAGTGCCCATAAGGTGTTCTGAATGCGGTTTTCCACTCGTCTCCTTTGCGAATTCTGAGCAAAAGATATGCATTGCAGAGATCAAGCTTCAAGAAGACAGAGGCTTCTTGTACAGCTTCCAAGATGTCCGATATCAAAGGCAAAGGATATCTGTCTCTGATGGTTATCTGAATGAGGCCCCTATAATCAATACAGGGCCTGAGTTCAGTGGTGTCATGTTTAGATATGAAAAACAAAGATGCCCCAGCAGGAGACCGAGAGGGCTGAATGAGTTAGTTCTTAAGGTTGACGCCCACATATTCCCATAATACCCCCTTCTCCCGGAGGGATAGAGAAAACAAACGGAATCAATGCGTCAGGCTGGAAATCAATGGCACAGTCTTCTGGATGATGAGGAGGGAGGTCACGTTCAGACTTGTCCAAAAATACGGTGTCAAACTCCTGAATTTCCACAGCTAAGCAGTGGATCGTCCGGGTATTGGTAACATCAGAGGGAAGTATCACAGGCTCATAATGGAGTTTGCGAAAACAGTTTTGCTTGCAATACTGAGAGTGGAAACTAAGGAAGTTCTTTGTCCAGTTGTGCTTTCTCAGCCATGCAATTCCCAGAATGACCGGAAAATGAGCCGCTCTTATGATGTCAAAAGTCATCTCTTCAGAGTGCTGTTGTACGATGACCTGTATCTTTTCCGTAGAGTGGGTAATGGGTCCTGAGCTCAGAGGGGTACCATCTACTCCTTCTACCTTTTGCTTCTCTTTGTTGGGTACTTGATGTATGCCTGCCTTATCGGCCCATAGAGTGTCTATAAAATTGCCCGTTGCCCCACAATCAATTAGAGCCAGCGTGTCGACCTCCTTGTCTTCCCAAAGCAGATGAAGAGAAACCACCATGCGACAGGAATCCTCCGAAACCCGGGAAGGAATGATGGCAAGAGGAACATAGGGACTTACAGAAACGCCTTGAACTCGGGTCCCTTCTAGGTCCAAGGCTGCCCGTTTCCCGAACGCCAAGGAGGAACCTCTGGACTCTGTAGCAGATGAGAGGAGGCCCACAATGCATGCATAGTCCAGAATCTCTGCAGCGTTTCCTTTCTTCAGAAGTGAGAGCAGCTCTGGTAATTCCGATCTGCATTGGTTCCTCTTTCACAGCAGAAGCAGAAGCTGATGAGGAAGGTGCAGGTGGAGGCGGCAACCAACTGCTTCCCCAGCTCTTTCTTTTTTCAGACTTGTGTTTCCCCAGGCGAAACTCAATTTGCAAAACAGTAGACAATAGCTCGGGAAAGGAGGAAGGTCGAGGAATCCTAGCCAACTCGTCCTTGAGTTCTTCCTTAAATCCCCTCCCAAATATGGCGAATTGAGTTTGTTCTGGCCAACCTGCTTCTACAGCGAGTCATTTGAAATGGGTGCTGTAGGACAAGAGGTCCATCTGCCCATGTTGAACATCCATTAATTCTTCACATGCTACATATGTAATCTCTGGACGCTGAAAAGTCTTTTTAAGGAGTGCAACAAAGGCTCCAAAGTCCCGTACCACAGGATTATTATTGTTTCCAACGGGGTGGCCCAAGCTAATGCATTGCCGGCCATGTCAAAATCATATAGCCGACTCTGCTAAGGTCGCAGGAGTACGTGGTAGAGCGGAATGCAAAGTGCACCATGCCAGCCGCTACAAATTCTTTGAGCCTTTTGGGAGACCCATCATATTTTCTGGAGGATAGAGCCATGGGCGGAAGATCCACTGAATGAGGGTCCCGAGTGGATACCAACTGGCGGAGCACTGTATTTTCAGCCTCGAGATTTTGAACTGATGTGGTAACCGGGATACAGAGTACTCCTGCTTGGAGGGTAAGGAGAGAACCATGAGCGGGAAGAGAAAAGAAGAAAGTAAGAGCTCAGTGTGGGATCCAGCAAAAAAATCAGATCGAGGGAGAGTGAGATGTGACACGAGAGCCACACACCGGCAGGGCGCCGGAGAGGGAGAAACAGAGGGCAGAGAATTGGGTATAGATATGCCGCAGGAGGGTAAGGGAGGACAGAAGGCTTACCAAAGCCAAGGGAAAACCAGCGAAACACAACCAAAGCGAGAGATCATAAGCTGCAACACCGCAAGCACCGGGAGTGAGTAGCAGATAAGCTCCCGGCGGTGGCCATGTTGGAAAAACAACTAGACCACGCTTGTGAGTGCAGAGAAAATGTAGTATCCTTCTCCATCTATCCCACAGCCGCCAAGAAGGTGAGCGCATGACAGCATCTGAGAAAATCTTTATGGCTGTATGACATTAATAACAGGATGAGGAAATTACATAATTATGTGACTGCCTAAATGTCCTGTGATTTAACCGTCACAGGGACTTGGTAATAATAAAACCCCATTAGGAGTAGTTACCTGACCAAATCAGACAACCATGGACATTGACAAAATCAGCAGCTTCGGAAAAGGTGGGAAAACAAGGGAGAAAGATAACAATAACAGTCCTACTATGCCTTGTGAAATTGGGATTGTGCAAGTGCAGTACAAAAAAAGGGCGGGG
The DNA here is from genome assembly GCF_040938575.1 of Ambystoma mexicanum. Classification (NCBI taxonomy): domain Eukaryota; kingdom Metazoa; phylum Chordata; class Amphibia; order Caudata; family Ambystomatidae; genus Ambystoma; species Ambystoma mexicanum. The sequence continues at coordinate 731,059,828 of NC_090934.1, read as the reverse complement.
GCGGGGGGCATACACATCAACGTGGTCCGGAGTGGTGAGCACATAGGAGATAAGCAGGCACAATAGTGACCTTACCGGACTCTATATGTGTGCGTTTTTTATAGAATAGTAAGGTAGAGATATAACCCCATGGCAGTCTCATGTTAGATGTTCTTTCCAATAGGTAAATTAATAAATTGCCCTCCCCAAACTCACATCCGCAACTGAAATTAAATGATATGATAAATTATAAGTGATTTATAACGTGCCTGTACACAAGTGTTTCTAGGCGCGACAAGACAAGGGAGGGAAGACAGAGGGATGACAAAACAAACGATCTTACTAGGCCTTGTGTCATTCAGATCGCGCAAGTGAGGTAACACAACTTGCTGGGAGAAGGGAGAGGGGAAGTGCCAGGGGGAGGCAAGGGGGAAGTGGAATCAGGGTAACATTGCTCTGAGTAAGTTCAACCAGGACAGCGCTGCTCTGGTTAAGTGCAAGGAGGCAGAGGACTGTAGGATTCCAGTTACAGCTCCTGAGTGAGGCCCAGAGGCAGTGCAGGGGCTACTGGTTGTGGTGGATCCTGGTACACATTGAGACTCTGTGGGAAGCCAGACAACCATTCAGCTCAGCAGACAGGTAGATCAGCAGGGGAGAGAGAGAGAGAAAGCAAAGGCAAAGAGAAAGGTCGTCTTGAGCTGCTTCCTGAACTTCAGGTGGTCCAGCTCACGTTTGAGAGGGGCAGGGAGGCAATTCCAGAGGGAGGCACGTGCACAGGAGAGAGATCTACCACCCACTCTCTGCCTGGAGAAGCGTCTGACCCTCAGAGAGTTGAAGGTGGCTGAGCGAAGGGCTCGAGAAAGAAGGTGTTTTGGTAGAGAGAGTTGGATGTAGTATGGGCTAGAGTGGTAGTGAGAACGTGATGTTGTATTCAAAAGTAGTAAATGTTGAAAAGTGACTAAGGGGTGTGTGGGTTTACTGCTTGATTCCTGGGGTCTCAAAATCGATTTTTGATGTTCTTATGTCTCTCCATACAGAAAGAACAGTATATTACAGTACGTGACTCGAAGAAAATAAGATATAAAAACCAAGAAAAAAGGACACTTCGGGTGTTGTAGGAGCACAAAGGAGTTATGTAGAAGAATATCCCTTTTTTTGGGTCCTGAATAATGCAACCTGAAAGAAATTAATTTAGTCACCAGTTGACCATTATAGATGAGAGGACATCAAACAAATAGACAGATAGCCTAATATAAAAGTAGAGTGACGGAAGCTACAGTAACTTTTTCCCCACCCTCTTCTTTTTATTTGAGAAACATTTTGTCTTAATTGGAGTCGATGAGAGGGAGTAGTAAAAGTGGGAAGAAGCTCCCCAGGCATTCCGCTCTATATAATTGATAGAAAGTTTTTAAGGAAGTTCATTTGTACCTGGAGATGTGTGGGTATAGTTGCTCCTAGATATATCCCCTTCTAGTATGTTGTGGGTTACAAATGTAAGTCTTCTCGAGTTATGAAATTCTGGTTCACTCCCTTGGGGATGGAGTTTGTCACCTTAAATTTCTTGTGGGACTCAATGGGAATGGGGATTTACATTTTTCTGGCGCCTGACTTCCCGGAACGCTGGGGTCGTAATCCATTGGTTATTCTGGGAAGCCAGACACCAGAAAAAATCACGAGTACGGCGGCAGCCTGCCGGTTTTACCGGCACGGCTACCGCCAGACTCGTAATGAGGCCCAAACACTTTAGCATAATATTCAAACCATTTCTTAAATACAGGTGTCACTATCTGTTCTTTAATATTACAAACAGTGTTCTGGCACTGAAATGTATTGTAGAATAACAGTGACGAACATATATATATTTTTGTACTGATGAAATATAATTGTCTGAAAAAGAAAAGAATTTGAGAATTGTGTCATCCTCAATCTACTGGTCCATTGTGTTATAATCCCCAGAATTAGGCAGGGGACTTTGTAATCTATTTTCCCCTTTATGTGGCTTCTCTCTCAATGGGTTGCGCGGGCAGACTGTATCTGGGGTTGTCTTTGGGCCTAACAAGAAATTACAGGGCTACTCCCCCTCCTTGGGAGTTCTCCTTATCCAATGGACCAGATCTTTTTGCAGAGTTTCTGCTCCTTTCACTTGGGCCAACTGAAACACTCATCTAATTGTGGAAGGTCATTGAGAAGGGCGTTTTCCTCTGGCAGTAGAATTATTACAGCCATTTCTGCTTCACAGTGCTTGATTCTCACTGTGCGTTTTTGCTAGTACTTGGGATACTTGTCTCTATTACTTTCAGCGCAGGTGACTAGGATGAGGCGTATGTTATTCACCTGCTTGAAAAGCACAAGGTTGAACAAGAAAGTGTTCCTTCTGCTTCCAAAATCAAACATTGCTAAAACAGGTGAATCTTCCAGAATGATTTGTGGATAGTAGGTCTTCCCAGGTCACCCGGGGATAGGATTTCGACCTCTTCAGTCATTATGGCAGTTTGTTATTCAGTCAGTGGCCACCAGTTCAGTGTCATCTGCATCTTCTGTGGTGCAGTAACTGGTGCCCATTGGCTCATAAGCCTGGGTACTCCCCCTCCTTTAAAAGCCCACACTTGACACCAACATTCCTACCAACTTCCGCCCCATTATGACCGTACCCTACCTCCTCAAAATACTTGACAGTACAGTTTAGCTACAAATACAAAATCATCTTGAAACCCACAAACTCCTTGGCACCCACCAATCTGGCTTCCAACCAGGCCATGGAACGGAATCCGCACTCTTGGACTTAAAAATCCAAATGGGCAAGATTTAAGATAACGGTAACTTGGCCATCCTCCTCCTCCTTGACCTCTCGGCAGCCTTTGATCTGATTGACCACAAGATTCTATGCCAACACCTTCCCTCAGCTGCCCACTTCTCACCCAATGCCATGGCCTTACGAATTGCAATATGAGAGTGTTCTCCACAACTGTGGTAGCCCCACCATCACCAGTCACCTGCGGAGTGCCTCAAGGATCCTGTGTTTCACTGATCATATATAATATCTTCACCAAACCCCATTTTGACTGTCTTGATGCCCTGGGCATCTTGTACACTAACTACCCCGATGATACCCAAATCCTCATACCCCTCATAGGAAACTATGATACAGACTCCATGGCACTCTGCAAACTTTACCTCACCATCCAGGCTTGGATGGCTTAACATGTCCTATGCCTTAACAACGAAAAACGGAGTTACTACTCATTGGCACACAATCCCACCTAAAAACACTCAACAACTCATACAAAACATTCAACATTGACAGTAACACCATCACTGTCGCAAAAGAGGTTAAGACCCTAGGAGTATACTTAGACTCCACCCTCTCCTTATCTAGACAGTCAACCCCATTGTATCTGCAACAGCATACACTACTAAACTAATCAATGTCTGCAGACCCTTCCTGTCCACTGACAGTAGCATCACCCTAGCTAGAGCCCTCATCTCATCCAGGATCGACTACTACAACTCCCTTTTTGCAGCTACCAACACCCACAATTTTATAAAACTACAGATTATCCAAAATAATGTGGTAAGAGCAGCTTTAAACATATCCAAGAAAGACTACATCTCCACAGCCAAATGTAAGCTACACTGGCTCCCGGTCAGAGAACGCATAACATTTAAAACTCTTGCACTCACCCACATATGTATCTCCAACATTGCACCGACTTACCTGTCCAGGAAAATCAGCAAGACCCAAACAACCAGACCCACCCTTTACGCCTACGCCCACTCTCTTGTCATCCCCAGGTACAACCAGCAAAAAGCAGGAGGAATCAGCTTCCCATTAATTGCTCCCAAGTTATGGAACACTCTCCCACTAGCTTTACGATCTGATGCGTCCTACTTGTTAATTTGCAAAGGCCTTAAAACCTCTATATTTGCACAAGACCATCAAACCTAGCCCAATACAAACATTTAGCTTTAGACTAATATATGCACTGTTTACCTTACCATTTCTCGCAACTGCCTTGATAACAAATACCATCAACCTACCGCAAATGCACCAAATGCACACTTTGTAATGAAAGCCGCAACCAATGCTAACAATGGACTGTAATGCATTTCCAGCCTGTAACCATTTGCAACCAAGCTCTTCATGTAATCAGTGCCCAGAAGCCCCCGGGTTCGGCGTGCTTAACAAATGCCAAAATAAATAAAATAAATAAAAATAAAGACGCGCAAGGCAAGCCTGAGTCATGTGTCCCACTTGGTCCTCCTCCAAGCACAATGTCTTTTGGTAGTTCAAATTCCCAGCAAGTGGATGGAGGGTCTAGTCCATTGGACCTCCACTGTTGAGCCCTCTCCCAATTGTATGGCTAGCTCCATTATTGGCTTATGGTCCAATATCACAGGCTTTTACAGTAAGGACAACAGTGAGGTCAGAACCTACTGAGGATCAAGCTCTTCCAGGATTTCTTCTGCTGTCTCCTGTTCCATTTGTTTTTACATCAGGAACTTGACCTCGTAGTACATTTGCCAGGTTGTCTCTTTCGGTTGTAGGTGGACATCTCTCAAATGTTGCCGGTGGTATTCATAATTGTGCGCAGATCTCTCAGGAATACCCTCTATGAGGTTTTCATAGCGGTCCACCCATCCGCACTGAGACACTGAAATGGGGCAACATAATGGGGCCATATGGTTCTCTCTCACTGGGCAGGTTTATTGTGTTTAGTGAATGAGTGAGGAGTGTGACTTTGTGTTCTGCCAGTGAGAACGTTGTTGCAGTGGAAGCTGCACATTGTAAAGCTGTTTGTTTTGTTGGACTCCGCCCACTGCTTTTGGATAGTGATGAACTGCACTCATGGTATCCACAGAACCACAGGGTTAGGCAAAGCTTCTAAACGCCTCCAAGTACAATCCCATTGATATGATGGGTAGGGAAGCCAGCAACAATAACATTCTAAGAGCCTCCTTTGTTAACCCAGTGGAAAGTGTGTCCCTTAGATTGAAATTGTGTCTTTATATTGTAACTTTGGGTCTGGCTGGTACCGACCTCTGATTCTTTCCCTATGGGAAGGCGACTTAGATCCCTTAACTTGCAGGTTTGAGGAAGGGGTGGATTAAGAGACTAATGATATGTTTATGTTTATTAAGTTTATATAGCGCTATAATCCAAAGCACTTTACAGTATAACAAGGTAGAATAATGAAAGAAGCATATTTACAAACATGAAACAAACCAGTGATACAGTATGTAGAACAATTTACTTAAAAGGAGGGGGAGGGGAGAGGAGGTAGGTAAGGAATGTTTCAATGTCTGATTTGAGGTCAGCGGGAGGAAGGGGGAAGGAGGGAAGGGAAGGGAACAGGGGAGTCCCCTGGTGGCCTCCTGTACCCCTTGGTGGTTTCAATGTCTGATTTGAGGTCAGCGGGAGGAGGGGGATGGAGGGAGGGGATGGGAAGTGGGACAGGGGGTTGGGGGGAGAGAGGTAGGGAAGGAGAGTCAGGGGGGAGTGGAGAAGAAGTGCTTTCAGAGAGGAGCGGAAGGATGAGTAGGTAGGGGTGGAGCAGATAGAAAGAGGTAGGGAGTTCCAATGAAGGAGGGCCAAGAGTTGAAAGGAACAGAAGCATGAGGAGGCACATGAGGCATGGGGTACATTGAGAAGGTAGAGATAAGCTGAGCGTAGAGAGCGGGAGGGAGAGTAAAATGAGAGGAGGGAAGAGAGATAGTAGGCGCGATCATGGAGAGATTTGTAGACAAGACAGAGGAATTGAAATTTTAGTTGTGAGAGGAAGGGAAGCTAGGCAAGTTGAGAGAGTGAGGTAGAAATAGAATCCAGAGGACCACGAAGACATAGAGTACAGATAGAGGAGTGGTAGATGGATTTTAGGGGAGTCAGGTGAGAGACAGGGAGTCCAAAGAGGAGAGAGGAGCAGTAGACGAGGCAGGAGAAAATAAGGGAGGAGATTAAGAGTTTTGAAGCGTTGAGGGTGCAAGAGGAGCGGATCTTGCGGATGTTGAAGAGGTGGTGCCGACAGGTATGAACTACAAATATACTTTTATAAGGAAATAAAATAAATAATACGATATACTGTTATAAACACAGACTAAAGCTACAGAAACACAATGACAAGGTACCTAACAATAATCATTTGTTTTATATTCTCCTTGTTACTCTACTCTTCTAGCAATGTACAGCATGGTAACTAGAAGGTACTTCAACATTTGAAGCAACTTAACCATTACTGTAGACTGCCTACCTTTAGACATCAGCAATAAGAAGGCTAATTCAAATAGAATGTTTCAACTTTGAAAGTTTGTGTAGCCAGCAAATATAGACTTCTACTAGATGCAGAACATGTCTCCCCATCCAAGATTTTCTTATCCTTACCAATAAAGCAATACAACCAAAGTACTGGAATACTAATATTCCATTCCATTGCTTAGGCAAAGTCATTGCAAACTGAAGTACTTTGTTACCATCCAACATTTTCATAACTTCCGCCGCCTAGGCTGGCCATCGCCCACTATCTAAATTCACTCCACTCTCTCTGGACGATCTCCTTGCAGTCTGATAAATGTAACAACTCTAGCCAGAATGTCCCATACATCCCTCGGAATCATTAGCTTCATTCTGGGGTCTGACAGCTTCATAATCTGCCATTGGTCATATTTAAGAATGCAAAAATATGATATTCATATGAATTTGAATTCACTTGTGTACAATTCTTGGCTTTCCATTCTCCCACTGTTGTATTTTGGTGTGCTTTGTATAGCATAGTGCTCCTATTATTTTTATAGATTGATTAATTGACCAACTTTGATCAGTTTGAGGTGTTTTTTCTAACTGTTTATATATGTGAATTAAACCCTGACATTGATATCACTTGCCAACATACAGGACCTGCTCTGACCTAAACAAAGGTCAGTGACACCAAATTACATAAATGGCCACATTAGACTTTTAACCAACTATGGGACCTTAGCCAGAAAACCAAGATCTATGTTTGCCAATACTAGCCTGCATTTAAATTTGACAAGAATATAGTTGAAATGTTATACAAAAGAGCACATATACAATTCAATTCCAAGAGGAATTTGGGAGGATATTTAACAGGGGTAGGGCCTCAGTAGTGAAAGACAGAGAGCTTTCTTTGTTACGACAAGCCAGTAAAGTCCTAGTGATATGCATCGCTCTGTTTAAAGGTTGGCAGTGGAGACAGAGTAGCCATCAGAGAAAACACTGGCTTTGTTTGACCATGGGTTTAGCAATAGACTTCAAAGTCTTGGCAGCCTAAATTGACCTGCTGCCACAAACCTGTACAACCTTGATGGACTTGGTTCCCATAATGGACCACCGTTTGACAGAAGATCAGTCTAACAGGGGAAGGTAGGTGGGGTTCCATTCATAGGGAAGGTGCATCAGACCAAAACCAGCACAGGCAATGTGGGGGATAGGCCAGAGATCCAGAGCCAATGCAAACAGGGACTGCTCTGAGTCCCCTGACAAGGAAGGGGAAACAGAAAAGGTGTGTTTAAAGGAAAGTTGTGTCTGTACAGTGACAAACAAGGGCACGTTGTTCAAGACCACTTAAACAAACCCAAAGGAAACCCATCGACAAGCACCTGAGCTCAGCTGTGACATGGGAACAGCTGAGCAGACCTACCCCAGAGACCCTGGCCAAGACCGTAGCAAACACCACACAAACCATGGTACCACATGCAATTCCATATTGAAGACTAACAATAGGGGGGGCAAGGCTGTATCCCTAATTATAGACCCAGTAGTCACATGGAATTTCACAAACATAGCTTTGGCAGATAAGTTAGTAATACTCTCAGAAAATAAAACCAGAAGAGAAACAGGAAGGTCAGTGGATGGGTCCCGCTTGGTGTCCAGGGGCATCTCCAAACAGAGAAAGAAGTTATTTTTAGTCCATTCGACAAATCGTGTATAGTATATTCAATTTGACCGGATAACAGAACCCCAATTCGGCTTCATCCCGGGATTACATTGGTTGGCAAAGCACAATTTTGTGATAGATTGGGTTCAGGGCTTAATACATGTCCCAAACATATGTGCACTTATTTGTATATGTACTGAAGACTCCAGCCCGGAAGGAAGACCCACACTGGTAACTATTTTTGCTTGTGGAGGTGATGTTATAGGATGTGTAGCAAGAGAAGGGGATTTGTCCCCTCTCCTGAATATGATCAGTAGCATAATGTCATCAGCAAAGTATCAGCAGAAACCCTATAGGAATATAGACTTTCAAATTCAAAATCAACATGGAACCATGATCAACCTACACTTGTACATGCATGTTAACAGAAGCAGAAAACATTCTCAATAATGGTTTCATTCAGCATTCCACCTCATTGGTCTCTCGCCACTCTGTTCTTCATCCCTAGCAAGGCCGAGACCTTCAGACTGTCATGATAAATTGAGTAAAGGGTCATGGCTCAAAATAAAGTGAGTTAAAAAAGGCCTTGGTCAAAGAGCAAGAGCGGAAATAGAAACCAAGTATGTCATTTTTTGGAAATCTATGCCTCTTGCTCACGGTTATAGCAAAAGGATGACCCTGGAAACATGTAAGATAAAACTAAGTGTGCCTGTGGACACAATAATAATTCCAAGGTTTTGTATATTTTTAAACAATATTGACAATCCGTGCTGAAAACAAGGTCAAGAACTGAACAAAAATGGTACATGTGCAAAAGGAGTGCATATATTTCCCAAGGAATAAGGCAGGCCACAGAATGTATTGAAATAATCAAAATCTTTGTTCTAAGAACTAAACAACCTGTGATATGTTATACACATAACAACTCAGCCTGGATGCCCAGAACACTAATTGTTGCAGTTATGCAGTTTGCAAAGAATATTTCCTCAACTATATCTTTATAATCCAAACATTAAGTGTCAAGAAAATGTATTGGTTAATTTAAGATGCCTGGGCCAGAACTTAGAGTGCATTTTTGTTAATTTACAATGGCATTTCACCATTAACATGAAAGTACCTTCCCATAGAACAGGTCAATGGGCCATGTTCGTTCTCACAGAGGGGCGCCTATGGACTATTTTTTTATTTTTGAAGGGACTTGGGTTTAATCACCCTACGTTTCCTCGCGTGATCCCGACGGGGACCCCTTGCTCACTGTGCTCAGAGAGGCACAGCTCCAACTCACTGATGAGGCCCAACAAGGCTGAAACACGTCCATGTGGTTGCTGTTGATACTCTTGTTCAGAAGGGAATTGCCATAGCATTTCGATGCTGGACTGCCCATGTCGGTGGGACAAAGACTGATATACAAATGGATATTTCCCATCTGTGAAAAGTACAGTGAGCTAAAGTGTGGCTGCGGACTCTCGAGTGGGTATCTTCCCATTGAACAGGTCAATGGGCCATGTTTGTTCTCGCAGAGGGGCGCCTATGGACTATTTTTTTATTTTTGAAGGGACTTGGGTTTAGTCACCCTACGTTTCCTTGGGTCATCCAGACGTGGACCCCTTGCTCACTGTGCTTAGAGAGGCACAGCTCCACCTCACTGATGAGGCCCAGCAAGGCTGCAACACATGTATGGGGTTGCTGTTGGTACTCTTGTTCAGAAGGGTATTGCCATAGCACTACGGTGCTGGACTGCCCATGTGGGTGGGACAAAGACTGATATGCAAATGGATATTTCCCATCTGTGAAAGATACAGTGAGCTAAAGTGTGGCTGCGGACTCTCGAGTGGGTACCTTCCCATAGAACAGGTCAATGGGCCTTGTTTGTTCTCGCAGAGGGGTGCCTATGGACTATTTTATGACACCTATTACAGATTGCTGTTTTCTGAATGATATTGCAAATAGCTCTCTCACGTGTGCTACTAACAACACCGAAAATATAACTGCTTTAAATTATTGGAGTCAGTTGATAGGAAATTTTGGTCTTTCAGTGGTTGTACACTTTTTACTGAATACACTGCTTGAGTTTTGTACGAGGCATCTCGCCTTATTTTTAGTGTTTTTATTATGTTTCATGAATAAAATGTGTTAAAATTGTATTTTGACCCATGGCTTTACCTTGTAAAGTTTTGGTAGACCCATCCCGAACACACCATAACTGTCCTCGCCCTTGTGTGTAAGAGTGGGGTAGCTTCTGTGGAACTCTATATTAGCACGATATGGAGATGCCAGGAAAAGCTGTGAGTTGGCTTAACAGTAAAGGTAACCCCGGGGCGCTGCGAAGGTGCCAATTGAAACGAAAAGCAGATTTTGAACACCAAACAAGTAAAGCAGATGGACAAAAAGGGCACAATTCTCCTATCGTGAAATATCAGTTTGGGGAAATCTGTAACCCACATTGCCACCAGACATGAGTATCTAAAGAAGGGTTAAAAGACCAAAGAGGATGAAATTCTCCTTTCATGAGATATCAGTTAGGGGCAATCTGTAACCCACATTGCAACCAGCCAAGAGACTCTAAAGAAAAGACAAAAGAGCAAAGAGGGTGCAGTTCTCCTCTCGTGAGATTTCAGATTAGGAAAATCTGTAACCGACAATATCACCTACCAAGAGACTCTAAAGAAGGGACAAAAGAGCAAGGAAGGAGCAATTCTCCGCTCATGATATATCAGTTTGGAGAAACCTGTGACCGCATTGCCATCAGTCAAGAGACTATAAAGACAGGCAAACATTGTACAAATATTCTCATATGAAATGTGGAGATGCTTGGAACAAACATTGTCACTAGCAGAAGAAACATTTTTTTTGTAAACTTAAGCGGCGAGTAAACCAGAAGAAGGAACAAAGTTGTGTGAAGTAGAAGTTAATCCTGACAGGCGAGTAAACCAGGAAAAGAACAGTTACTGTACAGATGCTTTAAAGTAAGACACTTGATAGTGTTAAAGAGTGTTGTGGAAAGAAAATATTTACTTTTAATTCATCATCCTGACAAACTATTATATAACAAAAAACATTTGCTGTGCTAACCTGACAAAGTATTCCACAGAAAGAATGTTATATTCCTCTAAACCATTTTACATCTTGGGGAAGAATACTTTTATGGAAGAAACAGTTGCTTAGATTTTTTAACAAGTGTTTTGTGAAATAGACATTTTCGACATTTTCTTTATTCATGTGAAAGACATGTTGGATGGAAAGACTTTTCTTTCATTGAACTGAATATAACATTGTTGAAACTAAACTCTTTCAAAAATCATCCTGAACTGATTCAAGTGAAGGGAATCAAACCCTGGATGCAAGGTTTGCTTTGTGGGAATTACAAGTTTTAACTTTTGCATTTGTTGGTTGAACTGAAAGCAGACACGTGTGCCTTATGTATTTTGATTGTGTATGTTAGTGTGAGGGTCAGATACATTTGGACACTAGGTCCATTTTTTTCTTTCTTTTTAGTTTGCTAGGTACGAACACTCTGGTTAGGATAGGGACAGTCGGGCATTTATCTGACCCCTACTTAATTTCAATAAATATGGCAAACCTTGAGAAAACTTCAACTTTGTGTCCATCTCTCATTTCTGACCATTCACATATGGCTTCAGAGTGGGATGCTACACTGGTTTATACAAACCGAGAACCCATTAATTATAATTGTGTCTTCCCATGAAACTTGTTATACAACAGTTAGTAGAGGATTATACACTTGAAGTAAATCATCATAACACTATTTTCAGAACCAAACAGAGACATTTTCTCCATACATCATCAAAAACCTTTTTCCATCATCAACCTCGGTCAGATATTAAGAAGGTATCAGATAATAATTTAAAACAATATGGTAAACTGAGTTTAGTAGTAAAACAGAAATGGATTTAACTTCAAATACCATTACCAACATTAACCCCAGTCTCAGGTGCTCCACCGGTTCTCTGTCAATCTGGAGAAATAACCACAGCCAATCGAAATAGATCCATCCGCTGAAGTAGAGGAGGAAATTATTCCCTTACCCAATCAAAAGGCTGAAGATTTCAATCCCGGGAGGATAGCTCAGCAGCAACATGCGCGCCTTGGAAGGAAGACGACACGAAGCAACACAGGTTTGATCCCCGGGTCCGCGCTTAGAAACCTCTGGGTGTTTAAGCGCATTATAAATACGCAACTAAGACAAAAAAAAAACAATTACGCATCCAAAAAACAAACAATTCCTGTAACAGCGCCTCGATGCCTGTGGGCTGTGTGAGCGCTTTAAAAAAAATGTAAAATAAATAAAATAAAAATAAAAATACAATCCTATTCAAACAAGATATCTCCTTCTTACCGAAAGTAAAGAAATGGCAACCTTAGAAAATCCTCTAACCCAATTAACTGCCCATCAGATTCAGGCAGAAGAAAGATTCCAGGCTGGGCTAAATGGAAGTGCCGCAACTTTACAGAGACCCATATTACCCCAAGGAATTTTACAGCCTTATAGAGAAGGGGAAGACATAGGTTTCATTTTTCTTAATTTCAAACGTTTGGCTCACCAATTGCACTGCAGAGCGGAATTGAAGACTTGTTATTTAGCTACTTTGCTGAGGGGAGACATTCAGAATTCTTATCATTTATTGAATCCTGAAGGAACAACACCTTTTGATGAAATTAAGGAGGGACTATTGAAAAAAAGTGGGCCAAACCGAGAACTTCTGTGAACAAAAACCTAGAAATATCAGCTCAAATCCAGATGAAACACCAGTAGAGTTATCCATTAGGATACAGAATACATTGGGCCTCATTACATGGTAGGCAGTAACCATGGCGCTATTAGCGCCATGGTTGCCGCCGGTATTTTACCGTGTCCACCTTGGTGGATGGTGGAATTACCGCCCTACTCCCCATTCACCAAGGCCCTTCCCCATTCCCATTTTTGCCCCCATAGGGCATAATGGGAATGGGGAAGGCGCTAATTACGGTACCGCAAATTGCGGTACTGTAATTAGCACTGAGGTCCCTTTGCGGCACCCTACTTTAACGGCTGGTAAAACCAGCCGTTAAGGTCGGGTCCCGCAAAGGGAACTCGTAGTAAGGCGGTAAGGGTTTATCGGTACCAGTGCCCTTACCGGTACCGGTAAACCCTTACTGCCTACCGTGTAATGAGGCCCATTGTCTCTACGGATAGGGAACAAATCATTTCCAGAAGTCTAAGAGATTCGAACCATAGAACAATGTGTTAATTTTGTAAAAGGCCATCATCATGTGAAAAATCAGCAGAAAGGGAAAAAAACGAAGAGAGATGTAGTGTGCTTGGTGATGCATGTGGTTGCTGGGATGTCTGTATAAGTGGAAAGCATCAGCTTAGTGGTTCTGGAATGGAATTGGAATGGAGAAGGAATAGGGACGGTTGAGAGAGATGGATGCATGGAGGCAGCTCTGTCTGAATTGCTAATGGGCTCGATGAAAGAGACTACATAAATACCTCTTCTAACCATGCTGCTACCTCTGTCTCAATGCTTCATGTTGGTGACGAGTGCCCATTACCATGAACCCTTGTAACTTGAAGTCCATTGTTACGCTGGTATGAGCAACTTCGCCAAAGTTGATGCCCTACGCATTGTCCGACTTCATCCTTGCCGTTAAGGAGTCGGTTCATATGTAAAAATATACTCCCTTCCTTAAATATTGACACATTGATATAACTTAATTATTGAAAGCAATGATAATTTTGGTCCCCTACTCTAACTCTCGCAGCGAAAGTGAGCCTATTAGAAAAAGGGACCCTATGTATCTTTTGTCTCTGTCACCTGGCAACAGACGTAAGGTTTCTGGCACATATGCAGTTACTGTTCTTCTCTGGTGTTGCCCAGCAATGCACAAACAACATCGCAGAGCCCTGCAGCTGAGGCCTGTTGCCCAGCAATGCACAAACAACATTACAGACTGCAGAGCACTGTAGGTGAGGCCTCTCCTATCTTCCTAAGTGCTGCATTCAACCTGGGTTCAATCGCATGCTAAAAAATAATGGCACTTGAAATATGTTTACTGAAAATTAGCAAAGAGACTGACAATAGTGTGTATATTGGAACTTTCAAGAATGCCTAGTAGCTCTTCACAGTAAAAGACATAGAAATGCATAAAAAGTGAAAACATTACACAAAAATGGCATTTTATAAAATAACGAAGCACTTTCTTTACTACAAGTAAATTAAACAACAACATAACAGTTCAGAATTGCGGAAGGCGATCACACCAGTGGCATAGAGATGATGGAAAATATAGATCCTCCGCTTACATTTCTTCCAAGCCCAGGTGATCCTCTTGTGCCCTGGAAAAGATGGAATACATCTTTTGAACATTATGCTGCGACCCTATGTGGGACAAACTTCAGCACAGAGAGGAAGAAATCATACTTAATCCATTGTTTTGGGACACCTCATCAGTAAATGAATATGAAAAATGCATAATAAAACTGGATAAGCATGATGAAACAAAATAAGCATAATACTAGAAATATACACATTCATGAAAATATTGCAGAAAGAAGAGGAAACCGTAGAAGCTCTTAGGGGTTTGGCCAGAACATGCAATTTTGGTCAGCAGTCAGATGAATGTTTAAGAGTGTGGATATATTTACCCACTCAACAGTACTCCCATCCATAACCAGGCTGCATTATAGCAGAAACAGCAAAATGGCTGCGCTGGCTCCATTGAGCACCACTGCCTCACACCAAAACTGCATTTTGCAACTACAAAAAGATGGCTGCACCATCTTGCCAAGCACATATTGGACAGGATGGAACAATGGGGCACACTGAAAATGCCTGCCAGTGTGTTCTTACATATATCAAAGAAGGGAAGCTAAAAAGCAGAGCTGCTTTGCTGCAAGCACAAAGTTCCCATTGAAAAAGGGAAATATTTACATTTAAAAATTATGCTGCTCTGATGCTCCTTTCCTCTGTTTCCTCATCACACTACTTTTATTAATGAGACCCTGCCATGCCTATTCACATTCACATTGTGCTCCAGCAGACATGAACAGTATCCCTGAATGACAGCCTGTTGTTCAGTTCTAAAGGAATCAAAAGAAGCTTTACTTCAGCTACACAGGAAACGCTTTACTTTTGGGATACAAAATATAAAAGATCAATGTGTCAAAAAAGCCCTGGCTCTCTGGGCCTAGGTCCATTTCTGTACATCTGTGTTTAAACAAATTGCTGCCTACAAGAAACTAACTATGGCTATAAAAAAATGTGGGAGTTCAAAGGGAAGAGAAAAACCGGACTTGCAAAGAAAAATGCCAGCAGTTACCACATGTTTAAATGTACTTTTACAAACTAAGAAAAATACTTGTTTAAAAGTATATTTTGGATAAGGCCCTGCCATTATCTAGCAAGGTGAAAGGATTTGTGCTGTGAAACATATATGTGAGATCTTATTCAACAGGCTTTATTCTGATTTATAACAAAAGTATTTAAAATACGGACTTAAACTGCTTTAGCTATGTGGGGGAAGTCAGCCCCAAACAGGTTTCTGCTTGGTGGGTGCCAGCAACAGAAGTCCTCCACAGTAGATGCTAGAACACACAAGTGCTACCTTGGCAGACTTTCGTCTGGGCTGAGGCCTCTTACAATGGAACTTCTGGGACACCAATCTGTGAAGTGGAAGTGGCCATAAAACCTTCAATCAAACTGGGAAACCCCATCCCCACAATGGGCTGAAGTGACAGTTGGTGGTAGCTGAAGAGAAAAAAATGGTCCAGTGAAGGACAAAGGCCAGCCCATTTGTTTCAAAAGACTATTTTATTAAGAAACTTTGAAGACGGTTATTTTTACAACAGAAATTCGCAGGAATGTAAAAAGTTAACAGTTTTAATGTAATTGTGTGAGTTTTAATTTATGTTGTAGCCTTCACTTCCACCTTGGGAACAGAAATGGCGGAGAATTGGTTATTCCATGGAAAGTGTACATGATGCCAAGGTAAAATTCAATACTGATATGCCTAATGATAATCCATACACCTGTATAAAGTTATAGAATGTTAGGCCTAATATTTCACACTAAAAATGAACAAAAATTATTAGAAGGGTGAAACAATGTCTTACAGACTGCAGAGTTGGACCGGCATGTGCTGCATAAAATATTTAACCTGCTTATGTAATTTGGTAAAATGCCACAATTGTACAAATGTGCCATTTATGTCAAAAATTGATTTTAGCTAAAGTAACTGTGGAAGGTTCTGGACATTGTAAAACTCACATCATAAATCTGACATCATGCTCTTGAAACCCAACCAGCTGATAGGAAGGCGGTAACTATCACCCCTGACTAATCCAGTTGTTTAGAGGCGTGCTTAGCTAAGCCTGCCATACCATATAATTCTATGATGTCACCATGCTCTATAAAAAGAATGGCTGACAGAACTCTACAGACTATTTCCTGAATTTCCCACGCCTGTGTTCCTGATCTTCTACATTTATCCTGCCAGATTCCAGATCCCACTGCAAAGCCAAAGCATAGCTGATTCAAGATTCCACTGCAAAGCCAATGCATAGCTGATTCCAGATCCCACTGCAAAGCCAAAGCATAGCTGATCCCACTGCAAGGCCAAAGCATTGCTGATCCCTCCACAGCAAGGCCTCAATTCTGAAAACCCACTGAATCCCAAAAACCAAAGGAAAAATATGTGGTATGCATTGGGAAGCATCCTGAAACCAGACCAGATGTTTGCCCACTAACTGCATGTCCACTGCAACCCTGCCATCGAGCTGTCCTTGTTATCCAGTGAACAGACAGGCCCAGCTGTTGTTCTGCTAGGAGTGTCCGCCGCTACCTGGTGACCCGAGCCCTGGAGTCCAGAACCCGGTTGACTGTTCCTAATCCCAAATTTAAGAGCTGACTGTGAGTATCCCACATCCCATAACACAGAGTCTACCCCTCTTGACTTTTGTCTTTGTTTCACTCTCTAAGCAACCATATCCATACCTTGATAACTTGTCTAGGCTGTTCTAATTCTCTGTGCACCTGTTCTTGTTTTCTAGTGTTAGCGCAATTCTTTAATTCATCTTCTCGAGTAACTCCTTGGTCATATTTGGATTAATTGAAATTAATTCCCACATAGATTTGAACACGGCGGGAAAAGGTTGACGTTGTGAATCAATCTTTGAACGTACCGTGGCTTTCTTTATCAATATAGTCTACATAGTTTAGTTTAAAGGGATGGTTCGCCCAAAAAATGTTATTTAAAAAAAAGATAGGCAATATTAAAACGATTAGCATTTTTTTTTCCAAGTCCCTATGTAAAATTTTGAGCAATTCAAGCTCAAAATTTGCAAAAGCAAGCACATGGGCGCATCCATTTTGTGAAATGGATGCCCGTCGCTGTGCTCGCTTTGGCTTTTGCGGCACTAATGAAGGAAAAGCCAGCCAGCTGTAGTAAACAAAAGCTACCACTGGGTGGCTTTTCCTTCATTGGTGCTGTACGCGGAGGACGGGGACCGGAGACTACAGGCAGAAAAGCTGCAGCTGCATCTCGGTAAGTGCTATTTTTTTAATAAAAATGAACACTAGCTGCGTTTTTTTTTCAAAGTTTTCCGGGCTGGAGGAGCCCGGTAAACTTAGAAATAAAACCGCAGCTTTAAAAACATTGTATCTACGTTTGCGGTCGCTTTTGAAGTGACCGCAAACATAAATACAACGTTATTGTGTTTGAAAATGCAGCGGTTTTTCTTTCTAAGTTTCTCAGGCCCCTCCGAGCCTGAGAAACTTAGAAAGAAAAACCGCAGCGTTTTCAAACACAACTGCGTTGTGTTTCTGCCTAAATCTGCTTTCCCATTTGGGGCTCTAGGACTCCCCATGGGGAAACACTGCAGCATTTAGCATTGCATAAAACAACCGCGTAGTGTTTCTGCCTAAATCTGCTTTCCCGTTTGGGGCTATAGGGCTCCCCTCGGGAAGCCCTATTGCCCCAAATGGGAAAGCATATTTAGGCAGAAACACTGCAGCATTTAGCATTTCCCATTTGGGGCTCTCGGGGCCCCCCGCGGGGAGCCCTATTGCCCCAAATGGGAGAGCAGATTTAGGCAGAAACACTGCAGCATTTAGCATTTCCCATTTGGGGCTCTCGGGCCCCCCGTGGGGAGCCCGAGAGCCCCAAATGGGAAATCAGCTGTAGGCAGAAACACTGCGGCATGTAAACACAACCGTGTTGTGTTTCTGCCTGCCTTGGCTTTCACTTTGGGTCTCCGGTGCTCTCCTGGGGGAGCACCGGAGACCCAAAGTGATAGCCACGCCAGGCAGAAACAGAACGCGGTTGTGTTTGAAAATGCTGCGGTTTTTCTTTCTGAGTTTTTCAGGCTCCTCCGAGCTGGAGGAACCTGAGAAAATTAGAAAGATAAACCGCAGTGTTTTCAAACACAATAACGTTGTATTTATGTTTGCGGTCGCTTCAAAAGCGACCGCAAACATAAATACAACTTTTTTAAAGCTGTGGTTTTATTTCTAATTTTTCCAGGCTCCTCCAGCCCGGAAAACTTTGAAAAAAAAAACGCAGCTAGTGTTTATTTTTATTAAAAAAATAGCACTTACCGAGATGCAGCTGCAGCTTTTCTGCCTGTAGTCTCCGGTCCCCGTCCTCCACGTACAGCACCAATGAAGGAAAAGCCACCCAGTGGTAGCTTTTGTTTACTACAGCTGGCTGGCTTTTCCTTCATTAGTGCCACAAAAGCCAAAGCGAGCACAGCGACGGGCATCCATTTCACAAAATGGATGCCCCCATGTGCTTTCTTTGAGCTTGATTTGCTCAAAATTTTACATAGGGATTTAGGGAAAAAAAATCGCCAATCGTTTTTTTTTAATATTTCCTTTTTGAAATAAAAATGTTGGTTGAACCATCCCTTTAAGTAAGATTTGCCTTTCATTTTTAAAACCGATGTTCTCTTTTTGACTGCTCTATTTGCCTAAAAAACAAACCTCAATCTACCTTCCAAATCTCTCCCAATTCTTCTACTATAGCCCTCCTTTTACTTCTAGATTGTCCCTGTGCTGTGCATCTATCCCCCTGCCCAAAAACCACATTCCAATTCAGTGTTTTTCACACATTCTTAAAAAAAAAAACATTTTTACATTTAAAGCTGAAAAAAGTGTAAATGCAACTTTTCCATGTGTGAATTCGGCTGCACCGTGATTTCAATTTCAACCTCATAGTTGCTAGTGATATAACATCCCTAAAACTGTGATAAAACATATGTGTATCATTATTTAAACACACATATAATTAATTATTTGTCAAAATCTCAGTGTCATTTTAGGCCTTTGCAAAGGGTTTTTGCCTCTGATTTTGTGAGGGAAGGTCGGATTCTGATTCTGTTTGCTGCCTCTTGTTCCTGATTAGCTGCTGTTTCTTTCTATCTACTCAGAATTCAATTGTTGGTGGGATGAGGGAACGGTACAGGGGGAAACCTTAACTTGGGTGCTAGCTATCCTAATTCAAGAAGTGCTTTGGATATGTTCTACTAGAAGGTTAACCAAGTGCATTGCTTCCATTTCCGTTGTCATTGTCACCCCATTGGTGATGGCTGCCCAATAATAAAATGTGTGTGATTTTTGTGAATTTTAAAATAAATAAATATTGTATTTTCACCAACCGGCCTGGTTCATGGTCCATTGTGACCCGGGGTATTTGTAAAAGGGGGTGTGAGATGGGCCGGGTATCGGCTCAATTTGAATTCATTGAAATTAAAGAAAAAGCATTCCTATTGAGCGCCACATCCTAGGATAAGACCAAGTGTCCTGGTCCGGTGTGTGACGCCCGATTGGAATCCCTGCTTGAGTGTTGGAATTTCAAGGGCATAGGAGACCCATAAAATCTGAGGGGGACGGGGGGCACCTTGGGACTTTGCTTTTTTAAAATGTATTTATTGTGTTTTAGCCTTTTCCCAAAATTAAAATAGCAGTACGTATTAAATCACATATATCATCATTGTATAAAACAAGAGAAAAGAAGAAAAGAAAACAGAAGAAAATTAAGAAAAAGAAAAACAGTTCAGAATACAAAATCCTTCAATTTGGCATCTCACTTCAGAAGGCGCAGTTCACGTAAAAATGTTACCACTTCCCAGGTCAAAAGGCTTTCATGGTCTGAGCATATCTCGTCCCAAAAAGATTGGGTGTCCACCCACCATTCCTGGCTTGTCCTGTGTTCTGGTCTTTCCTGCACCGCTCTCTCCCCTGCACACACTGGTCGCCCCATGCTGCAAACCATCCCTATGTTTCATCTGCACTCTGTTCTTGTTCCCATCTATCCCTTCCCTTGCTCCTCTCTTTTTCTGTCTTCTGCACCCTTTCTACCCTTTTTTCACTTTGCAGTCGCACTGTCTGACAGAACTGGGGAGAGCACGCTAAATCCTTGGTCATACAGTTAAGACGGGTCACAGGCTTTGCGTGCCTTCTCTTTCTTCACCTAGAGATTTCCAGCCCAACTTGGGCATAGCTTTCAGTGGAATGGTAGCCTCATGGCGCAGTTAGATTGTTAGGCTACTGACGATGTCTTCTTGATGGGGAGGGCCTTAATTATGATGTAGAACATTGTGTAGAGAAGGTGAGTTGGGAGTGAAAGCCTGTGGAAAACGACCAGTGTGGTGGCACTGTGAGTGTGATTGTATTGAGAAGAGCGTGTGATTACGCAAGCTGCCACATAAAGTCCTTTTAAAGGGGTAGAGAGGAGCCGAGAGGAATGTGTTGCCTTATTCTATGGGCGAGATGATGAGAGCCTTGCTGTCAGGATCTCCTGTGCGTCTTGCGCAGAGGTAGCACAAACTCCTACCTCCGTGTAAGGTCTTGGCACCAGCACTTTAATTATAAACAGGGAACCATCCGCAACCTGCCCAGGAAAGAGGGTTAGGGTTCACTGGATTGCTATTACTGAATATAATTGAGACATAGGAACGCGACACAGGACAGGGAAGCACCAATATGAAGCGTCAGCAGAATAAGTGTCATCCAAATGGGCTCTGCAAGCAATACCCTGATTAGGCCTTTCGTGATTCAATGCACCTGCATAGTGGGCTAGAAGCTGAGAAGGGCTGCACTGTTGCAAAAGTAATTGACAATGTATGAACAACAGAAATTAGTTTAAAGTTCACCTAAGTCACCAAGCAACTCACCAAGCAAAGGTTGGTGTAGAAGGGTAACAAACTACTGTTGCCCCTCAATGCTGACCCTTATCTGACCACAGAGGGTGAAATAATACCCCACTCATGGGAGAGAAGGCCCGGGTGGTTGCTGTTTATACTGGCCAGGACACGGTCACTGTCTCCCTTGTTAGTATTAGCACTGTAGTACTACTGATTGTTGCTGGACATAAGTGTAACACTCAAACTGCACAGCATTTCCTTTATTGTAAAACATTGGGCCTGTTATCCATGTATGTAAGTGGAAATTCCAGGCTGAATGCACCGCTTTATTGATAACTTTTGAGTTACTTAAAATGTGTCCCAAAAAGACTAACTGTAGTACCATGACATTAGCTGGGACACAAATGTGTGGTTCTAGAATATTTTTTGAAATATATTTGATGTATTAGACATTGCATGAAGGTAAGTAACTTAAAAGTTATCATTAAAGTGGTGCATTCAACCAGAAATTTCTATTTACGTCCTTAACTTTATGTGATCACTAAGCATTTTCTACTGTTCATCACCAAAATGCAGAAGTTTTTGTTTTACCCCATTTCACTGCATATTTATGTGGAGGAGACTCTGTGCAGCCTTCCCCCCCATAGCCGCTCACATTTATTATTAACTTTACCCACCGCCCCCCATATATATATAAATGCAGTGAAATAGGGCTGTGGCAACGCGGCATTTTGGGATGCGCAGTGATGGAGTGATACCCTTTATGACACACAGTTTGAGTGCAATGTTCTGGTTTAACGTGTGTGCAGTCTATTTTTGGGACCCCAGCTTAACATTACAATATTTGCTAGTATTTATTTTTGAGTGTGTGGGGGTTAATATTTGTTGGGTGCACATTATTAGGTTGACATTGTTGGATTGGGAAGAAAGATGTTCTTCCCTGACGGCGGTGCAGGGGGAAGAGGGTTGGGGTGGTTTTGTGAAGAAGCTTGTATGCCCGTGTCTCCATGGATAGATGTAACAGTGGTGGCTGTGCATCTGGGAGCAAATACACGCCCCCTTGTAAAGAGATATAAGTTTGGATTCAAATTCAAAACTCACAACGTTCCTAGCGAGAAGCACAGTAATGCTACACCCGGAGACAGTCAAGGACATGGATCTAGCATGGTGCAGCTGATTGCCAGGCAGTGCAATGCTTGTGGGGTCTTGGAAGGGCAGGTCCTGCGCAAAAACATGTTTGTTTTTCTGAACAGTGCGTAAAGGGCAAGACAAAGATAGCATAGGTTTGTTCTTTGGAGGCCGGCAGGGTATAAGAGGTCTGGAATGGCTGCCCCTCAACTTTTGCGCAAACAGCATGGCCCAGACTGACAGCGGTTTTGGGCCTGTGTACCGCCTCATACTTGCCAACCCTACTGATTTAGGCAGTAGGCGGGCTACTGCTTTTTAAGTAGTCCTACTGCCTACAGATTTGAGTGACAGATCATACTGCTTTTTACATTGGCAGGTAATTTACATGACTCTAAGGCAATTAATCTGTCTGTGCGGTGGGTGGATAAGTGATACATTTGAGTGATGGGCTCAGATCAATCCACTGACCTGACAGCTACATGACTCTGCCCTGCACTCTTGCAAGGACAGACCTTATGTTAACCACCAGTGAAGGCAAGTTGCAGAGCGTACCACCATAACACAGCATCTTCCTATCAGACTGAGGAGGGTATCAGTCTCTATGTTGTTCAGTGTTCCACTTCCACTGCTGTCATAAATATGTACTACCCGGGCTGATACTATAGAGGAGTGGCAAACGTTGCCTACCAGCTCTGTGTGATTACCTTCTGTGAAGGAGGGTAATTAAATTTGGTGTTAACTTACCATTCAAAATTATAGATTGTAAACATTTCAACATCTCTCCATGTTGTGCGGTTTGATGGGTTGTGCATTTTAGAATGCTCCAGTGGTGCCAACAATGTATGGTTTGTAATTTCCTGCAATGTCATTGTTATGCTACGTATTATTTTTGAAACTTGAAAAATCCTACATCTGAGACTTGTTGTTCACAGAATGTTGGCAAGTATGTCGCCTGCCCACGGGGGGCCCCCACTGAGGAAGCACTAGCATCTCCTTCAACTTCAATGCGCTGTGCGTGGTAAATGTATAAATACCATATTTATTCAGTTAACATTTGCTGTGTGTTAAATATGACGGTCGCTCATTCGGTTCCTCAAATTAAATCCTCCTCCCCCAACACCTGAGGCCGGCCCGGTCTGCACTGCACCTCCCATGGTGTCATACAGGACATGAGGATGGAGGGGGGCATTTAACAGCTGTGAACGATCTTTTGCTTAGACCCACGGAGTGTGAACGAGCAGCACAGGTTTGTCTGGTGAGAAATCGTGCCGCACAAATCCCCCCATGCACCCCGCTCAGCACCAGCAGCCGTTTATGCAGCTTTAAAGGTGCCAGACAAGAAAGCCGGGGAAGTGTTACAATATATTGTGTGCAAATTAATTAACAAGTGGGACGAATTAAGGGACTTGCAGGCTTTTCCTGAATTCTAAACATTGACTAAACAGGCAGAGTTGCATCGCTGTGGCACCCCTGCACGAAAACACAACTGCCTGGGGCCACTTTGACTTGACTTACCTTACTTAGTAGGCTGAGTAAGTCTGAGGTCTCTCCTCAGGACTCCAGTCTCCATGAGGTCGAGTCGGCGGAGTCACACTTCTCTCACGCTGTCAGTAGTTAGGAGCACGCGTCGCTGCCTGGCTAGTGGCTTCTGAAGCTGAGGCTGCGCACTCGCAGGGGCACGTACAGTATGCCGGCCTGGACATGTGATGCTCCAAATGCGCAGGCGGCAGGTACGAGGAGAGGTGGAGGGGGAACACATGAGCGAGCTGCGCAGCAGGCAGCAGAGTTGAGAATCTTGTTTGTTTACCATTACCAATATCTGGGCCGCGGCGCTACTTATGACTATCTGAACTCAGTGGCATGACACAAAATGTGGGGGCCCCCCTGCGAGTCATGCTGAGGGGGCCCCCCATCTCGGCAACAAATCACGGGTCGTGCCACACTCTGGGCCGTCCTAGATTATCACGTTTGCACAATACACACAAACGTGCTGCTGAAGGGGTATGCCGCATACTGTACTGGGAGAAATATATAAATAGGTGTTTTAATGCAATATATAGCACACTTTCTGAGAGAAATTGGCTAAAAGGTCACAGTGTTTGCAATTGGTTTGTAGGGTAATGCCAATCCAATACATGCAAGTCACCCACAGTGCACAAGAACATGCATGCTTTGCTATTAAAAATTCCATGCCACATTGAAAACATGTTCCACTGGCTGCACAATGTAGACCAGTGTAGACATATAATAACATTACAGTAAAGCATGCCAGGCCACATTTAGACAAACCTAGACTAGTTGCACCAAAATGCCAGTCGAAGCAATAACACTCATCAAGAAGAGAGCACACATTCAAGCCCGTGTCTCTGCGGCCTCCAACAACACAGCCAAACTCTTTAAAATCTGCAAGGAATTGGTCAATCCTGTTGCGGTCTCCACCCCTCCTGTTCCCTCTTAGGCCCTCTGTATGGCTCTGGCCTCTCACGTCTCTGCTAAAACTCAGGACATGCTGTCCTCTATCTCCTCTTCCTCTCTCTGCCCCCCTTTGGCCATCTCTACCCCTCCTCCAGCTTTCTCTTCTTTCGCTCTGACAACACCTGACAAGGTTTCTAGACAAGTCTGATCTATGAAAGAGTTGTTCAGTTGTTCAAACAGGTGCTCCCCTGCTCCTCTAGAACCATCAAGGACCATATTGACACCCTCGCTCTAGCCTTGGCTGATTTCTGAAATCACTCTTTCGCCACTTGAACGTTCCCCTCTCCCGTTAAGCACTCTGTTATGCACCCACTCCTCAAGAAGGTGTATGCCAATCCTACCTGCCCGGCAACCTATTGCCCAATCTCCATCACCCCTTTCCTGGGCAAACTCTTGGAAAAGCTGCCCATCTCCCAGCTTACTCACCACACTGAATCTGTTGGTGGTCTCCATGATCATCAGTCTGGCTTTAGAGCTGCCGGAGGAACGGAAACTGCTCTGCTGAACCCCCTTAAAGATCTGCTCTCTAACCTTGATTCCAGCATTCCTTCTGTCCTAATCCTCCTTGATCTTTCCTCTACTTTCGACACAGTCAACCACGCCATCCTGATCAATCAACTACGTGAGAACCTGGGCATCACGGATCAGGCCCTGGAGTGGCCGACCTCTTTCCTCATGGACTGCCCCTCCAGGTCCAACTTGGTCCCTTTCTATCTGCCACCTCTCTCTCTTCCTGTGGCTTTCCCCAGGGCTCTATCCTCTCACCCAGGTTTTTCAACCTCTACTTGGCCCCATTGACCCACCTGATCTCTACCTTCTCTAACTTTCAGTGTTATGCGGTTGACACTGAGCTTTCCTTCAGGCTCCTCTCCTCTCTAGATCATTCCTGACTGTCTATCCGCGATTCAGGATTGGTGCGCCTCCAACGATCTCTGCCTTAATTCCAGTAAGACAGAGATCATTCTCATTAGGACCCCTTCCCCTGCTTTCCCTCTCTCACTCTGGCCGCCCAACTTGGGCCCTCTTCCTTCACCTTCCTTCGAGGCAAAAAACCTCTCTCTTTCTCTCCTCACATCTCGGACGTCACCAAGAAGTCCCACTACCAGCTGCTCCTCCTCAAAGGGGCTCTTCCCTTTCTCACTTCCCCCAGAAGCTCACTGTCTCCAGAGCCCTGTTTCGCTCTAGGCTGGACTACTGCAACAACCTCTTTCTCAATCTGCCTTCCTCTACTCTCCGCCCTCTGCAACTAATCCAGAACAGGACTGAGAGACTTATCCTTGGCATCAAGCTGAGGGATTGTATCTCTCCAGCCCTGAAATCTCTCCACTGGCTCCCGGTGGCTGCAAGGATCAAGTTCAAGACCCTTTGCATTGTCCACAAGGCTTTCTGGGGCTGAGGTCCACACCAGATCCAACGGTCTCTTCCAAAATACCTTCCTTCTCGGGCCCTTCCCCCAGATACCTCCAACTCTCTAAGCGTTAGACGCTTCTCCAGGCAGAGAGTGGGGGGTAGATCTCTCTCCTTTACAGGTGCCTCCCTCTGGAATGGCCTCCCTGCCCCTCTCAAACTTGAGCGTACCACCTGAAGTTCCGGAAGCAGCTCAAAACTTTCCTCTTCTCCTCTGCTTTCTCTCTCCCTCCCCTGCTGACCTACCTGTCGGCTGTACCGACTGGTTGCTTGGCTACCCTCAGAGTCTCACCTAGTCCAGGCTCTTTCTTGATCAGTCACCCTTGCACTGCCTCCAGGCCTACCACACACAAAGGGGCTGTAACTGTAACCCTACAGTCCCTTGTTCTCCTTGCACCACCCAGAGCCACACTGCCCTGGCTGCATTCACTCAGAGCATTACTGCCCTGTTTTCCCCTCCCCTCTTCCTTGCACTCCCCTCTCATTTTTCATTCTCAAACTTGCACGATCTGAATGACACAATGCCTAGTAAGATTGTTTGTCTTGTTCTCCCTATATCTTCCCTCCCTTGTCTTGTCGTGCCTAGAAACACTTTATCAGAAATGTTCAGTTAAAAAAAGTCATACCTAACTGAGGAATGACTAGACTGGCTGCACCAAAATGCCTCTCTAGGCACTAATAGCACATATCATGCCTGCTTAGCCTGTACATGGACAACCATTATGATTTATCGCACAATCCCGACCCTCACACATCCCCTCTCTCTCCCACTCCTACCCCATCCTCCAAAATCAGCTCATTGGCCCAGAATGACCTTCACGTACCTCTTCCTTGTCACAGAGCTTGTGTATGAGGCTCCTTGTCTCAGAGGTAAGTATTGGGATGAGGAAGAGTGGGACTAGGAGTAATAAAGATTACCAGTAGCTAAGTCAGGCATTACCTCCATGTACCTCTACCTCATCCCAGTGCCTCATCCCAGGACTTGTGTATGAGGCAGACTGCCTCATACACAAGTACTGCCTCATACACAAGTACAGGGACGAGGAAGAATAGGGCTAGGAGTAATGACGATTACCAATAAGTCATCAAGGCATCAAACACAAGTAGTGGCGTAAACACCATTGAGTTGGCTGGGCTTCAGCACCCCCCCCTCTGAAATTTTGGGCTATGTTCACTCAACCTAGCTGACCTTCAGAGCAGTTGCCGGACAGAACAGGACACAGATGTTAAACGGCACCTGGGTTTCGCTGTTAACAATGGCCAAGCAATTACTAACTTAAAGCATTTCACTGTTAGTACCTGACACATTTTTTAGGCAATTGAAATCGTGATGTGGGTTTCGTACTTGCATGTCACGGGAGTGATTGGAAGAGTAGAGAGGTTACAGGAGACCGCTCATTCTCACAGCAGTCCATGAATGGGTGCTTTCCGACTTAAAGGAGATAGTTAACTGCGTGTAACATTGAAGCTGCACTAGAATAGTCTCATTAAAATGCGTAAAGAAGTTAGATGCCCCCACACAAATAAGTTTGCCCCTCCCCACCGCCCGTGAAGTTA
This sequence comes from Ambystoma mexicanum, assembly GCF_040938575.1. Classification (NCBI taxonomy): domain Eukaryota; kingdom Metazoa; phylum Chordata; class Amphibia; order Caudata; family Ambystomatidae; genus Ambystoma; species Ambystoma mexicanum. The sequence continues at coordinate 731,032,252 of NC_090934.1, read as the reverse complement.
GCGCCTCTCCCAACATTCGAAGGATTAGCCCCCGAAATGTAGGTTTTGTTTCACCCCTGAACACAAGCACACACATCATTCACCATAGACACACACCCACACCCAGCCATCCATACATTTAAGTGTGCACTCTGTATCCATACAGGCACACCCAGGCAGCCATCCATACATTTAAGTGTGCACGCTTTCACCATGCAGGCACACCCAAGCAGCCACACGTACATTTAAGTGTGCGCCCTTTCACCATAGAGGCACACGTACCCAGGCACCCACCCATACATTTAAGTGTGCACCCTTTCAACATACACCCACACAGGCAGCCACTGATACATTTAAGTGTGCACCCTTTCACCATGCAGGCAAACTCAGGCAGCCACCCATACATTTAAGTGTGCACCCTTTCATCGTACATGCACACACGCACACCCAGCCACCCATACATTTGTGTGCACCCTTTCACGATGCACTCACACAGGCAAGCACCTACATGTTTAAGTGTACATGCGTTGATAATACACTCAGAGGCGCACACGTTATGGGGTTGACGGGAGCCCTCTTACTACAAAAAGAAATTGTTTTTTTTAAATCACTCTGACTTCATAAAGAAATTATTTCCATTAAGGACCAATCCATAACAGAAATAATTTCTTTATGAAGGAAGAGTGCTTTCAAAAACAAACTATTTTTGAAGTCATAGGGCTCCCCCACCTCATGACATGGAGGCCTCCAACCTGGGGTATTCCATGTCATTGGGTGGGGAGAGCCCTCAGACTTTAAAAAGAAAGTTTCTTTTTGTAGTCATTTTGTCTTCATAAAGAAATTATTTCTGTTACAGAAATAATTTATTTATGAACGCAGAGTGACTACAAAAAGAAACATTTTAAAAAAATGTGAAAAAATATATTTTTCATTTTTTTCTCCATGGGGGGCATCTCCCAGGACATGTGCTAGTGGGGCCCCCTGCACTGCAGGGGTTGCGGGGCCCCTGTTGCGCCAGTGTCTGAACTGCATGCAAACTTCTGAGTCTGAAGTTTGCATGCATCACTGCACAGGGACACGCTGCAGACACACAAACTGGTGCAGCAGAGAAACACACAAGCTGGGGGATAAATGCCATTGTATCCACCCACTTAAAATTGTTGGGGGGGTTGTCCCCCTTATCCCCCTCCATGTCCTACGCCCATGGTTGGAATGGGAAAATAAGAAAGAGATTATGGGAAAAGAGTGCCCCCCTTTTAGAGGAAGTACTGTGGAAGTACTGTGAGGGGCTAAAGAAGTGGAGCACACCACTAAATGTGTAAAGACCCTTGAGAAGAATGTTCGACAGGCTAAACCAGCAGAAGCCTCTAAATAGAATGCTGCAGTGATTACAAATAAGCCTGCAGTCAAACCAAAGACCATCACCAATCCGTCCAAACCATCAAAAGCATCCTCAGAAAGACGTTGCTACTGATTTCAGGCTGACTGTGTCCCTGGTTGACTCTCCAAAGTCAGAACCTATATTAAGAAGGTAAATGAAAACCAAAATCAACCCTAATTTGTCCAGTTAGATTGACCAGGGTAAAATCAGGACAAAGGACACCCCCACAGCTGTCGAAGACAAGAATACCGAACATGAATCTGTCTGTGCGTTAAAAAAAGGAAATGCAGCAGTTTGCACTTTGCACAATTCTAAATAAACCACATTAATTCTTCATACTCATTTTTGTTGTGACGACATCTGATCTATGACTATAGCTTCCACCCGCTACATGAATGCATGCTATCACCCTAAGCAATAATATTTTGCAACAATATCATGACAAAAAATGACTCTGGACCAACTTAGTTCACCAGTTATATTTGCAATAGTAATCATCTTTACAAAGGCAGTTCCACATTCAAGTGGCACCAAAATACATTGGGCCTCATTACACGGATGGCGGTAGGGATATAACGTTACCGGTAATGTATTACCGGTAACGTTAAATCCCCATGTGGATCACGACCCGGCACACCGCTATTAGCGGCACCGCTAATTACGGTGCACTAATAGCGGGCGGGCCACGTGCGCGCGACCCTCCATCCCGTTAATTACGCTATGCCGCTATTAGCACAGCATCACAAGGCCAGTGCACATGCTAAAAGCGGCATGGTAAATCCCCCCAAACCCCTTACCGCCATGGTGCTAATACCGGCATCGCGGACCACCCGTTAAGGGAAATGAGCAGTGTTCCCACCTGCCACAGGTGGACCAAATCAGCACAGGTGGAGGCATTGGAGACTGTGGCAGCTCAAAAGGAGCACACCACACCCCTTCCCACACCCCTTCCCACACCAAGATGGTTCCAATACTGGCAGCATTACATGGCCTGGAGGACCTCATTGCAGCGCAGCTGCTACAACAACAGGCAGCACAAAGGAGACGCAGGAGGAGGAGGAGGAGGAGGAGGGCAAGACAGGCACAGCAAGCACCACAATGGCACCTAATCATACCACAGAGGCACCCACCAATACCCAGGATCAGAGCCAGTCCATTCAACCTGACCCCTGAGCAGATACACACCCTGTACCGTCTGGACAGGGTTACCATCACCAGCATCGTGGACATGATCCACAACGACATTGTGAGCCTCATAGACATCAGAACTGCCATCCCCCCGCTACTGAAGGTGGTGAGTGTGCTCCACTTCCTGGCCACAGGCACCTATCAGCATACAGTGGGACAGATGCATGGCATCTCACAACCAGTATTCTCACGCACGCTGAACCAGGTACTCGATGCACTCCTGAAGCATGCACCTGAACACATATCCATGCCACAGACTGCCCAGGAGATTGCAAACACAAAAGTTGGCTTCTATTCACTGGCAGGCATTCCAAGTTGCATCGGGGCCATCGACTGTACCCATGTGGAATTGGTGGTCCCACATCACAATGAAGTAGTGTACCGAAACAGGAAGCAATTCCACTCTATCAATGTCCAAATGGTATGTGACGCCAACAAGATAATCACACATTGCTGTGCCAGATTCCCAGGATCAACACATGATTCCATGGTTCTACGGAACTCAACTATCCCACGCTACATGGAGCGACACACCGGACAACGTTCGTGGCTACTTGGTGAGTAGCAGGGCAAGCACATGGCAGCGTGATTTGGGGGGGGGGAGAGATACATACTCCAACTGGGTGTGAATGGGGGGGGAGAGATACATACTCCAACTGGGTGTGAATGGGGGTGGGGGGGAGATACATACTCCAACTGGGTGTGAATGGGGGGGGGAGATACATACTCCAACTGGGTGTGAATGGGGGGCAGAGATACATACTGCAACTGGGTGTGAATGGGGGGGGAGAGATACATACTCCAACAGGGTGTGAATGGGGGGGAGAGATACATACTCCAACTGGGTGTGAATGGGGGGGGGGAGAGATACATACTCCAATTGGGTGTTGACTGGCGTCCGTAGGGAAAATGGACGTACAGATGTACGCCAATGTCCTTCAGGGAAGACCACGATGCACTTGAGAAGAACCCACATGCAATTCGAAGGTGCACAACAGGTTGCAAAATATTACACATCCATCCACATTGCACATCATGCCACGCCACATATTACACAAATCAGCGACATGGCGTCAAGACAGTAATACAGAATCAGTGCAGCACAACATCAATCCAGCAACGCGCCCTTGAATGTATGCAAAGGGATCACCCCTAGACATAGCACTGAACCACACACCTATGGCACCACTGAAGTGATGCTTCACAGCATGGCAACATCGGTGTCAGGATGTCAGTACACTAGCAGTGTGGTACCAAATTTGGATGGGCCAGGGACACCTAAGACCTGGCCTCACCCAGGACATGTCAATTACTGTTGGAGGCATTAATGTGGCATTTCTACTTGCAGGGTCGACCTCCCCCTTGCACGTTGCTGTCACACAGACCATCTGCATGTATGCTGTCAATTCAGTACTTGAATCACAATGCAATGTCAATTTGTGTGATGTGAACAGGCCGATCTTGAGGTGAACAGTAACAGGACCCCATTCATTCCCCCATACAGGTGATGCGGGCTATCCCCTGAAGACCTGGCTCCTCACACCTGTACGGAACCCACAGAACAGGCACGAGGAGGAATACAATCGTGCACATACCCGTACCCGCATCGTGATCAAGCAGACTTTTGGACTTTTGAAGTCACGTTTCAGGAGCATTAGCAGGTCTGGTGGTGCTCTCCTGTATGGACATGAGAAGGTGGGCAAGATCACCATGGCATGTGTCATGCTGCACAATATGTGTATCAGACGGAATGTGCCACTGCCCCCTGACGTTGAAATAGAAGCACCTGATGAGGATGATGATGGTGATGAGGACGGAGGTGAAGGGGATGCAGGTGTTGCAAGAAGGGATGGCCAGGAGGGACGTGCTGTGAGACAGCATCTGATCAACCAAATATTCTGAGGAACATGTTTCCGTACTGTCACATGGATATGGGGGGTAATGCACTGGTGTATGTTTTGAAGCACGCAATGGACCCTGTCACCAATAAAGTACACACACACAATGAAGATGTCCAAGCCTGTGTTTTGATCAGAAACCAGTGTATTGAGTGACATAAAGGTGTAGAAGTGCAAGCCCCAAAACATCCCACCACCCTTCCCACCCCCCCACAACAGACCCATAACACCCTTCCCACCACCCCCCACAACAGACCCATAACACCCTTCCCACCACCCCCCACAGCAGACCCATAACACCCTTCCCACCACCCTCCACAACAGACCCATAACACCCTTCCCACCACCCCCCACAACAGACCCATAACACCCTTCCCACCACCCCCCACAACAGTCCCTCATGTGTCTGCCATGTATTCCCTGGACAATGCATACAGAGGAATCTCCATCAACCCCCTATTTTCCATTGCCTTGAAAGGATCTTGAGGGTTGCCAGACGTGCGCCTGGTGGTGCGCGATGAGCGCCGGAGGGGGCTTGTTTGTCTCGACCCGGAAGATGAGGACGGGGCAGACTGGCCTTATTGGGAAAAGTGGCGGTCCATAGTGTCAGCCATGCGGACAAGGACCTCCCTGAGCCTCGCTATCTCATTGCATAGCCTGTCGGTGTTGGCGTCCATCCGCTCAGTGCAGTGCCTCGCCGCCTCGACAATGTTCTCTCTGAGATTGGCAGCCTCCTCAACATGCTGGCCAACCAGCACAGTCAGCTCGTTTTGGTGCTGCAGGATGGTGGTGTGTTGGGGGGCAGTGCTGGGTGACTGTGCACTGGATGCTGTGCCCTCCGATGCATCCACTGCATCAGGTGATGGTAACATGGGGGACATGATTGCAGGGTTGGTGTCCTCAACAGTCCCATCAGACCCAGGGGTCTGGAATGGCACAGGGGCTGGGGTTCCAGGGGGGCTTGGGGTGTGCATCTCCATGTGCTGGCCTAGGGTGTCCTCCGTATCGGATAGGGGGGCAGTGGCGGCTGCCTCACCAGCAGAGCTAGCCGCAGCTGATGGTGGGCCCTCGGTGGCTGGCATTGGTGCCAGTGGGTTCACCTCCGGTGGTGGGGCCGCAGTTGGTGGTGCAGCTACTACTGCCCTGGCAGTGGCACTATGACGATGTTTCCTACCCGTCAGGTGTGCCCTTCCCCCCTTGCCCCTGGATGTTGTTGGGGTATCCTCCGGCTCCTGTGCCCTTGCCCTCTTGCATGTAGCTGGTGCCTTTGATGCATCAGCGGCATCCTCCCCATCTGTATGTGAGCCTGTCAGGGACGAGAAGGGGGATATCATTGGTTGCGATTCAATTTACTTAATGAAGATTACATGAATGATGCAGTTGTGGCCATTGGGACTCAGTGGTCGTGGATGCAGGTGATGTGCCAGTTCAGTGCCTCATCCATGCATGGTTGTGTTTGGGACTTGTCTCTGGTGATGTGTGCATGTGTGTGTTTTTGGGTCTGACACTGACATGGTGAGGGATGGATGCATGTGTGGATGTGTGTCCATGCATGAGAGGAGTCTGTGCTCACATATGGGGGTAACAGTACATTCACACCGCATCCTGTCATGTGTACACTCACCTCCATCTGAAGTGGTAGCCACGCCGATCTCCATGCTGCCCACTCCCTCAATGGATTCAACGGCAATCATGTTTGCGCATGTCTCCTCCCATTCCTTCATCCGGATTGGTGAGCCATCTCCACCGGCACTGGCAATGCGGTGGTTCTCAGCCAGGATGCCCCTCACCCGCTGCCTGAGGTCGTCCCACCTCTTCTTGCATTCGCGCACGGTGCGCGTGCTGGTGCCCACAGCACTGACTTTGAGAGCTACCTCCTCCCAGATGGCTTTTTTCTTCAGCAAAGTTGGCCGGCGCATGTCATTTGCAAAGAATACCTCTGCATGCTCTGCAAGGGTCTGTGTTAACATGACCAATTCCTCATTGGTATATTTTTCCTTGTGCTGCCTGTCACTGGTTTTCTTCAAAGCCTTGGGCATGATGCAGGTGTCCCAGATGAATTTGCACAGCTCCCAACTCAACACAGGTCCAGGGTGTAGAGGATGGCAATGGATTGTGTTTTTAAAGATGGCCGCCATGCTCTTTCCCATTCCTGTGCGATGACGCTATTTCCGGTTCCGCAATTTAACAGTAACCGCTAATAGCGGTGACCGCTAATGGCGCGAGGGCGGAGGTGATATCTGCACTTTCGCGGAAGGCGGTAAATGACTTTTTGGGGACTTTAGCGGCATGGCGGTAGGGTCATTAACGGCATGGCGCTATGCTCGTGTCCACGTACTCGTAATGGTACGCCATATGCGCCCTCTTGCGAGGGCGGACACGTTAATAGCGCCATGCCGCTAATTTGCAGTTTTTAGCGCACAACATGTAATGAGGCCCATTCAGTTTTATATTGTGTTTCTCAATACATAATTAGGTTAGGCTTCAAACAATCTCACTTTGCATTCAATAACGATGGGGGAAAACATCAATAAAGATGGGGGAAAACAGGGGATTGAGATATTAGCAACTGTGCTCCTGTTTTTAATTTGCATTCTGTGCAGTTCCTTTTCCTTATATTAGAGTAAATACTTATATGGACTGACCATAGGGAGATTCACATAGGCAGGTTTTGGATTTTTTTAAAGATTTCTGACTTGCTATATACGTAGCCTTGTATTGATCTCCATGGTGTACATCTGGAGACCAAGTTAGTTGAAGTAACATTCTTGCAAATATATTTTGATTTTTGAATGCCACACTGTCTGTTCCTTGCCCAGAACTGTGGGGTGGACTGCGTCATGGGAATGCAAGATTGGCATGTCACACCTGTGTGTGGAAATAATAAAATACTCTACAATACTGGCAATACAGGGAACAACCTTTGTACTGATCAACTGGATAACAAGAACCAATGTATGTACTGTTAGAGCTTGGGCACTTTTCATCCAGCTACATGAACCTCAAACCAAGAGGAACGTAACCCCTTGTGCGGGTGCGTGAAGGAGACAGTGGAGTAACTTTGGTGAAAATGTTGGGGGGGACAGGGTTGGGGTGGAGGGAGGGCGGATGGTGACTCTTAGGGATCATTTCGGCCACATTTTTCAAAAAAAATTTGGTCGAATGGTAGATTTGACTGAATTCGGTCACCACCATTAGTTCAAAGCCGTAGATACCGAACATGAAGAGCTGGGGTAGCGGGGGTGTCCCCCGCTCGCCATGTTCGGTATTCTTGGGTTCGACAGCTGTGGGGGTGTCCTCTGGTTCCCCAGCATTGGTGGCAGGGGTCCCAACAAAAAAAGAAAGAAAAAGGGACCCTGCAGCATCGGATCCGACCCATGTTAGATGGATGGATCTGAGGCTGCATGGTAGAGGAGAGGCGGCAGTTGGAGAAAAGGTAAGTAGGAGGGATTTATCGGTGTACTGGCGGTTTAGGGGGACATGGGTTCGGTTTTTTGTACCAAGGTAAAAACGTATTTGCAGCGAAAATGACTAGGGTCAATTTTTCTGTGATTTTGTACCTTGGTCAAACAACCTAAAACCTTGAGGGATAACACTAGACTACTCCACCACAAGAGTCCATTGCTGACGCTCTGTCATAACTTTCATAAGACTGGTGGCCTATATATTTAAAATTCAATTGGGCCCCCACACATCTTCAGCATGCCTGCCATATACCCAGTGACACACCATAACATTCACAAACTTAATTCCAATAAAACACACAAACAATGCATTATTTATCATTCATTCAGAGACAAGTCAACACACATATGCTTGCAAACTCTCTCACTCACACACAAATGCACCCAGCACCTCCATTGACATACACTGTGCGCGCACAACATTTATATGTACATATACAATAACACATGGAAACAGTGACGCAACGTCCATTGAGCAGATCAGACTTTATCACCCCCTGATCCCTGAAATTCTGGGCTAAGTTGACTTGACCTACCTAAAAGCGGAATCAGGCATTAAGGGTTAACGGCGGCGTTAACCCTTAACGCCTGAGTTGTAATGAGGCCCTCTGACTGATAAAAATTAAGGTATGTGTTCCTGTGTTCAAATGGCTCCAAGCAGTGGAGTACCAAGCGGGAGAGGCAGGGGGCAAGCTGCCCCCCGTGGCTCTTTTAAGAGCCAGACCGGGAAATTTGTCATTGGGACACCACTCCCGTTCGGCACATCAAAGAGGGCACCTAACGGCAAAGGTGTCCTGCTGGCAGAACAATGTGTACTGAGCAATTCCTGCTCAGCATGCTCATTGTCCTGGCAGCAGAACACCTTACCCATTCCAAATGGTAGAGGTGTCCCGCTGCCAGGACATTGTCCCAAGGAGCTCTGGCCAGCAGAGGGTCCTCACGTTGCTCTGTATCAACAGAGCATTACATTGTGAGCCAATCGGCACTGATGGGAGGGAGGGGGGTATTATTAGCAGGGACTGGTGTCCCTTTAGAAATGTGAATGGAAGGGAGTGATCAGAAGTGAGAAGGGTGCATAATGTTGCATGCTTTATGAAATAATGACTATGACTTTAAAACCCAAGGGGGAATTGTTAGGCTCACATTAATCTACATGATGATATTGTGACTTTGCATGCAGAATCGGGAGAATAATACTAAAGCCATACTCCCATTGCTCAATATATTTCTATGACAATGTATATAGTGTATGGTTAGTTTACTATGAAAGGCTAGTTTATTATGTAATGTGGTTTGCTTCCAAGGCATTGCTGTAAATAATTATTTAAGCATATGAAATGTAAAGCAAAACCTTGATAAATATCGATATCAACTAAACCTGGAGAGATGGGCGTGGTCGCTTAATTTGTACACATCCCAGTTTCACCATTTAACCAAGTGTGTGATCCTGAGCAAATCATTTAATCACATTGTGCCTTATCAGCAGCTCTGCAAGTAACTATGATTCACTTCAAAGCTTATGTTAATGTATCATGGTATTATAATGGAAAAGCCTAATGACTATAGAGTTGCTCCACATATAACAATAGTGCAATTTAGGTATTTTTCACACAAAAATATTTGTCACTTTGCTTATTTATGACAACTTATTCTAAAGTCACTTCCAAGGTGCCTCCAAGTATCAAACACTGATGATGCATCTTGAAAAGTCCTTTCTGCGAATTCACTTCTGTTGGTGCAATCCATATAATATTTAGGAAGTTGCCATTTATTTTGCCTCGGAGGGCTTGGACAGAGCTCTAATAGATGAGTTTCCTGCATCTGGAATAACCCTGCAGTTTCTTTTTTTTTGTTTTGTGTTAAAAGGCCATCTTCCACTAATGTTACCAAAAAAGTAGATTGGGGCAGGGGTGGGCAGTTTGGGCGCGCCAATGAGACCATGTGGAATTCCACACACTGCATTTTGTTGCTCACCCCCCACCCCACCCACTCTTACAATGCTGGATACTCCCCTGCTTAGTTTGGTAAGTGAAGCAGTTTTTGGTGGCCTGTAATCTGAACCATGACACCCATTTATTAATTTGCACCAAACCGCCCTGAAAAAGAACTCAAAATACTTTTTGCCAGTTTGGTGAAGATTATTTTTGGCGGCGGGGGAAAAGTTATACAGGGCACCTAAAAGTGTGATTTTAACAAAAAAATCCCATACGGTTCCTTCTGCGCACCTAGAGTGAAAACTGCTTAACAAAGGTTCACCATGTTTGGAAGGCATATAGCACTCAAATTCATTTCACAGAATTTGCAGAGTACGACAGTTTTGGGTCACAGGTTTTCTCAGCTGGACTCTTTCAACTCTACTTGGGGATGGCATCTTCTGCCAACTTCATTTTGAAATTAGGATGGTGGTGCTTTAGTAGCATCTGAAAAGTGGCAAGACTAATTTTAGAGGCGTTGCAGAGCTGTGGCTTGCCACAGAGAATGCAACATTTGTTATTGTTAGTGTGTCTTCATACCTGGGGCCTTAATGTGTACTGTGAGCCCTGCTCACATTGTCCAAATGTGACACACGCCCTCACTAAGGTCAGCCCGCAACCCAGTCCCCACCAAACATACACAAACACAATTAATTATTTTTAAATATATATATTTATTTTACCTTTTTTTAAGTACTTCTGCTCTGCTTTCAAATGCCGCCCGGGCCATGTCTCATGTTACACTGACCTAACCTCTTTGCACTCACGCACCTCCAGACAGAAGCCAGCAAGCTGAATGAGCTTCCTAGTTCCTGTCTGTGTGTCGCACGAACACAAAGCCGGAAAGCGATTCTCTGCGCCGCGGCCCCTGGATGTGCAGCTGCTAGCGTGGCAGCACAGGGGCCAGGCCCTGCAACACCCAGTTCAACACCCTGGCTACGGACTTTAAGTCAGGGCAGCCAGGGTGAGGGACTGAGCCATGCAGGGCACCCCGACCAGAATGTGTTGCAGCGCGGCTGCCAGGCATCTCAGCATTATGTAATGAGACAGCGCAAGCCTTGCCCTGCACCCCAGCCAGGCTCGTGCTGACAGCTTGTGCTGTCCAATTACGTAATTGATGATTGCGGCCCCCCTGCCCTCCCTCCAAAGGATGGGGTGGACAAAAAGGAATGCCACAGAAGTTGGGGGCGACAAAACCCCCTGTCCCCCCTACAATTACACCCATGGAAGGAGATGAATGGAAAACAGAAATTGGAACGTCGTTCAGATTGTAAGAATGCCAAGTGACACCATTCTGTCTCGTCAACGCACCCTGGATGTGTTCGCCAAAGTGCATATCAATGGTATCTTGATGTGTTCCTTTTTATATACAAAAAGAAAGTCTGATATTTAATTTGGTGTCACCTAACACTCTTCCCATGTCAAGTGGAATCAATTATCACAAAATTTTATTAAGATTCAATACATTTCATAAAAACAATCATAAAAATGATCATAGTACATAAAACATATACATCATGTTAAAACAACACAAGTAGACACACCATGGGTGAGTACTGTTACAATGATTTTTTCAGGATCAATAAATGTGTGTACATATCACACTGTGATTCCTAAACCGCACTACTTTTGGCTTCTTTCCTATTAGTGTATTACACTACAGTATATGTTTTATATACCATGATCATTTCTATGATTGTTTTTATGAAATATATTGAATCTTAATAAAATTTTGTGATAATTGATTCCACTTGACATGGGAAGAGTGTTAGGTGACACCAAATTAAATATCGGACTTTCTTTTTGTATATAAAAAGGATATGCTCACAGAGCAAGAAGTCTATTTATCCCTACCTGTGGCTCAGAACCGTTTTGAGAATAGAGATCTTGATATGTTCCAGCAGGGATCAAGAATACAAACAGCACATGAAGGCAGCCCTGCAATGCCTATGTGAACATCAGTTCTTCATAAATTGAAAAACGTGTAAGTTCTATCATTTCACGATTTGAGTTACTAGGGTTTATGTCATCTCCAGCAGGAGTGCATATGGATCAAAAGAAGATTTAGGCAATCTTGAGCTGTCCAGCCCCTTTGATGTACAGTAAGCATAAGCCTGTTTAGGATTTGCAAATTCCTATCAGCATATTATTCAGATATTCACAGAGCTGGTTATGCTCATAACAATGATATTTTAAAAACTAGAGAACAGTTCACTGGGACCAGGAAGCCAAATGTTAATTTCAAGTGATAAAGAGGGTCTTCATCAATAACCTGTCCTTATCCACCCAGATTCCTCACAACCGTTCGTGGTTTAACGGACACCTCAAGTTACGTTATCTAGACTATATTGTCAGAAAGGGTAATCATCTTAAAAACTTTACACCATTAGCCTATTACTCCAGAAAGTGAAATCCAGCAGAGGAAGACTGTACCATAGCAGACTCGGAATTGCTAGTGATCAAAGTAGCTTCTGAAGAATGACGGCACTAGCTGTTAGGAGTGCATCACGCTGTCACCACATTAACAGACAACAGGAATTATTCTTGAAGGGATCAAAAACCATGAGACCCTGGCAGTTACGGTGGGCAAATGTATTTTGCAGACTTCGATTTTCTAGTTATGTCCGGCCCAGAGCTTCTAAGCAAAAGGCAGATATTTTCTCCAGGTATCCAGACTCAGTGTATCACCATCCATGATTAGAGAACCAAGACCTAACTACTACACACCAGGATTATCAGGGCTAGCGCAGAAGCCCCTGTTTGAAGAAATCACTAAGACATTGCCCGTACAGAAACTGAAGAAAAGGAGTGATGCGCAAAAGAAGTGTACGGTTATGCTTGTATCTGCCCATGCCAATGCTCAAGCACCATGCTATTGAATGGTGCCACGATTCAACCCTGGCTAGCCCTCCAGGTATTTATAAAATGTGGGAGTGAAAAGCTATGGCTGGTGGTTAGAACAATAGAATGAGGTACAGGCCTAGGCGGGAGGCTGTGTGCCACCAACAAGGTGTCCTGTAAGAAGCCGGAAGGTCTTCTATGCCCATTACCAACATCAACCATACCTTGACACACTATAAGTCTACATCTAATAGTGGAGCTACCTCTCATTCAGGGCTATGCAACACTACTGGTAATAGTGGATTTACTAGCTAAATTATTCCTTTTATTCCTGTAACAAGGCCAGTACCCTGGCCTTGTCAGGAAGGGATGACAGCCAATTTCATTCACTGGGTGTAGAAGAGATAAGGGGGAAACCAGAACTAGCTCTAACCCTTGGGGCAGAATTGATTAAACAGACCCCAATTGCTACCCCCTCCCAATGTGCTAGCATGTTAATGTGTAGACACTTATCTCCAGTCCTGCATCTGTAACAGAATGCTTGCCAGTATGTATTGTCCTTTTCAGGGACCACTGGCTATGTGTGAATAGTGTCCACTGAAAGGAGCCAGCAGCAGTGTTCCCCATGCTAAGGGATAACAATAATCCAGACCAAGAAGTCACACTCCCTCAAGAATCTGATCACCACAAGCGGGCAGAGAAGAGAGAGAGCAATGAGGGCCACGGAGGATCCTACTGCAGAGACCTGACGCAGCACAGCTACCCATAAGAGGGAGAGAAAGAGATAGCAAGACGGGGTACATTTGGTGTACAGGACTTAAGCAACTGAGACCGGCAAAGAGTGCCAGAGGGTTTGTGGATGTGACCCCAACCCCATTAAACCACCATGGACATTACTCCCTGATGGCCAGGATTGCTGTGAATGGGATGTTGTCGGGACCTCTTGAGATGGGAAGAGAGACAAGACAGGGTTGTCCCCTTTATCCGTTGCTGTGCTCCCTGGTCATGGAGCCCCTGGAGGCCCTCATTAGGGACAAGCCAATTCACAGGAGCATTCAATTATACTCTCATAAAATGATTTTCTCGCTATATGCTGATGACATAATGCTGTTTATTAAAAATCTGTGTGAGAATCTAAACCTAGTAATAAGACAAGTGACACGATACAGAGAATACTCCGGTCTATGGATCAACCATGTAAAATCGGTGATCTTTCCCCTAACGGTAATACGTCGGTCTTCACAGATAACTTTGGGTTCAAGTGGGAATTGGACAACACAATGTATATGGGAATAGAAATATTGAGGGACCCGGATATGCTCTTTTTGGAAAACTATGGTAGGGCAGTAGATAACTCAAGGGACAGCTGCATAGATGGCAGGCTCTTCCACTCTCGCTACTTGGACAAGTTGCAATGGTTAAAATGGGGGTATGCCGAGATTCCTGAACCTCTTCTTGAATATTCCCCTGAACATCTCAGCTCTCTTTTTCACCCGCCTAAGGGGGATTGTTTTGGAACTTATCTGGGCTGGTAAGAAACCGAGAGTTGGGTGGGATACACTGTCACAACCTTTTGCTAGTGGTGGACTAGCACTCCGAGATTTTGGCAGCAAAGACTTCTTCCCTTTCCTTCTGGTATGACCACACATTCAGATACAAAGGGCAGTGGAGGCACCAGCTCTACTCTGTACAGTGATACCCAATGGGGCTACATAAAAAAACAGGGAATTGTATGTAGTCTCATGTACCTGTGCAGCCTGGCATAAAATAGCGAAGAATTCGGGATGAGTGTTCTGTACTCCCCGCTGATTCTGGCTAGATATGTGACCGGGTGGGAATAACACACGAGAAGGTTTATTTAAGTCTTGCTACTAGCCTTTGTATGGAAACATTTGGGTACTATTTTGCAGAAAGATCCTTCCTGGCCATGGGGGCTTTCAAGGTGAAGGGAGGTATCACCCCACTGGATATTTGTATGTTCTTCCGAATTAGGAACAAATTCAAGGCTCACTTCCCCTCCTTCCATACACAACCACCTAAATTTACACTACTGCAAGACTCTATTAAAGCCCAGGTAGAGTGATGGTTAGTTTCCAGAAAATACAAACGGCTTATGTCTGAGATTCCCAATGGGGGGAGGTCTCCACAAAGAGGTGGCCGGACAGTTTAAACACAGAGATTCCTGAGGAGGACTGGTCTTATATTATGGGTCAAACCAGGAAGGTATCTCTGAATGCCAGATATAAATTGATTCATTTCAATTTTATGCACCAAACGTATTACACCCCAATCAAGCTACATAAATACTACCCGGAGACACCACATGAATATGTACGTTGCAAGAAGAGTCATGCAGACGTTATCCGCCTAGCATCATATTGCCCACCGATATTAGAATTTTGGGAGGGGCTGTGTCCCTCATAATAAAAGAACATGTGCTGTGTGACCTGGTAATGGTGTTGCTGGGACTCACCTGTGCTATCCCAAAACGTGTGCGCAGGTTCTTAGGGCTTCTCCTGGTCGTTGCCCGTAGAAGGGTAGCTAAAGCGCGACGAAAGGGACTCGTGCCGTTGGTAGCCACTTGGCTGGAAGACATCACACATTTTTATGACATGGATATTGAGTTTTTTTGTACAATTCCTCTACACGCACACACCTCCCACCCCCGATACACGGGGTCCTTATTTATAATATTTGCTGTCAATGCCTAGAGAAAATCTCTCCACCGATTGAGACATTGTGTCAGGGTGCGTTTTGTGTCTCCACTTGGGATCACTTTCCTGTAATTATGAAGCTTCCCAATGGCTCATTCTACCTTGACCCACTCAGGTGTTATTGCTGAATGTTGTATGAAATAAATACTTGTATTGAGATAACCAGTGCAGTAGGATACAGGAGACTCTAGCTCTCTGTATCAGGTAAGCAGATTTTAAAAGTACGGAAGTTTTCTCTCATAATGAACACATTAAAGTGCTCCCACCCCAACAACTTTTTTCTGTGTTGCTCATTTTACAGATAAATGCAACAGTCTACCTAAAGACTGTGACCACAAACCCTGTTCAAATTTAAAGCATTGTCTAGTGATGAGTCTCTATCACGAATGCTTCCTAAAAATGTCCTGTTGTTAATAGGGATTGTTGTAGGAATAAGAGTGTGCTCCATTTATAGTATAACATATATTTCTCCAGTTACAGGCAAGAATGTATATGAAGCAGAGTATAATGTGCCTGGTAAACACTTTATGGTGAGTGCTTACAAGACTAATAAATAAGCCAGACATCCAGGAGTCCATATCAATATTTCAACACTGTAGCAACACTGGTTTTGGCATTGTTGGTGGTGAAACAATCTCTCTCTTAATTTGTATGAACAAGACAGAGGATTGTGGCATGCATTTTTTGTCCCTATGGGAGTCAGTAAGTGACTCTAGGTATAAAGACGGATTATATATATATATTGGATCCTGATGAAAGCAAAAGACAAGTAATGAAATACCACTGAAACCGGTCGACCATTGCAACGAGGATGGCTAGTTAATCATTTAGACACCCAGAAAATTATTTTTAAATTGTAACTTTTTTTAATGAGCAGACATGCAGGTGGAAATACATTCTCTTTAACTTCCTGCTGTGCTCACATCCCGGTGTGCACCAGGTTTTTTACACTGTAGTAATCGCCATAGTGGCGCTCAATTGTGTCTGATCTATCTGGGCTTAGATAAGATTTTAGGGTCAGTTTTCTCTCACTATGCTCTCACCCTAGATAAGCGACACACCCCCGGATGCTAGGGTTAAGTACAGCGGAAGGGATAGTTAGTGAATGTTAGAGGGTGAAAACAGCGAGATTGATTCACTAGAATGGTAGAAGTACGATTTGAAACCTGAACATTCTTGTGTGATAAACGTTGTGGGCCTCTGGTTCAGGTCTGGCGCCCTTTGTAGGGTCCTAATAGTTTTTCGTCGGTAATAGGGACACCAGGCAGGATGGTGCACTCTACAGGATACAAATGGCCACCCATGGCTGTTTCTTGCCCAAGGTGCAAACACTGGTGGTTGAAATCTGCCACAACACTGCCAAGATGTGAAAAAGGGCCACAAAAATATAATACCCAGTAAGTCACATGCTGAAACTACTATGCTGAAAATCTTGATTCTCCGGCACGTGCGCACTGAAGCGCACTTCCAAAGTTGCTTGTGCTACAGAACCTTTCAGACGTAGAAGTGTTTCAACCAAGCTCTGCTTCTTGGGCTCAAGCACAGGTCAACATCCTGTCACCCTCTCTTGACCCCGTGGAACAAGAAGATAAGTGCAGCACACTGGCACTTACTGATATTTGTTTGAGGCTCACAGGAGTAGGACGTGTGGCCTCACCTACAAGGCACCGCCCTATTGGCTTTTCTTGCATTCTGCTCATATCAAAAGCTACATGCAGTGGTCTGAAAACGAGGCACACGAATTGTGTTCACATGTCAAATTAAGCAACCAGGAGCCAGGCTAAGTGACATTAAACAAGAGGAAAAAACAAGCTAAGTGATAGTTTGAGACTGAAGATCAAACACGGATTGTTGTGTTAAGGATGACTATATAACCTGGTTAATAACCAAGTGAAATGAATGCTAGAACGCTGTTCAAAAGAATAAAGTTAAATGTGTAACTTGAACATGCATGGTTTGAGGTGTGTAAATGTAAACACTATAGTATGAAAATTCAGAGTGGGAGACATTGTCCTTAATGATAGCGACAGTGTTTGTTATGAGGGATAAAGTGCCGCAGTATTTAATGATGAAATCAAAGATGATTTTTTTTAAGTGTAAATGTTCTTAAAAACTGTTTTAGACGTGGAATTATGTTTGTAGGTGGATATTGATATTAATGAATGGGGATGTTTTAGATGATGAGTTGAATGTATTTAATATATGATTGTAACATGTCAATTTTATAAAATGTTTTATAATTTATTGGAATGTGTAAAGTTTGAGTAACTGAATCACATTAATAATAAATAACGATATAAAATAAATCGCTGGAGATGGCTCTGACGATAATAAACCTTAAGAAGGTATCAACAAGCACAATCTTTCCTTCTTGCCCGCAATCCTATCAATTTCCTCTTCCTAACTCTCTACCCGTTTTACCAAGTCAGCCTCTGACCCTCAGACCAACAAGAGGCCACCCGTCTCTGCCTGTGGACGGTTGCGATTTTTCTGTGCAAGGAGCTACTTCCGAACCTTACACAACGGTTAATATTCTTTCGAAAGGTGAAGTCTAGAGACGGCGGGAATGTCAAACTTAACAATCACTCATTCCAAAGGAAACAGCATTTTAAATCTGCAAATTTTCAAATGTATTTTAAATGAGTATTTCCCTAATCAAATCAATGTCTACCTCACTACACATTGTTGGGACAGTTAACATGGCCAGCTAACCTTAAGGGGAGAACCACCTTAAGGAGGAAGAGGGAAGCCAAGGACAAGGGGAGGAGGGAGGAGGAGGAAGGGCTATTATAGCCCAGGAACCATAGGTTGTAGAGGGCAATAAAGAAGGTTACAGAGCTCTCGCTCTCTGCATGTCTGTGTGCTTGGTATACTGCGTTCCAGGCCCCGGGACTCCAGGCAGGTGAGGCCCTGCAAGTCGCAACAACTGGCGACGAGGCGCCACGTTCCATGCGGTGCAATGGCCCAGGATTGGCCGCTGGCGTAGTTGAGAACAGGCAGCACGGACCAGTGGGGGAACTGCTGCAACACAAACGAGTGCAGCCGGACCAGAGAGGGAGCCGCATGCGAGGTGGGACACACACTTCCATCCACTCGGGAGAAGAAGGAGGCGTAGGCTCGCGTGGGGAGGAATGAGGCTACCGTGAGGATGCTGCTCCAGGGTGCAAAGGTAGGAGCGGGAGGCCCGTTAACAAAGCGGTAGAGACAGGAAGAGGCCCAGGGGGAGAAGACTGGCGGACCACAGCGGCAAGGGAACCCGCTGCTCCGCACCACAAAGAGAGAGAGCGAAGGCAAGGGGGCGGGGAAATGGGCACAGGCTAAAGCCACACGCTCCCAACCACCGGACATCAGCAGCAGATGCTGCGCAGGCTACAGAGAGGCCGCGGAGGGCACATGAACAAAGAATGTGTCTGCATCAGTCAAGGCAACAACCCCAGGATACAAACCACCCACTAAACCACCAGGGAAGTAACCCCCACAGAACAACTGAGGGACGATTGTCACACCAGACCCTCCCAGCAGACCAACAAGGCGCACAGCCGCATGCGCAATGCGCGCACTCCAAAAAGAATTGAAGGCACAGGCCCATCAGACAGCACCAGGGCAAGACACTTGAACTAAGAACAGCGAGGAGCACACACATTAAACTGCTGAGGAGAGATATGTCTCCAAAGAAGTGCACACAGCATGAAGCAAACCACGAATAACACAAAAAACAGGAAATAAACATACGGTAGAGGAATATGACCTGCAGGGGACACCAAAATCACAACGCCAGGGGAGCACAGGAGAAGAAAAGAAGTTCAAAGACAGAGCAGTATGGTGAGAGGCAGAAAGTGATCTGCGTGTGAAGGGGGAGATCTGGATGACACCGAGGTAGGAGAAGGCGAACGACACGGCCACAGGAGAGACTGCCTAAGGAGGGGGCTAGGGGAGAGACTGCCCAAGAAGGCGGCCACAGGAGAGACTGCCCAACAAGGGGGCCACAAGAAACTGCCCAAGGAGAGGGCCACAGGGAAAACTGCCCAAAGAGAGGGCCATGGCTGAGAATGCCCAAGACGAGGGCCGGATGAGGTACCAGACATAGGAGGAGGCAAGAGCACCTGCGGTGCAGACAGAGACCGCCCCGGGCAGGAGGGGTGAACGGAGGCCACTGGGGAGATGCGCCAGGGTAAGCAAGACCCAACCCAAAGCGGTGCCCAGTGGTAACCAGCAAGCAAAGGAGGTGAGGAGCACCCACACAGCTGACAGCAAACCACGTCCACCAAAGGGAACCAACTATGCGGCTACAAAGACAAGAACAGCGCACGCAACAGGTACACAACACCCCCAGCGTGCATCATAAAACAAAAGGGGGTCCAACAAACGAAGAGAGCCACCACCAAGGAACAAGCACACAGGCAGCAATGATTGTCAGCAAGACACAACCATGCCTGCTCAGAAAGTCAACCAGACACTGGGCACGAGGCAGTCACCCACAGAGGCTCTCATGGCCAGACCATCAAGACCAAGAAGACAAAGGAATTTAAGGAAGCCCATCCACACCAACAAAACAGTACAAGAAAGAGCACCCAGAAATGCAACAGGTCAGAGAAAGCACAGACAATGGCGCCACACGGAAGAAAAGAGAGTGGGGGCAAAAACCTGCATGGGCACACCCAACACACGGCACATCCAACTACCAACCAAACATGCCCAGTCGGGCGAATGAACAAATGGGGAACCACACCTAAGCCCAGGTCCTCCACCACCTGGCGAAGTACCATCATTACTGAGGGACGTCGAAGCGACAAGATACAAGACAAAAATGGAAGCCCATCAGAACAAACTTGAGGGTCAATAGAAGCACCTCACCATACACACCGGCACACCCAAGCCAATGGGGGAAGAAGGGCTGGACAAGTGTCCCCCATACACCTTCGGCAGAAGGCTGGACTGTAGAGGTGGTACTCCTAAATTTGACTGTGACCAATACTACCCCTCCGGAGAGCACGAAATGATGCTGTCAAAGGGGTGTCACATACCACCCCACACAGGGGCATAAAACATCATGACTGCAGTTCCACAACATGCAGCCCCTGCCAGGGTTAACACTCTACCCACCAAAGGCAAACAACCACAACAGAATAGGGGACTGGCATGGAGGCAGCATGCTTCAATGCTGAAGGCTCCTCAAGGACCGCATAAGGGAAGGAATGAGCCACCATTGCTCGAAATAGCAGACAAAAAACGTACAGTTGACTGTGGGAAAGTTGCAGGCAAACACCTGGCCCTTCCAGTGGGAAACTGGGCCACAGCATCCTTCATAGTCAACACGTTAGCTGCCGCTGACTAGCTGGGCCCGAGCAGGAGCGAGAGGCAAGAGCAGGCCCCAGTCACCAAGAAGGCCATGTGCAGCAGAGGCAGTTGAATCAACGTCATCATCGGTCTATAGGGGTGCTAACAAGTATAGCAGGCCAGGGTTATCAACAGTCACCACGGCGAGGGAGGGCTGCCAGAGGCGTCTGCTATGCAACCAGCCAAGCAGCATGCCTTGGGCCTGAACCAACACACATCCTGCCACACCTGCTGCCCCCTCACCAAAAGCCATGACCCTGCTCAGCCCAATAACTACCAACCCATAACCACTGTGGCTTTCCTCCTCAAGATCTTGGATAAAGATGCCCACTGCCAAATCCAACACTTCCTTGAAGCCCACTCTATAATCGGGACAAGGCAATCCAGTTACTGCAAAGGACACAATACTGAAACAGCTTTGGTGGACCTAAAAAACGAGATCACCCAAATCATAGACAAAGGTAAGCCAGCCCTCCTGTTACTCCTAGACCTCTTGGCTGCTTTCAATCTTGTGGATCATAAGACACTCACATCACACTTCACCCACTCAGCTAACTTCACCAATGAAGCAGTTCTCTGGGTCACCTCCTTCCTGGAAGGCAGGGCAATGAAGGTATTTTCAAACATAGCCTACGCAGCCCCCACCCCCATCCATTGCAGTGTCCCACAGGGCTCCTGCACAGCACCCACTTTGTACAACTTGTTCACGAAGCCCCTCTTCGACAAGCTTGACACACTTGGTATCGCGTATACTAACTACGCTGACGATACTCAGGTACTCATACCACTCACCGGTTCGTACAACAAAGACGCCGAAGCACTTCATACAATTTACACCACCATCCAGACCTGGATGGCGGCCAATGGCCTCTGCCTCAATGGGGCGAAGACTGAAATCCTCATACTAGGTCAAAAAACGACATTAGCCAAACTTGACAAGCAGTACTCCAACTTCACCATAGGTAATACAATCATCCCTGCCTCCACATCCGTGAAGACCCTAGGAGTCTACATAGATTCCACTCTATCCATGACAAGGCAGGTCAGCGCCATCACCTCTTCCTCAGCACACACCACTAAACTCATAAATGCAACAAAACCATACCTATCCAAGCCTAACTGTCTATCAATAGCCAGAGCAACTATTGGTGCGAAACTAGACTATTGCAATGCCCTCCTAGCAGGTACATCTGCAAAAAATGTATACCGACTCCAAATCACGCAGAACAATGCGCTAAGAGCAGCATTAAGCATTCCTAAAAGGGAACATATTTCCCATGCCAGACAGGCAGCCCACTGGCTCCCAGTTAAAGAGCGCATCACTTGCAAAATCCTCACCCTCATCCACAAATGCCTCACCCTCACAGCGCCGTCATATCATCAGACACTATAACCAAATCTACCTCCACACGACCTATCAGGACGTGCCACGCCAACCAACTACACACCCCACATATCAACAGGGCCAAAGCTGGCAGGCTAGGCTTCCCCTACATAGCCGCCATTATGGAACACCCTACCCACAGACATCAGAACTGAGAACTCTCTCCTTGCATTCCGAAAAAAACTCAAAACCTCCCTCTTTATTTAACCCATTGTATGCATTGCTCCCTGTCATGCCTGTACTGAAAATTGTAATTGTCACCTTACCTGTAACTAAGAAAACTGTCTGTAACAAGCGCCACGATGCCTCCGGGCTGCTGCGCGCTTAACAAATGTGAATAAATAAATAAATAAATGATTACAGATGACAAAAGGGCAGTCCCTGACACCTCAATCTATGACCATGACGAACCCCGAATTGCCACTACGATCAGAACATGGAGCGATATCATAACACAAGCCTCCAGTACGGCTACAACCCACCGACTACACAGCACGTGTACTGGGGGGGATGGGAAACAAACCTATCCCCCAGTTCCCACAACAGTGGCAACCGAATAGCACGGCCGCCAGCACAAAGGACGAGGAAAACGAGAAAGAGAAACACAAGAGTAGAGCGCTCAGCAGGATGCCAAACAGATGGAGTACTGGGCTAAGACTTAGAATGGACAGAAAGAAGATCCGAAGAACAGCCTCCAGACATTGCCCGCCAAGGATGACGAGAGAAGAAGATCGGCAACAGCAAAGGCAGGCGTCATCTGGGTTGAAGGAAAGGGCGCTCAGGCTGAAAGGCAGCTAATGATGCCAGAGAGGACAATGCCAATAGGGAAAAGGGATGTGGAACGGGAGCGAGTGACAGAGGGTGAGGAAGGTGTCAACACCCCCAAAACAACCGAGGACAGCACCAACAAGATACAACAGTACGGACCGCGAGCATAAATGCTGTGGGAGGAAGACTTTAGTCCAGACAGCTGTTCTAGGACATCACACAGGTCCGGACATGATTGCAGAGAGGACGAACAGGGAAAGGGAACAAGATCAAGGCGAATACCACGACGACTGCCAGGACGCAGGAGAAAAAAGACCAACTCCTACAAAGATGATAAGCAAGGGGGGGTGAGGGGTGTTGGGACATTTAACATGGCCAGCCCACCTTAAGGGGAGAACCACCTTAAGGGAGGAAGAGGGAAGCCAAGGACAAGGGGAGGAGGGAGGAAGAGGAAGGGCTAGTAGAGCCTGGGAACCAGAAGGTTGTAGAGGGCAATAAAGAAGGTTGCAGAGCTCTCTGTCTTCGCATGTTTGTGTGCTTGGTATATTGGGCTCCAGGCCCCGGGGCCCCAGGCAGGTGAAGCTCCACAAGTCGCAACACACATTAAATCATAACGTACACTAGACACTCTTTCCCAGTACAATTTAAAAAGTGGGTACTTAACATCTGTGCTCTATTTAAAATGAGTCGCTTGTGACGTAGTGATGATGTGCGAGTTGCGGTTTCATTCGTGGTGTGATGGCTTTCATGTTAGGGGAAAACTTTATTGGGAAATTCCATCCAGCCACTGGGGTTATTCACAGGCATGTTATGTGGGTTCTGGGGACGCGTGGTAGAAGGACATTTTGGAAGGGGGCATGTTGCAGCGCTCTATGCCACTCCACGGCCATTGGCAAGGTCATGGTGGTCACAGAGGGGTGTAATATGCTGTAAAACAGCAGAAACCCGATGGTGGAGCTGAAGGGCCGGGTTTGAGGGAGGGGGGATGAAACCTAACACTTTCTACCTGGTCGCTTTTGTCAACCTATATAAATATGCCAGAGATGAGGAGAAATTCCACGTATCAGAATTGAAACTATGAACAGTCCCGAACCTTTGAATATTGTAAATGTCCATAGTTGTAAGCAGGGGTGGAAAAGACCTGGGGCTACGCCAATGTCTGAACTATCGGGACTGGGGGCTAGCTAGCCTTTTGCTTGTAGCTCCTGAGATTCTATCCGGGGCTATAACCAAAAGAGCAGGGGCTATAGCCCCTTTAGCCCCTCCCTAGCAACGCCTCTGGTTGTAAGTAGAGAATACCGTGCAAGTCTGTGATTTCTGGGACTGCAATATCTTGTTTCTCTCAGGTGGAACCCAAGAGCTGCTCAGAGCCCTGCCACACGATTCTCGGTGCCCGGCTGCCATAGGTCTCCGACAGCAGTAAACAAAGACTTCTTCTGTCCCAAAGCTTTTAGAAGCGAAGGCAATTGGCGGCCTTCTTAGCAAAGGTTTTCTGAGCTCTTTGTAGACTTGGCAGTTGTGACTAGGGGAGAGAGTTCTTAAACAACCAAGGCACCCATTGTGGAGGTCAACAGCAGGCAATTCAGTCATCGCTAATCGTGCATTTTTGTATGAATTTTACAGTATCAAAAATGAAAATCTTGTGCAAATTTAGGGAACCTTTTGATAAGCAAAACGGAAAAACACCCCTTCGTTTGTCAAAATGCAAGCCATGCAAAGATCAAGTCCCAGGGCGTTCTAAAAAGATGTGGAGGGGAACAAGAGCTCCAAAAGCCTAATATTCCTGAAAGTTGTGGGCCCAGACAGGCCCCCAGAGCATCTGAGCTACATAAAGGGCAAGGAGACACTAGACAGCCCCCTAGCGAGCCAATATCAAGGGCACCACGCTCCCCTCGCAGTGTAACTCAGAAAGCGGATGCGTCCCAAAGGGCTACACAGCTTAGCTTCTGATTGAGTGTGAAGCAAGGCCTTTAAAACGGGAGCGCATAGCCGCTGCCATTTGGAGTGTGCTTTTAAGGTTAACAATCCCTGGAGAAAGGGGCATAGTCAAGGCTGTCTGGAGAATGCTACTCTGCAAAACAGTAGGGTGGGGACGCCACCACGTCAGGGGTTGCACTGTCCAGAGCACCCCTAAAACGCCACTGCGTAGATACACGGTCCAACAGTTGGGACCCGCAGGTAAGTACACACAGGGGTAGGGGAAATTGAAGGGGCGAGAGCCTGAGGGTGGCTCGGGAGAGGACGATGTGGGAGGCAGGGGTAAAATGGTGAGTGAGGGAGCCCCCCAAAAAGAACAGGCCCACAGAGTACTGGTGGCAGAAGATAGACCCACAGGCATCGGGCACAACAGCAAGTGGTGGTAATCTAGGGAAGTGCGGTGTTATGCCGTAGGCATTGATGGCAGGCAGCACAGCTCAGGCATCATGCAGGCCTAGACTGGAAAGTGTTAATAAATAATGCGGGTTTCCCTTTTATCATTGGGTTGTGTGATCATGTGCGTGGGGGGATGATTTGGTATTCTGGGGCAGGATCCACAGAGAAGCTGAGACAGGGCCATATTTAGTGATTGACTGTGGCCAGCTCTGCGGATAGCTCAAGTGCAGCACGGCTGGGGATGATGTTATCTGACATGGGCTCAATTCCCCATTTGGGTTGACTCCACCCTTCATCCTCCTGAGGTCTGATTCAACTATTCATCCTCTTGCGGTGGATACATTGAATGCAACAAAAAGGAACCCGCGGTAACGCTGATGTTTAAAGCGCTCAGAAACTGGAAAACTCGTAACCGAAGCACCAAATGATTATATGTTACACAAAAACGTGAGCGTGACTGTTGAAAGGAATAGGAGTCAGATGAAAGCAGGAGATTGATGCTGTTTGTCAGAGTGCCAGGGAAGCATGGAAATAAACGCAGCCCCCAATTCAGGGCTCTTTGACATAGAGTATCTTTCAGGGGACTCCTTCCTTTAGTTTTGGAGATGTACCAAGAAGATAACCGAGGGAAGAAACCTCTAACCAACATTGCTCTGTGCTTCCCAAAGGAAACCTACCAATAGAGTAACAACAGAGCACAAGGTGATGGAAGGAAGGCAATGCAAGAAATCTGGTATTAGTAAAAATATGCAGTATATTGTTTACCTACTTGGTTTTGTTGAATCCACATTTCCGAAACCATAGTTACAGAAGAGAGAGAGAGGAAATGGGGGGGGAGCAGCACTGAGAATATCTGGTTGGCATAGCAACAGGCAATGCCATGACATGAAACTTCCAAATCACAAAAATCTCTTTTTGCAAACTTCTCTGCTGTACTATCCAATAAGACGTTGCCTAGCGATATTTGATCCAATCAGCAGCCTTGTAAGAAGCAAAGCCAGGCTTTCCATTTCCCAGCGGCTCAGTGAGTTCATTTTGGGCTATTTTCGCAGACAATTGGGCACATTTTTTACTACTTTTGACAGCAGATATTCTTTTT
The DNA here is from genome assembly GCF_040938575.1 of Ambystoma mexicanum. Lineage (NCBI taxonomy): Eukaryota > Metazoa > Chordata > Amphibia > Caudata > Ambystomatidae > Ambystoma > Ambystoma mexicanum. The sequence continues at coordinate 731,005,853 of NC_090934.1, read as the reverse complement.
GTCCTCCTGAGGCTGCCTTTCTACACCCACCTCATGCCCATGCTCTCTACCACCCACACTCTGTTTAGCCCCACCCACCCCACTCTCACTCGCTCTACCACCACTGACCGGCCCCCATTAAGTTTCTTGTTTGGGTTTTGTTTGGGCTATTATGGGTTACTTTTGTCAAGTATTCCCGAGGCTGCTTTGTTCTTCATATTTTTTGCAACCCAATCAACTATCATCACCAACCCACCCCAGCCCCACCTCTCTAACACCACCCAATCACCCACCCCCACCCTCTCACCCTACTCCCTCTTTCTCTACCCCCACCTACCGCAGCCCATTAAGTCCGCTGGTTGGGTTTTGTTTGGGCTATTTTGGGTTATTTTTGGCAAGTCTTCCCGAGGCTTCTTCATATTTGTTGCCCACAATCAACTAGCATCACCCACCCATCCCCACTCTCTCTAACCCCACCAGCTCATCCACCCATACCCCCACCCTCTCACCCTACTCCCTCCTTCTCTACCCTCACCCATCGAACCCCACTCTCTATAACCAAACCCCACTTTCTTTAACCCCACCCACCCCACTCTCTCTACACCCATCAACATATCCTAACCCACCCTCTCTACCCCCACCTACCCACCCTACCACCACCTACCCACCCTACCACCACTCTTAACTAACCCCAGCAGCCCACTCTAACACCATTCTAACACCTAACCAACCACCCTACCACCACTCCCTCTAACCCCCACCCACCATACACCCCTCTCTCTAATCAGCCCCACTGTCTCCAAGCCCAACCCACCCACCCTAAACCCACTGTCTCTAACACCCTTCCATCCACCCTACCTCTCTCTCTCTACCTCCTACCCCCACTCTCTCTAAACACTACCCACCTTACCTCACTCTCTCGAACCGCCACCCACCCTACTGCACATGCTGTAACAATCACCACGCTCCCTAAACCATTCCACCCAGTCTACCCCACTCTCTCTTACCCCACCCACCCCCACTCTCTCTAATCCCTCCTGCCCACCGTACCCCCACTCTCTGTAACCCCACCCACCAACCACCACTCTCTCTAAAGCCCACCCATCCACCCTACTGCCCACTTTCTCTAACTACCACCCACCCTGCCCACATTCGCTCTACCCTTGCAGGTATCTAAGCGCTGAAAGCGGAAATAACAGTGGATATTATTATCCCACTGTATGGTTCTCAATTTATCAACTTCAGAAGGATGAAAGGTTGAGTTGGCCCTGCCGGGCTTCTAAACTGCATCAGCAGGCTGTGAACAGATGCTAGAACGAGCACTGAACTCACTGTGTTATCTGACCTAGCCACACTCTCTCTAGCCCCACCCACCATACCCATACTCTCCCTATACAAAAACACCCACCCTACCCACACTTTTTCTACCCCCCTACCCACACTCGCTCAATAACCACCCGCCCACCCTATCTACATTCTGTCTGCCCCATCCACCCACCCTACCCACATTCTCTGTGCCCCATCCCCCTGCCTTACCCACACTGTCTCTACACCCACCCACCCTACCCACACTCTCTCTATCATTACCCAACCACCCTACCTTCCTTCAGGTGCCTATGAATGCAAAGAACAGCAGTAAATGCCAAAACTATTAGCAATGCAAATGCTTTTTTTGTAGCCACTCACTATTATGAGTGGGGACCGCATGATTGTTTACTAGGGTTGTTATTGTCTAACACCTCTTAGCAGAGAGTGACTAGTGGTGGCATAGATAACTTCTCACAGGTCCAGTCAATCAGGCACTGGTCCATGTCTTGCTGGAAACACTTACGACCATCATTAAGTTTTGGTTGGCGTCCATTAGATAACTAAGCTTTATAGACCGCGGCAAAGGCCATGATCACAGGATAATGATCTGCCCTATGTTGTAATTTATGTAAGAGTCATTGGGCCTCATTCAGAGTATGGCGGTAAGGGATAGCGGCCACCGGTAACGAGACCGGTGGCGGTAATCCCTTACCGCCATACTCCGAGTTCCCTCTGCGCCCTCGCCCTTAACGCCTGCTTTGAGCAGGAGTTAAAGTCGAGGGCGCAAAGGGGCCTCCAAGCCAATAACGGTGACCGTAATGAACGGTCACCGTTATTTGCATCTTCCCCATTCCCATTGAGCCCTATGGGGGCTCATTCGGGAATGGGGAAGAGCCTTCGTGAATGGGGAATTACCGCCCCGCCAACCTTGGAATGGGGCGGTGATTCCGCCATCCACCAAGGCGCTGCCGGTCCGGGTACGGCGTCAACCAAGGCGTTAATAGCGCCATTGGTTAGCGCTGTACTCGGAATGAGGCCCATTGTTAGGGAGAATTCTCATTTTATTGGCTAACTTCCCTCACCTAGGGAGTCCCTCAACAGCTTTGCTGGATTTCTGGGGTTTATTTTTTCCGCCTGGTAAGACTGTGAGCCTTTTTCCCACTCTTACATATGTTTTGCCTTGTATATTTCTACTTTTTGTGTGATCTTGGGCTCTGGAGCCACACCACTCCATGAGCCCCAGTTTGTGTGTGTGTTACACAGCACCTTCAGTGCAGTGACACAGGGTTATCTTTGAGACTTCCCACTGACTCCATTTTTCTGGGGCTGACTACTGTCCCCCAGAAACAGGTAAAGTTGCCATTAACTTTATATAGTCACTTTAAACAACAGACCCAGTACACCCCATTTTTCATGGAGTATTGGAAAGGGTTAATTCCTACCCCTTTTTGCTGTGCCTCTTTGAGCTTGTTTTGCTCTCTTAACATTTAGAGTTGGCTGGTGGCAGTGGTATCTACCCTAACGTTTCCACCGCGATTATACTATATAAACGTGGTACTGTTCCAGGCTATTGTATCAGCCTCGAACATAAACCCGCTTGCCCAAATACTTTTTATTTCGGCTCTGGTCAGGTTTAGTCACCATTTCTTTTTGTTAAAGTCCTTCATGTGTTTTACTTTGCGCGGCAAACCAGGTTTCACCGTTTTTTGGAGGGCTTCTACGAAGAAGCCCTCCTTTGACGCCTGGGTGTCTAGGGGTGCTGAATGTGAGGGAGGGGCATAGTCACCCCCTGCACAGGGTCTCCTTGGAGACCCAAGTCACACTTTGTATTGATTCGCTGAGGTGGTTGTCCGGGCCGGACAACCCTCCTGCTGAGTGATTGACAGCCAGGCTGTGTGAATGGGGGATTTTCGCATAAAAGGCAGGACCCTTGGGCTGGAAGTCACAACTGCAAGGAACCGAAGAGAAGCAGAGAAGAAGACGGCTGCTGCAACTCCCGAGTCCCGGTGAAGCCCTGCTGCAGTCCTGAGCTATCTACCCTTCAACGACAAGAGAAGATCCAGTCTGGAGTCTTCTTCCCTTGATCCTGGTGGGATCAACCAGCGCATCTTCCACAGCCAGAGGACCCTCTTCGTGGTCCGAATCGCTGCACATAGCTGTAGTGGTCAGGATAGCCATCTGAAGAGCCTCTCCTGTTATAAAGGAGCGCACCTTTTATTCACTGTTGCTTCACTGCTGCTGGCTTCATCCCTGGGTAGTGCAGATCACTCCAGATGTCCTCCTTCTTGTCTCCACGACTGAAGCTCCAGGAACCGTGAGTCTGCAGGAACTACTAGGAACAACTGCCGTGGCACCAGCGTTCTTCACCGAATCAGGTGCTGTGTCTGACTTTGCGGAATTGGGGTGAACCCTTCTTCCTCACCAAAGGCTTGTCCTTTTCTTCCTTCCCTCTTATAACTTTTGCCTCCTCTTCTGACAATATCTAAGTACTCCGGGCAGTCTTGAATCGTGAACTGTTCTAACCGTGTGATCCTCAGCAACAGGAACCCTGTTCCACTTGACACTGGTGCAGGCCTATTGACTTTTATCTTCTTGTTAGAAAGTGCCCTCTGATTCTCTCTGCCTTGACAAAAGTATTGCCTATGATTTTTATCCCCAACTCTCTTGTGTTAATTCATGTGCCAAGTGTGTTTGCCTACGGTTACATTTCTTTCCGCGGGTACGCTTATCTTTAGTAAGACCGAACTGTCATTACTGTCAAAAGGTGATCACATATGTACTCCCGGTAACAACTTTGTTTCATAACACTGGTCTGTCATATCCTAAGGTACTTACCTTTAATTGTTCTGCACAAGGGGAATTGATTGTGTGTAGTGTATTTGAAGTGTGGTTTTACTTCACTAGAAGTGAAGTGTTTTATGAAAATATGGTTTAAAAATAAATGTACTTATATTTTTTAACCAGAAACCTTGAGTCAGTGTTTGCTTGAGTCACAGTAATTGTAGTCCTTTGTGTAATCTCTACTACTGCTCATTTGCTCTTGAGAGAAGTCTGGCTGCTCAGTCACTGCTACCACTCTTTCTGTGTAGTACAGGCTTGTACCAAAGGTGAACTTGTATTACCACTTGTAGTCTTAACTCTGTGCCGTGGTCCCTAAGGGCACTGCATAGGGTTCTGCCTAACAGTCATTAATAAGAAATCAATTACCTAGAGGTGTGAAGTCATTCCTGTTTTTTTTTCTTGTATAAAATGATTTCTGCAAAATTATTCATTTTACTCGAAATAAGAGGCTAAAATGGGCTCTCTCAATGAAGAAGCCACCTGCCTCAGCCCACCCCAGAAACCATCCCTTGAAGTTCACCTTGAGTTCGGAGCCACTGAGTAATGCACTGTGGTATGCAAATTAACTGAAAAGCATGCACTATTGCTCCAGAAAATGGTCTTTGCTAGTTTTAAACCCACCACAGCATTAATGGTGTTTGTTATATCGAATAAAGACTCCAAACCTTTACTCAACGAGTTCCAGTGAGCGTTGGTGTTTCACACTCACTTAGGGACAGCGTTTTCTTTTCTTCCGATTAGTGCTTAACTTGAACTCAAGATACAGTAGGGTAAATAGCCTCATATAGCGCTCTGCTGCCAATAGTGTGGGCCTGGCTCTCTAAGAAAGGCAGGTGGAGGGTGTTAGCCAGATAGCGGGATAGGTCAATGCAGAAAACCTGTAGTGTAGATGGCAACAGGTCGGAAGGAACCCTTACCCGTTTACCAATATCAAAACCATGTATTCTTTGTCATGCGTATGGACAGGTGCAAGTTTTTATTGAGAAAGTGAGACATTGCTTGTTGATAGAAGATGCTAGGGTATGAGTCTGTTAAGTATATTAGACCCGTGGGTTATCCAAAATGAGAATTGTAAGATTGCATGATTTTTAGTAAAGTACACGTTAGTTGAGTGGTTTGAGTGGCGGGTGGAAGGGGACAGGTAGCTGCATTTTGGCTTCCTGGCGCTTGCTTGTAGATTTCAGTGCAGTTCAATGTCATGCACCACAAATTGGTGGGGGATCACACGAATGGTCGTCTATAGAGGAAGTTGTCATTTTAAGAGGTTTCTGATTTCCGGTTCAAGGGAAAGGTTATTGAGGTTTTATTATTCCAGATGTGGATGCTCTCACAGGAGGAATGGGGGTTTCTTTTCAGAATAGGACATCTTTGTGCAATGGGCTGGATCACGTGTTCAGTTACATAGAGTCCTGTGGGATCAGGAGGATAACTGAGGCATAGCCTTGGGTGGTTGCTGTTTACTTTCATAGCTTTCAAGAGGATTTCTTGAAGAGCCATGTCTTGAGTGGTCTCCTGAATGTTAGGTGATTGACTTCGAAGCAGTCATTTTAGGTAGTACGTTTCATGGCCAGAAGCAACAATGAGGATTCCACACGTGGTGTCTTATTGAAGTCTGTGACTAGGGCTAGGGCTAGAGCAATGGTGCTGGACCTTAATGTTCGAGAAGGTGTGTAGAGCTGGAACTTCCTTCTGAAGGAGAGAAGGCCCCTTCCATAGTAGGAGAGATGTGTGGAGCACAAGTTTTGAAGTATTAGTACTTTTCTTTACAGGCATCCAATGGAGAGTACATAGTGCTGATGTGATATGTTCAAATCTCTTAATTCTGTGGCAGAGTCCTGCAGCTGCATTTTGTACTTTTTATAATTTCCCTTGCAGGTAGTCTGGGACCCTGAGAATCCGGCCTCATTACGAGGCTGACGGAATGGGTTTAACGGCACCGGTAATAATGCCGGTGCCGTTAAACCCACTCCGCCCTATTACGAGGTTCCCTCGCGGGACCCGGAAATGACATCTGGTAAAACCAGACGTCCTTTCCGGGTCCCGCAAGGGGACCAAGGAGCTAACAACGGGCCCGTTATAAAGGGGCTCGTTGTTAGCTCCCTCCCCATTCCCATTGATGAATGGGGATCAACTTTTACTTTTACCGGGCCCATAGAATGGGCAATTACCGGGTCCGCCAAGGTCGGCATGACCTGGTAATTGCCCATTCCATGGGCCCGGTAAAAAATAATTACTGGCGGCAGCCGTGCCCTTAATAAGTGCACGGCTACCGCCAGCCTCGTAATGAGGCCCATCGTCTGTTAGCATAGTGGATAGCACTAGGTAAATCACAGTCATGTTCTGTGGGTTAATGTGAAGTAAGGTAAAATGTGGCGTGGAGCACAGAGTTGGAAAAAGCAGCTTCTGGTAATGGCACTGACCTGCAAAGTAAGTGTGAGGCTGCTGCCCATTGTGGTTCCAAGATTGCTTACCTGTGTGGACGGTACTGCGCACAGGCCCTTGTCATCAAGCCAAGGGATTATGGTTTTGTCAGAGGTCGTTGGATTGCAGAATGTTAGCTCAGTTTTGTTAAAGTTGAGCTTTAGTTTAACCTGTTTGCTGTCATCCATGCATCCATGAGTGCAAGGCATGTCTTAATATCCAGAGTGTCTTTTTATGTGTTCAAGTTGGTAGATTATTGGGGCGTCATTTGCATAGTTGTAGTAGTCATGCCAGATCATGAGATCTACAAGGGGGTGTCATGTAGCCACATGTAAGTGGGCGAGACTGGTATTTGTAGGGGTCCAGTATGTTAGTTTTGGTTCTGCCCGTGAGCACTGAGATTTTCCAAAGTAGATCTGTTTCTTTAATTCCAATTTTTTGTAGTGTTTTTTTAGAAGAACCTCATGATTTATGGTGTCAAATGCAGCTGAAATGTCCAGTTGATTGAGAGTCCTTTTTGAAAATTCATTGGCATTGTCCCAGATCAACAGAGAGCTGATGTTGTACCCCTGCATGTTCTGAAACTATGCTGTGCCTCGGCCAAGAAGTTGTTGGTGAATGAGTTTAACATATATTTGTTTATTTATCGGTCACTTATTAGGCGCTTATACAATTAGCAAAACTATGTCAAAGTGCCCACAGGGCAAATAGGGTGGGGACAGGGGAAGGTAGACAATGAATTACAGCAAGAATAAATAACTGCATTAGTAGTACAAACAAATAATGAGAATAAAGGGAAGGTGGGGACAAACCTACGATGTCTTCTGAGTGTTCAGAATGTGCAAGTGCAGAAGGGACAGAGGGGAAGGATAAGGTGCTTTGATGCTCATGGAGAAGTGCTCACGGTAAGTGCTAAGAGGAGAAGAACTTAAGTGCAACCACGCATGGGTAGGGTGAGCCCAAGTAAGTGCACAGAAGACAACGGCTGGGTTGAGAGATGTGGGGGTCAAGGCACAAGGACACATTAGGGACCTGCACATCAGCCACGCTGCTGTACGATCAGCAGGGAAGAGAGGAGGAGAAGGAAGAGGTAAAGAGAAAGGTGTCGAGGCTTTTTCAGAACTTAAGGAGGTCTTTCTCAAGACGCAGAGGGAGAGGGAGGCTGTTCCACAGGAGGGAGCCAGTCGAGGAAAGTGATCGTCCACCCGCTCTCTGTTTAGCAAAGTGCTTAACACGTAGGGAGTTGGTGCAAGAGGAAAGAAGGAGTCCAAAAGGAGAGTATTTGGTCAGCAAGCGTTGAAGATAGAGTGGTCCCGGCCCCAGATAGCCTTGTGTATGATTCAGAGGGATTCAAATTTAATCCGTGCTGAGACCGGGAGCCAGTGAAGGCTTTGTAGGGCAAGAGAGATGCGGTCCCTGGGCTTGAGGCCAAGGATAAGTCTTGCTGCCCTATTCTGGGTTAGCTGAAGGGGTTGCAAGGTGGGGGAGGCTTCTGCAGTAGTCTAGCCTGGAGAGAACCAGAGCATGGGTAACATTGAGTCTCTGGGGGAAGGTGAAGAAGGGTAGATTCCCTTTGAGAAGGAAGAGCTGAAAGTGGGACTTCTTGACAATGTTCTGAATATGAGGGATGAAAGAAAGGGAGGAGTTGAAGATGATTCCTAGCTACAGAGGAAGGGGCGAGGGGAGCCATGAAGGAAGGCCAAAGTGCAGGGAGGATAGCACAGAGGCAACGTGCTGGTCTTGGAAGCAGGACCACGCAGAGCACCAGAGGTTTGAATCCCGGATCAGCGCTTAGAAACTGAACTCGGGTATGGTATTAGGTGCATTATAAAAAACAATTAAATACATTAAATAAATAAGAAGTATGGTGCAGGGGACCCAATAGGGAGAATCTCTGTTTTGCTGGCATTGAGGCAAAGGTCATTGGCAGTGCACCAGGCCTGGATGGCAGAGAGGCAGTCAGGGATGAAGGAGGGTGCAAGGGCGTTAGTGGAAGTTTGAAGAAAAGTTGTGTATCATCAGCATAGCACTGGTAGTTGGAGGAAATGAGTCGTGCCAGCAGAGAAAGGTATATGTTAAAGATCTAGGGTGAAAGAATGGACCCCTGGGGGATGCCACAGGTAGCGGACGAAGAAGGGTTGGAGAAATGGCCCAGAATGGTTTTGGAGGAGTGTCAGTTAGGAAGAAGGTAAGCCAGTCCAGTGCCCGCTCCGAGATGCCAAGGGTGTCATGGAGCCTTTTTATGAGGATGGAATGATACACTGTGTCAAATGCAGAAGAGAGATCAAGAAGGATGAGGACAGCAGGGGAATTGGAATCAAGAGATGCAAGCCGTTCTTCACAGGTGTTCAGAAGATCAGTTTCCATGCCTCTGGATGCTCGGAATCCAGACCGGTGGTCATGTAGACCACCAACAAGTTCAGTATGAGAGTTGAGTTCGGGGAGGGCCAGTTTCTCAAGCAGTTTTTCCTGGAAGGGGGTGATGAAAATGGGGTGGTAGTTGGTTGAGCAAGAAAGATCTGCAGAGGGATTTTTAAGGAGGGACACACAAGGAAGCGCTTGAGGGAAAATGGTAAAGAACCAGTATCAAAGGAGTGGTTGCAGAGATCAGCCAGAGCAATGGAATAGAGAGGCAATATTTTCCTGATGCTTCTAGAGGAGCAAGGAGCAACCTGTTTGGATGAGACATTCATGCAGTTGACAACCCTGGTGACTTCTTCAGGGAAGACAGGAATGGAGGAGGGGGGAAGAAAGAGGAGGGTGAATGGTGGGCGGTCTGAAGGGGGTGGGTTGGGTTGGGATAGTGCATGATATGATATGATATGATATGATATGGTATTTGTAACGCGCCTATACACAAGTGTTTCAAGACTGTTCAGTATGTCCTGGTTTTGGAAGTGAAGTGAGAGACGAGTGCATTGCAGAGGGCCTGGGAAGGAGTAGGGGCAGAAAATGCTGCAGATGGGTTGGCAAGTTCCCTGCAGATTTTTAAGAGTTCAGCCGTGTTGTTGGATGCATTGGACAATCGTGCCTGAATGTGGGCTCATTTTTGGCACAGACGGAGAGGCTGTAGTGTCTCTGGATCAGGCAGCAGGCCAGTTTGTCAGAGGATGACCCTGAAGTGTTCCACTTCCATTCAGCAGACCTGCAATTACTTTTTTGGTCTACAAGATCGGAGTCGTACCAGGTGTTACGCTTGGAGGCAAGTTTCAGGTGGAGTTTAACAATGGTTGGAGTTAAGGTGTCGGGAATCCCTCTCTCCTGCGCTCCTGCTTGTTGCTTTTTACTAGCTCTACCTGCAGCCTTAATCCTGGTTTGTCTAGGTACCAACTCCAAGGTTCCTGTTTGGTTAGATGCTTTGTGGGGATGACAAATCCATGGATCGGTTTGGCGCTGGTTGGTAATGTTAGTCCATAGTGTCACAGTTTGTGCGAGTTGGCTAAAATCAATGATCATGTCTTATTGTTTTGTCATTACAAGCGTTATTTATTTTTTGGTTGGTTCGGCACCAAAAAGAACATCATTGTATAAACCAATGACAATTTTTTGACATGGTGAAAAAACAACAACACAGCCGACGTGCGTTTCAACCTTAGTCTTTTTCAAGGCTGTGATGTGTGAGTTGGTTCAGTGAGATGGTGATACATGTTGTGAAGTGACATATTTGGTGGATATACAAATCATTCGTTTAGTCCAATATGCATACATAAATGTATTAGGACATAAAGTTGTTGGAACACATTTTTAGCAAGGTGGTAGTTTGCATATCCGTGGTGATGAGTGATGGTGGTGAAAGTGATACAGGACAAACATGATTTATATAACAGTAAAATATAAGTATGTAAGCATATTGACATATTGACAATTGTAATAAGGGAAGGAAAGCAGAGACGATGTACCAAGGGAGAAGAAGGAAGGAAGGAGAGCGGTTAGTTGAGTGTTGAGGCCAAGAGAATTAAGATGGCATTCGTGATTGAAAACAGAATATGGATCTTACCCAATTGAGTTTGAAGGTGAATTCTGAAAAGTTGAGGGCTGATCCTCCCAGGTAAGGGCGTCAGGGTGGCTTGATAGCCAGACTGTAAGAATCGGTGATGGGTAACAGTTAGAGAAGGGAAACCTATGGAGCGGAAATTAGGCTCTAGATGTGCATTTGGTGCATGTGTTTAGTGCCAGCGTTGTGCCGGTGGGAAGATTGGCGTTTGGAGGACATCTATGCCAGTGGAATTTGACTGGTTGTTGACATATCTGAGAGAGTCCGGGTGGAGGAGTCAGGTAGGGGGCTCTGCACGCAGGCATTTACAGGCACCCAAGGGGGTGGAGGAGGTTGGAGGTCAGACCGTGGCGGGAAGCCCGGGGACGGGGTCTACATGAAGGGGGCATTTATCCCTTGGTGCTGGGTGGAGCACGCGGATCTGCGTCTGGGTTACGAGACAGTGCATGGAGCTGAAGCGGCGTTGGCCTACACTAATGGGGTTGTGCAGGAGTATCCAGCATGGTCGCTAAATCCCCACTGTGGAGTGAGTGAGATGGCATCAGTTTAAAGGACTTACTGGTGCCGAGTTCGGCCTGAGTTTCAGGTGGATCCTCATGACTGCGGCAAGGACGTGAAGAGTGTTGGTGATGGACAGATAGAGGTTGCAGAGGGCAGAATCAGCAGACATGTCTGTGTTTGGTGGGAAAGTGGGAATGAAGGTGGAAGGCAGCAGCTGACGTGTGCATTTCACCTGCTACGTGAGTAATGTTATATCCACTAGGAATATTGTACCCATGAGATGGTGTATGCTCATTATAATACGTAACCACTTTTGGGTATGCAGTCACTACACACAGATAAGTTGACAAAGGTAGAGCACAGGGCCAATTCATTTTTGCAAAACGATCTCTGTATATTTGTTACAGTGCCTTAAGAGGCGGGAGATTTGGGCCCCGGGACAACTCTACACTACCAGACTCCTTAACTACAGAAGGGGTGAGTTGTATAGATTTATGGGACTGTTTGCCGGATTCTTCTTGTTCTGCCACTGTGGGGCAGTAAATGACAGTAAATTGACTGGCGCTCTGTGTCTCATGTCTAGGGGCAGGGGATGGTGAATACCTATGGTGAATTATCTACAAGAACCCCCACCCAGTACAGTCCCTTCGAGGGAGAGGACCCTGGTGGCCCTATATTAATAAAAGACATATGTAAGTGAAAAGTCCCCTGGGAGATATGCATATGTATAAATAAGAGATGTGGAGGGGGATATTTATGTTTCCCTGTTTTAATGTTTCTAGGTGCATGTGTCAGAATCGGAAACTACCACCCCCGATGACTCCTCACCTGACTCCTTAGAGGAATCCTCCTGGATAGAAGTCTTAGGTCTTCTTCTCCCCTCCTTCTTGATCTCCTCCGGGTATTCGTCCGTCTTGGAACTCTTCCTTCCCTTCTTGTCCTTCTTACGCTCGTAGAGATAGGGACGGGCTCCGCTTGAGGCCACCCTGACAGTGGTGAGAACAAGCTGTCAGGTGGACCCAGGGGAGCCAGTCCCTTAACGCCAGGGAAAAAGTCAGTGACGGCAGAAAAAGCCCTGTTAGATGGCGAGTCCTTGCTGGCAGGGAGAGTGTCAGAAGTGGAGGAGGCCGATGAATAGTAATTCAGCAAACAGTACTTAAATCCAAGTATAACAGGACGAGGTATGCTGATGTCGGAGAGGATTGGAAGAGTGTCCACTGCGTTCAAGGAAAGCTGAAGCGGAGGCTGCACACGAGCAGTCAGGAGGGAAGGTATCAGCTATTACGCAGGTAAGAGAGAGAGAGAGTGTGAGCTGGTACAGGAGAGCGAGAGAGAGTGGAAAATGAGAGAACGAACAGAAGCGAAAGCGAGCAAGGAAGGGAGAGAGAGTGAAAGAGTGAGAGAGAGCGAGCGGGAGCGAAAGCGGGTGAACGAGAGTAAGGAATCAAGCGAAAGAGAGACAGAGAGCAAGCGGGAGAGAAATAGCGAAGGGACGCGGAGGATAGTAACAGTACGGAACCCAGCACAAAAGGGAAGAGGGAGCAGATACGAGGGAGCGGACAGAAGGCCGCGAGACGGAAAGAGCCGAGACACAGGGAAAGCAGAAGCGGGCAGAGTACTAGGGAGTAAAGAATCAAAGGACCAAGCTCGAGGAGCGGCACTACAGGCGAAGTTAGCGAAAGGCTGACAATGCGAGTTGCAACGCACAGTGTTGTGGGCGTGGCTACCTTTTAAAGGAAAAAGACCAGAAAAGACTAGAACGGTAAAGGACTGCAAGGTGCCTAAGTAAGCCTCCATCTTTCCCACAGTGTCCAGGGTCGCGTTGTGACAGTATGCCCCCTTCTCATCTGGGATCCGCCGGGCTTACCCGGATGAAGGCAGTGAAAAAGACGTAGCAAGCGAGGGGCATGAATGTGGCTTCTAGGTTCCCAAGTACGCTCTGCAGCGGAGTACCCCTTCCAATGTACCAGGTACTGAACAGTACCATGTCTGTAGCGAGAATCCACCAGCCTCTCCACCTCGTATTCCTCCGGTTCTGGATTATCGGGAAATGATGAGCGTGGCATTGTCCGACCATGCGGATCTGATAGGTAGGCCTTGAGAAGGGACGTGTGGAACACAGGATGGATGCGCTTCATACTGTGAGGAAGTTTCAAGCGAAAGGCCACCGGATTGATTTGAGCGGAAATGGGGAAAGGCCCAATGAATCTGACAGAAAACTTTCCTGGGTGTAACCAGTGTGGCAAGAATTTAGTGGACAACCAAACCTTAGTGGCAACAGTCCATTTGGGGTTTTGAGATCTCTTCCTGTCAGCGTACCTCTTTTGGAGCTCCCTGCTAGTCTCCAAATTCTTCTTAGCCTCCCCTTGTATACGTTGTAGCTCACAAAGCCTTTGTTCAACAGCAGGAACGGCAGTCGAGGGTATACTGACCAAGGGAATATGCATGGGATGAAAGCCATAGGAAAAAAATAATGGACTGGTTCCTAGGGAAGAGTGCACTGTATTATTGTAGGCGAATTCCGCCGTGGAGAGAAAAGTCTTCCACTTCTCCTGTTCTTGACCACAGAAACAACAAAGGTATTGTTCCAAGGTGGAGTTTAGATGCTCAGTTTGTCCGTTGCTTTGGGGGTGATAACCAGAAGAGAGAGCTCTACTGATTCCCAGAGTCTTGCACAGTGTAGACCAGAATCGAGAAGTGAATTGAGACCCTGTGTCGGAAACAATAGTTTGGGGTAGACCGTGAAGCCTAACCACATCTCTCAGAAAAACCTCAGCTAATTCCGGAGCCGATGGTAGGCCAAGTAGAGGAGAAAAGTGTGCCATCTTACTCAGGGAATCTAGGGTAACCATGATGGCGGTAGAACCCATAGAGAGAGGAAGATCCACAATAAAATCAGTAGAAATGTGTTCCTAAGGATGTGCTGGCAAAGGTCCTTGTTGAAGGAGACCCAAGGGGCGATGAGTACAGGATTTACTGGAGGCGCAAATAGGACATGCAGCTACATAAGCCTTTACATCCTTGGCTAAAGTGGGCCACCAGAAATACCTTGATACCAAATTGGCTGTGGCTCCTTGCCCCTTGTGGCCAGCAGAAGGTAGATCGTGACACCAAGACATGGCTTGAAATTGAAGCTCTTTAGACGGAAGGAACAGCGTGTCCTTGTAGAAATACACTGTCCCTCTTTTCTCCAATGAAGACAGACAGTCGTTGGGTATATGGGTAGAACTAGTTGTTCGTTCAACCTCTTGTAGAAATGAATTGACCGCTCCTAATATTCGTTTCCCCGAAAGAATCTCTTCGGGTTTGTGTCCATCTTCTGGGTATTCTTCTCCTAGGTTCCGGGATAAGGCATCAGCCAACACGTTCTCCTTCCCTGGAAGACACGTGATGTCAAAGTCAAATTGGGAGAAAAAATAGGCCCACCGGGCATGTCTGGAATTGTGACACTCCATTTGTTGGAGTATCTTAAGGTTCCTATGATCAGTTCTCACCAAAAATGGATGAGCAGCCCCCTGTAACAGATGTCTCCACTCGACACAAGCCTGGCGGATGGCCAACAATTCCCGTTCCAATACCGAGTAGTTTCTTTCACTCGGGGTAAGTGTCCGGGAGTAGTACGCCACCGGGTGTTCGATACCATCCTTACCAGATTGTAGTAAGGCTGCTCCTATGGCACCTCCAGAGGCGTCCATTTCAACCACAAAAGGAAGGGACTTATTAGGTTGAATGAGGATGGGCGCAGTGGTGAAGGCCTTTTTGAGTACCTGGAAAGCTTGTTCTGACTTCGAGTCCCATACAAATTCTTGACCCTTCTTTAGTAGATTGGTAATGGGTAGCACAATCTCCGAAAAATTTGGGATAAAGCGTCTGTAAAAATTTGAGAGACCCAAGAACCTCTGTATATCCTTAGGGCTGCTGGGAGTGGGCCATAGAAGTACCGCCTTCACCTTCTCGGGATCCATCTGAACTCCTTCTTTGGAGAGAATAAAGCCTAGGTAGGGAACAGACGAGGACTCGAAGATGCACTTTTCTGGCTTTAACAATAGGTGGTTCTCTTGTAGTCTTCTTAACACCTGCTCAACGTGTCTGTGGTGTTCGGCCGGAGAAGAAGAGAAGATAAGAATGTCGTCAAGATAGACTACCACAAAAGAGTATAGCAGGTCAGCGAATATCTTGTCCACAAACCGTTGGAACACCGCCGGGGCGTTTACCAGTCCGAAGGGCATCATTCGATATTCAAAGTGTCCCAGAGGAGTTCTGAAGGTGGTTTTCCACTCATCCCCTTCCTTGATTCTCAACAACTGATAAGCATCTCGAAGGTCGAGTTTGGTAAAAATGTTAGCCCCTTCAACTGCTTCCAGTACTTCCTTTATAAGAGGCATGGGATATCTGTCTCTTACAGTCATACAGTTCAAACCTCGATAATCAATACACGGTCTCAATTCGGAGGTTCCTTTTGTGGGTACAAAGAACATAGATGCTCTGGCAGAGGAGCGTGACTCTCTGATGAGACCGTTCTGAAGGTTTGCGTCCAGATATTCCTTAAGGGCCCTTCTTTCTGGGAGAGACATGGGGTTCATTCGGCCGAAAGGAACGGAAGCACCTGGCTTTAACTCAATGGAGCAGTCTTCAGGCCGATGAGGAGGTAAGGAGCGTGGTAATTCGTCTTCAAAAAGTTCGGCGTATTGTTGGTAGCAGAGTGGCACCATCTGCACCACTGAGGCGGACTTAGGAGTAGGGATTCCCTTACCAGGAACCAGATTAGTCTGGAGAAGGCAGGAAAAAGTACAGAAAGAAGATGAAAAACATATAGTGTTGGCTGACCAGTCTATAGTAGGATTATGCTTACATAGCCATGGTATACCCAGTATTATTGGGAAGTGTGCTGCTCTTATCACATCGAAAACAATCTGTTCTTGGTGTTGAAATAGAAGCATAGTAGCGGGTATGGTTTCTTGTACAATGGGCCCAGAAGAGAGTGGAGTTTCATCCACTCCTTCTACGGGTAAGGAACAGCTCTTTTGTAGAAAAGGCACCCCCTGATCTTGAGCCCACTGGACATCGATGAAATTACCCGCAGCACCACAGTCCAACATAGCCAAGACCTCAACGGTGGGATTGGGCTCGAAAGTGAGATGAATGGTGAACACCAACAGTCTGTTTTCATCTTCTGTAGCCTTCTGACAAGTAAGGTTGCAGGGATTGATCGTCTCTGCCCGGTTCTTATCCCTGCTCAAGACCGAGGAGAAGCGTTTCCCGAACGTCTTGGAGGTACTTCGGGGCAGTTCCGGAGCAAATGCTTAGAAGATCCACAGTACATGCAGAGACCCAGATCTCTACGTCTCTTTCTCTCCTCTGGAATCAGGGGGCCTCTAGTAGTTCCGATCTGCATCGGTTCTTCAGTCTGGCTCCGAGTAGGAAGAGGAACTGGAGTCGTACTGGCAGAAGGAAGGTTTCGGAACCTCCGCCTTTCTTGTCTTCGCTCTAGAAGTCGGTATTCCAGCTGAAGAGTCAGGGTCACTAGTTCTTGGAAGGAGGTCGGACGGGCCACTCTGGCTAGCTCGTCTTTGAGATCGTCATGGAGCCCCCCGCGAAAGAGGGTTTGTTGAGCAGAGTCGGGCCATCCTGCATCCTTTGCCAGTCTGATGAAAGAGGAAGCAAAAGTTTGAACATCTTGATTCCCTTGACGAATGTCCAAGAGGGCTTCGTAAGATGAAAACTGAACCTCAGGTCTGTTGAATCTGGCTCTCATCTGCTGGGTAAACAGGGAATAATCGTTGACTGCTAGGTCGGATTGGGATATCAACGGGGTGGCCCAAGCCAAGGCGTTTCCGACGAGATTAGAAACAAGGAAACCAACCTTGGACCTGTCTAGTTCGTAAGCCTTAGGTCTAAAAGTGAAATAGACCATGCAAGCATCCAAGAATTCCTTCAAATGCTTTGGATTGCCATCATATTTTCCAAAAGAGAACGACTGTGGAGGCAAGTTGCCCCGAGTATCATCTCGTACTGCGATCAGTTGTCGTAGACTGACATTTTCGGTTCAGAGGTTCTGTACTTCGGTCTGAAGGCCTTGGATAGCAGCTACCATCTCCTGGATCTGTTCCAGGGAGGCCATGTTGACTTGTTGGCGTTGCAAACTGTCAGAATCGGAAACTACCACCCCCGATGACTCCTCACCTGACTTCTTAGAGGAATCCTCCTGGATAGAAGTCTTAGTAGGTCTTCTTCTCCCCTCCTTCTTGATCTCCTCCGGGTCTTCGTCCGTCTTGGAACTCTTCCTTCCCTTCTTGTCCTTCTTACGCTCGTAGAGATAGGGACGGGCTCCGCTTGAGGCCACCCTGACAGTGGTGAGAACAAGCTGTCAGGTGGACCCAGGGGAGCCAGTCCCTTAACGCCAGGGAAAAAGTCAGTGACGGCAGAAAAAACCCTGTTAGATGGCGAGTCCTTGCTGGCAGGGAGAGTGTCGGAAGTGGAGGAGGCCGATGAATAGTAATTCAGCAAACAGTACTTAAATCCAAGTATAACAGGACGAGGTATGCTGATGTCGGAGAGGATTGTAAGAGTGTCCACTGCGTTCAAGGAAAGCTGAAGCGGAGGCTGCACACGAGCAGTCAGGAGGGAAGGTATCAGCTATTACGCAGGTAAGAGAGAGAGAGAGTGTGAGCTGGTACAGGAGAGCGAGAGAGAGTGGAAAATGAGAGAACGAACAGAAGCAAAAGCGAGCAAGGAAGGGAGAGAGAGTGAAAGAGTGAGAGAGAGCGAGCGGGAGCGAAAGCGGGTGAACGAGAGTAAGGAATCAAGCGAAAGAGAGACAGAGAGCAAACGGGAGAGAAATAGCAAAGGGACGCAGAGGATAGTAACAGTACGGAACCCAGCACAAAAGGGAAGAGGGAGCAGATACGAGGGAGTGGACAGAAGGCCGCGAGACGGAAAGAGCCGAGACACAGGGAAAGCAGAAGCGGGCAGAGTACTAGGGAGTAAAGAATCAAAGGACCAAGCTCGAGGAGCGGCACTACAGGCGAAGTTAGCGAAAGGCTGACAATGCGAGTTGCAACGCACAGCGTTGTGGGCGTGGCTACCTTTTAAAGGAAAAAGACCAGAAAAGACTAGAACGGTAAAGGACTGCAAGGTGCTTAAGTAAGCCTCCATCTTTCCCACAGTGTCCAGGGTCGCGTTGTGACAGCATGTAATTAAATGCAGTGACCTAGTGGATTTATTTCTGGCATCTATACTACCCCTGTCACGATTTTGATTAGAGGTGAGTGTGTATGAATACCATCATGAATAGATGGATATACACCAGTAAATTGTGTCTCATAAAGTGAAGAGGCTAGAGTTTAATAAGTGGTTGTGTATTTTTTGTAGAGATACTTCATAGAAGACATCACTCTCTCAGTTATATTGGGAACCCTGATGGGAGGTTCCCAGATCCTGAAGAAGGTCAGATAAACAGCAGACTCAGTGGGGTCCAAGATCTACCGAAACATATGGTGATCTAAGAGAAAGGAATTATAACTACTCCATGAACATTGAATGTGTATGAAGATACAAAAAGAACAATATTAATACTGACGGGATTGTCTTATGTTCATTTGTGATGACTGAGGTCTGACTTTTGTGAAAGAGAGAAAAGATTATATCTTGTGGATGAATGAAGGTATGAAAGAGGAGAGTGTGATGTTAATGAATATATGTTGTGTAAATATATTCTGAATCAAGAACATCAAGAACTCAAACATTGTATATAACTAAAATATTTTTTTATTGCCAAAAGGGTTTTGCAATTCTGAATATTTTTTGTTGCTAACCTCATCCATACCTAGGTCTATTGTTTTCCTTCTATATATCTTACCTGGAGGACCTATGGTATTCACAGAAAAGAGGATGTCAGTGAAGATTTCTCTTGAGGATGCACTGTCATAGGTATCTGCAATTGGGAGGCTTGGTTTAGCAGCAAGGAGGTCTTTTTTATGCTTTTTACGTCCAGATTTAGTGAGAGAGGGAGGATAGGTGATGGTGCAGCAGTTGGAGAAGATAGGGGAGATGGAGAGTGCCATCTCGGAACGAGGGAGGAAGAGAGAGCAAGAATGCAAGTGAGAGGTGAGGAGAGGGAGAGTATGCTACAAGCACAGTTCCGAACCTGATCCACTTGGCACAGAAGGCCAAATGGGTATTAGGTGTAAGATCAAACAAGTAGGATGGAGACACAGATAAAAAAGAATTTTCACGCAAACAAGCAGTTTCAATGCAGGATGGAGGCACAGCTAAAAAAAAATCACACAAACAAGCAGTTCCAATGCAAGAAGGAGGCACAGCTAAAAACGATTTTCACACAAACAAGCAGTTTCAATGCAAGAAGGAGGCACAGCTAAAAACGATCCTCACACAAACAGACACAGGGCCTCATTACAAGTCAGGCGGAATGGGTATACAGGGTCCGCTAATGGATGCGGACCCGTTATTCCCATTCCGCCTGATTACGAAGTCCCCTCGCAGGACCCGGTAAGGACTCCTGGTAAAACCAGGCGTCATTACCGGGTCCCGCGAGGGGACCACGGAGCTAACAGCGGGCCGGTCGTAATCGGCCCGTTGTTAGCTCCCTCTCTCATTCCCAGTCAGCACTATGGGGGCTCGAATGGGACTGGGGAAGGTCAGGCCCGAGTTCCCTGAGGGAGGAATTACCGGGCCCTCCAAACTCAGAATGGCCCGGTAATTCCCCATTCAGGGAACCCGGACCCGGTTTTGGAGGCAGCCATGCAGCCAATAGTGGCATGGCTACCGCCAAACCCGTAATGAGGCCCACAGTCTTGGAAGAATGGTACATGAAGTGCAGTACAGCAATACAATAGTTGGTGTCAGGCAGAAAGCAAAGTCAGCGTAGAGCATGGGGCATCTGCAAGGTGGATGACTTGAGAGACAGAGGAAATGAGTTTAGTGGAGCCGAGGCAGCCACTAAGTAGCAGTACTCACGTGATGGCACGGGTAGAGAAAAAACAAGGGAGGTTCTGGGGGTTTCTCTACTACAGGCCTATATCCCGGGTTAGAGTCTCAACCAGAGTCTTTAGCTCACCATCCTTTCACAGAAGAGAAATTTCCACTACATATCAGTCTTTGTCCTGCCCAAGGGCAGTCTAGTACCGAAATGCCTGGCAATTCTCTTCTGAACACAGTACCAACAGCAACCCCAGACACATGTTTCAGCCTGTTTGGGCCACGTCAGTGAGGTGGACCTGTGCCTCTCTAAGAACAGTGAGCAAGGGTTCCAAATCTGGATTACCCTAGTAACTTAGGGTGAAAACCCAAAGATACTTAATATACAAAAACAAGGGGGGTTATGGGAGTTTCCCTACTACCGGCTATATCCCGGGTTAGAGTCTAAAGCAGAGTCTTTAGCTCACCATCCTTCCACAGAAGAGACATTTCCACTACATATCAGTCTTTGTCCTGCCCAAGGGCAGTCCAGGACCGAAATGCCTGGCAATTCTCTTCTGAACAAGAGTACAAACAGCAACCCCAGACATGTCAAAAATAATTGGACTGATATCAAATACAAGTATTATTTAGTGTACCTTTGCTTGTTAATAATCTTGTAATGAAACATTTCATTTTTTAATTTGCCCATTTTTATTAATAGATTTTTTAACTCTCATTTTACTGAATGATCAGTGAACAACATTAGTAAGTGGGCAATATATAAAAGGAGCAAAACACCCTACCAAGTGATATACATTTTTTTAAATGAATTCAGGCTACTGGAAATCGAGCAAAACATAATTCAACAGTGCCCTCTAGTGGTATACATTGTCAAAATACCAGCAGCCACAAAAGGAGCAAATCATCCAGATAAGATATAGATTGTTTTTACCTCTGGAGACTGAGGGCCCGATTCTCAACGAGGCGCAGTGAGCATGCTAAACAGCTAAACATGCTAAACAGCATGCTCCACTGCACCTTTTCCTGATGCCCATGCACCACGCTTATTCTGAAGTGTGCCTGGGTGATGTTGCAGTGCACGATAGTGCACTGCCTGCAATTCGCCAGTTTCTGTAGAGAACGGCGGATTGCAAAATCTCAGCAGTACTTTTGTAAAATACCTAGTTAATTGTAATTTTACAAAAGTGCTGCCGAGATCACGGCGGCACCCGTAGTTTGACAGGAAGCACCATAAAACGCACATGCTGTGAGCTGAGGCTGGGCAGTAGGTGAAAAAAGTTGCAAAGGCCTTACAGTGCACAGCACGCACAGCACCCATTTCAAGGAACATAACTGTTGAAATGTTTAAAAGGGCAACATTAACATACTGTTAAGTAATTGCTCTTCTGCAGGCAGCAAAAGGACAGCAGTGCACAGGAGAGCACAGTGGAAAAGAAAGGTGTGAGGGAGGTGCCAAAGCCATTGGAGGACAGAGGTATATTTGGGCACTAAAAAGGAGTGTAGGGGAAATCAAAGGAAGCTGCCCTTACATTCTGAGGGGAGAAACTGGCTTGCATTGTGATGGATGCCCAACATTTGGCTATCCAATGTGGAGGCCGTAAACGAAAGGCCAAGTTCAGTGAAGAGGCTCTGTGTGTCTTTGTGGACGAGGTAATAGCACATGAAACAGTGTTATTTGGCGCTATGGCACTCCGAACCCCTCTCTCCATAAAAAATAACCTATGGGGCAGCATTGCTGTGAAAGTGAATGCTGTATCAAACACCTTGCGCACAGTGGGTGAAAGATAAAAAGGTGGTATGATGTTCAGCACAGGGTCTGAGAGAAATACCTGGAGAGCAAGGAGCATCGGTGGTGGATCACCATATGACCCAAATTAATCAGCCACCAAACTGAAGGTGCTTGCTGTCATGGACTCCAGGAGCCTTGAGGGTGTTGGAGGCATGGATACACTGAACACTGGTAAATGGAAAACCGTTTGCACTTTCATCACCTACTGTACAGATTCATATGTAGTGTGCCGGGTTGCCATAGGTACATACTTGCCAAACCTACCGATGTGGGTGTTAGGCAACTGCTTTTTACACAGTTCTGTGTCCAATCCTACTGATTTCCTATGTGCCTGCCGCAGGCCCAGCCAACCTGGCGTGAGCAGAGCACTATCCCCAGTATTCCCCCGTTGCCAGTTAGCAGTCTTATAGCAAAGCATTATATTTCTCTCTAAATATGTATTTGTTTTTTTCTGGGGCTTACCTTATAAAATGCATTTACGGGAGCCCTTGCAGCCGTCTCTTCCCTTGGTGTATACAGAAGTGTTATCACCTTGTTACCTTTTCACACCAGTTCCTCCACGGCAGGCACTCACTGACATAGAAGAATTGATAGCTTTTCAGTGGGGTTTTCTTGTTTCAGCTCTCTGCTGCCTGGCCATCTCGTGATAATCTGCGGCTGTTAATCCCCAGATGTATTGTTTTGTCATTTCATTTGTTAAAATTGATGTGAAATCATTTCCTGTGGTGTCATCATTATGCTACGTACTATTTTTTAAACTTTAAGCTTCTGACAGAATTTGTGGTCACAAAATGTGGTCATGTATGCACGTAGAATGTCTACATGTGCGTATTAGGTGTGACAGGGTGCCAATTTTAGGCAAGTAAGTTGTAGCCACATCCATTTGTGTGAAAGTGCTGCTTACAAGTGTTATTAATTTCCGTTTGTAATGGCCCTGGTGCAATGTGACTGGCCTTCATGTCTTCATTTTTGCAGGTGCCTCATTATCAGGCAATGTGTGTGTGGGAGCCGTTGCAGACTCTGTGACAAGCATCCCTCTAAAGGCACCCATGTGAACTTGTCACATGTACAACAGGAGGACACCGAAACTGTATTATATGAGTATTTTGAATATGAAAATAATGCAGACAACGTGGTAGATTTCATAGAGCAAACACCTATGGAGCAGTCGATTCAGGAAGACGTCCTGCCTACCCAACCACCATTGTTGTTGGAGGAGCCCAGTGGTACAACATCTGGGCAGGGACATGGCAATGATTTCATCTACTTAAGAAATGCGCCTAGATGCCTCAGGGCTTGGTGCGCTTTACAAATAAACAAACAAACAAACTTGCCTGCACTGAAAAGCAGACTTCTTCACTCCAGCAAATCCATGGTCATTTCAAAACACAAGTGGCTAGTCTCCTTTTGGAGATAACCATCCGATGGAATATGCTAAATAGCATTTTGATTCACGAGCGACATGTAAGTTGCCATTCACCTATCCTCATCTTCTCCTTTTTTATCGGGATTTAGACTACTTTTTCGTAACACTCTTTTTTACATAATATAGAGAGACTCAAAGAAAGAAATTTGAACACTCTGACCTGAAGCACTTCTTTAAAAACGTACCCTTGCACAACTTTCAACCCTGTAGGGTAAGCGCTTTTTTCATATGTTTGACTAACAACTAATATGTCATTTGGATTATGTACGGAAATATTACCTACCTCTCCTAGAGATACATGATCTGTTTAAAAAGTTTAAATAGTAAAATGAGAGTTACCTTTTGTTCTTTTGTCCAGCAAATCACAATGTCTAGTCCAGGGATTTGCTTGTAATCTGATATCTGTATCCTAATATTACTTTTCAAATTGTTATCATCTGCTGAAATGATGGCTGTATTGTCATTTTTCTGAGTTTAAAACGTTTATAGGCTATATGAACTTATAGAATTGGTTAAAATATGATTTATGTTTTCTTCATTTTTTTTTAGAAAAATTGAAAAATTGTGCCATTGCCCCTGAAGAAGAGTTGATAACTCGAAACGCGTTGGGCACCATCATGTACTATGTACAATAAAGCAACCAATATTTTCTACAATCCTCGTTTCTTCAAAAAATGTATTTGTTCAATTAATATTGTTTATGTACTGCTTAAATTGCTTACTACAAATCACTTTATGCTAAATGTTTCCTGAAACAATGTATAAAACGAGTATCTATAACTCCCTTTAGTTATTGATCTGTATTTACAGATGTTCGACAGTGTGCACGGGACGGGAGTTCCCAAACCTTTTGGGAACAACCACTCCTTTCCATATACGTATCCAACCTAGATGTCAAGGTTGAGCCTTTCTCCCCCCGCACCTCAAATTTATTTTCAAAACCTTCACTTTTATTGTTTACCTAACTGTAAAACATCTTACATAGGTGTGCCTCCAGGTTCTATACACCTCTCGTAATCCTACAGTTGGTCAGTTAGCACAGTTTAGTAGTTCTGTATTGTTTTCAACTGTTTCGTTCAGAGCATTTTCGGGGAGGTGGAGGGGTGTTTGGCGAACACCGGCATTTTTTTATACATGCCATAATCAGTGGAGGTGTTTGATCGTGAACATACCAACAAACATATCCACCCCACATCTTGTTTGCAATATCACTCATTACTGAGGCATGTACTAATAATGCTGCCATGTTGTAAATCATGTATGCACACCAATGTGGATGGAAAGAAATGTATTGAAGAATGCTTGATGTGTGCGCAGTGTTCAATAAACCTTGTTTCAAAAAGCAAATGCTACATACACTTGTTACCCTATTATTGCAGACGTTGCACATACATATGGGTTCGCAATGACAACTGACACAATACTCAGGAAGCACATTACCATTGACATGCCATCAACAATGGTTTTGACTTGAAAAAGTGTGCAATGACATAACCATGTACAGTACGTCCTTCCACCGTATACTCCTCATTGGGTATGGGGTCATCCACCTCCTCCTCCAATATTCCATCCTCTGGTTCGGCTAATCGACGGTGAATGGCTAAATTGTGTGATATGCAGCCCACCAGTATAATGTTGCATACTTTGTCTGGAGCATGCAACAGGGCCCCTCCAGACACATGCAGACACCTAAAGTGACTTTTCAATAGGCCAAAAGTCTGTTCAATTGTGTTCCTTTCTTGATATGTGCTGCTTTATATTTCTGTTCTGAAGCAGTGCGTGTATTCAAGATTGGTGCCATGAGCCATGGTTTAAGTGGGTATGCTCCATCCCCAAGCAGCTAGCTTCTGTCTTGAGACATACCACACATCACCACGGGTAGGTTGCTGCTGTGTAGTATGAATCCATAATGTGCAGATCCAGGGAAATTGGCACAGCAATGAGGAATTTGCAAGTCTGCACTGCAGGTCATCTAAATGTTAAGGGAGTAGTGCATTTTTCTATTTCTGAACATGTGTTCCCTCACACGGGTGGTATCATGCGGACATGGGTGCAATCAATTGCCCCTACAACGTTGGGAAAACCGGCTATTGCAAAGAACCCAGACTTCACAGTGGCCAAGTCTGCAGAAGTATGTGGGAAAACAATGAATTTGGGCGTGTGTTTCAAAAGTGCAGGTAGGGCCACTTTCTAAATTCTACAAAAATCTGGTTGCGACAGCCCTGCTGCCATGGCTACAGTACCCTGGTACGATCTAGTAGCACAAACGTGAAGAATTGCTAATACTTTAAACGAAGGTGGAATTGCTGTACTCTTGTAAGGGCCTGGTTCCATGTCCCCCTTGATCAGTCCTACCAAGTACAAAATGGTATCAGTATCCAGTCGGTACAGGCGGATAACGTCTTTGGGTGACATGTTAAACAAATCCACCCTATATTCTCTTTAATTGGTTGTGTCCTTCCTTGTCTGGGCTTTAGCACTTCAGGTCGTACATTTTCCTTAGTCGGGTTTACTTGTCTTTCTTCTTTGTTGTTGGCATGCCTACGCCGAGCTAAGAAATAGGCTGCAACATCATTTGACATTGGTCCAGAGCATGTAAATACACTGTGATATCTGGAAATACTTGACACACTGTTGGGTATCTGCACACTTCCGGAGGGTGTTCTTGTAGCACCTACACAGAAGGCAGTGGTAAGTGAAATGAGGTACAGTACACACACATTCGTTCAGTGCCATTTTTTTCCATTGACAAAGAAAAGACTGTGTAAAGCAGCACTTCAGGTGGGGATGACAACATTTTCAAAAGCCCAACGCATGGACATTGAAAAGTGAGATATTCACTGACCAAGGGGGAGGAAACACACTAGCTGTAGGAAGGGCATTGCGCAAAACGAAAGCAGTGATGGCTTAGCATTTAGCAGTTTGCAAAAGGAATGCAATCCAGTGGCTAAGGGTTGCATATGAAATATTGTGAAGCTTGTGCATAAGACTACAAGTCAATCATGGACTCATTATTTCATGGTGAATGGGGAGCAAAGGGATTTGACGGAGAAACAAGGGCTGTGCTTGTGGCCTGTGGAAATGAGGCAGAGGAGGTGCTTCTGCTTCCCCAGTGAGATGTGGTAAAGTCTGACATCCACTAATCAGCTGCACACCTCTTACCATTGCCATTGCCAACTGTGAGAACAGCACACTTTCCCTGTTCCAGTTTGAACACAACCACAAACCTACTATTTACCCACAACTGTCCTACCATCTCATGGCCAGATTCAAACCATGCCTGGAATTCATGATGGTGAGTTGGTGCTGTGCATTGCAAATGCAGGGATTTTCAAAGGACTTACACATATGCTTGACAAACAACAACAATAACGAGGTATGGGGACTTTGCAGATAGATGACAAGTGCAGTCGGCTTTATTGGAGTGCATATTTACCATAAGAGCCGTGTCTTACTAGGATCGGTGTGATTGATGGTGAATTAGACACTGATCACCCTCATGAACCTGACAATTGTGTAATAATTAACAGCTATTGAACAGGGTGTTGATCATGCAGGACTATGTCCAGTTTTCTGTGTCTGGACTGGATTCACAGTCATAGCTCATAACATAAGTCAGGACCAGAAGCATGACTAACATTTCAGCCAAGAGTACCCAGAACCAGAAAGGCCTCTTTCACAACCCCAAACACAACGTACAATAACTCTTGTATTGCAAAGCCTTTTTCGCAAAAATCAGGTTCGCAAATTAACCCGCAAAAATGAAGGCCTCCCTGGTGGTTACCAGTCATTTGGTCGAAAAAAATTGGTCGACTGGACAAATGGTCGAACCAATTTGGTCGAAAACCAAATGGTCGAATTTTTTTTATTTTTTATTTTCACCCCTTTTTTTGGGGGGGTTCCCCCCCAAGCCCCTTTTTTTCTAAAAAAATTCCTTTTTTTAAAAAACGAAAACCCGAAAAATAAATATATAATTAAAAAAAAAAATTTGCCCATTTGGTTTTCGACCAAATTGCGTCGACCAAATGTCATTCGACCAGTTTTCAGTCGACCAAATGACTGGACACCCTCCCTGGTATAAATGCTCATAGAATGCATCTGTTCATACATGGAGAGGGAATGCAAAACAGTATCTTTTTTTGTGTATACACACCTGTGATTTATCAACCTCGATGAGAAGTCGCTAAAACACGGGAAGCTGTTTCACAGTGTGGCATTCCTCCATAACAGCAACACCAAAGTGGTGCCGTACATGTGCTCCACTGATTTCCATGTGCTAAAGTGGAGGAGTGCTGCATGAATCGGGAGGTAAAATGCCAGATATCGGAAGTGCTGGTTGCCAGGTTGGATTATCACCTATCCTAGCAACTGGCACATATATTCCGAAAGTGGCGCATTAATTCCGACGTCTGAACAATGCATCACCTTCAGAATAGGTGTTAAGCACTGAAAAGGTCAAAGAAAGCGTTAGCTACCTTTTCAGTGCTTAAGACCGCCTTCAGAAACGATTCTCCACGAGTTGTTAATTACTGGAAATGTCATATAAAAGTGTTAGTGGCATTTTTGGTAGTCAACACCTATTCTGAAGCAGGCACATTTTTCTGAGGGTGCTCAGAAAGCACCACTTTAGGAAGCTGTACGCCGGTTGCTAGGATTGGCTGAAAACCAACCTAGCAACCTGCAACTTGGGAAAACATGTGTCTGCATGTTGATTCGGGTGGCACTCCTCCACAATGGCGGCAGTCTGAAATTGGTGCAAACACACGGGACCTCTCTGGGTGCCGGTCAGCTCATTTCACTGTTGCTATTGCGGAAGAGTGCCACCAGAGTTTTGTAGTGATAAGTTTATATGTCACAACACAATTAGGGACGACACCATCATGCATGCGACCACCAGCATATATGCTCCATTCAACGTTGTAAAAGTCACTTCTCGTGTTGCCCCTTTAACATCCTCACTAATGGCTATACATGCAGGAATCAATTTGGACGTAATCCTAATCCGCAGCGTCACAGACTAATAATGCCTGATGAAACAAAAGTGTGCCCCAACAAGGTAGGCATGATAACTCAGAGCTATGAGCATCAGGTAGGTCCATTGCTTTACACTGCCTACCTCTTTAGGCAGAAGTTGTGAACAAGGGCAAAATGGGTGCCAGGGGGTGTTTTCGGCAGCACTTTCGTTAAAAATTGCAGTTATCGTGGAATTTAACGAAAATGCTGCTGAGACTTGCAATCCGCCCGTAAATTCCCAAAACAACCGGATCCCTTCAGAATATGGTGGTGCCTGGGCGTCAGGAAGAGGCACAGGGAAGCATGCTGTTTATCATGAGCATGCGCACTGCCCCTTGATGAGAATCGGGCCCTGAGAAGTTGATTAAAACGAAAGTCAACAGTGCCCTCTAGTGCCATCCATTGTCAAAATACCTGCAACTACAAAAGGACCAAATCGCCCAGACTAGATACAGATTTGGTATAAATTCTGCCTACGGAGAAATACATCTAAACATAAATCAACAGTGTCCTCTAGTGGCCTACATTGTCAAAATGACGGCAACCATTGCTAAATTGGATATGTTAGTGTACTTATCATTTCTCTTCCAATGTCATTAAACGAAAGGATAACAAAAGAAATGGTAAGGGTTGGTAGAATTTTTATGATCACTTTTGGTAAATATTGCCGAAGCACAGAACAAATCAGAGAGAAAAATGCATGTTCGGTGATACATTTTCGAACTTTCCCTAACCGAGAACTGAGCAAGTCGCAGGTTTATATAACCAGCCATTAAACAGGCCACCAATCTTAAGATGATTCTGTGCCTCCAATAATAAAAGTTCAATGCGTTATTATTACACGTGGTGCAAATGTTTCTAAATGCCACTAAAAAGGCACAACAGTCGGGATTTCACTCATATGCAGCCCTTCGCAAACAGTCTGGAGTGCACATCAGAATCGGTTAGTGACATTTGCGGTCTACACCGCCAGTGACCCCAAAACACACACACTCCTTGTGTAACAAGAGCTCGTTTCCAGCAGGAGAGCAGCATTAGGACAACAGCAATAACATTCTCCGAGGTTAGCGGCGAAATAACTCTCATTTGTTTAAGGGTGAATGCTGCAAACATTTGGTGCTGCCATATTTCCCGTTTCCTTGCTACACAATTACCGTCTCCCGGGGAACTGAATAAACAATATTTTGGACGAAAGATTACTGACTAACAGGAAGCGTTACTTTCATGCAATTCTGGAAGTAGAGAGTTGGTTGGGAACATAGCCAGAGGAGGTGGCAAGTTAGAACGGCGGTATTCAACAACGGTGCTGAAAAAAGTGAGCAATAGAGTGTGAGCAGAGACAAGACTGCAGAACCTGTAGGATTCTAGAGTGCACAACAAGAAAACATGGGGAGGGAAGACAGAGGTGCAACACCCTGTTGGGGGGAGAACAGAAAAAAAGGAAAACAAAGTGAAGGCTTCCCTGTGATGCCGTGTTGCGAACCATTCAAAACAAAAGAAAAAAGAACTTTTAGAACGGCGCAAGCGGAGCGCCCTTTGTCACTTGAAGCCCAGCCCTCACATCAGAGGTTTATGCTGGTGCTTCGCTCTGCGCCATTGAAAAAAAGAAAATAAAGACCTTTTGGACCCTGCCTTTATAGTGTGATAGCCAAGAAGGGTGACACATTCACCACCGTGTCCCAGACTCAAAGAGTGGTACTCCCTGTGAGAAACAGGAAGGGGAGAGCCGCTTGATTGTGTGCCTGGACCTATCTCCCGCAAACACTCCCGGGCTGCTGCTGACAGATGCAGCAGAGGTGGAGAGAGTGACTCTGAGCCCCCCAGGCTACAAACATTGCCGGGCAGCCCCTGGCACACGCAGCCCGGGCCAAAACGCAACCAAGGGACTTCATGTGCTGCTGCCAACCTGCTGGGCCGCTCCTGGCATACGCAGCCCAGCCTTGCTGCCAGCCTACAAGGACTTCAGAGCCGCCACAGACTGCTGCCTGCTGCCCTGCCTGTCTGCTGAACCTCCTAGCAGCAGAACATCCCGGGCCGGCATCAAGAAAGAACTTTCTGACAGCCAGGGCCCGGTTGTCTCCCAAGTTATGTTTTTTGTATATAGTTTAAATTACGCTTTATAAAAACAAATCTTCATATTTGAAAGGTGCTCTTTTAGTGTATTTTAAAGGACTTGGTTTTTTTAATATTTTTAAGAATTTTTTAAGAAGGCTTGGGATGTTCGAAAGACATTTTAGTGTCTGGGAACTCTCTTTTTTTTGTTAAACACAGCTGCTTAGTATAGTTATAGAGTTGCATGTAGTGCCTTGTGACTCCCCCTTTTTAGAAAAAAAGTTAAAACCTTCTGATGAACTGGCAGAAAGGAAGTATCTATATATCAACAACTACACCAACATTTCTTTGTCTGCCTTTCCTTGTATGTGCTTTATAGTTATTAAAAACCTAATGTGTCTTCCATAGGGAGTTTGGGGAATCCTAACCTTTGCCTTGCCGACCCACGTCCGTTTCCCACAGAGGTGCACCCAGGGTGGCCTGGAGCTC
Source organism: Ambystoma mexicanum (assembly GCF_040938575.1). Taxonomy (NCBI): domain Eukaryota; kingdom Metazoa; phylum Chordata; class Amphibia; order Caudata; family Ambystomatidae; genus Ambystoma; species Ambystoma mexicanum. Next base: position 730,975,100 of record NC_090934.1, on the reverse strand, counting down.
AGATAAGCAGGGTCAGATGCGGGTTAAATATTTAAAAGTAAAAAAAAAGTGCTGTGCATACCTTGAGACGTTTTTATGCGGGGGCAAAAGGGCACATGCCCAGGGCCCCCACCTTGGAAGTGGCCCCCACAAGGCTGCCTGATCTAAAGAAGTAAGATGTCATTGCTCACCAGACTTAAATAGCACATGTCAGGATATTTTATGGCATGCTGCAGAAGCGCTGAACCTATTGCCTGTCTGTTTTGACAAGTACCTTCCTTGATCAATTCATCAGCTGATGCTTTCTGTGTTCACTGTGGTATACATAGTATGTGTGTTCCTTATTGCACAACTCCTGCAGCCTTCTTTCCTTCCTGCTGGAATTATGCTGATCATGTGCAATAGCCAAAGTTGAAATGCTCATTGATATATTGAGTGCCACAATGGTTCAGAGGTTAGCTCAGTGTGTTAAGCACTCATTGAAGAGATATGTGTTCATATGCATGAATAGAATAGCACATCCCAGCAAGGCTGCTTGAGCCTTCCCTGTATTTGAAGTTTATAAACCTGCCTGCATATGTAATTGGTTTTGCGACACAACAGGTGCTATTATCAGCAATGTACCTGCATCATATAGAACTTGCTATAAAAACTAACATGTCGTCTGTATGATAAAGGTCTAGAAATTGGTTTGTGCAGATGGGGTGTTGGAAAACCTAGGCATTTACCTCCAATGATGAGCATACACGTTTAGACCAAGTGGTGAATAAGTATCCAAATTCAAGTCTGTGGAACCAAAGCGTTCATGCTTTTATCCTGGCTTTGCCCACAGACGATACAGTGATCCTGATCAAATCATGTAATATGTCTTACATTACTGTGCTGTCTTCGTTGATATTTGCCTTATTGTATGCTGCTGGCATCCATTAGCCCATTACCAGTGATTGAAGTGTATGAAAAGAAATAGTGGAACTATGTTCCCTGCTGGCCTGCCCCACACCCCACAAATCCCATCGCCAAGCTCTGTCCCACTCGTAATATAACCCGCCAAACAAATGAGCCTGCTTTTTAAGGCAATGTTCAGTGCACTGCAGTGCGAGCTTCAACTTCTTCTTACACTACCATTCCGGAATGTTTTCTTTTTAAAATAAAAGTATAGGAACAGTAAATCTTAATTTTAAAAAAGTAGAGGAAAAGCACTCCCAACCACTCCTGCTCACTTCGCCCACTGGCCATTAGTTTATCTTTCTTCTTATGGAAGCCATTTGAGTGGTAGAGGTGGTGGACAGATGAGAACGGACCAGTTGTTGCAGGCCTCGGGCAAGTATATTTTAAAGGTCTGCTCCTTTGACACAAATAACAGTTTGCTTGTTTGTAAAAGTCAAAGATTTTTCTGCACATTTATGAATTACAATTTCACAAATCAGTGTTTTGGAAGTATTAAATGCTTTAAAATACAAAAGACAACCCCAGATTAAATCTGTTAAATCACATCGATTGGTGTGCTGGTACTTATAAACTTCCCTTGATGACGGAGAGAATGAAGCTAGAATCATTCCCATTTGCGTAACAGCGTTCTATAATATTTCGTTTTTAAAAATGGTCATGTTTGCTAATGTGATTTGTGTACTTTCCAAGTCAGTTTTATAAAATTAGATTATTTTAGTTCATGGTAAGAACTGGAAAAGAAAGTGTTCAAATGCAGAAATTGCAGAGTTGGCACAATTCCCAACCTCACCGCTTAACCGATGTGTGATCCTGAGCATCTCATTTAATCTTGTATTGCCTAACCTCTCAAAATTGCCAGTCCCTAAACCTTTCAAAATTGTGAGCCCTGCAGAGTGATTTCCTTTTCAGGATATGATCTTCAAAAAATCTGCACTCATGGTTTCACTGGCTACAGTGTTGCTCACACTATAATACTGAGCATTGATGAGTTGCACACTACAGGCACATATTCCTTTGATCTCTAATGACAACACTATTTGAAAACGATGTCCCACTTCTAATCTCAGTCTGCCTGGATACAGACACCATCCTGGTAGCTTCTAATCTGCATCCACTATCCATGCTATGGTATGTGCAGCTTTCTCCTACCTTCCAATTGGTCTCTTCTATCAATGCTTGAGCACTTTTGCATTCTGTAAGGTAGATAATGTGAGTTCTCTATTCTGGGTTACATACGGACCTTCATTAATACTACAGGCTGCATACCTTCCTCGATGTTATTGATACAAAGTCTCCTATATCTATACTAGAACAGAAGTAACCTCTTCGTAGACTGCTAATGTTGGCCTTCAAATGCTACTTGTTTATCATTCTGATTAGAGCAAGAATAAAGAGTGTAAGGGGACTTAAAGGGAGTAAACATACTTATTTTGAATCACTTCATTTCTTTGGTTTGGTGGAGGGGGCCCTAAAGATGTCCGTGCCCAGAGCCCCAAAAGTGCTTAAAATGGCCTGTGCACACCTACACCTGTCTACCACCATGTGCAACAGGATCACCTCCACCCCCTTCCCCGGCTATAGATAGAAAGGAATGGAGTGGACAGCAAGCATTGTCCGGGATAATGAACTGAGAGGGTAAGGGGCAAGTTAAGTAAAGTTCGCACCACTGCTAAAAATAAACACACACGCACAATTGGTGTACATTTTGCCATTCCAGTAATAGGGAAATAAGTTGTTCTAAACCCACATAAGCAAAGGGATTCTACACATTATTGTGTTGCATTAAAAGGAAAGGACTTGACATTCTGTGCTCCAACTTTAGCCAGAAACATATTACTATAATTTTGAGCAGAGCAAGAAATATTAGCAAACTGTATGAACAAATGTCACTCCCATTTTAGCACTCTAGTGTGAGGGCATGAGTATTTTTGATTGTCCCTGATTGGTTCACTAGAGTTTTTCCCTGGTGAGGCCTGGTCTAAGGCTGCACCATAAATGCAAATAGCACGCTGCCACCCTGAGAAACCATAAATGCCTAAGGGTCAGGGTACACCACCACGTGCATGCTTTCCCTGTGCCATTTCCCTTCACACAGCTGACTCTGTGTGTTTCAGAGGTCAGTGGGAGCCTTTGTAAGATGCAAGTGGAGCACCGTCTGCTGTACCGCTGCGGTATCTCTCTTGGGAACTACTTTCTAAATCCAGTACTGAGTCCAATGGCCAAACATTGTTCCTGCAAAAGAGGGTGTGGGATACAGATGTGGCCATGTATCACCATGGGAACTGGCTGCCACGGACAGCAATTGCTTCCGAGCCAAACACAGATATGACATGTCTGTGAATGGTGTCTGGGATTCATGCCTGATTCCTTTTTTTACTTTTTTAAAATGTGTTATATGGCTATAAAAAATAGCCTTTAACAATTCATACAAAACAATAAATATACATCAAATGTATACAGTTACACAATGCAGATCAAGTAAATAAGACACGAAATACATTAACATCATTAAAATCTTTACATTGATACAAAGATAAAAACATATTGAGCAATTCATTAAACAGAATCGCAGTCATTCGCCAAAAAAACAAGACGACCATAACAACTATTTAAAAAGGAGTAAATCACAATAACAAAGGACGTGTGTCCTTATAATGTCACAGCAATGGGGGGAATATGCCATTTTTAAGTATTTCGCAAAACCAGTTACAGCTATCACGGTTGGGGTCATCAATACTGCCAACAAACATTGCCAAAATGATTCCACGTCCCCGTATAAAAGAGGTCAGGAAACCTCGTAAGAAACAGCAGCCTTCGGCCTCGGATTGCTACACAAGAAATAAACAGATGCTTTATGGTTTCAAGAATGCCGACACTCAGCGAGTTCTGGTCGCAGATGACCGTATAAGCAATATTTCTCGTGGGTAAAGCAAATTTAGTCTGAAGCGAAAAATCAACATCTAATGCCTCTATCATGGTAGATTGATAAATCGGGAGCAAGAACTGCAGCGCATTTATGGTCGCCACTCAGATGATTTAGCGATTTAGGCGTATGCGTTCCATCAATAGTAGCAGACCAATCTTGCCCGAAACAGATGGATTTTGACTTTCACGGGATTAAGGGCAAGATCCTCTATCGATAGATTGATTCCGTTAAGCAAGCTGGTACAAAAGGTAGAAAATGTAACGATAAATTGATCACCTTTTTTATCCATGATAGCCTGAATGTCCGAATATAATGGATCCTTTTTTGGGTATAGATTTCTATGAAACAGCATTAGGACTTCCAGTGTGCCATAGCTAATAAAGACTGTACCCCAAGTTCGTATCTCATTACCGATAAGGGCACGCTACTTGGTAGAGAAAGTATCTTACACAGATCTGGCCCGCTAAAGCCGCTAGACTGTCCAGGATTTCAATTGGAAGAATTTCGATCCCATATAACAACTTGGAAATTGCCTTAGCTTGGTAAAACTTTAAAACCGGAATCAGAGTATACGTGCCATATTTAGAGTCGACTCTAAGAAGCTGATTCAAAAGTGCAGTAGTGCGAGACCTAAGCCAATCTTTTAACTGAAACAGTTTGGTTTTAGCAAAAATTGGGAGAAAGTCTGGGAATATGACTGGAAATGCGAATGCATTCTGGAATTTGTTGTCCTGGATTTGTGTTGGGGAAAACAAAACTTCAAGTTCAAGAATGCACAGAAACAAAGAGATTCTCCTTCATGGGGGTCTGTATGCAGAGCCGGCCTTAGGAGCCATGCCCCCCAGCGCGCCATTAGCCCCCACCACGCCAGCTCGGGGGAGTTTTTCAGCTGGCGTTGTCGGAGAAGGTGCGGCAGGTGGCCTTTTGCTGTCAAATGTGCTCGCCACAGCGGGCGCCTTTAATGACAAAAGGCACCATTAGCCCCCCACCATGTCAGCTCGGGAGAGTCTTTGAAGGGCTGGCGTAGTGGCAGAAGGGTTGTAGATCTATATCTGAGAAGAGCACAGTGCCCCTTTTATGTCACTGCACAGTCTGGTATTGAGGCAGTAAAGGTTTGAGTAGTATGAGGGAGCTTGCTAGCAGAGGCCAGTAGCATTTCTGCATGAGTGAAGCTAAGGGGAGATTGGTGTCTGCCGATCTCCTTTCACATGTCTTAGATCTGACTCAGGGGCACCCCTTTAACTGGAGGTGACTCGAGAGGGCATGTAGAACCTCTACTAAGGTTTAGCTGCCTCCCTTAGCACCTGTTGCAGTATGAAGGCCAGTGAGGCATCACCATCCCACCTCGCCCCTGGTACCAAAAAAAGGTGGCCAAATCCTGTTAAAGCTTCAAGAATTACTGTTTTCTCATTTTCCTCTTTGATATTTTGGAGGCCTCAGGGGAGTTACAGAAGATCTTAATGGGAAAGCGTATTTTAACAAGAAAGATGGGCCAAACATCCTGGTATGGACAGACAATTTTTTACTGAGAGGTAGATTGTCAATGAAGGTGAACCTGCTTGACGTGAAGCTTAGTTGATGAACCCATCACCTTCATGTGGCACTATTTTAAAGACTGGCATTCTCAGTATAGGTAAGCACAAGAGTAGGAAGGGTGGAAGCGTATATTGGATGAGGAAGAGCCCTTATTGAAAAAAGCAAATAGACGTTTGATGCTTCCAGGGCACACTGACTTGCTTGTATGCTGAGACTTTACATCCCTGGCAGAATGCTTAGTATAGTACAGCAACCCAAATGACTTGATCATTGGTTGGGTTTTCAAAATTGAAATTGTAAAGGAGGCATGTGTTGTAAGCCCAGACGTCATTTCACCAACATGCCAGGGGTAGCAGAAGTGACAGCACATGACCCTTGACCTCTGATGACATCACCGGAAGTGATGTCATTTGACCCCCACCCCAAAGTGACATCACGGGAAGCGATGGAACACGACCTGTCACCCCTTGACAAAACAGGAAGTGGCATCACATAACATTGTTCCTAAGTACACTACGAAAAATATAGTGTTATATCACTAATGTAATATACATTTCATACAAAAATGGATCACCATATGTATCGTTAATATCAGTGTGTATAGGCCCATATTACTAAATTACTGTGAATGCAAGCAGACGTTCAAGGCCAAATGATAATGATGTGTTATTATATAGCACTTACACTTAAGCACTTTATATAGAACAAATATACGTACAGTATCACCCAACCTGTGTTGGTGCTGATTTATCAACCTCAAAAGGATGAAAGCGCATTACAAAACATGCATACACACAGATGCACACAACCATTCACACTTACACACACCGTCACATTCACACAGACACACATTCACACAGCACCCACACAAGCACACATAGTTTTTGTAAACTGTCTTTATCTTGAGAAAAGGTCCGGCACGTGGTCCCTCAGCTCCTCTCAGCTTCGCCTTGTGCAGCAACCAAAAGCCGGAAGCAGGAGGCCAACTGATAAAACAGTTCCCACCACGAGCCCCACCCGTAGTGCATGACCCTTAAGTAACCATGAGCAGGGCATCTAAGTAGACGGCCTCATGGGTACCTATTGGGCATTTTGGACAGAGCATGCAAGGACAATCCCTGCAGGCAGCAGGCGATCACTGGCGTAATGTCCTGGGAGGGGCCCCTCACATTAAAACAAATATTAGTTTTTTACAATTTTTTTTTCTTTTTGGATTACTCTGTCTTCATAAAGATTTTGTTTACCAAAATAATTTCTTTATGAAGGCCGAGGGACAAAAAAAGAAGTCAGAGGGCTCCCCCACCTCATTTCATGGCAGCCTAAAGGCTAGTGACCTCCAAGGCATGAGGCGAGGAGCCCTATGACTTCAAAAAGAAAAGGGGCCTCAATACGAGTTTGGCGGTAACCCTCTGGGGTGACCGGCGGGTTTCCACCGACCTCGTAACACCATATCCAAAACCTAGCTTCCCGGTGCTACCAGGACATTACAAGTCCCGGCGGACCGGGAAGCTAGCTGCTGTAAAATGTTAGTCCCATGGGTTCACGGAAACACTGACACCGTCACTAACAGTGCCGGTGCTTCCGTGATGAATCTGCCTACTGGGGCCGCTGTGCCCGCCAGGTTGAGACCTGTCGGCGCAGCGGCCCCATCAGGCAGACTCAGGTGTGGTGGATCATAAACAAGGGTGCCGGTAAACTTACCGGCACACTTGTTTCCCGGACCTCCACACTCATAATGAGGCCCATAGTTTCAGTTTGAAGTCACTCTGCCTTAAAAAAAAATGATTTACTATTTAAAAGAACGTCTACTGAATGAGGTACCATCACGGTTAAAGAGTGACCTAAAACCATTCCCTAGGTTTGTTTTACTGATGTGGCGGCTGCAGCAACAGCTCGCAAGCAACGTTGCAAAGCACATGCAACAGGATCCAACGTGGAAGAGAAATAACCGCATGGTCTATTTCTGCCCCCGTGCTCCTGAGTCAAAACAGCCAAAGCACATCCATCATTTTCATGCACAAATAATTTAAAATTCTTATCATAATTTGGCATGCCCAAAACTGGAGCTGAACATAATGCATCTCTGAGCAAGTCAAATGCTTCTTGACATTCCATGTTCCATGGCAAAGGTAAGGTAGCATCCTTCCTTGTCAATGCCACTATCGGTTTCACAATCATCGAGAAATTAGCGATCCACTGCCTACAATATGAAGCCATGCCAATTAAAGCCCTGACTTCCTTCTGCATGTTTGGAATAGGCATATCAGAGATGCTTTCTATTCTTTCTGGTGTCAATCTTCTTCCCTCCTTTGATAGGAGGTAGCCCAATAGGCCACCTCCTGTCGACAATGCTGACATTTTTTCAAAGATGCCTTGTGACCGTGTGCCGCTAAACGTGTCAACAAAGCAACAGTGCTTTCCCTACAAATGTCTTCTGAGTCTGCTGCTATAATCAGGTCATCAATGTATTGTAATAACACAAACCCTGACGGTAACTCAAGCATGTCTAGTTGCTCTTTCAACGCTCTACTGTAAATACTTGGACTTTCAATGTAGACTTGTGGAATACGTGTGAATGTAAATGAACATCCTCCTAATGTAAAAGCAAATAAATATCTACTTTCTGGATGCACTGGAACACTGAAAAACACATTATTCAAATCAATAACACAAAAATATGAAGCGGACGCTGGAATCATAGTCAAAATCGTCGTCACATCCAGAACTAATGGAACTTGTGGATCAACTACTTTATTCACTCCACGTAAATCAATTATAAAACAATTGGGTATATCATTACCTCCTTTCTTGTAAATCGGAAGAATTGGGCTATTACAAATACTAGCAGAATTTTCTTCAATTACATTTCTAGCAATCAAATCTGATACAAAGCATTTCAACGCTCTGTCGCCCTCAGCCAATATTTTGTATTGCGGAATACACGGTAATGTAATTCCTTCTTTCAAAACAATTTTTACTGGTTCTACTTTTAAAAATCCAACATCATTATCGTTCACTGCCCGTATGCAAGCCGGTACTTTACTCAATTCAGTTGGCAATGGCATGGATACAAATTGCAATACAGGAGTCTGTTGCAGCGACATCGTCAAGTACACTCCATCAGAAGAACAATAAATGCCCACATTCAATTTCTTCAACAGATTTAATCCCAACAAATGTTCACCGCAATTTTTTGTCAAAAGAAATGGGCAAGATTCAGTAAATGGACCTAGTGTGACTGGCACTGGTTGTGAAACTGTACTAATTACTGGCGTACCTGAGAACCCTACAAAGACATTTCTATGCCCTGACAGTGGTATTTCTGGGACCCGCTGATGGTCAATTGAATATTTTTGTGCACCTGTGTCCACTAAAACAATGTGCTCCCTATTCCCAACCTTCATTTCTACTTAGGGCCCTTTCTGGTCAACGGGAATAGGTGCTAGTTCCAACCCCTGGGCTGTTCCTAGGGGAACAGTACATCGTCAGATGTAAAGTCTTCAGAGTAATATGCATTGGACGGGTTATCAAAAACATTTCCACCATTCATGGTGTTCCGTTGTTGATTCCGAATACCCTGATTATTCCGAAATTGTGGCTTCGTTTGATTCCTATTCTGTCCTAGTATTCCTGGACGACCACTATTCTGTCTTCTTGGAAGAATCCCATTTCTATTCTGGATATGCGGGCACTGTGCTAGCCAATGGCCTTCTTGTCTACAATAGGCACATTGATTTATACCTATTGGACCCCCTTGCATGTTGGATGTTAATGCAAATTGGACTCTAGACGGTGCGTTTCCACCACCTCTATTATTGTTTGCTACCTGTTGTAACAACACTCTCGTTTTCAAATCTCCTTTTTCCCTTATTTCCTTATCCTTTTCTGAATTTACTCTGTTCTCATAATATTGGGCCATATGTAATACTTCACTTTGTGATTTCACTTGCCATGCACTTTCAGATGTCATTATTAAAGTCGGAATTTTCGGTAACAACCCTTGCACAAACTTATCAACTAACAATCTCTTCCCAGGTTCGGTACTTATATCTTGACCACTAAAATCTGCAAATACCTCTTCAACCGATTAAAATAGTCTGTCGCTCCTTCCGATTTTCCCTGTAAGCAAGCAGTCAATATATCCCGAACTTTCAGGCATTAAAGTTTTCAATTTCTCTACTATTCGCGATGGCAATTTCCAACATTACTTGCAGGGCTTTTCTCCAACCTTTCTCTCACTATCAATTCTAATCAAATTCTCCCATGTATCGCCTAACATCGGCGCATCATTTATACTTCTAATCTGCTTCCAAATGTCCACAGGAAGAATCACAGGAAACAATAAATTAATGTCACTCAGTGTAAAAACAGATGAATTCAAACAGATTCGATTTCCTTATAGAACCCTGCAGGATTTTTCCTAATGTCAGGGACCGTCTGCTTTATAGTATTCACTTCTTGCTAGAAAAGGGGACATGTACAAACTGTGCAATATAATTGGCTTCTATCGTTCGCGCTGGAATCGCTCCATCGGCAGCAACCTCTACTTTTGGGACAAACGTGGGAGGCACTTCTCCCCTGGGTAATTGCAAAGTAGGGGATTCTACATTTGTTTGTCTATTAAGCAACAAAGCTAGATCAAGAAAAAAAGCAGTCGTTCCAGTATCAGGTGAAAATGCTGTTTTATAAATTGTCATTAAGTCAGCCGGACAACACATCTTATTCTTCATAGTGTCGTCCTGTAAATACTCCACCATAACTTGTAACACCTTTCTCTGCATTTCTGGTGTATACTGACTAAACGTATCATGCACTTCAATTGGGGAAATGGTGACATCCGTAATCCATCTAAGCGCATCTCGCATACAAATTCGCATCTCTTCACTAACACATTTCAACGGCGGCAAAAACCATTTCTGAACGTACGACATATGCGGTTTATCTTTCTTCATTATTTCTTTATGCAACCGATCAAGTTCTCGCTTAAACACAAATATTCGCCCTACGTGTTCTCGTACTGTCACCCCATTATCTCACAAATTTGAAAGGACAACCAAATCACACAACTCTTGCGGTACCACTGTATTAGTCAAATCACTCCATATTTTAACAAGATAATCCCCCATAAATTCTAACAATACCTGTTGTTCACCAAGGCCTCTATGATCAGTTATGTAACTTTGCACAGCGGCTTCATTGTCATCATCAATATAAGTTTCGGCCCATTCCTTCAGTTCATCTTTCCTTCCCTTGCTAATCGTACTACGATTCTGTCTAACACTTCCTCTTTCAGGCCCCATTGCTGCAGAACTGCCAGCTAAAGCGTACAACTCATGCTCTGAAGGAGGTGGAGGGAATGATATCACAGGCACACAGGGAGAGGGAATGCTTACTGCAGGTGCGGATGGAATCACGGGAATAGGGGGTACATAAGGAGGAGGTGCAACTGGGTCAGTACTTTGATGTTAATTTCTTCGCTCATTTAATATCTTATTAATCAGTTCATCTGATGTATGCAAATCTTGTGAAGGATATATTTTCTGTATGTCTAATTGGAAGGCCCTTTCCATGTTCCTAATGGCTTCTGTCTGCTGCTGCTGATCATGCTCTAGCGCTTTCGCTGTGTTTGTTTTATGTCTACTTGTGTGTTTCTCTCTGCTTTTCAAACAGAGATTAGCTTCCTTTCTCCAATCCCTTACAATGTCGAAAGCTGCAGGTCTGGTCTTTTTTCATAGCAAGACTGCTGCTAAATGTTCTATACGCGCTAATTGAAAGCCAATTTTAGGCCACTGAAGGTCTGATACACGTCTGGTCTCCCTATGCCAAATTGTATTAAACACTATTGCCCTTATTCCATAGTTTATGTACATCTCATGTGCCGGCGACCCTTTGGGTGGCGCGACCTGGCCAGCTTCCAAAGATCATCTACCGCAGTGAGAAAATCTCACTAAACAGGAAGATAATTTCCCAGGCATGGTTAACTCTTACCCTTTTCTTACCCTCAGCATTTGAACTTGCAAGTGCAACTTTCGACCAATATCAGGACGTTTAAGAATCGGGGCACGACTCACCTGATCAACCAATTCGTCACTAAGGACGCAATTCGTCCGGATACAGACGCAACCAAGAATCGTCACGACCGCGTGTCTGACTCAATTTGCCTCGTTTCCAGGACCCTCGTCTCAATGCTCTCTGGGCGCTGCTTGTCGATCAGGGATCGGCTGTGTACAGATCTGCGGAGGAGTCTCTCATCACTTCTGCAGGGGCGCCCCAAACACCTTCCGATCCTGGTCCGACAGCTTCGTCCTTGGCTCGTTCATGCCTTCCTTCATCTTGAACGTATGTGATGGAGCATTAATGGGAGGGTCCCTATTCAGGCGCCATATTTGCTAGGCCACAAATGACCATACATGGAAATAAGGCACAATAACCATATACCCAATGACACATCAGTTGCAATATATATACATCATCCTTTGCTAATGCTATTCGACCTGCCCTCATACATGTCATACAGGCTAGGCATCAGTGATTCACAATTATGACACGTTATGACAAGTCTTCATTCAGTGTAAACATTGTTAATCTAGCAAAGGATGCAGAGACAGTTTCCTGTTATGAGGAACATGGAGCTCTGGCTCGGTAAGGATATCTTGTTCTTAGCAGAGAAACATTCCATACTATGTTATCTGTTTGCTATGACTCATGAGCTAAGGGTCAGACAGTTCTGAAGCAGAAAATACCATCCTCCGTGAAGGAGCACCGCTAGAAGAATATCATTCTTTTTTTTTTGTTATTGTTTACAGTTGAATCATTCAAATCATTCAACTTTTACAATATAACTTTTAGTATCAAACTAATTACAAATCTCATCATTATTTACAGTTTTTTAAATTTACAATCATTCATACAATTTACAGAATAATACAAAACAATCAAGCAAATGTGGTTACACAGAGAAGAAAAGGGAAAAACAAGGAAAAGATTTTGCTATTTGCTTTCTACAAGTTGACTGTTCTACAATTGTAAGGCAGTCAAGTAGTTTGCAGTAGCTATTTGTTTTTTCCTGAGAGAGACCAACTTCGGGCATTCAATAATTAGATGATATAACGTTTCTTTTTCATTGCTTGAAAGACTGTACCTGCAAATATTTTCTGACTCTTCAATTATCCGTCTATTGGGCAAAACATTTCTTGTTGGCCACAAATTGAATCGCAACCGCATAGTCGCTACGTGAATTGCCAAAGACGGACTCTTTACCAAATAAGATGTAATTGTCCAGAATTTTTTATGCAATCTTATAATTGGCATCAAAATGTTTATGTGTCAAACAAAGATCTCTTGTCTGTATCCAATTTGTGTTAAAAATTTGCAACTTGGCTTTTGTCGGATTACTGACAAGAAGATCAATACTAATATATGCAGTTACTAGTGTGTCGTAAATACTTTGCAGCCACTTTCTAGGAAAAATTTGGTTAGATGACAACAGGTAACCTGATAACGTATGCAAAAGAGTAAATGGATCATTACACATGAGACACTTTCTGAATAAGGCACACAACCGCCAATGATATTGAGCAGCTAAAGAGATCAAGCCTAGTTCATAACGGATCCATGCAACCGGTACTCCCTGTGGTAAATTTAAGACTTGTCTCCAGTAGGTGGCTTCTAGTCTGTCAAATGTGTGCTCTTCAATCAGATCTAATGCCTCCATACCATACAGCAGTACAGGGGTGCATTTTTGGATATAATAGGTCCAGGCCGGCATTATTGTAAACTTTCCATATTTTCTCATTATAATTTTAGTTTGAGAAACTGCTGTCACTAATTTTTGCTGCAACCTTATTATGTGACTTTGATTACAATGACTGGTATCAATCGTCATGCCCAAATAAATCTATTGACTCACCACATTAATTTTTACTTCCTGGACCACCCAGTTCATTCTTTTACGAGTCGTCTGCTTCGGGGCGTACATAAGAATTGTGTTTTTTTCCAAATTAATGCTTAGATTATTATTTTCAATGTACTGAGATAGAACAGTTAATAACTTCTGAAGGCCTACTGGGCTTTTGGAACAGAGCACAAGGTCATCTGCGTACAACAATGCAGCCATGGACCTACCACCCAATTTTGGTGCATCTACGATTTGATTTATAAAGATCTCTTTGATGTCCTGAACAAAGAAACTAAAAAGGGCTGATGCCATTATGCACCCCTGTTTTAAACCTCTGGCAGTTCTTATCGCTGTAGAGAGGAGCCCTTCGACATTGAGTCTGATCTGTATTGAGGTATCAGAATGTAGTGCAAAAATAATGTCTGTCAGTGTAGATGGACATTTTACTGCTGACAATTTATTCATCAAAAGAGACCGAGAGACTGAATCGAAAACAGCATTAAAAGCAACAAATGCTAGATATAACGGCTGTTTGTTGGCTCACGCTTGACTCTTAATAGCACTTATGCATGTCAAATATCATTCATGTTTAACTGCCTTTTACAACAGTGGTTGCAAGAGAAACTGGCACCTGGACTACTGACTAGGCACAGCTTCTGCACGGCTTCAAGGACTTAGTGAGAGGGAAAACAATGTATTTCTGCACAGTTCTGCATTCCTGTCTGCGTTAGCATTTCAGAGTTCAAGCTGTGGCCTTGCACTGTGTGCGGATCTGAAGCGTAGAATACATTTACAAAGTGTTACAAAAAGAAAATGGCCAGTATTACATAAAATGGACTCCCTATAGTTTCATTCAGGTTTCTCGGATTGCGATGTTTGTCACATGATGCGATTCGCTTCTGGCCAACATATTATACGTATCATTCGGCTATGTGATACATTTTTCGGTATAAAAACCTATGAGGGAATGTGCCTCATACCTTAGCTCTGGGACAAGGGAGACGGACGTGGAGGTAATTCTGTCCGATGTGCTGATTTTGGGGGTTTGAGCAGGGGGTTGGAGGGAGACGGGATGTGTGGGGGGGGGCAGGGATTGTGTAATGAATCGTAATGGCAATCAATCTCCAGGCTAAGCAGGGATGATATGTGGTATAAGTGGCTAGAGAGGCATTTTGGTGCAGACAGTCTAGTCATTTCTTAGTTTGGCTTGACGTTCTTTAACTGAGCATCTCTGATAAAAACAGTTCTGCTAAGTGTAATTGCCTGGCTAGACTGGCATTTAGTTGCTGCCAATCGCACTGTTTTTTTTTACTGTGGCATTGTATATTTTTCTGGGCATCCATGATAAAACAACCATGATAAGTGTTATTGCCTTGACTGCCATTTTGGTGCAACCAGTCTAGGTATGTCTAAATGTGGTGTGGCATGCTTTACTGTAATATAGTATTACGTGTCTAGACTGGTCTACATTGTACAGCCAGTTGAACATGTTTAAAATGTGGCATGGCATTTTTATAGCAAAGCATTCAATTAATGAAAGCATTAATGTTCCTGTGCACTGTTGGTGACTTGCATGTATTGGATGTTTTGACTGGTGTTGCCCTACAAAACAATTTTCCTCAGAAAGTGTGCTGTATAATGCATTAAAACACATATATATTTATACATGCTGCTTCTAGTACAGTGTGCAGTGTACCCTTGAATCAGCACGCTTGTGTGTATTGCGCAAGCGTGGTAATCTAGGCCGGCCCAGAGTGTGGCACGACCAATGATTTGTTGCTGAACTGGGGGGGCCCCCTCAGCATAGCTCGAAGGGGGGCCCCCAAATGTGTTACGCCACTGCAGGCGATCATTCTGTCAGACAAAGTACTCTTAAAATGTAGTGCTGTGACTCACAGAATAAGTGACTGCCTGGATATAATGGATGGGGATGAGCCCCAGTCAGGCTTGGGCTGGCCTATATGGCAATAGGCCCATGGCCGAACCAAAAACACAAAATGCTGGTGCGGGCCAGTTTTTTTGGGTCAAAGTGGGCCAATGGTTTGGACTATTTGGGCCAATTTGATGAGTTAATTCACTCTACGGCTAGTAGTTTTGACCAATATTGGTGCATAAATATTCTTTAAAATGTACAATTTGCATCACACTTTATCAAAAAACTCCCCCTTGGTTACAATTCAAACAGTGTCACAAAAGGAATGAATAGCCATTTGCAACTGTGGGCCAGTTTTTCATTGGTACCTGAGACAATATTATGTCCCAGTCCGACCCTGGCCCCAATGCTCATTATCCACTGGCTGCCACTGGTCTTTAGCCTCCTCATAGCTGAGAATATGAGTTTTCCTCTTGTGTATGTTGGAGTATCTATATGAGAGTATTTTTTCACAACTGTGCAAGTGAGAAAATCTCTGTTTGCCTATCTGTATGTTAGTGTATCTACAGTCTGTAGCCTTTGGTCTGTTAGCGTATTTCTGTGTGATGAATCAACTTCTGGGGTACCAGTGGTGTAGGGGTGAATATCGGTTTATAAACCATCAATCAGCCCCACGCCTCTAATACACCAGAAGGGATCTGAACAAATTGGAATAACAAGCAAATTCTAACCCTCTTTGGTAATGTGGACAGAACGGCAGGCTTATCTCTGAAAGGTCGTGGATCGTTCGTTAGTTGCAACACAGCGAAAATACAATTATTACCCAATGATAAAAGGGACTGTCACTATCACAACAGACAGTCTAACAACACTATGAAATACAACCCACCCTATAAAGAAATGCAGAAGAGACAGTTTCAAATTAGGAAAACGGATGCACTCTGGATCCTGACAGGAGGGTAGTTGGTATGGTTAATAACCACAACAGATTAAGGTTCCTTGGCTTCAGCACAAAGGGAGCAATGAGTCTTAAATATGTCTGTAGCGGCCTTCTAGAATGGACCAGGGGGACAGAACCACAATGTATCTTCTGCTGTAGGTGTTCTAGGTGCTCAACAGTGTCAATTCAGCTTCAGGTTGCTTTGCAGGATTCTGTGGCAGAGTTCGAGATGGGAGTCAGCTGCGGGCAATCAGGCGGCAAGACGGTTTGGTGAGCGAAGCTGGATGAATGGCTGCAGGCTGGCCTACACAGCGACTCCGACTAAGGGTCAGGAATCGTTGTCTCGGTGCTGATCAACAGTTCTGAAGCACTGGGCGAGACGTCACGGGTGTCTTTAAACGACGGCATCTTGTCAACAGTCAGCGTTGCTGTCGGTTGTAGATCAGGGAATTCGATTGGCTCAGAAATTTGCTTTAAGGCGGACGTTGGTAGATGCTTGTTGAAGCACTTCTCCCATCTTCGTTAATGAACTTGTGTCATCCTTTAAGACGGAAGGCCCACACCTGCGCAGTGTGTTGCAGGAAGCTTGCTGCAGAGTTTAGCTGGGCAACCTGTGTGCTGGCTGGGTACTGGTTCTGGTGTGGCTGGAGGGTCCTCTGAGTTCTTTTCTCCCTCTGTTGCCTGGGAGAAGTTTAGGGGAGGGATCTTTGGATATCCTGGCCTTCCTTCACTGGCGGAAGATGTAAGGCAGACTGTTCCTTCAGCCAGGGTCCAAGGATGAGTCTTTCTTTCTTACTTCTTGTGAAGTATTCAGATGATCTTCTTAAAGTGGGGATCCCACCCTCTTTTAAAACCAAGTGGCCAAAGTGATTGGTGTAGGCTACGCCTTCCTTAATGAACCAATCCTGGGGTCCCTACCAACAATCTCCTGTATGTGTGAGGTCATAACCAGAGGGCTTTGCAACAAGAAAGGTAAAGGAGTGTAAACTTGTGATACTAAGACCCACCCATCTTCCTGTATGTTGTTGATCAAAGAGTCTCTCTGGTTGATGGTTCTCTCTGTGGTTCCATATTAAAGCAGCAGGTCTCTGTTGAAGCTGTGGCCAGACCAGACTCTCTGGCTCCTGCAACCCCCATTTTCCTACCTTATGAATGGGGTCCCCTATCCGGGTGGCTACTGTAGCACAGCAGTCCCAGACAAGACAGCTCACTGTCATTGATACTGAGTGCGGGAGCTGACTTCAGGTTAACACAATTATATATGAAAGGTTGTTGGGCTTCCTGTCTTCTTTATTAACCTCTGCAGTCAGGACTCATGTGCGCCTGTTGAAGTACCCTTTATTGGTATGTTAATTGCTGCCACCAACTGCAGGGCCTAGCAAAAGAGCAGGGCGGATCCAGGGAGCCTTTGTTAGTTAATCATGTTGGCTATGGCCAGGGGAAGGCTGGCCCTGCCCCTTCCTGGAGATTACATGTGCACTCCTGACTGTCACATTCCAACTAAATATGACAGGGCAGACTGTGTCTGTTGGCTGTGAGTTTGTCATGGTGTGAGCATTGGAAAATGTATGTGAATTAGCCCCACACATTTTCCTGAGGTTACTCTACCATCATTCCATTTAATTAAACATGTCATAAAGACGAGGCGAGCACACGCCCATCATGGAAGTTCCCCTGTAAAATGTCTCCTAGTTCAGCATAACAAAGCCCTTGAACTTTATCTTTCATTAAACTTAAGAAATTAAAACATGGACCAATGAAATGTACAAGCAAAGGAGTAGTAATAAAATGTAGGTCATGATCTTAATATCCAGAAATGTCTAACAAAATATTTTCAAAACTATGACCAAGGAATCATTAGCGCAATAAAATATGAAAGGAGAAATGTTGTTTTCTAACACATTTTGGATACACAACTCTAGACACAACTCTAGACAGAACACATGTGACAACATCTAAAAGTGCTAGGCTATTATGCAAATCTGTTCAAAAGGGAGGAGCATACTCGTCCTTGGCACTTAGGAGGTTAAACCATGACCATATACAAATAACTAAACAAAAACCAAATACCCTCTGAATTAAGCACAAAAGCACTTTTCATCAGACATTCAAAGCATTGAAAAATAAAACTAAAAGTGTTTTTCGATTCAACTGAATTCCCGGACAACAGGGCAGATTCTGAATTCTTGGAAATCAAACCTAAAAGCACATTCATGCCTGCGATCCCGAATTCCTTATTAGATGCATTTCGGAAACAAGTACTCAAGGACTTCCAAAAACTGAAATGCCAAAAACAGTCACATTCCAACCTCACACATCATGAACAACAAGTGCTAGACAGACTATGGAAGAATCTGGATCTTATTATCAAACCTGCAGACAAGGGAGGAGCCCTGGTCATATGAGATACAATCAAATACAAAGCTGAAATTGAAAGACAACTAGTACATCAAGACACCTACTTGGAAATCTTCAATGAACCGACGGAACAAGTAGGTAACATAATTAAAGCAGTCCTTGACGAAGCTGAAGCTGATGAACTCATCACTCATCGTACCAGAATTTTTTTTAACAAACCTGTACCCGTCAATGCCTGTCATCTACACCTTACCAAAAGTTCATAAAACTCTACTCAATCCTCCTGGTCGACCATTAATAGCAGCCAACAACAGTCTACTCGAACCACTAGCTCAATACATAGATTGTGTCATACAACCACTCACACATGGATTCAAAACTTACATTAAAGATACTAATCACTTCCTGAACAAGCTTCATGGGATATTATTCGAAGAAAATGCTGACATCTTATTCACTATGGATGTCTCAAGTCTTTATACAAATATCACACATCACGCTGGAATTGAAGCCTTCGAATGGCTCCTATTGACCAGGAACGAAGTTCTAAAGCCGATCAATTATTGACCTTGAAATTACTCAAAATCATCTTAAACAACAACATTTTCATGTTTGAAGACATGTACTTTGTACAGATCTCAGGTACTTCATTAGGAGCAGCCATGGCACCAAGTTACGCCAACACATATATGGCTTACTTGGAAGAAACTCATGTCTTGCACAATGAGAGATGGATGAAACATCTCAAAGGTTTCTTTAGATACATTGATGATTTGTTTGGAATTTGGAATGGCACAGTGGAGGAATTGGGGTAAATCCAGCTTGACGTTGATTGAATTTCTGGACATACTCATCTACACCAAATCAGGAAAACTGCAACCACAGTATATTCCAAACCCACAGACAGGAACAATCTATTGTATGCAACAAGATTTCACCCCAAACGAACCACAAAAGCATTCCACTTAGTCAATTTCTCAGATACATGCAAATCACTTCTGATGAACAAGATTATTCCAAGAAACATTAACTGCTCCCTGAGAAATTCCAGAAATAGGCTACAATTCTGGCTCAGTACCAGTGTGTGCTGGAAAGGTCAAAAACATCACAGGAACAGAAGCTCTCCAACCCAAAGAGTGCACAAATAACAATGATCTAGTTTATGTTACCACATATTGACAACAAAGTGTCCAGATCAAGAAAATCATCAGAAAAAATTGGAGAACTCTATCACTTTCTCCGACCCTAGCTAAATTGTTTCCCAATCCTCTGCTATTTGCTCACAGCAAGAGCAAATCCTTACGTGATTACCTCATTAAGGCAGACTTTGCAACCAAATGGATAAAAAAACAAGACTTCAAAGGCACCTTAGCTTGCAACAATTGCAATAACTGTCACAACGTGATCAAAGGTAATTCTATTACACATTCTCACAATGGTTACAACATTTCTCTTCACCACACCTCCACATGCGACACAAATAATGTAATTTACGGCATCAAATGCCCCTGCAGACTGTAATACGTAGGAATGACTACCAGGAAAGCGGAAACGCGCTGGTTAGAGCATAAATCAAACATCAGACTAGCATCTGAAAGATCACAAGTGGCACACCATTTTAATCAGTCATGACATACCATTGAACAAATACTGTTTATAATTCTGGAACATGTATGCCTACCCATAAGGGGTGGCAATTTAAACAGACTAGCGTTGCAAAGGGAAATCTATCGAATCGATCATCTCCACTCCATGTCCCCTCGAGGGATTAATTTAGACTGGGAATAAAATTGTTTTCTGTAATTTCACAACTAATCAGTGATTCTTTCAATCTCAATGTACTACCATGGTTCTGCCCTCAATAACGACAATTCTCCTTATTTTTAGTTTGACCTTACCCCGCATGTGGTACGCGTAACAATGCCAAAATTACACTCACGAATGCAAGAATGCATATACATAATATGAACCAGCCATTCGTATCATTGAATCTGTCAGCTTTAGTCTATGTATTTGTTGTAATTCATAGCATTTACACTGTTCCACAGGAACTCTACATTTTCAAGATGGCGGGCTACTTTCACAATCATTTTAGTCTGAGGTACTATTTGTACACACGAGCGCATGCGCTCAGGTTCCATGGCAACCAGATGCATCCTGGAACGCGAACAGCTAGCGGCACTGCTCAAGCCTGGCTGTATCATTCTCCAGAACTTCTATCACTAAGTTTATTGCCTTCACTTATCTAACTATTGCAGTCAGAGCACTGCTACGACCCAGAGTGAGCGGTGGCACCTTGGCAGCCACCACATGGTTGCTATCACCAGTTCACTTTCAAGTATCTGCATTCCAAATTATCTGTTTTCTAAGCAGCATTTCTGCCCCACAGGACATGCGCTTTATTAACCGAGCCCTTGCCACAAACAATATCCTGCTGTCCATCTGATTCCTTGAACTCTGAGGTGAGTGCATTTGACGTTGCACCTCAATATGGAATACATTACAGTCCTGTAATGCGGTCATAACGTGGGACCCAGCACTATATTCTAGCGACTGGTACCATGTTTGACCGCTCACGACAAATTACCTTTTGTTTCCTGACAAACCCAACAATCTAAGTGCGCTCAATCTTTTTCCACCAGATATGGCGAAGGTCTATCCGGTTAGTGAAGAGTCACTTGCAGTCACTCCGAGAACCCTCAGGTCAGTTAATAATGTCCACAGGTCACACAGGATAGCTTTCCTCACACAATGAACATCATTATTTACGCATTATTATTCTAATCCACAGGAGATAAATAGAACTACAGATATCATTTACCTGATGAAGGGCATGATTGCCCGAAACGCGTTGTAGCAAACAGAAGGAGACATGCCGAGCGTCACCACCTTGTCTCAGCTTAGAACTCTTCCCCATTAAGATGTCTGATCTTACAAACTCTCTAATTCTGAATGTTACTATGAAATCACATTTCATTTGGTCCTCAAATGTACACACTAAACTTGCTAAATGCGAAATCTCGCACAAGTAGTGCAAATTGTGTTAATATTTAAGCTTACTCTTGGAATGAAATGTTAATTTTCTTTTGTTCTGTAACCATTGAATTGTCACAATTTTCAACCTTTTTGCATTAATTCTTCTCTATGAGTAAATAATTGTACACTATTGAATATTGTGGACTGGGATTTAATTTATCCAGGCGATTTATTTTGCCATAGTGTGCCCAGGTCTTGCCCCCGATTTACTCAAGAGACCTCCTTCTGCACAAAATCTATTAAACCATGACCATATACAAGTAACTAAACAAAAACCAAATGCCATCTGAATTAACCACCAAAGCACTTTTCATCAGACGTTCAAAGCATTGAAATCTATGCCATATCAAGCATCGAATCCTTGATTTCAAAGGTTTCTGCATCACCCATCCTCTCAGGAAAGACAGGGATTCAATGATCTACACACTTTCATTCCTCAGTAAGATCTGTGAAGTTCAACATCCCAATTTCTTTAAAACCTTGCCCGTAAAGAGGAGTCACAGCTGTTTCACGTACCATTTAGATTCCATTGGACAAATGGCTTACTTTGAGTTAATCAACATCCTAGCAAAGATGTCAGATCATAACAGGATACGTTACAGGTTTCAACAACTGGGCCATAGATCTAAAATAAACACACATTTCCCTTTGTTCCTTCTCTTACTTATCTCCCTGCAGTTTGGGATTGCAACCACCACACACGTACAAAAAAAAGTACTTGCTTGGCAAGTTGCTTCAACCCTTTTATTTATCTTAATTGATAGACTTTGTCCACTCACCAGAATAATACTATATTTTCCAAGCAGCTGGTTAAGTCTTTCAATGTGTATATAAAGATTAAATTAATGTGAATGGACAAATTGCTGCATTTTGTTTGGAGTCCATATCTGTAGCTACATTCTGAGGTATTGGGGGTTTGTGATTCTGAACCAATCAATAACACACATTAAGGGGCATTGCTGTCATGTCCCTGGAAAACACCCCATTTCATGACAAGTCCAGCCCATAGTGCTATTTGGACACAAAGAGCAGTAGACTCCGAAATCGGGTAATCCCTGGTCCTGAAGAGAATGGGGAGGCATGCTAAACATCAGCTGTGAAGAAGTCTCCCTTGCATTGCAACTTTGCTGGGTCTGCTGCGCATTGCGATTCAGAGGAATGTACCTAAAAATACAATACTTAGGAGGTTGTAGGTTGTGCATGTTGATTTATGGCCATTGAATACCATGCTCAAAGCTACTTCATCAAGACTGAGTACTTACTCCCACAGCCCAGATTCTTCAGTAGGACACAAAAGGTCCAGTGGGCATTGTAAGGAAGGCATATTATCAAACAGTGAAGACAGACACAAGTGATCACAGTTCACGGGTGTTTATTGAACTTCAACGTGCATCTAACCCTAAATCTAAACATGGGAGGAAGCTACGACCATCAAATACTCCTATTGGAGTCTTTGTCAAAATAAAAGTGACTATACTAATAAAGCTATTGCCAATCCTTACTTCTAAATATAAATGGTGTGGGATAACATTATATGCAAAAGAAAAGTGTTCAAGAAAGAATATGTCAGGATAGTTGAGCAGTTGGCTTCCCTTCCCCACTTTTTCAGCATGGGATAAGGTGGCACGTTCGAGCTTCGCACACACTCTGGCTTCTCTACCATGAGGATACAGTTCAAAGCATTAGGGCCTCTGTGCCAAAGTATCTTTACCATTCAAAGTCTCTTTATTTCAGAGGGCCTGATGTAACAAACAAGCACTAAAGTTCCTTTCTTAGGTTCACTATTCACCATGGGTCTCTCCCCCTTTAGCACAATATTCACAATGGCCTCCCTCAATCGGACTCTGACCACGGATCTCCCTCCTTCGGGCTGGGCCCTCTTAACACAATGTTCTCAATTGTTCTCCCTTGTTTGGGCTCAGACCGTGTCAAAATCAAAGACTTTCAATTGTGCAACGGATTTTGCTTAAACCATTGCAGGACCACGTCTATTCACATCATTTCTCACTCTCATCTTTTACTTTTACTTTTTATCACTTTTAGCTGGACATCTTACATAGACCTTCGATTGAGCACACTCACAATGCTGGACCACTCTGTCAAAGGGGTTGTATCTTTCCTCTCTTAGTCCAAACATCCATCAGCAATTCAGCTTTCCTCGCGTCTTTCATCACACGCGTTACAAATCTGCCTTCTTGCGCTCTTTATACAATGTTGCCACTTGCAATCTTGACTTCAACACAGAACAGTCTTGCATCAGTCTCCCCAACTCACCGGCTGTGTTAATATTACTGGCGCTACTTTAATCTTGGTGCCAAGGACGGTACCACAGTGGCTGCTGCTCCCCCTCATGACTCGATCAGCCATGCAGGAGGGCCCTGGGTTTTTCCAACACACAATGCAGAATTCTTCAGTCTTTGTTTCCTGACCTTACGCATTTCAATCCAAAGGATTTTGGAAAGTAGCGGTTTTCCGCCGGGAAGGTCAAGAATATCTACCTCCTGGTGCACCCTTCTTGGTTTGCAGTCTTTCTCCGTTCATTCAGCTGCGTTCTCAAAAACACTGTTCCTTCATGTGCTTTGCCTCACTCATAGTGTGCTCTCGTGCTCCACCTTTTATCCGTGTGGGGAAACTTACTGGAAGTCAGGTGTGAGTGGTTACCATTAATTGCCTAACCTTGCCTGACCATAGTAGTGGGACATGTCAGGTACAATGCTCATGTGCAAGTCTGTTTTCTCCCAGAGCAGGCTGTCCATGTGAGTGTTCATGTAGGAAAGGGGGGGGGGGTGTTACAGGGAAGGGGATACCGTGTCTCACCATCAGGTGTCCCACTCCCCAAAGACCCCTCACCCAGGTGATCCTCCTGCAACGGTCCACCCCCAGGGTCCAAAGGCGATGGCCGTGACCTGGCCACCTAGGAGAGAGATTCCCGGGGACTAGTGGGTGATACACCTTCTGGTTTCTCCAAGCATTAAAGAACTTCTGAATTCCAGAACACATAAGAGCCTAAGAATACCATTTGCAGGATATCCGTCAAGCTCATACTTTGCACTGTGGGTGCTTTAGACAGACCTGTACTGCCTTTCTGAGAATCACAAATTTCTATTTTGTATTAATTAGGAAAAGGAGAAGGTCTTCTATGAGAAACACTAAATAAGTATACATGGCTGACTGGGCAGTCCATCCACTAGGTGCCTTAAAGTGTCCTGGTCACGTCGTTGATGAGTTCCGGTTCTGGGTTGGCATTCAGGATGACTCAGACAAGATGTATTCCTCTCCAGACAATCAATTTTTTTGAGCAGCAAGGACAGAGCAGGAAGCAGCTCCCAATCACCCCCCAGAAGGATCACAGGATGGCCCTCGGGAACCGTCTCCCTACACCACGATGTGGCTCCAGGGATTAATGTGATGTAGGGCCAGAGACGAGTGATGTATTGGGGAGCCTGCAGACCACAGATGGGACAATGGTATAAAGTCAACAGCGCAGAAGGTTGGTACGCAAGCAACAGCGGTGGTACAAGTGCAAGGTGGTCTCCAGCTAGGCAGGTGTTCCAAAACCACAGGCACTCAGAAGAACAGGTAAGAAATGGCAGGCAAGGGAGACAGGACCAGGAAACAGAGAGGAGAGGGCTGGAGCAAGACAAAAGAAGGAAGGCCCAGGAAGGGGTCAAGGATCAGAATGAGGGATGAAAGGAGAGGAAGCAAGAACAGGGAAAGTGCAGTGTAACAGGTACACAGCACATGGAGCGCATTACGACGTGTCCATATCTGCAGGGCTTAAATTACCATGCACCAGTGTTCCAGATCCGGCAGCTTCTGGATTTGTTGCCACAGCACTGCGAGACGCCAGCCACACTACGCATGCACGGGAGGGAGGCGCTGGCCCCCAGGCATGTGCAGAAGATCAGGAATGGCCCATAGCGAGAAGAGTGGCCCGCAATCCTGCAGCTGTCTGTAGAACCCAGGCCCGGCTCCCGCTGGCACCTCAGGAAAATGTACCCAACACTTGGTCAGGTGAGGAGTTTGAAGATGAGGAACGATAGCGTTGTTTCTTCGACTACTTTCGTGATGACAAAGAAGTAGAGTGACAGGAGTCACTTCTGGATCTCACCCTGTTTGAATGTTTAGAGCTTTTTTGGGCCTTTCTGGAGACTTATTTCCGGTGGAGCTTCTACCCTAAAAAGACTTTCTCTCCAAAGATGTGGAAGACTGAGACTTGGAAATTGACCTACCTAGGGTGAGTTTCGACCTTCTCTTTCAACGTATTACTGGTCCCGATTGACAGGAGCCGCACTCAATGAATTTCTGTCCTTTGCTGATGCACCAGAAAAAAATCCTGTCGAATCAGTGATCGACATCTTCGAGTCACAATCTGCACAAAGACATCTTGAAGAGTTGCAAAAAGAATTGTTTTTTTTTATTTTTTTTATTTGTGTATGTTCGTTAAGAACTTTACAAAAAGACGAGAAGATAGTTGCGCAGAGAAAACAAAAACAAAAGTCCAGTAACTGCACAAGGGTGGGACCATCAACCCTCTATCCTCTGCAGAGTATGTTGCAGTATTTTGATTGTTGCTAGGAGCCAGGAGGTTTGATCCCCTCCTATCAGTCTTTTCCAGCAGATGTCTTCGTCCCACCCACATTCCTCTGAGCTGAAGTGCTTTATGTAGGCCGATCTCAGATCTAGGGTTTCTGGGCATGAGAGCAGTAAGTGCCTGATGGATTCTGTTTTGGTGTTGCACAGATGACACGTGTTGGAGTCTGATAGGCCTCTGATGTTTAAAATCTCGTTGGTTTCGAGCAGATTCAACCTGGTTCTTAGCATGTAGTTTCGTGCCCCCCTGTTTGGGAATTTTCGGAGGTATTGCATCGGCTCGTTTAGTTTAGAGAGCGAGGGGGGAAGGTGAAGAAGGAGTTTATTTCTGGTGGCTAGATCTTGAGTCTGGATCCAGTCTAATTCTTTCAATTTCTTGTAAACTCTCGAAGGATTTGTGATGAGGTCAGCTTCCAAGCACATCACTGAATCCAAAAGGGACGTGTTTTTGCCTTTCCAAGTTGTTAGCATTTTGACTTTGCCACTTTGTAGTTCTTTGTTCAACAGGCCAAAGATTTGCTCACTGTCGGCCATGATACATTTCCTGAATAACCTGAGTGAGTTTAGGTTGACTGTTGCTGTTAGTGACAATAAGCTTAGCTCCCGGCGGATTGCAGCAATGAATGTGGAATTTGGAAGACCCAGGACCGTTTTCCAGAACTTGCTTTCCAGTTTTTGCCAGGTTCTTTCTGGGATTGTTGGCATTGCCTCAGCTCCGTAGGTAATTGAAGGGACAACTTTTTTCTTGTAAAAGTCTATTGCAGGGATGCACGAAAATTTGCCAAATTTTGAGTCGATCGCCTTTGCTTGAGAGGCTAATTTCTTTAGCTTGGTTTCCAGGGCACTCTGCATAGATAATTTGTTTTTTGAGGGGTCAATCTGGACGCCTAGGTATTTATAGTCGGTGACCCTTGCGATCTCTTTTCCCTCAAGGAACCATTTGAATTTTTCAGAGGTTTTGTTCTTCTTCTGGCCTCCTTCCAGTATCATTATTTTTGTTTTTTCTTGGTTTATTTTTAAGTTGTTTCCAGCAGTGTAGCTCAAGAGATTGGATAGCTGTCTCTGGAGGCCGATCTGGGTCTGATCCAGGAGTATTAAGTCATCAGCATACAACAGATGGCTTATTTTCGAGGATGCGAGAGCCGGTGGAAAAGTATGCTCCAGGTCTTCTGAGTCCCCGTAATCGCCGATATATGCAAGAAACAGTGCAGGAGCTAGCGGGCATCCCTGTTTTACCCCCCACCCAATCTGAATTTCGTCTGATAGGGTGCCTCTTTGGGAAAGTCGAACCCTGAGGGAAGTGTCCGTGCGGAGGGCTTTGATTGGTTGTAGTATTTCCTGTGGGCAGCTCCACCTCTCCAGTTTTTCCCATAAGCAAAATCTGTCGACAAGGTCAAACGCCTGTGAGAGGTCGATGAAGGCGATAAAGATTCGAGATTTATTTTCCCAGGCTTTGCTTTTCAAAGTGCTGATCGCTAAGATGTTTGCCGCGGTGCCCATGTTTTTCTTGAAGCGCGATTGGTATTTGTCGTTACATGGGGCAGATTCAGCCCAAGATTGAAAGCTGTTCAGAAACAGACTTCCAAAGACTTTGCCAATGCAGTCCAACAGTGCAATTGGACAGTAATTTCGGGGATCAGTAATGTCCCCCTTTTTGTAGATGGGAACTATGATTGCTTTTGTCCAGGACGGCTGCAGGGATTTATGCTCAGAGCATTTCTGAAAGATGGAAGCTAACAGCGCTGCCGATTCCTGACAGTTATTTTTCAGGTCGATGTTTGAGATCCCGTCCGAGCCCGCTGCTCTGGAAATCTTCAGTTTTTTGATATGGTTGCTGATTTCTTGTTGGTCGTCCAGTTGGATCCAGGCTGTCGTCTGGTCTGTGATATCCCGGCAGGTGGTTTGAGGGGGGACTTGGAAGACCGTAGAGAAGTGTGTAATCCATTTGTGCTCCGGCATGGCGTTGATTGGAGAGTTGTTGATTGAAGGCACCGCAGATTTCAGCAAAGACCAGAATTCTTTGGCTTTGTTGCCACTGATGGCTTTTAGCATGATTTCCGCGTCTTGTTGGTATAGTCGGTGTCGGTGTTCTTTAACCCATGATTTATAGGTTACGATTGCCGATTTTAGTTTTTCTTTATTTGACGGATCGTTACCTAGTTGTCTTTTGAGTTTTCGGAGCTCCTGTCGTTTTGCCACCAGGGTGGTATCATAAGTATGCTTTGGAGATGTGGAGGGCGAGGCTTTCTGTTTTAAGTTCACCCGGTGTTTTAACAGCAGAGGTACATAGTCGAGACTGTTTGCGCCCTTGGATCTTTCTTCCCCAGTATAATTTGCCAACAAAGATTTAACCGCTCGAGTTGTCAGGTTTAGGCGGTTTCCATGGGCATTTGATTCTACTTCCATGGTGTAGGGTTCAGGCGCCTTGAAGTGTTTTACCAGAGACATCGTCAGCTGATTGTGGTCGCTGGCTGTGGTCTGTCAGACTTCAAAGGTTTGTACTTTGCTCAGGAGGGGTCTGGATACATAGATGTAATCTATGGTCGCATTTAGTGAGCCTTGTTCCCAAGTCGGCAGACGATTCTCATTTGGGAAGACGAAGTTCAGGTTATCGAATTTTCTGGAGGACATCAAGGAAGACCATAGGTAACCTCTTTTCGCTGCTGTTGTGGTTTGAGAGGATGTATACAGTATTCGCGCTTCCTTGGAGCATTTGGCGTTCAAGTCCCCACAGATAATGATTGAAGAGACCTGTCGTGTTGCTTGAATTTCGTCGACCAGGTTTTCCATCATTGAAAGGTAGGTCTGGTGATTGATGGCGGCTGGGTTCCAGTAGGTATTAATCAATGCTATTTGCGATGGACTGGAGGAGGGTTTTTCAGCCCATTCGAGTAGTACTGCTAATATTGAGAGATTCGATTGAAGGGTGGACTTGAGTGTCAGCCCAATTCCCTGTCGGCAGGCCAGAAGGAGACCTGATGTCGGCCGACCTAGGGCTCCTTTGTTGGCTGGGGCCAAGATTGTGTCATATCCATCCATAGCTGGATTTTGTCTGAGCCAGGTCTCTTGGAGACAAATGATGTCAAATGAGGCTAGGTTTGCATCACCAAACTAGGTTTGGGCGCCAGAGGCTGACTTTTTACAAGTTGACCCCTCGTGAGCTGGTGGGTATGTGAATGACACCGCTCGGGAGCTCATAGGGCTACGGGAGGTAGCGGGTTTCCGATGTTGGAGGATTTTCCTACGCTCTTCCAAGGTGGTAAAATTGTATGGGGAGTCCTCTTCTGACGATTCCTTTGGGTTTTCTTTTTTAGCACTTTGATCACCTTCAAGTGAAGGAGTATGCGGATTTGGTGGTTGGGGCATTTTCCCACTTTTGTCCGGTGATGTATCCTATAAAAAGAATTATGACATTAATCGAAAAGAAACGCTGAGGGAAGTCAAAGCATTTCAGGAGCATGCTCTACATGCAGAAAAATGAACAGAGGCAACATGCGCAGTCCGTGCTATTTATACTGTCATCGACATTAAAACCGAACGTGGGAATGGTAACAGTCGATGGACATCGACTCGATGCTGCGCTCTCTGCTATCGGATTTTTTTCTGAAACTGCAGACCAGTATACGAATACATCTAAGTTGAGGAATCCGTGAGGACACAATCCATTAGAACACGTTTTTTAGTGAAAAAACGAGAGAAGTATGTCCCATAATTAACTGAAGAGATTCAGAACACGTATTGAGGTCATCTATTAAGAATGGGTTGATATGCCTTTTCGAGATGTGTGACGTTGCCTGGTTTTCAGCATTATTTACAATATTACACAAACAAGTGAAATAAAAGAAGAGATTAAATAGTGTTTGTAGTACCCTGAGCAGTACTCCTTTCCAGCCTACCCGTGTGCGTTTCCCCTTGGTAGAGGTGAGAGGGCTATATGAACCCAATCGTTTGTATGTTAAGCACATCAAAAAGTAATTTTGAGGAAGACATAGAAGCTGTCTTTGGCGTAATTATCAGTGACCGTCACTATGACATGCCTTTGCCTTACGGGAATGAACATAAAGTATTCTAGAAATTAAAAAGGTGTGACTGAATTAAAAAAATTGTGCATTGCAAAAGGTACAATTGACTTCATTGCAGTGGTCTTTTAAAACCAGGCCTTTATTGCACTGGTCTTTCAAACCTATACAAATTCCCTTATAAAGTGAGTGAGGACATTGCAGGATTCTGTGTGCATGATTTTAATATATAACTGAAATAACATTGACTGTGGGTGTGCTTGTTGTCAAAGCAAGTGGACTTAAAGTCTTCAAGTGCAATAACTCACATTACAAAAAACTTCCCATAATTTTCCAGATGCAACTGAATTTAGCAGGAAATGGATTCTAGACTGCAGATAATTTTGCATTGTCCCATCTGGAACCATAGTGTACTTTCAAGACGGTAAATGTATGGTTCTATCTACACAGATGACTAGATAGTCTATGGGTAGCAGTGCCACTCTTAATAAGGCCAGTACGCATGCACAGGCTCATTAGCAGCATTAGTAGCTGATTGCAGCACAAGCTGTAAGCAGCGTAATGGCCACATTTACTCCATAAAACAGGTAAATACTCCCAACAAAAACAAAATAAGCAGGAATACTCCCAATAAAAATTATGAAGAAATGAACATAGCCTAGCTGCTGCTTATTCCCACACAGGTCACAGTCTACTACCAGAGAAGTGCCACAGGAAGGTGCTCTGCTCTTATACTATTCCTGCCAGATCTGAAGAGTAACTTTAAGGTGAAAACGCATTTTTAAATTTTCAAGAATTAGAAGGTATAAAGAAGTATACATTAAAATATATGTTTACTCCATTAAAAAATACTATCATTGGGAAGGCGAATTACTTTTTCACTCTGTGAAAATGTATTGCACTTGCACATTTTTAAAAAATGGGTAGAAAGTACTACCACCTCAAAATGTAAGTGGACCCTCGGTTGTGTGTCTGTGAGGAAACACCCACAAACTCTCCTGTCTATTTTATGGAAGGCATGATGTCAACAGTAAGACAGGCACAAGTGACGACATTCAAGGGTGTTTATTCAACTTCAAAAAGTGTTTGAAAGACGCCTATCGAACCCTAAATCTGCAGATGGGAGCAAGCTACGACCATCAAATAATAATAATGCAGTCCTAGTGGTGTACTGTCAAAATAAAAGGACCTATACTAATAAACCTATTGCCAATCCTTACCTTAAAATACAAATAGTGTGGGAAACAATGTTATGTAAAAGAAAGATGTGCTAAAGAAATTCTATGTCAGGATGTTTAGACCACTGGCCTCCTTTCCCCACATTTTCAGCATGGGATAAGGCGGTACACTCGAGTTTAGCAGAGTCTCTGGCTTCTCTACAAAAAGGTAAAGTTCAAACATTAGTATCAGGGCCTTTTGTGCCCAAGTCTCTTTGTCTTCTAAAGTCTCTTCTTGCAGAGGACCTGATGCGACAAACAAACATAAATTATTTTCCTCGCGGAATTTCACACATGCTCAATTTCTCAGGTGATTCACTATTCACCTCGGATCCTCCTCAGTCAGGCTCAGATCCTTTTAACACAAATTTCAATCTGTCTACCTCTGCCGGGCTTGGACCAATTTAATTCTCTTTAACACAAACTTACTTTATCCCAAAGGCTTTCAATTGATCTCCTTGTACGGGCTCGGACCAACTTTCTCTATTTTGTCATCAATTTATTCAATTGATCTACCTTGTTCGGACTCAGACCAACTTCTCTATTTTGTTATCAACTTGCTTGGCAGTATCAACATCAAACACTTTCGATTGTGCACAGGATTTTGCTTGACCCATCACAGGACCACTTCGATATACAGTTCTTTGTCAATCTTTCACCTTTCACAGCTCTCTGTTGGATACCTTAACCTCTTAAGTGCCATTGAGATTCCCCCCCCAGTGCCAATGGCTTTTTTTTTAAATTGCGGTATTCACCGCCCAAACCCGCCAACATTTCCCCCCTCATTAACCCCTTAAGTGCCACTGACGAGCCGGCTTGTCGGTGGCAACCTGGAGTGGTTTTTACCGACGAGCCGGCTCGTCGCTGGCATTTAAAGGGTTAAAGAGACCTTCGGATGATCATGTATGCAGTGCCGGACAACTCTGTCAAGGGTATCGTATCTTGCTTTCAAAGTTCAATCACTCATCTATTGTTCAGTTTTTACTTGCGTTGGTTATCACATACGTTTCATACACTGTTCACTTCAGCACTCCCCATACAATGTTGCCGCTTGCAACCTTGGCTTCAACACAGACCAGTCTGGTATCAGTCTCCCCAACTCACCGGCTGTGTTGCTTTCACTGACGCTGCTTTGATGTAGGAGCCAAGGACAGTACCACGGCGGCAAGCAATTCTCCCCACCATGATTGTCAATGCAGCAGGAACCCAGATACCTCTGACACACTCTTCAGCCAGGTTTCCTGATCTTACACTTTCTATTCTCAAGGTTTCGTGAAAGTAACAGTTTCTCATCGAAAAGAAAATCAAGGGCACTTCCCTCCTTGCGATCCCCTTGTGTTTTGCTGTCTTTCTCCTTGTGTTAAACTGCCATCTTGGAACTGCTGCTTCCTCATGTGCTTTGCCTTGCTTGGAGTGTGATCTTGTGCTCCGCCTTTTATTCATGTGGGGAAGTGTAATGGAAGTCAGGAGTGTGTGATAGCCAGTAAATGGCTCACCCTGCCTGACCATTGTATTGGGAAATGTCAGGTATACGGCTTGGGTGTTAGGTCGTTTTCTCTGATAGCGAGTTGTCCATGAGAACGTGTTTGTGTTGTGAAGGGCGGGGGGTTTGAGTTCCTAAGTATACTACCTCTAGGATGGGGTAAAGGTGTTACATGGAAGGGGATACCGTGTCTCGCCATCCGGTGTCCCACTTAACACCCCCTAAAGACCCCTTACCTAGGTAATCCTCCCGCACTGGTCCACCTCCAGAAACTGGATCCAAAACCAATGGCTGTGTCCTGGCCACCTGGATGACAGATCCCCTGGGACTAGCGGGTGAGACGCCTTCAGGTTTAGCACACTATACTCCGTAGCAAGAGAACATTAGTTGTCTTGGCCACAGTGACTCGTCTAAAGAGTTGGAAGGACAGGCCACTGCAGTACTTCCTACCCTGAAGGGGAAGACATGAGAATGCGCTGAGAAGTATACATCAGAAAATAAATTACTCTGACAAAAGGAAACAAAGGGGAAATCAAAAGGGCTAAAGGGAATTACAAAATAGCAGACCACCAATGTTCACAATAGCTGTAGAGTGGCGGTGGGGAGGGTGAAGGAGGCAGGATGTGCACCAACAAAGACACAAGAACAATATAAAAATAGTCCATCATTGTGCCTATGCCAATGAAATGCCAATGAAATGTGGACAGAATCTAGTATACGGATGTAGTCCAGAATTGATGCCTCTTGTGAGAATTGTGGGTTGTAAGGGGTGGGTTGTCAAAGAAGAATGATGTGTTAAGAGGAGCAAAGCTTTGGTGTCAGAAGAGAGGAAGCAAAGCCAGTACAGGAATAGAGGACAACCGTACCAAAGGTCAGTAGTGAAGCAAAGGCGCAGCCCAAGAGCAAGATGCAGAGGCCTGGTACGTGGTATTTCCTACTCTCTCCCCAAGGTCTTCTACTGTCTCCACAGCCTAATGCTGATGTCAAAGCGTGACACCACCTGATTGAGGATGTGTGGTAGACTACCAGATTATCTCGGAAATGTAGTCCACCGCCACATTGCCCTGTTGGCCAGGCACCACTGCACACTCCATGATGGTCCCCTCACGCAGTAGAACATCCAGTGCTGGCATTTGTAAGAAAAATGTCATATATAACTGTTTAAACCAAGAGCAGTACATACGTTGTCAATTATGATCTTTACAATGCTATTTCATAACAGACAGGATAGGACACAGATAGAATTGAAAGACAGCTAAATATTTTATGTTCAGGAATAGAAAAGAAAAGGCACTCCCAAGCTCTTTTTTTGAACCATACATACTTGCTAGTAGGTCCCAGACCCGGGGGAGTGGGGAAAGGGGCTACAGATGGT
This sequence comes from Ambystoma mexicanum, assembly GCF_040938575.1. NCBI lineage: Eukaryota > Metazoa > Chordata > Amphibia > Caudata > Ambystomatidae > Ambystoma > Ambystoma mexicanum. Next base: position 730,940,920 of record NC_090934.1, on the reverse strand, counting down.
TCTTGGGCCCAGTGTCTATAGAAGAGGATTCGAATGTATGTGCAAAACTGCTAATTTATCTCAATTCAGAACATGACTTAAAGGACGGGTGTAGTAATATCATGATGACCAAAAGAGCATGCACATGTGTGATCCACCAAGGAAGACACCTTTGCTTTATCTGTGTGATGTAATGTAACCATGTACCACAGTATTTTCCATGTTCCTTGCTGTTAAGCAGTGCCAAAAAGTGCTTTGTTTATAATACATACACTGTAGTTATCATCTGTTTTGGGTCTTTAGAACAGGTATAAGAAAGGAATCAAAATGATTAAAAGCTGCAATGACACATTCAGTTTCAGAGGGGCATTTTACACTAATGAAAAGCAGGATACATGGGAACCTGTAAGACAGGATTCATTGTGCAACAGGAAGAAGGTGTATGCACATGGAGTAACTGATCAGCTTTTTTGGTCATGAACCAAATTAAAATATGCATTGGAGCATATTTGATTGTGGAATACTAAAAAGACTGGTTAACAAACGAGTTTACCCTGTGTAGATGTGTATGGCTTGTAAAACACATTCAAGGTTTTAGGAAAACAACTCTGCAGAAAACCAACGCATATATGCGAGAACTGCACGCATACAGGTCTGACAATATTCCCCATCTATAAAAGTAGTTGTGTATTGTGTGTCTAAAACATTGACAGTCTCACAATAGAGAACGAAGCAAACAGGTTCAACACTTTTTCAAATATACAAAGACCTTTCCTAAACACCCCACGATAACTATACTCGAATGCTGGTCTTCGGATGCGGAGGAGGAAGACACTCACAGGCCGATTCTAAAAGATTTGCTCTGGAGGAAATAAGCAGATGCCCAAAATCCCAAAGCCTAAAACGGCATCAAATCTGCCGATGCCTGCCGCATCAGATGAGTCGCCCTTGAGAATATCTTTGGGAATCACATTTGCACATGGGCATCTCTAAGAACTCTCTAGATTTCCTCACATTTTACGGTTTGTGAATCAGGCATAAGGTCAGAGGATGGAAATCAGTGTTACTCATGGGCATCTCTTCCTTTGCCCCAATTCAAATCTTTGCGAATTAGGCCCTGTGTAGTCGCATGGGTAGTATGGATTTTATTGTTTCATACATTTTCAGGCGTGTTGCTGCACGGTTTTCATATCAACACTTAGATCGGTGTATGGCATGTTAAGGCTCTGCTCTTCACAAATCCCAGTGAGTGCCATACATGCTCATCTTGCCCCAACAAGTCTTGGACATGCTTTGTGAACCACTGCTGTAGAGTCGTGGTGTCTGGTAGTGGGTGGAAATGGCTCTGTGGAAGAAAAACCTGTTACATGAGTAACAACCACCAGTTTTGTATCGATATGATATGGCATTTATAACGCGCCTGTAGACAAGTGTTTCTAGACGCGACAATGAGGGGGAAACAAAGGGAGGACAAAACAATGATTTTACTAGGCTGTGTGTCATTCAGATCATGCAAGTGCAGGGAATAGGGAGGGGAGAAGTGCCAGGGGTGGATGGGAGGGTACAAGTGCAGGTAACTCACTAAGAGCAGTTAGCGGGTGGCTAATAAGAGCAGAGAGAAGGGACTGTAGGCTTGCAGTTACATACCCTTAAGTTCAGGGAGAGCCCAGAGCTCGAGAAGGAAGATGTTTAGTAAGAGAAAGTTGGAGGTAGTGCGGTCCCAGGCCCCAACAAGCCTAGTGGACGATGCAAATGGTCTTGAACTTGATGCTTGCAGCCAAAGGGAGCTAGCAGAGAGATTTCAGAACTGGAGAGATACAATCTCTGGGCTTGATGCCAAGGACAAGTCTTGCAGTCCTGTTCTGGATAAGTTGTAAAGGTCGAAGAGTAGAGGCAGGCAGATTTAGAAAGAGGCTGTTGCAATAGTCCAGCCAAGAGAGGGCCAGAGCTCTGGAGATGGTGAGCTTCAGGGGGAAAGTGAGAAAAGGAAGAATACCTCCGCGGAGGTGCAGCTGATAGTTTGACTTCTTAGAGATGTCGGAGATGTGAGGAGAGAAGGAGAGGGTGGAGTTGAAGATGACCCCAAGGTTCTTAGCCTCACTGGTAGGGGCAGGAAGAGGGCCCAGAGTGGGCGGTCAGAGAGAGAGAGGAAAGGAGGGAGCAGGTGTACCGATGAGGAGGATCTCAGTCTTACTGACATTAAGGCAGAGATCATTGGCGGCACACCATTCCAGAATTGCGGGCAGACAATCTGGTATGAGAGAAGGAGCAGAGGTGGCTGAGTAGAGCCTGGAAGAGAGCTGGGTGTCATCAGCATAACACCGAAAATTGGAGCAGAAAGTAGCAATGCTGTGGGCAATCGGTGGCAGGTATTGGTTGGTATTCCCTTTGCATACCAACCTTGCTGTGAAGGAAAGTTAACATTTCCTCCAATAATTGTATTTTGATTAACCTCACACACAAGTTAGTTTGCAAGGGAGTGGGGTTGTACTAGTAGCATTTGAAAGACCACAAAGCACTTATAGGTGGGGTTTTGCACCTCCCAACCGCCCAGCACTACCAAGAGGTCATGGCAAGACTTACAAACCTGTTATTATGAAATAAAATACTTCTTTCACAATCTAGCACTTTGTAGGAACCTAGAAAAAGGATCTCTTTTCCCTAGAGACATTCTACAATATATTTTGAAACCAATATACAAAAATTCCCAGTTCCATCATTCAAACAGTAAGTATCAGGGGAGCTGCTAGGTCTGGAAAAGACCCGGGGCTAAGCGGATGTCGGAACGGTTGGGACTGGGGGCTAGTTAGTCTTTTGGCTGTAGCTCCTGAGATTCTATCCGGGGCTGCAACCAAAAGATCAGGGGCTATAGCCCCCTTAGCCCCCCCCTAGCAACGCCCCTGGTAAGTATTATGTTATAGTAATGAGTATTTGTACTGCGAGGATCACCACCAGAGCAGTCTCACAGCACTAAAGCTTGTCCGAACTTATTGTATCCCCCACACCCACCCGGGGTGATCTAGACCTTGGTCTGTGGGAGAAGGTGAGCGCAGAAATCGAAGGAAGGACAGAAGTAGAAAGATCTACTAAGATGCCTGATAGAAAACAGGGTACGGAAGGAATTAGGAAAACAGGAATATGACAGTGTTAGTGTGAATGCATGAAGTGTAAAGTAGTTGATCGACGAAAGCACTTTTCAGAAAAGAGGCACGTGATGCCTCCTCTGGAAATTAGAGCATTATTATTGCCAGCATGTTGGAGTGTTCTGCAGAAAGAAATCAGACTGTAGACAGTGCATGATTACGTGAATGGTTCATGATGTGCTTGAGCGACACTTGACATATGTAGGCTTTCCCCAGATGGCACTTATAAGATATCCAGCCTGCAAAAATGGAGCTGAAGATCTGGGGCGTCAAGCCATCCAACAGATAGGCTAGAGGACCAGGGGCTGGTCAAGTAGAGGGAATGCAGGGACACAGAAGGAAAGAGGGAACGGAGAAGCAAGGAAAGGAATTGTTCCTTGAAGTGAGCAGTGTATTAGTGAGTGTATTTAACGTTTTTAAATAGAGAGTGTAGTGCATGATCTAATGGTCCTATCAATTGCAGAGGATATGCCTGTAGTTAAGAAAAGTTGGCAACACCCTGGTGAGTGATAGTGGACTCTTGGAGAGTACGACAGTGAGTGAGAGAGAGAGAGAGAGAGAGAGAGAGAGAGAGAGAGAGGGGACAGAGAGAGAGAGAGAGAGAGAGTGTGTGTGTGTGTGTGACTCTCTCTAATGAGTCGAAATTAACACACTTTAAACATCTATTAAGTTGTTAGGCCTAGTGTATGTTCCTACGTATTAAGCTAATCAAATCGTAATATAGTGCTCGTTCTGCCTTTCAGAGCAGATCACAATGTTACCTTATTGTAGCATCAATAAATTGAGCTCTGAATTGCTTAACAGAAGACTGGTGAATACAAGAAAAATAGTTTAACCTTTAAATAAAATGAAATACAGGCTGAAATAGTGTCTGGAAATAACACAAAACAAGGGAGGGAAAGCAGTGGAGCACAACTTGGCTATTGCACTAGGCAATTATTAAATTGTGTTATTTACATTTCATGGTGTAAATAACGCCATTTACATTCACAGTGTAAATAACGCTGTTTACATGGAGCTGGTAAGCTTGCACATCAAAATGGCTCATATTGTTTGTTTCTGTACATTGTGAATAACAAGCTTAGTGCCAGTTAGTCTGAAGATGTTTGGAGGATTTTCTGTTCCTGCTAACACAGTGGACCTCGTTACGAGTACTGCGGTAAGTGGAAAAAGTGGCAGTGATTCCGTTACTGCTACTTTTACTACTCCGCAAAATTATGTGTTGCAGAAAGTGGTTGCTATTTACGCTGGTGGGATTATCGCCAGAAATTAAAACGGTAATTCCACTGTATTACAAGTGGAAATGCTGCTGAAATATTGCCAGAAATGGGAAGTAATTCAGCCCAAAAATGTGGTGCTGTGACCGCCACCAAACAGGTGGAACTAAATGCATCCAAGTCAAGAAAATTAAGCCACATGTGCACCCAACTAACTAAAACAAGGTATGTAAGGGGCACACCTGCCCCACACTCACTTCCAAGCACCATGCAGCCCATGAAAGTTGCCAACTAAGATATCCAGAAACTCTTACTCTATGTTGAGCTACATAGGATAGCACACCAAAAGCAACAAAGGAACCCACCTGGACCAAGGTGGAGGAGACGCGTGGGAAAGAGGGCCCCCATACACAGAGCCAGACCATCACCCTGGACACTGACAGATGCACAGTTAATAACACTGAATTGCCTCAACCACCAAACTATTGCCTTCTCACCCTTATCCAGCCTGGCATTGAGAGTACCATCAATATGCAAATAGCCATACCACCGCTGTTGAAGCTGGTATCAGTCCTGCACTTCTGTGACACAGGCACATATCAGCACACTGGCAGCATGCTGCATGGCATGTCACAACCAACCTTTTCAAACATGCTGGGTCAAGTGCTGGATGCACTACTAAAACATGTACACCAGCTCATCTCTCTGCCCAGCACCACCGCAGAGGTGCATGCCACGAAGGCCAGATTTTACACAACTGCCCACTTCCCCAATGCAATAGCAGCACTGAACTGCATGCATGTGGCATTGGTGGCACCCCAGGTATAAGATCATGTGTTTCAAAACAGGAAAAAAGTACCAAACCCTGAATTTGCAATGTACATGCAATACAGACCTCACTGTGACCCATTGCTGCACCAGTTTTACAGGTTCAAGTCATGACACCATGGTTCTAAGGAGCAGCACCCAGCCTCAGTACATGAAGACCTACAGAGAACAGTACACTTGGATCCTAGGTATCTATCGACAATGGGTGCAGAAATCCACCAGGCACACGTAGCACAAAATATGCTTGGGCATGACCCACATGGCCTCGCAAGCACCCCATGCCATGCCCCTTCACACTAAAGCAGTTGTGAAGGGACCACAAGTCCCAGAATGCATAGGACACCATAATGGAAAATGCATTTGTGTTGCATAGAGCCCCCTCTCTTACCTCTCACATTTCATGCCAGGCCCAGGTGGCCACCCAGGATAGCAGAAAGGAACCACTCCACCTTGCCCAGTAGCACACAACAGTACAGAGACTAACAGAATGCTAATCAAACACACTACCACAGGCACACATAAAATACACCACAATGGCCAAGGAAAAGGCAGCACAGGCCGCAACATGCAAAGTAACCATTGGGATGTGCAGGGATGATTGGGGAATACAGACTATGGGGGAACATACATATGCTGGCGAGCAGGACGAACACAGGTCATTGTGTATTGTCAATATTGTCAAATGCAAGGGATACGTAGCCCGATGGTACTAGAGGGTACTCAGAAAACTGCATGGAAGTGAAAAGCATGCAGCACTTAGACAGGACAGGGAAGTACGACCAGTATCTATTTGCAAGTATCACGGTTTAATTCCACTTGCAGGTGAACCTGGCTACCCACAACTACCATGGTTCATGATCCCAATAAGGAACACTAGGACGCCACATGAAATTGCCTACATACAAGGCACACACAAGGACCTGGGTATGCATAAAACACACATTTGGACTCTTGAAAGGAAGATTCTGGTGCCTCCACCGGTCTGGAGGGGCACTTTTGAATAGTACAGAGAAGGTTGTGAAGATAGTCCTTGTGTGTGATGCTGTATAATAGGTGCACCAGGAGGAATGTACCATTGCCTGCTAAGGAGGAAGTGGCACAGGCAGACTCAGAGGAGGGTGACGGGACATGGGCTGACAGGCCAGCATGGGAAGGCCGTGCAGAGGAAAGGGATGGGTGCATGCAGCATCAAGAATTGATAGACCATTTTTCGGACATTAAATATCCACACTACACAATATAAAAATATATATCACTGTAACAAAATGTATGATGCAACCCAAAGACCCAAAAGACTACTGGACCTTTGCTTGTGATGGCAACTCCATTTATTCAGTCTGTGAAACCCATGCCCTCTCACCTCCCTCAATCTCCAACACCCATGCCCTCCCACCTCCCGTGAGATTTGCCCCCTGCATATTCTCCTGGCCAGATGACACAGCCTCAGTAAGCTATCGCACCCTCTGGCCATCCACAGTATTTGCCACCGCAGCCTCCGATAGTTGTTGGCACTGACCTGCCATTTCCCTGGCTTTTCTCCTTGTGGCCCCTTGCGTGGCACCCTGCATTGCCTGTGCATACTACAGGTGGAGCTATGTGAACTCTTCCATCCGCTCCTGCTGCTGCTTCATTCTTGTAAACCTCTCCCAGATGGAAGCTAAGGCATCACTGGGCAGGGTAATATGTTGGCGAGCTGGTGAGGTGGTGGGTATGACATCACTGTCAAACATGGCTGCATCACCACAGTCTGAAGCGCCACCACCATCATCAGGCTGTGTGAGTGACTGCAGGTTACCAGCAACAGGGATCTGAGGAGGACTGATCACAGGAGGACCAAGGCCTGGAGGAGGTGTCCACCAACAGGGCAGATCAACTCCAGGCCCACCACTGATCAGTGACAAAGAGCTGATGCTGGATACCGATAAAGGGTGCCTGGTGGTACTGGTCACCAGTAGTAATCCTACATGATTTGAGCCAGGCCCAGTACTGGCATTTGAGGTGAGGGATGGTACACTCTGCAAGGCAAATTGCAGGAATTGCAGCTGAGGTGGTGATGGGTGCAGCAGATGTGGGGGCAGGCAGCTTGGTGGGAGTGGTCGTGCAGAGGTTACCACTGCAGTGACAATGCTGGTACAGGTGGCAGCTGCTTCCGGGTACACCTTTGATCCAGCTTTTTTGGCTTGGGTCTTGCGGTGACTACCAGAGGTCTCGGGTGCATGGTTCGTACGAGAGGTGCTTGGTGTTGCAGGGTATAATGCTGCGTTGATGGGTATGGCATGTGAAGGCACTACACCACTGCCATTGGTATTTTCACCCTTGCTGCATTGTGTGTCTGTAATAAGAGTAAAGTCCTAGATTCAGTTGTCATTCATACTGTGGCAGGTACATGCATGGAACACAGGGATTGGTCAAGGGCCTGGAAGCCGTTTGTGGGTTTCATGGCCATCATTTGCACAGTGCACTGGGGTGTGGGTCACCTATGTACCTTCAACATTACTTAGCTGGTCTATGACCGATGCAGGGTGCATGTGCGTCATTGTCCTGTTGTGCCGGCTAATAGGTGTCCCCTGGGTTGTTGGTGCAGGTGGATACAGTCCTACGACTACATCTGAGAAGAGTGTCTGTGCAGCCCTATTTGTCCTGCCATGCTTATGATAGTACTCTGGCTCATGGTGTGAATGCCTTTTTTGATGCTGTATGGCGGATGTGTTGGCTCATGTGTGAAGACCCGGTAATAACAATTGTTCAACATGGCGCATGTGGCATGACCGAGGGTATTGCCGGTCATGACATTGCGTATTTCTGGCTGTCAAGGGTGCATGAGGTGACTAGTCTGTTGATGTCGACAATCATCACATTTATTTTCATTTTATGCTACATGGTGCAACTTCAAGGTGTACGCATGGAAAGGGTCGTCATACATATACCTCTGGCATTGTTGACCGAGTTCTGGTATATTCAGTATTAGTGTTATATGTTCCAAGATGTCTGCCCTAGCTGTGTCTCCACACAGTCCTTTTTCTATTTTTACAGCTTTTTATGGTAGCATCCCCATATGGTTCCGGGTGAGTTTCCTGGCATGGTACTGTATTTCCACTGAGCCCCGTGTATGGCTTTTAGCAGAACCATACTACAGTATCCAGCACAGTATCTAATCTTCCCCTGCTCATAGCCACTCGGCCACAGCTTTTTTTGTGATGTAGCACGCAGAACCCTGTTGTTTGTAAATGCGATAAGCTTTCTTTCGCATGTGCACTTCTTAAAGTCCTCATGGGTAGGTGACGGTGTGCATTGAATTTGAATGTTCTTTTTTAATTATGTATCGGCCGACCATTTGGGTTTTGCTGGTTCGTTTGTTGTACTTATTGATGCCTTTTTTGTTTAACTGTGTCTAGGTGGACTTCACAGTCTTTGAACAACCTTATACATGATACACCTATTGAGTACCGGTCCAGGTATTCTTAACATTGATTGATGATACAGTGGTGTGGTGTGGTGTACTGGCACTATGTTGATTATTCATTTGTGTTTTGTGGACTCTTGGATCCACTTTGTGTTCATTGTCCTAATGATTAAGCTATTCCTGTGAGCACCTACCTTGGTTAGACCACTACTGGTGATGAAATGCGGCTCACCAGGGATTATATCATTAATTATGCTTTCCTTGGTTTGCTTTATAGGGCATTATTTAGTTCTGGCTTTTTTCACCAATTAGTATTTGCCTTAATAATTGTGTTGTCATTAAGAGAGCGATAACATTTGTTAAAATGCACTTTTATATATATATGGTTTGTGTTTGTCATGTAGTTTGTATATCGCTATGAAGACATTTATAAGTTGTATTTAACGTCGAAACTGGTCAGCGGCCTGAAGATGGAAACATGGAAGAAAAATCATGGTGTCAATTGACTGTTGCATATATTTGTGTATGCTGCCTGTTGTATGTTTTTTTGTAATTTCTGTGTTTGTGAATTGGTACTGCAGTTTGCCTTAAGAACTCACCAAAAAATTACAAAAGTAATCCAAAAAGGAGTGTACACCGGGCAAGAAGTAAACCAATTTATTCAGGGCCCCTGTCACGACCCGTGACCCAGTACCCCACTGGCATGGTCACATGCCAGGTAGGGTTAGGGTTCGGGGTTCATTTGGAGCCCCAAGGGCCTTGCATTTTCACCGGGGACTCTCCTGGAGTCAGTCCTAGCGCCTTTGGCGCCAGGCTCATATTTGGAATGGGACTTGAAGGGACTAATTTTTGTGTGGAGGCCTGCAGCCAACAAGGAGACACCCACACAGTCTAGTCCCTAAGAACCAGACTGTGCGGTGCAGTGTTTTAGGGTATGGTAGCCCGGACTACTTTACCTGGACTACTTTACAGGGTAGGCTATATAAACCACACCCAAGCTAAAGAACGTGCTTCACGTTATTCTGCAGCCAGCAGCATAACGCTCACTGTGTTCACAGACCAGCACCCGGCGTTCCTGGAATCGCGGACCTGCAGAGGAGACAAAAGAACATCATTAGCAGTTCCAGCTTACCTGCAGTCTTCCATCCTTCAATCCCGGCTGCTCGCGGTCTTCCATCCCGTTGGCAGCATCTTCAGGACATCACGCTTGCACCGGAACGAAGCACCTGGAGGGGAGTGAAAAAGGGACAACATTAAACAGGTTACTCACGGCAATCACAGCAGCAACCAAAATCTCCTCACCTGGCTGGGCATATCTTGGCCAGTTCCGCTCCGGAAATCACTGCACGCCCAGAAAGACCATCGTAACTTGAAAAGGAATAAAGAATACAGGTTAGCCCAAAAAAGACATTAGCGCGCCGCACTTCGCGCTGAACCTACCTTTCTTCATACGCTCCGTGTCCATAAATCCAGGCAGGAGCCGAACCCAAGCAGCGCACCCAGCGAACCTCTGCATACCTAAGGGGGAAACATTCAGGGAAAGACATTAATAGCCCAAAAGAAAAGCAAAGGCCCTCAGAGACTGCTATAATCGAACTTACCTCCTTAAAGACACTTGAATGGGTTGGCACTAGTGAAGTTAACTCGGTCGCTTCAACCCGCAGAAAACTACGCGCCCCTGCGCAGAAAGCAGGACGGAGAGCACGCCATCAATAATAACAAGGTGAGGAGGTGAGCCATCAGGTCGAGTCAAAGGGGGCTGGTGGGAGGCAACAAATCTGTGCCTAAATCCAGTCCTCCTGTGTTTTCAGGCCCACCTGCCATAGAAGACATCATCCCAAATTGATTACATCTGGGGGAAACCGGCAACCAGGGCATACAGGCATCTCCGTGGATACCAGGTGAGCGTAACAGCCCCAAGCGCAGCTGGGAAAGCAAAATGCACCCCGAACGTGGAAGAGAACTGCATGAAAAGCGCTGTCAAAGTAACACCCGTAAATAAAAAGCTTTTATAACCATCTAAACTAATTCATATCAAAACATATTGACACATTTGATCCATCCTTTGAACCAAGATCATTGGAGGAAAGACGTCATTCCCCTATATTGGGACATACATTACCCGGCAATGATTGTGTCCCTAAAATCTTACCACACCACCCTAGACCACCACTGTGATGTCACAGTCCAACCCATAATTCCCATATCACAGTCCAACCCATAATTCCCATATCATGAAACCAAGGTATTGAAACATTTGGGATGACCAGCGGATCTTTATTCATCTGCCGCCGATCAACCCCATCCTCTTCCCATGAGAACACTGACACGATCATGACACTGACAGAGCCTTGAACTAAAGACAAGTTACTGTTTTAATGTGGCTTTTTAAGAACACTTCAAACTGCTTCCCAGGCTGAGTTGTGGAGCAATTTGAAACCGCCATGGGACACTCTGAAACTGCCAGCAGACCGGTTTCATAACTAATATACCAAATTATTAAATTATGTTATGTTCGCTACCTTTCACCTGCACCCGTGAGCTCGGCTCTGTGACCTCGAAAGTATCATAAGTTGTTCATTCATTCCCTCTTGTATGATCGTGGGACAGTGTACTTTTGCAATGTGCTTTCAGCCTCTGTGGCTGCTAAGCAAATTAAAATGTGTGAGTTCATTTCTGCTAAAGCGGCATACTTAGTGGTCTGTTGACAGCACCTCAATCTAATGTTAAAACCTGCATACTTACCTGTTACCTAGCTTTATCATTGATATGCTGTCTACTTAAAATTCAATTGTTTAGGGCATTCTCAAGTTTAACACCTAAAATGATTTAACCATCAGCGAGTCCCCCTCCCCCTTTAGTGTGCTATTCCCACAAATGATATGTGTGCACCTCTTTTCCACGCAGTTTGCATTTCCACCACAAAGGAATGGGTTGTTCCCCAATTGCTTGTATTAATTTTCTTTGATGATTTACGTCAGGTTTGTGATCATTTCACTGGATTTTTCCATTCAAATCATGTGTTCTTTATTTTTCTATGTAAAAATTAAGTCAAATGTTTTTTTGAATACATTTTTCCAGATTTTCTTTCTGCTTACATTATTCTTTACGGTGAGCCAACATTGTACTCAACATCTACATTATCACCTGTGTGTTAGCCTAATGCTGGCTGGGACACATGCACGTGCCATTACAGTTCCATGCCTCCATGGTGTGCTTCTGCACTCACATGGTTCTGGTTGGCTTACTGCCCCCTCCTATGCTGCTCCAATTCCCTCTCTCCCATCCATGTGAAGGGTGCTTGGCACTCTCTCTTCCCATGGGGTAAGGTGCAGTGACTCCAAAGTGCCTCCTCCAGTAGCAGTCGTCTCATGGTGATGAGAGGCGAGGAGACTGAAGACACACGCCTTGAGGTAATTCCACCTCTTCCTGCAGTCACACTGCTACTACCTTGTCCCTTATGCCTGCTTGTATTGTGCTCTTGTAGCGGACAGGTGTTTTTGTGGTGATTTGGCCCAATCAGACCATCGGCATTGGCCACCACCTCATCTGCTAATACCTGCAGATGTGCCTCACTGAATTTGGGTTTGTGGACTCTCAATTCTGGCCCCTCCATCTTGTCCTTGTCTCCCAGCATGATTCCACAAAGTTTGGTAGTTCGGTGGCAAACGGAAATTAGGGTTGAAGTTGGATTGTGTTTTCAAAGATGACCGCTACTAAGCTTCCTGTAGGCGAAAGGATGCTATTTCTGCTCAGCTGTAATTCCGCCAGAGGAATGAACACTTGGTAATTTCACTGATGGAATTGCTGCTCAATAATTCCTCCATTTTTCCAGCAGTAATGGTAATTGTGCCAGAATTTGGCACATTTACCATTCTAATTTGATTTTCAACTGTAATTCCACCCGACAGAATTACTGTTGCTACTGCTGGTTTGTGCCTGCTACCATAAACCTGCAATATGACAGTAATTCCGCCGGACACCAAAGTGGGATTGGAGGCATTAATAATACTAAAAATCTTTCTTTGCGATAATGATGATTCTGAGTACATGGACATTGAGGACAGACAATACATTGAGTTTAAGGGTAACAACTATTTCATGCTACCCATACAACACAGCAAAATTGACGTCTTCCAGGAGTTAGTGTTTAAAGATCTTAAGAAACCTTGATACAAGAAACCCAGGTTTCAGAATTGAATCAAAAAAGAATTAACTATAATCCGAGATCTGTATGAGGATGAAAGTATTGTTATCTGTCCTGTGGCCAAAGGAGGAGCATTGTTGATTTTGAATAAAGTAGATTAAGAAGCAGAGTGTTTCAGACAGCTTAGTGACATTCAAACATACATTTAACTTTTTATTATTATTATGGTATTTATTGACCACGGACATAGCTTCAAGAAGAAATGGAGCGCTTTACAAAGGTATACAATAGTACAGATGAATAACGGAGCGCTTTTCAGAGGTAACAACGGAACAGATATAGAGTGGTGGGTGGGATACAGAGGGGTATAGAGGAGGGGCACAGCTGTGCCGGGTGGCGGGGAGGAGAGGGGCAGGTGGCGTCTAGCGAGTCAGGTGGCACGAGGGGCAATGTGATGGCCTAGGTGTAGCGATTCCTTGAAGAGGTGGGTCTTGAGTTCTTTTTGGAATTGTAGGAGACTGAGGACGAGTCTGATGCAGACGGGGAGGAGGTTCCATAGTCTTGGGCGTAGGAAGAGAAGGCTTGTTTACTGGTCGTTTCGTTTTTGCAGCAGTGGATTTCAAGTCTGCACATGTCCTGGCTTCTGGTGGTGCGCTCTCTGCCTGAGATGCTGAGTTTCTCCACAAGGTAGCTGGGTGACTTGAGGGCGACTGCCTTATAAATGATGCAGCAACACTTGAAGGTGATTTGTGCATGCAGTGGGAGCCAGTGAAGGTCGGTGAGGGCCGGGGTGATATGGTCATTTCTGCGTAGACCCTTGATGAGGCATGCAGCCGCGTGTAGCACACTTCTTAGGGGCACAAGGGAGGACTTCGAGGAATGCATTGCCCCGAACTTGATCATGACCCCAGCACTGAGTTTGCAGTTAATTCAGAAATCCAATTAAAATAAGCAGCAGACCTAGACTGGATTAGTGAGAAAACTAAAATATTTCTACACCAAAACTATCCTAAAACACCACATTTTTATCTGCTAGCCAAGATCCATACATCTTTACAACACCCACCAGGAAGACCAATAGTTTCAGCTACAGATGGTATATTCCACCCATTAGGGATCTACATCAATACAGTTTTACAACCACTCATACAAAAACATGTGGCATACATCAAAGACACCACACAGTTTTTGAACATTCTAAACTCTCTAGTGATTGAAACTAATGATACTCTAGTGATTATTGATGTTAAAAACGTACACACATCTATACCCCATGATATGCGTATAGAGGCAGTTGAATGGATTTCATTAAAAACATAGTGGTTAGGATCACCTAATAATTAATTTCACTGAATTCATATTTCAAATTCCAGTCAGACTTTTATTTGCAGACAAGTGGGACTGCCATGGGGGCTACCATGGCAGCGGCATATGCCAATTGCTTCATGCTAACATTTGAAGATCACATTACACAGCATCCAGGTATATTGATGATGTATTTCTCATTTGGACAGGCCCTAATGATATCCAACACAACTTCCTAGAATACCTTAATATTATAGATCAAAGGATTCAGTTCACACATGAACTAGGTGACCTTGGCATTCACTTTTTAGATGTTTAGATTGAACCACAGGTGCCCAACTTCCCAACCAAGATATACCATAAACCTACTGACAAGAATAACCTTTAACATCAGTTAAGCTTTCACCCTCCAACTACTATTAGGAGCCAGTAACAAGGACGAATGTAGAGAGGAATTCTTTTTGAGGTCAGAAAAATTCTCAGGACGAGGATACTCAGAAATGCAACTTAGTTTAGCCAAAGACAAAACAGGTCTGCGAAAACGTGCTTCGCTCCAGGCAAAGGAGTCTAAACCATAGGAAGAAAACAGACCATGGTATTTGTTAACAAATACAGTATACAATCCTCAAAGATCAAGAAGAGTGCATTGAAAGATTGGTCCTTACTATCCAATTGCAGTAAGCTTAAGGAACCTTTTAGTTAGAAACCATGTTTGCATACCAACGAAGCAACAACCTAAGAGATCTACTTGTTAACACAACACCGGAGAGCTAACCAAGACCTAAACCACAACATCATCAAGTGAGACGTAGTTTTGCATCCTAAAACAGCCTAAAAGATGAAGCTACATCGTTTTGCAAGTTGTGATACAAGTAATATTGTATACATGATTAAGCGTCTTTCTGGTCTTCTCTATGTTGGTGAAACGAGTGCAAGTTCAAAATCAGGTGGAATGAGCACAGATCCTACATAAGGAAACACAATCCTAATTCAGCTGTAGGGCGACACTTTGATCTAAAGAAACATCAAATATCCCAGATTAGACTTCTAATACTTGAAGTTATTGAAACAAAACATTTGAGGATGAGCATCAACAAAAAATTTGAACAAAAAGAGGCGAACGGATAGACTGGACACAAGTTTTCCCTAACTGGAGGAATGAAGAACTATGTTTGCACTTTTTTTAGGCCTTTTTGACAAGTATTTACTATGTTATTGAGAAACATACTTGGGTGAACAATAATGTTTTGTAGTACAGTCTGAGTCTTGGTAAAACAAGGGTGCACTATAGTGGAACAGATTCAAGTATATTCCGTAAAATGTAGAACTAGGTATGATAATGAATATTCTTAAACTGTTATATACGTTTACTATGTGAGAAACACAATCTATCTTTCTTGGGCCTTATGGTTATGTACTATACACACACATCAAGTATGATGTTGTAATGAGATCTAAAAAATGTAATAATAGAATGTATTTCAGTGTTCCTTACGGTATCAAGATTACTGCTATGCGATAAAGATGATATGTTTCTATTTACTCTCTATCTCTGTCTTGATACAGAGCTAACATGTGCACATCACGTATGTTTTTGATAAAAGAGATGTATAATGGAACATCTGTCACATTGTGATTATACATATCTATCACTATGGCTGCATTATTTCTATGTAAAATATTTAACATTTCGATGTCTAGGTAAGATATACAATGTTAACGCATAACATTAATTTATTATTGTGTTGGGCAATTGTGACCATTTATGTATCCACACCTCATTGTTTATAATTACTGTAGGGCTAATGGCAATCCGTTGCGCACGCAACCTATTATTTATGAGTCCGAACTGTTACTGGTTCTCGGCATGCCACTGGGTATTGTACGTGTCTTGCTACTTGATGACGTCATGACTATTCCATAATATTGTGCACATGCCCCATCTGACTCAAGTGTCCGCAATTTCATATTTATAGTAAGGTAAGAATAAACACTGCTTCCCTCGTTTTGAGATACACGTTGAAGGGAAGTGTTGTTGCAAATCACATTTTGAGGTGAGTTCTTGAACATTAGGATCCCATACCGAACAGTTCCCAATATACAAATTCCTTATGTAAATACGTTTTCATAATTATATTACAGACTTTTCTTATCTCAACCTAAGACCTAATAAGTACTCTGAGGGTAAGTTTATTACAAAGTTTTTATTAAATATTTGGTATAAAAAAAATGTACTTTTTGTATCATAAGTACATTATGTTACATTACAGATCTCGATATCCATAGAGAGTGGACAAATATTTTGATTATCTCCTGAGAGATAGTAAGTAAATACTTAGTTGAGACTACATAGTCAACGTATTGTATATGACTAGAGTTCATATCTTTAGGTTACGCAGACATACTATCTTCTTACTTCTGTTGCAGAAATCTTATACCTATTGGTGCTATAGAGACCGCACAGGTAGGGCTCATGCATCAATCTATTCAAACAAATGGAAATGTTAATCCATGTTGTTTTGCCTAGATGGATGTAACACAAGTGGTAATGCTAAATACTCTGTATCTCTATTGAAACAGTCCCAATGATGGGCCAATTGTCCGAAAAGCATTGGCTGCGGTCTCTGCTACCTTTTCTGTAAAAAGAAGAAAAAGCCCAATAAAGGGACTGTTTGAAGAAACTTGTTGAATTTGTAATGTAAATTAGTGTCGGCAAGCGCATGTATATATTGCAGTAGTGATTGCTACGAACTGGTATCTCCAGAGCTGATGATTGTTTCCTCAGATTTGTGTGGATTGCAGGCATTAATAGTACTGCCAGAATAAAAGTGTGGATTTCCTAACATCAGAATGGAATGCTTGTCTCCAGTTTAGGAAGGCCAGTTTATCCTCATCCCTCTGATGTCTTCTCCATTTGTGTATTAGACATCAACTAGTTGTTTGTATTCTCTTAAATTTGTCTGAGAACCACCTTGGTTTGTGTGAACATTTCTGTGATTGACTATATTTTAAGGAAGAGATTGAAGAAAGAATTAGTGATGCAGCCATCCAAGGTGTACATTCTTTGTAGTGGGTTCAAAAGAGCAGAATAACTGGGATAGTGAGTGACAAGAGATTGGTCAGTATTTAACACTCTTGCAGACCCTCTGGTGAGATTAAGTGGATAGGGGAGGGTTTCGGCAAGATGTTGGAAGGGTGAGTGAGAAGAAAATGGCAGTTATTCGCCCCAGTTATAAAAGCATACGTGGCGGATGGATCAGATAAAATGAGCTAAAGAAACTGTTAAGTTTAGCTGAGTGTATGGGTCCTTTGTTCTGCAGGTCATGGCCCATGACTTCTAGTAGTCTGTAGGATGGTAGTTTTAGCTTCATGTTGATGTCTCACAGGATACAGAGATTGGAATGACCTGAGAGAGAACTTGGGATAAAATCAGTACTGAAGATAACTATCAACTTACCTACAACAAAAAAGCACTGTGAAAGTCATTAGGTTTTGTTGGTTGTTTTATGCCAAGTGCAGCCTCAAATGACATCATATGAACGGCACTGTCACCATATTATTGCATAACCCACATGTGCAGCTATGGCCATCATATTCTAAATACGCTTAGCTGACCATCGCTAAGGTCTTAGTTACTTATTTACCCATCCTCTGAAACTCTGCAGAACCAGTTTCTCAAAGTCAAACTTTGACTTCTGTGTTTTAATCGATATATAAAAAAAAGCTCACTCCATGTAGATTCATAAATCTATATATACATATAAAACAAAGTTGGGTTTGTTTGTGGGTTTGAGTGTTTGGCATGTGGCATTCTTGGGGATGTAACTCCTATGAATGGTGAGGTCTGGTGTCATGAATTTTGTATGGAATATTTTTTGTTTCATTGCCCAATTAATGCAAGTATTTCTTGCTCGATAGGTCATCCCGTTCCCGAGACAATTCATCTTTTTGCTTTTTCGGTTTTGCTTTTCGCCATTAAGTTTTGTGGTGTTACCCCGCCATCTACAGGTCATTTGTAGAAACTGCTCATCATCGCACATCGAAGCTGAAACCTGATCAACACTTGATTAATCTCTATTGCAAAATGTTGTAAAGCACAGGCACTTCACCCTCATGACATCACATGGAATTTTGCTACAATTTGAAGATGACATAGTTGAATCAGTTGATTTGAATCAGTTTCCGGGTTTAACAAAACAACTTCTTTCTTCTGTGTTCTCCGATTTCATTAATGCTTTAATCCCATGAATATTTTTTTACAGAAATGCCTCGAAAAAAGAGAGCAGAATTTAATCCCACCCAAATCAAAACAAAACATTGAAAGCTGAAACATGATCAACGTTCTGAAGAAGGAAGATCTCAAGACCATGAACCTGATAGAATTTAGCATGCTTTCACACAGAACAATGAAAGTGCTAAACCTGAAGCAAGACTCCCTAATCAGAGAATGTGTGCTGCTAAAAATTAAAAGCAACAAAACTGCTGAAGAATCTGAAACATGAGTTGCTGTTAAGAGAACTAGTGCTGCTGAACGAGGGAATGAAACTGCTGAAGAAACTCAAGCAAGACTTACTGATCTGAGAATTTGTGCTCCTAAAAAATGAAGCAATGAAACTGCTGAGGAAACTGAAGTGAGACTTACCGATCAGAGATTTAAAAAATCAGAGAATTGAAATCCTGGTCAAAGCCAGGTAGTTGAGCCAGTTCCTTTCTATACATTTTCTCAGTGTGTATGCATGTTTAATAAGTACTATCTTTCCTTTTGGTGAGTGGGGATAGCTGAGGGACAATGCGTTTGTCTTGGAAGCAAGACAACGCAGCTCAACACAGGTTTAAATCCCGATCCCGCGGTTAGAAACCAATCTCTGGTATTAAGCACATTATAAAAGAGCAATTAGAATTATTATTATACAGGGGGTTCTTTAGGACAGGCCCCCTTTCTCACATGTGCATTATTGAAGACTCCTAATTGCCTGTTTCTGGGCACTTCATATCACATTATGTCTGAATCATATTTATGTTTCATTTTGTGGTTTCAGCATTTTATCTTTCTACACACTTGCAATCTAATATGTATCAATTTTAACAGAAAAGTAACACTAATGTATCATATCCCTTTCACAATTAACTACACTGGATACATATGAAATTGCAACATTGTGCCCAGTTTGCCACACCTCAAGTTACAAACATGGTGAGTTCAACATGAACCCCTATTGATCGTGGGGACCTTTCGTGACCACCCCAACATTAGTTCTACCTTTAGAATACCAGAAATAATTCAAGGGCAGCAGACTCTATTGGTCAAAACATACAGTGTTATTCAATTATAGAGTCACTTAATTAGACCAACACTGTTACAAGTATATCTTGCAACATATGTAACTTTCTTCTACTATGAATGGATATAGTTGCAACACCATTGTTACTTTTAAGAACACAATTCAAAGGGAGTAACCTAAATTGTATACTTTCTAGAGGGGGCTTAAGCTACCCCTGGACAAGTAAGAACACAGTAAACTATTTTAGAGCTGCACTAAAGCAGTTCAGGGAAATCATAACCTAACATTACAGTTTAAAAGAGCAGTAGCTATACAAGTGCACTATAGCCCATTGGTACGCAACATTTGCACTATTACTAAATGGGAATAGACAGTTGAACTAGTCATACTTTTCAGAAGTGTAGAATACAGTTCTAGGGTAATGTAAGGAAGGCATTGTTATCAGAAGTATGACAAACACAAGGAGTACAATACAAGGGTGTTTATTGAACAGTATATGCCTGAGAAAAACGCCTAATCTAAACCTAAATCTAAGATAAGAGCAAGCTACGACCATCAAAGTAAAGAAAACGCTGTCCTCATGGTGTTGTGTCAAACCAAAATGGGCTATACTAATAAACCTATTGCCAAATCCCTACACTATATAACAAAAGGGTATTGAACAATGATATGCATAAAAAAAGAGTGTAGTGCAAACTGAAATGTCCAAAAGGGTTTAGGTAATTCAGGACTGCTGAACTAGTGTACCCCCTTCCCTACGTTACATCACGGGACAAGGCGGAACAGTGGCATGATTGTGAGCACCTCTTGAGTCTATAGGCATCAGGAAGCAGTTTCTTCAGAAAAGGCAGGTTCCCTCAAATTAATGTCTTTTGCTTGGCATCCCTCCGTCGGGTTCACTGTAGCCTTCAAATCACAGCTTGGTTAACTTTACCTGTTCTGCAAGGTTATAACACTCAGGAGCTCATAATGTCTTTTTAAACAAATATTTGGTTCACTTTCACTGATTCACTCAGGTCCCCCTCCTCCGGGCTCAGACCTTCCTCTGAAGGCAGTTTTGGCTTCCCTCGATTGGGGGCGAGTCCTCAAACCGTTAGCATCACACTTGTTACTTTGCAATCTTTCACGCTTTCACTTCAAAGTACTTGCCAGTTCAATATAGGACTCCGATAGGTAATCGCGTCTTGCTGGGTGACTCTATTGTAGCAAGTGCGTTTACTTTAAACAATCGGCTTCTCTTTGTCATGGCTGTCATCCTACGTGCAACCCACAATACTGGATACAGTTCAAAGGTTTATTCCGGCCTCCTCTCCCGAAGCCTTCTGGTATCTGCAGTTCTTAGTTAATATCACAGGGCTTATAATTACTTAGGTTAGCTTTATACTCCATTTCACCTTCTGTCAAAGACTTTCGACTGTACGAGGCAGGGCTTGTACCCTTGACTTTACCCTTGTATGAACACTTTGACTATTCGCCTCCTCTCTCGGTTACACTATCAAGTGCTTTGGAATTTCTTTTGCAACTTCTGTCACATGCACAATATAAGCATTCTTCATTCCTGCAAAAATGTGCTCTCGCTCGCGATTTCTCAACAACCCACAAGCACTTTAAACGTTAATGTCCTTTTCATTTATCAACACAAGCCAGTCTCCCATTTCACTCACCAGCAGTGGCTGATAGTTTATCAAGACCTTCCGTCTAGTCAAGGCTTTTGGCACAGTGCGTCTCACCTCCTTTCAAGTCCTCACACTGTACATGGAGGAGGTACTGTCGTGATCTTCTGCAGTAGCAGGGAGTTGCCCCTTTGGGATTTGCCTCCTGATTCCATCTGCTCTGCTTCCATGGTCTCATCGCCTTCCCAGGATTTCCTGCCCTTCCGTTCTGCTGGTCTTGCTCACTTCGGTTGCCCTTCTCGCCTTGCTCTCCAGGTGCTCTCATACCCCACCTTTTATCCTAGTGGGGAAACGTAACAGGATTCAGGTGTGAGTCATTAGGACCAAGTGCCTGACTGTGCCTGACCCTGATACTTTGACATGTCAATTAAACTGGCTGTGTTTGAGTCTGTCTTCTCTTCCAGGGTTTGGTCAGTGTAGCAGAGTGTGTGTAGGAAAGGGGGGAGGTAAAGTTCTTAGATACAAAATGGAATGAGGGTGCTCTACATGAAAATGGGATCAGGGACACTGTGTCTCTCCTCCGGGTGCCCCACTCCCCAGGGACCCCCCACCCAGGGGATCCACCTGCACTGGTCCACCCACAGAGTCTGGATCCAATAGCGATGGACGTGCCCTGGCCCCAAGGGGCTGGTCGTGAGACACCCTTTGGTTTCTCACAGCAAGAACTCTTAGACTTTTAAGAAAGGCCATAAGCAATTGAAGATAAGTCTGGACCCATATACTTTTCAGAGGGGCCTCAACAACTCAAAAGCAAGTATTAACTCCAAGACTGTTTTAGAAATGCACTGAAGCAAATATGGTAAAGCAAACCCAATGATACATTTTAAGAAGAACACAATGTTATTCAGGTTAGGTAAACGGTATTGATAAGCTTTTACACTCATTCAGTTAAGAACAATAAAACAGTACCAACACTATTAGTTTAAAGAAGAGTGGAACACTATTCAAAGTAAGTAAACCAACTTATATAGTTTTTAAAGGAGGAACCAACAACTTAAAGGTAAGTAATAACTTTTGTAACACTTTGTATCTCTGAAATTGAATAAGTTACAGTTACAACACTTACTCATTTACAAGTTAGTACTTTTACACTTGTTATATTTTCAAGACAGAAGCCTTATCTTTTGAAGTCCTTACCTAGTCTGTAGCAGGAGTTTTCTCAGAGGCAGAAGAGGGACCCTAGTGGTCAAGTAGACAGTTGTGGGCAGGTCAGGATAGGGTTCTGATGATATCTTCTTCAACAAGTATTACTTTCAGAGTTAGTTTAAACTGTTCAGGGACTTCATAGAAGACTCCCTATAGGTGTTCCAGCGTTAGGCCTGGGTGAACGGTATGGGCAAACTCCCAAACACACAGATCACCCACTCAGCCTCACAAGAGCGATACAAGACTTAAGGTGAATATTACCCAGGCCAACACATTACCTTAGCAGAAAATAAAAGCTCCTGGTTGGATGGCTTCACGCTGTAGCAACATAGGACCCAGTCCGTGGGATCTTGGTCTGGTGACAAAAGAAACAGACCTTGGATGGGAACTCGCAGCAGCAGTCATCAGAAAGGCTTTCAACAAAATATTCTTCACAGCTTCTCGCAGCTCTGTGGATTTGGCACCCATTCACAGAAACCAAAAGAAGAACAAATACTGCTGGTCAGATTCTCTTCGCTCTCTCAGGCCTACACTCTGGTGAGGGGACTTCAGGGGTTCGGATCGTGTCTCTGGAGGTCCAGCAGAAGTCGACCAATGTTTCAGCAGGAATCGGACTTTGGAAGACCATGCACCACACACTGGCTTGAGGTCCCTGGGTATTGGCGGTTTGCAGCCCAGCAAAGCCGCAGCTTGTTGGGGGATGGCTCAAAATGCAGGTTACCATGGGACTAGTGGATCTAACCTGCCTCTGGGGAGGAGTTGATTTTGGGACCCTTAGGCCAGATGGAAAGATGGGTTACATCAGGCTCCGGTTACACAGCACGTTCTCCGGTCGCTGGGAATCATTACAGCTGTTGTTTCTTCCTCTTCAGATTCATCTCCAATGGGCAACTTAGACAGAAACCACAGCACAACATCGGCAAACTCTCCCTGCAGTTTACAGAAAGGGCGGCTGGCTGTCCAATCAGGACAGCTAGCTCCCCAGTTGGAACTGGTTCCTTTCAGGCAAGGTTAAATACAAAGGGCTGAGGAGATGTGGACTCCTCCTTTGCTTCCTTCTTTCACAGACACTCTGGAGCCTTGGCGGGGAATAAAAAGAACTCCTGCTGAAGACAACACATCAACCAAGATCTTTCCCGCCTAGGACGGCAGAAGAAGACCTAAGAAAGAACAAGGATACTTAAAAATATCAAAAACAGAGGAGTTTACCATTCTAGCAGAATGGTGATCCTCCTATTCATTACTGCGGCCGATTTGACAGCCTGTGTGTAATATGACGGAAAAGTAATTAATGTAATACCACTGCCACCACCATTCAAGTTAACATGAAATTGTAACAAAAATGGTACCACGTAAGTAAGAATGGGGATATATTGTATCTCCCCAGCACTTCACATAAGGTGGAATGTGCTGGCTCATCATAATAAATGTAGAGTGGTTGGGAATCCCACTTTACTTCTTGGGAACAGTAGTGCACCGAAGAAATAATAAGATAAATTAAAAAGGCAACTCCAAAGGTGCAACCCAGCCTAAGTCCAAAAGTTATAGGAAACTATATCTCCAATCACACACTATGGAGAGACATAAAAAGATCACCCATAAAAACTAAAAGACTAGGTGCAAGGGCGTAAAATATTCCCACTCACCTAGGAATTACGGGAAAAATAATCAAGTGCAGAACAAAGTTCAGGGATTGACACAGATAAGGAAGATTATTCACATAATTGAAAATCTTACCTAACACACAAGTTCTGCAAGGTGAAAGAACCTTGGTTCCAGAGGGTGATTCCCTTCCCCTGGATTCTTCCTCCATGAGAGCGATTCTTGGTCTAATCGTTCTCTGTGTCCTTCTTGGCCCACAGCAATCCTGTTGGTCACAAAGCTACTCGTCCATGTAGCTCCCTCTTTCAACAGTTGTTGCTTGTTTAGAAAACAGTTTTGTATCCTTTCTTAGGACTTCTTGTGGGTAACTATCCGTTATTACCTACATATTTAAACTGCGTAGGTCTATGCACACTCTGATATCACTGGAGTGTTTCTTAATTAGTACGACTGGACTCAGACATTCAGAGGATTCTACAGTCTCAATGGTGCCTTCCTTAATCATTTTCGGCAGTTGAGCTTGCAGCACGCCTCTTGCATTTGCAGGCACAGGCCTCACTTTATGCTTGACCGGAACTGCCTAATTTTGTGGACTTAGTTCTTTATTTTCCCTGGTGATTCAGAGAACAGCACAGGAAATTGGTCTCTCAATGCTGATGCTCCTCCTGTCTTGATCGATGGTAGTTGGTCGTCGGTGCTGGGATCCAGCCTTGGGTTCGGTTTGTGCTGGTCATCCCACCCCAATACTGCTGGGCTTTCTTCAGAGAAATAAACCATGGTCGTCGTTTGCCTGCTCTTGAATTCAATGGTTTCATTGATGTAACTCAACAGGTCCACTAATGCTTCCCCGAACACTGTGGGTCTGTGTTTGGTTCTTCTGGCCTCCACTTTCTGATGTCCCACCATGTTCTTGTATGTCTGAATAGGCAGTATGGTTAGACCAGAGCCTGAGTCTTGTTCCCAACTACTTTCATGACACAATGCAGCTTCTCTCTTCTCAATTTCGAGCTGTTCACCATTATAACCGTAGGCCTTTCATTGTCACTTTTTTCATTGCGTGCCCGTCGCCTTCAATGTAAGTGATTCTCTTCCCTTTCCATTTGCAGGCTTTGACAGTGTGCCCTAACCTTATGCAGTTCCAACACTCTTTGTTCCTTGCAGGGCATTCTCTGTAATTTGCTAAGTGCCATGTGCTGGTGCATAGGTGACACTTCAGGGGCTCTCGTCTCTTCCCCCCTTTTTATTCAACAAAGTCCTGCCTGGGTCTATCCCGCTGCCCTCTACACTGCACCACGGTCACATCAGCAGCTGGTGTTGTTACAGCCAATTTGTTGCGCCTGCTCGAGGTTTCTTCTTCTGCTCTTGCAATCTGAATAGCTTTATCCAATGTCAGTTATTTCACGAGGATGAACTTGTCCTGATCCTTCCTACAATTCGTGTGCACCACTAGCATGTTGCAGATCATATTCCTGCCATTGTCGTCAAAACTGCACAATGCAGCCAGCTCCCTCATGCGAATGACAGTCATCAACTGGCTCCGTGCTTTGCTGCTTCTGTGTGTAGAATTTTAGATGGTGCAGCACGTTATTCTCTTTGCTGGAGAATCATTTCACTATCCTGCGCACCGCTTCTTTTATCAAGTATATTAGACTGTGTAGGTAAGTTATCCGACTTATCAGTTATGTCTTCCTCTCCACTAAAACACAGAGTGTCTCCAAGCTCCCCCTCCTCCTCACCTGATGTAGATGAGTAGTCCAACTTCTTCCGGCGTGTGCGACGAACGTGTGTCTTGCTCTTCTTAAGTAGGTAAGGCCGGCCTCGGAAGGAAGCCACTGTGACTTCGAACGAAATCAACAGAGACTCCCCTCCGTGACAGGCAACACGAAGCAGGGGAAAAGCGTTCCGGCAAAAAAAACCTCCGGATGGTAATCCCAGCGGTCCAGGAACAATGAAGAGGAGAGCTGAAACAGCGCAGCAGGTCTGATGAATCCAGGCACTGATAATGCAGGAAGGTGCAGATATCAGAATGAAAAGTACTGGAAGGAATGGCAGAACGCGAAAGTGAGTAGGACGGGGGCAAACAGAAAGGCAAGTATCAGAAGGACCCGGGAAGGCAAAGCAGGCAGACAGGGAAAAAGGAGAAAAAACAAGGGAGGAAGGGCGGAACACCGCCAAGGGAAATAACAACAGAGCGTAGGCAACAAGGGAAAGAACGAGAGTTGCAACGCACCGAGCCGCCGAGTGTGGGATGGTAAATACACTTGGCGGCGGCCATCTTAGAAAAGACTAGACCTTCAGATGACGTCTAGGGAGGATATGTGGCGGCACAGTACGATGGCGGCCATGTTTCCACCTAATCCACAACCGCCAGGAACCCGCGGTTGTGACAGTATGCCTCCTTCCAAGGCTGCTCCCTCCCGGCTTACTGGGATGAAGCCTGTGAAACTGTCGCAACAAACGGGAAGCATGTACATGGGTTTGGGGTTCCCAAGTATCCTCTGATGAAGGATATCCTTTCCAGTGGATCAGATATTCAAGGCGACCTCTGTGATACCGGGAGTCTCGGATGTGGGAGACTTCGTACTCATCAGAGACCGGATCCGGTAGAATGTGTAGTCTAGGAGTATTTTGTTTTCTGTTGTCAGACACAAAGGGGCGCAATTGTGAGGAATGAAATGTCGGATGAATCCGACTAATGGTTCCTGGTAATCTGAGACGATAGGCCACTGGGTTGATCTTATACAGTATCTCAAAAGGTCCAATGTCCCGAGGAGACAACTTAGAATGACGGACCCAACGAGGCAGGAACTTGGTAGACAACATAACCTTGGAGCCCTTTTCCCATGCCGGTACTTGACTCCGATGTTTGTCAGCTTGTTGTTTGTTCCGTATATTGGCCCTTAGAAGACTTTGTTTAGCTGTGTTATGAGCTTCCTTTATTTCGGCTAGGGAGGTTTCTATGGATGGTATAAGAGTCTCAGGCCAAAAGGCGGGTACAATGGATTGAGGGTGGAAACCATAAGTACAATAGAAAGGGCTAACACCAAGAGCAGCATGGACCGAATTGTTGTAGGTGAACTCTGCGGTAGGGAGTAGGGACACCCAGTTGTCTTGTAGTTGGTTGATGAAACACCTTAAGTACTGCTCTAGGGTACTGTTCAACCTTGTTTGGTCATTTGTTTGCGGGTGGAAACCTGAAGACAGAGTCCTCTCGATACCTAGCAGTTTACACAATGCAGCCCAGAACTTAGAGGTATATTGGCTACCACGGTCGGACACAATCTTTCTGGGAAGCCCATGTAGCCTGAATACATCCTTCAGAAAGACCTCTGCTATGACTGAGGCTGAGGGAATCTTAGACAGAGGAGAAAAATGTGCCAGTTTTGAGAAAGAGTCCACTGTCACCATAATACATGTGCACCCTTGGGAACTAGGTAGGTTCACGATAAAATCGGTGGAAATGTGCTTCCAGGGACCAGGAGGGATCTGATCTTGTTGAAGTAGGCCGATGGGTCTTTGTGTAGACTGTTTGTTCTGCATGCAGGTCAGACAGGTCCGGAGGTATGTCTGAGTGTCCGCTCTCATGTTGGGCCAGTAGTATGACCTGAGCAGTTCTAGGGTGCTCCGCATGCCTCGATGACCCGCTACTTTCGAGTCATGACACCACCGAAGGGCTTGCTGACGGAGGGCATGCGACGGAAGGATTAATTTTCCTTGCGTGAAGTACAGACCGTCTTTCACGTCAACCGGTAATTTACCCAAGGACAAGGTTGACCCTTCTGGGGAAAGCAATGCTTCTCTGACTTCTTCCAAGAACGAAGACACCGTAGCTATTATCTTGGTATAAGGAAACATTAACTCCTTCCGGTAGGCCGGATAATTTTCTTCTCTACGAGACAAAGCGTCTGCAACCTGGTTTTGAGAGCCGGGAATATATGTGATGAGAAAATGAAATTGAGCAAAGAAATGTGCCCATCTGGCTCGTCGAGTGTTATAGCATTCTTGTTGTCTTAGTATCTGTAGATTTATATGGTCGGTGCATATCAAGAAGGGATGCAAGCTTCCTTGGAGCAGATGCCTCCATTCCAGACAAGCCAATTTCATGGCCAAGAGCTCTTTCTCGATCACGGAGTAATTTTGTTGGCTTGGGTTCAAAGTCTGAGAAAAGTAGGCTATGGGATGTTCCCGGCCCTGGTTGGTTTGTAGGAGAACAGCTCCCACTGCTGCAGCAGAGGCGTCGGTTTGCAGAACAAAGGGCAGACTTTGGTCGGGCTGTCTTAGAATAGGAGCAATACAGAATCTGTTCTTCAAGCAAACGAAGCAATCCTCGGCTTCGGTGGACCACTGGAAAGGCGTGGAGGATTTCTTTAACAAAGTGGTGATCGGGAGAGTGAGTCTGGAGAATTCAGGAATGAACTTCCAGTAAAAATTTGCCAGACCAAGGAACCTCTGAATCTCCTTGACCGACGAAGGAGAGGGCCAGGCAAGAATGGCTTCTACATTCTTTGGGTCCATGGTGATTCCTTCTTTCGACAAGATAAACCCCAAATAGATATGGAGGATTGGGCGAAAGCGCATTTTTCCGCTTTGACCAGAAGGTGATGTTGCTGCAGTCTGCGTAATACTTCCTTTACCTGGAGTGTATGCTCTTCGGTCTGTCGGGAGTAAATCAAGAGGTCGTCAAGATAGACCACTGTGTTCATACCCAACAGATCTGAGAATAGACGGTCCATAAACCTTTGAAAGATTGAAGGAGCGTTAACTAGTCCGAAGGGCATCACCTGGTATTCAAATAAACCGTAGAGAGTGCGAAAAGCCGTCTTCCATTCGTCGCCGGTTCTGATTCTGAGCAGATGATAGGCATTTCGTAAGTCACGTTTTGTGAATATAACTGAGCCCTGGACAGTCTCCAATATCTCTGAGATGATGGGCATGGGATAACGGTCCTTGATGGTTAATTGGTTTAGGCCTCTGTAGTATATACACAGTCTTAGTTCTTTGGATCCCTTTTGGGTATAAAAAACAAAGAGGCTCCTGCTGGTGATCTGGATGGTCGGACAAGACCATTTGCTAGGTTTTCATCCAGATAACGTCTGAGGACTTCCTTTTCCGAGATAGAGAGGGGATACATCCTGCCAAATGGAACCAAAGCTTGAGGGACTAGATCTATTCTACAGTCCTCTGGTCGGTGGGGAGGTAGTTCTATGGGTTGTTGTTCTTCAAAGACAGCAACAAACTCCTTAAAACAGCCCAGAATACAATGGATAGAGTTCTTTTCTGTAGCAAATACAGTATTGACACTCTCGAACAAAGGTCCTGGTAGACACTTCTCTTGACAGTATGTAGAATCGATGCTCAGAAGTTTCTTCGTCCAGTCTATAATGTGGTTATGTCTTCGGACCAACCAATCCCCAATATAACCGGGAAATGGGCTGCGCGGATGATGTCGAACTTCAATGTTTCCGAATGCTGTTGGATGGAAACAAGCACTTCATCAGTGGTATGGGTGATAAGACCTGAGCATAGAGGGGTACCATCTACTCCCTCTACCTTCTGGTCTTCTTCTTTGGCGATTCTGTGTAAACCCACCTTATCGGCCCATAAGGTGTCCAAGAAATTCCCCGCGGCTCCACAATCTAGCAGAGCCTGGGTCTTTATCTCCTTTCCTCGGAACTGAAGTAGGACCGATATCACCATCAAACGTTGATCATCAGAGGACTTGGCGGAGGTTACAGAAAGTGTGGTGTAGGAACTGGAAAACGCCCCTCCGTATTCTGTCCTGTCAGCTACCGAGGGCGTTTGTTTCCCGATCGTCTGGGGGGTACGTCGGGATAGTCTCTCAAGAGGTGGGTGGCTGAGCCACAATACAAGCAGAGGCTGCCCTCCCGACTCCTCTTCTTCTCTTCAGCCGTCAAGGGGGCTCTGGTAGTACCTATTTGCATAGGCTCTTCTCTGGTAGGTGGACGCGTAGCAGGTGAGGAGGTAGAGGGATGTGTCTCCAGGAAGGGACCAAGGCTGCGAGTCTTCTTTCTTTTGTTTCTCCGTTCAGTCAATCGGAAATCAATTCTCATCACGGCCTTTAGGAGATCAGAGAACGAGTCAGCGCGAGAAATCCGGGCTAGCTCGTCCTTTAGCTCTTCTCGCAAACCCCTCCGAAAAATGGTGTACTGGGCCTCTTCTTGCCAGCCTGCCTCTGCCGCTAGTCTCTTGAAGGAGGATATGTAGGAGAGCAGGTCTGAGCTTCCTTGACGCACATCCAGTAAGTCTTCACTTGCTATGTGAGCGCTTTCGGTGTGAAGGAAGGTCTGCTGCAAAAGGTCCTTGAATGCTGCATAGTTCTGAAGAACTGGGTCGGACTGGGAGACTAAGGGAGTAGCCCACGCTAAGGCATTTCCTGTCATGTGTGTAATCATAAATCCCACCTTGGTATGGTCTGTGGAAAAAGCGTGCTGTCTGAAAGCGAAATGTATGTTGCAGGCTTCTAGGAATTCTTTAACTTTCTTTTCAGAGCCGTCGAATTTGCCTGACACCAAAGGCAGAGGGGGAAGATCAGTGGTTTGCTGTTCTCGGGCGGCTACCCTTTGTTGGAGAGAGGCATTGTCTGTCTTAAGGGCTTGTATACTTCTGGTTTAGGGTTTGTACCGCCGCCACGAGTTCCTGGAGCTGTTGGGGAGTTGCCATGTCGGTATCTTGGCGTTGCAAGCTATCCAGTATATTAGACTGTGTAGGTAAGTTATCCGATTTATCAGTTATGTCTTCCTCTCCACTAAAACACAGAGTGTCTCCAAGCTCCCCCTCCTCCTCACCTGATGTAGATGAGTAGTCCAACTTCTTCCGGGGTGTGCGACGAACGTGTGTCTTGCTCCTCTTAAGTAGGTAAGGCTGGCCTCGGAAGGAAGCCACTGTGACTTTGAACGAAATCAACAGAGACTCCCCTCCGTGACAGGCAACACGAAGCAGGGGAAAAGCCTTGCGGCAAAAAAAACCTCTGGATGGTAATCCCAGCGGTCCGGGAACAATGAAGAAGAGTCCTGAAACAACACAGCAGGTCTGATGAATCCAGGCACTGATAATGCAGGAAGGTGCAGATATCAGAATGAAAAGTACTGGAAGGAATGGCAGAACGCGAAAGTGAGTAGGACGGGGGCGAACAGAAAGGCAAGTATCAGAAGGACCCGGGAAGGCAAAGCAGGCAGACAGGGAAAAAGGAGAAAAAACAAGGGAGGAAGGGCGGAACACCGCCAAGGGAAATAACAACGGAGCGTAGGCAACAAGGGAAAGAACGAGAGTTGCAACGCGCCGAGCCGCCGAGTGTGGGATGGTAAATACACTAGGCGGCGGCCAGCTTGGAAAATACTAGACCGTCAGATGACGTCTAGGGAGGATACATGGCGGCACAGTACGATGGCGGCCATGTTTCCACCTGTTCCACAACCGCCAGGAACCCGCGGTTGTGACATCTTTGAAGACATCATCATCCGCCCCTGCTGCCTGTTCAGGCTTCAGGCCTGTGAATATTCTCTAAACTTCGACCCCCATGGCACCGCTTTCTTCCTCTCCCCGGCATAGTCCATGCCCCCCACAGCCTCCAGGTACATGTTGATCAAGGCTCCCCTTACAGCCATGGAATAACGAGCCTACCTTGGAATTGGGTAAACGCTGGCGGAAGGGGTCTCACCTGGCATGATGGAGCCAAAGAGGTTCTGTCCTGGATCCTAGCCAACAAATATGTAGTAGCCTAATATAAAACTTTGCACAACGTTGATTTAAGGAAAGGGTTTATTGTGCATGAGAAGAATAGCAGTAATGAGGTGAACGGTGACCTGCCAATTAAAGTCTCCTTTCGAGTGTCCTGCAGTTGCTTCACTGCCAGTATGCACTGTCCTTAGCTAGGGCCTCTTCTAGGTCTGCTGCTGCTTGTCCTCAAAGCCAAAGCCTTTGGGCAGGAGGAGCACTGTGAAACAGCTGCCCTACACGCCCTGTCCACTCGGCACTTTCTCTCACTCTTCCTCACGTCAACACCACACATAAGCATGTAGTCTCGCGATATTACGCATGAGCCGGGATCTCACGAGGCTGCACATCTACAATTAATAGCTAATGTATGTGATTTAGAGATATTGAGTCTACTGTGTTTATATTACACTTATTCTTTCTGCAAGTGAAAATCACCAAGCAAAAAGATCCTAGTATTTAATTGCCTGTTGCTCCTGGACAAGTAGAGCTGATTCAGTCTCCCAGGCAACCATTGACTCCCTCGAACAGCGTTATCCTTTATTTATTTCCCTACCCTTCAAGTCAGTGTAACAAGGTGTAGCCCTGTTCTAGGCTCTGAGAGCACACGTTAGGTATGAAGTTTACCGAAACTTCGATTATGTACAGAGTTTAAGCAGACTTCTTGGCTCATTTTATAAAAAATCAAATTCCCACGTACAAAAGTGACAGCTCCCTTAAGTAAGATGGGGACAGTAATATCTCTACCTCTCCCCTGATCAAGGATCTTCATCGCCAACCCCCTTCGCTGAATTTTCGAGTATAGCCGTAATTGATAAAGCAGAAAGTGATGCCCTCATCCCCTACCCCCACTCACCCTCTCTACACCCACCCACCCTACCTCCACTCACCCACCCTACCCCCACCCACCCTACACCCACTCCCCCCTCTACATACCACCCATCCTACCCCCACTCACCCACTCTACCCTCACCCCCCCTACCCCCACTCATCCCCTCTACCGCTCCCACCCTACCCCATTCACCCCCTCTACCCCCACCCACCCTACCACATTCACCCCCTCTACCCCACCCACCCTACCACATTCACCCCCTCTACCCCACTCACACTACCCCCACTTGCCCCCTCTGCCCCCACCCCCTCTAACCCCACTCACCCCCTCTACCCCCATGGCCCCTACCCCCACTCACTCCCTCTACCCTCACCTACCCCCATGGCCCCTACCCCCACTCACTCCCTCTACCCTCACCCACCCTACCCCACTTACCCACCTCACATTCTCTACCAGCACTCACCCCCTCTACCTCCACCCTACCCGCACTCACCCCCTCTACCCGCACCCCACCCTACTGGCTCTCACCCCACCCTACCCGCACTCACCCACCCTACCCCATTCACCCACCCTACCCCCACTCACCTCCTCTACCCCACTCACCCAACCCCACTCACCCCTCTACCCCCACACACCCTAACCCATTCACCACCCTACCCCATTCAACCCCTCTACTCCCCACTCACCCTACCCCCACCCACACTACCGCACTCACCCCCTCTACCCCAGCCACCCTACCTCCACTCACTCACCCACCCCACCCCCTCTACTCCCACCCACTATAGCCCCACTCACCCCCTCTACCCCAGACATCCTAGCCCCACTCACCCCCTCAAACACCACTCACCTTACCCAGAATCATCTCCTCTACCCTCACTCACCCGCCCTACCCTCACTCACCCCCTCTACCCATACCCACCCTACCCCATTCACCCCCACCCCATTTACTCTAACCCATTCACCCCCTTTCCCCCACCCACCTACCCCATTCACCCCTCTATCCCCACTCACCCTACCCCCATTCACCCACCCTACCCACACTCACCTCCTCTACCCCCACCCACCCTATCCCATTCAACTCCTCTACCCCACCCACCCGAGGCCCACTCACCCCCTCAACCACCACCCACCCTACCCGCACTCGCCTCCTCTACACCCACCCACCCTACCCTCAGTCACCCCCTCTACCACCACCCACTCACCCCATCTACCCTCACCCACCCTACCCCATTCACCCCTCTACCCTCACCCACCCTACCTCCATTCATCCCCTCTACCCGTGCCCACCCTACCCCATTCACCCCCTCTACCTCATTCACCTCTCCAACCCCGCCCACCCTACCCCATTCACCCTAACCCCACTCACCCTACCCCATTAACCCTCCCTCCCCATTCACCCTAACCCATTCACCCCTCTACTCCACCCACTAACCCAATCACCCTTCTATCCCCACTCACCCATCCTACCCCCACTCACCTCCCCTACCCCCACTCACCCACCCTACCCCCACTCACCTCCTCTACCCCCACCCACCCTACCCCATTCACCCCCTCTACCCCATTCACTCCTCCAGCCCCACCCACCCTACCCCATTAACCCCACCCACTCTATCCCATTCACCCCCTACCCCCACTCACCCTACCTCATTCACCCCCCCACCCCCATTCACCCTACCCCATTCACCCAGTCTACCCTACCCACCTACCCCATTCACCCCTCTATCCCCACTCACCCACCCTACCCCCACTCACTCTACCCCCACTCACTTCCCCTACCCCCACTCACCCACCCTACCCCCACTCACCTCCTCTACCCCCACCCACCCTACCCCATTCACCCTCTCTACCCCACCCACCCTACCCCATTCACCAACTCTACTGCATTCACTCCTCCAACCCCGCCCACCCTACCCCATTAACCCCACCCACTCTACCCCATTCACCCCCTACCCCCACTCACCCTACCTCATTCACCCCCCAACCCCCATTCACCCTACCCCATTCACCCCATCTACCCCACCCACCTATCCCATGCACCCCTCTACCCCCACTCACACTACCCCCATTCACCCATCCTACCCCCACTCACCTCCTCTACCCCCACCCACCCTATCCCATTCACCCCCTCTGCCCCCAACCCCAATCACCCTCTCTACAGACACCCACCCTACGCCATCATTCACCCCCTCTAACCTCACCCACCCTACCCCCGCTCACCCTCTACCCCACCCAACCTAACACACACACCACCTCTACCCCCCACTTCTTCTACCCCCACTAAACTCCCATTCAACCCCACCACCCCCATGCACCCTACCCCCACTCACCCTACCTCCACTCACTCCCTCTATCCCCACCCACCCTAACCCACTCTCCCTACTCCCACCCACCCTACCCCCACTCACCCCCTCTATTCTAACCCACCCTACCCCCACTCACCTCCCCTACCCCCACTCACCCCCTAACCCCACTCACCTCCTCTACCCCCACCCACCCTACCCCATTCACCGCCTCTTCCCCGTTCACACCTCCAACCCCACCCACCCTACCCCATTAACCCCAATTACTCTACCCCATTCACCCCTCCTACCCCCACACACCCTACCCCATTCACCCCCAACCCCATTCACCCCATCTACCCCACCCACCTACCCCATTCACCCCTCTACCCCACTCACACTACCCCCACTCACCCACCCTACCCCCACACACCTCCTCTACCCCCACCCACCCTATCCCATTCATCCCCTCTAACCCCAACCACAATCAGCCCCTCTACCTACACCCACCCTACCCCATCATTCACCCCCTCTACCCCCACCCACACTCCCCCTGCTCACCCCTCTACCCCACCCAGCCTACCACACACAGCCCCTCTACCCCCACTCACTTCCTCTAGCCCCACCCAACCCCCACTCACCTCCTTTAATCTCAGCCCCTCTACCCCCACTCTCTGCCACACCCACCCTACCCCCACCCTACCCACTCTCTCCCCCCACTCTTACTACCCCAAACCACCCTACCCCCAATCTCTCTACCTACACCCTCTTTATCCCCCACCCTACACCATCCTCTCTACCCCCACATGCTCTATCCCACCCGCCCTACCTCCACTTTCTCTACCCTTCCCACCCTACCCCATTCTCTCTATCCCATGCACCACACACCCACTCTTAACCATTTCATCCTTCTCATACTGTTGCTTTATTTCTTACCTTCTCACGCAACCTTTTTCTCTCATATATCCTCTTGCTCATCATCGATGGACTTTCAATTGTTTCCTTCCTTCTCATTGTCTTGTACCCCCGTGCCCCTTATCGCATCCTCCTTTGAAACTTTGCACTCTCCTCCTTGCACCCAGGTGCCTATAAATGCAAAGAACAGTACACGCCAAAACGACTGGCTTTGCCAATGATTGTTTTTCTCTACCTTCCACCTGCCCAGCGTGCCCCTTTTCTCGCTTTGCTTTCTGAAAATCTCCTCCTGACACCTGACCCAGTCCCCTGCCCCCTGGTTGTGATGCCTCAAATCTTCCTTTCTTGCTATATCCCCAATAGGCTTCAGCTCTTTGCCCAGCAAGCTGCGCCTGTTTATTTCCCTTTTCGGCGAGAGGAGAGTAGAGAAGCACATTGTTCGAATCAGGGCAAACTCCTGACAGTTAACCACAAAGTCGTCGTTTTTAATGCTCTTATCCAGAACACAGAGCGGACCCATATTTACAAAAATGTTTTCAGTGGGGCTGTCCAATGTAAAAACATTTTTGTAAATCAGGCCTACCCTGTCTGGGATGAAGGCTCAAATTACACAGCATGAACTCAACGACTTTTATTTCATTGTTACAGACAATACATGGTGTCATTATTAGTAATCGTAATCATAAACCATGCGTGGCACCGTGATTATCACCCGGCTGTAAACTCAGACACCCAGGCCATGTACGATAAAAACCCTTTGAAAGCAGCACCACCCGCCCTAAAAGACGCTTAAACCCCTCGAATTTATTTATTTTTGTCAAACATTCAAAATTCTTTTCCTAGCGTTCATTTATAATTTTCATTTGACCACCTTTGAAATTTACAAGTACACTTTAGTCACTTGTGATCAACATTGGCTCAATGTGTCCAGTCTGGTGAAAAGTTCAGCTAACCAATTACAAATGATTTCTACTGGATTCGATTTGCATCATGTGATTTAAAAAATGTTTACTCAGACTACCCATGGACAGTATAACAAACAAGAAGAACTGTACTGCTTTAACAAAAAGCATCCGACAGAAAACCATAGAATAAGGCACTTCCAAAATAACTAATTGCATTATAAATCAGTGCCGCAGCTAAACAACAATCCATTGGAATTGGTCTAGCACAAAAGCAGATTTTGAGGTTGTGATACCTTTTTCTACCAACACACCTGATTTTACATATTAGTTTTGTTAATTACAACGCTCCTATCGTTTGGTTATTTCTATAGCATTGGATACATGACTCAACAATTCATTGCAATGGACAGTAGCATTTCAGATTCGTTTTCTATTTCCGTTAACTCCACCCTTCTTGTGATCTCTGATAATACCAGTTTGCAGGACACATGATAACGCTGCTTTTGGAATTGAGACAAATGAATGCCTGACATTTTAACAAAGATTCTGACACGAGGTTAGTGTTCACTTTATTGGTTCTTTCTGTAAATTCTCTAAATCAGATTTTTTAAGACCTTTGCTGAATGTGAAATGAGAGTTTAGACCGCGAGTCTCCAGGGGTGATCCAAGAAAAGTACAAAATACTCCAAAAGAAGAGCACACCGTGTAAGGAAAAAACTGCATTATTAAACAGTCGACTGGGAGAACAAATGGCTCCATGGACCTGAACTGTAATACACTCAACTCCGCTCAAGAGTGCTGCAATATTTATACAAGAAAATTTCATATTAACATAATTTTGTCAGTCGTTACAGTTTGCTAATACACAATTGGTGACACAATTGGTGGGTGGTCACGGGACCCCTATAGGTTAATATAATCATTACATGCCTGGATTGGATACAAACATTTCCTGCACCATCACCCTCAACACCCCTTCATGACATCATGACCCTTAAGCATCCCTCCATCCAATTACATAATTATCTGCTGACCTGCAGAAACTCTGGCATTCCATTGGTTGGCATCCGCTAAGGTACAGGTTGATAAACCCCGCAATGCAGATTGGACTCCTTCTTTGGAGACAGGGCAAGCGACTGCATCCCACAAAATCCATCCAATGGAATTGATGAAACAGCAACACGGTCAGGGGGATTGGTACAGCCTCTGCAACACCATATCCCAGTGCCTGGATTGGTTCCCCACATCCTTCGCTCTCTTGTACCCGTTTCCTCTGCGTCTCCCCTCTTGCATCATGCCAGCGCTAGATAAAAAAAACTATGCAGGATACCATTGGTGAAACCAGATTTCTTGTATATTTCATTCTCCTGTACTGGTATTCGGCTGCAGTTCTCTTCCCATGAGAAACTTTTCCTTCTGCAACAATTAATTAGCTACTGTGGGCTTCTTGGTGTCTCACTCATGGTGAGCTGGTCTGGCATTTCTGCAAGTGTCCACAGAACTTCATTCTCGTAGTGAGTTGTGGCCTTTCAAAACAAGTTAAAAATGGTTTCTGTGTAGTCTGCCTTGGGCCTACTAATATATGGCCAAATTGTTATTCATTAATATACCTACCCCTTAAACTCACTAGATTTCTAGGTTATGTTGAAACAAACTATAAAAATATTGCACTTGCTACATGTGCACTTTTAATTGCGGCAGTCGTGCTTACCTACCCATAGTTGCACGCTAGTTAAAATTACATATAAGTTCTGTATTACCACGCATGTCTATCCTTGCGCACCGCCCTATTCCCTAACGTGTGGCGCACTAGGTGTGATTTACGTGCGTTTTGTGTCACATTACCTTTGGCGTTGCTACTTTACTTCTTTATCTTGTACGTGTGCCCCCGTTGTGAGCATTGGATTTCCATATTCACATTCCCCCCTTCGATCAATTTATTGATCAACACTTCTGTGACCTTCCTGCCCAACTTCTCTTGGGGTATCCACATTCTAGACACTCCTCTCAAGCTCCCTTCTGCAGCAAAATATTCGTCAGGAGAGCATCCCTTAAAACAGCACCCTCCATCTCCATAACAATCGACCCAGTGGGCGGTATAATTTTCTAAATCAGACAGTGGCATGGAAACTGTCCTCTGAAACCACAAGGTCCCTCCCAACTGTACCATATTAATTTCAGGAATAATTTGTGTTTGGATGTGTCTGGTAGGTGGTATTGCTTCCTTAACTTTGGCCGTCCCCATTGTCATCATATATTTCCCCCCCATTCCCTCCCCTCTGGTTCCACCTCAATCCCAGCTGACATGCGCAAAAAGGCACTGAGAGCCAATACAAGGATTGAAACTGCACTTTTCATGAGCATTGATAACCATGTGGGTACCCAAGAGAACATTTGTTTGAAACACTCTTGTGTAATCACTCTGCTCATTTCGTGAACCATAGTCTCATGGATTGGATGCAAGGCATCTATTGCTTCTGACAGTGTGCCGTTTGCAGTGTCATTTGTGGGCACATAAGTACAGAAGCTGCTCCCTATCGTTGCACAAACTCCACCCTCCGTGGCAGTTAATATGTCTAATACATACCGGTTCTGCAGACCAGCCAACCTTAAAACCCTTAACTGCTCCCTTACTGCATTCAGGTCCCATTCACCAATTGTAACAGTTTGTAGCCTGTGATTTGCAACCACTTGCCATTGGCTGCATTTTGAATACTAGAGGCAAGAAATGACGTAAAGAAAAAGCAGTTTTGCAGTAAAGCCTGAATTCCATCAGGATAGCGTCCAGTTGGTCCGCACTGTTTTGGGACCTGAAATTGTTGGCTGTTCTCCTCCTTTGCAAATTCTCAGCTCGTCTGGCACGTGGATGCCTGTCCTCTTCAATATTTGCAGTGACATCTAGAGTCAGATTTGCTGTGTCCATATTTCTCTTGGCACTGGTGAAGACCCCTTTTGCCAGGCCGAATGATCATTCAAAGGCAAAATGTTGAAATGGGGCACTACTAGGGCTGTGGAGTGTATGGTGACCAGGGAGCACCAACCACTCCAGTTTGGTGCTAATTGAGCATATGCTTGGGACCCACAGGCCCAGAAATCCAGATCCAGTGGATCTGAAACATAAACAATATTGTCTGAGTGCCTTTATGTGTAGTGGCTGCTGTCTATCATTTATCCAGGTGAGGACTTGGACATGATCATTCCAAATCACATTACCAGCTGCACCTCCTCAGAGGTATTCTTCCCTTCCTCTCCTTCCCCCAGAAGCTCACTGTCTCCCGAGCCCTGGTTCTCTCAAGGCTGGACTACTGTAACAGCCTCTATCTTAATCTCCCTGCCTCCACTCTCCGCCCTCTGCAACTTATCCAGAACAGAACTGCGAGACTTGTCCTTGGCCTCAAGCCCAGGGACCGTATCTCTCCAGGACTGAAATCTCTTCACTGGCTCCCAGTGGCTGCGAGGATTAAGTTCAAAACCCTCTGCATTGTCCACAAGGCCTTCTGGGGCCTGGGGCCTAAATACCTTCAACTCTCTCTTCCTAAATATCTTCCTTCACGAGCCCTTCGCTCATCCATCTCTAACTCCCTCATGGTCAGCCGCTTCTCGAAGCAACGTGCTGGGGGTAGATCTCTCTCCGCAGCAGGGGCCTCCCTCTGGAACAGCCTGCCTGCCTCCCTGAAACTTGAGGAGAACCATCTCCGGTTCCGGAAGCACCTCAAAACCTTCCTCTTCGCTTCTGCCTTCTCTCTCCCTCTCCCCTGCTAAACCTGCTTAACTCCCCACTGAATTCTGCACTTAACCTGCATCTGGGCCACTCTCAGCGACCTCGGTCCAGGGCCCAGCCACTCTCCACTTGCACTGCCCCCCTGGCTCCCCCTGCACTGTGGGACTGTCACTGTATCCCTACAGCCCCCTACCCAGCACTTGCTCTGCACTTACCTCGCACTTGCCACCAGCTGGCCCTTTTTATTTATTATTTATCATTTATTATTTTATTATGCCACTTACCTTGTACTGCACTTTTCCCCCCACCTCCTCCCCCTGCACTTTCTCCTTTTCCCCTTACCTCTGCACTTGCGCGATCTGAATGACACCTGGCCTAGTAGGATCGCTTGTCCGTCTTCCCCTTGTTTCCCTCCCTCCCTGCCTCGTCGCGCCTTGAAACACTTGTGTATAGGCGCGTTACAAATACCATATCATATCATATCATATCAAATGGTGTGACATTTATCATTCATCATCACTGTTACAGGGTTCAAAATTAAGATTCAGTAAGGAGGAGCTGAAACCAGTTCCTGGTTGTCAGGCATAACCCAGTAGGTAGGAGCTACTGCTGGTGAACCTGCAGCAAGCACCCAGCGCACTTCAAATCTAACTTCCACCTGACAGTCATATTTGAACTTTAACTTTTGAGTATGCTAATAAAGTCAGATATGCATGTTTGAAAGGCACCAATTTGTGTAGGGAGCCAAAGGTAGCTCCTGCTAGCTATTGTTTTCAAGCTAACCAGGCTCTCCTATGCTAGAAGCAGGAGCTAAATCACTCCCAGGTCCCCTCAATTTCGAACCCTGCAGTTACTTCTTCAGTGAACCCCACCAATCCCTCTGCCCTGCACCCTATTAGCCCCTCCACCCACTGCGTGGAACACTGAGCCCTCTATGTGCAACTGGGGTTGCATCCTGCACCAAGGTAACAAGTGTCGGGTATCATTCACACATGAGAGAGTGCACTGAGTGGTAAAGAGCTGCTCCCCCCTTCTCTGACCTTCTGTTAGATATTCTAGGATAATACTTTTTGTTTCTTCTGCCTCTGCCATCTTTTTAATCTTTATATTATTCCCCTCATAGCTCAGGTCCACCTCCTACACCAAT
Source organism: Ambystoma mexicanum (assembly GCF_040938575.1). Lineage (NCBI taxonomy): Eukaryota > Metazoa > Chordata > Amphibia > Caudata > Ambystomatidae > Ambystoma > Ambystoma mexicanum. Next base: position 730,899,662 of record NC_090934.1, on the reverse strand, counting down.
TTTTCTTGGACCCCTGTGTCCCAGATACAACCCTCGAGCAACCCTTGTGTATAAGGCAATGTGCAATTTCTACTGCCACTTCTTGTGGAAGGAAAAACATCGGTATCCCCATGGCATGTGTGATGTGTCATTTGCCCTCTCTCAGCCCACTGCCTTCATGTTGTTATACCAAATGTTCTCAGTAATTTGAACGCTGCTTCCCCAGGCTGTCTTTAAATGGGCCCGGATTAAATGCTTCCCTTATTTATCGAAACACTGATAAATATGGTAAAAGATATCTCACCTACTTTAAAGGAATAGTGCGTTCAAAAATATTACTGTCCCAAAAGATGGGCAATAAAGAAAAACATGCATTAAACATAATTTTAAAGAAAGTTCCTATGTATACCTTTGAGCAAACGAGGCTCAAAGTGTTTACATAGGAGCATCCATTTTGCCATTTCAGGCAGCTTCCTCAGCTCATGATAAGCTCTGGGAGCTTTTGCTTACTGCAGCCAGAGCAGAGCTGTACATGCGCTTGGGAGGCTGCTTTCACTTTCATTTTACGTTTTCAGTGCTCCCCAAGCCCAGGGAAGCACAGAAAACGTAAAATGAAAGGCAAAAAGCAAAGGCAAAGTTAGTAAGATGTTGAAAAAAAACCTTGAAACTCATCCCCCAGAACCTGCGCTGCGCTGTGTGCATCAGAAATGGTACAGGCAGGAGTAAAAGACGCATGCATTTTCCAGCCTGTAACTTTTATGAGTGGGTGAGATGGTGGTCAGAGCCAGCCATGTTACGTAATGCAAATAAAGCAAGTGTGAAGCAATGGAGCCAGCTCTTGATCAGATCATTTAAGCGCCTGAGGCTGGTACACAGAACGCAACTTGTGCTTGATGCCCAATTAAGATGTTTCCCCGAACAACTCATTGGCGAAGTGCGGTCTGTTATTGGATCTTAGTTCTCCACACACTCCCAGTCTTGGAAATACTTCTTGCACTAATAATGTGGCTGCAGAGTTGGCATTGTTGTGTGTGCATGGACCTGCCTCAAGCCAGCGTAAAAATGGACATGCAACTACAATGACATAACGATACGAACCGCACCTGGATATCATTTCTATGTAGTCTATGTGCAAATGTCGTAACGGCCCTGATGGATGAGGTAACATAACTTGAGGTTGTGACCTGCGTTGTAATACTGGCACATTACACAATTATTCACAAATTGAATCACATGCTCCTGTAAGTTGGATATGAACCATTGCTCTTGAATTTCAGGGACATCACTGGCTTTCCTGTGTTATTCTGATGCCATATCAGGTCTGTGGGTGATAAAGAGCACCCTCTCCTGGTCCACAGCTCCTGCACCTCTAGAGGAGCAACCCCCTGAACATCTATAATTTGGGTCACGGACAAAGAGTTGTGTTCCATGTGTGATGTGGGTGGGTGTGTTGTTTGTGTGAGCATGGGTACTTTGTGTAGTGAGGCATATAGTCTTGTTGCCCAATGGCATATACACTGCTTCTTTGGCCGCAGCATGTGCTCTGTTACCTTTAGAAATTATGCCTGTCCCGTTAGAATGAGCAGTGCATTTCACCACCGCTAATGCTACCGGAAGAGGCAGTGCCTCTATCTGTCTTGACAATAACAACATCGTGTAATGGTGAGCCATCGCTCCTCCGGAAACCCATCCTTTTCCACCTTGCTAGTCCTGAATGTACTGTGGATGTGACATACGCTGAGTCCGAGTAAATTGTAACACATTGACCCGCCCACATTTGTACTGTGGTTATCAGTGCCACAAGCTCTGCTGCTTGGGCCGAAAAGTACATTGGCATCCTCATGAGTGCCCTAATCTTAAATTTTCTCTCCTGATCAAGCCCTACTGCTGCACCCGTAGGTCACCACCCCATGTTTTGATTGATCGTCGATGACCCGCCAACAAAGAGTATAACTCCCTCCTCTAGGTGCTCTTCGTGAACCGATGTGCCCCCTCTGTTCTGTCCATGTATGTAATGCAATCATGCACATAGTCTCCTTCATTAAGTGGTAGTGCAATGAAGGTTGCTGGATTCACAAGATGACCTCTCACAATTTGGATAGCCTGATTTGTCAATATGACCTCATACCCCGAACCTTGTTGGGTGGTCAGGGTAGATTTTGATTTGCCCTATATGGTGAACACTGCATGCTGTACATAGAGTGTCACTGCTGTGAGAAACCAAAGGGTGTCTCACCCGCTAGTCCTCGGGGACTTGTCATTCATGTGGCCAGGAAATGGCCATCGCTTTTGGATCCAGTTCCTTGGGGTGGACCAGTGCAGCACGATCACCTGGTTGAGGGGTCTTCAGGAAGTGGGGTTGAGGCAAACAATGGTGAGACGTGGTATTCCCTCCTTTCCCGTACCCATGCCCCATCCTACAAGGTAGGCTATCTTGAGACGTTAGTTCCCGTCGCAGCCCCCCTTCACTACATGAACACTTTCACACAGACAGTGCGCTCTGGGAAAAGACAGACTCACACCCGAGCCTTACATTGGACATGTCCCGCTAATCAGGTCAGGCAAAGTCAGGCACTTGACTTTAATTTATAAGGAAAAAGGGGGCTGTGCAGATGGTTAAGCAGCTCCGGTGAGTTTCTCCATGCAAAGCGGATAATAAACGACATTCCCCATGAGCCTTTGTTGTCAGTTGGAGGAGAGCAGGTGTGCTGGCTCATTATGCTACTTAAGCCACTCCCTGGCCCGTGCTGCCTGTTGGTGATTGTTGGCGTGCAGACACGGGCCAGAGGAGGGAAGCTGTTCATGTGAGATGTCGGAGGATGGGAGGACCCGGGCCAGGCGGCGAGGTTGGGAGTTTCTGCAGTGCTCTGTCCCTCATAAGAGAGCGGAGCATTACGCGTTTGGAGTTTCATGGGGACCCGGGCCAGACGGTGAGGTGACGTTTCCCAGCAGTGCTCTGACCTTCTGAGGCACGGAGCAACCACGGCGGTGTGTCTGTCCAACACGGGAGAACGCATTGCCTGGGGAGGTGCCGGCGAGACCCCCAGGCCTCAGTTAAGTGTTTCCTTGAATACGAATGCGATTTAGGAGTGCATATGATCATTTTTTTGGGTGCGGTTCGCACCGTTGTTCATTTTCAAAAACTTCTCACTCGCATACTGACAAGGGGGTGATTACATGACTAGGAGGACTGCACATGTATGTTTCCACAGTTGAAGGCTCACAAAGTCATGCTGGGCAGGCCGCGACTTGCAGAAGCATAATGCTCAGTACAGTTGAATGTTGGGAGAAATATTATTCAGAAAAAGCAGAGAAAGGCTATGTTTGTTTGTGGCTGCTTGCTTCTTTGTTACATTTCATGTCAGTCACGAGTCATTATGTTCAGGGTATAAGTTACCCTTTGCCGGCTGACATGGCAGGAGGGTTTTGAGCCACTCCCATGAGAATACCACACAGTGGCAAGATACATTTTGTTACTTGTGCTATTTGTTCCATTGTGTGTATGTTGCTGCAGTTATCTATGGCCATCAATAACGCTCTATGTGCTTATGTTTGTTGCAGATTAGTGGGAGAATAGCAATACAGGAGTAGGAGGCTAGATCCTAATCAAGAAGAGTACTGGATAGGCAGAGGAGGTATTGGCTGCTCAAGTGTATGTTGCATATGTTATGTTTTTTCTGCTTTGTTCCCTATCCCTATCCAAATGCAAGATTCTTAAACCTCTTTACGGTGACCCTAACACCCCCTGCCTATCCACAACCGCTCCCTAACCCTCATCCCCCATTGGCTGCCTCGTGGTGCCTGTCTATACTAAAATCATGAGCCCATGCCAACCAAGGTGGGAGGGGTCAACTGCATTTGGCTTCTGTGGCTAGGAAGGAGTTGTGTGATAAACCAGGGGTGTGACAAATTATATACCTCTGATACCCATTAGCTCTCCCCACATGGATAAAAGGCAAAACATAGAGACACCCTGTGAGCAAGGTGGAACACGAGAAGGAGCAGAACTTCTGGGGCGAGGGCAAAACCACTGGAGCAGAGCTACCGACAGAGGGATGAGAGCAAAGGGTAGAAAAACCCAGGAGATCCCTGCAGGAGGTTTTTGACTCTGAAAAGCTGTGAAACATATGTAGAGAAGACCAAATCCCAGACAAGATGACTGCATTGTGATTCAAGGGCACCAGCGACCCTCCTGGGTGGACGACAGAGTTGGGGAGGCAAGGCCAAGACTGTGGTATTAACTTTGACTCTAAAACTGCAAAGACAAGAAAGGAATGCACACAGCAGGTGAGTTGGTGAGCAACATGAAAGACCAGTGTCTGTTAAGGAAAGATTTAAGTTGCAACAGTATATCTCACAATTGAAGCATGCACGCATGTTAGATGTGAAGGAAGGCAGACCTGTGGTGTACATTAAATCACTGATAACTGTAAAGCCACTGATACAGAGTAGTGGAGTAGTCCAGCAAAAAGAAATAGCCCACTCGAAAGTCTCTGCGAATGGTGAAATGTTTTGATATAAAGTGACAAGGTGAATGAACTCTAAAATGCGTAATGATCAAGATTAACCCCGGGAAAAGGGGAAGTGAAAAGGTGATTGTTGAACTTGTGTGCTTGTGATACTGAACTACCCAGACCAAGAGACACTGGGGCTAATAACACAAGAGTGTGAGCTGAAGTGAAACTCGAAGTGGCCCTGCGGAGGTCTATAGTAAAAGCCTCGCCCACTCGAAATTCTTCGACATCAGCAAAAGCTCCGAACCTGACTGAGGGAGACCGGAAGTGTGATAAGTTAGAAGAAGGGAACCCCTAAAGAATTTTAATTAAGTTTAGGGAAGGGAACCCTTGCAAGTGCTGTAATGCTCAAGCCCGACAGAGGAGACCTACATGAACAATTTGTTGAACTTTTTGCTTTGAGAGGTCCGAGCCCGATCGAGGGAGAACTGCGTGAACTTTTGTTGAACTGTAAAAGAACTTTTGAAAGCTGGAATTAGAGACTTTAACGTGGAAGGACAGGCGGGCCTCGATCCACGTTTTGAACTACCTTTGTTCTGAGACCTGAGCCAGAGTCTGTCATACTGTTTACAAGGACTGCATTACTCTGTACTGTCCAACGTGTGAAGGAGAGCTGACTCAGCCCCATTGATTCTTTGTTATAACACTGATTTTCCTTTGCATACATATTCACCTTTACACACTTTTTGTATAAGAGATAGGGCAGGCATTAGGTTTTATTAGTATAGGCCATCTTTGATTTGGCAGAGACTGACCCGGACTGTGTTTTTTCTTTATTATTTGATGGTAGAGACTACTCCAATCATAGCTATAGGGCAAAGCAGGAGTTTTACCAAACTCCAAAAATTAAATAAAGGTTTTGAAATTGTATACTTGCGTCATACTTGTGATACCATGCCTCCCTTACACTGCGCACCCCTTTGTAATTGTGGCCGATTTCTGTATTGCGAATGCCGCTGCTGCAAGCCACTGTTTGCATGGAAAGTGCCCCAGCATCACTGAATCTGGGGGGCTGCTGTAGTAGGCCAAAGGTTTGTGGCATTGCGCTTTCTTCCGAGTGAGGACAGCCATCATCACTTGGTCATTGGAGTGTGCGAACAAATAAAACATCTGTTTATAGTCTGGCATTGCCAGAACTGGGGCATTGCTGAGTGCCTCTTTTAATTCCCTGAACGAATCATTCATCTCTGGTGTCCAGACCAAGGGGCTTTTTGTTTTCTGTGCTTCCTTCAATGCCTGAAGAAGGGTTAGTATACATGTAGTAATCAAATATCCACGCCCTGCAATAGACGCATAATCCTAGGAATTGCTGCATTTCCTTTTTTGTGTTTGATTGGGGTGTGTGTTGTATTGCTGCTGTCCTTTCTGGGGTGACCCTTCGACCCTCTGCTGATATTATCTATCCTAAATACACTACTACATTTGACAATATTGTAGCTTATCCTTGTCCACCTTGTATCCCTTTGTTGCCAATAATGTGAGTAGTGTAATCAAATCGCCTCTACATTGACCTCTGTTGAACTGCATTCCAAAAGATCATCAACATATTGTATTACTGTACTATGTAGGTTATTCAAGTCCATTTGTAACGCCCTGTTAAACACTTGGGGATTCACAATACACTTGTGGTAAATGGGTGTGTTTGAACTTGGCCCTGCAGTAGGAAAACACAGTGAGCTACTGTGAATCTGCATGTAATGGAATCAGAAAGAATGCATTTTTTAAGTCAATCACTGTAAAATGGCCTGTTCTAGGGGGGATGTTACACAAGATAGTGGCTGGATTCGGTACCACCGGAAACTGTACCTCCACTATGTTATTCATTGGGTGGAGATCCTGGTTCATCCTCCACGACCTTTCTTGGTTTTTTGACAGCTTTATTAAACAGCTGGGAGAACAAACCGCTCAGTGGACCTGAACTGTAATACATTCTCAACTCCGCCCAAGAAGGATGCAATATTTATATAAGGAAATCTCATATTAACATAATTCTTTCAGTCATTAAACTTTTGAGGATGTGCTAATACACAATTTGTAGACAAAATAATTATAAGAAATCCTTGAGGCTCATGGTATGGGATCCTTGGCATCCTCTCATACCCATGGCCATTGCCTCAACGTACTCTTATATAGAGGGGAAATTATACACTTTCTGGACACCTTGCAAGTCTCATGGTCTGACCATGATGCAAGATTATTTGGGATGACATTGCCCGATAAAATGTATAAGGAAAAAGATAATGTCATTCCATTCCGGATTCTGGAAGATCTACTTAAGATATCAGGGAAGGAGTTGAAATTCGCTTTGGCACAAATTGATCTCTCTCTGTCCTGTGAGGATTTATTTAAGGAAGGTACATAAATCATGGACAAAATGTGCAAGCTACAGGCCCCCTTTCCAACAAGGGAAAGGGCGGAAAGTGGTTAATTCATGGTTCTCTCAGGAACTTGCTTTAATTAGCGCTCAATTGAGATCTCAAGAAAAGATATGGAGGAAGAGGCAAACAGACCATAATTTAGGGCTAATTAAGATCACCCAAAAAAATTACAGAAAGGCTATCTTTAAGGATAAATCAAATATTTATTACAGATAGGATTGAAAAAGCTACTAACAGACCATGAGAACTATGCTCGATCATTTCAAACTTTGCTGAACCTATATGCACCTCAACGGCCCTACAAGCTTCACAAATACAGGCAGATTTGTTTAACGACTATTTCGTGAAAAAAATAGAATTGATTAAAGAAAGTATTGCTCTCTCACCACCAATGGAACCGGAGGAGCTAACCGAAGATAGGGAGGTTACTAATCTGGTTAGTCCATCAAGTTCTACATCTTTGTCTTTCTCAAATGTCTCTGAAGAGACGGTTTACTCAATACTTTCTAATTTGAAACCAACTAACAACACCTTATTTGTGCTTTCATCTGTGGTAGCTAAACAATTGGCATCAGATATTTCTCCTTTCATTACACATTTTGTGAATAAATCGCTAGCCTCTGGGATTGTACCAGCTAATCTGAAGAAGGAAGTTGTCACTCTGCTAAAGAAAGCAAATCTAGACCCTACAAAGTTACAGAATTACAGACCCGTAGCAGGGTTACCCTGGCCTGGAAAAATTATTGAAAAAATAGTTACAACACAGCTGCAGGAACATGTGGAAAAGAAGAATTTATTAGACCTTGAGGATTGTGAGAGGAACTACTGCTGGGTACGACTCGGGATTGCCCCATTGGGTACTGGCCTCCTGGAATTCCAGAGGTTTTAAAAATATGTTAAATAACCAGGATTTGTGTCCTTTGACATAGTTTGCCTTCAGGAAACTTTACTCCTTGAGTCACCGATTATTGAACAATTTGATTCAGTACATATCTAAGTGTTGCGTGGTGCGAGTGGTAGGCCATATGGTGGGCTACTCACAACAATTAATCATAGCCACGGCCTATCTCTCTGTAAAATTGAATTGGATCGAAGCGATATGCTGGTGGCTCTGCTGGAATGGCAGCCTGATGCTGCAGGTGTCTCCAGTAAATGTTTGCTAGTAAATGTTTATTTAAATCCGGAAAGAAAGCAGCTGGAAGAGACACTTGCTGCCCTATCTTTTACAATTTTGGGGCAATTACCTGATGAGGGAACTGCATTGATTGTTGTAGGCGATTTTAATGCAGAATGCCAGGATGATCCCTGGTATTTGGTACCCAATAGAATAAGAACCTCCAAGGAATCACAGAACAGGGGTAAGAGGATTCGCCAAGAGTTGGAGGAATAGAATCTTTCAATTCTAAATGGGCATTTCCAGAGGGACATCCCAGCCAATTTCACATAGAAAAACGGGCTCTGGAAATCTTCTATAGATTATATTTCTGTCTACTCAGACTTGTTCTTGAAGGGTGGTAGTCTTTTGGCAAAAAAACCGGAGTTAAGTGACCATTTACTGATCACCTGCAAAATGATGCTCCCACCAAAAAAATCTGGAGAAAAATATGCCTCTTTTGGTACAAATAAAGCCAAGGAATCATGAGGTTAAATGGTCACCAAAAGGGGTGACGGCCTTTGATATTGAGATTGCAGGGCTAAGTGTAAAATGGCTGGGCTTCCTCTGCTCACCGGAAGGGTTTTCTTCTTCCATAGCAACAGTATTGGGCAGTCTGACCACAGAAAAAGCCCTGAATAATGGGGTGTTAAAGGTGGGTGGTATTCATGGTTTTAACGAGCAGGTGCAGGCCCGGAAAAAACAAATGCTGAGGAAGGCGAACCCGGGAGGCTGTGTTAAAAAGGTACGCAGGGTAAAGCAAGGATACAGGAATTGGGTTAAGGGTCGGACATTTTTAATGAATATCAATGATGAAAAAATGCTGGCATGTTTGTTGGGTAATAACTCTGGCAGATTTTGGCAATTGATAAAGCCCAAAGGGAGGGATCGGTTCCTACAAACCCAACCAATATGAGAGGAAATCTGGGTCAAGCATTTCACTGACCCTTGTGTGACAACTGGGTTGAATGGGAATTCTGTGTTTCCGCAGACCAGCTGGAAGGGGTTTCTTCAGTGAGATCTAGATGATTATACTATTCTGATAAAAATGAGTAAGAAATCAAATGCCCCAAGCCCTGATGGCCTTTCAAATTTGACCCTTTAATCAAACGCATTTGTTTGGTCTAAAGTATTGTCAGAATTGTTTGAAAATATTCTGATTAAAAAGGAGTTCCCTGAAACTTGGTCTGCTGCCACAATAACCCTAATCTTTAAAGGCAGAGATAGATCCTCACCTCTGTTTTATAGACCCATTTCATTGCTGGACGTTTCAAACAAACTTTTTACCAAAATAATGTTGAAGGAACTCCACATTTGGCAAGTGATTCCGATTGCTTGGAACCATTTCAAACTGGGTTTAAGCAGGGGATGGGAACCTCCCTAAACAGTTTTTTTCTGGAATTACTCTCACGACAGGCAACGGTGCAAGGTAATCCTGTATTTTTGGCGTTCTTGGACATTAGAAAGGCTTTTGATCATGTAAACAGGTCATTGCTATGGAAAGGTTTATGTGAAAATGGCTGCACACTTCCTTTGGTAGGGATTTTGAGGCTGTGCACGTGGGCACGAGGATTAGAGTGAGATTAGATGCCAACGGATCCTACAAGTCTTGGATAGAGACAAATAGGGGTTTGCGCCAAGGTTGCGTCCTGGCGCCTTTCCTATTTTGTTTCTATATCAAGGAAATATTAGACAGTTTGAGTCGTGTAAGGGCAAATCCCCCTAGGTTGGGTGAGTTTAAAATTCAGCACCTATTGCACGCAGATGATATAGTAATCTGCGACTTGACGCCATTGGCTTGCAGAGAGCCCTTCATGCTGTGGAGGATTTTTTGGGAAATTTGGATTTGTCTGTAAACACAGCAAAATCTAAAGTATTGATGTTGAATGGAGGTAAAAAAAAACAGAACTTTGTCTTGGAAACTGAGGGGCTGCGAACTTGAAGTGGTAAAAGTTTAAGTATTTAGGGTCCCTCGTTTATGATAATGTGGGAGGGCCTGACTTACTGAACGATCTCAAGGCCAAGTTTATGGGGGCAATAATGCAGCTCTGCCAGTTTGATTTCAAATTTGGTAGATTTTCGTTCCTTCCAGCCCTAAAATTGTAATATTGTGCCAAAATATACCTTTGGAGCACAGACCAGGGGTGTTCCAATGAATTGGTCAAAACTGGAGGTGTTACTCTGGAGAGGGGTCCTACGTTTCCCAAAATCAGTACCCTTGGTGGGATATTGTACGAATTGGGGCAGCTTCCCATTCAGAGCATGATTGATTGGGGGAGGCTGCAAATTTTGTTGAGTATACTGACTCGTTCAGTTGCCTCAATCTATGAGAGACTAAGTGTATTATGGCAGAAAGGGTCATGTAAGGTCTTAACGGATTGGGGGGGCAGATTGTTTGAAATTATTATCCATGATAGGGGCCTCAACGAAAGACCTTATGGTGGCACCTTAGTTGGTCAAACGAAAACCTTTCAGACATGTGTGGATCTCTCTTAGAGAGAATCTAGTGCAATACCAATCAATGCTTTGGAGACCACTTTGTCTGGACAATCAAGAACTATAACAATGTCGCTCCATACTTTAAAAAGCACCCTTCTAGGTTTTTTAGGTCCCAAATCTTGAGACTCAAGTTAAATTTGCTACCAACTCCAGGTGTCCTGGGCAGACAATCCAAGGTGCACAGGGACCAGAGACTTTGTCGGCACTGCCATAAGGAGATAGAGACCTTAAAACACGTATGTGCACAATGTCCTACTTTGTGTATGTTGAGGGGTCATACTCACCTATGAACGATCAACAGAACAGGATCTGTGGATTAGGATTTTAAACACAAATGAAATTTCTTTATCAATTAGTCTTTTAGAGTCTTTAAAGGCATGCTTCGTGGAATTTTAACGTGTTTATGATATCTGTGTTTTCTAATAATGTTATCGGTTGTAATATGGACTGTAATTTAAATCTTGAAAGTTATTTGCATTATGTGGAGCTTAGGGAATGGATTGTTAAATTGTGTTTTTAAGGAATTGTAAAATGGTCTGTTTATTTTGTTTGTGTGAAAAGTGCAGATTTGTACTGTAACGCACAATAATAAAAATTAAAAAAACAATACCATGCATTGCTCGCACTATCTCTCAGCTCTTGCTTCCATACCGTTGGTGTTGGCCCCTTTCAGGTAGTATCAAAACACCCTAAAACTGAGATAAAAACATAGATAGATCTGTTCGCCAAATAGCTTATTGTAGCAAAAGTCAGACATGCCGTTAAATGATGTTACATTGGGAATACCAGTCATCTGTTCAAAGTAAAAGCGCATGTTCGCAGAATGCTGTTTCTAGGTAACAGTTTCACGTAGTGGCGTGAAACAGTGACCGTTGGTATTATGGGTGAGTGCTCGCAGCAATGGTAAAGCACGGGACAAGAATAACGGGCATCACTCTTGGCAAACTGCCTGGAAACGCGAAGAACACATATAGAAATTGCAACCGAGTGTTTTATTGTGTTGCAATTTCCTGTTTCCATGACACTACCGCACAATATGCACTGCTCTGGCGCTGGTTTTCTGCATGAATAGCGTGTATCCCTTGACTCCATAAAGCTGTTTTGTTTGCATGACTAAGGTTTGCGTCAAAATCATCTAATATTGTAATGTAGGCGATTTTTGTTCAAATTACAAGGGTTGTTCTTAGAAATCATTATTTCGCACGTGTGCAAAAACGTGTCCAGTTTAGAACTGTCAGTGTTTAAATCAGCATGTGATGAACAAAGTGTATTGCAAACATCACCATGTTTGATCTGAGGGTCAATATTAAGCATGACACTTAATAAAACATGATATGATATGATAGTTTATTTATATACCGTCTATACACAATGTGTTTCAAAGCGCTTCAAGGCAAGGGAGGGAGCAAGTGAAAATACACATTCTTACAGGCCATGAACAGTAAGGACGTGAAATTTACTATCGTATTTGACCTGAGGAAATTTGATATAGTGCTGGTGGGGGGGGAAACAAGTAATGGGAGTGGGGAGGAGACAGACGAGGTTGCTATCATACTAGTTCCAGGGACAATTCTGATAGAGTAAGTACATAGAAGAAAGTAAGAGGAGTAGGGGAGGAGATAGGAAAAGGGAGAGGAGGAGAGAACAGAGAACAGGCAGTCAAAAAGAGTGGAGAAGCAAGAGGGGAGAGCATATACAATTGCAGAAATCAGTAGTAACACATAATGTTGCAAGCCTGGATACAAGATGAAGATGGGAACTGCATGATTCAGGGCCACCATGAGAAAGGGTGACGAGAAAGGGTGACACACCGTGAATCAATGACGTCCATAAAAGTCCAATCCAGCAATAGCTACAAGACGGTGATGCTGAAACAGAATGTATCAGGACAGACTCCTGCAGAAGCAAGCTGGAGAGGGGCAGGGGGAACATGGTAGAAGAATTAAGCAAAACAGGCAAAACACCTGTGTGCGAGAAGAGGGTGGGGGGGAAGAACGGAACATCAACACAGGGGTACCAGAGGGATGGGGATGGCCTGTGGGGACAGAGGAAGTAAACACATGTTGGTGCATGCTTACCTGCTGTTTGAGCAGGGGTTCAGGCCCTGGATCCTCCTGGTCTGAACAGGTCCAAGCAGAAATTGCCCTTTTCTTCGACTGCCCTTCACTTCGGACGCCTGGGCGAGAGACGCCCTTGATCTAAGAGTTAAGAGCAGGAAGGAAAAGGCAGGGCTAAGAAGGTGGGCGTGGCTTAAGCCGGGTGACCAAGATCCACTTGCACCTGCTCCCCATTTGCAAAGGAAAAGAGGCTTGAGGGCTCCTGAAGTAGGGAATGTTGGCAAGGCATTGTGAATAGGGGGTCGGCCTGCAGAGGACTTGACCCAGTGTTGGCACACATTTGCTCAGAATGTCTGATCTGTTGTGCCGATCGGAAGGTCTATGGTGCCTGTGGCCCCGCTTCCTCACCTTCCTGCCATGGTGCCACTCCGTTGCTATACTCTCCCTCTAACCTCGTTGCTCCCGAGTCTGTCGGCTTCTTGCATGTGAGGGCCTCTAACACCCCAGCACACACACACTCACTTTAACACAGTGTCCCCCTTCTCAGACATGTTTCCATGGAGGCCTGAGCCTATGATACTTTCTGGGGCAGGAATGGAATTTCAACCGCTCTGTGGTGGTAAAAGCCTTAGAGCCTTGGGGGGGGGGAATTCCCAGGCATTAGGTGCCTGGAAGCTGACCTTATAGTCCCAAGCAAAGCGAGGGTCATAAGAAGGCCGTTGGGCATTTCATACCTGGGAATTCCACCCTCCTATGTTTCATTGAATAGCCTGATGTTAATTTAACATAATTGCTCAGTGTTTCCCTAAGCCAATGTCCACCAGTGCAATGCTCACCGCAAGATTCCAAGCTGCTCCAACAGTGTCCTTTTGTTTTTACTTTTTTATAATGACATTTCAGCCCTGGGCCAGAGGGCTGCAACATGTTATCATCTGTAACTCTTGGTATGGTCCCTCAGGATCATCTCAAGCCCAAACCCCTGTGTGGGCCAATGAAACCTGTTACAGCCCTCTTCAAATGACTAGAATGCCTCATTCGTTTGTCACTGTCTGATAATTGAAAGCTCCGAATTCTTTTTTTCTTCCATCTTTTCCTTCCCCCATTCTCACAGAAATCCCTGTTTTTATCTTTGTGAGGTACCTTATTGCTTTATAAGATGACAATTCCCTTGGAAGGAACCACACACAAACGTGTGAGAAGGCTAGTCACATGTTTTGTAGGGAACATCATAACTCTTTTTTACTTCGAAATGTACGAAAAAGTATTGCAGCTGTAGAACAACCTGTGGCGAGTATATTTTTGAGGGTCAAGTCTGTGATCTTGCAAGTGGATGAATAGGGGCTGCAACGCTGGGTGTTTAAACACTGTGGCTGCCCAGTGTATTAAAATACTTGAACAACTGAGAAACACCTATGCCTTGTCAAATGAAAGGTCTTGATGTCATTTGCTTTGTGAATAATATGTTTATTTTCGTTTTACTCTCTTTTGTTTTACCCTCGACGCGTGTTTCTCCAAATTAAATTATTTGGTTCATCAGCAGGGTTTTTCCATACATTTCCAATCATAGAATTGTGTTTGATGCTTTGGTAGATGGATTTGTAAGTAATTGAATAAAAGTTGAAGTGTTAAATGCATGGTTTCCATTGCTAGCCAGTAATAAGCATCTGGTGGTAGGATTGGGCTTGATAACCGGGGTGTAGCTACACCCCGGTTATCAAGCCCAATCCTACCAAGCCACGCTACTTCAACCTAAGACTATTTAAGGAATTATTCACCACATAATAACTCCCAGATACAAGGATTTAAACCTTTCTCAGCACCAGATGCTTATTTAAGACTGTCTGATCCAGAACACCTCATTGTGTGATGTTTTATGCAGATGCATTTGGTGAAAGGCCTATGTCCATGGGACATTCATCACAGGGTGCAGCAGGTTGCCACAACTTTCTTTCACCCGCCCTTTGTTGTTTGGTTCTATTTGAAAATCCCACCCGTTAAAGAGCGCATCTAATGATAATGATGTGTTATTTATATAGCGCCTTAATCCAAAGCGCTTGCATCTAAAAAGGCTGCTTTTCTAGGCCTATTTGGACCAGCCTTCAATGTGCAGGAAATGCTGGTTTTGGGTGGGGGAGACCCCCAAAGCCCTCCCTCTGAATCAATGCTCCCCCTCTACCCCTCCAAGTTTTCTCTGGCGTTTGTGGGAATTTCTGCTCATCGGGGGTGGGGTGGGTTCACCAACAGAAACCCTCTTTCGCTCTCCAGCTCCATCCCTCCCTCCCCACCACAAACACGGCACAACCGCCCCCAAACAAACACACACTCTCAAACACACCCCCATCCACAAACACTGCCTCGCCCCCAAAACATACTCACAAAAATGCATACACACATGGGGAACCGCCCCAAACATTGCAGCCATGCCCCAAACATACACAAACATATGCTTACCGCGCCTTTGTTCTTTCAGGCTGCAGAGGAAGGACCTGCCAGTCCCTGCGTGCACTTGTGTGCTGCATGGGGTGGAACACTTCCTCTGCGACCCAGAAGAAGGCAATCTTTCTGGCACAGGGTTTCAATTTGAAAAAGCTGAATCGATATGCATTGGGCATAAAATGGCAGCCTTATACCTTACATATGATGACGTGACTTAACTAAGCTAAAGGAGCCAGCCATGTATTTTATGGCCAGATACTATCAAAGAAAACAGATGTAATCTCCTTCAGTGAATTTAAGTCTTGCAGAAGGATTCGGCCATTTGGTTTCGCCAGCAATAAACATGGGGTGAAGTGGCACCTGAGGCCATGGTTCCCGATACGCCATAGGTATCTGAGGGTGAAACTAGAGGCCATATGTGTTGAAGTGACAGTCATAATTGTAATTGGTTATTTATAACACGCATGATACCCAAAGGTTTCTAATCGCGACCAGGGGATAACACCTGTATTGCTCTGAGTCGTCTTGCTTCCAAGGCGAGCGGGTTGCCCCTGAGGTACCCTCCAGAGAATTATGTCTCAATGGAGCCAGTGAGCCGGGGCAATAGAGATGGCCATTGATGGTTCAAAGAGAACTTGTTTACTCAGCTTTTCCTCATATTGCTTAAAGTATTCATACGGACCATGTACAATCAAAATTAAGGTTAAAGGGCTCAGGCCAGTTGTTACTAGTAATGAATGTTTGTAGGTGAATGTTTCATTGTGTGATGATCTCATGAACTACTATGGACACATCCTAAAAGGAGGTGTGTTTTACACATGAGCTGAAGATGGCAGTTAAGTTAACGGCTACCAATGAGAATATAGGAATTGGAGAAAGATGGGATTTCTTTGAAGAAGTTTTATCCAATCATATGTCAGGGGAGGATTGTAATACAGTAATATATGGGAGTGTTGTAACTGTTGCAAAAATGTATCTAATGTGTCAACTTATGTGGTTCATTGTGTAAGGAAGGTATGGTATCAACAGTAAGACAGGCACAAGTGACCACAGTTCAAGGGGGTTTATTGAACTTCAAAAAGGGTTGAAAAACATCCATCTAATCCTAATTGTAAAGATGGGAGCAAGCTACGACCATCAAATAATAATACTGCAGTTCTAGTGGTGTCTTGTCAAAATAAAAAAGGGCCTATACTAATAAACCTATTGCCAATCCTTACCCTTGTTATGTGAAAGAAAGAAGTGTTCAAGAAATGATAAGTCAGGATATCGAGGCCGTTGACCTCCCTTCCCCATGTTTTCAACACGGGACAAGGCAACGCACTTGAGCTTAGCACAGTATATGGCTTCTCTATCACAAGGGTGCAGTTCAAACATTAGCATCTGGGCCTTTCGTGCCCAAGTCTCTTTGACTTTCAAAGTCTCTTATTTCAGAGGGCCTGAAGCAACAAACAAATAATACGTTATTTTCCTTCTCTGGATTTCACGTGCACTCAATTTCTCAGGTGATTTACTATTCAACTCGGATCCTCCTCAGCAGGGCTCAGATCTGTTTCAACACAATGTTCAATCAGTCTCCCTCTGTCATGCTCGGACCAATTTTAATTCACTTTAACACAAACTTGCTTTATCCAAAAGCTCTCAGCTGATTGCCCTTTTTCGGGCTCGGACCAACTTTATCTACTTTATCATCAACTTTCTTCACTCTATTAACATCGAAGACTTTCAATTGTGCATGGGATTTTACTGAACCCGTTGCAGGACCACTTTCATTCACAATCCTTTGTCACTCTTTCGCTTTTGCTACCTCTCAGTTGGATACCTTACAGAGACTTTCGAATGAGCATGCATGCAGTACCGGACCACTCTGTCTAAGGTATCGTATCTTGGTTTCAAAGTTCAATCACTCATCCGTTGTCCAGTTTTAGTCAGGTTGGTTATCACATGCGCTTCCTACACTGTTTGCTTCAGCATTCACCATACAATGTTGCTGCTTGCAACCTTGGCTTCAACACAAACCGGTCTGATTTGCACCTCCCCAACTCATCGGCTGTGTTGATTTCACTGGTGCTGCTTTGTTGCAGGAGCCAAGCACAGTACCATGGTAGCAGGCAATTCTCCCTGCCCTGATTATCGACGGGGGAGAGCCCCGGGACCTCCGACACACAATGCAGTATTCTTCATCCTGGTTTCCTGGTCTTGCGCTTTTTATTCTCAAGGTATCGTGAAAGTAATTGGTCCTCGTAGAAAAGGTCAAGGGCACTTCCCTCTTGCCGTCCTGTTCTGTTTTGCCATCTTTCACCTCGCATTTAACTGCCATCTTGGAACCACTGGTTCCTAATATGCTTTGCCTCGCTAAGCGTATGCTCTCGTGCTCTGCCTTTTATCCGTGTGGGGAAATTTAATGGAAGTCAGTTATGTGTGATGGTCAGTAATTGCCTGACCCTGCCTGATTTTCATATTGGGACATGTCAGGGATATGGCTCGGGTGTTAGTCCGTTTTCTCTCATAGCGAGTTGTCCATGAGAAAGTGTTTGTGCTGTGAAGGGGGGGGGGGTTGTGTACCTAAGTATACATGGGGTAAAGGTGTTAAAGGTAAGGGGATACCGCATCTCACCATCCGATGTCCCACTCTCACAAGACCCCTCACCCAGGTGATCCTCCTGCACGGGTCCACCCCCAGGAACTAGATTTAAAATCAATGGCCATATCCTGGCCACCCGGATGACAGATCTCTGGAGACTAGCGGGTGAGACACCTTCAGATTTCTCACAATGGAGACTTGGGTTAGTTTTACTCTGCAGCGACATCTAGCTCCTCCCCGTCCGATTGTACAATAAACTTGCTTTACGTACAAAGCATCCTCTCGTTCCTCAGTTAGTGGGCCTGCTTTGGGTTAAGGTGATTAGGGGCCTGCCCCTTCACTAACCTGGTCTTATTCTCCAAGAATAGCATAGTGCCATTCTGAATGAATAACTTTAGGTTTGACTTACCTTGATTGATGAATGCTTTTCTACATAAGGTTAATACTTTGGTTTGTACACCATAAGTATTGAGTTGTTATATAATTGCATTTATATGATATGTGATGATACTTACCTTCCCCAAGATTTTCTTGGCCTACATGTATTTATAATAAATCATAATTTTTTTTACAATACATGGTGTTTCAGTGTTTCTTTGTACCATATGTATGCTATAATGTCTTTGTACCAAGCTACAGACCTCTCTCCCTTCCTAAAATAATCCTAACTGCTCTGTCCATGCTACCAGGGTCGGATTGGCCCCTCGGCCTTTCGGCCCGTGGCTGGGCTGAAATCGCCCCTGGGGAGTGGGGGCCGGTTTCTGGCCATGCCTGGGCCGGTTTGGAAGAAAATAGAATTTCTTTTTGTTAATTTTTTTTTTTTTCAAAAAGCCTTTCATCCTTCTTAGGTAAATAAATGAGTACCACAGGTTGGGTGTTATTGTATGCATATTTTTTCAATAAAAAAGAGCTAAGTGTAACTGCTATACAATAACATATTATCACTTGGCCTTGGACGTCTGCTTGGATTCACAGTAATTTAGGGGTGAAAGGCAGGGTCGGACTGGGACAAGAAATATGCCCGGTCACCCAATAAAAAGTGGCCCACCCCTCGCCTCACGACCCTTGACCTCTGACATCACCGGAAGTGATGTCATTTGACCCCTCCCCAAAGTGACATCCTGGGAAGTGATGAACACGACCTTTCACCCCTAGACAAAACAGGAAGTGGCATCAAATAGCACTGTTCCTAAGTACACTACGAACAATATGGTCATGATTTCACTAATTTGATATGCATTTCATAAAAGAATGGGACCATATTTATCATTGATATCAGTGTGCATAAGCCCATATAACCAAATTAATGTGAATGCAAGCAGACGACCAAGGCCAAATAATAATGATGTGTTATTATATAGGACTTCTGCTTAAGCACTTTATATAGAACAAATAAACATACAATATCAGCCAACTGGTGTTGGTACTCATTTATCGACCTAAGAAGGATGAAAGGCTTTTTGAAGAAAAAGAACAAAAATTGAAAAATAAAAATACTAATTTCCATTTTTTTCCCCCCAAACCGGCCCCCACTTCCCAGGACGATTTCAGCCCGGCCACGGGCCGAAAGGCTGAGGGGCCAATCCAACCCTGGTGAAAGGTCATGTTTCATCGCTTCCCAGGATGTCACTTTGGGGTGGGGTCAAATGACATCACTTCCAGTGATGTCATCAGAGGTCAAGGGTTGTGAGTCAAGGGATGGGTCACTTTTTTGAGGCGAGGGGTGGGCCACTTTTTTGGAGTGACCGGGCCAATTTCTTGTCCCAGTCCGACCCTGCATGCTACCCACATTCTCAGGTGGTACAGCCTTATACTAAGAGTGGAATTTGTTTTACTGCCTCAGATATGGTGTTATGAAGCCCTTAGTTGGACTTTAGAAAAACTGTCCTAACACATAATCGCCCACTGGAACGAGGGTTATTTTACCTTGGAGAACCTCTATGTTGAAGACGTTCTATTTTTCCTTCATGAACTCTTTTTGAAATCACCAGGTTAAAGACATTTCCCTTTTCACCTTATGATTGGTTTGTAGTGCAAGGTTCAGGATAGAACATTTGGGCACAAGGACAGTCTTGATTCTGACGTCCTGACACCGACATGTCCTTAGTTTTGGTTTTAGGTAGGAAAATACCTCTTAGAGCAGGGTCAATGAGGCATTTTCCCAAACCATTTTTTTTATAAAAGTATTTAGGCAAAAACATAGCAACTTTGTGGCCGACTTTCATTTCTTACTCCTCACAAGGTGTGGCACAGAGAGACTGTAGAGGACTCCAACAAAGCTAAGAAACAGCGAAGAGGTCGGACTACGAGTATTCCCAGGAGGTGATTGCCCAGGGAAGCAATTTCAGAATTTGTACACTGGCATTGGCACTGGCATTGGACATTTGTAGAGTAGGAACATTCTGCTGACCAACACTTGAAACATTTCTGTTGGGAAGCATAATGTTAGTTAGAAGCTACGTGACTGGTTTAGAACTGGTTTTAACTTTTATGTCTGTTATCACCTTCAGAACTATGTTTTGGTGGGCTAAGGAGTCCCATGTGAGGCCGGGACTGGTTAAGAAGACTTATGTTCATTTGCCTCAGCATTCCAAAAATTCTGAGAAGAATGTGGGGAAGCCAGGCTTATGCTTGCCCATTCTTGACTCTTTTTCCAGATTTCTCTTTTGTTACCTCCCTTAAGCTTTGTTCCAACCCTGATATTAACTATAATAAATACCCTGGTCTCCCTCAAAGACTTAATTTCTTTGCATCCCAACAAGAAACCTAGGAAAGTTACTGAAGAACTGGAAAACATGCTAGAGTCATTCAAAGGTGGCATCATTACCACTTCTGCTTGCATGTGGTGAACCTTTGTTAGCATGTAGGATATCAGGCTGAACTGTTAATAAACTTAATTCATCCCCAATGTCCTTATCTGTAAAGGTGTCCAAGGCCACTGCCTCAACGGTGAAGCTTAAAAATAAAAGAACCAGGGCAATTAGCTTGCACAAATAGGCATGTGTAAAACTAAGCCCAGCTCTGTTGCAACAGGAAGAAATGTCCCCATGCAGCTTACAGTAGGTGTAATCCACAAAGTACTTGGAATTCCAATACACCTGGAAAGGACAGGTAGGCATTCTGCTGTGACTGAGAAGGACTCTTCAAGCAATAATGACAGAAGGCTTGGCCAGTTGTGCAAGGAATTTCAACCTTGTGCTGCAAAGGTGAAGGACTAACATTACAGCTGACATGTTGTCCATCTTCAAGGGTATGCAACAACTGTCTGCCCTTGGGTAAACATGCATATTGCAAATGAGCCCGACATGCAAGAGTCCAAATCCTGCAAGAACCACTTCCTTACTAATGTTCCACACCTGCCCAGCTGTACATCCATATCCTTTTCTACTTGCATCCAGTTCCATTATCAGTTCGGGGGCTGAAATGAAAAAGGCCCTACCATTGCAGACCTCCATATGACTGCAGCCACAAGAGGAATTCCACTTAGGGTTTCTTGGACCGAGACACTGGTTGACTATAGGAGAGGTTGCATTTAAGGTGCATGTCCTTCAATCACTGCATGTCACTTGAAAACTGGCTTTAATCAAGGAGGATAGTATGCTGATAACTCTCTGAATCTATCTGAGGGAGTACCATGAGTTGCCCAGTAGCAGAAATACTTACCTCCTAGTCATGTGCACCTAAGGTAGAAGCTTCAGGGTGGCTTTTAAAGTGTTTTCTGAAAAGCCTAGAAATTCCATCACTTGTGAAGGATCCAGTTTGGACTTCTTCAATTTACACGAAATGCCATGCTCTGGAGTGGAGACGTCTAATCAGATCAGGGACATCCGACCGCATCCTTGTCTATTTTTATTTCTTCTATTTTTTTTAAAATGGGGGTCACGCCTCCCATACCGCAAAAATCAATTTCGAATGCACCCAAACCGTGCCCACAAAAAACGGTGCAAAAAATGCAGCAAAGCGGCTGTTTCACCAATTGCGGTAAAATGGCTGCAATCAGTTGGGCTAGTAGCATCTAATCATCAAATCTACCTGTTGAAGTATGTACTTGTGAAATGAAAATCGAATTATCTAGATAGCCAATTGGCCTTATTCTCATTTCCCTAATGACTTCCGGGTGCTGACAAGAGCATGATGGACAGTCTTGTGAATTCCCAATGCTGTCCTGCCGACTGAAAATGTAGGTAACTTCAATGTGGCTGAAGGATTAGCCAAATAGACCTCTTTGAGATCCAGGCAAGGCATAAAATAATCAGTGTTGCATAGCAATTTGCTATGCAATTCTGTAGGTTTGCCAATTAAATTGACACTTGTGTAGCAAAGCTAGCTATTTAAGTTGCCATGTTCAATGGATATAGCGCCCTTTCATCGACACCCGTTTTTACGATGGGTGTTTTGCCCCACCAAAAATAATTTATTTTAAATTCAAAAACTTTTTTCGGCAAACATTCCACAGCAAACCACCTGTCGTAAAAACGGGTGTCGATGAAATGACATAGAACCGTTGAATGAAAGCACAGCTCACCCTGCATTCCACTCTTGCCCTTGGGTCTCTCCCCACCCTTTTTTCACTCCAGTTCAAAGGGGCTAATGGAGAGAGAGTGCAGCAGAAATAGTCTCCTCCACTTCTAACTGCCAAAGGCATGTGTGGGAGCAAGAATTTGTATATAAATAAAGAATTTGTATATGAATCTCATAGTGTCAACTAGATTTCATTTTGGTGGGAAAGATGGATCACATTGACGAGTGAACACTTTTGAAAATGTACATGATGACATGGCCAAATGCTTTTGATGGCAAACCTAGTTCTGTAACATGTTGGTTAAATACATCTGTTCCACTAGTGATCAACCCATAAACCGATCCCCGTACCTCTTCATATTGAAACCCTGAAAGTGAAATGGCCGCAAAATACAATATTCTACCTAGTTTGCCAAGTTCTCTACCCGCTACCCCATCCATTCTGATTAGTCTCTTACTTTCTTTCATCTTACATAATGAATACACAAAGCTAACTAGGTGTTTATGCAAAATACTGATCAATAGTTCCTTCCAGTCTGTACATCTACAGATCTACTTCACTACCATTCACTGTAGTTAGCCTCCAGAGCTTGCTTTGCTCTGGGATTATGACTGCATTATATATAAGCACCTGCCGGAGAGAGCTGGACAAACTGCTTTCAGAGCATTTTATCATATCTATTTATTTACGTATACATTCATGCAGCTAACCTTTTACATTTTGCAGACACTCATCCAGGGCTTCGGAAGTCTACTTGCCCACTTGCTTAGTTGGGTAGATTTTATGAAGGGCGAGCACCATTTGCAGGGGATGTTTGAAACTTTTATTTAAAATTTACTTTGGTTTGCAGTAATGTGCATGGCTGACCTCTGGGTGGCAGCAGTGTGCCAAACAAGGTGAGCTTGTGGTGACGTGCACCATTTGTGCACAAAGTACATTTCCCTTTTTGTCATCTGTTGCCAAGGGGCGAGTGAATTTCTTTTAGGTCGAGTAGGTAATCTTAGTTACTCAACTTGCAGGTCTAGTGGAATGTGAAAGAATATGCAAAGCCTGGCTCAGGCGGTACAAAAAAGAAAATGCTGTATTGATGCTCATTTTATGTCTTGGATACAAATAACTTCTGGTGACATGGAAAATATTACTACAACATTGCTAATCAAATGTGTTTGTTTGCCACTCAAGAACATTAGCAAACGCTGCTAATCCATTTTTGAAAACTAATTTCTGCCTCGAGACAGATTAGGTAATCCATGGGTAAGGGTGTTGCTCAGCATGTGACTCCCTCCCATCCTGAAGTGACCATAGATCCTAAAATTATAGAAATTTGAGGTTTATGACCAATCCCAATTTAGCTTTCCTTTTTTTAACCA
Source organism: Ambystoma mexicanum (assembly GCF_040938575.1). Taxonomy (NCBI): domain Eukaryota; kingdom Metazoa; phylum Chordata; class Amphibia; order Caudata; family Ambystomatidae; genus Ambystoma; species Ambystoma mexicanum. Next base: position 730,876,170 of record NC_090934.1, on the reverse strand, counting down.
GGAAAAGGGATGCTGAGAAATCCTCTTCGATGGTGGGATGTAGCACTGACAGCTGCTTTCTGTCCCAATTTGGCAACCTGCTAGCCCAAGATCCTCAGATCATCCTGCAAAAAGAAACTAATTGTAGGGATGCGTATCAACCGCCAAGCCTCACAGCAACATTTCTTGTCAAACCTCCTTAGCATCTGCCGAACCCAGGCATCACATGATAATTCATCCTGAGCAGTCCTACCAACTGCCCCCCACCCCACCTCCCATTGGTGGTTGCAGTGCTACTCTTGATACACCCACCTGTTGATTGTCTGGCTATCGCTGCTTTCCTCCAAGCACGCCCTCGGGCTCCATTTCCTCTGGTTAGAAAACATGCCAAGCGCACTGCAGGGAAACCAACAGGTTTATAAACTTCCAATGTGTCCCATAATTCTAAAAAAAGAACTATGTTACTACTGACATGAAACCTAAAAGGTAACAAGTCAACTTCTGATAGATTTTCTAGTGCGTATAAAAAAATAAACTTCTTTGCATACATCTAATTTTTAAATAATCTAAATAAATGTAAAAAATCTACAAAAAAAAATCCAAGTGGTTGCAGAACACAAAAATCAAGACTTAATACACATCAATGTAATTGCTAATTCATAGACAATATATTTGCAAAAATACACTCCTACACAAAAAATTACCATGATTATTTAACAAAATGCAAACTGATAAAATAAAATTCATAAAAATGATTTGAAGGGTTTAAGCTACTTACCTGTAACTATTGTTCTCCAGCATGGGTCTGCCATGGATTCACATGCTCATGAATATTCCCTGTCGTCAGACTGGGAATCCTCAGTAAAAATCCACTTAAAAACGGTATTTCTCCTCTAAACCAATCGCTGTCCTCTGGGACACACTGCCCCGATCCAATGACAGTCCTCTCCCTAAGCCCCTCCCCAAGCAGCTATCTTCAGATTTGGTAAGCATGTAAAGTGGCAGTATGACCAAGAAGAACCGCAGAGGGGGCTGAGGGTGGGTTTGCATGTGAATCCATGCCAGACCCATGCGGGAGAAGAATAGCTACAGGTAAGTAACTTAAACCTTCTCCAGCATGGGGTCTGGTATGGATTCACATGCTCATGAATAACGAATACATAAAAGTACGACATTACAGAACCACGGGAGGTGGCAAGGCTCAACAGAAGCAATTCATTCTTACCTCCGGAACAGCCTCACCTGAAGCAAACAGGTTGCGTAGCACTGCTTGGCCGACTCTGGACTCCTCCCTGGAATCCCAGTCGACGCAGTAGAACTTAGTGAAGGTGTGCGTGGACCTCCACATAGCAGCCCTACAGATGTCCAGCAGGGGCACACCAGACAGGAACACCGTTGTTGCAGCAATCCCTCTGATGGAGTGGGCTCTCGGATGGCAGGGCAGCGGTCGGTTCGCCAACTGATGACAGTGCGTGATGCAGCCGGAGAGCCACCTCAAAATGGAAGCCTTTGACAAGGCCTTCCCATGTTTCACAGGACCAAAGTTCACAAACATTTATGAAGTCTTCTGAAAACTTTGTGCGTGTCATGTACAACTTCAGAGCACAAGCGACGTCCAGCGAGTGCAAGACCCTCTCTGCCAGCGACAAAGGTTTCAAGAAAAACAGGTAACACCAAAGGCTCATTGAGGTGGAATTCTGACGGAACCTTCGGCATGAAAGAGGAGGGCGTATGCAGCATCAACCTCATTTTGTGGAAAGTCAGGTACGGTTGCTTGAAGGATAGGGCCTGGATCTCACCTAGCCTCCTGGCAGAGGTGATAACCACAAGGAAAGCCGTTTTACATGAGAGGAACTTGAGTGGGGCTTGATGCATAGGCCTGAAGGGGGCCCCGATGAGCCTCATCAGAACCATGTTGAGTTCCCACCCTGGGGCAGGAGCCTTCACTGGCGGGAAAGGTCAAAAATGTCCTCTGAGAAATTCCTTCAAGAGACAGTGGGCCCAAATTGAAGATCTTCCTGGAGACATGGTGTAGCTGGGGACAGCCGCCAGATGTACCTTGATAGAGGCGTGCGCCAGTCCGGCCTTGGCCAAGGATAGCAAGTATGGCAGGATCTGTGGGGCCGTGACCTTCAGAGGGGTAGTCTTCTGAGACCGGCACCATGCAGCGAAATGCTTCCACTTGTGACCATAGCACTTCAAGGTTGACAACGCCCTGGCCTTGGCGAGGACCTCGCTGCAGTCTCCCGGTAACTCATATCCTCCAAGCTGTAGGGCTGCAGGAGCCAAGCCCTCAGGTTCAGCTATCCTGGGTCGTGATGAAGGATTGCGCCTCCTTCTCTGGTGAGAAGATCCAGAACCATCTGCAGCATGATCGGAGGCGACGCGGACAGGCTGAGATGGTCCTCATACCAAATCTGCCTCGGCCACGTTGGGGCGATGAGTATCATCTTGCATGAACATTGAGTGTGTTGATGACTCATAGCAGAAGAGGGAATGAAGGAAACACGTACAGAAACAGCCCTTCCCACGGAAAGGAAAACTCATCCCTCACGCTGCTCGGTTGGTGGAATCTGCTGGCAAACTTCTGACACTTGGAGTTTGACGCCATCGCAAATAGATCGATCTGGGGCCTGCCCCCCTTGATGAATAGGCAGTCCACCTGATCCTGACGAAGCTCCCACTCGTGGCAGGAGCGCAGTTTCCTGCTGAAGGAGTCTGCGAAGGTGTTCTTGACTCTCACCAGGTGGAGAGGGACGAGGAACATCATGTCTGACGACCCAGCGCCACAATTCCTGCGCTTCTTTAGAGAGCACCAGCGATTGAGTGCCCCCCTGTTTCCTGATGTAGAACATGGTGATGGTGTTGCCGTGAAGATCTTCACCACCTTGCCTTTCACAGATGTTAGAAATGACTTGAGGGTGCAGAACACTGCCTATAGCTCCAGGATGCTGGTCTGAAGACCCTTCTCCTCCGGCAGCCACAGGCCTCTGGTGTGCCGATGTCCAGTGTGCGCTCCCCAGCCTTCCTGGAAGCCGTCTGTGATAACTGTCTACTGGTATGGGGGTTTTTGAAATCCCATGCCTTGGGCAATGTTGGAGCCGATGCTCTACCATCCGATTACTCGACAGAACTTGTCGTTGATAGAGATCTTGTCATTGAAGCTTCCGGACACCTGGATCCAGCGGGCATCCAGGAATTCCTGCATGGGTCACATCTGCAACTGCAGAGCCAGGCGAGGTAGATGCAGGACAACCTCATGCCCAGTAACGAGTTGATGGCCTGCAACGTGGCTGTCTTCGTCAACAACAGCTGTGGCACCTTTCCTTGAATGGCTCCTAGCCTCTCCTCCGAGGGCGACGCCAGTCAAGACACCGTATTGAGTATGGCGCCTAGGAACAGCGCATTCTGTGATGGCATTAAGCAGGACTTCGGATAGTTGACAGAGAATCCCAGATCTGCCAGTAGCCAGACGGTCATCTCCATGTGTTAGTCGGCAAGCTCCTGCAAACGAATCAGCCAGTTGTCCAGGTACGGGTATACGTGTATGCCCTGTAGACGCAGATGGGCCCCCACTGGCGACAGGCATTTCGTGAACACTCTTGCAGCTGACTTCAAGCCGAAAGATAAGGCCTTGAACTGGTAGTGTTGTCCCTGCACCACGAAGCGTAGAAACTTCTGATGTTTCGTGTGAATGGGGACATGGAGATAGGCGTCCTCCAGGTCCAACAATGTCAAGCAGTTTCCTTTTCCAAGTTGGCCAAGCACATGTTGCAACGTGATCATCCTGAACTTTTGGGACAGGTATTTGTTCAGATGTTGCAGGTCTAGGATGGGCCTCCAGCCCCCATGTCTTCTTTCTGACCAGAAAGTATCTGGAATAGACTCTGCAGCCCCGGAGCCACTGGGGAACTAGCTCTATCGCCCCTTTTTGCAGCATGGCCTGTACATCTTACAGGAGCTGCGGGATATCCTGCTCCTGACGGGTAACCGGAGGGATCCGCGGACACCTGCATTGACACTCCAGGGTGTGTCCTTGGGCGAGAGCATTCAGCATCCATCTGTGGGTGGTGATCTTTCTCTACTCGCTGACAAACCTTGTCAGCTGGCCTCCCACAGGGGTGCATGAGTGGGGGCCTGACGTCCCGGTCGGTTCAGGCTTGCTTCAGCATCCGGCCCTGAGGGCAACAGTGATGCTGTACTTGATGGCCTGGAGCGATTCGTTAACGACCTTTCCAAACAGATTCTCTCCATCAAAGGGCATGTCAAGCACCTTCGCTTGGACCGCCTGACGGAAATTTGTGGCCTTCATCCAACCTTGGCAACGAAGGCAGACACCGTTCCCCAATTGCTGAGATCCTGTGTCGGCGGCATCCAATGCCACTGTGATCGAGTGATCTGACGCCACTTCCCCTTCCTGGAAGAGAGCGATTGCCTCCACCTTCTTATCATCGGGGAGGGACTCCAGAATCGACCCAGCTTGTACCACAATTCCCTGTCTTACCTGGCCAAAATCGCCAGTGCTTTGGCCACCTTGGTAGTGGACGCCGCGGTGTAAATCCACTTCTTTACCATGGCGTCCACCCTTTTCCCCTCGCTGTCCGGAGGGACCGAAGACGACAAGGACGGGCTGGCCAACTGTTTCCTTGTGGCCGCCGATACCATCGAATCCGGCAATGGCTGCGACCTCAGGCACTCGGGTGCAAAGTCCAGCGCCCTATATTTCTTCTCCAGCCTATCCTGTGTGGCTGGAGCCGTGCAAGGGTACTTTTTGAGGGCCAGGCACTCCTCCCAAACATCGTCCAGAAAGGGCACCGCCATGATCGTCTTCCTCTTGGCCTCGTTCCTCTGATGCAGGAAGCCCTTCTTTTTGGTTTCCTCTGGCACCAGCTGGAATAGCTCAGAGGCTCTGAAGATTATGGAGTGGAATGACCCCACCTCATCTGGTGGGGAAACCTTATGTGGAGCATCCAAATGTGGCGATTCACCATCCGCTGCAACGATATCCTCATCATGCTGGGGCAGAAGGGACCCGAAGTCGTGGAGGAGGTTAAAATAGGGGCGTTGAATGATGCTTCCTCTTCTTCGCTGGAGGCTGATCAGGGACCTGGGGGACCGCAGGTACCAGAGCTGGAGGCATCCTCATCTGGATCTCTGACACCAAGGCCAGTAGAGTTGACAGAATATCCTAGGAGATGTCCCTCGGCTGGGAAGGCAGAACAGGAAAACTAGGCCCTGCCACGTCATCATCGTCTTCTTCGATGTCCTCGTGGACCATATGAAAGGACTCCAGATCGCTGTTGTCCGTGCTTATGGCGACGGCTTGGGAGGGCTGTTTCGGGGACTCCTCGCCCCCTCCCTTTTTCCCCCTGAGGGTCTTGAACCGAGGCCTGGGCCGGTTTCACCCCTTCTGGCGTGCCTGCAGACTTTGCCAAAGCAGCGGTGTCATGCCTCGGGGGTAGGACAATTTCTGAGCCGTGGGAGCTACACTCAAAGGATCATCGCCCTTAGCTGTTGTGGCAGTAGTACCGACAAGGTCGTAGCCTGTGCCAGTTGAGCCTGTTTGGGCTGCTCTACCTTCTTCTCTGCTGTCCATGGCTTCTTAGATCTCTCATGTAGTTTAGCCAGGGTAGATGACTTCCTCTTTGAAGAGGAGCTTGATTGTAGGCTGGCAATGGAAGGTGATGCTGATCGTGCCCTATCCACTTTGGACCCGCTTCTGCAGTGAACCGGGTAGACTCGGAGTTGCGGCTCTTGGCCTTATCTTGTGCCCCCACAGATGAGGCACCATCAAAGGACTTAGAAGAACGCTCCTCGGACTGGCCAGTCTTGGGAGAGGCATAATCCTGGTCGGAGCACAGGTCAGAGGCCTTGGCGCTAAGCCATGCAGCTAGCCTACTACGCATGTCCTTCACTGTTTTCTTCGAGAAACCTAGGCATATCTCGCACTCTACCTCCTTGTGGTCCGAGTGCAGGCAGTAGAGGCATTGCAGGTGATTGTGCTCCACAAACATATTTCGTAACCTGCATTTGGTGCAGGGCCTGAAGAGAGACCTTCCCTCCTTCTCCTCCATCATGGTCGGAGGGGGTGAAGTAGGCCCAAAGGCCTTGTAGAATTTTCGATGATTTTTGCCCTTGAGGGGCGCAAAAACTTCACTGACAATGGATCCCTGATGTCGGCCGATGATGACAAGAGCACACAGGCTTCTTTTAAACAAAAATATAACTTTTTCCTGTCGAAAAGATGAAAAAGAAATGTACAAATGGCTCGGAGAGCAAACTCGAGGACTCCCAACACTGAAGCGTGCAGTAAAAATCTGAAGGTGGCTGCCAGGGGAGGGGCTTAGGGAGAGGACTGTCATTGCATGGGGGCAGTATGACCCATAGGACAGTGATTGGTTTAGAGGGGAAATACAGTTTTTAAGTGAAAGTGAAACTGTTTTTTCTTTTACCGAGGATTTCCAGCCTGATGATGGGGAATATTCATGAGCCTGTGAATCCATGCCAGACCCCATGCTGGAGAACCATAAATGCAAAAACAGAGTGAACCTCAATTGAATAATGAAATTCATTGTTATTTGGATTCTTAGGCCTTACTGTGCATATGACATAATTCCCTATGTGTAAATGTTTCAATCCTTAGTGCTAATTAATGCTGCACCTTCAAGGGAATTAACCATAGAGGCCTCTTTCTCTCCAGTACTCGAATTGTAAAACTGTCCGCGATGCGCTTCCTCTACATTTTTGACTTCCTCTAACACCTTCCATTAAAAAATAATTGCTACACTGTTATATATTCAATGCAAATTATTGGTATAAAAGTGTATTTTTATAATTGTATCCTTCATGAATTACTGATTACACTGATGCATATTAAATTTTGACTTTTGATTGATGCAATTGTTTTTTTGTAAATCATACATGTGTATACAGATTTAGATATATGTAAAGGAGTTTATTTTTTATATGCACAATGAATAAAATATATCAAAAGAAGATGTGTTACCCATAGGTAACATGTAAGCAGTAACAGAAGTATTTTAGAAATAGATTAGCATGGTCTTCCTTTTTCAGATGTGAATGGGAAAAAATGTCAGTCTTCCAATCCTACCATTACTGCAGAGCTGGGCAGCTTGTCTGGGTCCTCCTGACCATGCCAAGGTGAAAACCATGTTCAAAAATACATGTTTTATGGACTTCTGTACCTTGTCCAGCGCTGGATGTGTGCTGATGAATGTCATCATTTCTGTATGCTGATGAATGTCATCATTTCTTTAATGAAAGGATCTCAGAAGAGAAGTCCACAAAGCTGCTTTACTGTTCTCCGATGATGCTTCTCATTGTTTGGAATTTAGGAGGACCTCATTCCGCCTCTCAGATAAGATGGTGATGTTTTGTGGGGGTCTAGTGTTTGTTGACGTGAGCGCCGTGACTGTCTCATGACGCTCACGTGCTTGTCTAATAAAAGGGGCTCTGCTGGCGCTGCGAGGGCAGAGCAGCAGAGCCCCAGGAAACAGCAACTCGTGTCTGTGTGTGTGTGCTTGGGTTGTGGGCCTGCCACGTGGTTGTGGCCTTATGTGCAGCGCGGCCCGAGTGCCCTCGGAGCCGCGGCCGCTGGAGTCTAGGGGTGGCACCCCCGCACTGTGTAGCCTGCGCCCGGAGACACCGGACGCCGTAGGGTGCTTCCCTACAAGAGACACGTTGGTTGCCCACCGACGTGCCTCCGCTATCGGGTGGTCCCGATAGCATCCGTGGGCTGCCCCGGGGACCGGAGAAAGCCCCCAACACTGGCGACGAGTGCTCGTGGCGGGCGTGCCGTGTCGGTCGGCGGCCGTGTGGAAAAAAAAAATACAGCGTACCCTGCCGAGGGCGGCCCTGCAGGAGCCCGTGTTGCGGCATCAGCTGCAAGTGGGAGGAGCAGTGGGTGAAACTGGTGCCCACGCACCCCTGGGCTATCAGGCACTACCAGGGCCTTCCCCGGCGGTGCCCTGCACGAAGGCAAATGTTGGGGGCGGAGAGGCCGCTTTCTACAAAGGGGCGTGACCCGAGCAGAGTAGCGGCCCGACGTGCATGGGAGTCGGTGGGGCCCCGGTGGCCAACGGTGGTCCTCTCGGAGAGGGCTGCTCTCCAGTCATCCCTGCCCCTCCCCAGAATTTGGGCCGAGAGTGGCCCAGGCGGCCCGACAAAGGAAGGGGGCACGGCCCTGAGGACAAAGGAGTAATATTCGGTGGAGAGCTGGCCCGTGGGCAGCTTCTCTGCACTTGGCATCTGGAAAGGAGGGCAGGGATCTCCCTCTGTTTGGCCCACAGTGAAAGAAGGGCCCATCAAGACCCAGGGCTGTAGGAAAATAATTACTGTTGGTCTTTAAAAAAAATAATAATAATAAAAAAGGGGTGTAGCCGGGACATTGAAAGCCCAGATAGAGAACGGGTGCCATCCAAATCCCCGGAGTCCTGTACCAGCCGAGGCCCTGGGGGTTGCGGCTCCACTCGGAGTGCTTGTGCGCCCCTGGGCAGGAAGAACGGCAGGCACCTACCAGCACCGGTGACTGCATTCGGCACTCCCAGCGGCTTTCAGCATGTCGGACGACGAAGGAGTATGTCGGGGTCAGCTGGCACCAATACCCCATTTCGACGTCCTGGGTGCGCCGGCAAGCCTGGGACCCCGGTGGACAGCCTGGGTGGAAAACCTGGAGCTGTACTTTGAGGCCATGGAAATCAAAGACGCAGCAAAGTGCCCGACACTCCTGTACTCGGCCGGGCTAGCCGTCCAGAGGCTGTTCAACCATTAAGGCCCAGAGATCAGTCTTACGATGCAGCCATCGCAGTCCTGAACGAGTACTTCAGGCCCAGGGACTATGAACGGTTCAGGATGAGGTGTGCGAGGCAGGAGGAAGTGGAAAGCCTTGATGCATTCCACGGGAAGCTGCGCGGAATTGTACTCTCCTGTGACCTGGGGAATTTCGAGGAGGACGAGATCCGGGAGCAGATTATCTATGGCTGCAGCTCCACCAAACTGCACAGGCAGGTTCTGAGGGACCCAGCGCTGACCCTCGATCGCATATTGGAGATTGGCAGGGCCCAAGAACTGGCGGAGCGGCGAGCCTCGGTCATGGACTCCTCTAGACACCACCTAAAGATGGAGGTCCCCATGCCGCGATGAAGGTTGAGGAGGTGGCGGATGTCGGCAGGTGGCCAGGAGGAAGAGCGATGAGGAGGGGAGACTGGCCGAAGAGAGACCCCAATGCTACCACATGTCATCAGTGTGGGTGGGATCTTCCACACCCGCAGGACTGCCCGGCGATAGGACAGATCTGTGGAAGGTGCGGGAAAGGAGATCACTTCGCACGAGTGTGTCTCGCTCCAGCCCCAGCCGGCATGGTAGGGGCAGCAGGGGGGAGTGAGATGAAGGGGAGAAAGACCCCCAAGGTGGCGGAGGCCCAGGTGGCGGAGAGTCCCCGAGAAGTACTATAAGATATAGGGGAGGAGGAGTACGAAGAGAATGTATTCTTCTTGTCCTGCAGCGGCGTCAGGGGGCCAGTTTGATCCCGGGATTTTCTAAGTTGAAGGAGCCCGTCATAGGGCCCCATGGTGTGAGGACTGGAACACACCTGCTTGTTTTGCAGTGTTAAAAGTGTTTGAGTTTTAGTAGTCTGTAGGGGGTGCGCGGACTGGAATGCACCAAATGTTTGTGGTGGGTTTTTGTTTGTTTTGTTTGTTTATAATAAAGGAGGGATGTTGTGTGGGGGTCTAGTGTTTGTTGACGTGAACGCCGTGACTGTGTCATGACGCTCACGTGCTTGTCTAATAAAAGGGGCTCTGCTGGTGCTGCGAGGGCAGAGCAGCAGAGCCCCAGGAAACAGCAACTCGTGTCTGTGTGTGTGTGCTTGGATGCGGGTTGTGGGCCTGCCACGTGGTCGTGGCCTTGTGTGCGGCGCAGCCCGAGTGCCCTCGGAGCCGCGACCGCTGGAGTCTAGGGGTGGCATCCCCGCACTGTGTAGCCTGCGCCCAGAGACACCGGACGCCGTAGGGTGCTTCCCTACAAGAGACATGTCGGTTGCCCACCTACGTGCCTACGCTATCGGGTGATCCCAATAGCATCCGTGGGCTGCCCCGGGGACCGGAGGCAGCCCCCAACAGGTGCACTTGGGGTTTCCGGAAAAATAGATGTTGCACTGCGCCCAGCTAGACAATACCAGGGGGTCCCTTGGCATCCCAGTGTCTATTGCTTCATTGGCCAGGTCCAGTATTTCAGGCAATGGCCCTTCAATTTTAAGCCTTTTGTCCTGGCATTTTCACCAGGCTCTCTAACTATCCCTTTACGAGGTCTGATATTTTTGTCCAGTAAAAGAGACATATGGGCTACCATCAAAATTTTGAATGCGTTTACAAAAAAAAAAGCTACCAATGTATTAAAAAAACAAGATGACGCTTCAGTTTTGACCACATGCAAAGATCTGATTATGATCTTTCTCTACTGGGATACCCACCTAGGATGCTATTCCCACGACAATGGAAAAAAACAGAAAGGTAGAGAAGGGAGAGCGTGACAAACTGCCCATGCCCCTTTTTCCCTTTCTGTAATATAACAGTATCTAGATGCAACCCTATGGCACATTACGAGGACAGATACGGGTATGCCCCTGAATGCTTGTATTATAAAAAGGCAATAGCCAGTTGTACAATGTTAGAAAAGCAAATGGTCATACCGGAGCAGATGGTAGGGTCTATATAAAAATAACCACCAGCCAAATATTTCTGGCATATTTTAATGAATTCACCTAATCCCATCTCCAAAATGTAAACCGGTCACTGTCTAGTGAGAACTGACTTTAGGTAACTAGGAACGTGTATGCAGAGAATTTAAGGGGCAAGTTACTTTTTATGCCAGACTAGTTACACACCTTGTCAAATCTACTGACATGGTTGAGTACTTTTTAGGAGGATTTGAGTGCCACTGACATAGTATTTTACCTAGAGGGTGCCTTTTGGGGCATTAATTGGCTATGTCTGGGATCGAAATTACACCAAACAGCTTCTGGTGGTGCTAATAAAGCTCTTGCTAAATTGTCTGGTGAGTATTTGCAGGCCCTCGTGTGAGTGCCTGTCATTTAGGAAGGAATGTGGAACGTAAACAACTGGCTGGTTTAGAAAACAAAATAAAGGCAAAATAGAGTCCAGGCTCAGGCAGGCGGGCTGTGCAGAGCATTGGCAGGTAAACTATCAGTGCAAGCAAGTTTGCCCCTGGACTGCCCTGCATTAGGGGAGGAGACATTTGCTGTGTGCTGAGGGGAGGGCAGTGCCAGGATTGTGAAGACTGCAGCTGCGCAGGTCTAATACCACTGCCAGCGAAGCACAAAAACAGATCATGTTAGCAGTAGCATGTTCCTGCAGTCTGCAATGTACAGCACTCGATCGGGCACTGCAGCAGCACTTGCTTGCAGTCCCTGCTCCATCGCAAAACAAAGCTTCACAACAGCATGTCCCTACGGTCTTGACTTATGTGAGGAATCTGGACTATTCATCCCTTTTCCCCAGAGGGGAGCCACCAAATTTGAGGCTAGCCCACTAAGCAAGACCCTTCCTTGTGGTCTGGGAAAGTGGGAACTCACTGGGAGTGACTCCCCTATTGTGGACAATGACTCCCATTCCTGTAAGGAACTTCCTGTCCAGAATACATGGGAATCTAAATTACTGTTACTTCCGTTGTGGATTCTCCAAATAGTGACACTTCTTCAATCTCTTTGGCTTCAGGCATTGCTGAATTGTGCCTGAACTCCACAGTCAAAGAGGAACGACCTACCCCTTTTATTTGTAACAATGTACATAAAAGGACGAGTACCTTGGAACAGAGGAGAGAGAATCCCAGGCAGAGGAGAGCCTCTGATGGGAGGTTGTCCTGGAGGGGCAGAACCACATTAGTGCACAGAGCCTGCGGTAGCGTGGAGAGCGAGCTGATTGCTGGCAAAACGCCGGAAGGCTGGTGTCCTGAACGGTAACAACGTTGAATTCGAGAGAGAGGTGGAGGCAGTCTCACCTGGTGGGGTGACCACAGAGAAGCCGTGGTGGACCTACGGCCATTTAACCGTCGCCGAGACCAGCCCACATCGGAGAGATCAGATGTATGCATGAGTAGTACATCAGCTGCCGAGCAGGGCAGAGCAAGGAAAGCAAACTCTCACAGAAAGGTAATGTTGCTGAGAGGGGCGAACAGTTATCCAAGGCTGGAGAATCCCCAGGTTATGGGAGCCAGGAAACCCTGAATGCTGGATACGGACACACGTGCACCCAAGGCCCCACTAAAGTAAGCCAGCCAAAGGGCTTTGGGGAGCTGAGGAAATTCAAACTATTGAGCAAGTCTGGGAACAGAGAGGACCTGAAGGGTTCCTTTGCTCAAATCCAAAACAGAAACCTTGTCAAACATCCAGTCAGAAACAGTGACATTGCATTAAGGAGACCCCTTTTCCATGTAAAGGAGGGAAGGTGGTGGAAGTATATAAAGACTTAACACTGGCCATTCGGAACATACAGAGGCTGGAAGACTGCATTGTGAGAAATGAATGAAATTTTAAAGCCTTCTTTAGAAAAAGATCACAGTAGTTGGTCAGATCAAAACCCTAGCATAGGTGCCATTGCTATAGTCTATATTTATGTAACATTTTTTGGAGTGGTAGGACCAGATAGTAAGTAGGGTTTGCAGTAAAAACTATTTCTTTTCGACCTTTTATGAACACCATTGGTTTAGTGTGATGGGTAGGGAATTCACCCTCCTTCTGGTTTACCGCACTGCACAGGCCTAAGTTGATCAAAGCCATGCCCCAATTAGATCATCCACTACCGTTTTTTTATATTAAATTGTGGAATTTAGGGTTTTATTTATAATTGTGCAATTATGAATTCAAGCCACCGACAAGAAAAGAAAAAAAGGACTAAATGCACTACTCAGACAATGCATGCTAAAGCATAAGAGCTCTGGGTGCACCATGTCAGACAGGCTCCTTTAAAAGGATATGCCACTGGGCTTCAGAACAAAATGTCTGGAAGCAGCATGCTCTGCATTCTAGTTCCCACTGCTCCGAATTAAAACCCAATTGTAGGAATCCCTTGCAACTAGGGTAGCTAGATCACCCCTTTAAACCAGACAACATATTTCCAGTTCTGGGCTTTCATATAACTAATGATTATCAGACGTGAACCGAGATTACTTTCCAGCAAGCCTAAGATTATTATATACTAGCAGTTGTACCCGTGCTTTGCATGGTAATTCCTACAAAAAAAAAAAAGAAACAAAATTAGAAAAGGGTATATTTATATTTTATAGTCTGTATATTGTCTACACCCTGAAACCTACCCACCTGCCACATTTCAGGTTTGCAGCATGTTGGGAAGTGTGCTGAACATTTCGAACAGACGCAAACATATCCACACATTTCCCTTTTACATATAAAGAGATGATATGAAAAATGTTGCCCAGATTTTAAGTATAATGTCTCCTTGCTACATCAAAGAGATGTCACCTTGTGGTATCATGCTCCCGCAGTTCCTCCTGTGCCAGACAAAGCATTGGAGCAGCAAGTAATTTACACACAATGAAGGCTGGGGCCTGCAGAAGAACCGCTGTGATGTTGTTAGGGTTATTAAATCAAAACGGGATATCTATACCAAATTCCTGAGAATCCTCTCCCTGCTCTTGGCACATTGACTAGGAGTTTCTCAGGCGAAGGGATTTAACTCATAGATAAAAGCCTGCCCTATAGCGGTAGAAAGGCGGCTAAAAGGAACACGCCTGAGGTAGTGGGGATGTGACAATGATGATATATTTTATTTAGTGGGGATGTGAGAATGATATTTCATTTATAACGCACCTGTACACAAGTGTTTCAAGACGTGATAAGAGAAGGACGGGAGACATAGGGAGGAAAACAAACGATCTTACTGGGCCTTGAGTCATTCAGATCGTGCAAGTGTAGGGGGCAAGGGGCAGGAAAGGGGACGTGCGGTCAGGGCAGTATTTCTCTGCTTAAGTGCAGCAGGAGGAGCCGGCTCTAGGTAATGCACGGAGGCAGGGGACTGTGTAGCTACAGATACAACCCCTAAGTGCGCGGAGGCCCAGAGGCAGTGCAGGTGCTACAGGTCATGTTGTAGCCTGGTGCCCGTTGGGTTCTGAGGGCAGCCAGGCAACCAGTCAGCTCAGCAGACAGGTGGGTCAGCAAGGGAAAGAAAGAGAAAGCAGAAGCGAAAAGAAAGGTCTTGAGCTGCTTCCGGAACCTGAGGTGTTCCTACTCGAGTTTGAGAGAGGCAGGGAGGCCATTCCAGAGGGAGGCCCCTATGGAGGAGATTTACCTCCCACTCTCTGCCTGGAGAAGCGTCTTACCTTCAGAGAGTTGGAGGTAGCTGAGTGACGGGCTCAAGAGGGAAGATGTTTAGGAAGAGAGAGTTGGGTGTAGTGCAGGCCCCAGCCCCAGAAAGCATTGTGGACGATGCAGAGGGTCTTGTACTTGACCGTTGCAGCCACCTGGAGCCAGTGGAGAGAGCAGTGATCTAGTGAGGTTTCTTCTGTAGCAGTTGTTTTAGGTGTATGATGAAATGCTGACGAGCACCGTTTGATAGCAATATGAGTGTAAGCAGCAGCACCTTGCATAGGTTTTTAAGGGGTAATTAATCAAATTAATTTAATTTGGCAACATTGATTGTACATTTTGCAGTCACATTTATTTCAGCATTTCTTTTTATTTTGTCTGTGGGAAGTTTGCAGAGAAAGAATGCATAAACAAAGGAGACACCACAGAGCTCTATCAATCAAACCTTTGAATACAGGTAACCTAAAGTGATTCTTAAATAAACACTAAAATGGTATGCAACTGCCTTTAACATTGGTACACATGAAACTGCATGCACACACATCTATTCTTGTTCCTGCCAGGGGTAAAGTGACTGCCACAAGTTGAACCTCACTTGTGCTACGATGTGAGGTATTTTCTGTGACACTCAGTCGTCCTTCAATGTGCTCACCCTCACAGGCCAGCTGCCACACACTACATACCGGTAGCATAGTTTATGATGGGCACTGCACATCTTGAGAGCATGCCCCTGGTAAAGTTTCTTCATGTGTCAAGTTTGATTTTCAATAAATATATCATCGCATCTGGTTAATTGGTCAAGTGCATTTCTCGTAGGTCGAGTAGACAAAGTAAGTTACTCGACCTGCCGCGTCTGGCAGAATTGTAAAAACGTTAAGGCTGATACTAGCATTCAATTTCCCTTACGCATAAATCACAAATGGAGTAAAGCATTTGATAGAACGTACAGGTGAGATTTACCAAATTAGAAAGTATGTCTGGATGTTGCAATATTACACACTTTATACACTTAATGAAAACCCTTTCAACCTTTTGTCTGGCTAGTCAATTATCTCCTTGTACCTTTTGCAAGGCAACAGAATATCCTTTAGAGAAGGGGAATTCGAGAATGTTATATTTCTGCATTTGAACCCAACAAGGGACCTACAGCTGGATCGAAATGTAATACTGGCCAGTGATCACTGAATATTTTCCTCATTTTACTACCCTCTGTATTAGAAAGGTAGCAATAATCTTTATAGGAGCTGAAACAACCTTCTCTTTTGGTTTCGGGTATAATAGATCCACTATAGTTCTTGGCAAAGCTTTCTCATATGCTTTGGTTATAATATGACAGATATCCACCGGTTTCAAAATGTTGGACTATATCCTTTGCCTGCAGTTATGAATCAGTTTGTAGAGGGGCGTTAGGTTTGCTGCTATGCAATTTCCCATAAAGGATGGTCAACTTTTATGACAGGAATAGATTCCTTTTACCATGTTGCTGTTGTCTTTCAATACAATAAAGTCATCAACTGACCATCAGTTTTTAAGCTTGATATCTACAAATTTTAAGTATTACTACTATTAAAGACGAAATGCCAATTAACATTATTGAATTTAAGGAAATAGAAGGATTCCAGTACTTAACCTTTCCATGTTATGGAATGGCTCTCAGATTTATCTTGTAATCAATGTATTTTATTATCTATTCTAAATAGATTAAGCCAAACTACTACTTCATCCAACAGTCTCATGAAGAGGATGGCGTACAGACCGGCACACTTGTAATGAGGCCCAGTATGTCAATAGAGTCAGACTCAACAATTTGAAAATAGGATAATTTAGATGGGTTGGACAGTTTAATGAGGAGCAGTAATTGCTGGTCCCACCTGTTCAGGCTGCAACTACTTCTTCGGACGCTGCTGGTTGACGACTGCAGGCGTCACAGGTTAACAAAGGCCAACACGGTCTGGAGTGGTCCCTGCAGCTGCCATCCTTTGCCTCGTGTCCTCGGGGGCTGCCCTAGCATGAGGATTCTTATCAGGGCTCTGGGCCAATCACAATTGGGGCTGAGATTACGGCTTGGCAACCAATCGTGGCTCGGGGGAGGGATGGGAGGTGGGAAGAGGTCAGGAAGTGGAAACAGGGCTCAGGGGGGATTGGGGCAAGCGTTCTGCAAAAGGAGAAATAGGAAGGGGCAGGGGGCTCTAAACCACCACTCACCTGTGCCAGGAAGCAAAAATGGCGAGGTGAGGGGCTACAATAAGGGGTTCTAACCCTCGGTGTTGTTGGTGTTACCAGTGACCAATCAGGGTTCGGGGGAGGGATGGGAGGTGGGAAGAGGTCAGGAAGTGGCAACGGGGCTCAGGAGAGGGGGGTCAGGGCGAGCATCCCACCAAAGTAGTACTAGGAGCCAAAAGCAGCTGTTGGTTTCAAGCTAACCAGTGTGAGAAACCAGAAGGTGTCTCACCCGATAGTCCCCAGGGGCCTCTCTCTCAGGTGGCCAGGTCAGGGCCATTGCCTTTGGATCCAGACCCTGGGGGTGGACCAGTGCGGTAGGATAACCTGGGTTAGGAGCCTTCGGGAGTGGGATACCTGATGGTGAGACATAGTATCCCCCTCCCTGTAACACCTTTACACCAGCCTACCCAGTAAGATATTTGGGAATTTGACCCCTCCCCACTTTCCCTTCACAAACACTTTTACATGGACAGCCTGCTCTGAGAGAAAATAGACTCACACCTGAGCATTGTACCTGACATGTCTCACTACTATGGTCAGGCAATTACTGGTAACCACTCACACCTGACTTCCATTAAGCTTCCCGACATGGATGAAAGACAGAGCACAAGAGCACACTCTGAGCAAGGCAAAGCACATGAAGGAACAGTGTATTCCAGACAGCAGCTGAATGAGGGGAGAAAGGCAGCAAAGTAAGAAGGCTGCGCAAGAAGGGAGATACCGACCTTCCCGGTGAGAACCCGTTACTTTCTAGAATCAGATTAAATAGCGTAAGGCCAGGAAACCAGACTGAAGAATCCTGTATTGTGTGTCGGAGATACCCGGGGCCCTCCTGCATGGATGACCGAGTCGGGGAGGAGCAGCAGCCGTGGTACCGTCTTTGGCTCCAGGATCAAAGCAGCGCTAGAGAGATCACCACAGGCAGTGAGTTGGGGAGACTGATGCAAGACCGGTCTGTGTTGAAGTCAAGGTTGCAAGCGGCAACATTGTATAAAGAGAGCAAGAAAGAAGATTAGTAATTTGTCTGATGAAAGACACAATGAAAGTTAATTGCTGATGGATGTTTGAACTTTAACAGAGAAAGATAAAATACCAGTGACAAAGTGGTCCGGCACTGCATATGTGCTCAATCGAAGGTCTTTGTGAGGCATCCAGCCAAGAAGTGGGAGAATCGAAAGTAAAAGATGAGAATGAGAAATTAAGTGAACCGAAGTGGTCCTGCAACAATTTGAGCAAAATCCATTGCACAATCAAAAGTCTTTGATTTTTGGCACAAAGAGGAAAGCTTCGAAAGTGAGATTCCATGGTCGTGCCGAACAAGGGAGACCAATTGTGAACATTGTGTTAAAAGGTGGTCCGAGCCTGAAGGAAGGAGACCCATGGTGAACAGTAGACCTGAGAACTTATGAATGTGAAAATCCTTATAAGAAAGGAACTTTGGTGCTTGTTTGTTACGTCAGGAACTCTGCAATAAGAGACTTTTATTGGGAAAGAGACTTGGCGCAGAAGGCCCAGATACCTATGCTTTGAACTATATCCTTGTGGCATAGAAGCCAGAGTGTGTGCAAAGCTCGAGTGTGCCACCATGTCCCCTGCTGAAAACGTGGGGAAGCGAAGCCAACTGCTCAACTATCCTGACATTTCATTTCTTAAACACTTTACTTTTTGCATACATTGTTGTCCCACAACATTTGTATTTAGAAGTAAGGATTGGCAATAGGTTTATTAGTATAAGCCCTTTAATTTTGACAGACTCCACTAGGACTGTTATTATTTGATGGTCGTAGCTTTCTCCCATCCTTAGACTTAGGGTTAGACAGGCGTTCAACAAACCCACTGAAGTTCAATAAGCACCCTTGAACTGTGATCATGCCTTCCTTACACCAGGCTGTGCTATGCTAGAAGCAGGAATGAAATAGCTTCCAGCTCGCCTCAATTTCAAACCCTACGGATGTATATATATATTATTTTCCCCAACACACTGAATAGGAAGGCAATATACTCTTGGAACACAAGAATTCACTCACTCTCAGTGATAATAAAATGGACACGTTTAGGGCCATTTATCAACTCAAATAAACATTAAAAAATAAAATGCAGAATTAGAAAAAAGGTTACATCACCGTTGGCATAGAGTCGCACCACTTCAGACCTGCCAAGATCTTCACTGGACAGTTTCTCAAACCAGGCTTGGCGCAGAGAGACAGCACAACAGGGCTGGAAGCGGATTTGATACGTCCACCGTCTCTCAGTTCAGCTGAAGCTATGTGTCTTTCTTTGCCAGCCTCTTCTGATGCCCCCCCAATCTAATTTACACAACTACGGACTAGTACCTTTCCAGAAAGGTCACCTGCCGATAGAATTTCATAGAGATCCGGCTGATGTACTCTGTGGAATGCCGTGACAAGTAAACACTCTGTTTCTCATGGGAGCCGAAAGAACTCCTTTCAGCTTCTGCAGAATTCAAAACAAACCTTGACTGCCCTAGGCAAAAACAAGATGTTTTTCCATAGTTTCAGAAAATGCAAACGATATTCAGAAATGAAGCTTTCACTGAGAATTGGAAACAAACGTCCACTGCTGCACCCAGCATGCATTTCACATAGACTCCATATTTGAGTCAAAGATATTACACTTTTTAAAGGCATTATATTCCAACTTTGGACATTTGACTTCCATAGCTCAGTGGCACTTAATTGGGTTTCTAAAATCTACAAAACAATATAGCTAAGCTAGAAATACATTGCAAACAACAAAACAAAATCATCAAAATAATAAAAATGCAAGCAAAAGTATAACGTAAGGTTTCACCAATATTTGGAATTCATAAAAACAACCAAACCCACCAATTCCCAGTATGAAAAGATGTTACTTGCTTTGTCAAATCCTTCAAACTTTGAATGTGGCTTTGTACAGACTGAGAATGATATGAGATGGCATTCATAACGCGCCTGTACACAATTGTTTCTAGGCGCAACAAGAAGGGGGAAACAGAGGGAGGACAAAACAAAAATCTTACTAGGTCTTGTGTAAAGTGCAGGGAAGTGGAGAAGTGCCGAGGGGGGGTGAGAGAGAGGGAGAATTGCAGTAACTCAAAGGTGCGGCCAGCGGGTGGCTCAAAAGGGCAGAGGGAAGGGACTGTAGGGTTGCAGATACAGACCACAAGTGCTGGATGAGCCAAGAGGCAGTGTGAGGTGCAACTGGACATGCAGGTACCTGGGCCCAAAGTCAGAAGGTGGCCAGGTGACCAGTGCGTGGAGCAGTCGGGACCTCAGCAGGGGAGAGGAAGAGAGAAAGCGGAAGCAAAGAGGAAGGTCTTGCGTTGGTTTTGGACCCGGAGGTGGTTCTGATGAACAAGTTTGAGAGAGGTAGGGAGTCCATTCCAGAGTGAGGCCCCAGCCAAAAGATAGAGATCTGCCCCCAACACTCTGCTTGGAAAAGCGACTGACCCTCATAGAGTTGGAGGTGGATGAGCGAGAGCTCGAGAAGGGAGATGTTTAGGAAGAGAGTTGGAGGTAGTGCAATCCCAGGTCCCAGCAAGCTTTGTGGACGATGCAGAGGGTCTTGAACTTGATCATTGCTGCCACTGGGAGCCAATGAAGAGATTTCAGAGCTGCAGAGATACGATCCATGTGCTTGAAACCAAGGACAAGTCTTGCAGTCCTGTTCTGGATAAGTTGTCGAGGACTGACAGTAGAGGCAGGAGGATTTAGAAAGAGGCTGTTGCAGTAGTCCAGCCTAGACAGGACCAGAGCTCTGGAGACAGTGAGCTTCTGGTGCAAAGTGAGGAAAGGAAGAATACCTATGAGGAGGTGCAGGTGATAGTTTGACTTCTTAGAGATGTCAGAGATGTGAGAAGAGAAGGAGAGGGTGTAGTCAAAGATAACCCCAGAGCGGGCGGCCAGAGAGAGAGGAAAGGAGGGAGCTGGTGCTCCGATGAGGAGGAACTGTCTTATTGGCATTAAGGCAGTGATCATTGGCGGCACACCATTCCTGAAATGCAGCCAGACAGTCTGGAATGAGAGAAGGAGAAGAGGCGGCCGAGGGGAGCCTGAAAGAGAGCTGGGTGCCATCTGCATAACATTGAAAGTTGGAGCAGAGAGCAGTGATGTGGTGGGTAAGAGGTATTTGTTGACCAGCCGAGGAGAAAGGTTAGACCCCTGGGGAACACCACCGGTAGAGAGAGAGACAGAAGAGAGGAAAGACCCCAGTTGTACCTTAAAGGGTCGATTAGTGAGAAAGGAGGTCAGCCAGGCCAGGGCCTGATCAGTGATACCCAGGTTATCACGGTGTCATGATGCCTACCCCTGGGCATCCGGATCAAGCCCATCAGCCCCGGGAGCAGGCATCCAGATATTTAACAAAACCCCAGCAGCCCCGGCTGGGGGCTGTCTGGGTTCAGTCCTGGCGCAATAGGCGCCAGGCTCATAGACTTAACTTACCTCATGCAGACCATGCTGCAAATGAATCCAAGCCAACGTGAGGCCTGGATGGGACTATTTTACTACAGGGACTATTTTTTACTCGGGTGTGGTTCTAGGGACTTCTTACCTGGATTCACTTTGGAGGCTATTTAAACCACGCCCGAACAGCAGCACATGCTTCACGTTATTCTGCATCCAGCAGCGTAACACTCACCGTGCCTGCAGTCAGCATCCAGTCTTCAGCCACGCCCATCTCGAATCCAGAGCTCCTAGCAATAGAAGAAAGAAGAAGGAAAGGTTAGAATACAGATATTATTTCAATCCTTACCTGAATTCTGGATCCATCACGTCTTCGAACTTGAAAAGGACATTATTCTTCATTATTCTTCATGCGTCGCATCGCCAGCTGCAACGCCGCGCCATACTCACCAGTCCTCACAGCATTTTTCGATCCGGCGCAGCCTCCATCATTTTCTTCACTGAATTCCACCATCTAGGGGACAAAAGAAACATAAGGTGAGCCGAGAGAGCCAACAAATACAACCTCTCCACCAAAGACTTACCTGATTAACAACCGGAGGCATTATTCTGTAACAAACCGCAACTTCTTACGCCGCACCTGTAAGGAGAGAAAAACCAGCAATTTAAATGCACGCATCTTTACCGGACAGTGTTGGGTAATACAGACTCTTACCTGAACACCATCAGCTGCCACAAGACAATCTTCCCTTGGATCCAGCTGCAACACAAGAAAGGAATGTACAAGAGTGAACATCGGACATATTGAACTCTTTGAACTTTATACTTACGGGTTCTCGCCTGGAACCTCGGAGTCAATATTCATCCGGAACTCTTCCAATGCCTTCAAACCAGTGAAGTAACTGGTATCTACGCGCCCCTGCATTCCACGCAGGATGGAGAGCTCATCATTTAAAAACATAAGGTGAGCTTACTGAAAGTGAATATCGGTGGTGATTAGTGGGGAGAACAGCGGGTGCCATTACTAGAATCCACGGGTGGCTAAATACCTCTCTCCACTTGCAGGAGAATACTTCTACGGGTCAAGCAGACGGGATTAGGCGGTCCAGTCCAGTCTGTCATCTCTGCACTATGCTTCACGTTGGAGGAGGTCGCAGCTGTCTGGATCCGATCAACGCCCCTGTGGGAGCCAGGTGAGCGTAACACACAGAGGCGATTGAGCAGGATGGCATGGTCACTCAAATTGAAACAGCACATTGCTTCAAATGCATTACACCCTAAATTATGTTTTAAAACGGGTAATCAATAGCAGATCTATTCTGCAAAACTGTTTTTCTCATGACTTTGCTATTTAAAAGCAATTCTTCTCAGGCTTGAGAATTATCATTCAACCCTTTCACTACTAAACATGCTAATTTAACCAAAGATGTATAGCCCCCAGCAGGTAATCCCCAGACTCCTACCAATGAATAAGCAAGAGCTAAACTTCTGAATCAGACAATAAATGCACATTTGAATCACAATCTGGGGTTAGCCCTATAGATTTAAAAATAGATCTCTTAACTCTAGGCAATGCTGGCTGCAAAGGAAACAAGGTTAAAGCTAGTTGCGTTACTGCACATGGTCCTCCAGAGATGCTAGCAGGAATGTAGGTAAACATAGTATTCCCGCATGAAAATAACCATTGTACCGAAGATTAACATGGTTCAAATGACTAGTAGCTACAATTGTATGATTGCAAGTCATGGTGTTGGTCACGTTGGTGCTTGGGGAACATGCACATTTCTTCAAACACAGTTCGGTTGATTTCTTGATTTATATTCAATTGTCAACACTTGCCAACCTCCTCTGGCTGACAAGTCATTAGAAAACAAATATCTTCTTTAGAAATATTATAGGTGTGGATTTCTGTGAGATATCTCCATTTGCCGTTAGTCTCCCGGCATAACTTAATATATTAATAAACGGAGAATGATTGATGAATATCATTATCCTCTACTGAAGAGTCGTTATGCGTCATGCTGAAAATTCATCTCAAAGTTGAAGCAGGTGTTGGCAATGCTACCAGACAGGTTGTCAGTAGATCCATTCCATTATGTGAATTTGATAAGCAACAGTAAGTGATGTTTAAACATTCCAGAGCCTAACAGATCCATATATTCTCTGTTTGGGCAATTTGCATTTCGTTCATCCTCAATGCTTTGTGAACCGGTTTCTTCATGCCTGCTTGGACTCGTATGTCGGAGTAGGCATCAAGTGACCCACACATTTCATTCTCCGACCTCATCAGATTCAGATTGGTAGATTGCACAAATGTGACATTTTGAATTTGCTTCTGCTCTGTGTAACTCGAGTATACGAAATGGAGACCATTTAGAACTACACTCACACCAGCCAGGCACATAATCTGTAAAGCAAACCAGAAAAAGCATATCAGTGTTGACAATCATTCTCTTAAATAACATTTGTCAGTAGGGACATAGTAATGGAGCCTGGCAAGGAGAAATGTGACTAACACCACTTGGACTTTGCCCAATGCTATGACATCTGCGGGTACAGGTGGACCACTAGGCTTCTCCACCCACACTTTTGTACCCGGTACCATACGGTCTGATGAACCAAAACCATGGTTCCCCCGAATAGTAAACACTGTAGGGGGCTCTCTCTTTCAGATCATGGACAGTTTAACAGTTATGACAATCAATTGGGCTATCCTGTCTCCTACATGGATAGGTAACATCCGATCTCCACTGTTCATTAAAATAACTTTGATTTCTCCTCGATAGTCTGCATCCATCACTCCTCCGAGTACTTGGATGCCCTTCAATGCTAATCCAGATCTAGGGGCAATCAATCCCATATGTTCTGAGGGAATGTGTACTTCAATCCCAGTCTCAGGCATTATAATACCTCTGGGTTCTATTTAATTTCTCTGAGCATGCAAATCTACTCCGGCAGATTCTGTCCCAATGCAACAAGGTTATTGTAGCTAAATTAGGTTGCATCTGCACAGTAGGAGTTAACAAGCACATCAAAGGCATCTCACACTCAGCCACTGGCCTATTGGTCACCACTTTTACAGCATCAACCACACGCTCCCACCAGCCTACCAGGCTACCATTTCCGGAATTAAGCAATTGCTCTTTCAACAACCAATTCATTCTCTCAATCAGGGCCGCCCCTTGTGGATGGTACGGGACATGGTAGAGCCACTTAACATTGATGATCTGACAATACTCCAGAGGTAGCTTGCCTTTGAAATGTGTGCTATTCTCACTCTGAATTTGCAAGGGCACTCCATAATGCAATATAATCTGATCTAACAACTTTTTTTAAACTTTATTTATTGCACATGGTAATCATATATTCATTAACAACATGATCATATGATTGTATACAAGGTTAGATACAGTTATATGCAGGTTAGCTAAATTGTGATCAGACTTCAATATCCCCCCCACACACTCACAAGACAGATAGGCCTAAAAGTCCGCCCAGATGTCTCTTGGTCTGGCCGTGGGTACTTGTAGGTTTATATAAATCCCTTCCATATCATTGGTCCATATCATGTCCTGGATCCATTCTTTCAGTGCGGGTGGTTCCTTCCATGTCCATCATATGAGAATAGCTCTTTTGGCTAATAAGAGCCCCACATTAACTAGTGTGCGCAGTAATACATTTAATTTGTTAGTGTAACCCAGTATACATTCTGTTGGGGTCCATGGTAGGGGTTGACCTATTATTTCATCAAGCGTATAACATATTTTGCCCCAGTAGTCAGCTAGCGCGGGGCAATTTCACAGCATATGCAATATATCTGCGCCTGAGTCCTTAGATCTAGGGCATCTTCCTTCTGATGTGGGAAACAGTTTCTTGAGTCCTGCAGGTGTATAGTATGTTCTGTTGAACACTTTGAACTTTATTAATCTGTACCTAGACTTCAGCGATCCATGTTTCATTTCTTTGTATATCTGTGTCCAGTGTGTGTCGATTACTAAGATCTCTTTCCCACTTACCCCTGATGTCAACGCACTGCAATATTCGACGTGTGTGCGCTGCTTTGTACAATACTGAAATTGATTTCTTCTCCACCTGTTGTGACATTATGTAGGTGAGGCATGGGTGTGTTTTGGTTCTAACAAGAATGCCGTCCATGACGCTGCCACTGCAGAATGGATCCGATAGTAGTGAAACCGTTGAAGTGGCGTGTCACCTATGAATATTTTTATCGTGTCCCATGTAATAAAACTGCCCTCATAGAACAGGTCTCCAATTGTTATTATACCTCGCACTCGCCATTGTGCTGCTAACAATTCATCCCGGTTGGGGTTCAATGCTGTCAGACCCCAGGGTGGCATCGCTTTATTATAGAGTACAGCATTATTAGGGTGCTGCCTTAGCAATGCCCATGCTACATGGGTAGAACCTACCGGGTCGAGCTGGTGAGCACGATGGTACCTACTGCCTGCCATCAGATGTATCATCTGGCCGTGTGGTGCTTGTAATCTCTCTAATCTTCTGTGCAGTGGCCCTGAATCTTGCTCCAGCCAGTATGTCTCAAAGTGTGCTTGCGCTGTCAAATAATACAATTCAAAGTCTGGGGCTGAAATTCCCAGTTTCGTACGGTTTCATAAGACGATGCCACTTCACTCTGACATGTACATTCCACACAAAGGAGGAACACACCATAATAATTAGATGAAAAACGACCTCCCTGGCCACAGTGGTATGTTACTAAAGAGATATAGAAACTTGGGTAAAATAAATCATTTTAACCACTGCTACCCACCCTACCAGTGATATGGGAACGGGTTTCCACTTTTCCAGTTTGGTAGTTATCTTTGACATTTGACTATCATAATTGAGGGACCTGGTCAGGGCTGGAGTTTGTGCTATTTCTATTCCCAGTTATCTAATGCTCAAGCGTGACCAACGGAGGCCGAAGGCCGTCGTGGGCTCCTGAGTGCCTTCCGTTGACGGAAAATATTTCAGATTTCCCACTATTCAGGTGAAGGCCAGAATATCTGCAAAACTCCTGCACCGCAGTTAATATACTTTGCAGCTAGTGCTCTGGTTCCCTCACATACAGCAGTATATAATCTGCGTATAATGTGATGATCTCTGGTCGGCCGTTTATATGAATACCAGCGTTGATGAAACGCGCACATATAAGGTCAGCCAATGGTTCTAAGATTAGGGCAAATAGTAGGGGTGACAGTTGGCACCCCTGTCTAGTGCCCCCTTCCATCTGTAGTAGGGGTGAAGAGTACACCAATGGTCTATACTCTTGCATATGGTTGCAAATAAAACATTTTTACTAATTTTATAAAGTTTGGCCTGAATCCATAATTGTTAAGTACCCTAAATAGAAAGGACAAAGACACTGTGTCGAATGCCTTCTGCATATCCAACGCGACCGCAACTCCCGGGCTATCCTGTGGTGTTTGTCAGAGGCTATACAGCCAGCATAGATTTAAAGCTGTTGATCTTCCCAGTATGAAGACCACCTGGTCTTCATGCACCATGTGAGGCAACAATGGGGTTAGTCGTGAAGCAAGTATTTTTGCAAATAATTTAGCGTCAATATTTACTAACGACAGTGGCCGGTAGGACCACACTCATTAGCAGCCTTGCCAGGTTTGAGTAATAAGATAATTATGCCTTCACGCATTGACTCGGTAGGGTCCCAGTTTCCTGGGCTCCCGACCATACCTGCATTAAGCGAGGGGCCAGTTCGTCTATGAATTCTTTGTAGAATTTGGTGCCTAGCCCATCGGAACCTGGTGCTTTTCCCTTCGGGAGGTCTTTAATAGCTTTTCTGATCTTGGCTAGGCTTATGGGTTCCTCCAATGATCTTTGTGCCGATAGAAGCGTTGTGGGAATTCCTGCTCGGTACCCATCGATTTTTGTATCTTTTGCCTCCCCTTTTGGGGTGTATGAAGCAGCATAAAAAGGTGTAGAATACTGCATTTACATCGGTGCCTAGATTTACCACTGATCCATCAGACAGAATTATACATGGAATGTGTGGACCACCCTCATCGGAGCGGACTGTGCGCGCTAGTAATTTACCCGGTCTATCCGCCTCACCATATCATCGCGCAACTGCTGGTCTATCAAAATAGCATAGCTCTCCGTTTGCAATATCGCAGTGTTTGTCTAAATTTACCTTCATGTCCAGTCTCATTGACAGGGATGGGTCAGTCGCGTATTTTTGCTTTAGCAATGCCAGTGCGTACTCGCACCTTCTCAATTCTCTCCTAATATCTCTTAGCACTCCATGTTCTGTAGAAATTGCTATGCTCCTGCTATAGGCCTTAAATGCCTGGCACAGCACAGCATTTGTAGTGACCGAGCCTTCATTATTCTCAAAATAGCTTGTGATATGTTCCTTTAGGTTTAGCCTAAACATTGTGTCCTCTAGTGTAGCTTGTTTAAAATGCCATTGTGTTTTAATGTCTGCTTGTCTGGGTACATGTATGGTTAACAGGGTCTGGGAATGGTCTGACAATGTTCTAGGGAGTATTTGACAGTCCAGAGTCCAATTTAGCAACCTATGTGAGATTAGCCATAGATCAATGCGTGAATGCAGATTGTGCACTGAAGAATAAAATGTATATCCACGCTCAGTGGTATGTAATACTTGCCACACATCTTCGAGACCCAAGTCCTCAATTTGAGCCAGAATGGTACAAGCTGCATTAGTCTCGGTCCTAGCCTTTGTGAAAGTGTTGATCTAGTATGATATGATATGATATGATATGGTATTAATAACGCGCCTTTACACAAGTGTTTCAAGGCGCGACGAGGCAAGGGAGGGGAACAAAGGGAAGACAGACAATGATCCTGCTAGGCCAGGTGTCATTCAGATCGCGCAAGTGCATGGGAAGGGGAAAAAGGAAAAGTGTGAGGGGTAAGGGAGAGGGGGGAAGTGCAGTATAAGGGATAGTACAATAAATAAGATAAATAAAAACGGCCAGCAAGTGGCAAGTGTATGGTAAGTGCAGAACATAAGTGCTGGTAGGGGGACTGTAAGGATACAAAAAACAGTCCCCAGGTACAGGGGTTGCCAGGGAGGCAGTGCAGGTGGGCAACTGGCGGGCCTTGGCCCAAGATCAGAAGGGAGGCCAGGTATCTAGTGCAGTATCTGTCATGATAATCAACAGGGGAGAGGGGGAGTGAAAGCAGAAGCAAAGAGGAAGGTTTTGAAGTGCTTCCGGAACCGGAGATGGTTCTCCTCAAGTTTCAGGGAGGCAGGAAGGCTGTTCCAGAGGGAGGCCCCTGCCGAAGAGAGAGATCTACCACCAACTTGTTCCTTGGAGAAGTGATTGACCCTGAGGGAGTTGGAGCCAGAAGAGCGAAGAGGTCGAGAAGGAAGATATTTAGGAAGAGAGAGTTGAAGGTATTTCGGCCCCAGGCCCCAGAAGGCCTTGTGGACAATGCAGAGGGGTTTGAACTTAATCCTCGGAGCCACTGGGAGCCAGTGCAGAGATTTCAGCCCTGGAGAGATACGATCCCTGGGCTTGAGGCCAAGAACAAGTCTTGCAGTCCTGTTCTGGATAAGTTGCAGAGGGCAGAGAGTAGAGGCAGGCAGATTTAGATAGAGGCTGTTACAATAGTCCAGTTTAGAGAGAACCAGGGCTCTGGAGACAGTGACCTTCTGGGGGAAGGAGAGGAAAGGAAGAATACCTCTGAGGAGGTGCAGCTAGTAGTGTGACTTCTTAGAGACATCAGAGATGTGAGGAGAGAAGGAGAGTGTGGAGTCTAAGATGACCCCAAGGTTTTTAGCCATGCAGGTGGGAGCGGGAAGAGGGCCAAGAGAGGCCGGCCAGAGAGCTGCAGGGAAGGAGGGAGTGGGTGTGCCGATGAGTAGAATCTCAGTCTTACTGGCATTAAGGAAGAGGTCATTGGCGGCACACTACTCCTGGATAGCAGACAGTCAGAGATGAGGAAAGCAGAGACGGAGGCCGAGGGTAGCCTGAAAATGAGCTGAGTATCATCCGCATAGCACTGAAAGTTGGGCCAGAGAGCGGCAATGCGGTGGGCAAGGAGTGCCAGGTATTGGTTGAACAGCCAGGCAGAGAGGTTAGATCCCTGGGGGACACCACAGGTAGAGAGAAAGATATCGGAGACGAAAGACCCAAGTTGGACCTGGCAGGGTCAGTCGGAGAGGAAAGAAGTCAGCCACGCCAGAGCCTGACCAGTGATACCCAGGTTATCACGGAGACGGTTGAGCAGGATGGCATGGTTGACAGTGTCAAAGGCAGAGGAGCGATCAAATAATATGAGAACACACGGGGTATTAGAGTCAAGGTTGGAGAGCAGGTCTTCACGGATGTTCAAGAGAGCAGTTTTCGTGCTTCTGGCAGCTCTGAAGCCAGACTGATGGTAATGAAGACAACCAACAGATTCAGTGTGGAGATTGAGCTGGGAGATGGCCAGTTTCTCCAGGAGCTTGCCCAGAAAGGGGGTGATGGAGATTGGGCGATAGTTAGCCGGGCAGGAGGGGTCGGCAGAGGATTTCTTAAGAAGAGGGTGTACAAGGGAGTTCTTCAAGGGGGATGGGAAGACGCCAGTGGCGAAGGAGTGATTGCAGAAATCAGCCAGGGTAGGAGCCAAGGAGTCAATGTGGTCCTTGATAGTTGGAGGAACATGGGTGAACCTATTTAGAAGAGACCTTCACAGATCAGACTTGTCTAGAAACCTCATCTGCGGAGAACAGGGGAAAGGCAGAGAAGGAGGGAGGTGAGGTGGCTGCAGAGAGGCCAGAGGAGGAGCAGGGAGTGGGGGGAAGTGGGGGATAGGAGGAGAGAGAGGACAGGATGACTTGAGTTTCAGAGATGAAGTGAGAAGCCAGTGCTATACAGAGGGCCTGCGAGGGGATAGGGGAGGTAGAGCCTGCGGCAGGACTGGCCAGTTCCTTGCAGATTTTAAAGAGTTCGGCTGAGTTTTTTGATGCAGCAGAGATGCGGGCTTGGATATGGGCTCTCTTCTTGGTTAGGACAGAGAGCCGGTATTGTCTTTGGAGCAGGCGGCAGGCCAGTTTGTCAGAGGATGTACACGAAGCACGCCATTTCCTCTCAGCCACCCTGCACTTGCGTTTTAGGGTGACGAGGTCCGAGTCGTACCATGAGTTGCACTTGGCTTTGGACTTCAGGCGGATTCTCATGACAGGGGCAAGGATATCAAGAGTATCAGATATAGCAGAGTGGAGCATGGAGAGGGCTGTGTCAGGGTGAGAGTCAGCCATAGGGGGAGGTCGAGGTGAGAAGGTGGCGGCGAAAGCCTCAACTGACACGCGCTTCATGGGTCGGATGACCGAGAAGGTGGGTGGCAGTGCTGGAGGTGGCTTGGCCTGGGGGGTAGGGAGGGTGAGGTGGGAGGAGAGGAGAAAGTGATCACTCCAGGAGAGAGGAGTGGAGAGAGGGACAGAGAGGGGAAGGTCTGAGAATATCAGGACATTCAGAGTGTGTCCTGCAGAATGAGTTGGCCCAGAGGGGAGAATAGTGAGTGAGAGAGAGTCGCAAAGTTTGCGAAAGAGTCCAGAGGGAGGACAGGAGGCATCCAGGTGGATGTTGAAGTCTCCAAGAAGGAGGAGTTGAGTGGTTGAGGCCAGGAGTGAGGAGGAGAGGTCCGCCCACTCAGAGAGGAAGGAGGAGATCTGACTAGGTGGCCGATAGATATTAGCCACAGTAAGGGAATGGCTAGGGGAGATAGAGAGCCTGCAGACGAGGCATTCAAAGGAGGAATAGGCCTGCCTGGGAGTGACAGAGGCAGGAATCCACTCGGGGAAGATCAGGGCTACACCCCTCCAGAGCGGTTGGTCCTAGGCACAGAGAGGATCTTGTAGCCATTAGGTAAGAGCGTGTCAAAGCTAGTGACAGAACTGCCCGTAAACCATGTCTCGGTGAGACCGAGGACATCGAGGTCAAACTCTTCCAGGAGGTGGCAGATATCAGAGGAGTGTTTGACAGCAGTGTTTGGAGAAGGTTGCCATCCTTGAAGGACTTCTGAGGAGGGGTACAGCTCAGAGGTACGTCCTTCGGAGGTGTAGAAGGAGCCCGGGAGGGGGCAGAGAGGGAAGGTGAAGGCAAGGTAGCCAAGCTGGAGCCAGAAGAGGGAGGCGAGGTAGCCACAGAAAGGGAGGAGGGGACAGCAGGAGAAGAAAGGAAATTGATGAGGAGCGGAAAGCTTCGATCAAAGAGGTGAAGGCCTTGGACCAAGATGGTCCCATTCAAGTAAACATTAATGATGACCTTAGAGGAATGGAAGGGGGCCAGAAGGGCGTCCCAATGGGTGCCACCATTAATGGGAGAAGAGGAGAAAGGGGAGAGCACAGAGACCATATGAAGGGTCCATTGTTCTGGCGAAGGAACGACAAAGAGGATGTCGGTGAGAGTATCCTTAGAGGAGGAACTGGTGTAGGTGTCAGCGATAGGGAGGCCTGGGTTGGAGACCAGGATGTCCTTTTTAAACTTCTTCCTAGCAGATTTGGTGAGGAGGGCAGGATAGTCAATAGAGAAGCAGTTAGAGAAGATAGGAGAGACAGAGAGCACCATAGAGTAGGTGGGAAGGAGAGAGGTGGAGGTACTGGAGGAGACGCAGAGCCGGGAGTGAGAGGCAGGGTGTTGAGCAGTGTGACAGGATGCCAGCACTCAGACTTATGGAGCTAACATCATGCGCAGGTTAGAAGAATAGAGGGAGAGGGAGGAATCTTGAATTGAGGGAGAAAGGCCTAAGTTTCACAAAGCAATTTTAAATACGGTGACAGTGCTTTTTAAAACAGGCGAAATCCCACCTTATGCGCTCCGAGCATGAGGTGCACAATTTAAAAATCAAAATCACCTGAAAGGCCAAAGGAAGACGAGTCCTCCTACTGCAAGGTGAAAGGCAGGAAAGGACAACGGTCCGCTGCCATCTCTGCTCTGCCAGCAATGTCGGTCATCCTGTATCTATGTGTTCCTCCAGGCAACTTCTGATTTTGTCATCTTTACCATGTGCTTTTTAATAAAATGTTCTCCCAAACTTAGCTCTGTACCCTCCCACCCCTTCCCTCATAGTCCCCTGGACTTTGACCATGTATAATCCACCCCCTCCACCTCCTCCCAACCAATATAACCCAACTAGTGCCTGCATTCACATCTGGGGTGACAGTCGCCGCTACAAGTGGGGTACCATATAGAATCCCTTAAACGGGCTTAACATAGGTAATGCGTGTGGTGAATACAAGTTCCAATGCCATTAACACATTACCGGATCATGACAGGTGGGTGTTGTTCAATGTATTCTCAAGTTCCTGCAGACCCTAGTCCTGAAGGTAGTGGGACGTGAGTCTCTTTAAATGCCACAGCCTCCTCAGGAAGTGTAAAGAAGTAGGTTTTATTATTGTGTTGTATGCACAGCCTAGCGGGGAAGAGCATGGCGTATGCAGTATCATGTTCCCTGAGGAGTTATTTGGCTCTGGCAAAGGTGCGCCTTTCTTGTTAAACTGCTACAATATAGTCCGGAAAAATGCGCACTGTGTTGGATCTCATCTTCAACACTTTTTTCTTGTGAGCCGCTCACAAAATAAGATCCCTGTAGCAGTAATTCATCAGGAAGGCTATTATAGGTCTCGGGTAGCTTGCTGGCTTGGGCTTCGCGGTTAATGCCCTGTGTGCCCATTCTATCACAAAGAGTGGAGACCACCAAGGATCCCCTAGAAGTTCTCATATCAGCTCTTCCACTGCTTTCTCCATGTTCCCTGCAGGTGCGTCTTCCGGCACCCTAAAATAAGCACGTTATTCCTCACTGATCTCGATTCAAGGTCCTCACATTTGGCTTTCACATGGCTCAGGTCTTCGGATACGGCTGTCGCAGTGTCCGGCAGTGATGATACTGCATCCTCAGTACTGCTAATGTGGGTCTCAGTGATACGTTGTGTCGCTTTTTCAAGTTGGGCGTGGACTGACGTGATGTTGGTGGTTATGCCATCTAACCTATCATTTATTGTAGCAAAGCCTCGTTGCATTGAGTCCATCACGCCCTGCAGGTTGATGGGTGCTGGGGCACGAGCTGCGTCTGCTAGTTCTGGTCCCCCAGATGCTTCATCTGCCATTTCTGTAGGCTTTGGGGTAGGTTTGAAACTGTTAATTGTGCCGCCTTTCTTATAGCCCACACCCTTCATCATGATGCCATTTGTTTGCACTTTTGGTATCTTTATGCACCGCTTGTATAGAGACGTGGCACACTCACAGAATATGCATTTGACTGGCTGAAGGACCCTTTCTCCTGTCCAAGGTGGACTTGTATTCCTCGTGAGGGCTGGGCAGCTAGCTTATAGAAGAATATGTGTTGCCCTACATAGGCTGATGTTATGTCCAACCACTCTTAGGGTTTTTTTTGCCAATTGTCAATGTGACTGGCGTACTGTTGCACCCCGGGTCCACGTGGTAGAATCCAGCCTGATCAAGTTGTGCCCCAGCCTGTGGCAGAGAGTGTTCTGCTTCCCTGTTAATGCAGTCCGCTTCGTATATGGTCAGGCCCGTGGGGGAGTGTACATATAAAGAGAAAAGGGGCCAGTGACCTGGTAGTGTCAGATGCTGCTGGAGAGGTTAATCTGAGCTGAGAACGGGCAATCCCCAGGTAGTAGCACTTACTTTGTGCCGCTGCCAACGTTGGTGTAGGTGGTGCTGCGTGGGATCGTCCTGCCAGAGTGTTGCCGTAGTTGTCTTCTGACACGTCTCTGCTAGATCTCCTTTGCAGGCGCACGGCTTCGCAGCTTTGGCACCCCGGATTATGGCAGGGCGGAGCTTCAGTGGAGGCCTTGCTTCCCATCACAGATACTCAGGTGGTTATGGTTGACGGCGCCAATCTCGGCACTGACCACACCGTTTGCTTCAAAATTGACATCAAGTATGCACCCGCTGTGTATTTGATGGAACTAACCTTTACAGCTCTGGTAGACCACGCATACCGCGCCAGGGTAGGAACGATTACCCCACTCAATGCAGAGCTTAAGTGTGGTCGGCCATCTTGGCTTGCCGTGCAACAACGCCGCCCTCCCCCGGTCTAACAACTTAATGATGTTCAATTGTGTGGCCCTCTTGCATGGCAACACCAAATATCCTGAAAACGTATCCACAAATTGGTCAAGCATATTGGCAGCCTTTACTGATTGGCATAGGACCGTAATCGATCTGCCAGATTTGACCCAGTAACTTGCCTCTTCTCAAAGTGCCCTGGACAATATGAGGGATGGGTCTATGCTGTTGATGTTGATACACAAGACATCGCTAAACAACTGTTTTCACTACCTCCAGAGGGATATTGATCCCTCAAGCTTGTGCCCACCTGCGAATAGCTTTTCTCCAAGGTGCCCACATTTCTGATGAGCCCACTTGGCCAGACTCTCCAAATCGTTCTCCTGAGCCTCTGCATCCACAGATGAAATCTTAGTGTGTACATCTGCAACCAAATTAAATCAATGTTCTAATGAGTCAGTACAATGTGCATCCACATGATACACTGTTACTTCACTTTGTGATAGCATTTCACAGATATCCTACCACAGTTCTTTTCCCCACAATTCTTTTGAATGTATTTTCCATCCATTCTTTTGCCATGTTGGCAGTCACACAGCTAGCCCATTGGCTAGTGACCACATATCTGTGTACAAATGACATTGAGCAGACGTTTCTTGTTTCAAAGCTTGAAAGACTGCATGGAGTTCTGCAACTGAGGTTGTCAAGATCTATTTTGTCTTGGGATTATATGACACTGCTTTCCAGTAGCGCTCAGTTCCTACATAGCGAGCAGAACCATCCGCAAACCAGACATGCTCTGTCCGCTCCACTGTCAGATCTCCATAAGGTATTCCCCATTTCATGGAAGACTCATGTACTACAGTCACTTCTTGTGGTATGTAATCTATGGGTGGTAAATTAGCCACTTGCTCTTGTAATTTCGCACCCCCGCCCCTTCCTGATTTGGCTCTGTACTTAATGTACCATTTCCATTTAATTACACTGGCCTCTTGAGCATGTTCTATTCTGTGTGTTCTAGGAGAGCTCAACACCCATTGCATAATTGGTATCTCGGGTATAATCAGTGCATCATGACCCACTGTCAATTGTTCTGTATCAATAACATGCTAGCAATTGCTTCTCACATGGAGTGTACTTATCACCTGCCTCAGGTAATTTGCAACTCCAAAATCCCAAAGGGACTGACTTATTGTCTTGCTTCTGCCACCGACTCCAGTCAGCATAATTTTTCTGTACAGATACATTTAGCTCCACTTCTCCTGACTTCAAAGGCCACAAATCAAGCACACGTTGCACTGTGTCCTTTGCCAAATCAAATGCTCTCTGCTGCTCTTCACTCCAGTCAAATTCATATTTCTTTCGTGTCACTTTGTAAAGTGTGGCCAAGATTTTCCGTAAATGTGGTATATACGGTCTCCAAAATCCAACCAGCCATATGAACTGCTGAGCTTGTTTCTTGTTCACTGTGGTAGTAAATTCAAGTATCTTTTGTTTGGCTTTTGGTACTATCTCTGAGTGACCATTGTGCCATTGAATTCCCAAACATATTCAGAAATGAAGCTTACACATAGAATTGGAAGCAAAAGTCCACTGCTGCACCCATTATGCAATTCACATAGACTCCATATTTCAGTCAAAGATATTACATTTTTTAAATGCATTACACCCTGGTACCATGCAATCCCAAAGCCTGCATTGATGGAGGGATTGGTTTCTGAATACTGGTTTCATTTATGGTCAACCCCAGGACTGCTCAACAACCTGTCCCTACCGCCCAACAGTTTGATACCAGCTGTGAGAAACCTGAAGGTATATCACCTGCTAGTCCCCGGAGATTGGTCATCCAGGTGGCCAGGACACGGCCATCATTTTTGGATCCAGTTCCTAGGGGTGGACCCATGCGGGAGGGTCACCTGGGTGAGGGGTCTTCGGGGAGTGGAAATGAGACACCGGATAGCGAGACGCAGTATCTCTTTCCCTTTAACACCTTTACCCCATCCTACCAAGTAGGATACTTGGTAACTCAACCACCCATCCCCTTTTCCAACACAAACACTTTCTCACGGACAGCCCGCTATATGAGAAAACAGACTAACACCCAAACCGTATACCTGACGTGTCCCAATACAATCGTCAGGCAGGGTCAGGCAATTACTGACCATTACACACACCCGACTTCCATTACACTTTCCACATGAATAAAAGGCGGAGCACGATAGCACACTCTAAGCAAGGCAAAACACAAGAGGAAGCAGCAGTTCCAAGATGGCAGCTGAATACAAGGCAAAAGACTGTAAAGCTGAAGGGGATCAGAAGAAGGGAAGTGCCCTTGACCTCTTGACATACTGAATCTGTTGGTTGCCTCCATGACTACCAGTCTGGCTTCAGAGCTGCCAGAAGCACAGAAGCTGCTCTCCTGAACACTGGTGACGACTTGCTCTCCACTCTTGACTCTAATCTCCCTTCTGTTTGTTTGTTTGTTTGTTTGTTTGTTTGTTTGTTTGTTTGTTTTATTAATTTATAGAGCATGCCACACCCTAGGGCAGCAGTATTCAAACTGTGGGGCGCATCCCTGGGGGGCCGTGAGAGGCCAGCGTAAAATCTAAAAAAGATTTTTTTTTCTTTTTTCGTTTTAGATTGGAAGAAATGGCAGGGGCGGCTCACATGGTCAGGCAGAAGCATGAAACAGTCTCAGGCACCAATGAAAAAGTGGGCCGCCGTTATAAATGGATATTCATTCCTTTAGTCACAGACTGTTTGAATAGTACCCTAGGGGGTGTTTTGTGTTAAAATGTAAGTAAATTGTGATATTTAAAGAATATTTATTCAGCAACAGTGGTCAAAAACTAACTGGATAGTGAAGAAACTCATCAAATGGCCCACACTAGCATTTTGCATTTTTGATACATGCATTGCCCTGTAGGCCAGTCCGAGCCTGGCGGCTCATCCATAATGGCGAGGGGGCGCCCACCCAGTGGCCCCCGCACCCATTATGGAGGAGCTAAGGAGCCAGCCCAGTGAAACAATTAACACTCCCTCAGCTGCTTTTTCCAGCTGAGGCAGTGTTCCTGGGCTGGCTGAACTGTCAAAGGGAAACACTATTTCCCTTTGACAGTCAGTTTAGTGCCCCACCCGCACATGCTCACTGAGCAATGCAAGGCTGGGGCGTGTTGCTTTGCCAGCATTGCATAGCTCATTCGAAATGCTGGCTGGGGCACTGCATGTCTGTATGTGCGATGGGGAGCTCCTGCGCCTCCTCGCACATACGGACAGAGCAGCCTGGAGCAGGGCGTTTCAGTACCCAGATGCAGGCTAATGCAGAAGGTACGTTTATGGTCATTTCTTTTTTTATTTAAACATGTGTATGGATGCGTGAATGCTTTTGTTATGAGTGAGTGTATGGTGATGGATGCTCGTGTGAATGATAGAGGGATTGCTGTATGAATGTGTGTGTGTTTGTTTTGGTCCATTGAGCTGATTTTGGCAAATGGTGGATAGCAGGGGAAGGAGGGTTGTACAACAAAGGCATTTTAAAAATGCCTAAATGCCTTTGTTGCACAATCCCCCTACCCACCTGCCAAAATCAGCTCTCCTTCTGGGGCGCTGTGGAGCCCAGGGAACAGGGATGGTATTTGTTTTACTGGATTTCTATCATAGATGTCCAGTAAAAAATACAATGCTTTCCCCCTTGGCATCCCGATGCCTTGCATACACACATAATCATTTTGATTGTGTTAGGCCCAGTAGGGTCCCGGGGACAGGGATGGTATTTTTTTACTGGACATCTATCATAGATGTCCAGTACAAAAATGTCATGCCTGCCCCATGGGCCCCCAGCAACAATTGCAAATTGTTTGGCTATTTACCCATTTCTTTTTTTAAAGTATGCTCTACAATGCAACATTTTAACCCATTATTTAAACCCCCCCCCAACCCCCCCCTTGATTGTTTCAGGCTCACTCCCTGCGCTCAGGCAGTTAGGCATTTTTGGGGGAAATAGTTATGCCCCTCCACTTCAAAAATTCACCAGCCGCCACTGTCCCTCAGACTGTGTTGGGAACGGGATGGGGGGAGCCCAGGGACTGTGGTGGGAGCAGGATTGGCGGGAAACATAGGATAGTGGTAGGAGTAGGGTGGGGAAAGCCCATGGTGTGTGATGGGGTGGGGAGAGCCCAGGGGTTGGATGAGGGAGCCCAGCCACTGTGATGGGAGCACGTGGGGGAGCCCAGGGACTATACTGGGAGTAGGGTGTGATGGCAGCACGCAATAGTGGTGACAGCACGGGAGGACAGCTCAGCGGCAACATGCTCACCTTGGAAGCAAGACGACACGAAGCAACACAGGTTCGATCCCCGAGTCTGCGCTTACAAACCTCTGGGTATTAAGCATGTTATAAATAACCTATCATATCATACATACTGGCCATTTGGCATTTTTGGGGGGTCCCGTCCGGCCCAAAATTTGCTCCGGGTGGGCCCCAGCCCAAAAAGTTTGAAGACCACTGGCCGAAAGTATCTGGGTGCATTACAAGACAGCTTAGGTACACATCGTTATATACAATATGGATGTGTCGATGCGAATATCGGCTATGAACATCAAGTAGTCTGTCCTCGTTCTCCTTGATCCATCCTCTGCTTTTGATACAGTCAACCATGCCATCCTGCCCAATC
This sequence comes from Ambystoma mexicanum, assembly GCF_040938575.1. Classification (NCBI taxonomy): domain Eukaryota; kingdom Metazoa; phylum Chordata; class Amphibia; order Caudata; family Ambystomatidae; genus Ambystoma; species Ambystoma mexicanum. The sequence continues at coordinate 730,837,511 of NC_090934.1, read as the reverse complement.
GTCTCCGGGACAACCTTGGTATTACTGATCAGGCCCTGGCCTGGTTGACCTTCTTTCTCACTGACTGCCCCTCACAGATCCAACTGGGGTCTTTACTCTCTTGCATATCTCTCTCTCTTCTTGTGGTGTTCCCTAGGGGTCTAACCTCTCTCCCTGGCTCTTCAACCACTACCTGGCACCTCTTGCCCACAGCATCACTACTTTCTGCTCCAATTTTCAATGTTATGCGGATGACACTCAGCTCTCTTTCAGGCTCCCCTGCCACCAATGAACTCTGCCTTAATGCAAGTAAGAGTGAGATCCTCCTCATTAGGACATCTGCTCTCTCCTTCCCTCTCTGTCTCTTGCCACCCATTCTGGGCCCTCTTTCTGCTCCTTCCTGTGAGGCTAAGAACCTTGGTGTCATCTTCGACTCCACCCTCTCCTTCTCTCCTCACATCTCTGACGTCTCTAAGAGCTGCACCACCTCCGAGGTATTCTTCCTTTTCTCACTTTCCCCCAGAAGCTCACGGTCTCCAGAGCTCTGGTCCTCTCTAAACTGGACTATTGCAACAGCCTCTTTCTAAATCTTCCTGCCTCTACACTTTGACCGTTAGAAGCTTATCCAGAAAATGACTGCGAGACTTGTCCTTGTCCTCAAGCCCAGGGATTGTATCTCTCCAACTCTGAAATCTTTTTACTGGCTCCCTGTGGCTGCAAGGATCAACTTCAAGACCCTCTGCATTGTCCACAAGTCTTTCTGGGGCCTGGGACTGCGCAACCTCCAACTTTCTCTTCCAAAACATCTTCCTTCTCGAGCTCTCCACTCATCCACCTCAAACTCTTTGACACTTCTCCAAGCAGCGAGTTGGAGGCAGATCTATCTCCTCGGGTGGAGCCTCCCTCTGGAACAGCCTCCCTGCCTCTCTCAACTTTACCACCTCTTGTTCCAGAAGAAACTCAAGACCTTCCTTTTTGCTTCAGCTTTCTCTCGTCCGCTTCCCTGCTGATGCACCGGACTGCTCTGCATACTGGTCATCTCTGAACTCGGACCCAGGCTCCTGCATGTCCAGTTGCCCTCGCACTGCCTCTGGGCTCCACAGCACTAAAGGGTCTGTATCAACAATGCTAGAGTCCCTTCTCTCTGCATTTATTAGCCACCCGCTGGCTGCACTTGTGAGTTAACTGCATTTCCTCCATCCCCTCCTCCCCTGGCACTGCCCCCCTTTGGTCTTCCCCACACTTGCGCGATCTGAATGACACAAGGCTTAGTAAGATTGGTATTTTGTCCTCCCTTGTTTCCCCATCCTTGTCTTGTCCCACCTAGAAACACTTGTGTTCAGGTGCATTATAAATACCACATCATGTCATAACCCTAAGCCATCTCGGGCTATTCACAGCTTCAGCTATGTAGATCCTGGATGGAGAACCCCTTTTTGAGCAGCACTGCCCTGCCTTTTGTTCACGTGAGAAGGGCACCTATGTTTGCATGATTCAGGAACCTCACCCCACCCCCTGTTTACTACTAAAAATTGGTGGAGATTACCTTTTCTGTTATGCCACTGGTGCAATAAGCTTTTTCTGTCTTTAGGAACATTTTAATTTACGTTATGTTGTCTTGTCTGCTTATGTAATAAATGCCCTTTACGTGTTCTTCCAGCATCAAGGTTGCTTTGGGAGAACATTGCACTTTTTCCATTGCTAAACACAATTAAGCTGAGCCATTAAACTCCATGAAAATTCAGATTCACGACAAACCACTTCTATGTCTCCAACTCATGCAAGGGCAGTTACACAATATTTGAGAAATTATCACTGTACAATTCTCATAAAGAAGGAGAATCAGGTGTGAACAGCCCATCTACACTGAGTCAGGATATTTTCACCTTTGAATCACCTTATTAACAATTTGTATTGAGGATTCCCTGTAGGAACGTAGCTGAGTGGGTGTAGTCTGCTGGTGCCTCCCTGCTTTTGGTCTGTCTTCCCTGGCTGCAGTCTGTGCAGTCTGCGCGTGGCTCAGGGGAGGGTGTTGGGGGGGGGGGCAAATACATGGCTGACGCCCAGATAACTGCATTGTAAACAAAGACTGTGCTGTATGTGACCCAGCAACCGAATGACTTCTTTTCAACAAGTGGTGAGTTGTACCGTCTAATCCCCACTTTTGATTTTTAGACCTGCAACTGTTACTTCTAAGTGTTCTGACTGACCCCGCCTATCTGGGAGATTGAGGGGCTCCAGTTCCTCGATCTAAAAGTGGCAGGAAGAAGTAAGAATATGGCGGCAAGAAATAAAAGTTATCCGCTGCGCAGCGAACGTACGGCGCCTAACGCCAGCTCTGAGACTGCCCTAATTAGTCCAGCCAAAGTCGGCAGGTACGAGTGCTGGGAAGGGGACAATTTCAGCGTTCTTTCCAACAATAGAAGACGCTTGATCAAGAGCAAGGGACGACTGAGTCTCGGGACTCTGAAAATTCGAGTTGGGGCTGGCTTGGAGCAAGCCTTCCAACTTCAAGCACCAGATGCCCAGGCTTCTAGGAACATTCTTCAAATGATAAACTGGAACTCACAGGGTTACAACTCCTTCATGACCAATGTCAAGAAGCAGCTCCTCGATATCTGCGACGTTATCCTTCTTCAAGAGACGTGGCTCAGGAATAACCCCATTTGGGACTGATTTTCAATTCATTCATCTCTGGCAAAGAAAGGTCCAAAGGGGAGACCCCTGGGTGGCTTGTTGACAGTGGTGAAAATCAAAAGGTTCCGTTGTGTTAAGCAAATTCCCGTGAAATTCGAGGCCTTCATAGTAACAACAATCTGTGATCCAAATGATGCCCATAAACAAACAGCTATGTTGGTGATCAACGTTTATTTTAATACTAAAAGCATGGACATTGATAAAGTCACACATGATACAGACAAAATCCTAACAGCATGGTCTGCAGAGCACCCTACTGGTTTTATTGTACCAGGGGACTTTAACTGCAATTGTCTGATTACAGACAAAGGTTGGGATGACGTAGAAGATGTGTATGGGGTCACTAAAGCAAGTTGCAGCAGAATATGGTCTAGTTTTTCTTTCTAGATGGGCCTTTGTCCAAGCTAACCAACTTTTTGGGGGGCCTGAGCAGATATCTCCACCTGGTCAAACGCTTATGCTAATTCTATCATTGACTACATTTCTTTAAAAATCTAGGAGATGGAAAACGATGTAGACTTTAAGATAGTAAAAACAATACTGAGCTACTGAGCGACTATGCAATGCTACATTTAGCCTTGGGCTGTTTGTGTCCGAAGGAGTCTGCAGAGTTTTCAAATGTTGGGTCTTTGGTGGTGTCAGAACAGGGTAGCTTGTTACAGTGCTAATCTAAATTTAGTGAATTCCAATCCCTCTGATTGGTGAGGAAATCTATCCTTGAAAAAAAAAAAAAACACCTCTATATTCAGACCCAAAGAAATGTCCAGAAATTCTTTTGAGACTAAGTAAGCCGAGAACGGCAAACTCCCTTATTCAATCCAAGATCACTGTAAATGGGTCTGAATTTACCTACGATAGAGAAATCCAAAAGGCATCAAATCTAAAAGGCATAAATGGCAAAGGAGAAAGGAAGTTAGACAATTGATGAAATATGCATTAAAAGGGTGGGAGGAAACGGGAAAGGGAATACAATTTGAGACAGGAATTCAGAACTTGGTTTTGAGTATATCGTGTTGAGAAATACATAGAAAAAAATCAAGGCTTATTGAGTAAAATCGCTACCCATGACACTTGTGGGATCTAGTGGATTCAAAACAACAAGGGCAACAATCAGTCCCTCCACCAGTCCACAGGAGTATCAGAAGAGGCTTGGTTTGAATACTACTCAGACAAATGAGACCACTGGTAGCAGGGAGAGGGGTTTGAAGAAGGAATATGGTCATGGTACTATTCTTTAACCAGACTGATATAGAGCTTATTGTTAACAAACTAAATACCTCTCGTGCGTCTGGTCCAGACGGTGTGCCATACAGCATTATTAAAAGTAACCCTGCTCCATGGGCAGATATCTTGTACCATCTATTTACTCACATAATTAATGACTGTATCTGCCCCACCTCCTGGGCCTCTTCAACGCTCATTCCCATCTTTAAAAGGGGAGACAGAGAGAACCCAGCATGTTATAGACCCATTTCATTGATCGACATCTCAAAGATCGGCACTGCTCCTGGGTGAACTCACCCGGTGGGCTGAGGGGGGCAAAATCTTAAGCCCTTTACAAATGGGCTTTAGGAGAGGAAGCAGAACAGTAGTTAGTGGGTGGACCCTAACAGCGTGTCCATCGGATGTTGGTTCTCCAACGGGACGATCGCTTTACGTGGCCACAATAGATATATCAGCCACTTTTGACAGCATTAATACCTCAATACTTTGGCAAAAACTGGTTGATTGGAGGATAGACATGGGCCTCCTGTTGCAGATCTAACTTCTCTACTAGGATACCTCGACTAAGTTAAGGTTGAATGGGATGGGGGAATTGTCCCATAAAATCCCTCTAAATAGAGGTGTGTGCCAAGGGTGTATGCTTGCCCCCACATTATTCAACCTATACCTATCAGATTTATGTGCCAAGAGTAAAGAATGGTCTGGGTATGTCCCAAGTCTGCCTAATTTGAAACTAAGATATATAGCATACTCAGATGATCTCATTCTAATGTACTACACGCAATTGGAACTACAGCGGCAACTGGAGGGCCTTGAAAAATATCTTAAAAAAAGAACGATTTACAGATAAATCAGAGTAAATAAAACGTTATGACTGCCTCCACCCGTAAGAAGATAAAGCCCTTTACCTGGTCACTGAATAACACACCTACTAAGAGAGTTACCTCAATTTGTTCTCTGGGATTCCCTATCTCAGTGCTCAAGCATCATGATCATCTGATTGCACAATTAGACGGAAACATCAGTTCATGCACCTCACTTTTGCTGAGCATCAAAAGTAAATTGTGCATTTTCGCGAGTTTTATAAAACTAAAAAGTATCATCAATCGTTTTATATGAGTTTTAACATTTAAACATCAGGGACAGGAATTTCTTTGACGCACGCGAAGCCAGAATCCTTAAGCGCGCCCTGGGCCTTCCACTCTTGATACCAGTCAGTGCCATCAGACTGGAACTGGGTCTGACCTCCTGTTGGCCTCAATACAGCAGGAGAACTTTATCTCTAATGGGTAATCTTGAACAAGCAGGAAACTCTGGGGTTCTAGGTTATGGCTCTAATAGCAGCAGATTCAAACCCCTACCTAAAAAAATGTAAACGAGTTAATGGTATGAGGGAGGATCTAGAACTGTTAGGGTCAGAGTCGGACGCAGTATTGAAGAGGAAGATAACCTCTTGGAATGGAATAAGCGACCTACACGACTTAGGCAGATTAAAGTTACACTCTGGTAAGGAGCATTTCTTTCTGCCTGTAAAAGCCCCTAGGGCTACTTGGCGAAATTTCAATCTGCTAAATTTAGACACTAGTACCTAAGGTTTTGATTACTGTGCCTCCCCACTTTGGAATATATTGGTCCTAAGCTGGGAATACACAAGGACTTGAGATCCAGCAGAATGTGTGACACAGGGGCTGCTGAAAATCTGTTCCCCCTTGTGATGGGATGTCCTTTTTTCCAAGGTTTGAGAATTAGTTCTTTCAGCAGATTTGTACACTCTACATCGCAGATCTAAGTCACGATGTGTGGTCTAGACTTATGACTGCTCCTCAAATGTCACTTATGGTCACTTTGGTTAGAATGTTGATGGTCATTTTTCCAGAATTGGCAAGGGTATTATCTGAACAAGGTACCTGGGACTTGGCTTGTGTAGATGAATCTCTGCTTGGATAATATACATGGGTTGGATAGACTAAATCCAATCAACCGGAGCAACAAGGGAGTTCTGCTGCTACCTCGGCAGTGGTACTGCCGTTCTCCTTGCTGAATGTATGCAACTATTTAGTTTAGGATACTACAAATCTGAATAAGAAATAACCTTTTATTGTTATTATTAACATGAACTTTCCATCCCTTTTTCTTATGTCCTTTTGCTCTTTCTTTTATGTGTCATGTGTGCTTCTTGGTTGGGATTGTGTACAAATACTTCTGTATTGAAAAACACAAATAAAAAAAATAAAAATAGGAACGCAGCATCCTACGAGAATCGCCCATTATGGGCTCCTTAGAGGGTCACCACATCCAAACAGGGAATCCTTGTTTTCTTTTTGTTAAAATGCCATGTGATGGCAAGAAGAAACAAAAGGCAACTTGGTTCAATTGCTTAACCACTCAAATCCACACCTGCACCACATCTCCGCCCCCCTCCAAAAAGCACTTGAGAGGCTCAACACACCCTCTCAAATGGTCTTCTTAAGAACTGTTCAAAATATGAGGTGAGCCAATGTCTCGGGCAATTATATGGTCAGCAGAACGGTTAGGAACAACATATACAGATATGGCTAAAAATCATCACAGTGTTCGGGGCACATCAAAGGTGTTCCGCACACTGAGAATGTACAGAGAAAAAGAAGTTTGTCATTACAGTTTGGCATAGGGTAGAATGAGAAGTTTAGAAAAACAAAATAGGCATACTGAACCATAAAACATTCAGTATACTAACCAAGCCTTGAACAAAACAAAAAAATAATAATCTAGGAGAGTAAAAACCTAGAGCCTTTATCAAGGTGTCTGCGAGATGGAAAACAGATTCCCTACTCCAACATAGGTTCCAGAGAGTACGCAATGACCCTAGAAACCCCATGCCTGTGGAGTACAGTGGGCAAAGAGTACTCTTGTTTCTTGCTTGCCTGAGGGATTCAAACATATGACCTGCAGGTTTAAGCTGCAGCATGTAGGGAGAATTTCAACAGTGACTCCACATTTTAGCTAGGGCTCCACATTTCAACAAGGGTAAAATATTGATCCCAGTAGTGAGCAAGCGTGTGAGACTCATGCTGAATCTAGTAGATGTCAATACTGTGAACACATAAATCAAATGCCAGTTAAAAGATTAATTCGAAATTGATACTGCACAACATGGATTTTACTCCATTATCACAATTATGGACTGAATTGCTGTGGGCCATATGACTAACAAATACTAATAAAGATTGCCCACGCTATCAGCTCAGGAAGTCTTCATTCTATTAAAGACAAGGAGGCGAGCATTATGCTTTACTTTCTTTATTTGCTGCCACACCAGAACTTTAAAACTTAACTTTAGCACTGTACATTTATGTTCTTACAAAACCACAGTTATGGAAAACGAAATGGACCAGTTTAAACGTTTGTTTCACATCTGCATGTGATCACTGTAATCACCCAGGAACTACTAGTCCCATGATACTCATAGTCTCTGGTAGTCCAATCCTCCCAGCTCTGCACCTATCAGAGGGCAGCCTCCTGTATAAGAACCCTTGTGCCCAGGTCCTTTCCTCTTTCTTTGTGTCTGGCCCTCAAACTCAATAGTCTCTTCGCCAACGGAGCGATCCTCTCGGGATGAACTGATAACAATCCTCGGAACTGAAGGCTTTAAGGTCCAACGCGACCAACTTGAAAGCAACTTTACTCAATTTCGCAAGTTTCTTCATCCTGTAGTTTTCTGGTCATCTCCTAAAAGGGATGGAGAGTCATTATGAGGGTGGGAATGAGCAACGGTGATACAAAGTTAACCACATGCCAATGCAACTGATATGTTACTATTCTGGGTGGGATATAATGCTCGCCTCCTTGTCTTTAATAGAATGAAGACTTCCTGAGCTGATAGCGTGGGCAATCTTTATTATATGACAAGGCAGGAGGCTCGCATTATGCTTGTTCAACGCTGTTCACCACCCTATTAGGTATTTCCGATACAGGCTTGAAATACAATGTCTTGAAGGTCGACTCAGAGGACCAATCTGCTGATTTCATAATGTCTTGCAGCAACACCCCTGTAGTAAAAGCTTTTGAAGCCATCGCCCCCCTGGCTGAATGCGCACCAAAAAGAGACAAGTCAATCCCTGCCCAATGCATTATTTCTCTCACCCATCTAGCAATGGTCGCTGATGCTACTGCATGATAGGGCTTCCTGTGCGCAATGAGTAGCTGGGTCACTCCCTGTGGCCTAATATGCACTGTTGCTTTCTCATAATCTTTGATACATTGCGCTATGCAAAGCTTTTTATTACTAGTGAAGTACGGGTAGTCAATCACTCTCGAATCTGTCTTAGTCCTTTTAGTAATGGTAAAAGATATGCCGTCCGGATAGAATATTTTCCTATCGATTTCCAGAGCTTTGACAACAGAAACTCGCCTACAGGCTGTAAGGCAAAGCAGCATGGCTAGCTTTCCCGAAACTGAGGGACAAGTTCTCATTATCGGGCCATGTAAGAAAGAGGCGAAAAACGTCTCGAACGTCCCACAACACTTTGTACTTGGTCTTTTGAGCTTCATCACCCTTAGTAGACGTACAACTGCTGGGTGCTCACCTACCGCGGTACCGTCAATCTCATCGTGGCCTGCTGAAATGGCTGACCTATACACTCCCACCGTTCTGAAGACGCCGCCTTCTTGAAATTTGGAAGCTAGGAAGTTGAGGACTTCTACTAAAGGGGCTGAAATGGGATCCAACTCGTACTCCGAACACCACCTGGACCACCCATTCCATGCCGCACTATAGCTCCGAAGGGTGGAAGGCGCCCAGGAGTCTCTGATACAATCTGCAGCGAGTTGTGAAATTCCTGGCAGGTCCCATCTTTTCCTGAAACCCTGCATGCTATCAAATGTAGCGAGCCCGTGATCACTAGCGGGTGAGGATGGCCGGATGGGTCGAGAAGAAGGTCCGGCAGCTGAGGCATTATCCTCAGAAAATCTGTAGAAAGTTCCATCACTACTGGAAACCAAGGTTGTGCCTTCCATAGGGGGGCACCATCACAATTTCTGCTTGGTCTCTGCGAACTTTCGCTAGAGCTCTCGTGATCATAATGAATGGCGGGAAGGCATAATGTACTGCCCTGTCCAGGGTTGCAGGAAGGCATCTGTGCCCGCTGCATCCGGGTCTATTCTCCAGCTGAAGTACCTTGATGTCTGGGCGTTCAGTCTGGACGCGAACAGATCTATGTGTAGGGGCCCCCATAGATTCTGCAATCGCTGGAAGACTTGGGGGTGTAGTTTCCAATCGCTGGCGTCCACAAGATAACGTGAATTCCAGTCTGCTACTTCGTTCTGCTTGCCTGGTAAGTATTCCGCTGATACAGAGATTCTGTTTTGAAGACAGTAATGCCAGAAGTTCTTCGCTAACTCGGCTAGCATTTTGGATTTTGTGCCTCCCAATTTGTTTATGTAGCGCACTGCGGAGATGTTGTCCATCTTGAGCAGTATACAACATTTCACCTTGTCTTTCGTAAAAGCGCGCACTGCGAAAGAGCCCGCTAATAGCTCGAGACAATTTATATGGAGTTGTAACTCTTCCTCTGACCACTTCGCTCCTGTCTGCACATGTTCGCATCTGGCTCCCCAGCCTGACCTGCTTGCATCTGATTCTATTACTAGTTCTGGGGCTTCGCCAAAAATGGCGCGGCCATTCCAGGCTTCCATATTTTCTAGCCACCAGTTGAGCTCTGCGAGGGCTTCGCGGTCCAAAGTCACTAATTGATGATATCGCAGACCTCCTTGGAGATGTTTTATTTTGAGCCTTTGCAGGGCTCGATAATGAAGAGGACCCGGAAATATCGCCTGAATGGAGGCTGCTAGAAGACCTACTACTCTGGCTAGTTTGCGAAGGTGAATAGTCCCTTTCGCTAGAACTGCTCTGAGTTCTTTCTTGATCGTTCTCACTTTGTGACCCGGGAGCTCGAGGGAGGCTTTCACTGAGTCTATTGTGAAGCCTAGAAAGTCTATCCTCTGGACCGGACGTAGTTGGGATTTGTCTAGGTTCACTAGGAATCCTAGCGAGGTGAGGAGAGAGAATACCCATTGAACGTTCTTTGCTAGAGTAGCTTTCTCTGATCCGCAGACGAGAATGTCGTCTAGATGGAGGATAATACGTATGCCTCTCTCTCTGATGGCTGCTGCCACCGGTTTCATGAGCTTGGTGAAGGCCCAAGGAGCGGAGGACAGACCGAGCGGGAGACACGTGAATCGCCATACTTATCCCTTCCATCGGAAGCGCAAATATTTCCGATAAGAAGTTGCTATCGGAATCGTTAGGTATGCGTCTTTGAGATCTAGACGAGCTAGCCAGTCTCCGGAGCGCAGAAGGTCTCGGAGAAGATGAATCCCCTCAATCTTGAAATGGTTGTATAACACCCATTCGTTCAAATCTTTCAGATTGATTACTGGTCTTATTTTGTCCCCTCTGTGAACTAGGAACATGTTGCTGAGGAAACCGGGATCTCTCTGGATTTCGCGCTCTATCGCATTTTTGCTTTCTAGTTTTCTGTGCTCCCTGTGCACGAGTGCTGCTTCCTCTTGCGCCATAACTATTGGGCGGGGTTCTGTTCTCTGCACTGGCGTACCTATAAACTCTATCTGTAGGCCTGTTACTGCCTGTAGCACCCATGCATCGCTTGATAATGCTTGCCATTCACGCAGGTAGTGGAGGGTTCTTCCTCCTACACTCCGACATGCTGTACTCACCGGCTGCTGCCTCTGGTTGTCTGTAAGATCCTCTTCCCCTGCGGCCTCTAGGGAACCTCGATCTAGCCGGGAAGAAGGAGTCTTGTTGTCTGGAGTCCCAGTACTGGGCGCGCTGATTGTAGGGCCTTCGTTGGGAGTTATAGCGACTGGACGAGCGACCCCTATGTCGTCCGGTCCCGGCAAAAATCTGCCCTGGAAAGATTTTTCTGATTGAAGTCTGGGCCTTCTCTAAAGCGCAATAAGTTCCTACGAACTGGGCCATTTCTTTGGCGAACGCCTCGCCGAACAACAGACCTTTGGCGCCTTCACCCGCTTCATAGGTGGCCAGGTCGCTCAACTTGTTGTCAATCTTCAATAAGATTCCTCTTCTTCTTTCCGAAGATAAGGCACAATTGGCGTTGCCCAATAGGCATACTGCTCTTTGCGCCCAGTTGCCCAGGACGGTTGAGTCTATTGGCGTACCTGTATCTTTTGACTTCTCAGCGAGGTCCATAATTTTTGCTAATGGACCCGAAATGTCCAGGAGCTTATCCTGACATCCTTTCCAGGCTCGGTCCACGCCTTTCCTGACGTCTCTAGCTGTTTTGGTCACAAACGTAACCATCTTAGGGTCTAAGTCAGGGGTTTCTGTTAGTTTATTCGGCAGCTCTGGTCTAGGACACTCAGATCTCATTCCCGATCTTACCTCTCTTTCTAGAGGTTTTCTGATATGCTGAGCCATGTAAAGTGCCACTCTAGGGGAAGGTACCCATTCTGAGGACTTAGGGTGTCGGATGGCTTCGGGGTCGAACATGTCTGCCGTATCTTCTATGATTTGGGGGTCTTCCACACCTTTACTGATATCTTCTTCTTCTTCGCCCCTTTCATCATCGGGCGAATAGCCCTCATCATCATCCCCTAAATTGTACACCCCTGGGTAGGGGGTCTATCCTGGCTGTCTCTGTTCTTTGCCAGGAAGGCTTCTTTAAGCCTGGCGACTGGGTCGCCTGTCAATTGGGGAACAGTGTTAACCCTTTCAGTGATGCCCGGGGGGGTCGAAGAGTGCTTGCTCTACCCCTTCTTCTCAACCCCTTTTTGGGGGTGTCCTGCTGACATTCCTTCATCAGGGCTACTAGCCCGTCTTTTCCTGGCTGTGATCTGTTTCTGTTGTTCAGCCATTATCATTTCCAGAGTCTCCAATCTCTTCGTAATGGGCTGCACCCCTTGAGGGACCGCCTGCTGCAAGGAGTCTCTGAGTGCCTTCTTAAAACTCTGTGTCAACTCTGATTCTTGCTGAGAAGGATCCTCTTCCCACTCTTCTTGACTCCACTCTGGTGAAGTGGAAGGGGTGTTGGTGGGGGTGACAAACTGAGCCATAATCGAGGTGTTGGCAGGGCCAACTGCGTGGAAGTCAGCAGATGAAGGCTCTTCAGGCTCTACACACGTTTCTGAGGAGTAATGTAGTGTGTGCCTGTAAACCGCTTCTTGCGTTTTATAACGTAATCAAAAGATATATATATATATATATATATATATATATATATATTATTTTTTTTTCGAAATAAATCTGGAGCTCTGGTTGACTACTTCCCTCGTACTCGACTGCAAGCGCAATGTGAGCGGAAGCTAGAATCCCTGGGGAAGCTGGGAAAAACCTGAGGGGTTTCCCGCTCTCACAGGTCCTAAAGGCTGCCGAGTTTGCCGGCGCCGATTATTACAGAGCGCGGGGCTCGGCAGCCTGAAGCGAGCAGAATTGCTTGCGGCTCCGGCCTTCGCTCTTCACAACACTCAAACTTTTGTGAAAGAAGTATAACGCGCGCTTACTGAATGTAATACGCTGCGCAACACTCGCGCTACTCGTTCAGGTAAACTCTTTTGAGGAAAATGAAACTAATTCCATGCGCGCTACGATGTAATGCCATACTGATATACACATATTACATAAATTATAGAAATATATACGTGACTAACAATCCTTCTATAAGCAAAGATAGAGAAAAATGTCACTTATCTTATGGCAGCAAAAAGAAAGAGGAAAGGACCTGGGCACAAGGGTTCTTATACAGGAGGCTGCCCTCTGATAGGTGCAGAGCTGGGAGGATTGGACTACCAGAGACTATGAGTATCATGGGACTAGTAGTTCCCGGGTGATTACAGTGAACACATGCAGATGTGAAACAAACGTTTAAACTGGTCCATTTCGTTTTCCATAACTGGGGTTTTGTAAGAACATAAATGTACAGTGTTAAAGTTAAGTTTTAAAGTGCTGGTGTGTCAGCAAATACAGAAAGTAAAGCATAATGTGAGCCTCCTGTCTTGTCATAGAATTTACCTTATCCATCTAACTTATAACATATTCCCCATTAACATTCAGAGCAAATCAGTTCATGATTGTTGTGTACAAACCGATGAATGTTCAGGCCTTGGTGCTGTGATGAGATTTAATTCGAAAGGCAGGAAGAATAAACATGAAAGTAGATCCATTTTGCAAAATTGGAATGCACTGCAAGGGAACTGTATCTCTCTCATCCATGTTGCTGCCATTCCAAGCAGCTGGTAATAATCAGGTGCTTGAGGGCGATTGACAAAGGGAGGTGGTTCTGATGGAATGATGCTACTGGAAGAGGAAGGATTTTCTATAGTTTATGAAAATAAGATTTACATTATGGGCAGTTTTAGTTCAGAGGGTTTAAGTAGCACGGTGCAGGATGGATGGCTCTCTATCTCAGGTTCCCGGGCTGGCAGTTGTCTCAGAAGATTTTTATGTCTCGGGCACTTTTATTGTTTGGCTTACCCTGGGAGAAGTGTGTGGCAGCAAGGTTGTCAGAGAACTCAGTGGGTTCTTTCCAAGCACAGACTGAGTGAAACAGATAAAGAATTCTTCTGTCCAGCAACTAGAATGGGGTTGTGAGCAGTTCAGGACACTCGCACAATCAACTATTATCCTTGGTGAGTTCACTTAATTGAGGTGAGCATGAGCAAATTATTTTGGATCAGATAGTGTAGAGTGGCTAACTTATTGGTGCTGCACTGTACATTTTAAACATGAATAGCTGTGTTCATGTTTCTCCATTAATGTGAAAAAATTCAGATATGACACAAGCTCATGCTCTGCCAAGATTTGTTGCGAAGTTCAAGGCTAATTTTGGTAGAACGTGAGGCATTATCGCAAATAGAATGTTTTGAAACACATGCAGGAAAGGGTTAGTTTATACAGCATGGCATTCTGTATTTTGCCTTTTAACTTTTGATAATCCAAGAAAAAGGTGAAATAGCCTCAGTGTACATTCAGTGTTCAGGTTTCTTGGGTTGGCATACAGATTGATGCAGAGCGGGTGGTAAATTCATTAATCACATGTGGGGAAAAAAATAAAACAAACTGATCACTGAGAGGTGAGTTCTTCTCTGGGGCTTTGAGTGAATGATAGTATTTCTTCATGTGCATGGTAAATGTATTCTGGGATGCAAGCCAAAAGGGCATAATGTTCTAAAATACTGCAAGGGCAGACCTTAATCATTTAGAGTGTACTAAGTCCAGTCTTTGCTTACCGTTAGTGACCCTGTTATAAGAACAGTTATCAGGCAGTACTCTAAAGTTAAGCTCACCACTTCACCAAAAGTACCACCAACCATAAATACTGCCCAAAATACCTCTAACAAGCCATAGCTTGTGGAGTGTTTTTACTGATACAGCGTTGCTTCCGTTTTTTTCAATTTCCAAATAAAGCCTATTGTGGCGCAGCCACACAACAGAGCACCAGCAGCGATCAGCTAATACCAGCACTGGAAGATTAACTACCCAGTTGCATTTATGCAGGATTAACGTTAGATTGTCGTAGACTGTGTGGGGAAAATGTGGAGTTATGATCTATAAGTAAATGGAGAAGGTAGATAGAATATGAAAACACCAGTTCAAAGAATCTATGGAGATAGATTAGGCAAACAAAATATATCAAAAGTTTATTTAACAAACAATTAGAAAAAAATAAAATAGCTGAATCATCCATAATTGTTAATACATTAGTACAGATAAAAAACCATTGTAAAAAGTAGTTGGTGACTGTAGATATTCTTTGAGTGCTACTCTTATAATGGAGAGTAAAGAAATTAAACAGTGAATAAAAAAGCAGAAAAAAATGTCTTTGTTTTCAATCATGTTCTAGATGATTTACAATATTATTCCAATATAACCCTATTATCAAAACAGTATACAGCATATGACTCTCAACAGGTTTATGTTTGTTGTGGTTAATCTTGAACATTCATCAGAAGAAGTGATGGTATCACTTAGGCTATTTGGAAGTACAGCTATTGTTCTTCCTTGCTTTTAGTTCTCTCTGCATAGAGTCCTTGAACTGGTATGGTTTGTGGGTGCGGTTACTGGAACCTTCCGTAATTGGAAAATCTTCAGGGAGACCGATTATTAGTTTCCTCCATCGATCATCTTGATAAAGTAGGATGCTTTACTTTCACTTGGTGTCGAAAGTTGAGGTTCTATTTATCATGGTAGGTTTAAATTCTGTTTCTCTCTATTGGGTTCACCCTTTAGTAGCCGTTGTTCTGTCTGGGTTCTCTTGTTATCGCTGTTCTTTTATTTATGTGGAGTGTTTAGTTCTCCCTGTGCTCTCCCAATGAGTATAGCGCGCTATGCCGCTTGCCGGCGTAGTCTTCATAAATGTTGGTACTTTAGTTTTCAGTTTCCCGGGCTCAGGAATTGCCGGCAGAGTATTCACAATTGCAGTGACATTTTCTGAGCTCACCTGGACCGGGAGAGCAGAGGAAACATAAAAAGAAAGGCAAGGCAATTGTGAATATTGTGGATATTGTGGTGGCCTCCTCTCTTCATGTTAAGCTCTGCTCTCCGGCAGCAGTAAGCAAAAGCTTCCAGTAGGGGGCTTTTGCTTGATTAGTGCTACAAGAGCAGAGCTTAACATAAACAGAGAAGGCTGCTTCATTTCACAAAATGGATGCCCCCATGTGAAAACTTTCAGCCTCACTTCCCACATATTTTACATAGGAACTTTAAACAAATATATATATACACATCCTCGTCTTCATCTTCTTAGACAGGGTGTCCTTTCTCTGGAACCGCCAGCTGGGCCACGGCTGGTCTGGGCAGTCTCTTTACCGTTGCTTGTCTAGTGTCTTCCTTTGGGCCAATCCCTACTGCTAGCGTGTTTGGGCTGGCTGGTGATGGGGTCAGGCAAACCCTTGCGTAAGGTTCTTCTTGCCCACACCTACCGCACGTGTGTAATTTGGCTGGGCACTCAAGTGCGTGTGGTAGACCCCATCCACACTGAGGGCATAGTGTTGTACCCGTCTCCTTCTGTGGCCACTACCCTTTCCCTAATCGGCTAACTTTCTTGCCACTTGCCAACAGCGCACACCTCATCAATTTTCACCCTCTGCATGGGGGCTTCCATGGTAGATGCGTGCACCTCTGCTAGCTCTTACTATCGTCCCATTTCCAGGATCCTTGCCAAGGATAACCCCGGCTTCCTGAGGCTCTGCTTCCTCAGTTTGACTGAACTGCAGCCATGGATAATTTGGGCCCTAATCTTGTCGTGCTCGAAGTTGCCCAATGCGCAGGAAAATGCGTTATGAAGCTTGCCATGAAATGCGTCCAAACTCTCTCCTTCCTCCTGTTTCGCAGATCTCATCCAGAACCGTTCATAGTCACGGTTAATCATGGGCATAAAGTACACTCCATAGCCTCAAAATAAAGTTTTAGGTTTTCTACCCATGCTGCCCATCGGGTTACCAGACTGGCAGGTACTCACACCACATCAAAACCACACAGTGGCAATAGCTGTCAGTGTTGACGGTATGCCCCATTAGCCGCTTGGGCACCCTCTCCGTCATCACCCATGGTGTACATGATTGATTAGTGTGGCCTGCACACGGGTGCGTCACCGGGAATCAGATGGTCTATTGGCAAAAAGGCGCACAAGCGCTCACTGAGAGCCGCAACCCTCTGGTGTCCTCACTGCAACCAGGCACAGCAAAATGCAAACATTCTGCCTCCTCTAGCAGGCCACAGGACCTTGTGCTCCTCCCGTGTGTCCCTGACAAACCTCAGCATGCAGCATCCAGAGCACACAAACAAAACAAAAAACCCAAAAAGTTCAGTCCATCTCGGGAGGGGACACTGACCACGGGTTCTGCAGAATGCTTTACTGCACTTTCCTCCTCAACTCTGTGTCCACTAATAACCGTACCAAAACCAACGTTATTGTTCCATAGACAGTCTATTGTTTTGTCCCAGGAGCCCCACACTGTCTTTGAGGAGATACTACAGGTACAGAAAGCTGGCCCAGAGCAGAGGTATTTGAAACTATCTATGCAGATAATCCTGTGACAGTCCCTGCACATGCGCTTTAATCACTGCTTGCAGTGCATGCATGTTGTTTGTTTTCCTTCTGCTCATCGCTGCTGGAATTCACAAAGGGGCCCTTTTCACCTGCTGTGTTTCTCCGACACAGAGCACATTCAATTTCACTGCTGAATGGCCAGGGTGTGGTAGAGGAGCACGGGCAGCCATGCAACTTCCATCTCCCCTCTGTGGATGTGGAATTGCCTGCATCTGACAGCTCCGACACGGAGAACTTATCTCAATCACTGCCGGTGGGCACGGGATCCTCTGGGGCCTGCTGGCACAGCAACTCACAGTACAGCAGTCAGGCTGCACTTCTCTAGCAGTGGATGCCGCTTCACCACCTTCTTCTCTGTGGGCGACTGAGAGCCTGCAGGGATCTGTTGGGGGTGTGTTGCGACCCCCGGCGCTGTCCGCAAGCCCCTGACCCAAAGGACTCACACGCCACACGTCCTCTTGGTTCGGGCTTCCCGGTCGCTCTGACGCAGCCGGGAACGCCCCGTTTATTTATGCTGCACGCGGCGGCATGCAACATAACGCTGCCAAATGCGCGCCCCGTCATCGGGCAGCACCACACTCCTCCTTTTTCGGGAGGACAATAACAAACACTTAAAAACTACACACTGCAAACCAAATCACAATATCCCTATAACATCTTGAATACCCAGTTCCAAAGCGCCCCTTTATTAACATCCACCCGGGTCCCCTTACTTAGCAGTTCTCATCGTCAGGATGGTCAGACAAATGTCCCAACACGTAGTCGCTGAGGTGAGCGGGTTTCCCTCGCCCAGCCCTCTGGGGGTACCTCCCACTCACCTCCGGCACGGGTGATCTGTCAATAGGCATTCCCCGGGCCGGGGACTCAGGCAGGCAGGGTGTTTCTCCCTCGTCCTCAGGGACCACCCCTAAGTCCGGATCAGGGGCAGACCAGTTGTTGGATCCCCTATCTTCTTGACGAAGCTCACATTTCGAGTTATCGCAGACCGTCCGATCCGATGTAGTCACCATGGATCCCTTGACTGCAACGACGTCCAGCGGCTCCAGCTCATACGGTAGGGAGAGCTTTCCGTGGAGGTGTCTATTCCGAATGAGGACCTCATCACCCGGCTGCAGCCCCTGCGGGCGAAGCCCTCTCCGGATGTTCTCCTGCTCGATCCTTGTTCGCCGGTCTGTCTCGACCTGTTGGTTGTCAATCACCCCTGGTTGTTTCTCTCCCACCTCCGGTAACAGCCCCCGAAGGCACCGCTTGAATAACGCCTCTGCCGGGGTCACTCCGGTGGATGCATGCGGTGTGGTGCGGTACACCGTCAGGAACTGATAAAGGGCTCTCTGGAGGGATTGCCCCTGGCCCTGGGCGATTCTGAAGGTCTTGTTTAGAGTCCTCATCAGCCGTTCAGTTTCGCCGTTTGCCCTTGGCCAGAGGGGTGTGATCTTCCTGTGTAACACCCTGCAGCTCTCCATCAGCACCGAGAACCGCTCACTCTGGAACGGCGCCCCGTTGTCCGAGCATAGCGTTTCGGGGAAACCATGGACCACATACACCTTTTCCACGGCCACCACCACGTGCTCAAATGCCACCGACTCCACGAATACCACTTTCGGGTACCTTGAGTATTCGTCGACCAGCACCAGGAAGTGGGTGCCCATTGTGGTGGAGCCAAAATCTGCATGAACAACCTCCCAAGGTCACGTCCCCCGAGGCATCGCTTCTATGACAGGCTCACGCTGCAGGGGAGACGCCGCCTGACACCAGACACAGGCTACCACAAAATCGTCCACCTTCCGTTCCAGTTCCGGGAACCACACTTTCAGCCTTAAGCGGGCCTTGGTCTTGGCGGCGCCCTGGTGACCACGGTGGGCAAGGGTGATCACGTCCCTCACCTTCGATTGGGGCACGACAATGCAATCTCCCCTGAGCAGAAGACCGGATGCTGAAAAAGATAGCTCCTCCCGGACCTTCCAAAGCTGCTCAAGTCCGGTTTTATCCCCCTGAGTGCGCCCTGCCAGGGCCTCCAGCACCGACTTCCAGGAGCCCTGTTGCATAGAGTGCCGTAGGATTTTGAAACACGCATCATCCGCTGCAGCTACCTCAAGCTCCTCTAGGGGCATGGCATTCGGCGTGGCCGCCTCCACCACCACACGTACATGTTCCTCGGCCTCCTCCACACAGGTGTCATGGTCTTCCACTCCAGGCGCACCCGGGTGTCTAGAGAGATAGTCTGCCGCGTTGTTGGCCCCCGGCCTGTACACCAGGGTGACTCCGTACTCCAGGAGAGCGAGCATCCACCACTCAATCCTTGCCGGCGGGTTGAATGACGACCCCGCCAGGATGGGAAGCAGCGGCATGTGATCCGTCACCACCGTCACCGGGCGTTTGAGGACGTAGAGCTGGAAGTGTTTGCAGCCCCAGAGCACGGCCAACGCCTCGCGCTCAATCTGCGAATACCGTTGCTCCGCCTCCGACAACGCCTTGCTGGCGTAAGCCACCGGGGGAACACCCCCATCTCGGTCAATCTGCGTCAGCACGGCGCCCAGGCCAAACGGGCTGGCATCGACAATGATCACTGATGGTAATGCAGGATCAAAAAATGCCATGGTGTCATCTGCTGCCAGGGCACCCCTGATGTCGTCAAATGCCGCTTGTTCAAGCAGGCCCCAGTTCCAGGTGGTATCTTTCCTTCTCAGTGCTCTGAGCGGTTCTGACCTGGAGGCAAGATTCTGGATGAACCGTCCACAGTACGTAACCATGCCCAGAAAGCTCCGCACATCAGACACGGATTCCGGAGGCTGCGCCCTTTTAATGTCCTGGACCTTCTTGAGATCAGGTGACACCACCCCTTCCTTAAACACAAAGCCAAAGAATTCTATCGATGGTTGCAGAAATTCGCATTTCTCCTTGTGGGGGGTGAGGCCCAGGGACTGCAGCCTCTCAAACATTTTCACCAGCCGCCTCAGGTGGTCCACCTCCGTTCTGGCAAACACCAGGATATCATCACTGATATTTAAAACGCCTTCCAGATCTGCTAGGGCGCCCCGGATGATGTTTTGGAAAACATCCGCCGCCGAGGACACACCAGAGCTCAGTCTCTTGTAACGGTATAGTCCTCGGTGTGTAGTGAAGGTGGTGATGTACCTCGACTCGGGGTGGAGGACAACCTGGTGGTAGCCCGCTCGGAGGTCCAGCTTTGAAAAGAAGCGAGCGCCCTGTACCTCGGCAATGATGTCGGGGTGAGGTGTCTCTCTCTCTTGATTGTTTTGTTTGGCAGCATCATGTCGACACAGATTCTGACAGTATCTGGTTGTTTGGGCTTCCGTGCTACTACAATTGGGGACACCCAGGCAGTCGGACCCTCCACCTTCTCTATTATGTCAAGATTTACCAAGTTGTCCAGCTCCTTGTCGACGTGTTCACGAAGATGAAAGGGTACCCTGTGATGTTTCAGGGCGATGGGCTGCACAGATTCATCAATATGCAGCCTCACTGGGTCACTAGACATCTGCCCAATCCCTTTGAACAGTGCGGCATACTTCTCAAGCAAGTCATTGATGTCTTCAAGATAGACGGAGTATGAAAAACTGACGATGCCGGGGGCCTCTGCCGCTGCACAACTCAGCAAAGTATTGGTGCTCACCGGTGTCACGTAGAATCGTGCAGTGATTTGGGAGCCATCATGCTCCACCTTCGCCACAAACACACCGTCCAGTGGGATAGGGTCCAGACCACCAAAAGCAAAAATGCGGGCTTTGGGTGCGGCCAACTTGGGAGGCCGGTCCATAGCGTCATAGTGTCCCCGGGCCATCACATTGACGGACGCCCGCGTGTCCACCGGGACCGGAGACTGATTTACCTCCACCACGCACCTTGGCTGTCTCCTATTCTTTCCCTTCAGGACCCCCACACTAGAGACAAAGAAAATGTTCTCTTCCTCCTCTTCGTCTGCTTCTTCCACCTGGGCATCCTCCTCACTCTGGTCTACCTGAGCGACTTTGGGCAGTCGACCCTGGCGAAGGAAACCGGGCAGGGCCTCGCGGCACCAGCACAGGCATGGCCGCCTTGCACACCCTGGAGAAGTGATCGGGCAGCCCACACCTTCCACAAGTCTTTCCGGCCGCAGGGCATTCCGTTGGGTGGGGCAGGTCATACCCACACTTTTGGCAGGCCTCCCCTGCCCTCCCGGCTCTATCCCGGGGTCCGCCGCCAGGTCTTCTGGTGCCCCTGCCACTGCGCCACATCGCACACACCTCCTCAGTCCTGATGGAGCACGACCCAGCCTCCATTCTAGCTGCCCTCGCCTTAGACACCTCATGGCACCTCCCCCGTTCAAGGATGCGTGGAACCGTGATTCCGGGCTCCCTTAATACTTGGTGCCTAAGCTTGCCTGAGGAACACGCCTGGATGAGCATAGTCCTGATCATATCTTCTGCATCGCCCCAAGCACAGGCCAGTGACGGGCACCTCAGGCGCCCATAGAAGGTGTCCAAAGTCTCGTCCTCTTTCTGTTTGGCGGACAGCATCACGAAGCGTTCGTAGTCCGCGTTTGCAAGAGGCAGAAAATGAGCTTGAAGTGCGGTCTTCGTCTGACCGTAGGATCCATTCCTCTGGCGGAAGCGATTAAAAAATCTCCTGAACTGAGGGCCGCGCCGAGTATAACATGGTTGCCAGCCTGCTGTCCTCATCAACCACTTGAGCGGCCCGAAGGTACATGTCCAGGCAGTCAACCCACCTCTTCCATCTGGGCCCCAAGCTGGAAGGTGGGCCCGAGACATCAAACTCTGGGATGGGCTGCAGGGCCGCGTGTGCAGGTGCCTGGGCCATGGCAGGAAGAATTGGCTGGACAACAGGTGCTACCGCCGGCTGCACCGGAGGCAAAGGGCCTGGAGGCCCTGCTGGAGCAAGTGGAGGCTGCTGCACCGGCTGCACTGGAGGCAATGGACCTGGAAGCCCTACTTGAGCACATGGAGGCTGCGGCACCGCTGCTGGTTGTGCACCGTCCTGATCCTCAGTATCACTCATGAGTTCGAGCGCACAGGCACCCCCAGTGTGGAAAGTGGGGGCCGCAACTCAAACTCTGAGCCACATCCAGGCAAAGGAAAGTTCACCTTGGGAGCGAAGATGACCAGAGTACACTGTCCCCCTACACAGGCAACCCTTAACAGCCTATATCCAGCCACCAGACCTGATGATTCCAGGATGCAAACTGAAGAAAAATCACTGCAACACACCCCCGTGATGATGAAGAGGATGAAAAAGCATTAGGGCCACCAGTCTGATGATGAAGAAGATGAAGAGAAGGCCCCAGCCTTCAGCTGTTCCAAAAATTGAGTCCCGAAAGAATTATGGGCCATGCAGGCCCAGCCATTGTAGCCCTCCTCCTTGCTTGCACTCGACGTAGGAGACCCAAGAAATGAAGAAATCACAAAATGGTCATATATATATACAGGTATAGCTGCCTGCTGACCAAAAATTAGGTCTGGATGCTCTTCACTGCTCGAACCGGAGCTCAGTGAAGTTCCACGGCCTGATAGGTAAAATGGCCGCCAGCCGCGTGGGTGATGCACTGCCTACGGCCCGAAACGAAGTCTTAGCATGACTTTGTTTCAGTAAAAAAGAATTTACAGGAATATTCACAGCCGGGCCCAGGCATCGTCTCCCCCACTCGTCGCCACTGTTGGGGGTGAGTTGCGACCCCCAGCGCTGTCCGCAAGCCCCGGACCCAAAGGACTCACACAACACACATCCTCTTGGTCCGGGCTTCCCGGTCGCTCTGACGCGGCCGGGAACACCCCGTTTATTTATGCTGCATGCGGCGGCGTGCAACATCACGCCGCCGCGTGCTCGCCCTGTCATCGAGCAGCGCCACAGGATCTACTTCTTCTTGCCGGCTGACGCTGCATTACCACATCATGGGGGGCACAGGGGCCTGGACATCCTCGTAACCAATGTTGTGTCTGGCTGGGGGGCACCCCGGCCTCACAGCTACGGGGAGGCACCCAGCAGGGCCTGGTTCGCTGCGTTCACGCAGCTCCAATCATGGCAGGGCAGCAATCTGCTACAGTCAGGATCACAAGACCAGGTCCAGGCACTGGGAGCACCCAGCGCACTTAATCCTTGGCACTGTGATCACACATGCCAAGGTTCACTCCAAGGCCGTGGTCACACAGTAATTCACGGACACAGATGGACACCCGCTGGGTCTCCGGCTGCACTGCCTGCACGTGCGCACCAAGGCCCCTTTTATTGAATCCAATCATGACAAGATGACACTTGCGCTTAAATGGGCAAGACACTTGTGTCAAAGGGGCCACACCACAGCTGGTTCTCATATCTGGATAACATACCTCACCAAGTGTCTCAATTAAACTTATAGATGCAAACCAGGAACTTCCAACCTGCACTCATCAACACACCAGAGGGTTACGACTACCAGCAAGTAATCTTCCAGTACATTTTCTTTCGCTGCGTTCATTTCAGTCTTGAAAAGTTCAGTTGTAAAAAACATTTTTTTAGACTAACATTACTAATTGGGTTTATGTTTCAGGGTGGTAAACATGCAGGAAACTAGGTGGGGTAAAGGAGATGTAGTATACTAGGTTTAGGGGTTGTGGTTGTTTCGCATTTAGGTTGGTTGCTGGGGCCGGGGCTCATAGTGCCATTACATTTTTTGTAGTTAAAAAACCAGAGCAGAAAAGACTAGATACCGGAGCGCTAATACAGACACTGTAAACTGCCTGACATTCAAGGAAGGTGTAAGATAAACAAAGCACAGCAGGTGAATGTGGTTGTGGGTATTCTGCTCCATACACCACATACACACTGCGCAAAATGTTGATATATTGCAGAATTCATTTATTGTTGTCAGCCTGACACGTGTTTCGAGCTTGCACTCCTCCTCTGAGGCTGAATTAAAGCAACATATGCAAAGCAGATTAAAAGAATGTGCTAAATGTTACACATGCACACACCAGTGTCACATCCGGTGACATCGAGGTTAGGTACCATCATGGTAACATAATTGAAAGAACAATTAGCATAAGTCACATAGATAGAAATAGAAAGGATACAATGCACAAACATGGCCAAATTATTGACACAACCAAATTTGTGTATCAATGAATGCACAAACAAACATGAAAAGAGAAATCAAAACAGCACAAGGAGTTAGTCACTGGGCATCATGGTTATCTGCTCAATGTCACAACATTTGTATTTAATTGTGTATGAGTAATGTACCTTCGGTGCTCGTCAAATTCAGGATCTGTCTCAGAAAGAAGGATACACATAATAATAAATTAGTGTGGCGTCTCTAGTGCCACTGATTATATAAAACCCCACCCAAATCCTCAGCTCAATGTAATGCTATCAATCACCCGTTTTCAATTGATTGCTCACTTTGTAAAAACTAATAAAATGAGGAGCCTGAATTTGTTATCATTAGAGAATCAGTAGTCTTTGTTACAGAACCATTACCCATTATTACCCAGTATTACCCCTTTAGGAATCCAGTTATTCATGCATCATGTTTAGTTATCCATCATATATCCTGTTTAGGTCTGATTAGTACATTACTGAAGTAGACACTATCCATATATTAGACTGCCACTTTGTATGCATTAGCCATTTGCATGTTATGCATTTGAAGAGAGAAATAGGCCCTGTTATATGAAGGGTTTGCTTAGTTATGTTATGGTCATATATTGAGAAAGAGATGCTTTTAGAATGATGTATTATGCATTTATGTAGCGCTTAGGCTGACAGAGAAACAGGCTAGGCACTAGAGAGAACGAATGAAATGACACACTGTCATATTTGAAAATGCCATGTAGAGCCATTTAGAATGACACATTGTTATGCTTTGTAGTTACACATGTAGAGACTGACATGTACACATGTGTGCATGAAGAGTGTGCACTTAGAATGAGTTTGCATTATGTAGATAGCGCTTGGATTTGCGAGAAGAAAGCGTAAACGCTAGAAAGCATTTAGCAGGCATTTGAAGACATTTCTGATGGAGACACAGAAGCGCCACTGGGCTCAGTGTGGAGAAATTGTTATGAGTTAGTGTACCAGGAATTCGTAAACAGTAGCTTGGCAGGCAGACAGATAACACAAACCTTTGCCTTAGTGGAGAGACGGCCTGGGCTTATCAGCTTGGTGTTCGCGGAGGAGCGCAACATGGGGAGATGGGGGAGAAGCCTTTTCAGGCAAGGAGATGCTTTGAACACGGGCACAGAGAGATGGATTTCGTGATGTAGACAGAGCCTATAGTGGAGTGAATGAAGGAATGGAGAAATAGGGTGCAGGCACCGCAGACACAGAAGGCCAAGGCAGATATATGATGTCCAATGTCACTTTGACACAAAACACGTAGTGACCAGAACACGAAACAACACGCATAACACACACATAACACAGACTGGCAGGCATTGTTAAATGCTGATAGAGAAAGAGACATTCTTAGCTTAGAATCATGTAACCATGGAGAATGGGTGCGTCATTGGATTAGTATAAGAAGAGGTGAAGAGAGAGGAGAGTGTTAGTTGTGGCTAGTTTTTGCAAGTTGCTGGTAGTTGCTGTTGGAGAATGGGGTTAGATACTGATGGAGTTTGTTCGAGTTAATTGCTGTTGAAGTTTTGGATGGAGCTGCTCTCTGAGAGATAGATCGAAAGACGTTTGGATGCAGTCCTGAGAATGAGGGAGAGATGTCTTGGTGCAGCAGAATCCGATGGCTTTGAGAGAGAGAGATTGCAGACCTTGGCAGAAGCAGTTCGAGTGACCAGATCTTGAGGGGCCTGCCACCACTGACTGACTGATTGCAGAGTAGCGGGCAGAGGAGCGACCTGGCCCTGACAAAGAGAGGCACAAGCAAAGGGGAAGTATGGTTTATGGCCTAGATAAACTGATTGATTAGAACCAGTGGGGTAACTTTGCTGATGGGTTTGGGGAAGACATGACATCTGAAGAGGAGGTGCCCAAGGCCAAATGAGTGGGGACAGAATGGTGTGCCACAGAGGTTGGAAAGGGGGGACGGGCATCCCTGCCCCCCCCCCTAGAATTACACCCATGATTAGAACAGACACTCACACAAAGAGCTTTGGGTTTGGGAAAGGGGAAATCAGACAGGGATTGTCTTAGAGAGTGAGTGTGAAGTATGGTGTGGATTGGAGAGGTTTGATTCTGCATGAAGGAGAGGATTGTTGGATGTTTGACGCTTGCATTAGGCTGCATTAGAATCACAGGCTTGCATCACAGGCTTGCATTAAAACCCTGAAATGCTTATAGTTATTGCATGGTAGATTTGCACCAGAAGCATAAAAAGGTGCAAAGCTGAGATTTGCTTAGTTTGGGGAATGTTTGCATTATCATCATGCTTTGCTGTGCATACATAAATGTATTCCATTGTTATAAATGAATTGATTCATGTGATTTCTTTGTGTCTTGTGTCCATAGGAGTATGTTGGTAGGTGTAAGATAGAAGTAACACAGTGCACAAGGGTTCTGAGATACAAGAGCAGGGGGTATAGGGATCCACACCCCCCTAGTAGATTGTCTAGGGTTGGCTAAGATTGTCTAAGACCAGTGCATGGTTGCCCGGGGGGGGTGGGGGGGGGCAAGACCATGATAGGGATTTATTATACAGACTAACACCTTCTTACTTATTGGTAGTGTGGGTGGTATCGCATACTCATCTATTTCATGTCTGTTGTATAAACATTATTTTATGGAACTGTCATGATGCCCGCTCCCGGGGAGCCGGTTCAAGCCCTGCGTCCCCGAAAGCGGACATCCAGTCCCCAAGGAAGGACCCAGCAACCCATATAGGGGCCCTTTGGACAGTGTCCTGGCACCTATGGCGCCAGGCTCATAAAAGACATCAGTCTCATTATGGGAGTGCTTGGGTGCACTTACCTGATGCAGACCATGCTGCAGGATCCCGGCCTCCTTGAGGCCTGAAAGGAACTACTTTACCTGTGGGACTAATTTACCATCCGGGTGTGGTCGGGGAAGGATACATACCTGATTGGAGGAAGGATACATACCTGGAACTTCTTCCAAGGCTATTTAAACCCCACCCGAACACGTGCTTCGCGTTGTTCTGCATCTAGCAGCTGGACGCTCACCGTGTCTGCTCCTGCATTCTGACTTCTGCCACGCCTGCCAGCATCCTGGATCACCTGCAAAGCAAGAGAAGAAGAGAACAGAAGAAGGAAAAGTCCTTACCTGCTAAATCCGCATCCCGGAGACATCTCGCCGACAACCCTGAAAAGGAAAACTTTTATTTAAAAGCTCATCACGTCGATCGCTGCAGCGCCGCATTCCACTCACCTTTACAGGGCGCCTCCATGTTTAGCAGCGATCATCCGGATTCGCAGTCACGCCCCAGCGCCTAGGGAGAAAAAGACCAGAACAAAAGGTGAGAGAGAGAAGGGAATAAGGAAAGCTAAATCTCCATGTTAAGACTTACCTGTTGATTAATTCCCTCTTAGTTTCTGGTCCGCGCAGCATCCTGGCATTTCTGGACCCCGGCCCCTAAGGGGAAAAAAAGACATCAGCGTTAATGAGCGAATGAAAAGACATTACCAAAAAACGCTCCTTAAAGACTTACCTGATTTCTACAAGGATTTCACCTCTCATCTCGGGTCGGTGCCTGTTCCCCGGCATTCCGTACCCCGGCCCCTATGGGGAAAAAGACACTAGCATTAGTACATTAATGCATGGACAAAAGGGGAACCTCTTATCAAAAAACTTACCTGGAAGCCAAGCAAGTTTGGTTCTCACCAATCCGAAAATCCAGTGAAGTAACTGGATACCAACGCGCCCCTGCATCAGAAGCAGGATGGAGAGCTCGTCCTTCCAGACCATAAGGTGAGACGCTACGAGGAAGCACAGAAGGGTTTCGAGGAGGGTGAGAGGGGAAAGTGGGAGGCCGATTGCATTACCCCGCAGACAGTTAATCCCCTATTTTCACCTACAGAATGATACTTCTGCGAGCCAGACAAGCCAGATTTGGGGGCCCGGTCCAGTCCGTCTTCCGAACCCTGCACATCACCTTAGAAGAGGTCAGCAGCGCGAACCAGGCCAGCGCCTCCATGGGAGTCAAGTGAGCGTAACAGAACGCGAAGCCTTCCTACAAATTCCCACCCAGGCGCTATGGAAAGTTCTGAGACTGATCAGTTGGCCCAATTACTGGGGTAATTACGGGCCGAAGTACATGCCGCTCGTCAAGAGACTAATGCCCTCAGGAGGGAATTAATAATATCAAAGGAAATAACTGATGACCTGGCCAGACAGCTTTTGCAAGGTCAAGGTTCTGGAGGGAATCCCGCTCCTGTGGTTTCCAGTAACCCTGTGCAGATTAATCTACCTGGAAACATGCCGCTGGCCCCACTCGAACGCTTTGCTGGGGACCCCAAACGATTCGCCGTATTCATGAATCAGTGTCGTTTGCACTTCCTATGCAGACCTGGGGCCTTCCCTAATGATCAGACAAAGGTAGCCTTTGTATTGTCATATCTCAGCGGCTGTGCTGCCGATTGGTCAGTTCCACTGGTTACTCAAGATGACCCGATTCTCCGTGATTTTCAAAGGTTTCAAGCAAGCATGGAAAGGTTATTTGCTCGACACTCTCAGGGGCAGGCTCTGGATGACGAACTTCTATCCCTGCGACAGGGCAATCAGGACCTCCTATCCTATATTGCAACCTTTAATAGACTAATTGTGGAAACGGGATGGCCAGAGGATAAAAGAGTCACGTTGTTTTAGCGAGGCCTATGCGGAGAACTTAAAGATGTCTTGGCCCAAGTTGTAAATCCGCCCCAAGAATGCACAGAGTATATAGACTTAGTGGCCCAATTGGATCACAGACTTCAAAACAGAAAAGCAGATCGGTCCAGGTTTGAGACCCGGGTGTTGGTCAAGACTCATGCTAATCCCAAGGGAGTTGATGTCTCTGAGCCTATGCAAATTGGAGGGGTTAAAGGACCCTTAACTCAAAAGGAACGTGAAAGGAGGCGGCAGTTAAAATTATGTCTTTATTGTGGGAATTCTGGGCGCTTTCTACGAGATTGCCCGGCAAAACCGCCCCGAAAGGCGGTAGGAGCCGCTGATAAAAACCATGAAGACTCTGTTTCGGGAAACGACTCCGCCAGACAAGTGTAGGGGTCCGCTTGCCGAGCTTGAAAACTAACTCTCAGACCTCGCATTTCATTGTGCCAATGGTTCTCGTAGATCCAGAACAGCCTAAGCGGTTGCATGCAATAAAGGCATACATCGATAGTGGGGCTATTGGAAACTATGTGGATCGTGAATTGGTCTCTAGGATTAACCTCCCTCTCCGTCCTAAAACCAGCAAAGATGTCATCACCACAGTCGATGGAACTGAAATTGCCTCTGGACCGGTAACACATTCCACTACTGAGGTGACACTTATTGGTCCCGACGGCCATCGGGAGGGTGTTGTGTTTGATGTAATCAAGGCTCCACAGTTTCAGGTTATTCTTGGAATTCCTTGGTTAGAGACACATAATCCTCGAATTGATTGGCGAGCTAAGAGAATAACCTTCCCGGATTGTACACAAACCTGCTACCCAGAAAACCTGAAGATTAATCTAGCATCTGTAACCTCTGCCTCCATGCAACTACCTGCGGAATACCAAGACTTTCAGGACGTCTTCCAAAAGGAACAGGCCAACACGTTTCCTCCTCACAGATCGTACGATTGCCAAATCGATCTGGTGCCGGTGCACAACCCCCTTGTAGCAGGATTTATGCCCTTACCGAACCTGAGAATCTGCATTTGAGACAATATTTGGGTCAATACCTAGCTAATGGTTTTATTCGCCCGTCAAAGTCCCCGGCATCCTCGGCTTTGTTCTTCATGCCCAAAAAAGAAGGCGACCTTAGAACTTGTATCGATTACCGCGCATTGAACCAGATAACGGTTAAAAACCGTTATACTCTGCCTCTGATCCCTGAACTCCTTGACCAGGTGAAGGACGCTTGCATATACACGAAGTTAGATCTCCGGGGGGCTTATCATCTGGTACGAGTTAAAGAAGGCGACGAATGGAAAACTGCCTTCCGTACTAAATACGGATTATTCGAGTACCAGGTGATGCCTTTCGGATTGTGTAACGCGCCGGCTGCCTTCCAATACTTCATGAATGATGTCCTTCGGGAACTCATCGATGTTTGTGTTGTCGTATATATCGATGACATTCTGGTGTACTCCTCTTCGGAATCTGATCACAGAAAACACGTCAGGGCAGTGCTTGAAAAACTGCGCCAGCACAAACTATTTGCTAAATTGGAGAAATGTGTTTTCCATACCACAGAAGTCGAGTTTCTAGGTTTCATCCTGACACCCAAAGGAGTCCGAATGGACTCAAGAAAAGTGGATGCCATCCTCAAATGGCCATCACCTAGCTCTGTAAAAGGGGTTCAAAGCATGCTCGGCTTTGTCAATTTCTATCGCAGGTTTATCCCGGAATTTTCACGCGTGGTACAACCCATTACTGCACTCTTGAGGAAAAATAAACGTTTTGAATGGTCTGAAGAAGCCAAGCAGGCCTTTCAGGATTTAAAAGCTAAGTTTACCTCCGCACCTATATTGAAACACCCGCGTCCAGATCTCCCTTATGTCGTCGAGACTGACGCATCCAGCCTAGCCATGGGAGCTGTCCTGTCCCAAAGAGATCCCGAAACCAACCAACTGCATCCCGTAGCATTTTGGTCCAGAAAATTCTCGGCACCCGAGGTTAATTATGCAATCACGGACAAAGAACTGTTAGCCATTAAGTCCGCTTTTAAAGCCTGGCGGCATTATCTGCTTGGCGCTCGACATACCAACACAGTGATCACTGATCACCGGAATTTACAGTATTTGAAAACCGCTAAGGCTCAGTCATCATGGCAGCTCCGATGGGCTTTGTTTTTCGCTGAATTTGATTTCGTGATTACCTATCGACCTGGCTGCAAGAATGGCAAAGCAGACGCCTTATCCCGAATTGGAATGGGAGAATCTGATACAAACTCAGAACCAGTACCAATAATTCCCGAACAGAGGATTCTAGGCATGACTTCGTTACAGACGCTTGAAGACATTCAAGCCAGAGTGAAACAACTCCTGGACCCTACAACCTTGCAGGAATGGATACATAAGGGATCAGACTTTACCATAGATAATGGTTTACCTTATTTCCAAGGACGCATATTCCTGCAACATAAGGAATTACACAAAGTACTTATTTCCGGTTATCATGATACATTAATACAGGGACACCCCGGTATTGCCAAGACAGAGGAAAAGGTGAAACGACAATTTTGGTGGCCCTCTTGGCGAAAAGATGTTAAATCTTTTGTGATGTCCTGTGGTGTTTGCGCCCAAAATAAAAGTCAAAAGAAAAGACCAGCCGGTCTCCTTCAACCTCTAGACATATGCCAGCACCCTGGCACACCCTATCAATGGATTTTATTACAGACCTGCCTCCTTGTTCGGGGTACAATAGTATTCTGGTAATTGTGGATTTGTTTTCCAAAATGGCCCACTTTATTCCTTTGAAAGGTTTACCTTCAGCTTCTGTCCTAGCCAAAGAATTCCTCGAAAATATTGTTCGGCTACATGGATTCCCATCTATACTAATCTCTGACCGGGGAAGCCAATTCATTTCCTACTTCTGGCGCAAATGTTGTCAAATGGCGCAGATCGACATAAGATTATCGACCAGTCACCACCCTCAGACCGATGGTCAGACCGAGAGGACAAATCAGACCCTTGAGCAGTACTTATGGTGTATGTTACAGCAATCTGAAAGCAACTGGAAAGACATTCTTTGGATAGCCGAATACGCATATAATAATTCGGTACACTCTGGAACTGGCCACAGTCCTTTTTATACTTTGTTTGGGCATCACCCTCGAACCTCAAACCTTGACTCACCTCAGAACCTCGGAATGCCTGCAGTAGAACATCTGCATTCTACAATTACCCAAGCCTTCAAAGAGGCAACTACGCATTTATGACAAACCAAGAGAAAATACAAGGAGAATGCTGCTCTACATCGGAGTGAAGCACCTCCGTATCAGATTGGGGATCAAGTGTGGTTAGCTACCAGACATTTACCACTCAAAGGGCCTCGAACTTTTAACCCAAAATATCTGGGACCTTATTCTATTACGGCAATAATTAACCCAGTGGCAGTTAAACTTGATGTACCAGCTAGTATGCGAATTCACCCTGTTTTTCATGTGTCACTTCTGAAACCAGTGGTACCCGGAACCCGACTACTCAAACCTCCAGAACCTATTCTAATAGATGGGGAGCCCGAATTCGAAGTGAAGAACATTTTAGACTCAAAAATGTTTAGGTCAAAACTGTTCTACCTAATTGATTGGAAGGGGTACGGACCTCAGGAGAGGTCGTGGGAACCCAGCGACCATGTGCATGCACCTCGATTAGTCAGGAAATTCCACCGACTCTTCCCAGACAAACCAAAACCCCCGGAGGGAACAACCTTGGGAGGGGCCTTGGGGGGAGTGCTGTCATGATGCCCGCTCCCGGGGAGCCGGTTCAAGCCCTGTGTCCCCGAAAGCGGACATCCAATCCCCAAGGAAGGACCCAGCAACCCCATATAGGGGCCCTTTGGACAGTGTCCTGGCGCCTATGGCGCCAGGCTCATAAAAGACATCAGTCCTGGCGCAATAGGCGCCAGGCTCATTTTGGGAGTGCTTGGGTGCACTTACCTGATGCAGACCATGCTGCAGGATCCCGGCCTCCTTGAGGCCTGAAAGGAACTACTTTACCTGTGGGACTAATTTACCATCCGGGCATGGTCGGGGAAGGATACATACCTGATTGGAGGAAGGATACATATCTGGAACTTCTTCCAAGGCTATTTAAACCCCACCCGAACAGCCACACGTGCTTCGCGTTGTTCTGCATCTAGCAGCTGGACGCTCACCGTGTCTGCTCCTGCACCCTGACTTCTGCCACGCCTGCCAGCATCCTGGATCACCTGCAAAGGAAGAGAAGAAGAGAACAGAAGAAGGAAAAGTCCTTACCTGCTAAATCCGCATCCCGGAGACATCTCGCCGACAACCCTGAAAAGGAAAACTTTTATTTAAAAGCTCATCGCGTCGATCGCTGCAGCGCCGCATTCCACTCACCTTTACAGGGCGCCTCCATGTTCAGCAGCGATCATCCGGATTCGCAGTCATGCCCCAGCGCCTAGGGAGAAAAAGACCAGAACAAAAGGTGAGAGAGAGAAGGGAATAAGGAAAGCTAAATCTCCATGTTAAGACTTACCTGTTGATTCATTCCCTCTTAATTTCGGGTCCGCGCAGCATCCTGGCATTTCCGGACCCCGGCCCCTAAGGGGAAAAAAAGACATCAGCGTTAATGAGCGAATGAAAAGACATTACCAAAAAACGCTCATTAAAGACTTACCTGATTTCTACAAGGATTTCACCTCTCATCTCGGGTCGGTGCCTGTTCCCCGGCATTCCGTACCCCGGCCCCTATGGGGAAAAAGACACTAGCATTAGTACATTAATGCATGGACACAAGGGGAACCTTTTATCAAAAAACTTACCTGGAAGCCAAGCAAGTTTGGTTCTCACCAATCCGAAAATCCAGTGAAGTAACTGGATACCAACGCGCCCCTGCATCAGAAGCAGGATGGAGAGCTCGTCCTTCCAGACCCTAAGGTGAGACGCTACGAGGAAGCACAGAAGGGTTTCGAGGAGGGTGAGAGGGGAAAGTGGGAGGCCGATTGCATTACCCCGCAGACAGTTAATCCCCTATTTTCACCTACAGAAGGATACTTCTGCGAGCCAGACAAGCCAGATTTGGGGACCCGGTCCAGTCCGTCTTCCGAACCCTTCGCATCACCTTAGAAGAGGTCAGCAGCGCGAACCAGGCCAGCGCCTCCGTGGGAGTCAGGTGAGCGTAACAGGAACAAACGTTGCTATTAAATACTTTATACAGTCCACAAACTATGTACAAAAATAATAACTGTACCTCTATAGCTGCCTCGCAGTTGCGGAAAGAAGTCTACGATCCCCAATATATTCACACAAGTACGGAAATTGATTCGAAATTGTCAACCGGACCAATTGTGCCACAAAACAGAAAAATGACAAAGCAACTAAGTTAGGTAAGTGCTGATAACCTTGACATTTGTCAATACTTAGAAAAAGAATGTTAGCAATAATAAGTTGCTCTATATCTCAGATGTGGTTGCTGCACTTACCTAGCCTTTTGGCGTACTGAAACCATTGTCAAGGAAGGGCGTCGCTTTCCTCGCTGTGAGTTATATTATTGCATTTGAAGACTAGCATATCACCCTTTAATTACATAGTTATGCTCCAGTGGTGGCCATTTAGCAGTGATCGCAAAGGACGTAGCGCTAGTTTTTTGTTCGGAGACTCTGAGTTAAATACAATTGCATTAAATCTGAATCATTAGTTCATTCATATTGTGCATCATATTCAGACATGCACAATACTAGTGTAATCTTTAAACATATACCATTAAGTTGGCATAATGACATGCCAATTAATGCTGCACGAAGTGCAAACAATGATCTCATTCTAACTCATCTATATACTTGGCGATCTCTACCATGCCAAAACCAATGATTCATTATACAGAATTATTTGAAAAACTGCTGGTCCATGTTTGAGCTATCTTTGACTATACCAATCCTCCCACTGTACAGATGACAGGCAATCTCTACACCGTTGATCAACAGTGAGCGCTTCCGGGTCTGGTAATTGAAATGTTATGCATTTAGCATATCTGATAACATTGGGCTGCACGAAAATATACATTCAAACATGATGCCATAAATCATTTGTACTAAAGAAACAGCTTCTGTGTGACAGAATGCACTTCCACATATCCCAGTGACCAACCCATGGCGTACATTAGTCACAATATTGTGCGCATTACATAATTACCAAGCTATGCTCTGGTACGGAATAAATAATAGACATTAACACATACCCAACAAAACAAATTAATGTAAGCCCGAATTGGCTATCACTGAAATCTGTTTGACATGCATGTCTGTTTATGTGAGTCCCTGTTAGGCAAAATAAAATGTACCAAAATGACGTTATTTCATCAGGGTTTACAGGGGGAGTTAAAAGATGTTCTTGCTCAAGTGGTGGACCCCCGAAAGACTGTGCAGAGTTCATTAACCTTGTGGTTCAATTAGATCATATGTGGCAAGACCAAAGAGCAGATTGAATCAGACTGGACACTCGCCCTATGCATGTACGATCAAAGGACAATGTTTCACGAACAACAGAAAGTTCAGGGGAACCAATGCAGATCGGAGGGGTCAGGGCCCCCTTGACTAAGGCTGAAAGGGACAAGAGAAGGCAGCAGCAGTTATGTTTGTACTGTGGAAAGTAAGGCCATTTCCTTAAAGAGTGTCCAGTGAAACCACCAAGGAGAATCGTAGGGGCCACGGACAAAGAAGATACCAACAAAGAATCGGAAAACTACCAAGCCCAGCAAGTGTAGGGGTCCATTTGTCGAGCGAAGAAAGTGAACTACAGACCTCCCATTTTGCATTGTCTGTGATCTTGATCAACCACCAAGAACCATCTCGGATGCATGCCGTAAAGGTGTACATAGACAGTGGAGCAGTTGGGAACTATATGGACCAAGATCTTGCAGCAAAGATGGGGCTTCCTTTATGCCCCAAGTCAACCACTGACACTGTCACCACTGTTGATGGTACGTAAATAGCTTCTGGTCCAGTATCCCAATGCACCGCAGTGTTAACCCTTCTGTGCCAGGATGGACACCGGGAATCTATCGCTTTCGACCTCATCAAGGCGCCCCAGTTCCGGTTGATTTTAGGAATGCCGTGGTTGGTAGCTCACAATCCTCAAATAGATTGGCGTGCAAAAGAGTTGGCCTTTCTGAAATTTGTACTCATACTTGTTACCATGAGGGGAAAAAGTCAACTGATACTGGAACCCCTGTTCATGGAACAGCGGCAACAACTCTGGGGGTAACCGGTACCCTACCAAGTGAATACCAGGACTTTCAAGATGTATTTCAGAAAGAACAAGCTAATACCTTACCACCGCACAGACCATACGATTGCCAGATCGAACTGATACCTGGTGCACAGATCCCTTGTGGGCAAATCTACGAACTCACAGAACCAGAAAACCAGCATCTAAAGTCCTACTTACATCAATATCTGGCAAACTGATTCATCCGCCCCTCGAAGTCGCCCGCAGCCTCCCTTTTATTGTTCGTGCCGAAGAAGGAAGGGGATTTGAGAACTTGCATCGACTATCGCACATTAAACCAAATCGCTACCCTCTAACACTCATTCCAGAACTACTAGACCAGGTTAAAGACGCCCAGATTTACACCAAGTTAGACCTTAGAGGAGCGTACCATCTCGTTCGAGTGAAAAAGGGTGACGAATGGAAAGCTGCTTTTCGTACCAACTATGGCCTGTACGAATATCAGGTAATTCCCTTTGCAACGCTCCCGCTGCATTTCAATTATTCATGAACGATGTCTTAAGGGAATTAATCGTCATCTGTGCCCTAGTTTATATTGACGATATCCTGGTATATTCCACCTCAAAACAGGACCACATCAAGCATGTTCGATCTGTTCTGGCAAAACTCTGCCCACATTAGCTCTATGCCAAACTCGAAAAAT
Source organism: Ambystoma mexicanum (assembly GCF_040938575.1). Taxonomy (NCBI): domain Eukaryota; kingdom Metazoa; phylum Chordata; class Amphibia; order Caudata; family Ambystomatidae; genus Ambystoma; species Ambystoma mexicanum. Next base: position 730,800,851 of record NC_090934.1, on the reverse strand, counting down.
GCTCATTTCATGTCTCCAAAGTGGAGTGTCTTGGTTTCATCTTCACCCCAAAAGGAATTTGAATGGTGTACACAAGGTAGATGCTATCCTCAATTGGCCATCGCCAAATTAATTCAAGGAAGTCCAGAGCATGTTGGGTTTCGCAAGTTTCTACCGCTGATTCAATCCGGGGTTTACGCAAATAGTGCATCCAATCACATCATTGCTAAGAAAATGCAATAAGAATTTTCAATGGACAGAAGAAGCAGAAAAAGCCTTCCGGAAACTCAAGATAAAGTTCACTTCTGCCCCGATTTTACATCATCCTTGCCCAGACCTCCCGTACGTGTGGAGACGGGCGGCTCAAGTATGGCAATGGAAGCTGTTCTCTCACAAAAGGACCCAGAAACGGATCAATTACACCCTGTCGCCTTCTGGTCACGTAAATTCACACCACCCAAGCTCAATTACGCTATCACGGACAAAGAACTCCTAGCCATCAAGTCAGCCTTTAAGGCCTGGCGACATTATCTCCTATGTGCCACACACACAATCACAGTAATAAATGACCATTGAAATCTACAGTACCTAAAAACAGCAAAGGCTCAATCTTCATGGCAACTACGCTGGGCCCTTTTCTTCGCTGAATATGATTACGTGATCATGTTTCGACCAGGAGTTAAAAACGGAAAGGCTGATGCTCTTTCCCGTAAGGGTATTGATGAACAGATATACAAAACCCCTGATCCAATAGCCATTATTCCAAGTGACAAACTCCTGGGAATTAGAACAACCATGTCTCGGAGCGAGTTACATGAAGAAATCCAAAGCTTGATGAGTCCCGAGCAATTACAAGAGTGGAGTACACAAGGTGAACATCATACAACAAAAAACCAACTACCCTACTTCAGGAACCGTTTATTCCTGCCGAATAAACAACAAGTCATGTCCGGTTATCACGACTCCTTAATCGAGGGCCATCCTGGAATTGCAAAGAATCTATCCAAGGTAGAACGAAGTTACTGGTGGCCCACGTGGCATAAGGACATTATCCAATTCATCCTATCCTGCAGTGTATGTGCACAAAATAAATCAAATCAAAAACCAGCTGGACTCCTTCAACCATTGGAAATTCCACCAGCGTCCTGGCATACGCTTTCCCTCGACTTTATTACCGATTTATCACCCAGTCAAGGATTTAACACCATTCTAGTGGATGTGGACCTATTTTCAAAAATGGCACACTTCATTCCTCTTAAGGGTCTTTCAAACACATCCACTTTGGCAAATGTGTTTCTCGAATGCATCGTACGGCTCCATGGGTTTCCTTCGGTACTGGTCTCGGATCGAGGTACTCAATTTGTGTCCAACTTCTGGAGGAAGTGTTGTTCTATGGTCCAAATCGACATCAGATTGTCCACCAGTCACCATCCCCAAACGGATGGTCAAACGGAGAGAACGAACCAAACGCTCGAGCAGTACCTACGCTGTATGCTACATCAAGTAGAAGGAAGTTGGACGGACCTGTTATGGATAGCTGAATATGCCTATAATAATTCTCTACACACCAGTACTGGGCAGACTCCCTTTTACACTATATATGGCAGGCATCCACGCACTTCCGAACTAGATGCCCCTACTACCTTGGAAATGCCAGCAATTAAAACCCTGCACGCGACCATTTCTCAAACCTTTAAAAGGGCAGTCGAACATCTACTCCAGGCTAAGAACCGTCAAAAGAAATTTGCTGACCAGCGTCGAGCAAAGGCCCCCCAATTACCAGTTTGGAGACAAAGTCTGGTTGGCATCTAAACATGTGCCCATAAAAGGAACCCGGACTTTCCACCCACGATACCTAGGTCCTTTTGTCATCACCTCTGTGATAAATCCAGTAGTAATCAAACTAGCCTTACCAGCCAAAATGCAAATTCATTCTGTGTTCCACGTATCTCTCCTGAAACCTGTTCAACATGGAACCAGTGTTACAACACCACCGAAACCAGTAGTGATCAATGGCAAACCAGAATTTGAGGTCAAGGACATTCTGGACTCAAAGTATGTCAGATCTAAACTTTACTATCTAGTGGACTGGAAAGGGTACGGCCCGCAAGACAGAACATGGGAACCATGCGAGTAACCATGCACCTCGTTTGCTCAAAAGGTTCCATCAAAACCATCCAACCAAACCAGAGCCAGACAGGAGGACCACCATGAGAGGGGCCTTAGGGGGAGTGCGGTCATGATCCCTGTCCCTAGCCCACTTAGGCAAAACACTGGAGCCAGGCCTCGATCCCCCACATGTTCCTTAAAGGCCTTCCCATCTCATCTGAGACCCACTGTGGCGCCAGGCTCATACATGACTCAGAGGATAGACTTGGCACTGGACTTAGTAATGCACTTTGGGCAATATGGATGACCCCACATAACTCAGTTCCATGAACTGAGCTATGCGGACTAGCTTTTTGGGTGTGGTTCGACCTAGGGATACCTGGAGGCTATATAAACCACGCCCGGGCAGAGAAACACGCTTTGCATTACTCTGCGCCTGCAGCGTGGCATTCACCGTGTTCAGATCGGTCTCCTGAAGGCCTTCACCTTTCCTCCGCATCCCGCATACCTGAAAGAACAAGAACAAAATTAACAGCACACTTACCTTGAGGAGAATCCTGCTTCCATCTATCGCTCCTCCGGTCCTGTGGACAGCATTTCGGCGGTGTCTTCTCCATCTCGGAACTCCGCACCCTGGGAAGAAAAGAACGAAAGGCGAAGACATTATTTAGCAATGCTCATATCCCCGATTCTAAAACAGCAAGAAGAGTCAAACGCTTACCTGAACTCGAGCCTCTCATGGTAACTTCAGCTCCGGTGCACGCCATCAACCTACAAAGGGAAAAGACAACACAGGTTAGCACATAAAGGACAAGAAGGCGCCGCACATTGCGCTTTACTCACCGCACCATATCTCTCAGCCGACGGCCATACTGGGACATTGCAGAGCCTGCAAGGAACAAAGAGACATAGGTCAGCACAAGAAAAAGTGAACAGCGCCACGCATCGCGCTTTCACTCACTGCTAGTGCTCGGCTTCCCTAAGCCGCACAACACCATCACCGACCCCCTCCAACACCTAAGGGAGAAGAGAAGACATTATTAAGGGGCAAGAGACAAGAAAAGGACAGTTCACCAAGAATCAACAAACCTACCTTGTCGGGCTAGAGTTACAAGCACAGACGCATTGGGCTTGCACCAGTGAAGCAACTAGTTTGCGCATCGCCGACATCTACCGACACACCCCTGCACCAAAGAACAGGATGCAGAGCACGCGACACAAGAAAATAAGGTGAGGAGAGGCCACAGGGGAAGGTTTGGTCATCAAGGGAAGTGGGGGTCAAGCAAGCAGAGACAATAAAGTTAAAATCTGGAAATCCTGTATTTCAGGCCAAGTCCCCAGTCGAACAGATTCCACGGAAGGGTTTGAGATTGTGAGTGGTCCAGACAGGCTGAGTTGCATCCCCGTGGATATCAGGGGAGCGTTAGAGCAACGGACATAATATCTCTTTCAATGTGCAAGCCTTGCTGTAAATGATGCTTGGATTAGGGTCCAGTCATTTACACAAATCGTAGATGCCAATGTCTCTTGATTATAGTTTAAATGTTCTGACTGTCTGAATGAAATCTCATAAATTAATTTCAATTTATTAGACTAAGTGGTCAAGACACGAGCTTTTGGGGTTAATAAATTAACTCTTTCCAAACCACATACTTATTTTTCAGCTTTATCTAGTTATTGTTTCTTATAGCCTCCAGCTATGAATCTCTATTTGGTAATTATGTAATGCGCACAATATTGTGACTAATGTACGCCATGGGTTGGTCACTGGGATATGTGGAAGTGCACTTTGTCACACAGAAGCGGTGTCTTTAGTACAAGTGATTCATGGCATCATGTTTGAATGTACATTTCCGTGCAGCCCAATGTTGTTGGGTTAGGCTAAATACATAACATTTCAATTACCAGTTACCTGCAAAATGGCCGCCACTGGAGCATAACTATGTAATTAAAGTGCAACATGCTAGTTTTCAAATGCAATAATAGAATTCACAGCAAGGAAAGCAGTGTGCTTCCTTGACAACGGTTTCAGTACACCGAAAAAGGCTAGGTAAGTGCAGCAACCGCAGCGGAGACATAGAGCAGCTTATTATTGCTAACATTCTTTTTCTAAGTATTGACAAATGTCAAGGTTATCAGCACTCAACTAACTTAGTTGCTTTGTCATTGTTCTGTTTTGTGGCACAATTGGTCCGGTTGACAACTGCGAAGTGATATCCGTACTTGTGTGAATATATTGAGGATCGTAGACGTCTCCTTTAAGCAACTGCGAGACAACTATAGAGGTACAATTATTATTTTTATACAGAGGTACAATTATTATTTTTATACAGAGTTTGTGGACTGTATAAAGTATTTAATAGCAATGTTTGTTCCATAAAATTATTTTTATTTGACAGGCACAACATAGATGAGTATGGGATACCACCCACAATACCAATAGATATGAAGTGAGTAATCAATTGGCAATGGGTAATTGATAGCGTTACATTGAGCTGAGGATTTAGGTGCGGTTTTATTGAATCAGTGGCACTAGATACGCCACAATATTTGATTATTATTATTTATATTTTTCTTTCTGAGATTGATCCTGAATTTGACAAGCACCAAAGGTACATTACATTACTCATACACAATTAAATACAAATGTTGTGACATTGAGCAGGTAACCATGATGCCCAGTGACTAACTCCTTGTCCTCTTTTGATTTCTCTTTCTCTTTTCATGTTTGTTTGTGCATTCATCAGTACACAGATTTGGTTGTTTCAATAATTTGGGCATGTTTGTGCATTGTATCCATGTGACTTATGGAAATTGTTCTTTCAATTATGTTACCATGATGGTACCTAACCTCCATGTCACCGGATGTGACACTGGTGTGTGCATGTATACAATGTTGCACTGTCTTTTAATTTGCTTTGCATATGTTGCTTTAAGTCAGCCTCAGATGAAGAGCGTGAGCTTGAAACACGTGTCAGGCTGAAAAGAATAAATTAATCCTGAAATATATCAACATACTTTCGACTCATGCAACATCAATACTTGGAAATTTTGCGCAGTGTGAATGTACCCATGTGTTTGTATGCGGTACTTTTTTGTAGTCTTAAACCACTTCTATATCGGGGTGTATTGGTAGAAGGACCAATTCAGTTTGTGGCTGGGATACAGGCATCATTCCTAACCATCACATCTTGTCTGTAGGCACGGTATGAGGAGCACCCCCCATTCTGTATTCATCATTTGCCTTGGGGAAGATAAATCCCTCTTTCCAGTTCTCCATCGTTCCCTGGGAAAAGGGAGCTTGCCCCCTCTTCTGTGTCTAGGAAAATCCACATTTGAATTTATATGGAGAGCCATATAATGCAGTGAGAAACTCTTCCTTTTGTGGGGTTGGACCCTGACTCACTTTCGGTCGTTCCGGAGATACAAGATCACAACATACTGTGAGAAGCCAGCACCCCTCTGTTGGCTCGTAAACAGAGCCCCCGTTGTTCGGTTTATGGGTGAGGGGGGAAAGCATACCTGCCCAACCTCCGGGTTTAGCCCGGAGACTCAGGTTTTTTTTAATGCTCTTTTCTGAGTCTCCGGGGAAGAGCATGGAGTCTCTGGGTTTTCCCAGAGGGTGGCAGAGAGTGGCTGTGTCTTAGTTGCGGAGCAGTCAGTGAAGTTTGTCACTTTACCCCAGAAGCATTTGTGGAAAGGCAGGAGAAGAGTCAGCGTGGGTTTTAATATACATAGGCACGCGAGGGAAGATAGCTCATCAAGTCTGTAATGATCTTTCGGGGGCAATGGCATGGGCGAGTGCTGTGCCCTTGCCATTTGCACACTCATACTCTGGCTGGTCTTAAAGGCACAGCTCCAACCTCTATGGCTCTGCTGCACTTACAAATTGTGAAAGAACAAAAAAAAGAAAATGAATACAGAAACCATCCCGGCCACGTTGTGTGGGTTGTATACGAATTGTTCGTTTTACAACTGTTCGAATTACAATTGACCTTTTCACAATTGACCGAATTGTGAAGGTCAATTGTAAAATATATGTGGGGGAAACCCCCCACAACCCCCCACCCAACGCCAAACCCCCAAAACCCTATATATATATATATATTACCAAACCGATATATATATACATATATATATATATATATGTTCGAATGAACAATTAACCGAATTTAAAGGGTCACAATTGACCTTTTCACAATTGACGGTATAATATATATATATATATATATATATATATATATATATATATATATATATATATATATATATATATATAAACGGTCAATTGTGAAAAGGTCAATTGTGACCCTTTAAATTCGGTCAATTGTTCATTCGAACAATTGTAAACGAACAATTTGGGTAATACCGTTGTGTAGGCAGGCGCCCTGTCTATTAATATTGATATTATTACAAAACGAAATTCTTTCATTTATTTTGCATTTGTATAGTGCACTAAACCCTTGGGCATCAAGGCGCTGTTAGATTCATGCTTAAGGTTAAAATAGTCCAGGTTTTACAGGCAGGTTATACATGCAGCCAGAGGATGTAAAGTTATAGTCAAGTAGGTTCCATTAGCAGCCCACAGCTATGTAGTCAAATACGTATGATTGTAGACAAAAAATTAAATAAAAATGTATACAAAATAAAAACAATCGGTAAGCAGCGCAAGGCTGAAAGACAATCATAATCTTTACATTAGCAGCACGAGGCAATGCAACTGTTGGAAAAGTCTCACCCAGAAGGACTGGGGGGCTACATCAACAGAGCGAAGCAGAGAGTCTGGAATCAAAGTTGTGAAGTAATAGTATCTTGGTGAGCGGCGAGGTGTTATGGTAGCAGTGAGAAGTTACAGGGCCAACGCTATGCAAGGGTTGGGCGAAGCTACAGAGTACGTTTCTTGGTGAAGCATGTACTGTGTACTAAGGCAGGTGAGGAGGAGGAATGGTGGGGGCTACTGCGGAGTATGGAATGAAAGCAAGAGTGTACAGGTTAAGAGACAAGCCAGAATGAAAGCCAGGGGCAGCGTGCAAGGCTTACCTAATGTATGGGCCATGCCGAGGCGGTGGCCTGATGCAAAGCGACGTAGGGGGAGGTACAGCAGCATTGCGGCAGAGAGCTCTAGCGCAGGCCTTAATGGATGGCCTTGATGGATGTCTGGCCTTGCATCCCGGCAGTGCAGGGTGCCAGCTGATCATGCCGCAGCTGGATGGCAGTAGGTGGCTGGGAGCTCGCATAGGCTCGGCGGCCATCTTCAGAGGGTGTACTGGGACTCCTATCCCAATTGTGAAGTTGACTCTGCTGGAGGAAAGGGGGCCTTGTATTGAGCCAGAGCTAGCAGAGAGATGCTCCAATTACTTACCAGTAATCTTCATTACTCCTGATCCCACTCTTCCTCATCACAGAATTTACTTCATGAGGCCCCTGCCTCCGACACAGGACCTTCTATTTCTTTTCTTCTGTATAACTCCTCCCCTTAACCATCAGCTTCCAGTTCATCATATTCAACCCGGAGCATGGGACCCCCCTCTTAGGGAGGGAGAGGAGGGTCGTCAGTACTGTGACGAGGAAGAGTAGCATTAGGAGTAATGAATATTACCGGTAGGTAATCAGAGCATTACCTCCATGTCCACTCTTCCTTGCCCCAGTACTTACTTCATGAGGCACAGGTCCCAATGAGACACAGAGATAGAAGTGCAGCAACAAGAAGCACACCTTTATTGACTCCAAAAATCACAACCCAGCAGACAAAACACCAACCCAGAAGGAACCATCCCCCGAGTGGGAGACATTCAACCGATAGTGGTTGACAAAGGTGCTCTGATCCGCCCAGGTGGCAGCCATACAAATCTCCTGTAGAGAGCCTTCCCCCCCATGCCCTGAGCATCAGCCAAGGAAGCAGCCAAACCCCTGGTAGAGCGACCCTGAACGTGGTCAGGTACAGGCAGGCCAGAATCCACATAAGCCATGGAGACAACAGTGCGGATTCACTGGCTAATGGAAATCACAGAGGGCTTCCGCCCCCACACCAGCAGGGCCAAAAGTACCCAAGAGACAATCAGACTGCCGGAAAGGGGCAGTCTGCACCAAATATTCCAGAACCACCCGCCGCTCATCAATGGCATGCCAAGCCACCTTATCCTGCATCTGCGGATCCTGCAAAAATGCAGGGAGAACCAGATCTTGAGAAGTGTGAAACTGAGACACAACTTTAGGCTGAAACTTTGGATCACATCGCAAAACCACAGAGTCTGGCAGAACTCTCAAGAAAGGGGGTAGAGAAACAGAGCCCCAGCCTACAGGCAGATGAGACAGCAATCAGTCTTCAGAGTAAGGTACTTGATATCAATCTCCGACAGGGGCTCAAAGGGAGGCCCCTGAAGGAACCTTAACATTAGTGGGAGATCCCAGGGGGTGGGGGGGAGGAAGGCCCTTATAGGTACAAGGACAGGAAGCAGAGAGACCCTCCCCATACAGGTGGCGATCAGAGTCCCCAAAAAGGATTTTAACAGAGGACCATTCGGAGCGAAGCGCGGTGATTGCCAGGCCCTTGTCAAAACCTCCTAAAGGAAATGGAGAAAAGCAGGCAGACCGGATTGAGGGGGTTCCAGACCGCCCACACTAAGCCTGAAAGTGGTCCCGGTGCCTGTCATATGCCTTCAGAAGAGAAGGCCTTCGAGCATTATGGATAGACTGGACCACAGGACCTGAAAAAACCCTGGGAGACTAACCGAGACCGTGTAATAGCCAAACCGTGCATTGAATCTGCCGGACCCGGAACTCCAGACCCGCCTGCAGGGGACAAGGCCACCCCAGAACCAACACAGGCTCCTGGTACCGAAATTCCATCAAGGAGGGAAACAAGCTCAGACAGGGCTAGAACGGAGCAACCAACAGCATAGTCGCCTCGCCTTCCCTGATGTACTGAACCACCCGTGGAAGAGGAGGAACATAAAGGAGACCCCAAGGCCACTCCACAAGGAATGCATCCACCCCGCCCTCCCCAAACCCCTTGGGCCAGGAGCAGAAGAGAGGTACCATCGCAGAGGCAAAGAGATCTAGAACTGGGAGACAACCTGGCGCAGATCTCTTCAAACACCCTGTCCGACAGAATCCGTTTCGAAGAGGAGGGGCATCAGCAGCTGAGTAGATCTGGCCAAGCATTGTCCACCCTCCCCCCGACGTGAGAGGCCACCAGGGATAACAGATGAGACCCCCCCCCAGAAATCTATCTGAGTTGCGAGAGCATTCAAGGAGTGGCCGGACCCCCCCGGCAGTTGACATAGACCAAAGCTGTGGTATTTTCCGTCCGGACCATCACCGCCCTGCCTTCCAGAAACATCTCGAAGTACAACAGGGACCAGAGAATGGCACACAACCCCCTCCAATTGGACGAGCGACAAACCTCTTCCAAGGCCCACAACCCCTGGGCCAAGAGGACGCTCAGCGTGGCACCCCAACCCCTTACGCTGGTGTCTGTAGCAAGAGTGGTCAAAGGGGGTTGGATCAGGGCACCCCCGCCCGGAGATTTGGGACCCACAACCAGCACAGTAAATCGGCCCTCAGAGCATGCGACATCGGGTTCAAGGGCTCGTAAGCCTGAGAAGACAGGAGCCAGTGGGCGAGCAGATAAGAGACCACAGAACGCAGATGAAGACGAGCCGAAGGAACCAGGAATACACAAAAGGCCATGTATCCCTGAAGCATGAGTAATAGGTGAGCCGAGACACTCACTGCCTGAGAACCCTGCCATGGACAGATAGCAGGCGCTAGAAGGCGTTGGACCCTCCCCAGGGACAGGAAAACCCTCCCCATTCTGGTGCAAATCTAATCCCTGATGAATACCAGATCTTGCGTGGGCTCCAGTTGAGACTTCTGCCAGTTCACCAGAAATACCCAGCCCCACAACGCTTGGCAAACCAGTTGGAGATGTGCCAGGGCTGACTGCGGGAGAGCCGCCTTGACCAACCAGTCGTCCAGGTAGACAAAGGTCTGAATGCCCCTCAGGTGGAGAGCAGCCACCAGTTTGGTGAACACCCTGGGGGTCCAACCCAAACGGGAGCACTCGGAACTGAAAATTTCGAGACCCCACAGCAAACCGGAAGAACGTCATCTGGCAGGGGCGGAGAGACATGTGGTAATATGCATCTTGGAGATGTAGGGACGCCAGCCAGTCCCCCTTCAAAACATCAGGAGAATGTTCTGCAAAATCTCCATCTTGAACCGTTCCTTCTAGACGAAGTAGTTCAGAGCCTTGAGGTCCAAAATGAGGCGAAATGTTCCCAAAGGTTTGGGGACCATAAACACCCTTGAGTACTATCCCAGACCCAGCTGTGGAAGAGAAAACGGCATGATAGCCGGCATCTGCAACAATTCAGACAGAGCTGTCGACACAGAGAGTGGGGAACAGCAGTCCGAACCATGCAGCCTTGGACAGGGATAGGCAGGAAATTCACACCATAACCATTCTGGCTAGTGTCCAGAGTCCAAGAATCTGGGCACTACCAGTCCGATATCGGAAAAAACTGCTGGAAATGTCCGCCCACAGGCCCACCCAAACCATCAGGACTTCTGAGCCGGTCTTAGACGAGAAGAGCGTGGAGGACCGCGGACCCCTCTGGAGTCTCTGAAAGGAGCGGGAGGAAGAATCAACAAACAACTGTCCGGTCCTTGCACCCACACCAGAAGAGGATTTCTTGAATGTTGAGGAAGACTTCCGTCGTAATTTATCAGCATGTCTGTCAGCATGAAACACTGTTTAATGTATCTTCAAGTAAATCACCAAGCAGTTTGGAACTGTCAAAAGGAAGCTTAAGCACAACCACCTTCTGAAAACATTCTGTTTTCCAAACTTGCAAGTGAACATGCTTCCGGGCCAACACACCAGCACCCGTAGCCATGACCAAGCCAAGCACTCGATCAAATGTCAAATCGGACAAGAGTTCAACCTGCCATTGCATGTGTGCCAGAAGCGGGGCACAGTCAGATCCCCCTTCCACAGCCTTCCTCAACTTCCTGAAACCACCCAGCACTGTCTTCGCAGTGTAGGAGCCGTAGACATTCGCCCTGAGGGTCAGATGTGCACCAGCATGAACCTTCTTCAGGATGGAATTCACCCTATGATCACCAGGTCTCGGACAGCCGCCTCTTCAGCTGACAGAGGAGAGACCACCAGGCTAGCGAGGAGATCATCAACTTCACAGTGACCGAGAGCAACTTCTCAGTCACCTTCAACAGGTAGAGCTTGGCCATAAAGTGCGGCATGGCAATCTTCTCTGGATCACGCCACTCATGAAGGATTTTAGCACGGTTCTCAGAGACCAATAGCAACCCCATCTTTGGGGTATGCTTATACTGTCTAATAGTGTGGGGTCAGCCCCATCCTCCTGCACCAAGGGCTCCGAAAACCCCATACAGTCCAAAACTTGTGTAAGAACTTCCTCCACCTCTTCCCTGTCCAGATACTTACCTTTCACATCAGCCGATGAGGAACGGGAAGCGGCAGAGGAGGCCACCGCCCCAGAAGAGGACGATGAAGATGACCAACGCTGGCGCTTGTGCCATTGCGTGTGTCCATGATGTCGAAGGAGTAACTTTTTAATGTCCTTCCTGGACATGGAAAAACACCTTGACGTCTTCTCCTTCCTTCTGCAATGCCCAGAGGAAGAGGAATGAACAAGGTGCCTGAGGTTTTCAGTACACTTCCCCATGGTGTAGCCAGAAGTACAACAGCAGTAAAAAAAAACACCAATAGGGGAGAAACATAATTTATTCCCCATGGCAACGGGCCGCTACTGCAGCACCCCTCCCAATCATTAATAAACCCCCGGTGGCAGTGCCAAACTGCCCCCGGAAGCCATTATCATCTCCTTGCTCCAGGCGCATGACCACGGGGCAGGAAGCCTCACTCAGTTCAGCGCTGAATGCGAGGCACTTACAGGGGCCCAACCACCATACAATACAAGGGCAGAGCACCCTTAGCTTAGCCCAGGTCTGTAGGACCAAAGGTGGCAACGCCTCACACGCTGGCCACTATGCCCCGCACAAGACCGGGAGAGGCTCCACACTCAACCATAGCCCAAGCCCTGCAGGGGAACCGGGAACACGCTGCACCTTTAGGAGCATCGAGGCCTTGCCACTCAGCCCCTTCAGGGGGCCAGCAAACAGAGCTCCCCGGTGCCCCACACTGGGAACAGACAACTGGAAGCTGAGGGTTAAGGGGAGGTGTTATAGAGAAGAAAAGAAAAAGAAGAAGGTCCTGTATCAGAGGCAGGGGCCTCATGAAGTTAAGTACTCGGAGAGTGGACGTAATGACTGGCAGAGACCTCTAGTGCAGGACGCATGAAATGAAATGACAGCACATCAACAACTTTTATTACTCGGGAGGGGCTGGGAGGGGTCTTTTTCCCCACAGATGTTGAATTTATAGAGCTTATTTAACAGCAATAAGATAGGGTGTGTATATGTCTGGACATCAGATGACAAATACAATTAATTAATCATAGTATGTTGTAACTAATATACAGTCCCCATTTATAGACTTTCTTCTCCTCAAAACCTATTAAAAGGCATGGTTGTTTTTCCCCTAAAACTTCCAACCGCATTTGCACGAGGGCACAGGACGATTAAAGACATTAACTTTGCAAAAACGTGCAAATGTATATGTAGAGTTTACCACCTAATCAAGGAAACGGTTGCATATGTTATTAGCAGATAGATGTGTCCACTAGCCACGCTCTTAACGTTAGATTATTTTAGTATTCTTATACTGGTTTATAATGTAGGGGGGGTGTAACGCATCTGTAGTCGCTTTGTTTTATTTAATTCGAACGTATATTCAACATTTTGTTTTACTTTCTGTTAGTGTGGGCGGAGTCTTCTATGGCTAGGGGAGGTGGCACAAATCAGGGTTTTTGATTTTCAAATGTGGGCAGGTATGGGAGAAGCCAGGGCAAGATCCATATAGAAACATTTATTTTGATATGTCAATTCTACCTGAGAAAAGAAACTCCGGTCTCCTCACCATTCCCTGTCCAACATCCATACCTGCCTAACCTCCGGATTTTTACGGGACACTCAGGAATTTTAACCATTTCTCCGGGTCTCTGGGAAAGACCCTGGAATCTCAGGAATTTTGGTGGGGGACAGCTTTCACTGATAACTTGTTGTTTTGTTTTGTAATGTTATGCTTGCAGGTCTGCACTGCCATGGACTCCCTGTTGTGGGCCTTAGGGCATGCCGGGGCCTCACTTGCACACACACTCACGCATGCAGGCAGGCACACAGAGAGAAGACGCCAGAGACGTGTGTCTGCTCCGGTCGCCGGCGCGAACTGCTGGCGCACCGCCTTTAATGTTATCTGCGCATGCGCGAGCCTCGATGCGGCTCGCGCATGCGTACACAATCAGAATTGCTACGCAACATCCCTCCTTTTCCCCCAAAACAAAATCAACATTATCAAACATGGGGACCAACAGGGTCCATCATAACTTTCAAGATACCTCTGCCTTAATTACGAGGTAGGGTCCATGATGAAGTCTTTGAACCTCAGCGGTGGCTTGCGCCCCGCCCGGCTCGGGTACCTGCGTGCTCCGGCGTCGGGGTCCTCGGGTTCCACCGGAGCTTCTGGCGGCCCATCGTCTTCCACCGGCACTCCCGTACTCGGGTCGGGATCATCTCTGACGGCTGCTACAGGGGTTGCAGTTTCTATGCGCTTGAAGAATGAAACATTTCTGGTAACAGTCCCTCTTGCATTGGCGGCCGTGACCATCGACCCTTTGACGTGGGTCACGCCCAATGGTTGTGGTTCATATGGCAGTGATAGCTTCCCCTCTGGCTTCCTGTTGCGCACCAGCACGGTGTCCCCTATTGCGATCGCCCTCTTGGGTAGTCTCCGCCGTGTGGTCTCTTTCTCATTCAGAGTGGCCCTCGCTGTGCGCACGTTGCGATTGTCGATCTCTCCTGCTGGTCTTCCTTCAACTTCGGGTAATAGGCCTCTTGGTATTCTTTTGAAAAGGGCTTCTGCGGGGGCCACTCCGGTGGACTGATGTGGGGTGGTGCGATACTCTCTGAGGAACTCGACCAGATTTCGCCTGAGATCTTCTCCCCCATTCACCGATATGCGGAACACTGTTGAGCGTTTGCATAAATCGCTCCACCTCGCCATTTGCTCTCGGCCATAGTGGGGTTATTTTGCGATGCTTTATTCCCCTGTCCTCACAGTATTGAGCAAAACGTTGGCCCTGAAACGGTGACCCATTGTCCGAGCAAATTTCGAGAGGGAATCTATGTGTGGTGAATATTTTGTCCATGGCTAAAATGGTGTGGTCGCTGGATGTGGATTCGACCAATTCCACCTCTGGGTATCGTGACCACTGGTCTGTCACCACCAGAAAGTATAGACCTCGGCCCGTGGATCCGAAGTCCGCGCGCACTGTCCCCCATGGGTGGTCACTCCTCTCCATGGCCTGAATGGGAGGCGCCTTCTCCACAGGGCTTGCGGCTTGACATGGGATGCAGGCCTTCACAAATTTCTCCACCCTTCCTTCCAGATCTGGAAACCAAACTTTCAACCTGAGACAAGCTTTCATCTTGGCCATTCCTTGATGTCCCTTGTGGGCTAGCTGTAGGACTTTCTCAACTAACACCCCTGGTATTACGATCTGGTGCCCTCTTAGCAGTATTCCATCATCCGCCACCGACAATTCGTGGCGTGCCTTCCAGAGTGCCTGTAGATCTCTTTGTGCTTCCGCAGTCCTTCGGGAGTTGTCTAGGAGGACCTCCCGCCATTCTCCTGTGTCCACCGCACCTTTTATCTTTCGGAATGCTTCATCGCTATTGGACTCATCCGCAATTTCTTGACGCGTCAGGGCTACAGGCAGTGCTGCCTCCACTACTAGATGTACGGCTTCCACGCAGTCCGCCACCTCCAGTGAGTCCCTGTGCCTCCCGGTGCCCGGATGGCGCGACAGGTAGTCCGCCGGGTTGTGTGTCCCTGGTCGATATAGCAATTTGACCCCATATTCCATGAGGGCCAACATCCAACTTTATATGCGCGGAGGTGGTTTGGACGATGTTCCAGAGAGTATTGGGATGAGGGGTTTGTGGTCAGTCACCACAACAACTGGCTTCCCTAGAATATAGATTCTGAAATGTTTACACCCCCATAGTATGGCCAAGCCTTCTCGCTCTATTTGGGAGTAACTCCTCTCAGTGTCGGTCAGGGCCTTGCTGGCATAGGCAATGGGCCTCATGGTCCCTTGCTGGTCTGCTTGCATGAGGACTGCTCCCAGCCCTACCGGGCTAGCATCAACTACGATCTCCGACTTGCGACTGGGGTGGAAGTATGCCATTGTTTCTTGCTCCGACAGGGCATGTTTGATGGCGGTGAACGCTCTTTGTTCCTTCCCTGTCCATGTCCATGCCATATCATTTCTGGTGAGCGCCCTCAGTGGTTCTGATAGGGAGGCTAGATCTCGGATAAAACGGCCACAATAATTGACCATCCCTAAGAAACATCTTACTTCGGCTGGGGACGCTGGTGGGGATGCATCTCGGATGTCTTTTACCTTCTCCGGATCCGGGGAAATCCCTCCAGCATGAAATATAAATCCGAAAAATTCAAGCCTGTCCTTCAGAAATTCGCATTTTTCCTTGTGTAGGGTTAAGCCGACACTGCACAGTCTCTCCAGGGTGTACTCGAGGCGCTTCAAGTGTTCCGCTTCTGACTTTGCAAAAACTAGGATGTCATCTGACATGTTGATGACCCCTTTGAGTCCTGACAGTGCCCCCCTGATGGCATTCTGAAAGACCTCTGCTGTGGACGAGATCCCAAAGCTAAGTCTTTTGTATTGATACAACCCCTCATGGGTCGTAAAGGTCGTAATGTACCTGGACTCGGGGTGGAGTTCCAACTGGTGGTAGCCTAACCTTAGGTCTAGCTTCGAGAAGACCCTAGCTCCCTGGAGCTTTCCGACGATGTCATCTAGTGTCGGTGTGAGATGGCGTTCTCGTTTGATCGCTACATTGGGCAGCCTCATATCTACGCAGATGCGTACTGCCCCTGGTTGTTTCGGCTTCGGGGCCACCACAATTGGGGAGACCGAGGGAGTGGGTCCATCTACCCTTTCGATAATGTCCTTGTCCACCAGTGACTGTAGCTCTTTCACAACTTGTTCCCTGAGATGAAAAGGGATACGGCGATGTTTAAGCGCAGTCGGCCTCACAGACTCATCTATGCGCAGCCGTATGGGCTCTGCCTTGAGTTTTTCAATACCAGTGAATATCTTCTCAAAACGCTGTAGTAGGCGGTCCAGATCGGTGAAGTACACAGCAAGAGTGAAGTGTACAATGTTTAGCGCTTCTGACGCGGCACAGCTTAGGAGGGAATGTGGGCTTACGCTGGTGACGAAAAACCTCGCCTTTATTCTGTTTTGACCATGAGAGACCGGGGCCACAAACACTCCTTGGATGGGAAGAGGTGTATCCCCTCCAAATGCGTAGATTCGCGCTGTGGAATTCGTCAGCCTTGGTGGACTAGGAAGAGCATTATAATGTTTTGTTGCAGGTATCCAGACGGACGCCCCAGTATCTATGAGGACCGGAGTTGGCATCTCGCTAATGTTGACGGTGCATTTGGGTTGTCGACGGTCCCCAGGGCCTTGCGCAATGCTTGAGATGAAAAATATTTCTTCATCTTCCTCCTCCTCTTCCGCGATATTGAGATCTTGCATTCCTTGGTCGACAGAGGACACACCCCTTACTCTTCCAGTGACACCCCTGCCAACTCTCTCTGGTCCTCTCAAAACTGTAACTGGCGTCGTTGCCCTGCACATTCTCGCATAGTGTCCCGGTGTGCCGCATTGACCACAGGTCCTTCACTTTGCTGGGCACTCTCCCGCATGTGGCAGATCGTATCCACAGTATGAACACGATGAGACATTCCCTTGCGTTGTGGGCCCTTCGCTTCTCTTTGGTGTCCATCTTGCCTTCCCCATGGCCGAATGTCCTATTGCATATGCCTCTTCCTCCTTCCTGGAGCGTGTAGCAGCGTCCATTTTCGCCCCTCTTGCCTCCGCCAGTTCGTACGCTCTCCCCATGTCCAGAATTTGCTGCAGAGTCAGTCCAGGTTCTCTTAGCACTTGTCTCCTCAGTTTCCCTGAGCAGCAACCTTGCAGCAGTTGGTTGTGAACCATTTCTTCCTCGTTGACCCATCTGCAGGAGCTCGCTAGTTGTCTCAGACGAGCGCAAAACTGGTCCAATGATTCCTCTTCCAACTGTTTCTCAGCGCCCATGACAAACCTGTCAAAGTCAACATTCGCCATAGGAAGGAAGTGGTCACGGAAGGCTTGCTTGACCACATCATACTTCGCTGCTGGAATGTTGAGAGAGTCATTTATGCGTTGAACCTCGGTCCCTGCAGAATAGACCATGATGGCAATCTTCGCCTCATCTTCCGTTTCCCCCGAGGCTCTAAAAAACATTTCCAGCTTCTTGACCCATGTGATCCACTTCGGCCCTAACTTGGATGGGGGCCCGTGGTATCAAATTCAGGCATAGGAGCTAGAGTGCTGTGCATTCTGCGAGGTATTGGGGCGACAGCATTTTCTTCTTCCTCTCCTTCTTCCCCCATTGTGTACTCACAGTGATCCTTGTCCAGTAGGAGTCGAGGTAACTGGTGACCTTCAGAGTGCTTTCACACCCTCTTTCTTGTCCTTACCACAACCCTGTGGTGTCTGGGCTGTGGTGGTTCCAAAAATTGCTCTGGAGCAGTGCAGGAGGCAGATGGCGCACGAGCACCCTCTCGGGCCGCAACCACTGCAATCCGCGTGTAGAGAAGAGAAAGAAAATGGCCGCCGGCCGTGCGCGTGGGTCCGTGTGCATCCGATCGATACACACGCAGTAGTGTTCCTTCACTCCGATGTGGTCGGAGCGGAGGATGGCTCCGTGTTCGCCCTTGTCGCCAGTGTTATGGGCCTTAGGGCGTGCCGAGGCCTCACTCGCACACACACTTACGCATGCAGGCAGGCACACAGAGAGAAGATGCCGGAGACGTGTGTCTGCTCCGGTCGCCGGCGCGAACTGCAGGCGCACCGCCTTTAATGTTATCTGCGCATGCGCGAGCCTCGATGCGGCTCGCGCATGCGTACACAATCAGAATTGCTACGCAACACTCCCTGCCTGAGTGTGGCTTTGTCTCTGCAGCAATGACTGTAACGTTTCCAGCACATTGGCAAAAAGAATGCAGGTGAAGCAAAATAACGTGCGTTTATTTTGCTTCACCTTTCATTCTTTTTTGCCAACTTTCAAGCGAACGCGCGTTTCTTTGCTTTCGTTCTTTTTGCCCAGGTTAGGGTGGACTCAGCCCCATTGAACCACAGCCATCAGGTTTGCAGTCTGGACAACTCACCACTGCACGTAACCTGATGAAAAACGACTAAGGTGAAATGTCCAATTTCGGTACTGCAAAATTCAGGGAAAACCTTTGTATTGGTTCTTGGAGTTTACATCTGCGTTTTAACGTGTTGATTTTATGGAAGGCGAATGCCTTTTGTCCTATGCAATTTGGGTGGTTGTGAAAAGGCAATTTAATGAAATATGCATATTCCAATTGGAACTGCAAATTTCTGACATCACGTTACAACAGTTTACCTTTTTAACGTGTGGGCGGAGGCATGTGAAAATGGGCGGAGTTTTGTGTAACTGTGGACAGTGCATACATCTCAGGAATTTTGATTTTCAAATATAGGCAGGCATGCCAACACCTGACCTACATCGAACAACGGAGCGCAGCATAGTCCTCCAGCAAACACCGGATCGAGACGTTGGCCTACCGAGAAACAGGGAATGCGTTATAAGAGAACGCCCACGCTGCGTCCGTCTTTAAGAAGGTACACTGAAGGCAGTATGTATGTCACAGAGGGACGACTAAACCCAATAGACATGGTCGGTAAAGGGGAAGCTGACCTGCTGTCACCCTTTACGAACATTTGTCACCCATTCCCTTATAATTGTTCACTGGCCAGCTCTGACCCGCCGGTGTTATTTGGTATGGCTCCGAAGATTGGCGAACACCGACCCCCCCCCCATGCTGCCATGGGGATGCAGGATACCATACAAAACCGGCTCTGCGCGGTAGACGGTGCAGTGTGGGCGCTCTCTTATGACGCAGTCACGGTTTCTCGGCAGGCGGAAGTCTCGATCAGGTGTTATGTAATATCCGACCCTGCACACTGACAGCTGGTAAATGGAGGATGCCAGCTCGGTTTGCAGCTGCTTCAGTTTGTTTTTACGTTGGGCTTCGAGAACAGCCGAAAAGCAGGGCTACCAGAAAGGTACGGGATACCAAATACTGCATAACACCGGTTCCTGTTTGTTGGACAGCTAATGCTGGAGGACTGCATGCTGCGCTTCGTTGGTCGGATGTAGGTCAGGTGGGTTTTCATTTCATGTCTGTGGACAGGGACTGGTGAGGGGTCCTGAGTTTCCTGTTATCACGCAGAACTATTGACATGTCAAAATAAATGCTTCTACGTGTATCTTGCCCATCGCCTATAAACCGAACAGAGGGAGTTTGGAGGGGCTCCGTTTACGAGCCAACGGAGGCGTGTTGACTTCTTACAGTATGTTGGTATCTCCTATCTCCGGGACAGCCGAAATTGAGTCGGGGTCCTACCCCACACAAGTGGTAGGATTTGGTTCTCCATCTACATTCCAATGTGACTTTTCCTAGACACAGAGGAGTGGCCGAGCTCTCTTTTCCCAGTGTAGACGGAGAACTGGAAAATGCAAATGACAACAATAATTTGCACTTATATAACGTTACGACCAACCAGGTATCTGAGCGCTGCTAATTATTACCCATGGTGTATGGTGCTCATTTATCGACCACAGAAGGATGAACGGCTGAGTTTGGCCAGACACTCCTCATGCCCTGCCCACAGACAAGATGTGATGGTTAGGGATGATGCCCGTTGTATGGGCGGATTGGTGCTTCTACCAATGCACCCCCATCTAGTAGTGGTTGCAGGGTACGAAAAACGAAGTGGCAATATGAACCCCGGCCTCAGCAACAAACCACACCCCTAAACCTAGTACACTACCTCTCCTTTACCCCACCTAGCTTTCTGCATGTTTACCAACCCACAACATAAACATAAACCCAATTAGTAATTTAGTCTAAACTAAACTTAACAACGGAGCTTTTCAAGACCGAAATGAACGCACCGAAAGAAAATGTACCGGAAAATAACTTGCTAAGTCGTAACCCACACTATATTGGTCTTGGGTAGCCCTGTGTGCTGTTGGCTCTGTAAGAAAAGAGGGAGTGATTCTTAGTGGGTAGAGCTTTTGTTGTGTTGATGGGTTTAGGTCGGAAATACCCATTCACGTTGCTGGTTTGCTTCTAGGAGTTTAATTGAGACACTTGAGGTGTGTTATCCAGATTTGAGTACCAGGCAACCCTGAGGATAGACACCTGCTTTGGGTAATGTTGCCTGATGGGAGGCAGTGAAATGGGACTAAAGAGGGCGGCTTAGTGCCCCCAACGCTGTGATGATTTTGCAGCCAAATCTACATGAGTTGTTCTTAACTGTTCTACTGACCGTAAAATTGCCCGGGACATTGAACCAACTCATAGCTTGAACTGTGCTTAAGAAAGTCCTTTTGGAGGGTGTGTTGGGCCAAGTGCTTATTCGGGGGTGGGGATAGATGGGATGCAGGTGCGGATTGGAGTGGCTAAGCAATTGAACCAAGTTGCCTTTTGTTTCTACTTGCCATCACATGCCATTTTAACAAAAATAACAAGGATTTCCTGTTTGGATGTGGTGACCCGCCAAGGAGCCCATAATGGGAGCGTTTGCTCGTGGGATGCTGCGTTCCTATAGGGAATCATTACAAAGCGTTTATAAGGTGATACAAAGGGGAATTCGCTTTGGAAATATCTCGACTCTGCATAGATTGGCTGTTCACACAGGATTCTCCTCCTTTTATGAGAATTGAAAATATCAGATCGGTTCCATGTGCATGCGCTGGCCAAAAACGCAGTATATTCAAAGCTGATAGTAATGACCCCGTTGGGTGAGGTTGCCTTAATATCGATCTAGTGATTAATGCAATGATTGCCAATCAAAATTATGGTTGCCTTAGTGTTTCAACCAACTTTGGTCTTTTTCAAGATACAGTATCTGGTAGTGAAATTGCAAATAATTGCTCCTAAATATAGACCGTCAATAGCGTTTGTCATACTTTATTAGTTCCTATTCATCTTGTCATTTCTGCTCGCCTGGATTAATGGCTCAAATGCGTCGCGTACGGCTATGCGTTGTTCTGTCACCATGGTTAGATCCGTAATGCTGTCTGTCTTTTAACTTCTGTTATATTGTCCTGGTTAATCTTTTAGATGAATGAAAAACCAGGACTGTATCACAGACGTTAAAAGACAGACAGCATTACGTATCGAACCGTGGTGATTTGGAATTTCTCGCAGCTGTACCCAGTATATGTTAACCTCGGACAAGTGCACTTACAAAGACAGGCATTTCAGATCTAATGGTGGTGACATAAAATACCTCGCAGCCATACGTGACGCATTTGAGCCATTAATCCAGCCGAGCAGAAATGACAAGAATAGGCACAACAAATTAAAAGTATGACAAACGCTATAGGCTAACTGTCTATATTTAGGAGCAATTGTTTGCTATTTCACTACCAGATACTGCGCCTTAAAAAAGACCAAAGTCGGTCGAAACATGTGTCGGCAATCACAGTATTGATCAATGAATAAAACATTCTAAGGCAACCATAATTTTGGCAATCATTGCATTAATCACTAGATTGATATTAAGGCAATCTCAGTGTTGATCATTAACCCAACAGGGTCATTACTATCAGCTGTGAACATACTGTGTTTTTTGCAAGCGCATGCTCATGGAACCCATCAGATATTTTCATTATTACTTTAGGTAGGGGTAACCTATTGTTCCATAGACTGCAGCTGTCTGTTTGAAATTCTAATATCTATAGTTGCAGCGCACCCATACCTGGTCACCCCAAACGTGCACGTAAGTCATTATGAGAATTGCACAGTGATAATTTCTCAAAGTGCAACTGCCCACGCATGAGTTGGGAGACATAAGAGATTTGCAATGAATCTGAATTTTCATTGAGTTATTGGTTCGGCTTGATTTTGTTTATCAAGGGTTTCCCCCAGGAGTGTGTTGTACTTGAACGCATTATGTCACTTTTAATGCTGACATGAATCGGAGGATTTTTGGCGTGACTCATTTATTAGTCTTGTATTGATGGGGATTACGGCAGTAGTTTTGGTTATATCATTGTTAATAAATAAATACAATTTATTTGGAAAAGGTGCAATGTTCTCCCAAAGCAACCACTGGAAGAACGAACAAGTAAAAGGGCATTATTACACAAGCAGACAAGACAAAGTAAAGGTTAAAACATTTTGGCGGCAGAGACAGGAAAAGCTAATCGGACCAGTGGCATAACAGAAAATGTAATCACCATTTTCTATTAGCAAACAGAGGGTGGGGTGTGATGTTCCTGTATCATGCAAACACAGATGCCCCTGTCAGGTGAACACAAGTCAGGGTAATGCTGTTCAAAAAGGGGTTCTCCATCCAGGAACTACATGGTTGAAGTTGTGAGAAGACAGATAGGGCATAGGGTTGGTATAAAGTTGGCGATAGGGACAGGTTGTTGAGCAGTTCTGGGGTTGACCATAAATGAAACTAGTATTCAGAGACCAATTCCTCCATCAATGCAGGCTTTGGGGTTGCAGGGTACCCGGGCTACACAGTTGAAATGCAGCATTAGCTGTTGTCCAGGCTGAACAGTGTAGGATGGAGAGGAGTTGCTTCAACAGAACAACCTCTCTCTGCTGTTGTCCACCATCTACGGACAATATCTGGTTCTTGTAAGTGGAAGCATTGCACAACGTCGCTTTTCCATTTCACGGATGGTGAGCAATACTGTTGTTTGTTCCATGTATGGGACTCAACAGTGGCCAGACTGGAGCCAGCTAAGTGAGTTTGAGGTCAACGACATTTCTGCTTCCATTGGGATGGTATCTTCATTTACTTGTAGCACATTCTGTGTTAACTACATTCTTGTCAAATTTAGGCGAGAAGGCAGAGGTTCTGTTGTAGTAAACAAAAGTTATTTTCCTTTGTCAAGATTCTCACATTCATAAGTTCATGATTGGTCTCCTTCCTTCAGGCTCGGACCACGTGTCCCCCTTACATCTGGGCCCAGACTCCTTTTCTACAATGTTCACAATTTTTGGTCTCCCTTATCTGGGCTCAGACCATGGATTCCCTTCTTCCGGCTTTTGACATTAGTATCGAATACTTTCGACTGTGGGCGAGATTTAGCTTGACCCGTCAAAGGACCACATTGATTTACAATTTGTTACAACTCTTTAACTTTCACTTTACCACTTCTCAGCTGGATACCTTACAGACCCCTTTGATTGGGCGCACACACAGTGCTGGACCACTATCACAGCTTTGCTCTTTTGGACTACAAGTCCCAGAATGCACATTCGAGGTTTTGCTCCCACTTCACCAGTTACAGGCACTTTTGGGATTTACACAAATTCTTGACACAACAGGTTATCCCGCCTTAGTTTCCCTCAAGTCACAGGGTCTCCATCTTTTACACTCAGTGAGGAGGTGTTAGCAGATCCTCAATGGGGATTCACTTGAGGTCAGGGTCCCAGCACCTGCCCCTCAACTACCTGGGTTTCTGGAATTCACTCAGGGAGCAAGTACCGATTTAAAAACTAACAGAAAAGTGTAGCTGAAGTTTTGGTTCCCTGGGGCACAGCTCCCTTGCCAAACTGTTGCTCCCTTTGTACTCGCAGGCTTCAGTGTCTTGGCAGTCCATCCCTCTTTTGGCTTCCCAAGGTTCTCCCACCTCTTGACTTCTCCTTCTGGTCTTCACAGTTCCTTCAGGATCCCCAGCTCACTCCAAATGCTGTTTCTGGCTGCTGCTTTTATACTCCTAGATAGAGTCAGGTGTGAGTATTGTCCCCCCACCTGACTCTTCCTGACCTCATTATCGGGACACCATGGAGACTGCCCATGGGACTCCATTGCCCATGGATTTCTATGGGTAATCCTCATGACTGCCATCTGCCTCCTTTTCGTCCCAGTAGTTGGACTTCTAGAATGGAAGTAGGCGATTGTGGGAGTTGTAGGTTTTTCCGGAGCTCATGGAAAACCCATATAGGTTTTTGTCAGAATGAAGGGGGTAAATGTATAGTGGTGAGTGAATGGATTTTCTATTGGGTTCTTGTAATTTAATTTCCTTGGTTGTTTTCTCCTTTTTCTTACAGAAAGTTTCTGGGGTATGACGGGACTCTGCTGACAATATCCCAGGACAACAGAGGGGATGTCTGGTAGGGGTCTAGCGGTACAGAAGGAATACCATGTCTCGCCTGAGGGCTTGTCTCCCATAGTCCGCCAAGGACCCCCTGCCCAGGTGTCCACCCCCAGCTTTGGGATCTAGGAGTGATGTCCCTCCCCTGGCCATCTGAACAAAGGATCCCCAGGAATAACCTGGGAGAAACGCCTCAGGTTTTTTGCTATACAAAGTTACTTGCCCCCTCAATACTTTTATTTTTTTTGGCACTTTTTAATTGAAGTTTGGCTTCACGACCACATACACTATTAACATACAACAACAAGATAGTGTTCATGGCATTCCCCCGAAAAACCCATCAGCCACAACCCCAACCCCTCACATACAATCCCAGAAAACTGCCCAGCAATCAATCCTGCAGCATAGTTCATGCACCATTCATTGTCCATTATTCCTCCATAGTGTTCACATCTCGGGGTGTGGTCCCAGCCATATTGGCCCCTGCATATGCATCATTATTGATTGACTCCTTATCCATCATTATGCACGACCTCAATGGGGCCCATATGTCTGTCCAGTGGTCTACTCCTGGTTGGCAATGTTGGCGCATACTGGGTTTATCTCATTTCACACCCCCGTATTAAAACTGTTTTCTATTTAATGGTGGTCCGCTATTTAAAATCATTTTCAATATGTTTTAATACAATATTAGAATTCAAACTTCTCTGGCAGAGAGATGTGGTTTAGCGAGACAAATCTATGATAATCTACTGTTTGTCTAATAATAGGACTTTATCCCATCCTACGTTTAATAAATGTCGGGGTGGTGCTGCTGTTTTTAAGTAAAAGTTGTAAATATGAAGACCTACACATACTGTTCCTGATTTGTAATAGGATTTTTGCTAACCGCTCCAAAAGGATAGGATTTTAAACCCATCCCAATACTAACCTGTTAGGTTATAAGACTAAATCAAGAATTGTACTATTGTTATCATCCCAACACTTGTTGCTGCCCATGTTTTGGGCCAGATTATGATGGCCTCAATCGATTTGCAGAGTGGCAAACTAATTCCTATCTTGTAGACTATCTAGGCATCACGTTCTCCGTAACTGAGAACCAGGCCCCTGCAGCAGCCAGAAACCTACTCTGATTTCTTCAAAGGATTGGAAGTGCCTTACTGAAGACTGTGCCCACATGAATACACCTTTATTAAAGGATAAACAATTACAAATACTCAGACTATTCTTTTGTTTTGTTAACATTTCATTGTTTTTAATGAAATGATATAGACCAGGCTTATTTTTTAAACTCTTTATTGTATTTTTCGACACATTTTCCACCTTAACACTAACACAGTATAACATCACATGTGTTAAATCTTAAATAATGTTCAGCTGAAATTCCATTCTCCCTCCCTATCCGGCGGCGATGGGGTTGCGGCGTAGACAGTTGGTGGGGACAACCTCACCCTCCTGTCTGCGCCCGCCAAGTAAGAAGGTGCGGGGAGAGTTGGCTTGCTGCACTCCACGTAACCCTGACCTGGTGCCTCTTCTCACTCTTGCACATGCGCTCCCCCCCGTGACCTGTCCTCGCACCACCACCCCCACCCTCTGCTTACTTGCGTTCCTGCTCATCTTAGGCTGCATGCGCACCCTTGCAACTCTAGGCTGCGTGCGCTCCTTCGCATCCTAGGCCGCGTTTTCTCTCTTTCTCTCTTTCTCTCTTTCTCTCTCCTCTACGCGCATTCCTCCTTCTCCTAACCGCTGCATTCCCTGTGCTCCCTCTCCACCCCCCCCTTCTTAGCTCCTGCCCCAGCCTTATTTCTATTGTACGATTCTTGACGTTTTGTTCTCCACGATTGTTGGCTTACATTGCATTGCCTGTATCACTGCTGTGTTCATTCCTTACTTCTAGGTTCCTTTTGTGATTGACTTTATGTATTGCATCTGATTTTCTGTCCTCTGTGTGCCCCTCCTGCTTCTCAGCACTACACCCCCCACACTTCCTCCATGGTCCTCTGTCTCACCTATCTTCTCTAACTGCTTTTCTATTGACTATCCTATCCTTCTTACTAAGTCTGGCAGGAAGAAGTTCAAAAGGGACATCCTGATCTCCATCCCAGGCTTCCCTATCACTGATACCTACACCAGTGCTTCCTCCTGACAGACCCTTACTGACATGCCCTTTGTCGTTCCCTCTCCAGGCCTATGGTTCCCCTATATGGTCTCTGTTCTCTCCTTTTTCCTCTACTCCCCCCACACCCCTATTAATGGAGGCATCTGGTGGGAGGCCCTCCTGGCCCCCTTCCACTTCTCCAAGACCATCATTAATGTCTCCCTAAACTGCACTTTCTTGGTCCAAGGCCCGCAGGCCAACCTCCTCCTTTTTGATAGATGTTTCCTTCGCCTTATCTACTTCCTTTCTTCTCCTGCCATGCCTTGTTTTCCTTCTCTGGCTCCTCTGCCGCCACCTCTCTGGCCACCCTGTTGCCTCCTTCCTCCGCCACTCCTTTGGCATGCTTCCTCCTCCCTGGCTACCTTGCCTTCTCCTCCTTCCTCCTTTGCCAATCCTCAGGCACCTACAACACTTCCGCAGGGTATACCTCTGACCAGTACCTTCCCACGGAAGTCCTTCAAAAGGGAAACCTGCTCCACCTTGCTACTCTCAATTCTAGCTCATCTGTCAAACACTCCTCTGCCATCTGCCATCTCCTGGAGAAACTCAATCTGGATGTACTCGGTCTGACCGAGAATTGGTTCACAGCCAGCTCTGTCACAAGCTTTGACACTCTCCTTCCTGATGGCTACAAGATACACTCTGAACCCAGAACCAACCGTCCTGGTGGGGGGTGTAGCCTTGATCTTCCCGGAGTGGATCCCTGCTTCTATCATTCCTATGCAGGACGACGACTCCTTTTGAATGCCTGGTATGCAAGCTCTCCATCTCTCCTGGCCTTTCTCTCACTGTGGCCACTACCTACAGGCTGCCCGGCCAGGTCGCCTCCGTCCTTTCTGAGTGGGCGGACTTCTCCTCCCTCCTCACCTCTACCTCTCAACTTCTCCTCCTCGGAGACCTAAACATCCACCTGGATGCTGCCTGCCTTTCTTCAGGGCTCTTTCGCAATCTCTGCAGTATTCCCTCTCTCTCTCCCTCTCCCTTTCCCTCTCTCTCCTTCCCACTGGCCCGACTCACTCTACAGGGCACACCCTGGATGTTCTGATCTCTTCAGACCTCCCCCTCTCCAACCTTCTCACCACTCCTCTCTCCTGGAGTGTTCGCTTTCTTCTTTCCTCCCACCCCTCTCTCTCTCTACCCCTCAGGCCAAGCCGACTCCAGCACTGCCACCTACCTTCTTGGTCATTCGACCCATGAAGCGTGTGTCAGTAGAGGCTTTTGCTGCTACTTTCTCTCCTCCTTCTGCAACTTTGGCTGGCTCATATCCTGAGAAGTATCCAACCTACATCTTTCTATCTCTAACACTCTTGATGTACTTGCCCCTGTTATGAGGCTACGCTTGAAGCCCAAATCCAAGTGCAACTCTTGGTATGACTCTGACCTTGTCGCCCTCAAATGCAAGTGCATGGTGGCTGAGAGGAAGTGGAGGGCATCAGGTGCACCCTCTGACAAATTGGCCTGCCACCTGCTCCAAAGGCAATACAGACTCTGTCCTTGCCGAGAAGAGAGCCCACACCCAAGCCTGCGTCTCGGCTGCATTTAACAACTCAGCCAAACTCTTCAAAATCTGCAAGGAGCTGGCCAATCTTGCTGCAGTCTCTACCTCTCCTGTTCCTCCTCCTGGCCCGTCTGTGGCCGTCTCTCCTCCTCCCCTCTCTTCCTTTCCCTTGTTCACCCCAGACGAGTTTTCGAAACAAGCCTGATTTATGAAAGTGTCACCTAAACAGGTTCTCCTCTTTTCATCCAGAACCATCAAGGACCACATTGAGACCCTTCCTCCAATCTTGGCTGATTTCTTCAATCACTCCTTTGCCACTGGAACCTTCCCCTCCCCCTAAAGCACTCCCTTGTTAATCCCCTCCTAAAGAAGATCTCTGCCGATCCTTCTCCTCTGGTAAACTATCGCCCGATCTCCATCACTCCTTTCCTGGGCAAACTCTTGGAAAAGCTGGCCATCTCCCAGCTTAATCTGCACACTGGATCTGTTGGTTGTCTCCACGACCATCAGTCTGGCTTCACAGCTGCCAGAAGCACGGAAACCACTCTCCTGAACCCCTGTGAAGACCTCTCTAACCTTGATGCTAACCATCCCTCTGTCCTCATTCTCCTCGATCTTTCCTCTGCTTTTGATACAGTCAACCATGCCATCCTGCTCAATCGCCTGTGTTATAACCTGGGTATCCCTGATTAAACCCTGGCCTGGCTGACCTCCTTTCTCACTGATCGACCCTATTGGGTCCAACTGGAGTCTTTCCTCTCTTCTATCTCTCTCTTTATACTTGTGGTGTTCCCCAGGGGTCTAACCTTTATCCCTGGCTGTTCAATCAATACCCGGCACCTCTTGCCCACTGCATCGCTACTTTCTGCTCCAACTTTCAGTGTTATGCAGATGACACCCTGCTCTCTTTCAGGCTCCCCCTGGCCGCCTCTTCTCCTTCTCTCATTCCAGACTGTCTGGCCGCAATTCGGGAATGGTCTGCTGCCAATGATCTCTGCCTTATGCCAGTAAGACTGAGATCCTCCTCATTGGAACACACAGCCCCCTCCTTTCCTCACTCTCTGGCTGGCCAGTCTGGGTCCTCTTACTGCTCCACCTCTGAGGCTAAGAACCTCTGGGTCATCTTCGACTCCATCCTTTCTTCCTTTCCTCTCATCTCTGACTTCTTGGAGACGTCAATCTATCAGCTGCACCTCCTCGGAGGTATTCTTCCTTTTCTCACTTGCCCCCAGAAGCTCACTGTCTCCAGAGCTCTGGTCCTCTCTATGTCAAGGAGTCCCCCCCACCCCCCCTTCTCACCTGAGTTCGATCTTTGCTGGATTTCTTAATCGATGTCTTCTTGCCGACTGATCGAGTCTTGAATAAGGCGCACAAGTCTCTTCCGACTCCAGCGTGCGTTCAAAGTTCCGGGATGCAAGGATCCAGGAATCCGGGAAATTAACAGAGTGCGCAACTAGCACACAAGTCCAGGAATCAAGAAAGGAAGGAAAGGGACTAGGAATGGGGTAGGCTGGGAGAAGCAAGGGAAACAATACCGCGAGCTACGGAGCACATGTCTGGTCGCTACTTCGCAATAGCATTGAGACGCGCGGAGCCGCGGGAGGCGTGGTCTATAAATAGAACACGCTATGTCTAAGGTGTAGAGCGAGGAAGGTGTTTCACAGTGGATGGCCATGTTGGAAGTATAAGGGAGTGTAAGCCCCGTTGAGACAAGGACCAGGAAATCCAAAAGGGGCGTGTTCTGTAGTTCATGACAGCATGCCTCCTCCGAAGGCCCGTTCCTCCGGGTTTGCCCGGGTGTATAAGGTGAAATCTTCTGAGTAGTTGAGGGGCCTTGAGATTAGAAAGTGGTTCCCAGGTTCTTTCACTAGGAGGATATCCTTTCCATTCAACCAGGTATTGAAGCTGACCCCGTTTACACCTGGAGTCACATATTCTGGATACTTCATATTCCAATTGGTTGTCGACCAGTAGAGGAGGAGGTCGGCAGGATTTCCGGGAGGATTGGGTGTAGGGTTTTAATAAGGATGTGTGAAATACTAGGTGAATTTTCTTCCAATAGTCTGGTAGTCTGATCCGGTATGAAACTGGATTGATAATTTCCTTGATGGGAAATGGACCATAGTACCGAGGGGGCAACTTGTTTGGCCGTAGATGTCGGGGTAGTAATTTCGAGGACAACCAGACTTGATCACCGATTGCATAAGAAGTACCTGGTCTTCTTTTGAAATCCGCATACCTCTTAGTCTGTGTTCTGGCCCTCTCTAAGTTTTCTTTGGCCTCCTGATGAGGGTTTCTATCCAGGAGTCGACAGTAGGTACTGGTGTAGGATGAGGGAGAACAGAGGGTAGAACCGATGGATGGAAACCTTGGCTACAATAAAAGGGACTGGTCTTAAGTGCTGTATGATTAGAATTGTTGTAGGCGAATTCGGCCACGGGTATCAGGAGCGACCAGTCATCCTGAACATTGGTGGCGAAACATCGAAGATACTGCTCCAGGGTCTGATTAGCACGTTCTATAGCCACGTTGGTTTGGGGATGAAAACCAGAAGAGAGGGCGCGTTGGATTCCCAAAATGCGACAGATATGTCTCCAGAATTGAGACACGTATTGAGGTCCTCGATCAGATATGATCTTGGAAGGAAGTCCATGTAAACGAAATATGTGTTCCAGGAAGATTCCAGCAAGCTCGGACGAGGGTGGCAGCTTACACAGGGGTGTAAAATGAGCCACATGAGTGAACAACTTGATGGTAACCATGATGATCGTGTACCCTCGGGAAGGTGGTAATTCTACAATGAAGTCTGTAGCAATGAATTCCCATGGCCTTGTTGGCAGTGTAGGTTGCAGTAGAAGACCCGCCAGTCTCTTGTTATCATGTTTATTTTGACTGCAGACAGTACAAACTTTGATGTACTGCTGTACGTTGGTCTTCATTCCAGGCCACCAAAACTGTCCTTGTATAAAACAGAGGGTGTTGGTTATGCCACGATGTCCGAAGTGAAGGGTATCATGACAGAGGTTTATTATTCTTTGTTGTAATTTCTGTGTAGGAATGACCAGAGCATTGTCCTTGAATAAATATCCTTCCTTAAGTCTTAGGTTCCATGGATTCTTCCTTGAAATATCCTTCCAGAGGTCAGAGGATTGGGTTTGCACTCGAATTTCTTCCAGGAGGTTGACTGCTTGAGCTACAAAGATCGTGTGGGGAAACATCTTAGGATAGGCCTTGTCTTCAGTGGTTACATAGTCAGGACGTCGAGATAAGGCGTCAGCAATCATGTTTTGTGATGTGGGAACATGAGTGATTTGGAATTGGTACTGGGCAAAGAAATAGGCCCAACGCGCCTGACGACTGTTCCTGCTCTCCACCGACTGTAGAATTTGAAGATTCTGATGGTCCGTGCGGACCTGAACTGGATATCTAGCACCCAGAAGTAGATGTCGCAATTCGGTGAAGGCTTGGCGGATGGCTAACAGTTCCTTTTCCAGGACGGAATAGTGTGTCTCACTGGGAGTCGGGGTTCGTGAGAGGTAAGCAATGTGGTGTTCCAGTTTATCCTCATGTTCCTGCTTCAAGACCGCTCCTATGGCGTAGTTAGAGGCATCCGTTTCCACTAGGAATGGCTGATTTATGTCGGGTTGGGCCAAGATGGGGGCTTGCGTGAACTCTGTCTTTAAATGTTGGAATGTCTTATCTTGCGGTGTAGACCAGATAAAGGGGGTGTCTTTCTTCAAGAGGGCAACCATCGGCTAAACGATCTCGGAAAAGGTAGAAATGAACTTCCGGTAGAAGTTGGCAATCCCCAGGAAGGATTGAACTTGTTTCACGGACATGGGAGCGGGCCATGCCAGTATGGCCTTTACCTTTGAAGGGTCCATACCAATCCCTTCTGGGCTGAGGATGAATCCTAGGTAGTGAACAGAAGTAACGTGAAACAAGCATTTTTCGGGTTTGACTAAAAGTTTGTGTTCACAGAGTCCTTGTAATACTGCCTTTTACATGTTCTTCATGCTTTAAAGGATCCTTGGAAAAGATCAATATGTCATCCAGATAGACAATGACGAAGAGGAATAGCATGTCAGAAAACACCCTATCCATAAAACGTTGAAAAACTGCAGGGGCATTAGCTAGTCCAAAGGGCATGACTAGATATTCATAGTGACCAAAGGGTGTTCTAAAGGCTGTTTTCCATTTGTCTCCTTCCCGGACACGGATCAAATGATAGGCACCCTGGAGATCCAACTTTGTGAATATTATGGCGCCTCTCACAGCTTCCAGGATATCCGAGATCAGGGGCAGTGGGTACCGATCTTTGAGGGTGCATTGATTTAAGCCACGATAGTCGAGGCAAGGTCTGAGTTCCTTGGTGTCCTTCTTGGGAACAAAGAACAACGAAGCACCCGCTGGAGATTTGGAGGGTCTTATGGTGCAGTTTTCAAGGTTGGTATCCAGGTATTCTCGTAGGGCCTTTTTCTCTGGTTCGGAAATGATGAACGTTCTGCCGAAAGGAATCACTGCTGAGGGATCTGTATCTATGGTACAGTCTTCAGGTCTGTGAGGGGGTAAGGCCTGGACTATGGCAGTTGAAAATACATCAGCATATCCCTGATAGGCCTCTGGGACTTTTATGATGTTGTGTTTTCTGGTCTCTTAGTGGTTCTTTAGGGGGTGTCGAGGAGGGATCCAGGAATAGACAGTGGGACATAAAAAAACTCTGAGCCCAAGGAATAGTGATCCTGCTGTCCAATTGATATACGGATTGTGCTTCTGTAACCAGGGCATACCCAATACCATGGGGTAATGAGCTGACTTAATGATGTCGAATGTAATCCGCTCTTGGTGATGGTTTATGGAAAGTTGGATCTCTTTTGTCTGCAGTCTTATGGTTCCTGAAGTGAGGGGTCTTCCGTCGATTGCTTCCACCGGCTGAATGATGCTTCGGGTCTCGTACGGAATATGATGACTAACAACCCAGTCTTGATCAATGAAAATTCCCATAGCTCTGCAGTCTACCAAGGCTAGAATGGGATAGGTCTTATTCTTGGAGGGCGACAGGAAGGCCTGTAGTATCACCAAATTGTTTTGTCCCAGAGAGTTCGAGGATGGAATTGATGTGGAGCAAACATCTCTCTCCGGAAGCTCTGCTCCATCTAGGATCGGGAGCTGGTGTTTCCCGAACGCT
The DNA here is from genome assembly GCF_040938575.1 of Ambystoma mexicanum. NCBI lineage: Eukaryota > Metazoa > Chordata > Amphibia > Caudata > Ambystomatidae > Ambystoma > Ambystoma mexicanum. Next base: position 730,767,521 of record NC_090934.1, on the reverse strand, counting down.
GAGGAGGGGCTAGAGGACACTCCCTAACAAAGTGTTTGTCTGAGGCACAATACATGCACAACCCCGTATGAATCCTCATTCTTTCTTGTGGAGATATAGGTCCACAAAAGGCTCCTATCTGCATGGATTCTGGTTCAGAGACTGAGCCTGGGTTTGTTTCTGTCTTGAAAGTACTCTCAAAGGACAACTTTGAAGGATTACCCCTGGATTTCTTCTTCTCTGCCTTCCTTTCCTGGTTACGGAAATCTATTTGCATGGCAAGGTCCATTAGTGCCTGGAATGAGTTTGGGCGAGCCACTCTGGCCAACTCATCCTTAATCTCCTCGTTCAGTCCTCTCCTGAAAAGGGTAAAACTCGCCTCAGGGGACCAATCAGCTTCCTTGATTAATTGCTTGAATCGGGTAACATAGGTGAGCATATCCTGGGATCCTTGCTGAAAGTCTAACAGGCGTTCCTGGCCACTATAGACCTGTTCTGGATGGTAAAACATGGTTTTAAGGGCTTGTATGAAGCCATCCTAGTCATCTAGAAGAGCATCGCCGGAATTAATGAGGGGTGTAGCCCAGGTTAAGGTGTTTCCTGAAAGGTGGGAAATTATGAACCCCACCTTAGCCCTGGGAGTTGAAAAGTAGTAGGGCTTAAAAGTAAAGTGAACCATGAATCCAGGAATTTGCGAAGGGTTTTTGCCGAGCCCCCCCCCCCCTTCTCACCTGAGTTCGATCTTTGCTGGATTTCTTGATCAATGTCTTCTTGCGGACTGATCGAGTCTTGAATAAGGCGGCACAAGTCTCTTCCGACTCCAGCATGCGTTCAAAGTTCCGGGATGCAAGGATCCAGGAATCCGGGAAATTAACAGAGTGCGCAACTAGCACACGAGTCCAGGAATCAAGAAAGGAAGGAAAGGGACTAGGAATGGGGGTAGGCTGGGAGAAGCAAGGGAAACAATGCCGCAAGCTAAGGAGCACATGTCTCGTCGCTACTTCGCAATAGCATTGAGACGCGCGGAGCTGCGGGTGGTGTGGTCTATAAATAGAACATGCTACGTCTAAGGTGTAGAGCGAGGAAGGTGTTTCACAGTGGACGGCCATGTTGGAAGTATAAGGGAGTGTAAGTCCCGTTGAGACAAGGACCAGGAAGTCCAAAAGGGGCGTGTTCTGTAGTTCATGACACTCTAGGCTGGACTACTGCAACAGCCTCATTCTAAACCTTCCTGTCTCTACTCTCCATCCTCTACAACTTATCCAGATCTATCCAGCTCTGAAATCTCTTCATTGGCTCCCAGTTGTGGCAAGGATCAAGTTCAAGACCCTCTGCATCGTCCACAAGGCTTTCTGGGGCATGGGACCGCACTATCTCCAACTCTCTCTTCTAAACATCTCCCTTCTCGAGCTCTCTGCTCATCCACCTCCAACTCTCTGAGGGTCCGTCAGTTTTCCAAGCAGAGAGTTGGGGGAGATCTCTATCTTCGGCTGGGGCCTACCTCTGGAACAGCCTCCCTGCTTCTCTCAAACTTGAGCAGAACCACCTCTGGTTCCAGAAGCAACTAAGATCTTCCTCTTTCCTTCGCATTCTCTCTTCCTCTCCCCTGCTGATGTCCCGACTGCTCCACGCACTGGTCACCTGGCCACCCTCTGCACTTGGGCCCAGGCTTCTGCATGTCCAGTTGCACCTCACACTGCATCTTGGCTCCCCCAGCACTTGTGGTCTGTATCTTCAACCCTACAGTCCCTTCTCTCTGCACTTATGAGCCACCCGTTGGCTGCACTTCTGATTTACCTGCATTTCTCCCCCCGCCCCCACTGCACTTCTCCCCTCCCACTTCCCCGCACTAGCGCGATCTGAATGACACAAGGCCTAGTAAGATCGTTGTTTTGTCCTCCCTCTGTTTCCCCCTCCTTGTCTTGTCACGCCTAGAAACACCTGTGTACAGGCGTGTTATAAATGCCATATCATATCATATATATCCCAGACAAACAAACTATAAGCACTACAACACACATGGCTGATTTTTCTACCAGAAACTCACCGGTTCCCATTGTTCTACTCCCTCCTGACCTACTCTTAACGCATTCTCCCTTCTCAGCAGTTAGTTTTCCCTTGTCCCCGATTCCTCCTCCCCCCTATTGTCTCTCCACTGTCTGGGTTAAGGGAAGTTTATCATCTGGGGAGTGGAGTTGAACAATGCATCTACCAAGGCATTCCAGGTTGTCGTGTCTGCCAGGCTTTCTCCCTACCAGTCAGATCTCCTCATACCACACCATGGACCAATGCCTCGGATCTCCCCACCACCCATTTATGCGTGGACCCTCCCCCGATTTTCACACCATGGCAATCCTTCTCTTTGCCAATATCCAGGCATGATCGTTCATACTTGTTTTCTGATGGCGCCTAAACACTCCCAGTAGACAGGCTTCCGTGGTCTATTTTTATATTTGGTTATGCCTCCTCCTCTGAGCCGCTCTTCCATCTCCTGCTAGAACTCTTGGGCCACAGAGCATGCCCAAAACGTATGTATCATATCTGTGTTCCCATCCCTGCACCTCAGACACTTCACATCTAATCTTGCAATTTCTGGGATTGGAAGAGAAGGTGTCATATAAGCCCTATGGGGTACGTACAGCTGGGCCAACTTCAGTCAGGCTTTTCTCGAGACCTTTTCCGGGTAGGCTAATGCATGGGTCCATTCCGGCTTTGTAAATCCTCTGCCTATATCTTTTTTCTATTTACTCCTCCCTTTGGGCTTCTCTGTTATTTTCTCCAGAAGTCCCTGATAGAACCTGGACACAATGTGCCCTCCCTCAGAAGTGACTAACAACAATTCAAGAACATTATCTTCCTCTAGGGGGAATGGAATGCCCTTCCACCTTTCCTTTACTTTGTGCATCAATCTAGAGTGAATCAAGTGCTGTTCTCTGCCTATCCCATACTCCTCCACTATTTCATGGAACTTCAGGAACCTATCCGATGCAAACAGGTCTCCCACCACCACCAGCCCTTTGGCCTCCCACTGTGTCCTAATTTTTTCAGCAATACGTTGGTCCTAGCCCTGATTTTCCAGCCCAGCTAGACGAGACCAAGGGAGGATGTGGGGGGGGCTCTGATTCTACTTTCTTCTAACCACAGCGCTTCTTTCAGTAAGTAAGGAGTTGGTCTTGGTCTCAGCAGTTTATGCTCCACAGTCTCTATATCAGCCAACCACCCTGCAACATGTTGTCCAGCCAGGTAATACAATTCTAGATGGGGGGGGGGGGGGAGTCTCACTCCTCCACCCTTACTGTCTACATAGTCTATCCATGGCTATCCGGCGCCTCCCTGATCCTCCATATAACCCCCCCCCTAATATTCCATTCAACTCTTTAAAAAAAAAACCTTGGTATAAGGTACAGAACATTCAGGAATTGATACAGCAACCGGGGGAGGGCAACCATTTTCAACATGGCAATTCTACCCATCACTGAGGGGGTTAATTTCTCCCAGAAGTTAATTGACTTCAATATTATGTCTTTTACCCTCCACGTGTTATTTTGGTGGGTCGTTTAAGTGTCATGATGCATATTGACTTCCAGATATCTAAACGTGTATCTAAACGTGTCAACCTTCCATTGTAATCCCAGGTTCGGGAGTCGTAAATCTGTCACTCCTACCCATCCTTGCAGTGGAAATATGCCGGATTTTGTCCTACTTATCACTATTCCCGACAGCTCTGCAAAATAAACACTTCCAGATAGAACTTCAGGTTATCTTCAGGGCTGCACACGTATAATAACATATCTTCTGTGTATATCAAAACAACATGGCCTGTCCCGTTTACATGTCTCTAAACTCCTTTCTCAAAAACACTGCTAGTGCCTCCAGGGCCAAAGCATATAGCATGGGGGACAGAGGGCATCCCTGTTTGATGCCTCTCTGGATGGAAAACTGCCCCGACACCTTTTTGCCTGTCCGTACCATTGTTACCGGGCAAAAATAAAGCATCTGGATCCACATCATAAACCCCTCTCCTACTCCAAAGCTTCGTAAGGAGGCAAATAGCCTCTCCCACCTAACTCCCGTGTTCTTTCTATGATTGCGTGTAATCTCAGATTCTCAGATGTCGCCCTCCCCGGAACATATCCTGTCTGATCCGGATGGATCATTAGCCCAATTACTGTTCGCAAGACCGCTGTAAGTATCTTGGTATCCTGATTAATCTAAGATATTGGGTGGTATGATTCGCAATACTTCCCTTCCTTCCAAGGTTTCAAGATTGGGATTATCATAGGCTCTTCCATACTATTGGGCAAACTACCTTTTTCATACGCTTCTTCGAAGGTCTGGGGCAATTTCATCAATGAATTCTTTACAAAATTCGGCTGATAGGCCATCTCCCCCTGGCACCTTACCAGTGGGCAATGTAGCGATCACTCCTCGCACTTCTATCATAAGCGATGCTCCCAGCTCTCCCGCTTGTTCTACGGTTAAGGTGGGTAGGTCTATGTCTATCAGAGTTTTCCTAATCTCTTGGCCTTTATCTTCTCCACCTTCACTATATAATTGTTGATAGTATCTTCAAAAGGTTTTGTTAATCTCACTCTGTGACCACCATAATTATCTGAACTCATCCTCAATTTCCGTAATCCCTTCTTGATTATCCGTGCTCCGGTACAGCCATTCTAGTAGTCTACTCGGTTTATCTCCTTGCCCATGTAACTTCTCCATGCATCTAGCAAAATTATATCTTCTGAGCCTCTCCTAATGTGTAATGAGTGTACCCTCAGTCTTCCTGCTCCCTTGAGCGTGCTTTCCTCCTATTTTAATTTTCGCTTCAATGTCCGCTAAGCCGCGCTCCAGCTCTGTCAGGTTTCTGGGATTTGGAGGTTAATTAATGGCTTATTTATTATAAATTCCTTGACTTTCATGTTAGCCTGTGTCATTCTCCCAATTCAAGATGGAAAATTTCCTGATCAGCAATGATTGGCTGGAATATATTATGATGCAGTTTGGAACCTCTAATGAGGTTCTAAACTGCCTTTCATTCTAGCTCAGCCCAGGAGAGTTGGCAGTGCTCAAGAGCCCCAGAGAAGGCGGAGAAACCAAGTAAAACATCATTTAACTAAGAAAACTTTTCAACAGAGAAAGTCAGAGACTTTATCCAGATAAGTGCCCTTTTGGAAAAAGTTTATTATTATATGCCAAAAGAAAAGTGCTTAACAACCTATGAATGAATATCTGTTATCTGAGAAACTAAAGTAAGGTCATAGATTTTTAAGAAAAATCTGATGTTAATTTGGAATCTGTAAAATGTTTGACAACTCTATATAATTGTTTATTGCGTGTGATCGCCGTAGCGCGTATTATTTAAGCTATTTTCCGGCGTGCACGTAAAAGATTAAAGCATTGCAATGCGAATGTCCTTGCGTCGGGAGACAATACGGACGTGTTAGAGGAAGGCACCTAACATCGTGAGGAGAGCACCGGTAGCGTGACATGGGAATCAGCTGTGTGGCGCAGTGGAATTTCTAGTCAGCTGTGTAAACAAGTGTCGGAGGAGCGCGGTACGGTTTCAGCGTCGCGTGCCTAGTACATGAAGGCGCGTTTACTTCAAAAAGCGGGTACGTTTTCTGCTTCGCGTTTTCAAATACAAGTATGCGCGGCATGTTGCATGACGCATGTGCGCGCATTGAATAAATACTTCTGTAGCAAAGGCAAGACAGTGAGCTGAAGTTGGTGGAGGCAATTCCAAAAAATTGAAAATTGTAAATACTGAAAACTACGAATTAAAAGCACAATGTTATTTATCTGTAGGGGGCAAGCTGATGACCAGGAAAAGACTTTTGTCATATCTGGTTAAAAAGACTTCAAAACATCTACGCCCAGTTGTACAGTGTAGTTAAATAGAAGTTGCAGATCAGAGGTCTAAGACATACGTTGCATACCAGAGAAGAGATGATGAGTACAGTCATCAGCACTAGATAAGCCGAAACTAGCAGCAAGGAATATGTACTTCAGCTATAGCCTCTCAGCAGTGAGCAGAGGCAGACAGGTAAAGAAGGGGTTTTTAAAAGAGTTGGTCAGACTTAGTTTGAGGAAAAACTATTATAATATTATAACATTAAATGTATGCTGATTTTTGCAGGGTTTCTTGTATTCAGTCATTGGAGCAGAAGAGTACCAGAGGAACCTTGTCCGTTAGTTATTTTCTCCACTTTCCCTTTCCCCCCGGTCTTGTCAACTTCACAGTTGTTCAGTTTGACTGTTGGGTGTACTGGATTGGGGGATCTGGTGGGCTATTCGTCGGCTCCTTGCGGATTGCAGCACTGCGACCTCACAAGCTTCCTTCGGATCCCACCAGACTTTGCGATGGGAGTCCCCCTTATCACCACTTTGAAAGTGTCGCCCCTATTACTGACACTCACTTGATACGGAAATATTCTTTTTGTTGCGCTAAGCCTTCCCGAAAAGGTCCACCCCGCAAGGTCTCGCTCGCAATCTCCACGTGGGTATCGGGCCGGCTTATTGCTCATTGTCCATCCTACGGTCAGAGGGGAGTGGTCTGACCGTGACCTATGTTCGCATGAGGCGCCACAAACTCTCTCACCTGATCTATTCCCCTAAAGAAATAATAAATACGCGAAGACACATTATGCACACTTGAATAATAGGAAAACTCTCTCCTGGGTCCCATTAACCAGCGCCAGATGTCCTGCAACTCCAAGTCCTCCAGCAATGGCCTCAGGTTCTTTGCAGGGGGAGGTGGGGTCCCATGTTTATCATCTGACCTACCTATCCCAGGGCACAATTAAAATCCCCCCTCCCCACAGCCACGTCATTCTCGATTATTGGGGGGGGGGGGGGTAGCTTTTATATAATTAACAGAAGAAAGTGGATGCGTCTTGATTTGGGGCATAGGTGTTTATCAGGAAAACCTCTGTCTTGTCCAGGAAACCATGCATCCTCCCTTCCATGTCTGTACAGACCTCTAGTTTTCAAAAGGTCACAGTTGGCTCAACCCAGATGAGCACACCCCTCGCATACCTGGAATAGACTGATCCAAACCCTTTTCCACCCTCATTTTCGTAAAATCTTAAACGTCTCTCTGTGGAAAGGTGTCTCTTGTAGTAGGGCTACAAGGCATAAACTAGTTTTCAAAAATTGATTAGCAGAGTTAACATTTTGTTGATTAGCAAGCACACCCATTTGATTAGTAATGTGGTAGTAATATTTTTAATGTCACCAGAAGTTATTTGGATCCAAATCTAGTTTGCCTACTTGACCTAAAAGAAATGCACTCGACCCTTGAAAACAGGTGACAAAAAATGTAAATGCCCTTTCTGTAAAATGGTGCATGTCACCACAAACCCACTTTGTTTTGCACAGCTCTACACAGTGAAACATATTTGACATTTACTGCAAATAATTAAATTCTCCATACAAGTTTAAAACATCCCCTGCAAATGGTCCTTCATAAAATCTACTGGACTATGCTAGTGGGTCAGTGGACTTTGCGAGCTCTGGCTAAGTGTCTGTAAAAGGTTAGCTGCATGAATGGAGACAAATAATATAGAGATGTGATAAAAAGGCCCTGAAAACTGTTTGGTCAGCTCTCTCCTGCAAATGTTAATATATAATGCAATCATAATCGTAGAGCAAAATGATCTCTGGAGGCTAACTACAGTGTTAGATATTGCAGTAGATTTGTCGATGCACAATCTGGATTGAACTGTTGATCATTCCTTTGCGTAAACATCTAGTTAGCCTTGTGTTTTCATTATGTAAAAGGAAGGAACGTAATAGACTAAGCAGAGTAGATGGCCTAGCAGGCAGAGGACTAGTCAAACTAAGAAGAATATAGTAGTTTGCTGCCATCTCACTTTCAGGGTAACTGGTATTAAACCGCTCAAGCGTTGAGCACCAGTTGCACAGATAAATGCAACCAGCAGCTCACAGAACTAGATTCTTCATTAAAAGCAGTTGGCCGTGTGACAATGTTCATTTTCAAAAGTATTCACTCATCAATGTGATGCATCTTCCCCCCCAACAAAAAGGAAAATCTAGTTGGCACTATGAGATTTAAGATACACTAACCTAAACTTTACAGTAAACCATTGAAACGATAGCGAAAGTGAGGCAAAGTGTTCTGCGGTGTTCCACGGAGGTCAGCGGTATCGCGGCCAGAGAAAGCGACTGGGACCGTGATCACTCCCTCGTTTGTTTATCATCATCCCTGTGCAGCCCGACCTCGCACGAACGGTAAGCAGGGTGGGTCGGGTAGTGATTGAAAATAATTGCTCTAACCTCCAAAGGACTTCCTGTATTGAGCACTATTGGCGATAACGGACACTGCACCTAAGTACTTTTCTTGACTCTTGGAAATATTCCCTTGTCAGAAACCAGAACAGCTGATCCACTGGAAAGAGGCGCGGCGGTAACTTTTTTTGTCTTCTTTTTTTCTCTTTGCTCAACGACTGCAAAGCAATAAAAAACAAACTTAAATTTACTTACCTCTGTCAATTCGATTCAACCAGCAAAGATACTGTGCGTGGCTTAAAGGCATCTGCGCTCGAGGACTCAGCGAAGCAGAGGCTTCAATGTCCTCCTCTGGGTGCCCACGGCCACTCACGCACGGCCAAACATTAAAATCTCATACTATTGAAAGCTTGGAAAAAACGACATCCAACGACAAAGGCAGATTTACTCCACAAATGCAAGATGAATCCACTAACCCATTGAAGATTAGTCCGTTTTTTAAATTTCTTGAACTTAACCTAGAAATCCAGATGAGGACAATGATACAATTTTCATAGCCTTAAATACTTCACTTCCGCTCAGCAATGTGGACTGCACTAATATATCTGGTGCCAGCACATCGTCCATTAAGAGTGACCCCCAAAGGCATCACTAACCTAACTGTACCACTACAAAACGTGAGCTTATCGGCTGATGGTAGCCTGGCTTTCACTAACCACTCAATCATAACACACTTGTGATACTTCCAACGATCTTGCATCCACGAATAATCAACTAGATATGAAAGCAGTACCAGTTCCGCCCAGCAATATCAATGAGACTCGGCGGCACTTGTATACAATTAATGGAATGCGTACCCTTGAAACACCTCCAACAGACTTAAAACTTCAAGCAGCCATAGCAAAACAAAGCTGGAAACAACATTTTGACCAAATATTGAGCCTACAAAATATTGGGAAACCAAACAGTCAATTAAATCAACAACATGAGCAAACTGCATGATTGTCTCTGGACATCATGGAAATTGAATCCATAATGTCCAGCCACGAAAAGCAAAATTGCATCTTTGGCAATCTCGCACCCTTCAACCCAGGGACATTGGATTCTGAGATGACCTCTACTCCTGCTATACGGGACTTAAAACCTCACAATTTTAATAAATCACAAGAGAAACTTCAATCATTTTGATGGATGATAACCTCCATATAGAAAAGAAGCCGGCAACACTATAACCATAGAGAATGGCCACTTGATCGACTCCCATTCCCTTGAAGACAAAAAATAAAAAAAATAAATAAATGCACATGTGAAATGGATACTCCGGGAAACATATCCTTCCATTCCCACAACCATGCTTGACTTGCAAAATCTACTGATTTCAGCACCAACAATTGCTTTAGCACCTTTTCTAAAGCTATATGAGGCTTGTGGAGATTCCATGAATGACCAAGCTACCCTCCTTGCACTCATTCACACCAAACAGATTCACATGGAAGCCTTTATAGCCAAAATCCAAACTCGGCTTGACACAGAGGCTGAGACTTCGATGAGATGGCAAGCTCGATTATTTGAGATCGCTAGAACTGACCACCTCGATAAAGCAACCTTAACAGCCTTGATGGAAATGTTGGAAAAAAAAAACAAGCCCACAGGCCACGTGACATCCAACCATGGAAGGAGATAATGCTCCCAATCCAGCCTGTCGACAATAGACAACATAGAGAGGGAATTACCAAAAATGGAATCGCAGATTCATCTACGACATTAGGCCCAATATACGTGCCAATTGGCATAAGTCCAAAGACAAATACCCTGCCTAACACCAATGGTGTCATACCGAACATTGATCTTACCGAATCAAGACGGACTCTAACTGAAAGTCAGCTGAAACTAACACAACCTTTGATATTTGACACAGCAAATACTAAACAGAAGCCAAATATGCCATCAACCAAGAAGAAAACTAATGGTAAACAGAAAAACCAACCAGCTTGGCCAAAAGATAAAACAAAGGGTTAAGGGCGCTGCTGCGGAATTTACAATTACCACCAGTTACATCTGACTACCCTACTAAAACGGTAACCAAGATGCCATTCAAACGGCAAGTCAATCCATCCAAGAATTCCATTAATTACAGCGCGATATCCTATTAAATCTCTCACTATACTCAATAGGAACAGAATCACAGGACAAACCTAACAAGACTAATAAAGAGGATATAACTGACCAACAGCCTAAAGACCTTTCTCATCCAAACACAAATGAGGAATCGACCTTTATAATCATCTCGGACCTAACCTCTGAAGATATATCTGATACCGAATTGGAAATCTCCCTATGTTCCGAAAAGATCGAGGAAACTTCAGAATGTGACCTCCTATTCGCCTCACGTGACCACATGTTTCATACAGTGGAACAAAAAAGGGAGTTGGCAATACAGAAGCTTTACCCCATTAGAAGGATTCCACTCTCTCCTGTAATGCGAGACCATTTGTACCCACATCCAAACACCAGGTGGTCATCTGAGATAAAAGTGATCATTATCGAAAGAATGCTAAAAGAAAGTGAAGATCTTTATACTAAACTAAACTGAACAAATGTTCTAAAACTACTTCAAGCAGCCTGTGACTTGAAAAACGTCTCTGCAAAAGACATTATTCGACTCAAATTTATATCGGAACGAAGATCCGACTGAGTGGCTGTCCAATTTAGTTCTAATAGAATACACAGAGATATCTTAGAAAAACAATACGCGTTTCAACAGATGGGTTATGCTTTAACTGAAACTTGGAAGGAAATCTCACTAACATCTCACTAACACAACACAACACAACTCTGGTCAGAGACACAGCCTGGCCCAAATAACTCATCTGACAAAAGAAAATTCACTCAACATGGCAGGTCTGAATTGACCAAAATGGACCAGATGAATTTAAAGTCTGGAACTATTGCATTCACCAAATGAAAGGATGCAGAAGGCAAAGAAAACGATAGTAAACATTGGCCAAGAATAGACCAGATTGTCCATCAACTAAAAAGAAACCATAACTAATACGGACTGATAACAAAGCATCATGGATCCTATGCTCATGGAACACAAGAGGGTCGAGTCACCTGTATACCATCAGAATAAAGATTTGAAGAGTTATGAGATCCTGTGTCTGCATGGAACGTGGATTTCAAAAGAACCCATTAGTGATGCATATGTTTTCTTCTTGAATCCTGCTATAACTAGGGGAAAAGGACGACCATCAGCTGACCGTCTGACACTCATAAAACTCGGGACAAACATAGGAGTCGAGACACATTACCCAAATCACTTCATACAAACTCTCATAATGGAGTTCCAGAGCCATGATGGTAACAAAGATTTATCAAGCAATCCTAATCCAACAATACAAATCATAGGTCCAATTAACCTATATTGGAATCCTGCTGCAGTAAATGACCTCTTCATCGATAACCTATGTGCAAAAATTGATGATACCCGTGCTTGATTCCCAACAGCAGAGTTCAGAATTTAGAGACAGGACCTTCCATCTATTATCCAAAACTGGAACTCCATTCCCTTTGTCCAAACTACCTCCAAAAGCAAAGGCCTGGCTGAAAGAAGCAGCACAAAGAGAACTGATCTTAATGGCCAAACGAAAGGCGATATTCTGCCAGTACCTACGTGGTGCCAAGGCAACTCCAGGGCATATTTAGACTATACCTTCATGTCTAGCATCCTTAGGAGGGCAATGGATATTCTAAAAATTGTACCTCAGATAAAAGTGACCACCATATGTTATCAATCACCTGGAAATGCCACTAACTAAGAGCTCCAACAATTTGCCTACCAGACTTGGAACTTACTGCAAATAGCACACGATTACGAATTTCAGACGAGCAATCTAAACGCCTAAAACAAACCTTCATCAATAGCACGATGAATGACATAAAAAAATAGATTACAATTGGATTCTTCTCCCGTTCAGGCATCCACTCAAATTTAAGAATGTTGGATCGATCTCACATACTCATGCATACAACAAAGACATTGCTGACAGAAAAAAGGACTTAAGAAACAAATTAAAGACTACCAAGCAACTTCCTCTAGACCAACAAAGCACATGGATTAAATCCTGTAAACATTACTACAAAAATTGGCTCATCAGTAACCGGCATATACAGACTCAGAATGATGCATAAAAGATGCTTAAAGCACTAGCCGGTCGTAACACTAGAGACCTATGGAAGATGTTAAATGCTCAAGATACTTACCCAGACTGTTTGGTAGCTAACGTCACAGAATCCACCTGGGCTGTTCATTTTACACAACTACGAAATAAAATCAGATGAGCACCTCAACGTATTTTACGACCACAATCCATGCCAGAAATGGGAGCTTGAGTTGGAGTCCGAACAACTATTAACACACATAGGACTCTCCAGGCCCGAACGGCCTCGGTAACCAAATACTGAAATCTAATCTTGAGGCCTGGGCAGACCTTTGCTGTCTTCTCTTTGAACTAGTCATCACCTACAAATCAATTCCAGCATCATGGAAGACAGGAAGATTGCATCCTTCCTCCTGCTGTGCCTGAATGAATGGGCGAAAAATAACAGAAGGGACCCCAGGCAAACCGGGTTTATCCAAGGAGTCGGGACAAACGTCGACCTACTGATTTTTAAACCTACTCAAGCTCGAGGCCATCAAAAACAGAGTGCAAATCTTGGCAGTCTTTATAGACTTCAAATTAGCCCTCGATACTGTTAATCGGGAGAAACTCTGGCAAAAATTGATAACATGGAAATGCCCGTTTGAGTATAGAGCTTTGATGGGCTCTAGTAATTCCAACACATCAGTAAGATTAACACAATGGTGCCTTATCAGGAGAAATTCACTCACGGAATGGACTGAAGCAAGGCTGCCCATTGGCAGCAACCTTATATAACCTTTACACATCACATATTCAATCTACACAAAATCTGCTGTCGGCAAATCCTCCAATACTAAACGGAACAGCGGTTCCGTACCTAATGTATGCAGACGACCTTGTCCTACTGGATAGGACTCATATTGGCATGCAAAAACCGCTGCAAGCTCTTGAGAGCTACGTAATGGGGAACGATCTAGAAATAAACACATCATCAGATTACATGTCACTATCCCATCAACCAACAAACAAGAAAAAGAAAAATATACTATTTCTACATACAAAAAAAATTGGAAGAAGTTAAATGTCATAAATACCTTGGAGTACTATTGAACCAAAGCAAAAATGAGAAATAATGGGTCAATTATCCTCGTACTAAAATAGTAGCCCTAGCCCGACAAGGAGTAACCCTCCATAGGAAGTATGGGAAATTCTCCATAAAACCGATCATCATGTTCTATAGAACCAAGGTAGTGGCAATCATTACTTATGGAGCAGAAGCCTTCCTATATCTATATTGGACCATATGGGACACTTTAGAAGCAATATTTTGGAGAAAAATATTTGGATTCCCTAAATCATTGCCAATCGCCCAGATTCAATTCCAATTTGCGCTCCAATCCTTGAGGTTGATTACAACCTGGAAGTCCTTAGACCGCTACAGGAAACTGCTATCAAATGATAAGATACCATCAACAGTGATTCTAAAAGACAACTCAACCACGTCACACAATCTTCTATTGAAATCTTGGAAGAAAGGCTGCAGTCCTCCTCAACGACTATGATATGTCGGAGGAAACTCCCGATACAGCGCCCTTTGGAAGTTAAAAAAAAGATACAAAGAACAGATTGGATTAACACAATAGAAAACTACAAACTCTCCATAAGAGGTCTAGCTGAAGCCAGAGGACTTAACCAACTACCCTCATACCTCGCTCTATTTCCTTGCCGGCAAACAAGAGATCATTTTTTAAGAATAAGATTAAACATCTTGCTGACTAACAAAGTTCTATCAACAAGAAAGCGAGACGGGTCAAGCACCTCCCAATGCGCTTCTGTAAAAGCAATGATGAAACTGAATCACTCTATCATATATTCATGGACTGTAAAGCACTGAATAAGTAAAGACTGCTATACACGAACATGCTTCCTGTGGGATACCACCAGTTATCCCCCTAAGAAACAGTCAAATCTGATGACCAGCACAAACAAGAAGTTGAATTTCAGAATAGTACAATTCTGACATCACGTGTTCGGAAAACCTATCCTCCCACATTGAACAATACCTACTCATAAAAGAAAATGACTGTATGCTGAGAATCGATAGAGCTCGATCAAGCTAGGTTAAGAGGTTAAATCATTTATGACTTAACCATTCAAATAATGATTCATGACTAACAAATAGTTTTGACCTCTCGTCTGGTTTATTTATTTATTTTTTTGCTCTTCTATTCGAATCCTCCTTGTTTTTCTGCTATTTATTTTCTTTCATCCCAATTGTTGCAAATCCTGAGTTTTTATTACATCAAATGAATATTATTTCTGTAAACTATAATCATTAATAAAACATTTTTAAAAAAACAATACAGTTTTTTACAGCAGCAATACTGTAGTTCTGCATTATTCAACAACTTAAATTGTTAGGAATGGAATTGCATGACTGTTTTTAATAAGGAAACCTGGGGGTCGTAAGGTAGCAGTGCGCTAGTCAATACCACTTTTTAAATACAGTATGCGATACTGCTGCTTTGGAAACCCTTTTGCTGGCGCCCCCTAGCAAGCACCAGGACACATGAAACAGAAAAGATGAAGTAAAGGCATGTCCAAAGCGCAGTTTCAGATATTAGGAGACGTTGGTTTATGGTTCCAAAATCTTCTGCTTGAGCAATATTAATTGGTCGTAAACAGCCGATTTCATGGTCATTTGCTTTGTGCAAGATTTATTGGTCATAAACAGCTGACAAGTGTTTCGACCAATCTGGTCGTTATCAAGGCGTGAGTCCAGTTGTGCAATGAGCAATTGCTATTTAGTAATGAATTAATACTAAAGCAGGATAGGTGCCAGTAATGGTAAATCTTTGTAAATGTCAATTGATATGGAAGTCAGAAATGGTAAATCTTTGTGAATGTCAATTAGTAAGGAAGTCTGGATAGCTATAATGCTATTGAAAATAAAGGGGTCCAATCCCCATCACAGCAGATTCCAGTTCCAGGAAATAGGAGAAAAAGGGACTCCACAAAATCAGCCCAGTTAATTCTGATCCCATAATCATAGCTTTCTCTGGTGTCTCTGCATCCAAGTTCCTTTCTTATTGCGGCATCCCTGCTTCGAGTAAGATGTCGTGTGTTATTATTTTACTCTGTCATCGGCTTCATTTTGTTCATATCCATCCATGCGTTGGCTTCCTCGGGGGCATCGGAAAAACCCAGATCTTCCTTACATGTATCACTTTCGGCTTTGCCGGGGACAGTAACCTGTATTTCACATCCTGTTGTCGAAGTGTTTCTTTCGCTGGAACAAATTGACCTCTCCTTCTTTGAACTTGTAGGGTGTAGTCCGGGTAAATTGCTAGCTTGGCAGATCTTCTCCTCCTGATCACCCCCAACCCTTTCTTGAAAAGGCAAATATTTTTTCTCTATCTCTAAAGTTCAATATCTTCACAATGATTGGTCTGGGTGGGGCCCCAGGAGGAGGGGTCATCTGGTCAATGCTCTGTGGGCTCTCTCCACTGTGAACCCTTGTGATAATGATCCGGGACCAATTTCTTGAAGCAGCATGTTTTCAATATATGTGGTAGGGTCTCCTCTGGGAGTCCCAGGACCCTAATATAACTTCTCAGTGCCCTCCCTTCCACATCCTCCACCCGGTCCTGCAGCATCTGGCCCTTCTTCGTTTGTTCCTGTACTGTCACTTGTAAATCTTTCGTGGTAGTTGATATTGCTCACCCACCCTGCTTGCTAGGTTCCGCACATCCTGCCGCAGGAACGCTCACATCACACTTAATTTCGTCAATGCGGGATTCCATTGATGATCTCAGGGCTGTGATTGCTTTTAGGACCCTAGTATCTGCTCCCTCCACCAGGGCTCCTTGGTTATTTGTAATTGGTTGCCCCTCGTTCTCTATAGGCTCTTGTTTTTGCTCTCCTTTTTTGGCAAACACGTGCATTTTTGTTTGCAGTGGTTTTGCAGGGGTTTTACTCTTATTCCCTTCTGGCATGGGTCTCCTGCACGTTCCAGTGCCTGCTTGCTGTGTTTTATTGTGTTATTTGTGCCTCAGTGTTGCAGACTTTATTATGCCCACTCTGCTTATGCCATTATTCATCCTCTGTGGAGCTGCTCCCTGTTACAATTCCCTTGGTATTGTCCATGGCTGTAGTCAAATCTTCCAATCTTTCCCCACTTCCACTGTCCCTCCCGGCTCAGATCAGGATCTGGTTATCATGTCTGAAGTACCCTGTGTGTCCTCCCCACACCGATGGGCACCACAGGCCTCTAGCAATCACAGACTTCCGTATGTGGTTAGTGGGGAATGGGGAGTTTGGGGGGGTCTCTCAGCTGCTCTGTGATCAGAAGGGGGCTGAGGTCAGGAAATCGCTACTCGCTGTCCGGGGGGGGGGGGGATAGTATCCCTCCATCTGCACTACTGGTCGTGCCAATGTGTAACAGTCTGGTTAGGGATGGTGCACCTCCTCTGTGTCCCACTATGCACTCCGGTGCAACGTTTAAGCAGGCGCTCACGTCCCTCACTGGGCCAAGTTCCCAGTGCAGCGCTAGCTTCGCCTCACCTTTTGTTCTCTGTTCTTTGCACTGCCGCCGGTCCTCATGTAATGCCTCTGTGGTTATCACTCCCTCCTGCCTGTTGCTAGGGGCGTAGGAGGGACAGAGCTATATTTCGCCCGCAACTTCACTCCACTGCACCTCCTCCTTGAAACTCTCGGTGTTGTTTCACTCTTTGGATGGCGCCCACCATTTTTAAGGCAACCCATTCCATCTTCTTGTTTCCACTCGGCCTCCCGCTGTTCACAGAACACTCACTTTTCCAAGTCGGAAAGTGTTTCTCCTCGTCCCTCCAATGTTCTGTTCTTGTTGCTGAGCTAATTTTACTTTGTTTTCACTCAGTTTGGATGTTAGGAAATCTATTCAATGTCGGATCTTCATTAGAGCTCAGAACAAATGCGTCTTGCTCACATCGCTGCTGCCCACCCCCCCCCCCACACCCATTAACACGTAACATACCCAAATTGCACTTTTCTTACTCTCCAATAGTGACTTCAGGTAATTAAACTGTAATTTGGACAATCGTTCCTAAAAGCACATATACAGGGATAGAACTTTGAAGTTGCAAGTTACTTCCAGGCGTGAAATGTCTGACCCCTTAATCCTCCAAGTACACAAAGCACACCAGTTCTTACTCGCCAGTTATCACGAGACATGGCAAGTGAATGTTCTGAGGCCTGCACAGATAAATATGTTAAACAAAAAATACAGAAAATGAATGAAAAAAGGTGGGCACCACCTTATTGGTATGTAATATGTATGAAGTAAATCAATAACTTTATAAACTGCAGGCCGGTAACCACAATGCATGTGGTGAAAATGGCATAGGGGAAAACTCTGGAGAGACCTCCTCAGATCTGACCGTACAGTATCACATTATGTTAATGAGATATCCCTTGAATTCAAAATCTGATCATATTAAGGTACACAACACTATTTCATAGTGGTCCTTCTTTATATAACATAATATGAACAGTTGCTTGGAGACATATGTGAACTTGGCCAATGCATTTCGGATCACAGTTCCTTCCTCAGAGCAAACTGTAAACAACATATGCAAAAATATATAATCAAAAAAACTCAAAGCGAATACAAAATACAATGTAAAAATATGCAGATGTGAAAAGAAAATAACTCTAGCTGTCTCAAAACACATAGATGGAACATCTACAGTGACATAAAAAACAAATAGGTCAGATAAGTAATTCAAACTATCTCTACTGCAAGGTTGCTTACAACAAGAATTGTGAGAGTCACATACCTCCTATCCTGACATAATAATTATACAAGGACCAACCTTCTCAGTAACTCATCTGTGTCATCTTGGACATGGCAACAACATATTTTGGCACTGTGAATATTAAAGGACATAAAATGTTGCCAATCTACTGAAAATGCAAATGCAATGATTAAGTACCTTTTTGAATACCAAGTTATATATCTTAACCCTTCTTCAAAGTGGCGAAACAGTCACCAAGATCGTCATTACAATGCAAACAAACGTTTCTTCCTATTTTTTTTATAATCTGACTTTTTTTTTTTTTAAATATCTTGTGGGGTGTATGCGTGATGTTGCACGTAGTAGTACGCAGATACAAGTGAACAATACACAAGTGTAATGGTAAGTCTGGTCTAATACATTAAGGTATTAACTGTACTGAGCTCAGTAGTAGGTGGACACTGTGGGACACCTTTAAATATTCCACATTAAACCTAAAAAGTGTGCCTTATTCCCAAGGAAAATTACAAGGACAACTAATGTGCAAAAACACACAATAATCCGTATCAACAGTATATATTAGTACTAAATCCTTCTGTGATATCTTTGAAGTCTCAGAAAACATGTTCTAAGTATTTCAAAAAACGATATTAGAATAAAGATAACAGTAGAATTGGGTACACAATGGGGACAACTCCCTTTACAAATCATATATCTCAAAGTTATATTATACTTCTCTTTTAATATATTACCTAGGCTACCATCTTCAGCACATATTGGCTCCTCACCCTTCTCCTTCCTCTCCCCTGTCACACCTGAAGAAGTTACCAGAGTTGTCTGCTCCATGAAGGTCTCTTCTAAACGGGTTTCCCCTTGCTCATCAAGGACAACATTGGCTCTCTTGCCCCCGCACTCGCTGATTTCTGTAATCATTCTTTTGCCACTGGATCTTTCCTCTCCTCCCTCAAGCACTCCTTGTGCACCCCTCCTGAAAAAACCTTTAGTAGACCCTACCTGTCCAGCCAACTACTGCCCTATTTCCATCATCCCCTTCATGGTGAAACTGCTGGAGAAGCTGGCCTTGCCCCAACTCAACTCGCACACGAACCTGTTGGTGGTCTCCACGATTCCGAGCATCCAGAGGCACAGAGGCTCGAAGACCGCTCTTCTGAAAACCTGTGAAGAACTGCTCGCATCTCTTGACTCCAACTCCCCATCTGTACTCCTCCTACTCGTTCTATCCTGTGCCTTTGACACAGTCAACCATTCCATCCTCGTACAACGCTCCACGATAACCTTGGTATCTCGGACCGGGCACTGGAATGGCTGACATCCTTCCTAACTGACAGGTCTCCTTCTCCTCTCCTACTTCCTTCTCCACCTGTGGTGTCCGCCAGGGCTCTAATCTCTTCCCTTGGCTCTTTAACATCTACCTTGCTCTGCTTGCTCGCCTCATCTCCTCTTTCTCCTCCAACTTCCAGTGTTATGCCGATGAAGCACAACTTTTTCCAACTTTCTGCTGACCCTTTTTCACCTTTCATCCTCCCAACTGCCTATCTGCCATCCAGCTCTGGTGCACCCCCAACGATCTGTGACTCAATGCCTGTAAAACTGAGATCCTTCCCATTCTGACCCCTGTTCCCTCCTTCTCACCCTCACTCTGGCCTTCCTCCATGGGCTCTCCCCCTGCTCCTTCCTTTGAAGCCAGAAATCTTGGGAGTCCTCTTCGACTCCTCTCTCCTTCCTCCCTCACACTCGGGACATTTAGTTCCACTTTCGGTTCTTACTTTTCTCACTTTCCCAAGCCATGGTTCTCTTTAGGCTTGACTAATGCAATAGCCTTCTGAATCTACCTTCTTCCACTCTGCGACCCCATTCAGTTAATCCAGAATAGGGCAGCTAGACTTATCCTTGGCCTTAAACCCAGGGACCACCTCTTTCGAGCCCTAAAAGGCTTCACTGGCTCCCGGTTGCTACATGGATTAAATTCAAATCCCTGTGTATCCTCCCCAAGGCTGTCTGGGCCCAGGGACCACACTATCTTCAACTTAATCTCACTAAATACTCTCCGTCAAGACCTCTGCGTTCTCTCTGTGTATAAAGCGTTTTGCTAAAAAGAGTAGGTGGTCGATCACGCTCCTTCTCTGGCTCCCACCTATGGAACAGCCTCGCCCTCTCTCTGCGCCTTGAGCAGAACTTCCTTAAATTCAGGAATCTCCTGAACACTTTCCTCTTTATCCCCTCCTTCCCTTCTTCTCTCCTCTGCTAGTTTGCACAGCTGCTGACATTGGTGTCCTGGGCCCTCGTGCATCCTCTGGGCCCCAGACCACCCACACCCAATCACCCCAGCTCCTGTCTACCCTCAGCATTTCCCCTTGCACTCCCTTCGCCTTGGAGGCTTGCACTTAGCCATCGTGGCCCCTTGCTGTGTAGCACTCCCCTCACCATGCACTTCTAATATGCATGAGCACAGACGCTTCAGCACTTCGCCCCCCCATACCCCCCTTCCCTCTTCCTTGCTGCACTTGCACATTCTGAATACTCACAACGCATAGTAGGTTCGTCGTTTTAAATTTTTTCGTTTTTTAATTTCTTTTTTCCCTTTCTTCCCCCCCCCCCACTGTTTTTCTTATTTTTTGTTTACTAATGTGTTTCACACTCTGTTCCCTCCCTTTGCTCTGTGGGTGCTTTCAAACGATATTTACTTGCTGTATAGGCACCTAACAAGTGAACAATGAATAAAATAAACAAATATCAATGCATATCATAGAGATCTTAACACATGGATATCATGAGTGTGGTAAATAATCCCTAAAGTACAATCATTTACACATATATAGCAGTGTTGATCATCTTTCAGCCACAGAGCCCAGTCTGTCAATCCAGAAGGCCTCTCTTTGACGTTCTCTTCTCTGGAGATTATGCCTTTCACATTGTTTGATATTTTCTCAAAAATCTAAAAACACATCTGGCTTACTTGGTGTTTCTGTTTAAAAAAAAAAAAAAAGTGTCTAGCTACGGATGAATTCATATTCCTAATCCTTACATTCGACCTGTGCTCATTCCATCTATTTTAGAATTTCTGTTGTCTGCCCCACATAACGGAGGCCACAAGGACACCTGATGCAATATATTACATTGGGTGTATCGCAAGTAGCAAATTGTTTCAAGAAGATAGGTTCACCAGTCTTTGGATGAAATAATGTGTCACCCTATCATTGCAATTAGTGCAATGTAGGTATGGAAATGTACCTCTTCTCATATTATGGTCGCGATCTTGTACCTCACTTCTAGTACTCGTCAGAAGATCTTTATTGTTGCTGCTCCTCTTGTATGCAAATGTAGGTAATGTGCTAAAGACTTCTTCTTCATTCTTCCCATCACAGGTCAAAATATGCCAGTGTTTCTTGATAATCTGCTTCACTTTAAAGCTCTGTACAGAATCTTTGGACACATGTATCAAAGACTGTGAAGAACGCATGGTCTGTAGTAGTTCTCTAGTTTTGGTAGAAATCCGCTCTTTGGCTGATTGTCAGTGTTTCTCAAAATAACCTCTCTCTGAGAACCTCTGCAATGCTTTCTCTAACTCTTCTTTACAAAGGTCTGTAATGCTTTTGAATAAAACATGTTGCCTGTGTGTATTGCATTTTGGGTACTCCCAGAGTCGTCATGGACCTTTTTTTTCAGGCTTTGGTGAATCTGCACATTTTCTCTAGGCCTCAGTGAAAGCTGCATTTGATGCAAACTCGTAACATGGTTTGTATTGTTCCACTGGCAAACACGTTTTCTTGCTTCTGCATTGCTTTAAGGACTGTTTTGAAGAAGTTGGCAGCTGGTACTAGATAACATTGTCAGGGAATTTTGCAAAGCTGAAGAAAAGTCATGTAGCCTTTTTTTTCGCCTTTTCATGATAAAGCAAAGTGTTTTGCCTCTTACAGTTACCACGGGTCACTCTGGCTGGGTGCCCATGGCAACAGGTAAAGACTTTGCGGATGGCTTAAAAATGAAAGGCATCCAGACAGACAGAGAAAGCTTCATTGGAAGAGTGGACACACTGCTTCCTGCTTCGAGTCCCGTTGATGCAAAAGATCTCTCTGCTTACCTGTTTGGGAGCTTTCCAGTGAAGTTCTGGCGAGATGAAGGTGTGCAGCTGTGTCAACTGTGAAATATTTTATCCAAATTATTTTTATTCATTTATTTTCTTATTCTTGTTGCATTTATTCATATTTCTGGTGAATAAAGAGGGCATATAAGAGCCATTCTGTAGCCTAGGTGTGTGTGTATATGTGTATGTGTATAATTGCCTTCCAGCATATGAGGTTTCTTCATGCAGTGGGCTGCGGCTGTAAATATATCTGTGCACTTAAGGAGCAAAAAAAGGTCTTCATACTTTTAAGATTCTCTTAACCATGAGGAGTTGGCTGTAATGTAAGCTACGCAGTGTGCTGGGTGGATTGAAACCTAATCTCTGTAAAATTTTATTTTTGTCTGTATGTTTATGAAAAATTGAGGTGACAAGACAATTTAAAACATTAACATTGGGGTCTCTTATGTTAGCCGTTAACTGTATCTAATCATTAATTAAATTCAATTAGTGCAGAAAATCATCAAGTGGTTCCTGTGTCTTTTCCAAAAATACAGTACATAATTACTTTAATACAAATAATATAAATGTTCACCCTCATAAGAAAGTTAATAAACAGTTAACCTCTTAAAAGTACCTATAAACCGTCCCCATGGGCATAAAACACACTTAAGAATAAATTTTCATTTCTCCACATTATCATATATTAAAAAGAAACATAAACTGGCATACATTAGTTGAAATTAAAGGGATAAAATACACTCCACGATGCTAAATATGCCATCTTCCCTGTTCTTATTCTTAAGGCAATATGATTAAATTTAGCCTGTTTAAATAAACAAGCAGACTCAGACATTGAATGCAAATGCTTAAACGCTGATGACAGTTATAACTTTGGCCATGTAAAAGTGGTTTAAGTATCCCCGTTCTAAGTTCTCTGTACCAATTACAAAGCAATAAAACAAACCTAACATACTTGTGTACATCCAAACCACAATTGCAAATTTGTTAGACTGGGACCAAGTCAGTTTTCATTAGGCAAGTGCAAATTGAGGCTTGATTAATATTTGAAACTCCTACCCTCTTACTCTGTGCACTATTCCCTCCATGCACACACCCTTATGCCCCCACACACTCATAAAGGCCCCCGCCCCTCATTACTCACACTCCTAAACTCCCTGTAAGGGGAGGTTTCCTAAAGTCCACTTGAGGAAAGACTTCATAAAACTGTCCCTTTTGGTATACAGGTCCCCAACTCTTAGTATCAGTCTGTACTACTCATGGAACCTTGGTAGAGTGGCAGAGCAGTCAGGCTTATCATAGGAGGAAGATGTGAGCTGTAGGTAAGTACACTGAACCCAATTAGCACAGAAACACTTAAACCAATAAAGTTATATTAAAGTATGTATATAATAAAAAAAATTAAAATATATATTTTATTTACACAAGGAAAGTCTTTAAATACTTACACCACTTCATCAATAAACACAGATACTTATTAACACTTTTCAAAAGCCACTGCTTAGTTGGTTGTTGATCGCGGTTACAATTGTTACAGCGTTTACACTGACAGTTCTACCGTACTATCGGTAATACCGCGCACTGAACGCACAGACAACGATACACAGTAATTGTGTTTAGTTAGCAAAACCATATAAGATAAAGTCTTTTAGGAAAGACTTGGTTAGACTACAGTAGAAGAGCTTAACGTAATAGAGGCGGTTTCTTAGCACACTAAAGCTTTAAAAGTCCGATCCCCAACTCTATGCAAAAGTCAGTTCGAAGAGGGCACAAAGTCTTATGAAGCATCAGGACAACAAAAGTTCCTGTGGATTCTTTAAGTCTCTAGGACAAGATACTTGCAGAGTTAACACAATGATGGAGACCCTGAAAAAGGACTCTCAAAGGGGACACACACCGGCAGCTTGGGTCACAGGTTAGAGTGGACACCTCTTCTCGCACTCCAACGCTCTGGAGCGACTTCTCGGTGTCAGGTAAGCAGTAACTTTCACCACGCAGTACTTTAGAGGATAATCCAGCTACTAACATTTCTTCTAACCTATGTAGCGGCGATGGTCCCGGTCTCCGGATTCCTCGGTCTGGTGATGAGAGGATGGACTTTGAAGGGGATGTCTCGGGTTTAGTTTCGAGGGAGGACCCGTGGCACGGATTTCTTCAGCCTCTTCGATCAGCCTGTGTTTTTGGTGCCTTTTTGATCAGTTCCACACAAAGGGCGGTATTCGCTACTGAAGTCCTGAATTCTGGTGAAGGGACTTTGAGGAGTCGGATTGTGTCTCTGGAGGTTCATTTGGAGCTCAGCAAAGACTTGGACGGATTCAGCTTTGCGAAGAGGATCCACTGCAAATGGGTCGGAGGTCTCCAGGTATTTGTGGTCTGCTGCTCTGGAGAGACACGGCACCTCAGGAGATGGCTCAGTTTGTAGGTTGTCTCAGGGCTGGTTGGTCTCACTATCGGAAGGGAAGAAGTCAGCCTCTTGGGAGCTCCTCTGTCGAGTAGAAGTTGGGGTCAGGGCAGCAGTGGTCGCTTCAGTGATGCAAAGTCTGCAGGCGTCTCTGGTCATTGTCTTGTTCAGTTACTTCAGTTTCCAGTGGTCGACTTGCCTTTCACCTCAGGAACCCCACCTTCTATTCAATTTCACCACACACTCCTTTACAAACTCGCTCAGCATTTTACAGAAGGGGGCGGCTGACTGTCCAATCAGGACAGCCAGCCGTCCCAGTGGGCACTGGTTCCATTCAGGCACTCTGGCAGACAAAGGGCAGGGGAGTGAAAAACACCTTCCCTACGTCTGCCTGCCCAGACACACTGGAGCCTAGCCCCTAGGCGGGGCCACCCAAGGGTTCCCACCAAAGGCAAAACACTTACATAGACCCCCCCGCCCCTTCCCAGAATGGTAGAAGTAGGGCTAACAAAAAATAACCACACTAGAAATGGTGAAAAAAGAAAGGAGCCACCATGTTGGGACATGTGACCCTATTGTGCCCAACAGGGCGCCTAGTCTGCGATAAATAACGGCACAACAGTTAGAACACGTCCACTGCCACCAGCTGTAACTGGAGGGTGGTTTGTGTGACTAAAACGTCACAGTAGCAGAGAGAAGGGTGTTACAAGGCATTCCCTTAGCACTCGTCATAGGGTGGTGTGTGCTAATCTCACACAGTTCAGTTTTAGGAAGGGTACAATGTATCCCTCTATCATTAAGAACAGTAGTTACGTAAGGATAGCAAAATAATCTCAAAGGAGGACCTATGGGGACCCCAGCATCACTGCGCATAGGGTGGTGTGGCCTGCAAAAGTACAATAAAGATGCCATAGGAGATGTGGAGGAAAGCAGACTCCATAAGAAAGTTAAATACAGAGAACAGAGTTCCCAAAAACCAGAGCAAAAAATAAGAATGAATTTCTGGAAAAAGGCCCCACTCATTCAGGATAGAAAGAAAAATGTCCAGAAGTCCAGCTAAAAGTGCTGGGGGTCTAACTAGTAGAGGGGATGAAGCATACACATAAAACCTCTCCCTAGCACCCTCCCACCCCCACACTCCCCCAAACTCGCAATCCTAATCCCCTTCCCCCACACACAATCCTAATCCCCTCCACACACACATTCTTAATCCCCTACCCTTTAATCTCTTACAGGTGCGCACCCCCTTCTTGTGCCATCCCTTATACACACCCTTGCACCCCCACCCCTCTCCAGTAGGATTCCTTTTCACGGCTGAAGAGGGGGGGCAGGGGCTTTTGCAACCCGAGGGAAGGTGGTGACACTTGGGGCTGCAATCCCTGCACCGCCCAAGGCATGATTATCTGGTAGGAGGCTGGCTTGCCATTTCATTGGGGAATGGTGGGGTGTCTGGTGCATGGGTGCTAGAGGTGGCTCTTGATGGTTAAAAGTTGGTGTTTCTGGAGTGGGGGACTAGCACATAGGATATTTCTGTTCTGGGAACCGGGTGAGGTCAGACCAGTTATGGATCTCGAGAGCCTGAACAAATGTATCCAATTAAATCTCCTATCCCATTCGATGGACCCCTCTCCCTCGCATGTCATCACTTCAATACCTCAAGGGTGACAGTTCCTTTGCCAATCCATCCCTCATTAGAAATTGCTTTGTTTCAGTATGGCGGACTCAGCATATCGTTACACGTCCTTACGTTTTTATTTAGATTGGGACTGAGTATTCACATAGGTCATGGCCCCATGTTATGTTAGGTTAATTACTTTTGTAAAGCGAACGCTCGCCGAAGCAACTTGGCGGTAGAGTAAACCGGAGGGATTTAGAGACCAACTAACAGAAGAAATAAAAGGATGAGAACAGAAAAGCGAGAATAGTTTTTGTAGCCGTAAGTGGGGCTGCCAGAGAGTTCCACAATTTGACAGCCGCCACAGAAAAGGAGCAGCCCCCCACATGCTTAAACTGGTAGCGATGGGAACACAAAAAGACAGGAGCCCTTAGAGCGTAGTTCTCGAGAGGGCACATATGGGCAAAATTTATCCTGGAGATATTCCGTCCCAAAGCCATAAAAGGCCCGATGCACTAACACAAGTGATTTAAATTGGACCCGTTGAAGAACCGGGAGCTAATGCAGTGATCGAAGAACAGGAGAAATGTGGGCAACATATGGGGTACCCGTGCAGATACGTGCAGCATAATTTTCGAGAAGCTGCAAACAATGACGGAGATACAGAGGCTGGGCTAAACGGAGGGAATTACAATATTCCAGTCGACTGAGGACCAGATAAACCGCCACGAAGGGCCTCAGTTGGACAGTAAGAAAAGGGAGAACCTTACAAAGAACATGCAACTGCAAGAAACCTGCAGCCAGCCCCAACTTGGCCATCCATTAATCCAGTAATGAGAAGACCCAGAGAATCGCTCCCAAATGTTTTACTTCAGAAACCGGAGAGGGGCATGTCCCAAGCTCTGAAGGCCAAAAAGCTGGGGACCAGGTCAGAGTGGATGATGAACCAATCGCTAATGGGCCTTGTGGGAGTAGACTACTAGGACCTCGGTCTTGTCCCCATTTAATTTCAGCCAATTACTGCCCATCCACTCACTCACGGCCAATAGGCAACTCCTAAACTGAGGCGCGATGCTCCACCCAGCCGGACGATTTGCATGTTGTCAGCATAGGAGTAACGCCTAAAGCCAAAGGAGCAGATGAGCAGAATCGGAGGACGAATATAGATGTTAAAAAGGGCCAGGGAAAAGGCCGAGCCCTGGGGCACCCCGCACAGCAGAACCACGGCAGCAGAAATAAAGGTGGACAGTGTCAGTGTCTGAGTACGATTGGCTAAGAAGGAGGCGAACCAGGCCAAAACCTGGCCTGCCACCACTAGCCGGTCCAGTAGTACCTGATGGTCCACTGTATCGAGCGTGGCCATTAGATCTAACAAAATAAGGGCACCTGTTCCACCTCCATCAGCCAACTACCGAAGATCCTCATACACCGAAACTATTACATTTTCCGTCACTCTGCCCGGTCGAAACCCGGACTGGAAAGACTCCAGGAAATCAGAATGTTCCAAAAATGAAGTAAGCAGGGGGGGAAACAAGCGACTAAAGATATTTCACAAAGGGGAGCAAGGAGACAGGCAGAAAATTCACTGGAGAAGACTAATCTTAACGAAGGCTTTTTCAGGAACGGAATAACAGGTTGTTTGAAAGCAGGTGTAATGGCTCCCCTTTGACAGGCGTCATTAACCGCTTCTGTCACCCAGGATGAAATATGGGGAGAGATGTCCTTCAAGATTCTCAAAGGAATAGCGTCTGAAAGTGAGGCAGATTTTAGATTGCCAATCGCAAGTTCTACCTCCTGCGCTGTGAAAATAGGGAACACTGACCAAGTGTGAACTGAAACATGAAGAGATGGCTGCTGCGGAAGAGCAGATCTGCTCTCGAATCAAATTAACTTTATTAATTAAAAAAAAGCTGCTAAATCATCACAAAAGGCTTGTGAATTAACAACCTGGGATGCAGTGTCCAGGGGAGAAGAGAGTGACCTAACAATTGTTAATAGTTCCTGTGGTTGGTTGAGAGCCTTTTCAACCTTACAGGTGCAGAAGGCACTTTTTTTCCACCTAGATGGCAAGATGGTAAGTACTGCAAGCCAAAGTAAACATTGACTTAGCACTTGCGGCGTAGGTTCTCTGACAATTCTGCTCTGCCTGTCGTTTATTAGCCCGCAAGATCTTAAGTTCATCTGTGAACTAAGGCTGGAATGGGCACCTTCTCAGTTTACGGAGGGTAAGTGGGGCTAGAGTATCAGCCACATCAGTAAAAATATTAATTGGGGTAGAAAAGTAGTGTATTGCATCAGCAACACAGCATTGTGCCTGAATATTAGAAGCCCTGTCTACATGGGAGGTTTTTAGCCAGTTTCGACAATGTTGATATTTGGCTTCCACCACAGGCCGCCCAGATTGAGACTGGATCAGGAAAGGCACAACTAGATGGTCAGACCATAAAATGGGGAAAAAGGCAGAGGAGGGAGGTGTAACTAAGGGAGTCCTGGTGAAAATTAAATCCAGCGTATTACCAGCCGAATGAGTAGGAGCAGATTCCAATGGGTCAGACCCACATCATTCATAGATTCAAAAAAATTGCTTCTCTGCCTTAGTAGTGGGGCAGTTAGTGTAAATTAAAATCCCCTACAATGGCCAGGTGTGGATATCTAAGTTCCATATCAGTGACAAATTAAAAAAAAATTGGTCACAGAAAACACCACCACTCCAGGTGGACGGCAAACCACTAAGATGTGCCGACTAAGGTAGGTAGAAATGGCAATTCTAACTAAAATGGCCTCCATCTTAATAGAATGAGTCAGGGGAATGTGGCTAACATCTGGACTAGATTAACTATCACTGCAATGCCACCACCTGCTTGCATTGTCTGACCATCTACACGAAAGATATTCTGAGTCAGAGAGAAGTTGCACCAACACGGGGCCATAGGCCTCATTTAGGCACGTTTCTGACACATAATCCATCCGGGGCCAAATCCGATAATAAATCTGAGCAGGCTGCGGTGTGCTTTACAAGAGAACGAGCATTGACAAGTAACCCAGTCAGTGCGTTCTCAGGAGGAGCTGTAAAAGAAATTACCTGGTCACCAAAAACAGGCAGAACTGTTGTAGGCGGAGCAAGTGCCAGCAGCTGCTCTCTGGTCCAGCTAATCCGAGCATTGTCATTCGTAGAATCTGCCCAAGGCACAGAGTGCGCACAGACGAGCACAGATGACTTGGGCGTGACTTCGGTGCGCTGAGCCCTCGCCCGCTGCGCTCTTTCACTGTGCTTCCAGCCACCATCCTTTATACCAATACACAATACATATGTCCTTCACCCACAAGGGGAGGACATAAGAAAACAGACTGCAGAGCGTGTCTTGAAATTCAATTGTCGGGAAGCCAGGCAACTTCCTGCCACTCCGAGTGGGGTTACTTCATGCGTAGGCAATCTCCCTTTATCCCCAAATCAAGGATCCTTCCTTGCGTTTGCCCCAGTCCCACTGCAATGGTGTCCACAGTGATCAAACTACACAGGTTCAGGATGAACATGAGACATATTAGGTGATTCTCTCTCAGGTTCTGCAATTTATCTGCATCCACTTCATTACCAAGAAACCGAGCTTTTCCACCTGGGGAATGGGGGGGGGATCTATTCTCTGCCAACTGAATCTGGTCTGGCCAAGAAACCTCAACCAGGGCTTAGTTATACTTGCAAGGGGTAACGGTGTCCTGTACTGCGACAGTAACGTGGACATGAGCACATCTAAAGCTCTTGCTTCATTTCCTTCAGTCCAGCGTGGCTTCAGTGTCTGGAGATTTACGAGACCCTGAATGCTGCTTTGTCATAGATCGAACACCAACTCGGGTGTGAGGCAGACACAGAACCTACTAAAAGCACTTGCATTGGATCTAAAAGCTCCAGTGGTTATCATGACTACGTTTGACCTTAAAGTAATAGAAGCAAACGTTTGTTGGACACTGCAGTAACCTAAGCAGCCCTCCAATGGCAGAGTACTGTAGCAGTACTGATGGCTTTATGGTCTTTCGCAGCAGAAGCTAAGGTTTAACTAATACTGATCTGAACCGCCAACCAGATAGTCTAGGCATGTATGAAATGCGGGGATGGAGAGGAGAGCACAGTTTTCTTTACTCCATTGTATGGCATCCAACATTTTCATTTAGGTAGAAGCCCATCTTCAGGATCTGAAATCAGCTCATCTACTGGGGGTGTACAACGAGCCAGCTGGTGCTCTGAGAAAAATCTTTCCATCAGTGTCCTTCTGCCTCCACTCTTGGTTGTTTCAGAGGATGTTGATCACTGGACATTGCCCTGGCTGACTCTTTCTGCAACCAAGAACTCCCTTTATATCCTGGTGTGTGGCACTTCAACTGGGACCATCGGCCTGAATGGTGGACACCAGAGTCCATGCTTGGCTGCTCGGGCTCCTTCTTCCATGCTTTCCCTCCTTTTCTTGCTCTTCATTGGGTAATGGAAGGTCAGATGGGAGAAATCATGTCTGACCTCAATAGTACCCTTCCAGACACTACGACATTGGTTCCCTCTGCTATGAGCCATTATCGCAAAGAATCTCTCCTTTCTGCTGACGACCTCTTCAACTCTGAGGTCATCACTACTTTCAGTGATAACCTTGAAGTGCTTCCAGGTGATGCAATGGAAACTAAATTGTGCTCACCAGCTTTGGAGTCACGTTGAAGGTAGCAAAGGAGTTGCAGATATACAGACGCTCATTGAAAAAAGAAAACATAGACCTTAATGTTGTCCAGGCTTGAAACTAAGGTCATTCAAAAAATGTAATTCAGATTTAGAAATTGGTATGTTTCCAACTGATACGCGCGTCCACAGTTTTGTTCTTTCTTAGCCTTGATTTATTCGTGCTGTATTCCATTGAATTGCCAATTCATTCAGTTCCCAGCATTTTCAACAGATCAAGTTTTAAGTTAAGTTCATTTGTATTCCATTTAAATCATGGAGTTATCCAGTTTCCAAGATTACCACAAAAGAAAGTTATTGTGCCCAGCCTGATCCCGACACGTGTTTCCCCACCTACACTATGGCGGTTCCTCAGGGGTTTAGTCGCTATTCGGCTTCAAATATATAACAGAAAAGTCTTCTTAGCATAATTAAAATTGTGCATTATCATCTAGTTTAGTATGTTGAATAGGTTCCAATTAATTATACCAAAATAACTCTTCAACGATATTGAGAGTTAGGTATTCACATCCTAGTAAAGACACAAAGAAAAACGAAAGAGATATAGTTTACATTCATGCCAACGGAACTTCAAAGCAGGTTATCTCAGGTCATCCAATGCATTATTCAAAGTACTGGAATTGGGCAACTTACACATTCAACATGTTCAAAGTGACTTGGTAGGCATATATCTGTTTATCAGTCGCAAATGGTATGTGACGACAGTGGATCGGGAAACGAGTGAAAACGGGTGTAAGTATCCCACTAGTCTCTTTTTAAGGACTTAAAATAGCCGACTAGTGTGCGCGAGCATTTACGTACGTAGTAAATTTAAATGCCCAAATCCATCGAGCTTACCTTAAGTTCGTGCTACATGCT
This sequence comes from Ambystoma mexicanum, assembly GCF_040938575.1. Lineage (NCBI taxonomy): Eukaryota > Metazoa > Chordata > Amphibia > Caudata > Ambystomatidae > Ambystoma > Ambystoma mexicanum. Next base: position 730,735,683 of record NC_090934.1, on the reverse strand, counting down.
AGTGCGTTCGTTCTAATGGTGCGATTGCCAAAGCCAAGATGCTCCGTACTGGTGTGTCTCGTTATGCGGTCCTGGACGCCTAGTTTCTTCCGCTTATATCACGTGATATGTACATATGTCACGTGATCACGGCACGATATGCAGAGCGCCATATTGGATAGGGTACACAGTAACTCATTGTAATAAGAAAAATACTAGATTATGTATGTAAATCACTTTAAATGTATGCACAAAATCCCAAAGTGGTGCGGATATGTAACTTATAATTCTGAGAGCTTGTAGATATACACAAAGTCTTATAGAAATATATATTGTATGTCACGGCAAAAAACTGTCTATTAAGGACCTGAAAACCGGCATGAGTACCCTTGCATGTGTTGGTTGAATGTTGCAGGCTAAGATTGTATTTTAATGACCAATTGGTATACATATTGCGTCACGGAAGGAGGCGGTTATATATATTCACAGGGATTCTCTAGTCTTCTCACTCATGTCTCTGATTTGCTCACTCTTGTCAATTCACGATAAAACGAAACTCATGGTTTTGCAATCCGATGTACAAACGTATATCTTAAAATATTACCAGCACCTATGTGTTCTCATTATTACACGGGTGTACTTATGTGTGAAAGTTTATTATTAAATAGAGATTAAGCACGATGTGGTTGAAATAGGTGTGTGTGCTTGTACAATTTGGCCATTCCGACATTGTTATGATAAATTTTAAAAAAAGAATTCAAAGAAGAATGCAAATCATATACACCAAGTCGGTTTTTCACAAAAAATGATGTAGTTTATGGTCCACATTTAGACCCATATATATTGTGTCTATAGACCATATCCAAAATTCTTATCTTCTGCGAAATAATTTTTCCAAATGGCCTCCTCTTTTCGGTGGTAAGAGTTTCTCTAACCCATAGCATTTTATTTTATCAATGTCAGAGTCCACGTGGTTTTGGTGAAAATGTAAAGCCAAAGGAGATGATATGTCTCTGTTCTTAATTGCTCTCAGATGCTCTCCTATCCTGATCTTGAGTTTTCTTATCGTGCTTCCAATATATGTTTTATGGCAGGCGCATATGATGGCATATATAACAAATTTGCTGTTACAGTTAATATGTTGCTTGATTGCGCAACCAAATGGCAAGAAAAACACAGTCTTTCTTCGCATTACACATGTGTGTGCATATCTGGTAATGGCTACATTTGAAATTACCTTGCATTGAGGGTCCAAGCTAAGCTTCTGTGCTTTTTGATTGATTCTGTTTGTATTGCTTATATTTTTTGTTGTCAAAATAAGATGGACTTTTCATTCTTTTTAAATTCATACAATTTCGAAAAACCATGTTGGGTTTTTTGTCCAAGATTGTGTCCAATTCAAGGTCTGATTTTGAAATGTTCCAATTTTTCTGTAAAATCTTGATAATAGCATAGTTATTTGAACTATAGGTTGTAATGAATCTCGGTTTGTCCAATTCTTGATTTTTTGCCGGTTTGTCTTGTAGTAAGTCTGTTCTAGATCTTTTCATTGTTTTGCATGCCATTTGTTTGAGATGTTTTGGGCTGTATCCTCTTTTTGAATTTATTGAACATCGTATCTTGGTGTTTTTAGAAATTCACCTTCTGATGTGTAGTCACACAAAATCTCCTTTTGGCTTTACAAAATCTCGTTTGGCTTTACATTTTCACCAAAACCATGTGGACTCTGACATTGATAAAATAAAATGCTATGGGTTAGAGAAAAACCCAAAATTACTTCGCAAAAGAGAAGCATTTTGAATATGGTCTATGGACACGATATATATGGGTCTAAATGTGGACCATGAACTACATCATTTTTTGTGAGAAACCGACTTGTGGTGTATATGATTTGCATTCTTCTTTGAATTCTTTTTTTTTAATTTATCATAACAATGTCGGAATGGCCAAATTGTACAAGCACACATACCTATTCCAACCACATTGTGCTTAATCTCTATTTAATAACAAACATTCACACATAAGTACACCTGTGTAACAATGAGAACACATAGGTGCTGGTAATATTTTAAGATATATGTTTGTACATCGGATTGCAAAACCATGAGTTTCGTTTTATCGTGAATTGACGAGAGCGAGCGAATCAGAGACATGAGCGAGAAGACTAGAGAATCCCTGTGAATATTTATAACCGCCTCCTTCCGTGATGCAATATGTATACCAATTGGTCATTAAAATACAATCTTAGCCTGCAACGTTCAACCAACACATGCAAGGGTACTCGTGCCGGTTTTCAGGTCCTTAATAGACAATTTTTTGTCGTGACACATAATATATATTTCTATAAGACTGTGTATATCTACAAGCTCGCAGAATTATAAGGTACATAATCCCAAAGTGGTGCGGATATGTGCATACATTTAAAGTGATTTACATACACAATCTAGTATTTTTCTTATTACAATGAGTTACCGTATACCCTATCCAATATGGCGCTCTGTATACCGTGCCGCGATCACGTGACATATGCACATATCACGTGATATACTCTAAGAAACTAGGCGTCCAGGACCGCATAACGAGACACACCAGTACGGAGCATCTTGGCTTTGGCAATCGCACCATTAGAACGAACGCACTAGCATGTAGCACAAACTTAAGGTAAGCTCGATGGATTTGGGCATTTAAATTTACTACGTACGTAAATGCTCGCGCACACTAGTCGGCTATTTTAAGTCCTTAAAAAGAGACTAGTGGGATGCTTACACCCGTTTTCACTTGTTTCCCGATCAAGTGTCGTCACATACCATTTGCGACGGATAAACAGACATATGCCTACCGACAACCAAGTCACTTTGAACATGGTAATCTTGGAAACTGAATAACTCCATGATTTAATGGAATACAAATGAGCTTAACTTAAAACTTGATCTGCTGAAAATGCTGGGAATTGAATGAATTTGCAGTTCAATGGAATACAGCACGAATAAATCAAGGCTAAGAAAGAACAAAACTGGAAGCGTGTATTGTTTGGAAACACACCAATTTCTAAATCTGAATTACATTTTTTGAATGACCTTAGTTTCAAGCGCAGACAACATTAAGGTCTAGGTTTTCTTTTTTCTTTAGTTTTGTTCTCCTCTGCAGTCTGAGGGGACTAGACCTTTGTGCTGCTGCTTCTACTCTTATAGCAAGTGAACAGGAGCAGCGCCAGAATCAGCCTAAGACTGTCTTGTAACAGACGCTCATTGACTCTGCAGCTGACTCTAAAGCTATACATACACCACTGGCACTCCTCTGTTTGTAAGGCAAAATTAAAGTGTCTGCTTATTTGTGATATATGGCATGTGTTGGGCTCTCTGCAAGCGGTTTATGATGGGATTGACCATAAACCACCCTCCAAGATCAATGAACTGCCATTGAAGCTGTTTAACAACTAGGAATTTGGTGGGAGGAAATGAAACCATTTGGCCACCTTTTCTTAGTTTTAACCTGCAGAAACGGACTACGAAGCTGATGTTACCCTGATGGGATTTGTTAGTCATTCTGAAGCCATTGCAGCTGCCACCCTTTGAGCACACACAAGCCATCAACGGTATCTAGTATTTATACAGTGCAAAACGTAGCACAGACTTACTTTTTAACTGCGCATCTTTTACCAAAATGTGGCTACAAAATGAAGGGGGTAGGTTTGGTGAAGCAATTTGGGCGGGGGAGATAGTTTGGTGTAGCCCTGTGGGATTCCCCCACCCCCTGCATTTTGCAGCAAAAAGCACATGGAACAGACAGTAACATCCATTATCTGTCCTGGAAGACCTGTTCGGTGGTCATTCATCAACCAGATTGTTTGGCAACATCGCGGCCCTTCATGGCTGATTAACTCTACCTTAATCCACATAGGGTGATTCTACATACAAAGCCATCCTTCATTCCAAAGGTCTGTTCAGAATATTGCTTGAATCAAGAGGTGGTCTTACCAGTCATACATCTGTACATACTCCTGTGAGTCTGCGGGTCAACGGGTACATACGATTGATGTCTTAAGAGCTCCACAGGCTCTCCAAAGTAAGACGGACGCCTTCCACAAAACCAGAGCACTGGTGATAAACTTGGAGGTAGTTCAAAGGGTAACACATCAGTGACGGCAACCATCAGTTGATGAATGAGGAGCACGATCAACGCCTACTATTATATAGCCAGAGTACCACCTCCTGGCATTATGCAGAGATGTTCAACACATGTGATGGCTAATTCTTGGGTAGAATACAGAGAACAATATAAGACTCTTCAGTGTGGTCACCTGAGCCTCCTAAACTACCTTAATTCAGCATTACTGATTTAGCAGTGGGGGGGTTCCTTGCCAGGAGAAATCTGCTTCCGAATCCTTCAGGCGTCCTCCTAAACTAATGAAGTTTTTCAGTGCCTCAAGGTCTAGTGTTGATGTCTTTCACAATGCCTGCTTCCTGGGAGACTGCTTGCAACAACTTCAGATAGTAAGACATATGACAAGGAGTGGGGGAGGGACAAGAAGTAAATATTACCACCCTTAATCTGCCACTCTATTCTCCATGCCTCTTCAGCTCACCCCTGGTAACATTATGATCATTTCCTACACCAAGATCCATAGACCTCAGGGAAATTGCTCTTGAAAGTCAGATTATAAGTAGGTGTTGGGAGCTATGAACATGGAACCATATGTGCTGCAGATAAGAACATTGAGAAGAATTTGCTCTATAATAGGAAGATACCGAAGTTGGCAATCTTATACATTTCTAGAGAGTGCTAGGTATGTACTGGTGTATCCTATTGCAGGATAATGTCTTAAATAATACGATTGGGACTAAACTCAGAATTTGCTTCATATGGGAAGACATTTGGCATGAGTTTAACACGCAACTGACGCCCACACCCCCAATCCGCCCCATGATTTGAGAACTTGGCTTAAGAAACCTGCAGGTTTTGTATTTATTTATTACTTGCTTGTTCAAAATGGGTATGAAGTGTTGACACCTATGATGTATTTCAACATTAAACATGTTGTCTGTGGGTTTTTCTGTCTCTACCAGCATGAAAATAGATAGAAAATAAATGATCTCAAACACCAGAACAGTTATGGTGGGTTTAAAAAGCCTTGGAAAACCCTTTCAACTGAAACGGGAAAGTAGAATAATTATTTGGACCTCAGTCACACACACCACCTAGTAACCATCTCTGAAAGTTCACCGTTAGGACAAAGCCGCTTACATTAGCCGAAATGCAAAACATTTGCTACATAAAGTTGCCTTGGTCTTACAGGACAGTGCTACATTATCCATGGCTTAATTAACCGAAGACTGATATTTCTCCAGACTGCAAACAACTACATATCTGGTTTCAACCTTATTGGGATCATTGATTCAATTGGGCTAATTTGCTCACCCACAATAGCTAGCTGATGGAGCTCTGAACTGGAGGTAAACTTCCAGTGATGGTTTACAGGGTTCGAAATTGAGGGGACCTGGGAGCATTTAGCTCCTGCTTCTAGCACAGTAGAGCCAGGTTAGCTTGAAACCAACAGTTGCCAGGAGCTACTTTTGGCTCATAGGGCCAACCGGTGCTTTCCAAACATGTAAATGTGACATTAGCTTTAAGTATATGAGAAAGTTAATAAAAAAATAATTGGAACACATCTAATACACAATGATTCATACATAAAGGATAACGCGTGAAAAGGAGCATCTCTGGTAGCTCCTGGTTCCCGTGTGGTAGCTCCTACCTACAGGGTGTTGTTTTAAGCTCCTGCTCATCGAATATCAATTTCAAACCCTGTGGTTACTAGGTGACATTGTGGCATGTGCGAGTTTGCTCAAAATGGATTATTCTTCTTTGACATTTCAGTTCAATGTTTCTTTCTTTTTCTCATTCCTTTTAAAAACACCATGGCTTTTCTGGTGTTTTCTAAACCTGCCCCAATGCTCGAAACAGGGTCCGACATTTTACTATGTGTATGTATACAATTGAGGTGGTGACTTTTTTTTTTTTTTTGTACGGCTCGCTATTAGCTTGCAACATTTTTTGCCCCTTGTTCCAACTGCAAGACTGTCTGACTATACTATACTATACTACACTGATGATCCCTAATAAGGGTGAAACCAGGTATGTAGTTGTCTAGCCTTGGGAAATGTATGTCTTAATTAAAGGAGAGTTCCGGGACTTTTTTTTTTATTGTCCCTACGGTTCGGCCATGTGTTTTTAAGCATAAATCGGTAGATCGTAGAAAACTTTCCTATGGACCATACCCGACTTTTCGTCCATTAACGCACTCCAAATCAGCCGCCATTTTCTGATAATCCTCTCACTTGCCGCATCGCCCTGGCTCACCTGCTTTTGCGGCACTAAATCAAATCCCCCGCCCCTGAGCCTGACATCAGCAGACACGTACCGCCCATTTCCCAACGCCAAAGCACGTTTCGTGTCAACAATCGCTGCGCCTCAGCTAATGACGTGTCGCCATGGAAATGGCAGGACGCCTCTTTCCTCAATAAGTATAAACACACCGTTTCACAACACACAGCAGCAGATGTTCGATTCCATTATTCTCTCTGTGTTACTTTGAGTATTCTGTGACTCGTTTCTGTGCTCTGGTCAGCTACCTTCGCCGCTTCTAGGCCTTGTGAACACCTGTACCATCTCTGTAAATTATTTTACTTTCTTTACCACACAATGGCTACAATAATGCCGTATATGTACGAGCCCGAGTACACCGAGGAAGAACTACTGGAAAGGCAAGCACGTGAAAACGATGGGGATTCGGACGGCAGTTGGGAGGACCAGTCAACGGATGAAGAGCCTGGACCATGTCGCATGGACGGCGTCTCCACCTGGTGCACGTGCAATCGGTGCGAGCTAATGCCAACTGAGGAGGAGAACTGCTGCTGCCGTGAAAATTCCGGGTGCTTGGCCTACATTTCGGAAGGCGAGCCAAGTCCGCAATGCATCACCGAGCTGCCAGAGTTCAGGGAAGCCTGCCTCTCACGGACCGTATTGAGGATGATGATGGTGCTTATGCACGAACTTCGCGGCACTGTTCATCCGCGTAATCCGAGTAACGAGTAAGTATACTCTGGTTGTGATGTCAGTGATGCCACTACTATGTCATGGTCGTCTCCCACATATAAAATTACATCTACATATCATTCGAATGCATGTAAATTGGTTCCATATTGTGCATGTTCTAGATAGAATTTTTTTCAAAGCAGAATGACATTTTTTACCTGAATCGACAGTGATAAGAAAGTTTTGTCATTTTAATACAGTTTGCATCTTTCATTTTCACAGGTGGTACAGGCTGGTGGCCTATCGTTGCTTCACTTGGTGGCTTCACGGGAGGCTCGGACACCGCGTTCGGAGAGTAATACCTGCCTGTGCGGTACTTGCCATTAGACAACATTTCCCCAGCGACAGTGGACAATACCGCGGATTTTCCCTGGATGTGCTGCAACCGCAACTTTACAATGTGTAATGTTTATTATTTATGTTCAATTGAAATTAAGATCTAAAATAAAACCCAACATATATTTTAACAATGGTTGTTTTGATTTTTTAAATGAATCTAGTGTGTCTCCATTGAATAGTCTTCCTGTGCCTTGTCTTGTCACACCACATGTCTCTGGTCAGCATCCTCCCTCACGCTGGCCGCCCACCTTCAATCCACATAATCGTTGAACCCATATGCAGCAGACATACATATGTTATTTTGCGGGTTGGCATCAAGCCTCCCGGCCTTGCCTCCTCCCCCCAAAAATACTTACCACACCACTTTGTTAAAGCGTTGGCAATAAAAGGAAGGCCGTTGGATTTTATTGATACAAAACATGGTTATAGGTAAATAATCAATATGGTTGATCATAATAAATCATCCTTTTGGGCACCGGGTACAGAGATGACCACCTCTGGCCCGTGCCGCCTTGCCACCACAGGCCAGCCTGCTGCTGACTAACTGCCTAGGCATCCAGGGTCTCCAGGGTGAACTGCACCCATATATTCTCCTGGGAGGGTGAGGTATTAATAAACTCACCCCCCTGCCTTGCATGTACTAGATCCTGCAGGCAGCCTCTTACATGCAGTTAGATGGCCTCTCCTTGGTGAGGCCCTGCGGCAAACGAGTCTTGTCTGCACGACCACCGCCCTAATCCACACCCCCCCCCGCCCTATCAAAGGCAGTTCGCACTGGGGTACTTGCGCTGGCAAGTGGAGTTGTCAGGGAGCGATAAAGGCCAAGAGGTGCCAAAGACCATGTACACTTCAAAGTGGTCTCTAGAGCATGAGTTGTTGTTCCCATGTCTACCACCAGACCCCGTGTCTCCTGCCAAGCATCCCCCTCACGCTGGACGCCCCCCTGCAATCCACATAAGTGTGTCTCCATTCACGAGTCTTCCTGTGTCTTGTCTGCACGACCACCGCCCCAATCCACCCCCCCCCGCCTTACCAAAGGCAGTTCGCACCGGGGTACTTGCGCTGGCAAGTGGAGCTGTCAGGGAGCGATAAAGGCCAAGAGGTGCCAAAGACCATGTACACTTCAAAGTGGTCTCTAGAGCATGGGTTGTTGTTCCCATGTCTACCTCCAGACCCCGCGTCTCCTGCCAAGCATCCCCCCCTCACGCTGGACGCCCCCCTGCAAACCGCATAATGCCACGACTTAAACACGTCATTCATTCACAAACACACCCCTGTTTCGAATTCTTTATAACCCACTTCATATTTCTAATGAGCACTTCTTTGCGCTTTGCTAGTCAACCCGTGAAGGTGCTGGCTATCTGCTCTTCGTCTCTGTGAACTTCCGTGACCACTTCGAGGAAACTCCTCAGTTTGCAACCTGTGAACTGCTCCCTGTTCTACGACAAGAAACTACTCTGATCCCTGCATCTAACTGTTTGTTCGTCAAGGTAAGGCCATGTACCATAATCATTTTGCGTCCAGTTTCTTTTCGTTCAAGACAGTACATGCAAGGAACTAGTCACATGTTCTGAGTTTACATTGGTATTCATAGAGAATTGTTGATCTTTACTTTTCAGAACTTTCCACAATGCCTGCCTGTTCCATTGGCGGTTGCCCTTCGAAGACCCATAATAAATCTGAAGGTACTATAATGCATGTTTTCCCTAAGACAATAGATCAGATAAGAGAATGGGTCCGATATTGCGGATATCCACCGTCTGAGCTTGAAAGTAGTGTCCTAGAAGTCTTTGCGGACAAGAGGGGTGATCGATACCGCATCTGCAGCAGGCACTTTACCTCTGACATGTACTCCACATCATTGCTAATAAAGAAGAACACACCGCGAGCGAGGCGAAAATTGCTCTCAACCGCTATTCCCACTCTATTCGTCCACATCCCTCCACTGGTGAGTCAAGTTTACGTATTTATCTCTCGGCCTTGCGGTAGTGTGTAGCATTAGCTAACAATAATTTCCCCATTTATGTATCCACTCAATATGAAGGCGGAAGATTCTCCATCCGTGTCGTTATTGCAGTCATCAGCCACTTCAAGCGCCTATCGGGTAATCTTACTTGGCTATTCTGCCACTGACTTGTTTTAGGCATGTAAATCAATAGTTTTAATTTATCGTGTAATTATTTTACCTAATGGTACACCCTTGTACTCGTCCTCTAGTCTTTGTTTTCAGTTATAATTATTGTTATCCAAAATAATTCAAGTACTGTCTTTCAGGGAGATGCTGAGGAGTCCAACGTATTGACGACTACCGTTGATGTCACTCAGATGCTCGAGGTACGTTTCAGGACAGTTCCATCGATGGAGATCATCAGATCTTGCATTCTTGTAGCGTGATTGTTACACACAATGTTTCTTTCGTTTTTAGCCATTGATATGTCCTTCTGTCGTCGCCCTCCTATGTGTCTTCTTTTTTCAATATTGTGTTCATTACTAATGAAAGTCCTATGTTTCAGGGAGTCGATGGAGCATTAGTCCAAGAAGAAGGGGGAGCGTGCAGTTACGGGTCGGCGCAACAGCTTGCAGAAGTGTGCACCGCAGTTACATCGTCCCTTGATGTTCTTATGCATTTCGAGGTATGGATACTGACAGTTCAATCAAGCGAAATCATATGACGTGATTACATCCGCTATACTTCCTTCTTTATTAACGCAAGTACTATGTTTCAGGGAGATGACGGAGCTTCTTCTACAAGAACATCAGCCCTAGTAGTTGATGCAGATCTCTGGGTGGTGACACTTCCAACGATCGAGCAAATCGAATCATATTGACATATCCATTATTTATTTTAGACAACTGATCATTTGTGCAGGTCTATTTAGATGAGCCTTTCACGCCTGCACAAAGTTTCTGTTCTTTTTATCAAAATATAAAACCATACTAATGCAATTACTGTGTTTCAGGGAGTCACTGAAGCATCATCTTCAATAATATCATCAATGGAAGTCTATGAGGAGCCCGAGGTATGGATCTTGACAGTTCCATCTAACTAGATCAACAATGCGTGAATAATTGTCGTTTGAATGTTCTACACAAAGCGTTCATTCGTGTTTTGCTAATGAGATGTACGTGGGTATTGGTCCCCAAGTACATTTTGTGTTTTCGATATTATTATACATACTAATGAAAGTTCTATGTTTCAGGGAGTCGATGGAGCGTCAGTGCGTGATGGATGTGCTTATCAGGAAAACATAGTCGTTGCAGCGCAAGAGGAAGTGGAGACATGCACACACGAGTCGGAGCAACAGCGTCCTGATGTTGAAGTTCGAGGCAAGAAAGTTTCAAAGAAAAGAAAGCAAAAGAAGGTTAGTGTCCTGGTCACTATATTATGTTGTTTTTCACTGTTAATAGTTCAATACTGTAAGTTGTGTTTAAACTGAACATCCCTTTTCCAATCTGTCCTCTAGTTGCGAGTGGGTGTACGAACTAGATCTACACAGACAGTGAAGCGAACGAGAGATGTTGCTTGTCAAACCTTTTGGCAGGGACTTGAGACTGGAGATGCATCGTGCCAATGGGAAGAATATGAAGTGATTGACAACGGAGCTATACCACCACCAGCCATTGATAGTGAATGTCCTCCTGGTAGTTCGGATGCAGTCGGAGATCAATTCACAGAATCCACACCCGCAAAAACTAAGACCGCGAGAAAGTTGAAGAAATTGTTTTATTCACCCATCTCCGGAGAAGGAACAGATGTTGCAATGGAAGAGAATGAAGTGGACGACAATGAAACACCATCAATATCACTGAACATAGCGGAAGACGATATCAGAGATTCTACCTTTCATGTGAGTGACATGTCCTCAACGTTACAGGCCGAACCAGCTGGGATGCAGAGTGACAGTATAAGGAAAGAGGCCAAATTCATTGTATTCGATAGTTGTTTGATTGATATTATTATTCGGATGAAATGTGGGCATTCGGTTGGTGGGGAAGTATGTGGGGAGCCATTCATTAATGTGACTCGTGCAATTCGAGGCACTAACCTTAAAATACATGCCACCTGTACAAAATATCATCCTTTCTCATGGTCTGCACAACCTATGCTAGGACAACTGCCAGCAGGCAATCTACTTTGTGCAGCGGCTGCACTTTTTAGTGGTTCAAGTTTTAAAAATTAGAGTCTTTCTTTCAGTTTGTGGGAATCCATTTCATTGCGAAAACTCAGTTCTACAAATACCAAACCGATTATCTATTTCCAGCCATTAGCGAAGCTTGGAGAATGGAAAAAATGTCTATTGATAGTACATTCGCGGGCAAACGGTTCAGGCTAGCCGGTGATGGACAGTGCGACAGCCCAGGATTTTCAGCCAAGTACTGCACCTACCACTTTCAGGACATGGAAAGTAAGAAAATTGTGAGTTCGGTGGTCGTGCAGGTGTCACAAAGTACATCCTCAGTGGCCATGGAGAAAGTTGGCTTTGTAGCATCATTGCAAGAACTACAATCGCGGGGAATGGTGATCGACCTGATAGCCACGGACAGACACGTTTCAATTGCCAAGACAATGAGAGAACAGTACAAAAATATAAATCACCAATTTGACGTTTGGCATCTTGCAAAAACAATCAATAAAAAATTGTCGGCTGCAGGTAAAAAAAAAGAATTGCAAGGTATTTCACAGTGGTCCAAGTCAATCAGCAACCATCTTTGGTGGAGCTCAAAAACATGTGGAGGGTCGTTGGAAATTCTACTGGAAAAATGGCGGTCAGTAATGCCACACTGTACAAACGTTCACCGATGGAACACGAACCAACATTTCCACAATTGTGAACATGGCCATTTGTCCACAGAGGAGGCACGGAAGAAGAAGTGGTTGATTCCTTCATCACCCACTCACAAAGCCATTGAAAAGATTGTATTTGATAAAACTATAACAAAAGCTTTGAGGGGACTCACGGAATTCTGCCACACAGGAGATTTGGAGGTGTTCCACAATATGTGCCTAAAGTACAGGCCAAAACGATTGCATTTTGGCATGGAGGGCATGATAAATCGGACTCTTTTAGCGGTCTTGGCACATAACCATAATGTTGGCCGTCAACAAAGTAGGACGACCGGAACTTTAGGGACGCTTTGCTACAATAAGGCCTTCACTAAAAGAAGTAAACAATGGGTGATCAAACCAGTGTTTGAGGATATGCAATATGAGTTTATTGAGAAACTTATTGTTGACGTCCTAGATAGGCACATACATGGAGTTGTGAACGAACCTGTGCAGGGGACAACTGCATTGCCACCCAACATTGCCTCTGTTCCATGTCCACCTAAAGAAGAACTCATTGAGAAATACACATCACGGTTTAAATGATTGTAATTTGATTGTCTGTTCTCTCGAGTCTCCTCATGTCGCAGGCCCATTGAATATGTGTATCTATACAACCTTGTTCATTTGCGCATTAAATTAAACCAAACAGTAATATAAATCATTTTTCCAAAAATATAGAATGTCTCCGTATTTATGGTTCTGTGGGGCTGCAAAGCACGCAGACAAAATGCAAAGATGGAGTGTAAATTTCAAGTCCTGTGAGATGGCCTTACACTAAATGTAGCTAACTAGGAATGTGTGCTCGTTCAAAGTGAAGGTCAGCTGCTTTGATTTTTTCTCGGGTGCCAGAATGGCCCACGACTCAGTATAAGGTTCTATTGTTATTTGACCTTGACAGGCCGGGACCACGTAAGAAACGATAATGAATATAATTTCAGAAACGAAAGCCATTTCATGTTCGTTCATTAGAAGAAATAACGTCGGCATAGAAGGAGTGGTATTTTGGGGCTGCCCTACGCACAGACACAATGGAAAATGCAAATATAATGTAAGTAACTCTTTAGATGAGTTTATACCGCAATTTAATTACTATACAGTAGCTTTAAAGACGGGTTAAGTTGTACTTGTTCGTTCTATGTGGCATATTGTTTTGTACCGCGCACTATCTTGGGGAGAACCGTCTCCTTTTACGGAAGCACCTCAAAACCTTCCTCTTTGCTTCTGCTTTCTCTCTCCCTCTCCCCTGCTACAACTGGTCCACTGTCTGCGATCTCGGTCCTGGGCCATTCCACTCTCCACCTGCACTCCCTGTCAACCCCTGCACTGGGGGACTGTCTCAGTATCCAACAGCCCCCCCTTGACGTTTAAAACCCAGTTGCACTGTCCTAGCTATGAAATAATTTCCCGACCGAATATATAAAATGAATAATTTTAATAAAGATCTGATGGTGAGACTAATTTCATTTTTTATGTTTTTCAAACAGGTACTTCATCCATTATTGTCTGTGTCACGAGTACCAGACACCGGCGGATGGGTTTTTCAACCGCCAGTTGCTTCTCCGCGTGAACAACGTTAGCATCCTGACCATTTTGTGGGACGATCGCCAAGTACAAGTATGCCCTTACGCGGTACTAACTGCTAGATGCAACATACAGACCGCTGTGGTGGCCTAGTGCCTCGTTCTTGGAACAGCCATGCGATTATCAGTGCGACCGAAGAGCTTATTTTATCGTAAACCAACACCCTGTGTACTGCACACGAACATCGCTTGCCTCAAGACTAACTATTTTGGATCGAGAGCAAATAAAAATGCAAATCGCTGAATATTCTCTAAAAATTTGATGTCCAATAAATGTACTTTGCCAAATGTACAATCTTGCAGTTTGCTTTTAAACCACAGTTTCATATTAGGAATTGTGGTACTGTATTGTGAGACGATCTAAGACCCTGTGTACAGCAAAGGAACATCGCGTGCCTCAAAACGAACTTTTTCGAACGTGAGCAAATAAAAATGAAAATCGCTGAATATTCTCTAAACATTTGATGTCAAATAAATGTACTTTACCAAATTTACAATCTTGCGGTTTGATTTAAAAGTACAGTTTCATATTGCGAATTGTGGCGCGCTGTGTTGTGAGCTGATCTGTGTTGATTTCCGGGTTCTGTGTGGAGTCGCGTAGAAGACGCATGGGCGCGTTTGCCTACGCAGCATAGTCACGTCACGGATAGAGGCGGGGAATATGAATGTTTTGATAGTCTGTTTCAGGGGCGGGGGATTTGATTTAGTGCCGCAAAAGCAGGTGAGCCAGGTCGATGGGGGGAAATGATAGGATTATCAGAAAATGGCGGCTGATTTCGAGTGCGTTAATGGACGAAAAGTCGGGTATGGTCCATAGGAAAGTTTTCTACGATCTACCGATTTATGCTTAAAAACACATGGCCGAACCGTAGGGACAATAAAAAAAAAAGTCCCGGAACTCTCCTTTAAGGTGTGTATAAAGTAGCAGTGCCTTGTAAGATGCAGGCAGTTTTCTGGAGCAAATGGCTTCCATTTGGGTTAATGTGCATGCATGCAATGTCTTGCTGATGTGGCTTTGAACTGGGGGTGTGTTAGGAAGAATTCTCAAACGTGCTAATTCCCTTAAGCTTAGAGACCCCCAGCAACTTTGCTGGATTTTGAAGACTTGATTTTTTTACCTGGAGAGTGTGAGCCTTTTTCCCCACTCTCTCATGTATTTTGATATGTGTTTTACCTCTGTGTTTTCTTTGGCTATGCAGTCTAAACAACTCCATAGGCATCATCTTTTCATTTGTGTCACACGACACCCTCGGTGCAGGCTTTCAGGCTTTCCCAAGGTTTAAATACCTTCTCTGGGATAAACTACTGTTTCCCAAAGTAAGTAAAGTGAAATTGACTTTACTAGTCGTTTAAATTCCTAGACCCAGCACACCCTATGTTTACAATAGAGTGCTGGAGGGGTTACTTAGTATCCCATGTGTCTAGATACTCATGTAGCAGTCAAATGCTAACCTTTTCTCTCAGAATGTCTGGTGGCAGTGGGTTTACAACGAACTACCATGATTTTTCCCGATCGCAAACTATTTGTAGCTCTGGTAACTTTAAATCGCGGGAGCCATGTTTTTCAAGATGGCGTCTGAGCCCCCTCTGTAAAAACAGGTCCTGATCTTTTTTCGCCATTTTTTTTTGTGGAAAGGTCCTTCTAGAGTTTGTCTCTGTGTGCCAAGCCTAGTTTGGTCTCTTTGTTAATTTGCCTTTGGCGGGTTTGGGGAGTGAAGACCGCCTCTGGCGCCCGAGTGTCTGGGATGGGCAGGAAGGGAGGGAGGTGCCCGAAACTCCCTTAGTCTCCTAGGAGACCCAAATGCACTCTGTGGTGATTGGCTGGCTGACTGTCCGGCTAGGACAGCCACCCTGCTGGGTGAGTGACAGTTAGTCTGGAATGAATGGGAGAGAATTGAATAAAAGGGGAGTCTCTTGGCTTGGAAGGCAAAGTCGACCACTGGAACGAAAGAACCGAAGATGAGCTTGAAGATGACGGCTGCTGCAACTCCTGGACCGTTGGTTTGCCCGGTGAAGCCCTGCTGCATGTCTGAATCGCCAAGTTCACCTCGAAAGAGAAGCCCTGCAAGGACGACTTCTCCCTTTTTGAGTTGGTGGGACCAATCAACTTGTAAGCCACCTGGATACCCATCTTGGAGCTGGTCGCATTTTCCTCCGAGTGCTGCAGGAAACCGTATAACCAGGGAGAGGGACACCAACTTGTGTGCGATACTTACAGCCACCGGAATTGAAGTATTGCCAGTTGCGAGCTTTGTGACCAGTCCCAGTGCAGTGCAGGAGTCCCCCCATGTCCTGCCTCTTGTCCCCATGATTGGGGCACAGGAACAGCGAGATCTGCAGGAACTGCCAGGAACAGAAGTCACCTGCTGTATTTTTTTCTTCATTGTAAGGTACTGTGAAATCAGACTGAGTACTTACCTCTCGAAGTGAAAGTGCTTGAAACTTTTGCAACTTGCAGGCCTAATCTGCTTGTGACCCAACATATGATTCTTTTTTTTTACAAACTACTTCTGAGAATGTGTGCAGAAATGTTTCCGTTGAACTACCAGAACCGCTTTATCCTATCCAAGACTTTAGCCCATTGACTTTGGCCTAGCCTATTGAATTGACTCTTCTGGTGAACTCCAAATATCTACACTGTCTAATAACCTTTGCCTATTACTCCTCTTGAAAAGTATTCAGAAATAGTATTGAAGTATATGTGTGTTTTTTTTTAAATATAATTGCCTCCTTCTTATGAATGTTTTATAACTGGCAGATAAATTAATAAGTATTTATCAAAGAAACCTTGACTTGTAAGAGTTTATTTGAACACCTGTGATTTTATACCTCTGTGTAACATCATTACTGCTCACATTCCCCTCTTGAGATAAGCCTGGCTGTTCAGCCCCACTACCAAAACTTTGTAGTACAGACTTATACCAAAGGTTGGTTTGCTTACACCTGTAGTCATAGTTGTGTGTAGTGTTCCCAGAGGGTACTGCATGCAAACTTTGCCTAACAAGGCGAACTTCCAGTGATGGTTACTAGGTGGTGTTGTGGCATTTGTGACTGGGTTCAAATGGATTATTCTACTTGCATGCAAAATTACAACTGCACATATTGAAACCTTAAAGAGCTACCTACAACAAAAATGGCAGTTACCCATTAGCCACCTGCTTTGCTGAAATACGTAAGTGATGAAAGTTTGCTAAAGTAGGTAGGCATAAGTATAGTAAAGGGTAATCCTTGTAGAGGTGATTTAAAATTTGGCTTATGTCAATTGGAGTCATTCCTGATTATTAGGTTTAAATGTAGGGGCCCTTTTTGGTTTGTCTAGTTCTGAGGCCTACGACCTGGTATTTTAATTAAATTGATGCATTTTGATTTAAATATTAGTGCTTTTATCGACAGTTTTTTCCATATTTTTTTTATTTTTTAAAAGTTATCTGTAGGAGTTATGAAATTAAAGCAACCTGCCATTTCCAATTGTGGCAGTTTACAAATATTTGTATATATTTTCTTTTTCCCATACTGCATCCTTTTTATTTTGTGTGAATTACCAGTTGGTGGTATTCTGCAGTTGGTGGTATTCTGTTTGATTCATCCTTGTAATTTGACACTTTAAATAGCTTAAATTCAAGGTGGTAGTATGTGTTTTTGGTAGTACAAAATGGAGCAATGTGTTTTTTCTGCATGCCAAATTTGGAAAAGAAGAAAAATCATTTTTATTTTATTTTTGCAGCATGCCCAGCCCTAGAAAACGTTTCAATTAGCATGTTCAAATGGATTAATTTGTTTTACGGCACGTTCGTTTGATCTGTTGCTGTTAGCTCTTATAAAGATGTAGAGTTAAATAGCACTAACATATTTGATTAATAGGTGCTTAGTTTACAGCGTCAATATGCAGTCGTATTTTCAAGTAAACCTTGCAGGGTTTGGGATTAGGATTGGATAAGCACGAGCTACAAGTAGCCCCTGGGTATCCAGCAGTAACCAGGAGCTACCACTAGGGACTGAGGAGCTAGTACACAGCCTTCCGCAAATTTAATTTTCACATACAATGCAAACATATAATTGTATTGCTTATTTTATGGCCCCACTAATGTTTATTTATAGATTGTCCATGATCAACAGAGTAAAATTCACATAGTTGTGATTGTTCAGCATTGGCTGGCCTTAGTAGCCAAAAGTAGCTCCTGGTAACTTATTGGTGGGAGCTAACTAGGTTCTTTGAGGCCACAAACGGGAGCGAAATAGCTCCCCTCATTTTCGAACCTTTCCTTGGTCCTTTAATTCATTTTGATTCTTTGGCTCTTGTGCATTTATTCTTCCATTTCAGTTAAGCAGTGTTCACCATAGCCGTCACAGTGATGGTGTGTTTTTAATAACTGCATTGTATCAGAGAAGCAGAGCTGGAGCAAGGCACCTGCCATGAAAACAAAGTAGGTGCAGGGCACTTGTGAAGTCGGAGGGGAATTGTGGAGCAAGCGTAGGGGAGGGCATGCTGGGGCAGAGTGGGGCTGTGGTGGGAATAGATTCCTGTGGTCCAACAGGATACCTGGGCATACTGGCGATGTAGGCCTGGAAGCTCACGTTTCTGATTGGCTCACCAATGCATAAATATCCTTAGTTTGGATTATTTCAATGTTAAATAGCTGCACGAAGATGGACTGTTCCGTTATATGCTAAAACAACCAGAATTTCTATGGGAATTGAGTAACCTGGCAGTATACATATTCACTGGTGACTCTTGATGTGGTTTCACTGTACACTAGCATTCTACAGGGTTTTGGTTTGGTTACTTGTCGATTTTAAACTATATTCAGATCCATTAGCCTGAAACAACATACATAAATGACTGAGGGTATGTTGATTTTTGTATTTGGAGCTATTGTTATTCCTCTTTGAGGCTAAATCTAGAAGGACAGAAATGCAAGTTTGCTTCTCTGTAAGCCAACCTCTTCATGAGACTGTTGGAGGAAGTAGTAGTTTGGCTTAATCTATTTAGAATAGATAATGAAATGCATTGTGTAAAAGATAAATCTGAAACCCATTCCATAAAATAAAAAGGTTAAGTACAGGAGTCCTTCTATTTACTTAAATTCAATAATGCTAATTGGCATTTCGTCTTTAGTAGTAATATTTAGAATCTTTAGATATCAAGTTTAAAAACTGATGGTCAGTTGATGATGCTTTTGTTGTATTGAAAGACAACAGCAACATGGTAAAAGGAATCTATCCCTGTCATTAAAGTTGACCATCCTTAATGGGGAAATTGCATAGTAGCAAACCTAACGCCACTCTACAAACTGATTCACAACTGCAGGCAAAGCATATAGCCCACAACATTTTGAAACCGTTGGATATCTGTCATATTATTACTCAAGCATATAAACAATCATTGCCAAGAACTACACTGGATCTATTACACCACAAACCAAAAGAGAAGGTTGTTGATGCCGAAAAAGCCTTGGCTCTGTATAATGGAGGTATTTGATGAGAGTCCTGCGGGTTATCAGTTGGTGGCTTATTTTTTTAGCTGTGTTCAACTTCTCTATTCTCGGCCCACAGCTAGGGTGCGGACGAACTCTATCCTGTCACCTAGTATATGCTTGGAGAGAGGAACAAGCTAAAGGTGCCTGCTATCTCCTCTACTTTCTACACTCGCAATGGAGCCTCTGGCTGCATTTATTGGGGCCAAACATGGGCACAGGCGTATACGCATGACCGGACCTCCTCAAGTCCTGTCACTGTAAGCTGATGATATCCTGCTATACATACGTTAACCGGTGGTGAAGCTTGGCCCTATAATAGAGGAAGTTTATGAATTCACTAGACGCTACGGGTACAGTATTAATAAGATGGAATCAGAGTTGTTGCCTCTTACCGATGCCACGCTTCCTTTTTCTGATTCCCATTGCAAATACCTGGGTATTTACATTTATACACAGCAGAGATCCCTATATGTGCACAATTATGCAGAGTATCTCGCTTAAGATGTGGGCTAAGATGCTGATATCTTTATATTGACAACTTTCATTATTAAAGATGGTTGTCCTCCTAGGTGGTTATATTTATTTTGCAGAATTCTCTTCTGGCCTGGTAGGGTCTTTCTTACATCGGTACATTCCATAATGGTCGAATTTCTATGGGGGCCTGGTGCGGCTAGAATAAGCTGGGAGATGCTCACTGAACCGTATGAACGGGAGGGGCTGGCGGCACCTGATGTGGAACTATATATACTGACCCAATACGCAGAATTCTGGAACTCCCTAGAGTTCGCAGTGGTGCATCTGCCGCTTGAAATATGGGACGGCCCCCACTAACCTTAAAGCTGTCTGTGATACATTGATTCCTGCACCTTTCACCCTGTCCGCACAACTGTTAATGGTTGGTGTAGGCTGGTTCATAGGATGGGACACACTGCGCTACCACAAATGTATGCCGCTCTATAATTTCCCAGGTTTAGCACCTACTTTTGATGTAGACTTGCAAAATTCCTGGGGTGACAACACTGACTTGACTCTTGGCAATTATTTCCGGAAGGGCTGTTTGTGTCTTTAGATGTTTTTTTAAACAAATTTGGCAGCAGTTCTATTATGATTCTGCAATAATATTGAATGAGAGCTGCAGGAAAACAGTTGTGGCCAATGTTTCCACATGAACCGGAGACCCACCCGCTCATAGATGCAGTCATAATGTGTGGTGAGCCCAGGCGTCTAGTATCTTAAATACTCCCATCTGTACTTTTGGGACATTTTGTCCATCGGGACTGGACCAGAGCACTTTTTAAGCATCAAAAAAGAACTTTGTTGTCCTCTTTTGACATGGGGCCACCGCACGTGACCGTAGCCCCGCCTTCTGAGCTCCGCCCTGTGCATTGCCCTTTAGTCCTATTCTCTGTGCGGTCGGACGCACTTGCATCTAGGGGAATTTTTTCTTTTTGTTCCCTTGTCCTTCATATTCCTGCTCTAGTTCCACAGTCTACTTTCTTCCGTCTATGCCGGAGCTTCTGGGATTTGTCTCCTGTTCTTTGTACGAACGTTGTTTCGCGAGGGCGGATCCCCATTCTCTCTGTTTGGAGTGCATGGGCCCAGAACACCGGTGGGTCTCTTGCTTCTACTGTGACTCGTGCCCTCCAGTGCTGGCTTGTCAAGTGAGAGGAGGTGTTCCAACGGATTCCTCCTTTGCATTTACAGCAGTTCATCAAAGAAAAAGGAAGCCTTCAGTAAGTTCCTTCCTTTTTAGGGCACCCCGGCCAGGGGATTCCTTTCCGGGGCCTTCTGGTTCTGGGAGGGGCCCAGTACCAGGGCTCTCCCTGAGGTGTCCTAAAAGGGATCTAACCTAGACTCCGCAGTTCGCTCCGAGGTCCCCTGTAAGAGGGCTTTCGGGACCGGATCATCATCCGAGGTTCCCCATTTGGGGCTAAAGTTGGGCCCAGCATTTTTGGGGCTGTTTTCACTGGGGTAGTTCCCGAGGTTTCCAAGTCTGAAACTAAACATATCGAGACTAGTCTTGAGGTTTCCTGTACAGCGACTAAAGTCACTGGGGTTACCCCTGAGCATCCCCGACAAGGGGCTATTATTAAAACTGGGAAGATCAAGTAGCCCCCTCCGAGGGCTCTGGCAATAGGGGGTGATCCTAAACCTTCCCACAAGCAATCCTGTGGTCGAACCAATCCTGCTGAGGGGGCAAAGAAGGAAGGCAAACACCTTACATCTTCAAGTACCGGCCCTGCTAAGGTTCCCTCACTGAGGGCTAATTCTTCAGCAAAATCTATGGGGTCTCAAAAGTGCTCTAGATCTGCTAGCACTGGCTCTGCCGAGGTTTCCTGTCACAAGGCTAAAATTGACAAAGTCCCCTGATACCCCTGTGGTGACAATGGCCGCACTGACACCTGTGACGCAGTTCAGTTCAGGCAGCAACAAAATGGTGGCCCAACCCACGTGGTCTGAGGCAGCCATTTTGACTACCTCTCACAGCAACATTCCCAACGGCTGGTACCGAGGGGCCTGTTCCTAGGGCCGAGCAGCCTTTTCCATGCAATGTGGACAATAAGAATCTGTTCCGCCCCCCGATTGGCGTGCTCGTTTTCTGCTGCCACACAGTCTCGCTCCCTCCTACATCCTCACCCTTAGTTTAACGTGGAACCAGCCAGGGGGTATGCCTCTTCAGAGCGGCCTGTGCCTAGACCTTCCTCGGAGGACATATTTTTTTTGTGTGCAAATTCCAAGCCCTTCAGTACTGTTGACACGATGAAGGCATACTTTAGGGATCTATTCAAAGAAATGTATCCTAAGCCTCTCGAGCTGCAACCTGCCCCGGCAACTCCTCAGCAGGTTCCGGTAGTAACACCCCCTCCACTTCCGGTGGGGCCCCCTCCTCCGCTACCTCCACTTTCACCTATACTTAACTTGCGCAGTCAAGTCTGCCCACAGGGTCTGAGGTGCCATGTGGTGCGGATCAAGTTTCTGTTCCTGCTGCATTGGATGAAGATCAAGCGGACCGGGATAGCAAGGACCCCCCCTACTTTGTCAGAACCCTTCATGACCGGGTTGTGGATATGATGGCGGTGCTAGATATTCCAATACCCGAGCATCTGGCTCCACAAGAAGGTGTACTTTCAGGAGCCTTTACTACTCTTTCTACACAAGAACGCACAGGCCTTTTCCTTCAAAAGGATGTGCTAGCTGAACGGATTTACGGATGTTAGAGATGGAAGCGATAGGTGCAGGAGGTGAGAGAGATATGGTGGGTAAAGGAGAAGTTGGAGTCAAAGTGGGGGCCGAGATTACAGGCAGAGATAGTGAGATGAGTAGCAGTAATCTTGATATCCTAAGGAACGCTGAAATACATTCCCGTATTGCACTCTTGTATGTCCAAGGTTCGGACTGTGCTACAAAAATTGATTTTACATCAATGTTTGCTTCTCAATAACATAGTTCAAACTTGTCAAAAAGGCCTATAAAACAGTGCAACTATAGTTCTTCATTCTTCCCGGTAGTGAAAATTGTGTCCAGTCTATCCTTCCGCCTAATTTTTGTTCTAAACATTTTTTTATGCTCATACTAAAATTATTTGTTTCAATAACCTCACATCTTTGAAATCTAATCTGGGAAATTTGTTTCTTTAGATCAAATTGGCGCACTACAGCTCAATTAGGATTGTGTATCCTTATGTTGGCTATGTGCTCATTCAACCTGATTTTAAACTTGGAACTCGTTTGACCAACTTAGAGAAGACCAGATTGACGTTTCATCATGTATACAACATTACTCGTATCGCAACTTGCAAAACGATGTAGCTTTATCTTTTTGGCTGTTTTTAGGATGCAAAACTACTTCTCCCTTGATGATGAACTTACAATTGCAGCATGAAAGGCACAGGAATGTGCAGTTGGTCTGGGTTTAGGTCTTGGTGAGCTCTCTGGTTGCTATGTTGGTATGCAAACATGTGTTTCTTACTAAAAGGTTCCTTACCTTACTTTAATTGAATAGTAAGGACCGGTGTTTCAATACACTCTTCTTGATCTTTGAGGATTGTATACTGTATTTCTTAAGAAATGCCAATTGTCTATTATTTTCCTGTGGTTTAGACTCCTTTGCCTGTATTCGCGAAGCACGTGTTTGCAGACCTGCTCTTTCTTTAAATAAACTAAGTTCCATGTCTGAGTATCCTGGTGCTGAGAATTATTCTGATACCAAAACCAATTCCAATCTACAGTCATCCTCGTTACTGGCTCCTAATAGTAGTTTGAGGGTAAAAACTTAACTGATGTAAAAGCTTATTCTTGTCAGTAGATTTATGGTATACCTTGGTTGTGAAGTGGGGTACCTGGGGCTCAATCTGAACATCTAAAAAGGGAATGCCAAGTTTACCTATTTAATGTGTGAACGGAATCCTTTGATCTATAATATTAAGGTAGTCTAGAAGGATGTGTAGGATATCATTAGTGCCCGTTCAAATGAGAAAGACATCATCAATATATCTGCCCCAATAATACTGGATGTTTTGTATTGTGATTTTCTTCAAATGTTAGCATGACGCAATTGGTATATGGTGGTTCCATGGTAGCACCCATGGCAGCCCCCATTGCAGTCTGCAAATAAAAGTCTGACTGGAATTTGAAATATAAATTCTGTGAAATTAATTCGTTGGGTGCTTCTAACCACTATATTTTTAATAAAATCCACTCAACTGCCTATATGCCTATATCATGGATGTCTATACGTTTTTAACATCAATAGTCACTAGAGTATCATTAGTTTCAATCGCTAGAGGGTTTAGAATGTTCAAAGAATGTGTGTACTCCTACGTCCCGTCCCCTTTCCTCCATACTTATGGACATTCCTCCGTCCTGTGGGACGGGACTGGAGTACTTTGTAAAGCATCAAAAAATGTTTGCGAATTTCTTTGTCCCTCCTCTCTTTCTACACAGGTGCCGTAACCCCGCCCATCTCGGCTCCGCCCTGCGCATCGACCATCAGTCCTTTTCTCCGCTCGTTTGGGACTGGATGCACTTGCATCTGCAGAAGAATTTCTTCTGTTTTTCCTCCTCCCTGGCTCTCGCTAGCGATCGCGTAGTAGTCTGTCTATGCCATTTAAGCTAGACTTCCCGAATTTTTCTTCATGTCAGCGACGCTTCGTGAGGGCGGATCCCCATCCTCTTTGTTTAGAGTGTTTGGGTCCCGATCACCGTTGGGACTCCTGTTTTTATTGCGATTCCCTTTCGGTCCGGGCGCTTCAACATCGATTGGAGCGGTAGGAGGAGGTGTTCCAGCACGCTCCTCCATTGCATTTCCTAACGTTCATCGAAGAAGAAACGCCCAGTGAGTTCCTCCCTTTTTAGGGCACCCCGGCCGGGGGACTCCTTCCCGAGGTCTTCCTGGTCCAGGAGGAGCGTCGACCGCTCTGTCACGGGGCTCGCTCTGAGGTGCCTTCTGGGCCTAAAAAGTGTACCAGAGATTTCTCCCAGGGTCTCTGTAAGGGGCCTGTGAACACCGGAGTGCAATCCGAAGCCCCTCCTGTGGGGGCTGCTTGTAGACCTAGCTCTACTGAATCGTGGGGTACCGGAGCTCGCTCCAAGGCTTCCTTATTGGAAGCTTCCCTCAAAAGTACCGGGGTGCGCTCCGAGGCCTTGGCTGGGTTTGGTGAAACCAAACGTATGTTCGAAGCCCGCTGTAAAAAAGGCTTCTACCGGACCCGGGTCCGAGGTCCCTCGTGCTGAGGCTAAGGTAACCAACAGTTCTGAGAGGCCTGAGAAGGCCTTATCGGTGAAAGGTGTTTCTCACCGTTCCCGCTCTTGCGGTGGCGCCAGAACCATTGAGGGGACAAGGAGTGATTTTTCAAACCGTAGTTCCTCCTTTACTGGCAGTGCAGAGGTCCTTCCTGTGAAGGCTAGTTTGGCTATTGGTACGTCGCAGAAACATCCCAGGCCGTATAGTACCGGCTCGGCCGAGGTTTCTTGTGTTAGGCAGAATCCTGTGCAGTGCTCTTAGGGACCACTACACACAATTAAGACTACAGGTGGGAATACAAGTTTACCTTTGGTACAAGCTTGTTCTACTAAGTTATAGTGGTAGCAGTAGCAGAGCAGCCAGAGTACATGAGCAGCAGCAGAGATTACACAAAGGGACCACAATTACTTTGACTAAAGCAAACACTGACTCGAGGTTTCAGGTAAAAAATATAAGTACATTTATTTTTACATCAGTTATAAACACAACACCTCTATTAAACTTTAAACAAAACCCCACGTTTAAATATACTACAACTAACCAATTCACTTTGTACAGTATGTCTCAAGGTAAGGACCCTGTGTTTGAATGAACCGGTGTTATGAACAAAACTCGATACTGTGGGTACGGTTGCGATCACTTTTTCACAGTTCGGTCTACTTAATAAACGCGTATCTGTGACATGAAATGCTACCGGGGCAAAAGCACACTTAGCACCTGAGATACCCAGAGGGAGTTGGAGGCAAAAATCACAGGCAATATTTAGGTTAGGCAGGCAGTATCAAGAAACAGGAGTTCAAAAGTCATTAGGTGACACCGGAGACCTGTGCCGAAGGGCACACCGTTGGACAGTTCACGATTCAGCATAGCCCAAAAGTACTTGGATATTGTCAAATGTTCGGAAGCAAAAGTTATAAGAAGGGGGGGAAGACCAGGACGAGCCTTGAAGATGAAGAAAAGGGATTCACCCAGTTTCCTCGAGTAGGACACAGTACCTTATTCCAACGATGCAGCTGGTGCCCTGGCAGTTGTTCCTGTTGGTTTCCCGCAGACCCACGGTTCCTTGAGCTTCGTTGTGAAGGAGGACGTCTGAAGGGGGTCTGCACCACGCAGACATGAAGCCGGCAGCAGCGACAATGAAAAGGTGTGCTCCTTAAAAACAGGAGAGGCTCAGCAGGTGGCTATCCGGACCACTACAGCAGTGTGCAGCGATTTCAACCATGGCGGAGATCTCTGGCTAAAGAAGACGAGCTGGTTATCCCCACCAGGCTCAAGGGAAGAAGACTCCGGACTGGATCTCCTCTTCTTCGTTGAAGGGAAGATAGCTCAGGGCTTCACCGGGACGGGGTAGTTGCAGCAGCCGTTGTTCTCTTCGGTTCCTTGTAGTTCCAGAGGCGATGCTGACTTCTAGCCCAAGAGACCTGCCTTTTATGCGCAAAACCCCCATTCACACAGCCTGGCTGTCAATCACGCAGCAGGGGGGTTGTCCAGCCGGGACAACCACCTCAGCCAATCATGGCAAAGTGCGACTTGGGTTTCCTAGGATACCCTGTGCAGGGGGTGACAACACCCCCTTTCCCACATTCAGTCTACCTAGACACCCAGGCGCCAAGAGGAGGGCTTCTCTGCAGAAGCCCGCCAAAAGACGGTGAACAAAGAAGGCAAACCTAGTTTGCCACGCAAAGTAAAACACAAGAAGGACTTTAACAGAAAGAAATGGCGGATAAACCCAACCAGAGCCAAAAGAAAGCCGATTTGGTCAAGCGGGTTTGTGTTCGAGGCTGATATAATAGCCAAGAACAGTACCACGTTTATCTAATATAATCGCGGTAGAAAAGTTAGGGTAGATACCACTGCCATCAGCCAAGTCTAAATGTTAAAAGAGCAAAACAATGCTCAGGGAGGTATAGACAGTAAAGGGGTACAGATTAGCCCTTTCCAGTACTCCATGTAAGATGGGGTGTACTGGGTGTGTGGAAAAAATGACTATGTAAAGTAAATGCCAACTTTACCTTTCTCTGGGGGACAGTAGTCAGCCCCAGCGAAATAGTCAGAGGGAAGCCTTAAAGACAACCCTGGGTTACTACACTAAAGGTGCTGTGTAACCCGTACAAGAACAGGGGCACCTGGAGTGGTGTGCTCCAGTGCCCAAGATCACACAATGAGTAAAAACACATAGGCCAAAACACATGCAAGAGTGGAAAAATGATGTACACTCTTACCAGGTGGAAAAAATAAACTCCAGAAATCCAGCAAAGCTGCTGGGGGACTCACTAGGTGAGGGAAATTAGCCCTGGAAGGAGAATTCCCCCTAACACTTGTGTAAAGGCTAAAATGAAGACCCCTGAACCACCGATGGGGGACCCCTGCTTCACTTCCACATGTGCCGCAGTTCCCCTTAGGTGATGACAAAATGGTGGCCGTTCCTGCAAAGACCACAGCGGCTGTTTTGGGCGCTTCCTCTACAACTACGCCATCGGCCCCAGGTGTAGGGATCGGTTCGGTTGGTGAACATAAGGTTGCTTGTCCGCATCCATTTCGTCCGGTTTACGATTGGAACGCTTGGATGCCCCTTCCGCACAACATCTCGCTGCCTGTGTGTTCGGCACCCTTGATTTATGTGGACACCTCTGGGGATGGGCCCACTTGGCAACCCTCCCCTTTGTGTCCTTGGAATTATTCTCCTCGTGAGAGGCCTTCTCCTGCAGCTCCAAAGCTTTCTCTGGAGGACGCTTTTTTTCCAGTAAATTTCAGGTACTCATGCGTACCGACCCCATAAGAGAGTATTTCAAGGGTCTTTTTAGGGAGATATGCCCGCCTGTGCCACCGGTTCCACCCGCACCTCCGGTGGTTGGGCAGGCGCCGCCTTTGTCTGCAGGGCCTCCCCTACCCTTCTGCCCTTGCCTCCGTTGTCCCCGGTGGACAAAGTGGTGCCCAACGTGGTTCAGCAGGATCCTGACCTGTCGGACGATGCGCAGGGCGATCAGGACATGTCTATTGTATGTCCCAGTGCCCGAGGCACCCGCTCCGCAGGAGGGTGTGCTTTCGGGGGCGTTCACCTTTTCTCCTTCGGAGCGTACCGGCCTCTTCTTGCAGAAGGATGTTTTGGCTGAGGTCCGTAGAGTCTGGGAGAAACAACACTCAGGACTTTTCATCAATAAGAAAATTGACACGCGCTACAGGCTGCATTCTTCAGAAGAGGTGGCCCTAGCATCTTGTCCGCCCCCCCCTCCTCCATGGTGGTGGCTGCGGCCACTTTACAGTCCAGGCCTGCAGCATCCTCTTCTACGGCGGCTACTCAGGTCCTGGGGAAAGAGGACAAGCTCCTTGACTGCCTTGGGAGAAAGATTTTCGCTAACTCGGCCCTGCAGCTACGGCAGGCCAATGCAGAACTGGTGTTGGCGGGGGCGAATATGAAGATGTGGAAAGGTCTGTAGGAGTTCATTCCAGTCGAGAAGCTGGAGGATTTTAAGGCAGGATTGTCGGATGCCAGGGTCTTGGCCCAGGATCTGCTGGAGGCCGCGGCTCATCACGTTGACACTTCGGCTCAGGGTCTTATGCTTGGAGTGGATACCTCTCGGCAGGCTTGGTTGCACGCCACCAAGTTCTCAAAGGAGGTGCAGGACAAAGTGTTAGATCTGCAGTTTGACGGTAAGGAGCTTTTTCATTCCTCAACGGATGTGGAGCTCACCAAAACGAAGAACAGCACCCAGACAGCCAAGTCCTTGTCCGTCCTGGTTAAAAACCCGTTTTAGGACTCAGAGACCGTTGTCACAAAGCAGGCCCTCCTCTGGTTTCAGGGGGTTTCTAGATCGGAAATCCCGCAGAGTGGATACCCCTTCAGGGAATTCCCACCGGAGGCAGCAACGGACTCGGTTTTTCTCCCATTCCTCAGCCTCCTACTCAGGTTCCGGTGATAACGCCACTGAAAAACCTGCCAAATGAGGGTTCACCACGCTCGCACGAGACCCCGGTGGGAGGACGCATTACGTCTCATTGGGGGGCGTGGCAGACCATCACTGAAGATCGGTGGGTCTTGTCAGTCGCTCGGGCGGGCTTCCGCTTACCTCTACCCCCTACCCCACCCTTCAACTCTCCTTTCCAGCAGTCGGGGTCGCCCTCCCTCAGGGCCGAGATTCAGAAATTGCTGGAACTCAGAGCAGTGGAACCCGTTCCCCTAGGGTAACGAGGGGAGGGTTTCTACTCCCGACTGTTTACGGTGCCCAAACTCAACCAGGCTGGCCTGCGCACCATCCTAGGCCTTTCCCAGTTCGATCTTTTCCTACCCCAAGAGAAATTCAAGATGATCACGCCCGGCCAGATACGGTCCTCTTTACAGTTGGGCGATTGGCTCAGCTTGGTGGACCTTCAGGATGCGTACATGCATATACTGATCTGGAATCCACACAGGAGATACCTCTGCTTCTCTGTGGGAGAGAAGCACTTCCAGTTCCGAGTGCTTCCTTTTGGCCTCAGCTGCGTGTCTTTATGAAGATGTCAGTGATCGCAGCTTATCTTCGTCTGCAGGGTATTCATGTGTATCCGTATTTGGACGATTGGCTCTTACGCAGCCCTTGTCCGCTGCGTGCAATCTTCAGTCTCTCCTCCAGCACCTGTTCCACCTTGGGCTGTTAGTGAACTGGCGGAAATCTTCCATGACGGTCTCTCTCGGGACTTGATTTTCCTGGGTTTTCGCTGGAACAAGATCGACTGCAGAGTTTACCTGACCGGGGACAGAATGGCGGATCTGTTGGCCACGTGTCAGATGTTTGCGCAGTCGGAGAGCATGTCGGCCTGGTGGTTCCAGAGGCTTCTGGGCCTCGTGTGTTTTGGCTCTACCTCTCGCTCGTCTCAAGATGAGGTGGATTCAGATGGCTCTTCGGAGTTTTTGGCGTCAGGCTGTGCATCCGGAGTCCAAGTTGATGTTGATTCCGGCTTCCATGAGAGCGGACCTGGAGCGGTGGTCGTCTTTCAGCAACCTGTCGGTGGGTGCAGGCTTTCAGGACCCAGCCCCAATGGTGACAGTCACGACGGACTCATCCCTTCTGGGGTGGGGTGCGACATTGGATCTTCTTCAGGTCTCCGACCTTTGGTCGCCTCATGACAAGTTCCATCACATAAATCATCTGGAGCTTCTGGCGATTTTCCTAGCGCTCAGGGTGTTCAGACCGGTCATTGCCAACAAAGAGGTCCGTATCCGCACGGACAATGTGGTGTCAATGTATTACATCAACAAGCAAGGGGGCACCAAGTCTCTTCCCCCCCCACCCTCACCCTCGTGGACCTGTCCATCCAGATTTGGGAGTGGGCGGTTCGTCATGGTGTCTGGCTGGTAGCAGTACACATCCCGGGCCACCTGAACGTGACGGCAGACGCCCTCAGTCGGCGAAAAAATGGCCAGCTACAAATGGGAGCTGAAGGCAGAGATCCTCTCATGGATTTTCCTACGTTGGGGCACGCCGGAGGTGGACCTCTTTGCGACGTCGGCAAATAAACTTCCCCTGTATGCCTCCAGGAACAGCCTGGCAGCCTCCTCTCTGGGGGATGCTCTCGAGATTCCTTGGCACAACATGAGGGCCTATGCTTTCCCGCCTATGCCTCGAATTCATTGGATGATTTGCAAGCTAAAGAACACGGTGAACTGTTCGGTTCTGCTCATAGCCCCGTGGTGGCCGGCCAGGGTCTGGTTCTCAGAACTTCAACACCCGTCGTGTGTGCACCAATCAGGCTACCGGTGACTCCCGATCTGCTTCACCAGGATTAGCAGCTGTGGCACCCCTCCCCACAATCGTTCAGCTTGGCGGCATGGTGCCTCAGGTCCTTAGAACATCTCAACCTGTCTGCTGATAACATGCACATTATTCAGGCAGCCAGGAAACCCTCGACCAGGTCTCAGTATAGGAGCAATGGCTTAGGTTCTGTCATTGGTGCTTGGACAAACAGCTAGACCCAAGGGCGGCTACGATTGACACTGTGCTGTCCTTTGTATCCCACCTAGCGAAGTTGGGCATTCATGTTTTGTCATGCAGAATGTATCTTTCGGCGGTATCCGCCTAGCTATCCCTGGACCAAGCTCTTATTCTCTGTCCAATCCAGTGATTAAGAGGCATTTTGTGGGTTTGTTGCGCCTTTACTCTTCGGTTCGCAAACCGCACCCGACATGGGATCTGAACATGGTCCTTACGTCGTTGTGCCATAAACCCTTAGAACCAATGGCCACGGTGGACCTTAAGCACCTTTCGTGGAAGGTGTCTTTTTTGGTTGCCGTTACTTCAGCGAGGTGTGCGAGTGAGCTCCAGGCTTTGTCAGTGGAGCATCCCTTTTTGGTTTTCCACAAGGATAAGGTGGTCCTACGGACAAATCCTTCCTTCCTGCCGAAGGTGTTCTCTGATTTCCATCTGAATCAGTCAATCTCTCTGCCGCTCTTCTTTCCGAACCCTGCTTCAGACGCAGAAAGGGTTCTGCATTGTTTGGATGTTAGAAGGACTCTTAAATTCTATTTAGACAGAACATCGGAATTTAGAAGCTCTTCTCAACTATTGGTGATCTTTGGTAATCCACAAGGTAGACGGGCCTCTAAGGCGACTATCTCCAGATAGATCGCGGCTTGCATTAGAGTCTTACACTGTCCAAGGGTTGCAGCCTCCCAAAGGTATTCATGCACACCTGGTGCGGGGCAAGACAGCTGCAGTTGCCTTTCAGAAATATGTCCCCTGGGAGACCATCACTAAAGCGGCTTCATGGGCCTCCCCATCAGCTTTTTGTAAGCATTATTGTCTCGACCTGAGCTCCAGATCCGATGCTCAGTTTGGCCAGGCTGTGTTAAAACCTTTTCAGTAAGGGGTTTTCCATCCACCTGTAGTTCCTGTAAGGGGTGCTTGGGAATCTCCCATAAGTATGGAGGAAAGTGGACGGGACGTAGGAGTATAACCAGGTTACTCACTGTAGTGACCACTTTACTCCTAGTCCATAGTCCCCTTTCCTCCATACACCCGCCCGCCATCCCCTCTAATAAGGTTCCTCTGTTATTGCGTAAAGGTCTCTGACGTGGCGATAGAAAAGGACTGAGGGGCGATGCTTGGGGCGACGCCGAGAGGGGCAGGGTTATGGCCGTGTGCGGTACCCCGCGTAGAAAGAGAGGAGGGACAACAAATTTTGCATACATTTTTTGATGCTTTACAAAGTGCTCTGGTCCCGTCCCACAGGACGGAGGAATGTCCATAAGTTTGGAGGAAAGGGGACTATGGACTAGGAGTAAGGTGGTCACTACGGTGAGTAACCTGGTTAATCTCTTTGATGTATGAGAGCAGAGGAGGATAGGGCACTAGAATTTGTAGATCAGTGCAACAGTAAGTGGGACGCTGCTGCTGATTACTGGGTTTTTGTGAGATGGTGCCCTTCCACCTTGTTTAGTGGTTTAGACAGGGTGGGTATAGAACCTATGTCACAATGGCGCCAGGTTGGTTGGCAGTTTCCGTTTGGGTTAGTACTGTAATAAGTTCAAACGCTCAATGTTGTTGTATAGTTTGGTGATTTTTTAATTGCACGGTTTAGCCGACACATGTTTCGATCCAACAAGGGTCTTTTACAAGGCGTAGGTATGGGTGCAGCAGATTGTGTTAATGGGTATACTACTGTAAAGTAGAGCCTCCGATTGGGGAAAACCTCTCAAGCTGGGGGGGGCCTCTGCAAACAGTTAAGGGATCTCTCCGATCTGATCGTCTTGGATGTATGTCACATGTTTTTGTATGAGCCCCTGTAAAACCGTATCTATCTAGATCCCTAATCGTTGTAATATACAATCTGTAGCTGAAACTATTGGTCTTCCTGGTGGTTGTTGTAAAGATTTATGGATCTTAGCTAGGAAATAGAAATGTGGCGTTTTAGGATAGTCTTGGTGTAGAAACATTTTAGTTTTTTCACTAATCCAGCCTAGGTCTGCAGCTTATTTTATTCGGATTTCTGAAATAACTGCAATCTCAGTGCTGGGGTCATGATCAAGTTTGGGGCAATGTATTCCTCAAAGGCCTCGCTTGTGCCCCTAAGAAGTGTCCTACACACGGGTGCCCGCTTCATCAAGGGTCTACGCAGATAGTCCCACATCAGCCCGGCCCTCATCGACCATCACTGGCTACCAGTGCACGCATCAATCGCCTTCAAGTCTTGCTGCATCATCTATAAGGCAATTGCCCTCAAGTCACCCAGCTATCTTTGCAGAGAAACTCAGAATCTCCCGCAGACAGCGCAGCGCACCCCCAGAAGCCAGGACATGTGCAGACTTGAAATCCACTGCTGCAAAAATGAAAGGACCTGTAAACCAGCCTTTCTTTGCCTATACCCCAAGACTATGGAACCTCCTCCCCGTCAGCATCGGCCTCGCTTCCATGCTCATACAATTCAGAAAATAACTCAAGACTCACCTCTTCTGCCTCATCACATCGCCCCTCTCGCCACCCGACTCGCTAGACGACGCCCGCCCCTCTCCTACCCACCACCCGGTACAGCTGTACACCTGCCTGTTCCCCCCCCCCCCCCCGCTGCATATCTGTTCTGTTGTCACTGCTGAAAAGTGCCCTGTTATGCATCTGTACTGTTGTATACCTCCTGTAAAGCGCTCTGTTTCTTCTCAAAGTTAGGTCTGCGCTCAATAAATGCCATAATAAAAAAATGTATGTTTGAATGTCACTAAACTGTCTGAAACACTGCTTCATAATCTGGTTTATTCAAAATCACCAATGCTCCTCCTTTGCCACAGAGCGGCTAACGATACTTTCATCCTCATACAGACCTCTTATTATCGTCTTTTTTTTGTTTATATTCTGAAACCGGGTTTCTTGTAAGAAAGTTTAAGGTCTTTAAGTACTGCCTTCTGGAAGATGTCAATTCTGCTGTGTTATATGGGTAGCATGACATTTCTTTTATCCTTTAACTCAATGTATTGTCTCTCCTCAATGTCCATGTACTCTGAATCATCATTATCGCAAAGAAAGATTTTTAGTATTATAAATGCCTCCAATCCCCAGAGAGAAACTTTTAAAATGTCCAGCGGAATTACCGTCACATTACAGGTTTATGGTAGTGGGCACAAGCCATCAACAGTAACAGTAATTCTGTCGGGCGGAATTACTGCCGAAAATCAACTTAGAACGGTATACATGCCAAATTTTGGCAGAATTACCATTACTGCTGGAATAATTGAGGAATTACCGAGCGCCCATTCCACGGGTGGAATGACCAAGTGGTCATTCCACTGGAGGAACTACGGCTCAGCGGAAATAGCGTATTTTCGCAAACAGGAAGCTCAGTGGGGGCCATCTTTAAAAACACAATCCATCTTCAACGCTCATTTCCCTTTGCCACCAAGTTTACCAAACTTCGTAGAATCATGCTAGGAGACGAGGACAAGATGGGAGTGCCAGAATTGAGGGTCCGCAAACCCAAATTCGGTGAGGCACAGCTGCTGGTATTAGCAGATGGTGGTGGCCAATGCTGATTATCTATTTGGGGCAAATCGTTGAAAAACATCTGTCCGCTGCATCTGTCCGCAGCCTGCTCGCATAAAACCTTTTGAAAAGCCTTCTGCGAGCAGGCCACGTTTTTACTGCGAGTGTTGGGTGTTAGAAAATGACAGGCAATAATATTTCTCCTGTCCGTTCGGGTGGGAGAAATATTATTGCCAGCCACTCTAACACCCAGCAATAGGCCCGGCTGAAGATGTCTGCCCCCCCGGACCCCCACTGCTGAGGGTGGAAAGTGGTGTAGGGTCAGACTGGGGTATACAATAATTGACTCAGGCACCAACGAAAAAGTGCTCCACAGTTGCAAATGAGAATTAATTCCTTTTGTGACGCTATTTGAATAACCCAAGGGGAAGGTTTCTGATATGCAAATTGTACATTTTAGAGAATATTTATTCAGCAACACTGGTCAAAACTATAATAGTCCAGTTGAGTAACTCTTCAAACTGGCCCACATTGGCAAAAAAGGTGGGCCACTATTTTGACCCAAAAAACGGGCCCAAGCAGCTTGCAGAAGGCCTTTCAAAAGGTCTTCTGCGAGCAGGCTGCGTTGATTACTGCGGGTGCTGGTGTTAGCAAGTGGCTGAGAATAATATTTCTCCCGCCCATTTGGGCGGGAGAAATATTATTGCCAGCCACACTCTAACACCCAGCACTTGCAGTAATAACGCAGCCTGCTCGCAGAAGGCCTTTGAAAAATGCTGCTGTGAGCAGCAACAGGTCCGGCTCAAGATGTGACCCCCACCCCCCCACTCCGGCACCCCACTGCTGAGGGTGGAAAGTGGTGCAGGGTCAGACTGGGGCATACAATAATTGTCTTGGGCACAAACGAAAAAGTGCTCCACAGTTGCAAATGGGAATTGATTCCTTTTTTGACGCTGTTTGAATAACCCATGGGGGAGGTTTCTGATAAAATGTGATGCAAATTGGACATTTTAGAGAATATTTATTCAGCAACACTGGTCAAAACTTTGTCACAATATAGTCCAGTAACCCATCAAACTGGCCTACATTGGCAAAAAAAGGTGGCCCACTTTGACCCAATAAATGGGCCCACACAAGCATTTTGCGTTTTTGGTTAAGCCGTGGGCCAGTCCGAGCCTGCAATGGTGCATGTAGGTTAGCTGCCGAATTTAGTACGAGGCAGGCAGCCAGAGCCAGTAGGAAGCTTTATACTGGCCATAACGTGTGAGCACTGCAAAGCGCATATTAAAAGCCCCAGAATGAAAACTGACTTTTTTTGCTGTGCTTTGCGGACTGGAAACATGGGGGAAGTTGCTGGACTCCCTCCCAACAGAGGCTCGAGTTCTCTTTTGTTTGTAAAGGCGAAAGGCCCCAACGATGTCCCCGATTGCTGGGCTGGGTGTTAGCAAGTGGCTGCATTGGCATTTATTTCTCCAACCTGTTCGGGTGGGAGAAATATTATGTTCACTCCATAGTGGGTGCTGAGGGGCCCTGTTGATTCTCAAGCCCCATTTCCCCCACCCCTCCAAGCCTCCCAGAGTGAGTGAGTGTGGGTAATGAGTTGCTTTTTGCCTATTTTGTAGGAATTGGTCTGAGTATAGAGGAAGATTAGGCAGAGAGGACCGTCCCACTGTGACTGATAACAACGTGCCTGAGAGGTAAGCAAAGCCTAGCCTAACTGTATTCAGGGTATTGCAAATACTCCCCCAAAGGTGGTTGCTTCGAGTGATTTGTGTTCTTTGCATATAAACAACCATTTTGTAGTTCTTAAAACAAAAGAAATGTATACTAATTAGAGCTTGGAAGGTATGTGGCAAGTTGCTTAAATTGCTGGCAAATTCTGGCTTCACTGCTTAGCCAAACTGTGTGATCCTGGCCAAATCATTTGACCCAACACAGCCACATCAGTGTGTTGGCAAGAATAGAAATGTGCATTATTTATTCTTCGGCAGTGTTGGTGGCCTGATGGGCATTACATTGCACAATTTGCTGCTAACTTGCCACTCAATACCTCCCACAATGCCATAGTCACGATATGTGGTGCCTGTGTGTCATAGGTTTAGAGAAGAGATTTGAACCTCCTGGGCACCCTGAAGATTTTTCTATTGGCTTTTAGGTGGCTGATGGCACTCCCTCTTTAGATTTATTTTGTTTTGATCTTTTAAATCATCTCACTTTTTGCTGACTTGCAATAAGCCAGACCACAAATGGATGATTACATATTAACTTGCTGGGCCCATTTGTCTCGCAGATGCATGAGACTCTACGCCACTAGTAACTGGTAGGTGCTGCATCAGGGCCTCACTGACCTGGGCAGACCAAGAGACTGACATCTGGACATTTGGTTCTGCAGAATAAGTTCTTTGAAGCTGCTGTCTTCATCTTGGGGAGTTGTGTGTGACTGTTATATAACAGAACACTAGCTAAATGATGAAACTTGATGATAAAATAAAAATGACACACTCACAATTGCATCTTTATTGATGTCTTGTTGACAATTTGATGGACACTGCACTATGCACCTCTGACTGCTGCATGACCCAGCTGCACAGAGCCTTGAACTGAAAAAAAAACATCATTTTTTGTTAAATCGGATCTATTTATGTGATCCATTCATGCAGTGAACCTTTATATTTTACAGCCGCTCATTGCACTAAAGTATTACTTGAGAGGTACATAGAAATGCTGTATTCTTGCTAACTGTTTGTCTTGGGGTAAAACTAACTTTGGGTGACATTTAAAATAAGAGTACAAAATTGCTAATCAAATATGTTTATTTGCTAATCAAACCTATTTTAATTAGCAAATTCTGCTAATCCATTTTTGAAAACTAATTTATGCTTTGTCTTCCATGTTTCCATCTTCAGGCCACTGCCAGGACCACTGACCAGTGTCAACGTTCAATACAATTTATAAATGTCTTCATCAGCTATATACAAACTACATGGCAAACACAAACCTTATAATAATAAGTGCATTTTAACCAATGTTATTACTGTTTTAATGACAACACAATTATTAAGGCAAATGCTAATTAGCGTAAAAAGCCAGAAATAAATAATGGCCTATAAAGCACACCAAGGGAAAGCATGATTAATATAATCCCTGGAGATTCACATTTCATCACCAGTAGGGGTCTAACCAAGGTAGGTGCTCACAGGAATAGCTTAATCAGTGAGACAATGAACACAAAGTGGATCAAAGAGTCCACACAAAACAAATAATCTCGAGTGCCAATACACCACACCACTGTATCACCAATCAAAGTTAAGAATACCTGAAAGAGTACTCAATATGGTGATCTGGTATAAGGTTGTTCAAAGACTGTAAAGTCGACCTAGACAGTTAAAAAAGAAAGGGGTCTATAAGCCACAACTAATCAACAAAACCCAAATGGTTGGCCAGTACATAATTAAAAAAGAACACTAGAATTCAACTGCACACAGTCACCTACCCATGAGGACTTCTAGAAGTGCGCATGTGAAAGAAAGCTTATCTCATCTACAAACTGCAGGGTGCTGCACACTACATCGCGAATCCAGCTGTGGGCAGAGTTGCTACGACCAAGGCCCGATTAGATACCGTGCTGGATACCATTAGTATGGGTCTACCAGAAGCTGCACTTGGGGCACCTTGGAAATGCACGTCCGCACCAGGAAACTTAACCAGAACATTATGGGGTCACTAGCATAAAAATCGGTAGAAATAGAAAAGGGACGGTGTGGAGGCACAAACTAGGGCAGACATCTTGGAACATATAACACTATACTGAATATACCAAAACTCTCAACGACCCATTCTATGTGTACACCTTGAAGATGCACCATGTGGCAAAGTATGAAAATAAATTTGATGATTGTAGACATCAACAGACTAGTCACCTCATGCACCCTTGACAGCCAGAAATGCACAATGTCATGACCAGCATGCCAGCAATACCCCCAGACATGCCATATGCACCATGTCAGATGATTGTTATTACCAGGTCTCCACACATGAGCCAACACATGCGCCGTACAGCATCAAAAAAGGTATCCACACTGAGTCGGAGTACTATCACAAGCATGGCAGGACACATAGGGCTGGACAGAAACTCTCCTCAAATGTAGTCCTAGGACTGTATCCACCTGCGCCAACAACCCAGGGGACACCCAGTAGCCAGCACACCAGGACAATGACCCACATGCACCCTATATCAGCCATAGACCAGCTATGCAATGTTGAAGGTGCATAGGTAACCCACAC
Organism: Ambystoma mexicanum; assembly: GCF_040938575.1. NCBI lineage: Eukaryota > Metazoa > Chordata > Amphibia > Caudata > Ambystomatidae > Ambystoma > Ambystoma mexicanum. The sequence goes on along the minus strand of NC_090934.1, from coordinate 730,696,916 downwards.
CCCAGTGCACTGTGAACATGATGGGTATGAAACCCACATATGGGTCCCAGGCCCCTGAGCATTCCTTGTGTGCCATGCATGTACCTGTATACATGACAAATGAATCTAGGTCTTTACTCACAATGCAGCCAGGGGTGAAGGTACCAGTGGCAGCACCTCCACCTGCTGTACCCATCAACGCAGCAGTCGACCCCGCAACACCAAGCACCTCTACTGCCAACCATGCACCCCAGTCATCTGGCAGTCACTGCAAGACCCCAGCCAAAAAAGCTGGATCAATGGTGTACCCGGAAGCAGCTGCCACCTGTACCAGCATTGTCACTGCCATAGTAACCTCTGCACTGCCACCAAACTGCCTGGTCCCACATCTGCAGCACCCATCACCACCTCAGCTGCAAATCCAGCAATTTCCTTGCCGGTTTTACCATCCCGCACCTCAAATGCCAGTAGTGTTCCTGGTTCAAATCATTCAGGATTATTACTGGCGACCACTACCATCAGGCACCCTTTATTGGTCTCCAGCATCAACTCTTTGCCACTTATCAGTGGTGGTGCTGGAGTTGACCTACCCTCTTCCAGGCCTCCCCCTCCAGGCCTTTGTCCTCTTGTGATCAGTCCTCCCCAAACCCCTGTTGCTAGTAACCTGTAGTCACTCACTCAGCCTGATAATGGTGATGATGCTTCAGATGGTGGCAATGCAGCAGTGTTTGAGAGTGATGTCGCACCCACCAGTTCGCCCACATGTTGCTCTGCCCAGTGATAACTTAGCTGCCATCTGGGAGAGGCTCTCAAGAACGGAGCAACAGCAGGAGAGGATGGAAGAGTTCACATTGCTCCATCTACAGCATGCACAGGCAATGCGAGGTGCCACGCAAGAGAACAAGAAGAATAGCCAGGGAAATGGCACGTCAGTGCCGACAACTATCTGAGACTGCCATGGCGAATACTGTGGAAGGTCAGAGGGTGCGGTAGCTAGCCGAGGCACTGTCATCTGACCAGCAGAATATGCAGAGGGCTATTCTCCTCACAATGCAACAAATGTGTGGCCTGGAGTCTGTCAGCTCTGACGAAGTTACCCCCACAGAAGGGCCACAAGTAGGGACTGCTCGTTGGAAGTTGCTGCACACCGCCACTCGCACACTGAAGGCTCCTTCTAGCCAAGAGAAAAGCCGTAAAACATAATTGCCTGACTCCAAGATGATATAATGGATTGTGGAAGGGCATGGGCATTGGGGATTGAGGGAGGTGGGAGGGCATGGGTTTCATATACTGAATAAATGAAGTTTGCATCACAAGCAAATATCCAGTAGTCTTTTGGGTCTTTGGGTTGCTTCATAAATTTTACTAGAGGGATATATCTATTTATATTGTGTTTTGTAGATATTTAATGTCAGACAAAATTGTCTCATCAATTCTTGATACTGCATACGCCCATCCCTTCCCTCTGCACAGCCTTTCTGTGCTAGCCTGCCAGCCCATGTCACGTCACCCTCCTCCGAGTCTGCCTCTGCCACTTCCTCCTCAGCAGGCAATGGCACATTCCTCCTGATGCACCTATTATGCAGCATCACACACACAAGGACCATCTCCTCAACCTTCTCTGGACTGTACATAAGTGCCCCTCCAGACCAGTGGAGGCACTGGAATCTTTAAAGTCCAAATGTGTGTTCTATGCATACCCTGATCCTTGTGTGTGACTTGTTGTAGGCAATTTCATGTGGCATCCTAGGGTTCCTTATTGGGATCATGAACCATGGGATCATGAGCCATGTAGTTGTGGGTAGCTAGGATCACCTGCAAGTGGAATATAATGTGTTGCTTGCAAATAAGTAATGGTCGTACTTCCATGTCCTACCTGCGGCATGCTTTTCAGTTCAATGCAGTTGTTTGCGTATACTCTAGTGCCATCGGGCTGCGTTTCCTTTGCATTTGACAATACACAATGACCTGTGCCCATCCTGCCCGGCAGCATATGTATGTACTGCCATAGTCTGTATTCCCCAATCGTCCCTGCACATTCCAATGGTTACTTTGCATGTTGCGGCCTGTGCTGCCTTGTCCTTGGCCATTGTGGTGTATTTCATGTGTCTGTGGCAGTGTGTTTGATTAGAGTTTTGTATGTCTCTGTACTGTTGTGTGCTACTGGGTAAGGTGAGGTGGCCACCTGCTCCTGGCACGATGTGAGAGGTAGGAGAGGGGGTCTATGCCACAAAAATGTATTTTCCATTATGGTGTCCTATGCATTCTGGGACATGTGGTCCCTTCACGACTGCTTTAGTGTGAAGAGGCATGGCATGCAGTGTTTGCGAGGCCATATGGGTCATGCCCCAGGATATTTTGTGCTACATGTCTCTCCACTTCCACATTCACCTTTGTGGATACATACCTAGGATCCAAGTGTAATGTTCTCTGTCGGTCTTCATTTACCGAGGTAGGGCGCTGCTCCTTAGAACCATGGTGTCATGACTAGAACCTGGGAAATGGGTGCAGCAGTGGGTCACATTGAAGTCTGCATCGCATGTACATTTTGCATTCAGGGAATGGTATTTTTTCCTGTTTTGAAACACAACATGCTCTTACACCTGGGGTGCAACCAAGGCCACATGCGTTCAGTCCAGAGCTGTTATTGCATTGGGCAAGTGGGCAGTGTCGTAAAATCTAGCCTTCGTGGCATGCACCTCTGCGGTGGTGCTGGGCAGAGAGATAAGCTGGTGTACATGTTTCAGTAGTGCATCCAGCATGTTTGTAAAGGTTGGTTGTGACATGTCATGCAGCATGCAGACGGTGTACTGATATGTGCCTGTGGCACTGAAGTGCAGAACTGGTACCAGCTTCAACAGTGGTGTTCTGTTTGCACATTGATGGTACACTCAATGTCAGGCTGGATAAGGGTGAGGAGGTCTGCAATAGTTTGATGGTTGAGGCAATACATTGTTATAAACAGTGAATCTGTTGGTGTCCAGGGTGATTGTCTGACTCTGGGTATGGGCGCACTCCTTCCCACGCGTCTCCTCCACCTTGGCCCAGGTGGGTTCCTTTGTTGCTTTTGGTGTGCTATCCTATGTAGCTAAACATATAGTAAGAGTTTCTGGATATCATAGTTGGCAACTGCCATGGGGCTGCATGGTGCTTGGAAGTGAGTTTGTGGAAGGCGTGCCCTTTACATACCTTGTTTTAGTCAGTTGGGTGCACCTGTGGCTTCATTTTCTTCATCTGGATGCATTTACCTCCACCTGTTTGATAGAGGTAGCAACACCCATCTTTTTGTCTGAATTACCTCCCATTTTTTGCGTTATTTCAGCAGTATTTCCACTTGTAATACAGTGGAATTACTGTTTTCATTTCTGGCGCTAATCCCACCAGCGGAATTAGCAATCATTTTCTGCAATGCATAATTCGGCGTAGTAGTAAAAGTGACGGTAACTGAATTACCGCCACTTTTTTCACTTGCCCCAGTACTCGTAATGAGGCCCACTGTGTTAGCAGGAACATAAAATCCCCCAAACTTCTTTAGTCTAAGGTTTTGTTTGTTTTATTACTTGTATTGCGCATCAGATCCAAGGGTATACGCGCGCATTGCATAAGAAAACTTTCTTGGTTACAGAAAGTACATTTACATAATACAAGGTATACAATCCAGAATAAGATGATGTTACATAGTCGGGATACAAATAAAATACTATATACAGTTATGGTAACACATTGTTATGTACAAGGGTAAAGCAGGAGGTAGAATGGAGTCATAGGCAAGATTTCTTATCCGAATTTTTGAACTAACTTATGAGGTTCTGCCGGAATTGTGGGTGAGATTGATCTACTCGCAGGGGAGGGGGTAAGGAGTTCCACGGTTGAGCTGCCTTAACCGGGAAACTTCGTTCCCCAACTCTGGAGAGTTAAATCTTGAGACCAAGAGACAATTAGTGTTCGATGATCTGGAGGGTCTTATAATGGTTTTTCTAGTGAGTCTCTCAGTAAGGTAGCAGGGAGCTGCATTGTTTAGACATTTGTATGCGAGAGAGGCCACTTTCAACTGGATTTTATCCTGTGTGGATAGCTAGCTGTTTAATCTTCTTATTTCAGAGATATGATCTCTCCTGGAGATTACGAGTGCAGCTCTAGAGCATTGTTCTGGAAGAGCTGGATTTTCTTGATGGCTTCCTTGTTGGCCCCGATGTAAAGAGAGTTACAGTAATCCAGCTTTGACAGAACAAGAGCTCTTGCCAAGTTAATGCAACTGTTGTTGGACAGGAAGGGTTTGCCTGCTCTGATTAATTTGCAAGTGTATGCTGTGGCGGATGCCATTGCATTAACCTGTTTCTTGAAGGAAGGGGTCGAGTCCAGGTAGAAGCCCAGGGTTTTGACCTCACTAGCGACCGTGATGTGGTTGCTGTCAATGCTGAATGTAGAGTATTTGGGCCCCAGTTTTTTTCAGGGTTGAGGGTCCAAGATGATGATCTCCATCTTGCCGTCATTCAGGCATAGTCCATGGGTAGCCATCCATGCCTGGATGATGAGATATACCCTGTTCCCCAAGGCCAAATCCTTTTCGTAATCACCAGTAGGTGGTAGAAGAATCTGAATATCATCTGCATAGTTAGTGTAGGTGATACCAAGAAGGTCCAGATCATCAAATAGGGGCTTTGTGAAGATGTTATACAAGGTAGGAAAGACGCAAGAACCCTGAGGCACTCTGCAAGAGAGGGATGAAGTCTGCGGCCACAGAGACTCTCAAGTCCTGTTGTTAAGAAAGGATTCAATCCATACTATGGCTTCTTTAGAAAAGTGAGCTGCCAACTCCAGATGCCTGCAAAGGACCCCATGATTCACAAGGTCGAAAGCAGCCAACAGGTCCAAGAGCAGGAGAAGGGCTGACTTCCCTTTTATGTATGAGCTTGTCAATTTGGGCTTTTAGGTCTAGTAAAGCTGTTTCAGTCCCATGCTGGGGCTGAAAGCCTGACTGGCGAGCACCCAGAAAGCGGTTGGATTCCAGGTGTTTCTATAATTTGTAAATAAGCAATTTTATCTATATTTTTCAGAAGTAAGGGCACTGTTGTGATTGGTCGGTAGTTTGTGGGGATGGCGGGGTCTAATGTCTTTTTCTAAGTAGTGGGAGCACCCATGATTCTTTTAGGTTACTTGGTATGGTGCCAGAAGAGAGTGAGGCATGGATAAGTTTTGTGATAAAGAAGGCCAGATCTCTGGCAGCGTCCTTTATCAGTTGGGCAGGGCATTGATCTCCCTGACAATTAGAAGGTTTGAGCGATTAGAATAATTTTTTGGGTCTCGATGGTGGTGACTTTGGAGAATTTAAAGTGTGGGGGGGCAAACTATATCTATAGGTGGTGTGGTGTAGAATTTATGGGGAAAGTATTCGTGGTTAGTAACACTTTTTTTTTTTTTTTTTGGCGATTTTAGCTTGTCAGGTCGAAACTTTTGTCAGATAATGCTTGCTGTATGTTAGAGCACCAAAGTCTCTCTTACGCAATTATCAGGTACTGGGATGGGGGCTTCTAATTCCTTCACAATAACAAAAAGTTACTTTATGCTTGAGTTGGCTTGTGCAATTCTGGTATTATAAGTTTCGCGTTTAGCTGCAATTATTTCACTTTTGTATAAGGCAGATATCGTATGGAGGTACATTTTATTTTCCTCGGAAGTTAGTAGTCTCCAGGCTACCTCGCATTGTCTTCTTTTAGCTCGTAATGTTTTCAGGTGTGGTGTGTACCATGCGTTAAGGTGGGCTTTAAGTTTGCTTATTCGCATTTTAAGAGGCGCGATTAAATCTAGTGAGGTAGACATGATTTTATTATACTCATTCACCAGAGCCTCGTGACCCAAATTTTCTGGCAGAGAGTTGAGAGTGGGGAGAATCGGAGGGAGTAAGTTATCGGGCTAGTGTTCTTTTTGTTCCTAGTTGGTATAGGTAGGGCAAGCTGGGTGGTGGTAGGGGTTTGTCGTTTAGTTGCTAGCGAGAATGTCACAAGGTGGTGATCTGTCCAGATTTGAGTGGAGATGGAGGAGATAGATAGATATAAGCATTACAATTGTAGTCTGCCACCCAATCACGTGTTCTCGCTTTGATATGGGTGGGCTGGAGCACTCTCTGAGTAAGGCCAAGGTCAGTTAGGATGTTGGCAACACTTGACGCGTGTGGGTCTTTAGGGTCATTGAAGCCAAGGTTGCTGCACCCTAGTAAAATTACTTTGGAAGAGTTTTTTTAGATAATTGGAAAAGATAGAAATATCCTCCTCAAATGTTCCAATAGGACCTGGGGGGGTCTGTAAATTAAGTAGATAGTGAGAGTCTGGATTTTGTTGATAGATAGTTTAGCTGTGAGATTTTCACATGATTTAATATCGAGGGAAGGTGCTAACCTTATCGAAAGATTAGATTTGGCAATGAGGGCTATACCTCCTCCGCGTGCTTCATTTCTATCGGCTCTTATGATGGTGTAACCATTGGGAATAGCCATCATGAGGGCGGGGCCTGCAGCAGCATGTAGCCAAGATTCAGTGATGGCCAAGAAGTCATCATTTTCAGATTGGATAAGGTCGGATATCTCAGTGGCGTGGGCAACCAACGATCTGGCGTTTATTAGGGCGCCTGTAAGGTTGGGGATCGTGCTAGGAGCTGTGCAAGGTATTCCTGTGGGCTGGACCTTGGATGTGGTAGTGTGAGTGCTGGGCCTATTAGGGATAGGGTCAGTACTTGTAGTTTTTTGGTTGATGCAGCAGTTGGTTTTCTGTTTGACTAGGTACATAGATCTAGTAGTAGTTTCATAAGGTTTTGTTAATCTAGAGCATAGTCTAGCGTTCCTGGTACTTTGAGATTAGGCGCGAAGTAGGGATACTTGATTGTACCATAGTGGATAAGTTGCCTACTTTCATGTAAGATGGATTTGGTAGGCCTCGGGGGGTGAGGAGGGCAAAACCAGGCAAGACCCACAAGGCTAATAAATGAGAATAGGAGACCAAGGGCGCAAATGAGATGACTAGTAGTCCGCATACTGGAGTAGGTGGGTGTAGTCTATAAGCAGACAAAACGAATGTAATCGCGCTTCTAAATTCGCTACGTAGGCTAAGCTGACAATAGTATGGCCATGGAAAATTGTTTGACTAAAGTAGTTTAGGCACAGGCAGTACCAATAGGGTGCTAATACAAATAACAGTCAAAAGCAGTACGAAATCAATAGGATGCTAATACAAATAACAGGCAAAAGCAGTGCAAAACCAATAGGATGATAATACAAATAACAGGCAAAAGCAGTATAAAACCAATAGGATGCTAATGCAAGTAGCAAATAGGCTGGACTGAGCATAGGCTAGGCTGAGTCAGTAGTCTAGGGTGGTTTGGGCTAAGCAGAGTGTCCCATTATATATTGTGAGATAGGATGGTCTGGCATTAGCACAATGAGTCATAGGATAGATTGGTAAGGCAGTAGGTTATAAATGCATTTAACCGGCTAGGCTAGTTTAATATTCACATGTTTAGGGTGAACCTGTGGACCAGAGGGGAATTTGGTGTGACCAGGCACTGGGGTCGCAGTAATGGTACAGGTTTGAACAATAGTGTGGCTTCACAAAGGGTGGCCTAGTGGTATAGTTTGGTATAGCGCAGTCTGAAATAAGATTGACAGTGTACTGGTAAAATAATCTAGCTTTCATTTCTGATTAGGCAAAATTTAAACAATGGCAAAGCATGAGGGCAGACCGGCAGCAAAACAGAGTTCGACAATCAATGTATATAAGCTCCAGATACGACGGCTAGAGGCCTGCAGGTGATAGGATCTGGATTGATTATATACTCTGTGAGTAATGTAGATGCCAAAAGGTATTGCAGGGCTGGGTCAGGAGCCGTAAGACAGTTTGTGAGGACCAGACAGTGTCAGAGTATGTTCGCTGAGTCTGCAATTGTTATACTGTAAGGGGGTTTGCCTTCCGCTCGTGTATGCAAATACATTGCTACGGCGAAGGAATAGCTTCGAGTTTATGGATTTTCTGGTTGGTGAGCGAAAAGGGGTTGGCCACGCCACGCTACATGCGCGTAACATATGCAGAACAGGCCTTTTCTTTAGAGGCCTTCTCTGAGGAAGGCCGGCTTCCGCGTGCCGGCGGGGGCCTTGTGGGTACGTTTAGAAGCTGTTGCTTGGCAACAGCAAGGGCAGCGTTGCTTTCGTGCCGAAAATCAGGTCGGCCATTTTGCGATCAGGCGTATGGCTCCGGTAGGTTAAACAGCTGATCACAAGCTACGAGCCTCTGCAACGCTGTAGCTCACCTGTGATGGTGGATATCAGCTGGGCGGGGTCTACAAATGCTACGGCGGCGGTCTGGGCGGCCTGGCCATCTGTTTCTGGTGCTGGATGGTCGTCAGGCAGCGCAGCTACTGCAGGCTGATGTGGCTGCTCGTGCTGGAAGGAGCAGTGGAGGGGCGGGCTCCTGCCCACTCCGAGGATCTGTCTGGTGTGAGGGGGTGGAGGGCGCAGAACAGGCCTTTTCTTCAGAGGCCTTCTCTGAGGAAGGCCGGCTTCCGCCTGCCGGCGGGGGCTTGTGGGTAAGTTTAGAAGCTGTTGCTTGGCAACAGCAAGGGCAGCCTTGCTTTCGTGCCGAAAATCAGGTCTGGCCCTAATCTTTTTATTCAAGATGTAAAGAAACAAATAATTTGAGCCTTTTTGATGTGCAAGCATGCCAGCTCTATGTAAAAAGGGGTATTGACACCATGTATGTAAATAACGCAAGGTAATACTAACCCAGTGCAATATCCAAGTTATGCCTTACTGCTTTCTCTCCTTTTGTTTTGGGTTATTTCCACACAACATTTCAACCTGTGTTTCATTTTCTTAAATAGTTAAACTATTCTTCTTTTATTCACCAGTCTTCTGTTAAGCACTTCAGAGCTCAATTTAACGTTAACTTCTTGATCTGCTCTGAAATGCAGAACGAGCACTATATTATGATTTGAGAAGAACAAAACCGGGGATTTCATGAGTCTACAACTCAATGGAGGTTAAAAGTGTGCTAATTTGAACTCATTAGAGCAGAGGACGTTTTCTATCTGAAAATCCAAAATAGTCCAGGCTTATTTCTGCACGGTTATCACATTCTCAATCTTACTATCAAAAGGAGTAAAAGTGTTAAGTTGCAAGCTACTAGCCAGGCATTAAACAGTCACTCTCCCCACCCCCCTTGGTTCTCCACACACCGCACACCATTTCATACTCTGCAAGAGTCAACTATCACTCGCCAGGATAATTGCAAACTTTCTTTAACTACAGGCATATCCTCTGCAATCGATAGGACCATTAGATCATGCACTACACTCTCTATTTAAAAACGTTAAATACACTCACTAATGCACGGCTCACTTAAAGGAACAATTCCTTTCCTTGCTCCTCCATTCCCTCTTTCCTTCTCTGCCCCAGCATTCCCTCTACTTGACCAGCCCCTGGTCCTAGCACATCTGTCGGGTGGCTTGACACCCCAGATCTTCAGATCCCAGTTCCATTTTTGCAGGCTTGATATCTTATAAGTGCCAACCGGGGAAAGCTTACATATGTCCAGTGTCACTCAAGCACATCATGAACCATTCACACAACCATGCACTGTCTACAGTTTGATTAATTTCTGCAAAACACTGCAACATGCCGACAACAATAATGCTCTAATTTCCAGAGCAGGGATCCCTTGCCTCTTTTTCTGAAAAGTGCTTTAGTCGATCATCTACTTTACACTTCATGCATTCACACTTGCACTATCATATTTCCACTTTCCTAATTCCATTCTTAGCCTGTTCTCTATCACCCATCTTTGTACATTTTCTGTTTTTACTTCGATTCCCCATTCTCACCTTCTCCCACAGATCAAGGTCTAGCTCCCCCCGGGTTGGGGGGCGGGTGGATGGGATACAATACAGCACCTCTTCGGACAAGCTCTAGTGGTGTGAGACCACTCTGGTGATAATCCTCGTGGTACAGATACTCATTAATAAAACCTAATACTTCGAGTTTTAATGAGGGAACTGGGGATTTTTGTATATTGGTTTCTTAATATATATTGTAGAGTGTCGTTGGGGAAAGATGGATCCCTTTTCTAGGGTTTCAACGAAGTGCTAGATTTTTAAAGAAGTATTTTATTTCATAATAACATAGCTTTGTAAGTCTTGCCATGACCTTTTGGTAGTGCTAAGCGGTTGGGAGGTGCAAAACCCCACCTATTAGTGCTTTGTGGCCTTTCAAATGCTACTAGTACAACCCTCCCTTCCAAACTGACTTGTGTGTGGGGGTTAATCAAAATACAATTATTGGAGCAAATTGTAACTTTCCTTCTCAATAAGGTTGGTATGGAAAGGGAATACAAAACTGGCGGTTGTCACCCACGTAGGAAAATACACTTGGCCACGTTTCCTGAACTGCAAGATCAGCGTTGCATACCACCAACTGAAACATGTTTTTCTTCCACAGAGCCGTTTCCACCCACGATCAGACACCACGACTCTACAGCAGTGGTTCACAAAGCATGTCCAAGACTTGTTGGGGCAAGATGAGCATGTATGGCACTCACTGGGATTTGTGAAGAGCAGAGCCTTAACATGCCATACACCGATCTAAGTGTTGATATGAAAACCGTGCAGCAACACGCCTGAAACGGTATGAAACAAAATCCCTGGTACACTTGTAAAATGCACAGGGGATAATTCGCAAAGATTTGTGTAACATGAGTAACTCTGATATCCATCCTCTGACCTTGTGCCTGATTTACAAACCGTAAAATGTGACCAAATCTAGAGAGTTCTTAAAGATGCCCATGTGCAAATGTGATTCACAACGATTTTCTTTAGTGCGTCTCATCTGATGTGGCAGGCATCGGCAGATTTGAAGCAGTTTTAGGCTTTGTGATTTTGGACATCTGCTTATTTCCTCCAGCGCAAATCTTTAAGAATCGGGCAACAAGTGTTTTCCTCCTCTGCATTCGAAGACCAGCATTCAAATATAGTTATCGTGGGGTGTTTAGAAAATGTCTTTGTATATTTGAGAACGTGCTGAACCCGTTTGCTTCGTTCTCCATTGTGAGACTGTCAATGTTTTAGACACACAATACACAAGTACTTTTATAGATGGGGAATATTGTCAGACTTGTATGCGTGCAGTTCTCGCATATATATGCGTTGGTTTTCTGCAGAGTTGTCTTCCTAAAACCTTGAATGTGTTTTCTGTCAAACGAGCCGTACACAGCATCTACATAGGGTGAACTTGGGTGTTAACCAGTCTTTTTAGTATTCCACAATCAAATATGCTCCAATGCATATTTTAACGTGGCTCAAGAACAAAAAGATGATCAGTTACTCCATGTGCATACACATTCTTCCTGTTGCACAATGAAGCCTGTCTTACAGGTTCCCATGTATCCTGCTTTTCATTAGTGTAAAATGCCCCTCTGAAACTGAATGTTTCATTGCAGCTTTTAATCATTTTCATTCCTTTCTTATACCTGTTATAAAGACCCAAAACAGAGAACTCTTTATTTGCAGTGTAAACGAACAAAGTGCTTTTTAGCACTGCTTAACAGCAACGAACATGGAAAATACTTAGGTACATAGTTACATTACATTACACAGATAAAGCAGAGGTGTCTTACTTGGTGGAGCATACATACGCATGCTCTTTTGGTGACAATTGTATTAGTACACTTGTCCTTTAAGGCATGTTCTGATTTGAGATAAATTAGCAGTTGTGCACATAATTTGGGACGGGAGGATAGCTCTGTGGCAATGCACGGGTCTTGGAAGCAAGACCACGCTGAGCATACACGGGTTTGAATCCCGGACGCACCCTTTAAGGGGAAAAAAAAGATATAATCACGAGCGCGTTATAAATGAAACTAGAGCCTAGATACCTATGGGCGCTGTAAATAAGTGCAAAAAATAAATGATAAATAAAATAAATCCTATTCTATAGGCTGGGCCCAAGAACCATATTTAGCACCTTACCTCACTCCCCAGGATCTGGGACCTACAAGCAAGTATGTATGGATGCAAAAAAAGAGCTTGGGGAGTGTATTTTCTTTTGTATTCCTGAACATACATTTTCTAGCTGTCTTTCAATGCTATCTGTGTCCTTTCCAGTCTGTTATGAAACAGTATTGTAAAGAACGTAATTGACAACAATTATACTGCTCCTGGTTTAAACAGTTACATATGACAGTTTTCTTACAAATGCCAGCACTGGATGACCTACTAGATAAGGGAACCCTCATGGAGTGTGCAGTGGTGCCTGGCCAACAGGGCAATGTGGCAGTGGACTACATTTCCCAGAACATCGGGTAGTCTACCACACATCCCCGTTCAGGTGGTGTCACGCTCCGACACCGACATTAGACTGTAGAGAAAGTAGAAGACTTTGGGGAGAGGGCAGAAAACACCAAGTACCAGGCCTCTGCAGCTTGCTCTTGGGCTGTGCCTTTGCTTCACTACTGACCTTTGGTAGGATTGTCCTATATTCCTGTACTGGCTTTGGTTCCTCCCTTCCTACACCAAACGTTTGCGCCTCTTAATGCATCATTCGAGAGGATTGGGTCCTCCGACGTATTCCATATCTATGACAGTAATCACCACAGCTGTGCTGCTTTGGAAAATCTTTCGGCGTTTGCGTCCTGCGTCGATGACATTGATACGCCGTCCTCGAGGGCCTCCATTGAGCCGACGTCACCGGATGTTATAAGTAGGACGCACGACACCCGTAGCCTCAGTTGCATTTTTTCCGCAAATGTGTTCGCTTCGGAGATCTCGGCGCGCCTCGATTCAACTGAATCCTGTTCTTTCGGTTCTTCGAACCTGTTTCTTCAATTGCTATCGAATATGATGTCTTCGGCTTCTTCCACCCCGCAGTCCGGGTTTAAGAAGTGTCGGGTGTGCGGGTCCAAGATGTCCCTCACGGATACGCACGACGCTTGCCTCTGGTGCCTCGGGGAGGACCATGATACGGACGACTGTGTCGACTGCCAGTCGCTCACTTCGAAGGCCTTGCGGGAGCGTAAGAAGAAGCTGTTGGTCGGTAAGGTGGCCAAGCCCCAGAAGTCACGTTCCACTGGTCTTTCGATGGACGATTCGAGGGGCAACTCTCTGCATCGTCGTTGTGAGTCTGGGAGTTCTCGGTCTGGGAGTCGGTCCCGCCATTCCTCTGCCTCTTGGAGGCACTCTAGGAAGCTCCATCACAGGTCGCCTTCCCCGTCTTCTTCCGAGGACTCCGCCCGTAGGCGGGTAGCTTGTCCCAACAAGCACTCCACTCCGGAGGAATGGGATTCGTTCCAAAAGGAGATGTTGGCGATTTCTCAATCGCAGGGCTCCGGTCCGGCCACACCGTCTGAGGACGCCGGTCGAGGCCGTGCTAGAGACCCTGCTCGTCCGCATTCGGGCTCGAGCAGTCGTCGCGACCACCGGGCGCCTTCGAGGTCCTGGTCGGACAAGGATGGTCGCTCTAGGCATGCCCGTTGCAGGTTCCGGCCCTCAACGCCATCGAGACCGCGAGACTCTGTGAAGTCTTCGAAGAAGACATTGACGCCGGCGGTGCCGAGGTCGTCGACGGACTCTCTCGAGGCCCCACCTCTGAGAAAGCCATCGACGCCTAGGCTGTCAAGACACGCTCGGGGCTCCGCCCTCGAGGCCTGTGTCATAGATTCCATCACCGTCAACGCCCATTCCGTCGACGCCCTCGACGCCTTTCGAGGCAGCCTTATCGGAGGTACCCCGTGGCACGCCCAAGAAAGGCGATGGCTAAGGCTAAACATGTCTGTGCCTTTTTCTGTACCCTCTTTCCAGCCTCGAGATTATATTTCTGAGGTGGATGAGGGGTCTGAGGAAGGTGAGGTTCCTGCATTGATTCCTGGTGACATTGTTTCCGGTCACAGTCAACTTGAGGACCTGCGTCAGTCACTGCATGACGCCAGTGGCCTAGACACCTCTCCAGAGGTGGAGTTTGGTAGGCTGGAGCTTGGCACACATGCCGAATCTTCATATCGGCGCCACATGTCGAGGGTCACTGAATACCTGGGTTGGTCTGCTCCCCCCACCCCCTCGCGGGGATTTTCAGCAGGATGACCTGACTGATATCCTGGACCAAGGTCCTCCAACTGACCCGGTGCTGCCATTCCATATGTCCTTGCAGAGAAGGGTTGCTGCGGCTTGGACTGCTCCGGACAGTCTTCCGGCAGTGAGCAAGTCCTTGCCGAGGAAATATCGCCCAGCCAGTGGCGACCCCTGCTACTTGACGACGCACCCTACTCCGGAGAGTTTGGTGGTGCAGGCGGCTACGCCCCCGCAAAGCAGGCATCGTACCCTACCATCCGTCCTGATCGGGACGACAAACGTTTTGACGGCTGGGCAAAGAAGGTATTTCCTTCTGGGGGGTATGGTGCTTCAAGCTGCCAACTCCGTTTGTGCCTTGTCTCGTTTCACGCACACTCTGTGGAACTTTATTTCCCTAGCGGCTGATCATATTCCCAAAGGGGAGGAACGGGATGGTTTCCTTGCTATCGTGCAGGATGGCAAGGATGCCATGTGTGAATCTGTTCAGTCGGGTCTGGACATGGTTGATTGCGTCAGCCGGTCCATGGCGGCGAGCACCGTAATGCGCAGGTTTGCGTGGTTGCGGAAGTCGGGGTTTGCTCCGGATGTGCAAGCCCAGTTCCTCAACATGCCCTTTGATGGTGACCATCTTTTTGGCAGCAAGGCTGACGAGAGTCTTGAGAGGTTACAGACCTCCAAAGCTGCAGCGAAATCGTTGGGCGCTGCAGTTCGCCAACCTCCACCTTTTCGTCCTAGGGGACAGCAATGGAGAGGAGGTTCCTTTCGATATTAATCGTCCTTTAGTAAATCAAAAGGAGCTGCAAGTCAAAGGGGCAACCGTAGGGGTGCCAGAGGTGGAAAACAAGATACTCGAGGTGCCAAGGCCGTGCGTGCCGTTGCCTCTTTGCCCTCAGGCACTGCCGCAGCCCCTTCAGCTCAGTCATGAGGCCCATGCTTCTCCGGTTGGGGGCAAAGGCTGGCGCAGCATCTCGTAGAATGGCGTGCCATTACTTCAGATGTGTGGGTTCTGGAGATCATAGCCCACGGCTACTGTCTTCCTTTCCGGCAGAGGCCTCACGACAATCCACCAGGGTCCTCTCTTTGAAGAGTCTGGATCCGCCTCTTGTGCAGGAAATTCAATCCCTGCTGGAGAAAGGCGCCATAGAACTGGTGCCTGTAGCAGAGAGGAACGAGGGATGGTATTCCCCTTATTTTTTGATTTCGAAGAAAGACGGAGGATTGAGACCCATCATGGACTTGCGCGGTTTGAACAAGCTCCTCAGGAAGGACAAGTTCAAGATGGTTACTCTTTCTCAAGTCCTCCAGGCCCTTCAACTTCAGGACTGGTTGGTGTCTCTCGACCTCAAGGACGCTTATTTTCATGTGCTGATCCATCCAAAGCACAAGAAGTACCTGAGGTTCGTGGATGGGGACTCGCACTTTGTTTCGGGTCCTGCCGTTCGGATTGACCTCCGCCCGAGGGTCTTCACCAAGCTCATGGTAGTGGTGGCAGCGCATCTCAGGAAAGGGGGGGATTCACGTCTACCCCTACCTGGATGATTGGTTGATCAGGGCGCGCTCTCCCGAGCAAGTCCTGGATCATCTGTCCATCACCTGCCACTCCCTCCACAAGCTGGGCTTCTCCCTCAATTTAAAGAAGCCCCATTTGACCCAACTCAGAGGCTCCAGTACATCGGAGCAGTGCTCGACACGTCCCTGGGGCAGTGTTTTCCTCCCCAGGTGAGGGCTCATCACATTCAGCAGATGGTACAAAAGTTCCAACATGCCCAGAGTCTCCCTGCGTTCGAGTTCTTGAGATTGCTCGGCCTCATGGCATCCTACATTCTTCTGGTGCCAGAGGTCAGGTTGCGGATGAGATTTTTGCAATGGGCACTCAAGCTCCTGTGGTCTCAGTCCTCCGGCAGGATGTCAGACCCCGTTCAGGTGCCATCCTCAGTCACCCAGGACCTTCTGTGGTGGGCCGACGAAGGCAATCTGATGAGGAGGGGGGCTCCATTTTGGCTGGCCTGGCTGGAGGTGACGATCATGACGGACGCATCCCTCATGGGATGGGGAGCCCATGCCAACGAGCTGACAATCAGCGGTCGTTGGTCTCCGTCGGAGTCCAGACTCAATATCAATCTGTTTGAGCTGAGGGCCGTCAGGCTTGCCCTGAAGGCTTTTCTGCTGACTGAGCGAGGAAAGAATGTCCTGATCCTGATGGACAACACAGTGGCTATGCACTACCTCAACAAAAATGGGGGGGGGGGGTCACTTTCTCTGTGCAGGGAGGCGATGCAGCTCTGGTTCTGGGCCATCCATCAGGAACTTTCGATCTCGGCAGTTCATCTGGTCGGAGACAACAACGAGACGGCAGACTCTCTGAGCAGGCAGAGCGCGATCTATCATGAGTCGGAGTTGGCTCAGGAGATTCTCCTGGAGATCTTCGCCCTTTGGGGGACCCCTCAAGTGGATCTCTTCGCCTCCAGTGTCAACCGGAAGTGCGAAAGGTTTTGCTCGCGGGAATTTCCTCCAAGAGGAGCCTTAGGAGACGCGTTCGTGGTGGAGTGGTCCTTCCCACTGCTGTACGCGTTTCCTCCTGTCCCCGTCATCCCGCAGGTGCTGCGGAGGTTAGGTTCCCGGATGATCCTCATTGCTCCAGCTTGGGCCAGGAGGGAGTGGTACCCAGACCTTCTCGACTTCCCTCCACGTCGTCTTCCCTACCGAGACGATCTGCTCTCAAGGGAGGGGGGGGGGTCAGGTTCTCCATCCAGAGGTCAGATCCCTCCACCTTCATGCTTGGCTTCTGAAAGGTTGAGGTATAAGGATTGGGACCTCCCTGAAGACGTGATGGAGGTGTTGCTTTTGGCCAGACGGCCGGCAACTAAGTCCTTGTACTGTTGCCATTGGAGAAAGTTCTGCGACTGGTGCAGGGTTAAGAATGTGGATCTTTTTTCATGTGACATTCCTGTAGTTCTGTATTTTTTGCTTTCTTTAGCCCACAGGGGCTTGCCAGTGGGTACCATTAAAGGTTACCTGGCAGCGCTTTCCATATTTAAGCGCTCGTCGGAGGAGTGTTCTTATTTTAAAATTCCTTTAATTTCTCAGTTTCTGAAAGGGCTCACTAATGTGTTCCCTCCATCACCTTTCCAGGTGCCCGGTTGGGATTTGAACATTGTTCTCAAGTTTCTAATGGGTGCTCCGTTTGAGCCTTTGCATTCTTGTCCTTTGAGACTGTTAACCCTTAAAACTGTATTTTTAGTTGCGGTCACTTCCGCTTGCAGAGTGAGTGAGTTTACCGGCACTTTCAGTTAAACCACCCTTCACTGTGTTCCATAAGGACAGGGTTGTCCTTCGAGTTCATCCTTCCTTTCTTCCGAATGTGGTGTTGGGATTTCATTTGAGCCAGAAGGTTGTTCTTCTGGCATTTTATCCTCCTCCGCATCCTGGTAAGGACGAGGAGAGGCTCCATAGGTTAGATCCTAGGAAAGCTTTAAGTTTCTACATTTCACGCATGTCGTGGGTCAGAGTGGACGATCGGCTCTTTATTGGTTATGCTGGAAGACATTTGGGACAACCTGTGACTAAGCTGACTTTGTCTAGATGGATTATCTTGGCAATTTCTGAATGTTACCGCCTGGTGGGTAAGGATCCTCCTGTAGGCTTACGGGCCCATTCGACTAGGGGTATGGCTGCCTCTACTGCCCTGCAGAGGGGTGTTCCTATTCGTAACATCTGTGATGCAGCCACTTGGGGTTCGGTCCATACTTTTGTACATCACTACTCCCTTGATTATATCCATGGGCAGGATCTGGCCTTTGGCAAGGCGGTCCTTTACTCTGCAATTTGATTGGGCATTCTAAATTTGTATATTCTAAATTCTTTTCCCACCTCCTTACGTTGGTACTGCTTTGGGAGTGTGTCATAGATATGGAATACGTCGGAGGACCCAATCCCCTCGAAGAACAAGTTACTCGCTTACCTGGTAACGTTCTTTCGATGGGATGGTCCGACGACGTATTCCATATCGCTCCCTCCCTGCCTTCCCCGCTACAGAATTTCTTATGCGATTGCAGCTTACATTTCCGCAAGGCTTTCTGTGGTCATATTGGCAGTAGATTGGTGCCACACATTCTGGGAAAAAACTACAACTGAGGCTACAGGCGTTGTGCGTCCTACTTATAACATCCAGTGACGTTGGCTCGATGGAGACACTCGAGGACGGCGTATCGACGTCATCGACGCAGGAGCAGATGCCGAAAGATTTTCCGAAGCAGCACAGCTGTGGTGATTACTGTCATAGATATGGAATACGTTGTCGGACCATCCCATCGAAAGAACGTTACCAGGTAAGAGAGTAACTTGTTCTTCTACCTGATTTTGTCCCCCCCCACACCCCCGCCCCCCACAACCCACAATTCCCTCAAGTAGCATCCTTTCTGGACTCCATCTGTATACTAGTTTCTGTCCACATTTTGTTGGCATAGGCACAACGATGGGACTATTTTTATATTGTTCTCGTGTCTTTGTTGGTCCACATCTTCCTTCCTTCCCCCTCCCCACCGCAACCCTACAGCTACTGTGAACATTATCGCCCT
The DNA here is from genome assembly GCF_040938575.1 of Ambystoma mexicanum. Lineage (NCBI taxonomy): Eukaryota > Metazoa > Chordata > Amphibia > Caudata > Ambystomatidae > Ambystoma > Ambystoma mexicanum. Next base: position 730,678,263 of record NC_090934.1, on the reverse strand, counting down.
GCTATTTTGTAACTCTCTTTAGCCCTTTTGATTGCCCTTTGTTTCCTTTTGTCAGAGTAGTTTATTGTCTGGTGTATACTTCTCAGTGCATTATCCTTTCTTCCCCTTCAGTGTAGGGAGCCCTGCAGTGAGTGGCCTGTCCTTCCGACTCTTCAGACGAGTTCCTGTGGCCGATACTAATGTTTTCCCGCTAGGCAGTGTAGACAGGAGGGTTTGTGGGTGTTTTCACAGACACACAACCGGGGGTCCACTTAAAGTTTGAAGTGGTAGTACTGTCTCCGTATTTTTCTTTTTTATTTGCAAGTGCAATACATTTTCAGAGTGAAAAAGTAATTCCCATTCCCAATGAGTATTTTTTTTAGTTGAGAAAACCTATTTTAATGTATAATTATTTGTACCTACGAATTCTTGCAAATTAAAATATGTATTTTTACCCGAAAGATCCTGCCAGATCTAAAGGGTAAAAGAGCAGAGCACCTTCCTGTGGCACTGTGACCTGTGTGGGAATAAGCAGCAGCTAGGCTATGTTCATTGCTTCATAATTTTTATTGGAAGTATTCTTGCTTACTTTGTTTTTGTTGGGAGTATTTTCATTTTTTATGGAGTAAATGTGGCTGTTAAGCTGCTTGCATCTTCGGCTGCAATCAGCTACTAATACTGCCAATGAGCCTGTGCATGCGTACTAGCATTATTAAGAGTGGCACTGCTACCTATAGAATATCTAGTCATGTAAATAGAACCATACATTTACCATCTTGAAGGTACACTATGGTTCCAGATGGGACAATGCAAATTATCTGCACTGTAGAATCCATTTCCTGCTAATTTCAATTGCATCTGGAAATTATGGGAAGTTTTTCTAATGTGAGGAATTGTACTTCTGTCAGTTACATATTAAAACGATACACACAGAAAGCTCATGTACTCACTCACTTTATGATGGAATTTGTATAGGTTTGAAAGCCCAGTGCAATAAAGCCCTGTTTTTAAAAGTCTACTGCAATGAAGTCAATTGTACCTTTTAAAACGCACATTTTTTTTATTTCCAGAAAATTTGATGTTCATTCCCATGAGGCAAGGATGTTCACTGATAATTGCGCCAAAGACCCTTTAAAGTCTTTCTGTAAAATAATTTTGATATGCTTTACATGCATTGGGTTCATGTACCCCTCTCGTCTCTACCAAGGGGAAACGCACAAGGGTAGGCGGGAAAGGAGGACTGCTCAGGGTCCTACAAACCCTATTTCATCTTTTATTTTATTTCACATGTTTGTGTAATATTGAAAATAATGCTGAAAACCCACCAAGGCCACACATCTAGAAAAGGTATATCAACCCATTCTTAGTAGATGACCTCAATAGGCATTCTGAATCTCTTAAGTTAATTATGGGACATACTTCTCTCGTTTTTTCAAAAAACTTGTTCTAATGGATTGTGTCCTATCACGGATTCCTTATCTTTGATATATTTGCATACTGCTTTGCAGTCTCATAAAATAGACAGCTGAGGATGGTGTGCAGCATTGAGTCGATGTCCATCGACAGTTACCATTCACATGTTTGGTTTTGACGTTGATGACAGTATAAATAGCACACATTGTGACCGTTGCCGATAACTCTCGGCGCAGGGGAATTTAAGCTTCACGGACACACTGTAATATGCTGTGTACCTGTTACACTGCACTTTCCCTGTTCTTGCTTCATCTGCTTTCCTGTTCCCTTGTTCTTGCTGGAGACCTCCCTCTTTCTGATCCTTGGCCCCTTCCTGGGTCTGCCTTCTTCTGGCTTTCCCCAGCCCTGTCTGTTTCCTAGTCTGGTCTCCCTGTCCTGCAATTTCTTGCCTGTTCTTATTGCCTGTGGTTTTGTTACACGTATCTAGCTGGAGACCACCTTGTACATGTACCCCAGCTGTTGGCTGCGTACCAACCTTCTGCTGCTGACTTTATACCATCATCCCAGCTATTAGGTTTGTTTTCCTAAAGTCCACTTGAGGTAAGACTTCATAAAACTATATCTTGGCATACAGGACCCCAACACTTAGTATAAGGCTGTACTAATCTAGGAACCTTGGTAGAGTGGCAGAGCAGTCAGGCTTATTATAGGAGGAAGATGTGAGCTTGTAGGTAAGTACACTGAACCCAGTTAGTACAATACCCCAAAGAAACACTTGCAAAGATAATGTTATGTTAATATATTGTAAGTGATATCAATCCGGCACTTCACCTAAATCAACACCTAGCGTGTAATGCACAACTGAAATCCTTATTTATTTATGTCTAAAAGTTATTTTATTCTGAACGATGTACCACTCGTATCACACCCCTCTCCTGGAACCCCCTCCGCCCGGTCACACTGAACGAAGGATCAGGCTGGTTTGCAAAGTTAAAATATTTATTTATGTATTTACAATTCAATCACACTATGTTTTAATGGGTACACAATAATCACCAATGGGGTGATGTAACACTAAATAATCTAAAATAAATAACTAAATAAGCAGTGTGGTTACTGTTTCCCCCTGCACACCCCTCAACCGGCAATGTAAAGAGATAGGAGGAGAGAGCAGGTATTCAGGAATGGCAGAATTCCAACAAAATAACAATCCCAATTCCCCCCAGAAAACACAAGAGAAAAACTGAATTGATTGGCAAGCTGTCAAAATGGTTTTTAAAGTTATCTAGAGAATGGATTGGATAAAACACTAAATATGGGCTAAATTGCTGAAATTGTTTAAATTCTTATGAGAGCCGCTTTGGATAGTTGCACATAAACACTAGCAATGAATTGATACTAAGGAACAATGTGAAATCTTAAAACTGAGGTCGGAAGCAATCAAAAGCTGTATTACACGTGTCAGAATTTCCCTAAACGAAAATGTGCGGCAAACTTTTCAGCACACGGTAATCGCGAGAACCGTATTGATTTGGGATGCGGTTTTAGGTTCTATGGAAAGCTGAGGATGTTGGCTACAAGCAGAAGGGTATAACGTTTCATACTTCTGGAATAAATACATTTGGTGTAAAACCACCTTTTCCGCCGTTTCCTTCTAGAACATGTCACACGGTTTTGCTGCCTCTTAAAATGTACAGTCAGAATTTAGAAATACAAATATGTGATTTTTGTATTTTAAACAATTTTAAGTGGTAAGTTTTATATGTATTTAAACAAAATGTTCTTTGTGAATGTCCAGCCACAAATGGTTGTTTGTCTCCGCCTCCTTCTGCCTCTCTGCAGTTCAGAAGCAGTCTCCTCCCATTTCCTCCTGGGCCCAGGCTATTTCTGACCCTTCACACTTGGCATTCCTTTGAGCTGGACGAAGTCCATTGTCTCCTTCTGGCTTCCCAGCAATTGGCACCTCCCCGTGAGTTTCAGCTGGGGAGGTGTTTGTGGGGAGGGTTTATGGGGGGGGGGGTGAGGGAGGTGTGTCCTCCTTCTGGGAAGAAACCTGCCTTTCAAGTTCTTGCAGCTAAACCATGGGGTTAACAATTACAACATAGGTTACTCTCAGTAACATGCCATTTACATAGCAAACATTTGCTTTCAGCTTATACATTTTTAAGGTTAATCAGGCAGGCTTCTAACAGCTGTTCAGGCGGCCGCAGGTACTGCATCCAGATTTTGACAGATTCCACAGGCCGGCAACTTTGGCTGTGGATGTCTTTATGACAAATGCAGCTTTTCAGGATATTGTAATATCCCAAATATTTCTTAAGTGACGTAGCACCCAGCAAGAATATTGGATGTTTGAGGGTGTTTTGTACTGGCATTCTGCAGTTTCAGCAACCAGGAAAAAAGGATTTAAAAGCTAGATTTTAGATTTCTTTCAGCAAAGCACTGCTTTTCCCTCTCTGCTCCATTTTTACTTCTTGTGAAGTCCAGTGACATGTTTCAGGAGTCGGATCTCTGTTCCACCACTGACAACATGCATGGCAGATTTGGCAGCCATCTTTTTGTGTTGCAAAGCACAATTTTCAGTGGTTTTGGCGCGCACAAGGGTTTTGCTGCCATTTTAGGATTTCTGGCACCATCAGAACACAGGAGTGCCGCATGGCAGAGCAAAAGTGTGACCCACAATACATCCCACAGAACCCCCGCCTCAGAGTCGACTTAAGTTTAACCGCCCGTCAAGGGGAAGTAGGGAGATTGGGATGTTCTTTCTTTTTGGTTCAGATGGAGAAAGTCGTCTGCTTCTTCCATCAGTGCTGGATCGACATGCTCTCCTCCCCGTTTCTGGATGGGAGTATGGAGCAATACTCCGGGCCCCTTGGGTCTTTCCTCCCGGTCCCCGAGTGATCCTCCTTGGTACTTAGAATCCTTGGTTTCAGTGCTATGAAACAGAACAGAGCATGGTTATGGAATTTTTCCCACTACTATTCATGTAGTGGGGCAGATGCATACATTGAATACTGTTTACAATACCCCCCGTCTGTAATTCACAATGATTTTGACAGGTGGAATGGTTTTAACAGTTGTATTTTCTAGGGATCCGGAATGTCCCCCTCTGGGTCTCCGCATGGCTCCTCTATTTGCCACAGAGTATGCCTGGGATGGCAACACTTCAGCTGGTTAATGTGGACCCACTTGTCTTCCCCTTCTGCCAAACTGCCCTTGGGGATGCGGATTTTGTAGGCGACTGGTGAGATTCTATCTACAATTTCAAACTAGGGAGAAATTTGCACTGTTTGGCCTGGTTCCTTTGGAAATTGTACAAGTAGACCCGGTCTCCTACTTGGTATTCTTTTTTAGTTGTCTTAAGGTCATAGTGGGTCTTCATACTGTCTGCAGATCTTTCTAGATTCCGCTGAGCATAGGCAAAAGCATGTTGAAGGTGTTTTCTTAGATTCTCAACATACTTGTGAGTTGTGGAGGCATTCATCAAGGTCTGCTCTTGGGTTCTGTAGAGCAGAAGCTGGGGAAGCACCATCCTTTGTCCAGTCATCAGCTCAAACGGAAACCTCTTTGTTGCAGAAGGGGTAGATCTGATGGCCATCAGGACAAGAGGTAATCGAATGTCCCAACTTGGCCCAGAATCTGCCACAAACTTTTTTAATATGCTCATAATTGTCTTGTTGTATCTCTCAACTCCACCACTAGAGGCTGGCTGGTAGGCAATGTGTAGTTTCCTTTTGACCCCAAGTATCTCCCACATCTTTGTCATCACTTCTCTAATGAAATGGCTACCTCGGTCTGACTCAATCTTTGGGGTAGTCCAAAATGCGAGAAGATGTGATTGATCATCAGGGCAGCTGCTGTTTCTGCCTTGCAATTTGGGGCCGGTAGACATTCCACCCATTTAGTGAACAAGCATGTCACGGTCAACATGTACTTGTTCCCCTTAGAGGAGTGAATCACGGGCTCGATAAAATCGACTTGTAAATCTGACCAAGGCAGTGTCATCCCCCTCTTTTGGAGGGGAGCACAGTGTGTGAGTGATGTTGGCTGAAATTGTGCACACACAAGACACCCCTTCAAGTATTGGTCGAGGTCCTGCCCCATGTGTGGCCAGCATGCAACCTCTCACAAGATTTCTAGTGTCGTATGAAACCCCCTATGACCATCTGTGGCCGCATCATGGCCGTGACTTAGCATCAGGCTTCGGAATGAGGTAGGGACCACCCACTGGTCATGGCCACCTATGGATCTCCTCACCAGCAAACCATCTTGGATTTGGAACATTTTTGGACATCTCATCAAGACTCTGAGGTCCTATTTCCCTATGTAATTGGTATCCGTCAGGGGAAAGTTCTCGGGGTCCTCAAGGTGTTGATAAAACTTACCAATTATTGGATCCCCTTTTTGAGCCGTAATCAAATTAGCATCTCGGGTCTCCTTACTCCATTGTGCAGTTGAGAGTTCATTGTGAGCATTTGTCTGGGACCTAGTGTTAGCAGTGACCTGGATTTCCCCCAACAGGGACTCTATCTCAAGTAGATCCCCTTGGATGGCTCCGGTTTTGGCCAGCTGATCAGGTAGGTAATTTCCAGTTTTGTCTGGTCCCTCTTCTTTAGAATGACCCTTGATCTTTTTCCAGTAGATGGACGTCCCATTCGAGGTGACCAGATCATCAATATTTTGGATTAATTTTCCATTTTTCAATGGTTTATTATTAGCACATAGCATGCCTCTGGCTTTCCAGTTAACCAGGTGCTCCACGAACCCATTCCGTACATAATCCGAATCAGTAATTATGACCAGTTCGTGGATTTGGTGTTGGACAGCAGTGAGGATGGCTTGATGCACAGCCATCAACTCTGCCACTTGACTATTTCGGGGACTGATTTTTGTACACAGCGGAGGGTTCTGGGGCATCATTCACCAATGCATTTCCTATGCCGGCCACCAGTTCTTTTTCCCCCGTTGTCAGCATGGTAGGAGCATCCATCCACATAGACAGTGGGCATTCCCATACACTGGTCTTCTTCAGAGACTTTGTGTGGGGAATTAAGGTATGCCTCCATGTTGTCCTTGATTTTAAGACTTTCGTCCTCAAGTTTTCTCTGGCACATCATGCAAGTCAGCCAGACCTTGCGCGAGGGGACTCTTCTTGTTTTGGCCATATCTGACCTCCACAGGAAAGCCTTGCATTGACAGAATCCAGGAAGTAATTCGGGAATTACTCACATTTCCGGCCCGGATTCTGTCACTCTGAAGCTATTGCAAATGTTGGTGTGGAGTCTCCACTATGATGTGTTCTCCCTGGATAAACGGGCGGTAGTTCTTCAATGCCCACACCGTTCCCAGGAGTGCCTTCTCACAATCGTTGAATTTTTCCTCCACAGAGGATAAAGTGTTACTTGCATAGGATATTACTTTATTGACCTTGATATAATACTGCAGTCAAGCATGTATTTGAGAAGCCCGTCTCCAAGAAGAACTCCTCGTTTTTGACAAGGTAAGCTAGGCAAGGCGCTTGTGAGAGGCTCCTTTTGAGTTGTCTTATTGCCTCGGCTTGTTCTGGACCCCACTCCCACTTGGGCCCCCCCCCTTCAAAAGATGGATCAGGGGTCTTGTGATCTCTGCATAGTCCTCAATGAACTTTCTGCTGTAATTAGTTAGTGCAAGGAGGCTCCTTAGTTCCTGCAGAGTTGCGGGGTCTTCATTTCTGGAGTGCTTCCACTTACTTTTCCTGGGGACAGAGACTCTGAGGAGTTATCTCATGCCCCAAGAAATTGACACGGGTTCTGCACCACTGTACCTTTTGAAGTTTTGCTCCGGCAGCCCTCAGCTGTGTCAGGACATAACGGATCTCCGCTATGTATTCCTCCAGAGTTGAGCTTTTGACTAGCACATTATCTACATAGGCCAGGTTACCCCTTTCACCCAGGCCGGGCATGGCCTTATGTAGAAAAATGTTGAATTAATTGCCGGAGTTGATGTATCGGAAGGGAGTCCGGGTCCATGTGTACTGCTGCCCCCTGAAGGTAAAGGCCAGCTTGTATTGGTCCTCCCTACTGACGGGTACAGTCCAGTACCCATTGGTCAGGTCAATTGCAGTGAATACCTGTGACCCTTGGATCTGGGCCAGCCCTTGGTCAATTTAGGGAAGAGGCCATCGGGAAGTATGGACCCGTTTGTTGAGCTCCCTTAGGTCAGCACAGAGTCTCCACTGGCCGTTTGGTTTCAAAATCACCAGCACCGGATTAATGAAGGTGCTGTGGACTGGACGAATTATCCCACGGGTCTCCAGGTTCTTAATTATTTCAGTAAGGGACTCCATTGATGTGAGAGGCAGGCGAAATTGCCTCACAAACACTGGAGTCATGCCAGGGTCCGTGGGAATTGTTGTGTGGATGTCGGTGCGACCACAGTCATATTAGTCCGCCGCAAAGAGATCTTTGAAATCGAAGAAAACTTGTTTCAATTTTTGCTTTTGCTCCAGAGTCTCGCAGGCATCAGCTAGGTTGACTCTCCAACCATCTGCCTGAAGCCTGGAAAGACTTCCGGTTTGGCTATCTCAGCGGCCTCCTCCAGCTGGGTGGAGAAGTCCCTGGTCAAAGTGCTGATTTGGACTGATGGCTTCAGGTGGGGAAGGCAGTCCTCGTGGACTTGAAAGATCACCTCATCCCTCCTGAAGTCACAGGTCACATCTTCCTTACCATAAGGGCAGGAAGAGTACACCAGGAAATTCCCCCCATGCTGGGTGAAGATCCTGTCTGGTATTGTCATCGTCGCTATCACTGTCAAAACAGTCCTTGGGGATTGGTCCTAACAATTCGTTACCTAAATATATGGAAAAATGTCAGTCATCAACCGCCATTCCAATAATGGTGCCTGCGGCTAGAGTGATACTCTTAAGGTCACTGTTATCCACCTCTATTGGAATGATGTTGTGTTCTATGTTGACTAGTGGTGTTGAGTTCACCCCCAACCCTTGCTGTTGGAAATGAGCATTGATATGGACATAGGCGTCAGGGTTTTTCAATTTCTGTCCTCTTTTAATTTTTCCTTCCAGTGAGAATTGCCAGGTCCGTTCTGGGATGCTGACTTCCTCTCCAATCTGAATTTCAACTGCATATGGGAGCATTTGTGCTGACCGAAATGCTTTCTCTGGGTCATCAAAGTCCATGGGATTACCCGCTAATCGGGACCACACTTTGAAGTTTATTAGGTCCAAACTAATGGCAAAGCGATTGAGAATGTCACTGCCTAAGTAAAATGCAGCAGGGACATCTCGCACAACCCAGCAATTATGGACTATGCTCTTGTTGCCTATGGATATTTTGAGCATACACCTGCTAGGCAGGAGATGTTTGGAATTGGGTGTTTCCAGGTCCATTTCCCATTTGTCTATCAGTTTAAATGTGGGAATGGCTGTATCTTTTGGGAGTTTGCCGAACATGGCCTCGCTGACGAAGCTCTTACCGTTGTTCACACACACTTGGGCGAGAACAGAGTCCTTCCCCTCATTTAACTGAAGAGGGATGAACAACTGCTCTCCAATTTTCTGAATATCAGCCAAGCTTTGAGCTGATTTCGCATCCGTTTGGACTATATGAATGGGATTTTCTGATTGTGAATTGGTATAGAATTTCAGAGTGTTTCCTTCCAGTGTGGAATGCCACCTTAGAAGGGAAGGAAGGTTGATTTTCAGAAATAGAGAGTATTCCCCATCACCAGTTTGTTGTCCCTACTGCAATTACTGTCACGTCTGGGATTTGATTATTCTGGAAGTGAAATTCTATTTGGTCAGGTTTTTGTTCAACCATGTGGCATGTGCTGTTTAAACTAACATGGTAAACACTCTGTTTCAATTTTATTGGTCGGTTAGTCTGGGTCCAGAACACCTTGTTTACACAATGTATGAGGGGAGACAACCTATGCAAGATGTCATTCCCTAGTAAACTAGGTGTGCCCTCTGGAGTCACGACTATGACCGGGTGCTTCACCTTGTGTCGCCCAATTTTAATGTCCAAATCCGCAGTCCCCTCGATGGGAATTTCCTTCCCGTCGAAGTTCTGAAGTTGTCCAGGAAGAGGGGTGAGAGAAATTTGGTATTTCTCCCCCCTTCCCGAATTCAGTTGATCAAAGGCCCTTTTTGACAGAAGGGTAGCTTGGGATTCAGTGTCCACCAGTGCCAAAATTGTACATTGCCCCTGCATTTGGACCGGGGCATAAAATCTTCCCTCCTTTTTCCTCAAGGGGGCAAAAATAATGTACATTTTTGGTCAACTGGTGGGTTAGTTTCTTTGCTTTGAATACTGACAAAGATGTGATTTGGGCTGGATTCTGTTGGGGATCCTGGGAATCTGTAAACAAAAGGTGACAGCTAGATATGGGGAAAGTTTTGGGTTCCCCTGGTTCTGATCCCCCCCCCCCATTTTGGAGGCAGTCACCAGATGGGTTTGAATCGGGGTATTTTCGTGCTGGTCATTCTGGGTACTGATGATGGGCGGTTTCAACTCGGTCCCCACATCTACCTAGTCTGGGTTTGGATCCTTTTGGGACCCATTTTTCTTTGGGAGGAGTTCCTCAATTCCTGAAGGAGAAGATCATTTTCCCAGGATCCTCTGAGGACCCCTCTCCTTCAAACTGGAAGATTTGTACCTCCTCTTCAAAATGGGTCTTTTTGGGCTCTTTATTTCTCCTACCCGCCCTCTGCTCCTTGGGTTGCAGATTTTCGGGGGCAGGATATTTTGGTTCCGGTTCCTGGGTTTCCAGGGGCTTTCCACAAGTGGGGAAGGAAGCTTCCTCCAAGGCTTTACACCCCCCTTGTCTCCTCTCTGGGAACCGGTGGGTTGTCGGGGTTCTTTCCCCATCATTGTTCTGGAGCACCGGACCCTGGATTCGAGGAGTTCTGAGCCGCCATGCTCATCTGAGGGTTCTGTTGAGCCCTCAGCATGCGACCCAGTTCCTGTGCCATGTTCTGGACCTGGCGCTCTAGTTGGGATACCCTCTCGGGCTGATGCGGAGTCCTCAGGTCTCCCCTGGGTTGATCCCGGGAAGCTATCCCTTCTCGCAAAATACCCCTGGTTAGGGAAGTTTGGGTACCCCTCCACCCTTGGCCTCCCCTCTCCCGGATTGGGCTGTCTGGGCTCAGGAAAGTGGGGAAAAGAAGGATGGGTTGTTTTGGGGGTTGAAATTTGGCAAGTACCTGGGAAAGAAATTTGGTCCAGCATTTGGGGTATTACTGCCCTCCTGGGTAAAGTGAGGAGATAAGTTCCCTGGGTTTCCTGCTGTCTGGTTGGCCCCTCCCCCTTGGGCTGGAGGAGTCCACACATAACCCAGGATGGGCCTATTTCCCTTATAGCGTGGGCTGATGTTGTCAGGGGAGTTGGGGGTCCCATTTGTGGGGTTACCTCCCTTGCTCCCTGTTTGTGATTGGCCCGAGGGCCTTCTGGGTTTGGGGTTGTTTGGATTCTGTGCAGGAAGGTTTTTAGGCCCCCCCCCATCTCCAGATCTAAAATGGGGGCAACCTTCACTTCCGCCACCTTAGCAGCAGCAGGGGTGTTGGTTGTTTTGGGGTTTTTGCTACTATTTGTATTTTCCAACGGCTTCTGTACTTCATAGATGCGCGTTGCTTGTTCAATGACCCAGTCTAGTAATCTTTTCTCGTGAAAGTCCCTCACTAGCTGGGTCATAATAGACTTAGGGAGAGCATGAAAGAAGGTGTTTACAAATTCTTTACTGTCAGTGTGCACCCTTCTAGTGGTCTGCGCAAAGGCACGTTTTAATTCCTGAACAAATTCTTGTGTGGCCTGGTCTTCCCCACATTGTAAATTGTAGGCTGCCTTGTGAGCCTCTTGAGGGTTCCTATGAATGGAAAAATGTTTCAGGATGGCCGCCCTCTAGGTGGACCATCTGGAATGGTTCTGATCCTCCAGCCCTGCAAAGAAGCTGGAGTATTCAGGAGAAAATGCACACTTTGCATGTTGAATACAGCTTTGGCTGTCCTTCAGATGGAAAGTTTCCACCATCTGTTCAAACAACTCAAGGTGCTCCCAAACCAAATATTTTGCATTCTTGTGGTAGGGCTTAATGACGCTCCTAATTGCTTTTATTTGTTTCAGGGGATCCTTGAGCAAGGCCCTCTTGACCTTGTTAGCCTTTTTACTTCTGGTCACCGTGGTCCACTCATCCTCTGACTCAGAGGCACTGCTACCAGAGGTGGCTGTCTGGTCTTCTAGGTTCTCCCGGATTCTGTGAGCTTGGGAATGGCTGGCAGAATGTGGGGGCCTAGTTCCTTGGGTCCTGTGGCGCTCAAGAGTCTTCTGACTCTTCCTTGCTTCCAAGATTGGCTGAGTAAACACCCCCCACAACCCCACTGTACCCCGTCAGTTAGCACGCTGTGTTAGACTGTCACCAGTGGTATGTCTAATTCAGGATCTCGCGATGAGCCCCCAATCTGTAAGTGATTTCAATCCGGCACTTCACCTAAGTCAACGCCTAGCGTGTAATGCACAACTAAAATCCTTATTTATTTATTTCTAAAAGTTCTTTTATTCTGAACGATGTACCACTCATATCACGCCCCTCTCCTGGAATCTCCCCCCCCCCCCCACTCCCCCCCGGGTACACTGAACCAGGAATCGGGCTGGTTTGCAAAGTTAAAATATTTATTTATGTATTTACAATTCAATCACACCATGTTTTAATGGGTACACAATAATCGCCAATGGGGTGATGTAACACTAAATAATCTCTTTAGTACACAAGGAGTAATAGTGAGCAAAACAATTCAGCAGAGAAATAATACTTTTGTGTGTGTTCAGATCAAATAGCAGTGTGGTTACTATTTCCCCCTGCACACCCCTCAACCCCCGAATAGGCAATGTAAAGAGATAGGAGGAGAGAGCAGGTATTCAGGAATGGCAGAATTCCAACAAAATAACAATCCCAATTCCCCCCAGCAACCACAAGAGAAAAACGGAATTGATTGGCAAGCTGTCAAAATGGTTTTTAAAGTTATCTAGAGAATGGATAGGGTAAAATACTATATTTGGGCTAAATTGCTGAAATTGTTTAAATTCTTATGGGAGCCGCTTTGGATAGTTGCACATAAACACTAGCAATGATTTGATAATAAGGAACAATGTGAAATCTTAAACTGAGGTCGGAAGCAATCAAAAGCCGTTTTACACGTGTCAGAATTTCTCTAAACGAAAATTTGCAGCAAACTTTTCAGCACACGGTAATCTCGATTAGGGGAGAACCATATGGATTTGGGATGCGGTTTTAGGTTCTATGCAAAGCTGAGGATGTTAGCTACAAGCAGAAGGGTATAACGTTTCATACTTCTGGCATAAATACATTTGGTGTAAAATCCCCTTTTTTTCCGCCGTTTCCTTCTAGAACATGTCACACGGTTTTGCTGCCTCTTAAAATGTACAGTCAGAATTTAGAAACACAAATCTGTGATTTTTGTATTTTAAACAATTTTAAGTGGTAAGTTATATCTATTTAAACAAAATGTTCTTTGTGAATGTCCAGCCACAAATGGTTTTGTCTCCGCCTCCTTCTGCGTCTCTGCAGTTCAGAAGCAGTCTCCTCCCATTTCCTCCTGGACCCAGACTATTTACGACCCTTCACACTTGGCATTCCTTTGAGCTGGAGGAAGTCCATTGTCTCCTTCTGGCTGGGGGGGGGGGAGGAGGAGTGTCATCCTTCTGGGAAGAAACCTGCCTTTCAAGTTTTTGTTGCTCAGCCAGGCTTAATAATTCAAATGTTATTTCTGTTGCATTTTTCCTTTGCTTAAAACCAACTTATTTCAAAACAGGCAGCTAGAACACTTATTTCAGATTCTAAACCATGGGATTAACGATTACAACATAGGTTACTCTCAGTAACATGCCATTTACATTGCAAACATTTGCTTTCAGCTTATACATTTTTAAGGTCATTCAGGCGGCCGCGGGTACTGCACCCAGATTTTGACAGATTCCACAGGCAGGCAACTTTGGCTGTGGATGTCTTTATGACAAATTCAGCTTTTCAGGATATTGTAATATCCCAATGATTTCTTATACTAAGTGACTTGTAGCACCCAGCAAGAATATTGGATGTTTGAGGGTGTTTTGTACTGGCATTCTGCAGTTTCAGCAACCAAGAAAAAAGGATTTAAAAGCAAGCTTTTGGATTTCTTTCAGCAAAGCGCTGCTTTTCCGTCTGCTCCATTTTTACTTCTTGTGAAGCCCATTGACTTGTTTCAGGAGTGAGATCTCTGTTCCACCACTGACAACATGCATAGCAGATTTGGCAGCCATCTTTTTGTGTTGCAAAGCGCGATTTTTCAGCGGTTTTGGCGTGCACAAGGGTTTTGCGGCCTTTTTAGAATTTCTGGCACCATCAGAACACAGGGATGCCACATGGCAGAGCAAAAGTGGGTCAGTACATCGCACAATATATCATTCATTATATTTACACAAGGAAATCCGAAATATACTTCAATTAACCAACACACTCAGGAATTCTTATAAATACTTTTCAAAGAACATTAATTCAATTCTTGCGGTTTCAATTGTTACAGCGTTTCTTACAGGTAATCTCGCAGACAGACAAAGATATATGGTAATTTTACTTAGTTAGCAAAACCATACAAGATAGGCAGGAAAAAGGTTGGCTAGCCCTACAGTAGCAGAGCTTAACATTCTAGAGGATTTGTGAAAAGAGGATAGCACAGGGGCAATACACTGGTCTTGGAAGCAAGACCACGAAGGGCAACACGGGTTCGAATACCACATTCACGCATAGAGATCGAAGTCAGGAACGGTATTGGTGTGTTATAAAAAACAATTACATTTAATAAATTAAAATAGAGACATTTTCTTGGCAAACTACAACTTTTAAAGTACAATCCCTGACGATATGCAAAAGTCAGTTCGGAGAGGGCTCAAAGTCTTACTAAGTAGTAGAACAGCAAAAGTTCCTGAGAATACTTTGTCTATAGGGAAAAGATACTTGAGTTAACACAACAATTGAGACCCTGCAAAAGGACTCACTTAAGGGATACACAAGCAGGCAGCTTTGGTCTGAGGTTAGAGTGGACACTCTAGACACCTGTTCACGCACTCCAACACTCTGGAGTGACTTTGTGGTTCAAGGTAAGCAATACCTTTCACCCCACAGTACCTTAGGTTAGAAGAAATGTTTGTAGCTGGATTTTCCTCTGTGTAGCAGCGATGGGCCCGGTCTCCGGATTCCTTGGTGTGGTTATGAGAGGATGGACGCTGATTGGGATGTCTCGGCAGCAGTCTTGATGGAGGACTCTTGGCATGGATTTATTCAGCTTCTTCAGTCAGTCTGCGGTTTTGGTGCCTTTCTATCAACTCCACGTGAAGGACGGTATTTGCCCGGTCAAACTCTTTTTCTTCTGAAGTCCTGGACTCTGGTGAGGGGACTTGGCGAAGTCGGATCAGGTCTCTGGAGGTTCACCTGGAGCTCAACAAAGACTTGGACGGATTTGGCTTTGTGAAGACAATGCACTGCGAATGGGACGGAGGTCTCCTGGTATTCGCGGTCTGCAGCTCTGGAGGGGCACAGCGCCTCGGGAGATGGCTCAGTTTGTAGTTCATCTCGGGGCTGGTTGGTTCCACCAGCGAAAGGCAAGGAGAGTAGTCCTCTGTCGAGTAGAAAGTGGGGGTCAGGACAGCAGTGGTCGTCTCACGGTGATGCAAAGGGTCTGCAGTCTTCTTCGGTTACTTCAATTTCCAGTGGTCGCCTTGCCTTCAACCTCAGGAACCTCACCTTTTTATTTAATTTTCCCACACTCCTTTGCAATCTCTCGCAGCATTTTACAGAAGAGGGCGGTTGGCTGTCCAATTAGGAAAGCCAGCCCTCCAGTTGGAGCTAGTTCCATTCAGGCACTCTGGCAGACAAAGGGCAGGGGAGTGAGAAACTCCCCTACTATCTACCTGACCAGACATATTGGAGCCTAGCCGGGGACACCCAAGGGTTCCCGCCAAAGGAAAAACACACACAGACCTCCCCCTCCGAGAACGGTGGAAAAAGGGCGAACTAAGAACAACCAATTTTACAAGAAACCCACTTGACTAAAGATAAACTAGAGGTGATAAAGAGGAAGTGGAAGGGGACCACGATAGGAGCCACATGCTTAGTGTATGCTAGAGGTGTTCTCATAGGAGTAGCACCCCATGTCCCTTTCAAATTGTTAAAACAGGAGGCAGAGACGAAGGGGAGAATAGTATTGTTGAAGGGACTGGTGGGCAATAAAGAGGTCAACTTGATTAATATTTATGCCCCAAATAACGATACTGCACTGTATTTTAGAAATCTGTACAACAAGGTCAGCCAATATATGGATGGAACAGTCATTATGGGGGAGTAGATTTTAATTGCACACTGGATCCCAAGCTGGACAGATCTGATAACATAACCAGGCCGAACCCAGCGGCGAAAGCCCTAGCTACGTTTGCACAAGATTTCCAGCTGACTGAGATATGAAGAAGGCTTCACTCACAACACAGAGGGTATTCACATTACCCGGCTCCACATGATTTGCACACAAGGTTAGACTATATATTTGTAGCTAGTTCCCTGGTGTCGGAGATGAAAAACACAGAGTACAAGGCAGCAGTCCTATCGGATCATGCGCCTCTAGTCGTAACGTGGCAGATCTCACTGCCCAGACCAAAGATACCAATGTGGAAACTTAGGGCGGAAGCGCTTAAAGACACCATATTTAGAGAAGACTTAAAGGCCATACAGAAATACTTCAAATTAAACACCGGAAGTGTCGAGTCAGCTGGCACACTATGGGAAGCATTTAAATTTGTAGTGAGAGGGCAAGCGATCTCGAGGTCGAAAGGACTAAAAGGAGGCATATTGGTGGAACTGCATAACACGGAAAGGGAGATTGAGGATAAAATGCAAGAGAGGTTAGATTCCCCAGAGAACACTGAGACTATACGACAGCTAAAAGAAAAATGCAAAGCCCACTGGGAGAGATTAAGCAACTTAAACTACAGGAGGTATATAGAAAGACAACACGCAGAAGGGGATAAACCGGGTAGACTGCTGGCCTGGTTGTGTAAAAGTGAGACCTTGAGACAGGTGATTCGAGAGATACGCGGGTATGATGGCATAGTCGAGGATACCCAAGAAGGGGTGAACGAGTGTTTCCATAGATACTATCAAATTGTATATGGACAAGATGGAGGAGGAAGAAATTGACATAAGTGAAGTGTTAGAAGAGATCATTCTGCCTAGACTTGGGGAGGTAGATAGAGAACAGTTAGAAACACCACTGGCACTGGAAGAATTGGAACACGTAATCCGTTCCCTACCCACTAATAAGGCTCCAGGAGCAGATAGTCTCCCAAGTAAATTTTATAAAACATATTTGATGGACCTGCTCCCACCATTGTTGGCTATGTTGAATGAAGCGTTTTATAAAGGGAGGCTGCCGGAGACTCTCAGCAAAGCGGTCATCACCCCGCTCCTTAAGCCAGGCAAACCAGATACTGATTGCAAATCCTATAGACCGCTATCAATGTTAAATCAGGATAGTAGGATCCTCACCGCTGTGATGGCGAACAGACTGAAGCCGGTGATAAGTGCCCTGATACATCATGATCAAAAGGGATATGTAGCCCAGAGGTGCATCTCCGACAATCTCGGGAGACTACACCATATTATAGACCAAACAGTGGAGAGGTCCCAAGAATTAGCAATAGTCTCATTGGACGCAGACAAAGCCTTTGATTCGGTTAAGTGGCCATGGCTGTTGGCGGTACTAGGGAAATACGGGATGGGACCTGCATACCTGAAGTGGGTAAAATTATTGTATAGTGAACGGATCGCTAGAGTTCAGACGGGATCAGTTGTTTAAGAACGGTGGACGCTGGCCAGAGGAACCAGGTAAGGATGTCCCTGATGCTATTTATTTTAGCGCTGAAACCATTAGCAGCAAACCTTAGGTACTATTATGAGGAAGTGGGCATTAAAACGAAAGGAGGGCAGCACTTGATATCGCTGTATGCGGATGACCTGTTGTATTTGCAATATCCCTAAGAAAATTTGCAATATGTACTGGAGATATTAGAACGATATGCGCTATTATTAGGTGTAACGGTAAACCCTTGGAAATCTATCGTATTTCCCCTAGGCAGATTTGTAGGAGTGCCTCAAAGTGAATTACCAGTCTCCAGAATTTATGAAATAATGATGTCCAAGGTTGGAAAAGAGGTGGTTCAGGTGAGGCTGGACTGGGAAGAGGAAAGTGGGGAGACGATAAGTGATGGATTATGGGTAAGGATGCAGGGATACAACAAGAAAGTATCGAGGAATGTCAGATTGCAACAGATTCAGCTATACATTACCCACAGGGCATACATGACCCCTACAAAAATTGCCAAGTTTGTGAATGCAGCTACACAGTACTGCCCAAAATGCGGGGATGAAAATGCCGGGATGGTACATATGTTCTGGCCTTGCCCCGAAATTACAAGATACTGGGAAGAAATAGCGGACCGGTTGGCTACCAAAGGGATTAGATTAAAAGTGGACTCCTTGTGGGCATGTATGGTTGTGGGCTTTCCTAGACCATGTAAACTTAAGCATGTGAGTAAGCTCAAAGATCTGGCTTACATTTTAGCGAAACGCAGTATAGCCATGGGGTGGAAGGCACAAAGGAGACCAACCATAGAAGCCTGGTAGATGGACCTTCTGCAATGGGTAGATGCTGATACAGTGGTTTGGAGGGAAGCAGTGTATAGAGGGGGTGAAGAGGAAGTGGGAACGCAGACAGCTTGGCAGCACTTGGTGGCATCCCTGACGGGCTCAGAGCCCGAAGAACCGGACACGGATCGCTCCCTGGAATATGAAGGAGAAGTGACAGTTGTAAACTAGTAGACTGAGATTGTAGATTGGGAGGCTCTGGGGGGAGGGGGGGAGGAGGGTAAGTCAGGGATTGTTTGGTTTATGCACCATGTTGGGGTGCACTGCTTGTTGTGTGTTATGTAAAACAATAAAAATATTTGTTTTTAAAACTAAGAACCATCACGCTAGAAATGGCGAAAAAAGAAGGGAGCTACCATGCTGGGACTTAGGTGACCATATTGTGCACACCAAGACTGGGAGCTCAGTCTGCGGTAAACAATAGCGCTTGTCGGTAGAACACATCCACTGCCACCAGCCATAACTAGAAGGTTGTTTATGTAACCAAAAAGACACAGGAGCAGAGACAAGGGGGATACTAGGTATCCCCTTAGCACTCCACATAGGGTGGGGTGTGCAAATCTCTCACAGTATATAGTTTTAGGAAGGATACAATGTATCCCTCTATCCTTAAGAACAGTTACTTAAGGATGGTACAAGAATCTCCAAGAAGGACCCAAGGGGTCTCCAGCAACACTGCACATAGGGTGCTGCAAACAAAAGTAAAACACAGATGCCTTTAAAGAGATATGGAGGAAAACAAACGCCATAAGAAAGTTAAAACACAAAGAACAGAGTTCCAAAAGTCAGAGCAAATAAGAATTAATGAGGGGGGGAAAAGGATCCCCTCATTCAGGATAGAAAGAAAAAGGTCCAGAAGTCCAGCAAAAAGTGTTGGGGAGTGGGGGATCTCACTAGGAGAGGGGATGAAGCATAACAATTATAAATCTCCATAACACCAGCTGCTGTCTGCAGGCTCCCCAATATAGCGCTGGACTCTGTCCCTAAATAGCATCAATCCGGGTGCCACGCAGTGGTGTAGGGAGCCGGTTCCTGGAGGCCTTCCCATGTACCATCCGTGTTTTATTTTTTATTTGTTTTTTTTTTTTGTTTTTGGGAGCTGCTTCCTGCTCTGCCATTGCTGCTCCAGAGAGGAGTAGACCTGGTCAGAGTCATCCTGAAAGCCAACCCAGAACCGGAACCCATCAACGACGTGACCAGGTACTTGACACTTAAAGGCAGCACGTGGTTGGACTGCCCAGTCAGCCATGTATACTTTTTTAGTGTTTCTTTTAGAAGCCCATCTCCTTTTTCTAATTAATACACAATAGAAATCTGTGATTCTGAGAAAGGCAGTGCAGGTCTGTCTAAAGCACCCACAGTGCAAAGTATGAGCTTGGCGGATTTCCTTTTTCTTTTGATGATGACTACAACATTCTTTCTCATCCTCTTATGCTGCAAATGGTATTCTTAGGCTCTTATGTGTTCTGGAAATCAGAAGTTCTTCAATGCCCACTGGAAGACCTTTGGTGTCCTATTGATGAATCTGAGCTGTGGGAGGAAGCATTCTGTCTTGATGAAGTAGCTTTGAGCATGGTACTCAATGGCCATAGATCAACTTGCGCAACCTACAACCTCCTAAAGATTGTACTTATTGTGTACATTCATCAGATCGCAATGCGCAGCAGACCCAGCAAAGTTGCTATACAAGGGAGCCTTCGCAGCTGATGTTTAGGATGCCACCATGTGCTCTTCAGGACCAGGGATTACCCGATTTCAGAGTCTGCTGTTCATTGTCTCCAAGTGGCACTATGGGCTGGACTTGTCATGAAAAGGGGTGGTTTCCAGGGACATGGCAGCAATGCCCCTTAATGTGTGTTATCGATTGGTTCAGAATGATGAATCCTAATACCTCAGAATGTAGCTACAGATGCCTCCATTTGTCCATTCACGTTTAATGTAATCTTTATATACACATTGAAAGACTTGCCCAGCCACGTGGAACATGTAGTAGTATTCGGGTGAGCGGACAAAGTCTATGAATTAAGATGAATAAAAAGGTTGAAGCAACTTTCCAAGCAAATTCTTTTTTTCTTTTGTACGTGAAGTGGTGGTTGCAAGCCCAAACTGCAGGGAGATAAGTAAGAAAAGGAACAAAGGGAAATGGGTTTTTATTTTAGATCTATGGCACAGTTGTTGAAAACTGCAGAGCATCCTGTTGTGATCTGACATGTTTTCTAGGTTGTTGATTAACTTAAAGTAAGCCATTTGTCCAAAGGACTCTAAATGGTACGGGAAACCGCTTTAACTCCTCTTCACGGACAAGGATTTAAAGAAATTGGGATGTTGAACTTTCCAGATCTTACTGAGGAAGGAATTTAGATAATTGAATCCCCTGTCTTACCTGAGAAGATGGGTGATGTATAAACTTTTGAAATCAAAGGTTCGATGCTTGATTTCAATGCTTTGAACGTCCAATGAAACGTGCTTTTGTGCTTAATTCAGATGGTATTTGGTTATTGTTTAGTTATTAGTATATGGCTATGGTTTAATAGATTTTGCCACATGCGTTCTGTCTAGAGTTGTGTATCCAAAATGTGTTAGAAACCAACCTTTCTCCTTTCATATGTGATTGTGTTAATGATTCCTTGCTCATAGTTTTGAAATGATGTTGTTATACATTTCTAGATTTAATGAACGGACCTTTATTAGTCCTTTGCTTATACATTTCATCAGCCCATGTCTTCATTTCTTAAGTTTAATGAAAGATAATAAAGTTCAAGTGCTTTGTGATGCTGACCTAGGAGCCAGTATGCAGGGGAACCCGCGTGGCCTTCCTCCTATCTCTAGTTTCATATGGTATGGCCCTTAGCACAAATGGCAAGTCTCAGTGTGGTCCCCAGAGAGTGGCATACAGTTGGAAAAGAGAAACGGGAGGAGTGCTGGAAAGGCTGCGGCAAGCTCGTCCTTATGGTGTACAGCTCTGTGAGCCGCACAAGTCAGTAGCTTAAGCCACCAGGACCTCCGTGTGAGTTTGTTTCAGAAGACATTACGAGCAAGCTTGCGCACAGACTGGGAAGCTGTCGGTCATCCCGAAGAAGCATGAAATCACTCAGGCAGTGACTCAGCCACGGCATGCAGCAATGGTGCACCGATGGCACTGGGCAGTCATGCGGAAAGGGCTCCCTGATTTCAAGATGGCAGGATGTCTATGTGATGTACTGAGCCCCAGCACACCCTGCAAAGCAAGTGAATGAACAAAAGGAAATGTGGTTTATCCACTTCCCTGCCAATTAGAAGGCCTGCGCCTAAGACTCACACAAATGCTACAGGTAACTCATTCATGAGTCCAATTACAGACCATGGCAGACTGTAAACAGAGAACCACCATGAGGGGATTATGGTAGTTAGGAGTTCGAGGGTGAACATATACAAAGACCAGCATGGAGAAAGAAGGGTGAGCTTGGAGCAAGGGAATAGGAAGTGGATGAGAAACATCTAAATACAGAAGGAAGAGAAGAGGCAGACGACAAACATCTACAGAAAAAGAAGGAAGGTGGAGGAGAAGCACAGAGCATACATGAGAGGATAGGGTACAAGAAAAGCAAGAGGAACACTAACTTAGAGTGAAAGGAGAGGAGGCAGAGGACTGAGAGGAAAGGGAAAGGACATTGTGAAAAGGCAGATATGTGAGTAGTGGAGTGAAATCTGGACTAAATCTGAGAGTGGGCAGTCCTTTATGAGCTGGGCTAGAATGGAGCTCTTAAGCTGATGGCATGAGGGTGAGAGTCAAAGCCCAGGAATTCGAGAGGAGCTCTCTCATTCAGTCCCAAGCTTGTGGGGAAAAGGGCCAGTCCAGGACCAACATGTAACCCTAAGACTATGGTATCATCAAAGGAAGTGTTTGGGACACTATCAAATCCCAAGAGACTGCAAGTGACTGTTTAGCACAGGACCTGCTTCCCAGGAAAGCCAAAGCAGAAGGGGAAGGACTGAGGGCTATGGTTCTAGATGAACTTAAAGACAGAGTAGCAACCAATATTATGTTAACTGAATTTATAGAGTGCACGTTCACCCAAAGGCATCTTGGCGCTAAGTTTCCAACATTGAAGAAGGACCCATGCAGCTAAAACAAGATGGTTTTCAGTGAGCGCCTAAATGGCGGGTGTGTCTCTGTAGCCGGCATTGATAGTGGCAGTGAGTTCCATAGCTTGGCAGCAGCCACCGAAAAGACATGGCCCCCTGTCCTCAAAGGTCTTTAGCACGTACTGAGACAAAACCGGCGTCCCAGAAAATAAGGTCGAAACTTTGTTTGCAGGTATTCTGCACCGTGACCATAGACAGCCCGAGGGATGAGACATAATGATTTGAATTCAGTCCGCTTGGACATGGAGCGCCAGTGCATGCAAGATCTGTGAAATATGAGAGCCATATAGGGTGCCAGTGGAACTCTGCCTGCTAGGTTCTGCAGGAGTTGTAAACGACGAATAAGATATTGGGACTGAGCCAGATGGAGGGAATTACAATAGCCAACACGACTCGGAACCAGTGAAGCCACTAGCGGAGCATGAAGTTGCAAGGGAAGAAATGGCAAAACCTTCTGAAGAACCTTTAGGTGGGAGTGACCAGTTTGACAGGTGGCACTTACTTGAGCCTCCTTAGAGAGAGAGGAAAAATGTTGACACCAAGGTTTTTAACAGACACGGGAGAAGGAGGTCCAAGAGCTGTAGGCCAGAACAAATGTGTCCACAGAGAGGTAGTAGAGGGTGGGCAACTACAAGGACCTCTGTCTTGTCCCTATTCAATTTGAGCCAGGTGATGCTCATCCAATGCTCCACGGCCTCCAGGCAACCCCTAAACTGAGACGAGATGTCTGGTTGCAACAGATTAAGCCGCACTATAATCTGCATGTCATCAACATAGGAGTAGCAACGGAGGCCATGGGAGTGGATAAGGCTAACTAAGGGCTGTATATATACATTGAATAAAATGTGGGATATTTCACCTGCTACCTCGCCATATTTCCTTTTCCATTCTCCATCCACTCGGAACGGGTAAGCACGCACTGTTCTAATACATCTGGTGGCCACACACAGGATCCCTGCCATTCAGGGCACTGAACCAATGGTCCACTGCTTTTACTGATGCACGCTGCCCTTTCTCTCTTTCTCCTTTCCCCTCATTTATAGGACTTGTGGCATCACAATGCCATCTACTACGCTTACAGATACACTCCTCAAGACCCAGCTAGTCTTACCAGCTGCTTCCCATGTAGAGGTTAGTACAGCCTATCTATATACATCCTGACCCAAGCTTTGTTGCTTTTGTGCCTCAGACCGTTTTTCTCCTTCCTTTGACTTTCTATTGTATTCACCTCTCTATATCATACATATGCATTTCTGTGCGTCTGCATGCAGGGTCCCCCCCCCAAAGCAATTGATCTGGGTCCTGAAGAAGGCAACAGTCCAACTACAGAGACACTTGCCAAAACATCTAACTTGCTCGATGGCCTGGCAGCTTACCACCGTCCCACGGTGCCATTGACATGGACTATATGTTACTATGTCACACACTATGAAATTTCATTAACTAATGGTTTTCGACATAGACCTGCAACAAGATTTTATTCACTGTTGAGCTAGACAAAGTGGCCCTTCTGAACCACTTTCTACATAGTCTCAAATTATTCGATAAACTGCACTAGTACCTGATATACAGTGTGTTTTTTGGCATGCTTTGCTTGATTTGTTCAAAAAAGATTCTTTGGTGTATGACATATTTGTTATGCTTTTAATTTTTACTTTTATGTTCTATGTTATGTATTGCACCAATGTCTATAACGTACTTAATAAACATAAATATATATATTTTTGATACAAATTGGTGTACTGAAGTCCCATCATTTCTAACCAATAATATGCAAGGGAGATTTTGCCATCCTTTGGCAGTTGCTCCATCCTGCATAACTACAGGTTCTTTATATAAATGCATTGTATTCTCTCTTTTTTGGTTGTGTCCATTCACACCATTTAAATTTGTAATATGCTTATATATGTTAGGAGCCCACTTCTGTAAAACGTAAAATGTGGGATATGACAGAGCCCTGAGGGACCCAGCAGAAAAGGGGAGTAGCGCGTGAGCGAAAGGAAGAGTCTCTATCACATACTAAATATGTACTCAAATACTTAGAAATCGTTACTTTCTCTAGCAATATAGACTGTGGAAAGGGATTTCATCGTAGGATAATGGTCCACCCAAAGTTACGGCCTGAGGTGAAGCCAGATGTCATAAGTTGAAAGGTCGTTCTCCCAAACAATAATGACCCCTTCCGAGGTCTATAATGCTATTAGCACATAGTGGTAACAGCAGTACAGTTTTTTGATGATGAAGTAGGAAACGTTAGTTTAATAGTAAATAAAATAAATGGAAAACTGTCTTAGTTAAATGTTGTTGCATTTAAATAGGTTGTCTTAATATATTAAGCATTTGATTTTCAAACTTGGTTGACCTTGAATAGGTTTCACATGAGCATGCACTAGGTTCAATATAAAATGATACTGTTTCTTTATATGAAAGTGAAAGCATTTAACCATGTCTAGCTTTTTCACTGGTGCATTAAATTAGATGTTGCAATGGAATAAATATCCCCTGAGAGTGTCTTGTTGAAAGATCTTGGCCCAAAATTGTATTGTTGTTTCTATGTCTGCCTTGAAGTCAGAATGCAGTCAATGCCAGTTACTACACTCCGAATGTTCTGATTGGCTGAGAGGAAGTCCATAATGATCTGCATGTGCGATCAATGATTATGTCAAAACATGTTATAAGAAGATGTGGAATTGTAGTTTGGTCGATATAAAAAAATGTATATTGTTTCCACTGGTGAAACTCATGATAGATAATGATAGTGTTTTGGCGACGGGCTCGGCTGCCGCCGTTGTTGAACCAGTGACAAGTGCCTTCTCTGCTGCTGGGCTGCAGTTGTGTCTGGCTGCACTGAGGGACCTGGGGTCATGTCTCTATAGGGAATTTCTTATCCACACGTCATTCACGCAGAGTTTAACACCATGTCCTACTGTTTTGACAGCAAACCAGTATGTAGTGACTTTGGGTGCACACTGCTATAACATCACAGTGGTGCAAAACTGCGTGGATGTTATTTTGCTAGTGCAAGCGTTGTGGCAGAGTGACGTGCAAAATGTATGTGATTTTCTTAGAACAGTGTCCACCAGTGTAGCAAAGATTATCTCTGCCGAGCAGAGCTAAGACATTGGGCCTCGTTACGAGGTTGGCGGTAACCCGCCAGTGCTACCTGTGGGCTGCCGCGACCTCGCAACACCGTTTCCGCCGCCTGATATCCTGGTGCAAACAGGATATTACAAGACCCAGTGGCCCAGGTTTTCAGGGAACTGTTAAGTCCACATTCCGGGAATGGGAACTCGGAAGCACCAGCACTGTTGCTAACGGTGGCGGTGCTTCAGTGAAAACTATGCCTGCAGGGGCCGTTGCTCTCGGCAGGTCACACCTGCGGGAGCACCGGCCCCTACAGCCATTCTCATAGTCTGGCGATCCGGAAAGGGTGCCAATACGTTGCTAACGGCACCCTTATTTCCAGACCGCCAGACTTGTAATGAGGCCCATTGTGTAGTACCAGTTTCTATGTGAATGTGAAAGCAATGCAACTAAGAGGACCTGTACAGTTATTTGGTACAATTATTAACTGTGCAACACAACAAACTCTACGTAGAAGTAGGTTTCTAATAGACATCCATAAGTACATTTCTGATGCTAGTGACACTTTTCAGAATGTTTCCTTATTTGCTTCCAACTCTGTCCACCAGAAACTACAAATGAATCCAGACATAGCTTTCGCCTCCTCCCTCATTTAAAGACATAAACGTAGAATTTAATGAAGTGAATGAAGGCCTCAAATTGGCTGAATTGCAGTCGGGTAGAGTGAGATGTGGAATTATATAAGGAGACCATATAGCGAGACCAGCATGGAGAAAGAAGGGTGAGGGAATATGAAGTGGATGCTCAAAATATAAAGCGTAATCTGTCCCTTTCTGTAATCATTATTTGCTTTAGCCTACAATTTAATGTTCAATATGGTCAGTCTGTAATGTACAAGTGTGAATGCAAGAAGGTTTGGGGAGTGGCAGCTAGAGCTGACCTTACCTGGAAGATGGATTGTCTGGTGGTTTACTCTAATTTTCATACTTGCCTGTAATGTATCGGAAGAAGACAAAATAAGGTACTTTCCTTTTGCACTTACCTGGATACAGTATGGTCACTGCAACAACGCAACTTCCAGATATTGGTGTTGTGAACAGTTTCTTTAGTTAATGCCTCCGATTGGGCGGGCTCTTCCCTTTTTAGAATTCTGACCCAGACCCCCAACCCCCCCCATGGAATGAAATGTGATTATTTGGCATAGGCTGCTTTCTCAATTGGCAGTCTTGCATATCTGTCATCAAACATATTTGGTATCCTCCCAAGATCCTCGGCTTAAAGGGTCTGAATTGTTGCACAAAAACCAGAACAAAGCAGATTGCATCCTAAGGCATAACATCTATGTATGTTGTGCACGTGTGCATTACTGTTTGTATTCAAATCCCCTTTATTAAAGTATGCTGTTGGTCTGTCACCAGTGTCCAACATGTATGTTTGTGTCTACTAGGATGGTATTACTTATGGGAAGAGCTACTGTTTGCGCACCTTGTTCGTTAGTATTCCCATTGAGATTACACATATTGATTACATTGTTTACATCTTATTGTAAGATGCTAAACATGTCCATGATGAAGTAAAAGTGCTGTGGTAAAATCCCAGATGAATGAAAGCCTCTATGATTCAGAGTACGGAATAATTTATTTTGAAATAAGTAGCCCCATGCACTTGCTTCCATATTGCTCTAAAGTATACATGTATCATTTTGATGTGTGAAAAATGTCTGCAAATGGCTAGTCATTTTTTCTAGTCCCACAGCCATATTTGGATAACATATTTACCATTTTAAGAGATTCCTTTCTACTTAATGAAGATTTCCTTTTACTAAAGAAATGGTGAAAGAATCTGTCGTGGCCCACGGTTACATAAAAAAGTTCCACTTTTGATTTTTCATTGGAAATACACATTTAATTTGCTCTTTGTAAACCAAGCCACACCTCATGCTTTGTTTCAACAATTGTTTTCCTTGTGCGTTGCAGTGTTTTGGCTTCATTAAGGGGGAAACAAAGATTCCACACGCACCTTCTACATGAGATTGTTGTATTTCATATTGATATATAAATGCATATACATTGTGTGCACACACACTAACAAACCACACCAACGTAATGAGACTCACAAGCTGTTGAAGAGCCCCAAAACGCTGAAAGAATAATCTGGGCACACTGCTGGTCCAAGTGCTTAGTTAAAATACATTTTAATTCATTAATTAAAAAGCAACAAAATGCGTATGGCTTCCTAGCAGCTTGTCAAAACGTCATGCAGTCCCTCCCAGGAGGGGTTTCGTCAGGAAAGATGTGTTACACAATGACAGCGGCGTTCCGTTTTAAAATTATACCAAGAGTCTGCAGGTCACATGACCCCGTCATGCAATCGGACAGCACTAAAAGAGGACTCCACTTAATACAAGATGTTACAACGGCCATATTAAAACAGAATATAAATAACCAACCTAAAGCCTATATTCCATTCAATAAATCAAACAGTTTAAAGATACTCCAACATCATATGATCACAGTAACACTTTCCCGTTATTGCAAATATGTAGAGAAATGTAACGCTGAAATTGCAAGTGCAAAATACCCTGTCAGGCACTGTGCAGAATTGGAAGTGGCCCAGGTGCAGTCTGATGCACTCTACATCAAACAGGCCAACTCGACCAGGCCACAAGAGGCAAGTGGTGCCAGCCCTACTGTGACTTTATTACGAAATACTCCTGTTCAGATATCAACCGCTGCCCCCCCCTTACAAAGCTGGAGCCTGTGTGCTCATTTGTCACACCTACGGCCGTAATGGATTGGCTGCTGGTCAAGGGATATGATCAGGAGTCTGAGGAGCCGGCTTTGTCTGCCAGCTCCCAAAGGCCCTCCACCAAGGGCTGCATACCCTGTCGGGCCCTGTCCAGCCATTGCTGGCACTCCGATACATCTGTGGTGTGCCTGTCACCTGTCCGATCATTGGCTCCATTCGTCACCATGTCTAAGCTCACTTTCCGAATCTATTGTCCCCTCGGTTATTCACACCGCTCCCACACCATTTGCTCAAGAAGAAAATCCGTCCAGAGGATTCTCCACCTGCACAGCAGACCACCGTGCACTGAGCCCTGAAACTCTTGAGGTAAGCCTTTGTTGGTTTACTAATGCAATTTTGGAGTCCTGTCTCCTCTTTTCCAAGATGGCTGCTGCAGTATTCCTTTGTGCTACTGGGGTCATGATGCCTTCACCCCGCCTCCGCAGCCAGTGGATCGGATGGGATGCTGCTTGCAATATCGTCACCAGGGGAGCCGGCAGGCGGCCCCCTTCATCCCATGATGGCCCCATCCACACTTCTCAGGTATGTGTGCAGTCTTGCATCTGCTCACATTGTGATCTCTACTTGCAAGAACCCTTATTCTATGACACACACCTTTTGTAAAGGTCCTGTAACCATCACTGTGACTCCCTTACCCGACACTTCTTGCCTCCAGTGCCACGTTAAGCTGATGTAAACCCCCCCCCCGTCCCATTGGGTGTGGTTTTGCCAGCTGACCTGCTTATGCACTGCAAACTTGTGCAATTGATTCACCATATCCTTGCTAGCCCACCGTGTATCAGGACGCCTCCAACAGCCTCTACTCAAATGTATGCTCCATTGTAACATAACTGCTCTGGAGGTTTCATCCCTGTACCTTGCTGTTGTACGTACATATTCCAGCCCATACCGTCACATTTCCAACTTGGCCCTTTGCTCCATGAATTGAGACTCTGTCCAGTTTGCTCACCTATCTATTGCAAGACTGCGCCATCTTACTAGTTGTGTATCATGACCTGCTAGTCTCTGTTGTTCTTGAAACCTATCTTGTCTACAACCACACATTCTGAATATGCTTACATACATGCCTGATGTACACCCATCTTGTTTCATCTTCTTGTCTACATGCCTGACGTAGCCCCCCCTCCACCATGAGGTGAGGCTTTTCCAGTCTCTATACACACACCTAATTTGTCGCATTTGCTTGTCTACATGCCTGACGTAGCCCTCATACCATGAGGTGAGGCTTTGCCAGTCTGCACACACATACACACCAGTAATTCTGTAACCTATATGCGTGTTCCTGTACTTCGTTAAAGTATTATGCACTTTCTGAGTCCAAGATGGCCGGCTAATCGGGAGGACGCACCGCTTTGCGTCCCTGACCTGCATTGACTAAGCTTCCCGACCGTTACACTAACGGCCCTCCCCGGCGTCGGAGCGGGTGGTTGTCGGCCCCCTGCAACGGTTGTTGGGGCCGGGTGCCGGTCCCGAGCCCCTGGTGTGGATCCGGCGGCTGGAGCCGCGGGCACCTGAGGGACCGGGCCTGCGGCTGTGTGAGGTGCGCGGCGGCAGTTTGGAGGGGTGAGGACCGAGACCCCGTGGGAGGGTCCCGGGTGCCCGGTCGGGGCTCCGCTGGTGCTTCTCAGACGGCCCCCTGCTCCCCGTGAGTTCGGCCCCAGAGTTGCGGGGGGGGGGAGCGTGGAGGGGGCCAGGAGCAGCGGCCCTGGTGTGCTCGCGGCTGAGGGGGCCAGAGCTGTGGTGTCCCGTGGCCCCGAGGCGGGCAGAATCGGCGGAGGTGGTGCCCGCTCTTAGTGGAGCAGTGTGGGGAACCCCGAGCGAGTGGTCCGCCGGGGGGCTGAGGCTGCCCCCCTGGGCTCCGGAGGAGGAGCGAAGCTACACCGACTAGAGGATCACCCGGGGATAGCGAGGCGCCTACCGGGTGAGTCAGAGGAGAGTCGTCGGAGGTCCGGAGAGTGGCGCAGGGCCCCGGTAAGCCCGGGGGAGCGTATCGCTGGGAGTTTGCGGCTAACCCCCGGGCTCCTCGAGAACAGCAGGCCCGGGGACTCAGAGGTGGCGAAGTGGCTCGTCCCCCGGCCGGACCTGGGGGAATGGACTGTCGGCTGGGCCCCGCTGGGGGTCTGGTTTGGGGGATCGCCTGGCTGCTTGCATCCCGGGCACTCCATATTGAGGGGGACCAGTGGATCTGCGACCTAGAGGACCCCGGGCGCCGTGGGAGGGGAGTGATCCCGGTGGTGGCTCCACTGCCGCTGGGGGAATCTGCGGCCGGGGATCAATTTCATCTGAGTGGAGCGTCGGGTGGAGCAGCGTGTCCCCGACTGGGCCACCCCGGAGGAGAGTGTGGATCCGGTGTGGCCCCTATCTCGAC
Organism: Ambystoma mexicanum; assembly: GCF_040938575.1. Lineage (NCBI taxonomy): Eukaryota > Metazoa > Chordata > Amphibia > Caudata > Ambystomatidae > Ambystoma > Ambystoma mexicanum. The sequence continues at coordinate 730,647,746 of NC_090934.1, read as the reverse complement.
GTACGTGCCGCCCTTGCCCAGTGGGCGCGCGGTTGAGGACGCTGCTGCCTCTGTCCGCCTTCTGCTACTCGGGCTAGCCATGTCCAGGAGTAAGGGGAAGGGGGGCACTTCACAGGGAAAGATGTCCAGGAAGACTATTGAAGGTCCCCTTCTGAAACTCTGGCCCAAGGATATAGAGACCACGGACACTAGGGGCTCTGCCCAGGGGATGGCTGGGTCCTCCCCAGAGGGCCAAGATACACCGTTAACCCAGGAATCGCGCCTCATGGGTGAACTGCTAGAGAAGATTACGGCGGTCGGTCAGCAACAGATGGGCAAGCTGCGAGAGGATCTGGCTGAAAGCCTAGGGGATCTTAGAAGAGACGTCAATAAGGTGGAGGAGAGGGTCGACACTAACGAGAGGGCTATCCGGGAATTGACAGAGGATGCGAGAAAAGTTGATGCCCTACTCGAGACATTGGCGGTAGCTACACAAAATCTTGAGCTCTAAGCGGAAGACCTGGAGAATAGGTCTAGAAGGGTGAACATCCGTGTGAAATCGCTGCCCGAGGATATCCATGACCAGGAGCTCCCGTCTATGTTGAAAGGGGTTTTCGACGACCTGTTGGGCGTCTCCCTGGACTATGACATGCAGTTTGACAGGGTCCACAGGGTGGGCCCGAGACGCTTGGAGCCAGGCGCTAGACCCCGGGATGTGTTGGTAGCATTCCACAGCTATGCGACGAAAGAAAGAGTCATGAGAGAGCGAGAAAGGCGGCCAGGATCGCTTACAATGGCCAGGAAATCACACTTTACCAGGATCTGGCAAGGATCACCCTTCTAAAGAGGCGAAAAATGGGCGCTGTTGTGTCATTCCTCAGATCTCAAAGGATCAGCTACAGATGGGTCCATCCATTTGGTCTGTCCTTCACCTGGCAGGGCTCTCAACAAAAGATAACATCTTGCGACCAGGGCGTACCCCTACTGGGTTTGGAGGACCAATCTCTACTCCCTGCGCGAGGGGAGGGTGAGCAATTGCCTCAGCGCAGACCATGGGAGTGGTCGACAACTAAGCGCAGGAGGAGCCGGAAAAGGCCCTCGGGCCAGGGCCCCGAGCGACAGGCCAATGAAGGTCCTCTTGGGGACATGACGGAGCAAAGTGGTTCCTGAGGGCGTTATAGCAGTTTGATGGGCGCAACATGCTCTCTGTGTAGAGGCCGGGGAGGGCCCTAAAGGCAGCTGTTTAAGGGCGCGGGCTGGGGTGTGGTTTCATGTTGCTTTGTATGCAGGTTGGGGAGGGGCGGGCTTGGTATTATTGGAAAGGGAATGGGAGTTCCTGCAGGGGGGTATTCTGGGTTTGGTATTGGGGTTGGTCCTCGTGTTCACTGTATGAGGGGGGCCGAGTGCCGGCTGATCCCGCCCAGGAGGGATTGAGGGGGTGGGTGGGGTTTGTGGTTCCAGGTTCTGAATTGACGGGCATTTTAAGAGTTGCGTGGGAGGAGACTTGGGGGGCACCCAAAGATTGGAGCAAAGCCGCAAAGGTTCCCTAGGGATAGCTTGATCAACATGTACCGGGCGCATGGCTAGGGTCAACGCCCTAAAGTTCCTGTCACTAAACGTGAATGGGCTTAATTCCCATATAAAGAGGGGGAAGGTGGAGCGCTTTCTTAGGCGGGAACAGCCTCACGTAGTGGCACTTCAAGAAACGCATGTACAGACGAAAGATTCACATAAGATTAGATTTTGGGGATACTCCCGTCTGGTTCAAGCTGCACAGCCAACCAAGAAGGGGGGGGGTGTTACTAGCTTTACGTGATGGGTTAGGAATGACTATTAAAGACATCCAGAAGGACAATCAGGGTAGGTATCTTGCAGTGGTGGTGGTGGAAGGTATGGGCCAGGTCCTTACGGTGGCCACCCTTTATGCGCCCAACCAGGCTCAAGACTCCTTCTTACAGAAGTCTCTTGCCCGCCTGGGGAAATCTGCAGTGAGGAATATCCTCCTAATGGGGGGATTTTAATCTGGCGTGGGACCCTGCTAAAGATAGGAGCTCCTTGACATGGGATAAGCAGGGGGGGCCCTCTGGGGACTTGCTGAGGAAAATGCATGATTTGGCCCTGGTGGACACGTGACGCGAACTATATGGCTCCGCAGAGGGGTACACTTTTTACTCGCATGCCCACAGGTCGCACTCACGGATAGATTACGTTTGGATATCGAAACCTTTGTTGGGACGGGCCCTGGCATTGGAGGTGGGTGCGATTGTTGTGGGGGACCATGCCCCGCTGACCCTATCGTTGGCGGCACCTAGAGACCCATCGGCCATTTGGAAGTGGAGGTACCCGGTCTCCCTTTTTCGAGACCCCCTCCTGGTTAGTGAGATAGAGGATGCAATGGGGGAGTACGTCTCCAACAATGTGTGGGGGGACTCGTCTCCTCAAATCTGGTGGGACGCATTGAAGGCCACGAACAGGGGCAGGATTATCGCCATCAAGGTTAGAAGGGACAGGGAATTAAGGTTGGAGGAGCTACACCTGGAGGAGCGGCTTAAGGAGGTTATGTCTCGTATGAACCTAAAATGTCGGCTGCCACAAAAAAAGAGTATAGATCGCTTCGTGGTCAATTAAACCTCATACAAACCAGAGCGGTTGAACGGAATCTTTGCCGCTACCGACAGAGGCTTTATGTAAAGGGCAATAAGGCTGACCGCTTGTTAGCTAGAAAGCTCCGGAAGGAGGCGGGGGACAGAACCATACTAAAAATAAAAAGTGAAGACGGGGGCTTGCTCACGTCCCATTCGGAGATTGCGGGGGCGTTTACTAAATTCTACGCCACCCTCTATAGTTCGAGTTTCCCTCAGAGTGTAGAACAGGAGTCATACCTCCGGGATGTCGAAGTTCGAAGGTTGTCGGTGGACGATAGGGACGCGCTGGACTCTGAGATCACGACAGATGAAGTGCGGAGGGTCATTAACAGTCTTCCATCAGGTAAGGCCCCGGGCCCGGATAGGTTCCTTTCAGAATTTTATAAGACCCACAAGGAGGCCCTGATTCCCGTCCTCACCAAGCTATTCATCTGCATAGGTTCGTCGGGGCGTCTCCCCGAATCCATGAACAAAGCCAAGGTGGTCTTGCTTCATAAGCAAGGAAAAGATCTGTCTGACTGCGCGTCCTATCGACCCATAGCGTTAATGAATGTTGACGCCAAAATTCACGCCAAGGTCCTGGCCAATCATCTGGATCCCATCCTCCCCAAACTAATTTTGGAAGACCAGTCGGGCTTTGTGCGGGGTAGACAAACCTCGGATAACGTCAGACGGCTCACGCACCTGATTGAAAAGTCCCAGAAAAAGAATATTCCAGCCCTTCTGTTGGCCATCGATGCCGAGAAGGCTTTTGATCGAGTAGAGTGGGGGTTTCTGTTCGCGGTCCTGGAGCGAATGGGTTTCGTAACGAGCTTTATAACGCGGGTGAGGGCAGGTTACCAAAATCCTATCATACGCCTAGCGATAAATGGCCAAGTCACTGCGCCGATACGTGTGGGAAGGGGCACTAGGCAAGGATGCCCGATGTCGCCGCTTCTGTATGCTCTCCACCTGGAACCATTCTTGGCGGCGGTACGGGCAGCGGAAGACATCAAAGGCATCCCGTTCGGAGGCAGGGCCCACAAGATTGCGGCCTTCGCTGATGATATGATCTTCTCCTTAACCTCTCCGATCATATCCTTGCAGGCGGTGGCAAGGGAGCTAGACAAGTTTGGGAAAGTGGTTTGAAGGTCAACGCCCGCAAGTCTGAGGTTCTCCCTCTAACTCTGCCGGCCTCGGAATCTCGGGACCTCGCCAAGGTCCACAAATACAGATGGGTAGATTCCTCTCTGAAGTACCTGGGGGTGCATCTAACTAAGAATGTGGACCAATTGTATGAAGTGAACTACCCGCCGCTCCTCCAGAAAGTGAAATCTAAGCTAGTAGACTGGGGTCCCCTTGAGATCTCGTGGTTGGGTAGGGTCAACGCCTTGAGGATGACGATCCTGCCCCTGGTTTTGTATCACTTAGTAGCCCTACCGGTACGAGTCCCCACATCCTTCTTTAGAGCTCTGCAAAAAATAACTAGTCAGTTTGTTTGGTGGCGGAAAGCGCCCGAGGGTGGCGGCATCCATCATGAAAGCCTTGCCGGAGAGCGGTGGTGGGGAGGTGGGGCAACCGGATGTTCGTGTGTATTATTTGGCCGCGCAGCTTAGGTTGATTCGGGATTGGCAAAGTCTGGAGACCAATGGATAGAGCAGTGGTAGGCTCTGACCTAGAGGGCGTCCTGTGGTTACCGAGGCACGATAGGCCATGTAGAATGTATTGTAGCGCTATAACATCGGCGACTGGGGAGGCATGGGATCAGGCAGTTTGCAGAGCCCGGATCACTACCTTCCCCTCCCCATTTTCTCCCCTTCATGGAAACCCGGAATTTACTCCGGCTGTCACCCCTGCACCGAGTTTCGAACCATGGTTTTCGGGGGGATGCAGGATGCTGCGAGACTTGCTCGCTGATGGTTCGGTGAAAAGCTTTGAGGACTGCAAGAAAGATTTTGGTGTGGGAGAGAAACAGCGCTTCTCATACCTTCAGTTCAGGCACTGGATCTCACACCCGTCTGTAAAATGCCCGGGTTTGCGCCCTCTTACCCAATTTGAAAAGTACTTAGACGAGACCACCGCCCTATCCCCGGAGTTGGTATCTATTTATAAGCTCATAAAACGGGAGGAGGTTCTACATTCCGGGTCCTGCATGGGTAAATGGGAGACAGATCTAAAGGCAGGCTTGGGGGGGCAGGAGTGGCTTTGGCTGTGGTCCCAAGTCCCGAGGCTTACGAGGTCCATTCAAATCAGAGGGATGTGGCTGAAGTTGCTACTCAGATGGCATCATACCCTGCTTAAATTAAACAAGATGTACCCCACGCACTCGGCTCTTTGCTGGAGGGAATGCGGCGCAGTGGGTTCTTGGGCTCACATATGGTGGGAAGGCCCGAAACTGGCTGCCTTTTGGTCTTTAGTTCGGCAGGCGTTAACTCGGGTGTTGGGTCCCTTGCAGGATGGGTGTGTGGGGTGCGACTTAGTGGGTCTTAATGGAATGCTTGCCTCCCTGTCCACCAGGGCCGACCGCAAATTATATGCGATAATGATGTTGTCAGCGGCAATGGTCCTTGCCAAGAAGTGGAAATCAAAGGTCCCGCCTCAGGAACATGAATGGGTGGCTAAACTGTGGGCACTGGTGGCGATGGAGTGGCTTACCTATACGATTCAGGGCATGCACCTGAGATTTTACTCGGAATGGGCCGTCCTGTTATCCTTCTTAAGGGCGGGAGCCCGTCGGGCCTGGTGCCCCTGGGCGATGGAACTGTTGGGCATAGTTCGCCCTCAAGAGGAATCGGACCTGCAAAACTGAAGTGTGCTACCTATTTTCTTCTCCTACTGGTTGCACTTGGTCGTTCAAAGAACCTGTAGAATCTGGGGGGGGTGAGAGGGGATAGGGGGGTTTTGGGGGATGTTGGGGATCTTTTTTTCTCTGTTAATGTTCTTTTTTTTTCTTGTTGTATGAATTAAGAAAATGGTCAAAAAAAACTTATTAGAAAAAAAAAACAAAACAAAAAAAAGTATTATGCACTTTCTGTAACTAGCGCCTAGATGCCCAAGGGTTTTGTACGCTGAAATACATTTAAAAATAAATAAATTAATGAATGGTTAACCTGTGCAGCCTCAAAAAATCGAGAGCTACAGGAAAAAGTGCAAGGTGCAAGGAAGCACAAATAATAGAAAAAGCAAACAAAAAGAGAAGCTGCCTAACAGCACTTTTTTGTCCATACTTAATGCAACAGACAAGCTATCAAAAGTGCACAGTGCAATGTTACAGCCCATGTGCGGCAACATCTAGACAGGTATAATACATTTAACAATTTCGGCGAACCCAGTGCAACCTTCAATATCTGGGTGGATGCGTCCAACCAGTAAAGTGCAAAGATGGTACGAAATATATATTACAGGGCCTGTAGTTATGGTTCAGTTGCTCAACCCATAGGAAGAGCATTTTTTGGGCGGCTTTCCTTGTGGAAATTGGCAAAAAAACGATATGGCCCTGTCAGATCAATCCTGCAAAGTTTGGCGAGGTTTCGTCAAGGGGGGCAAAGTTATAAGGGGGGCCCCAAAATGTGTGGTTTTACCCACAGGCTCAATGGAAAAATAATTTTACTCACGCTTACAGCCTAAACCGCTGGACAGATTTTCACCAAATTTGCGGCAGGAGCAGCAATTTGGTCCCGAAAGCGTGCTTTTTTTTAGATTTGATAATTGGGTTTGGTCCGCAGACTTTCCTGTTTGGTCTGCAGACAGGCCTCCGATTGGTCTAGAGGGCGACGTGATGTCCGCGCACATCGGACGCAGCCACTGATTGGTCAATAAAAAACATGAGGTGGTCAATACAAAACATGAGGAGCGTCAGATTTTTGGAAACGTCCGCCATTATGTATTCGCCAACAGCAGCCGGTGTACACGGACATCGCAGAAAAAACATATTTAAAATAACATTGCACTTGTCAAACTAATGAATGCTTATTTGTGCATTACAGGGTTGGTGAAAAGCAGTTTTTGAATGGCTTATAACATTTGCGCCACTCAATGAAACTGCATGACATTCTGGAATCTCATTCTAGACCGGATTCTGAATGGTTTCGGAAAGTGTGGTGCTGTTTGTCAAGCGGGAACAAAATTAGAGGGGGGGGGGGGTCCCAAAATATTGTGAAGGCTTATAAATGTGGTGCCATTGACAAATCTGCACAAAAATTTAAGTTTGGTGGGATTTTGTCAAGAGGGGGCTAAATAAGAGGCAGGGACTCAACATTTTTAGATGGTTTATAACTTTGTTGCTGTTTGACGAATGTGGATAAAAGATTTCAGAAAGATTAGAGACCCAACCTTGAATGTTTGTGCAAAGTCTGAATGGATTTTGTCAAGTGGGGTCTAAGTTATGACTATTGTATGTACGTACATTTGGACACTTTAGAAAAAATAAAACCTGGGTGGATTTCCAGCAAACTTGTGTAAGGAGCATTTGCAAGGACCTGAAAGCATGGTTTTGCAAATGTGCCCGTGTTTTATGTTTTGACAAGTGTCATAATGTAGGTACAAAAAATTGTGATCTACCTTTGGTGACTGAGGTATAGCCTTTGGCCATGGGTCATGGCCCGGACAATCTGGCTACTGGCCATGACCATGAGGGATGACCAATGGGGATAAAGTGGCCATGTCCTCCAGGGACCGGCTATGTGGTAAGGTTTTTCGAAATTGGGATAGGTTTGAAAGGGAAAACAAAAATGTGCCTGTGGTAATATTACCCTATGACCATATGGTCATAGGGTTCTCTCTTTGCCTTCTGCAGGCCGCCATGGAAGGGCAAGAGGGGCTGTGTGCGGAGCCCCGCCTTCCCTTTCCATGGTGTCAATCTTGCAAAAGGATTTTCCTTCCTACAGCGGGACGCCACGCGCCTCCTGGTGTAGGAAGAAAAATATTTTTATTTTTATTTTTTAAAATGTTTTAGCACCCCGGGTTACTGCTGACCATATGGCCCTTTGGGTGCCATGCATACAATGGATGAGGATGCAGAATAACTCTGACGCCCAATAATCGAACCAACTCAGGAAGATGGCAAAGGTTGCCGTTTTATTAACAATGATCTAAAACGGGTAGGTTACAACAGACATCAACGGACGTTCACTCAAGCTCTCAGCAAATCTTACAAAAAACATACACTTTATACTAAAAATACGTCAGACGTGACATCATACTATGTGGCAAATGAGAAAAACCTATGAGGGATTGTGATATGTTCAAGGCGAACATCTAAATATACATTGCATAGGGACTAGGATTGTGATAGGCTATCTACTGTCAGGTGGACAATTTATGCCTACCTTTAAAAACATGTATTCTTCAACACTATTACGTACACAGTATAGCATTGGTCTTCAAACTATAAGGCCCTTCATTATACAGCCCTCTATAATTGGTTGGCACGCTCGTGCCATGTCTGGAACATTCGGTGCATTTAGCAGCACGTAAGCTCATAACCAGGTGCCAGGAGGTGGACTTGACTTTACCTCCCCACCCAATTAGCCCATCATCTCATCACCCAAGCCATGCAGATTATCGTTGAACTTGGCCTTGCAAAGTATTCTTGTCTCTGGGAATATAAGGGAGTGCAAGAATGCACTATTGTTGTTCTAGAACTCCACACTCAACTCTATTTCCATCTTTGGCTCACGTGACAAGAGACCACGATTTGGTCCATTTTGCAGCATTTAAATGTCTTAAATGAATAAAACTTGGCACGCTTGGTGTTCTTACTTTGCACCTTAATAAGGGATGATTCAGCTTCTCATCTTTACTGCCTTCAAGAATTGATAACAGAACTTGACTGCTTTAGCTTTGATACCAGGTCAAACAGCCTTGCCATTAGCGTCCACGATCCCAGCTTATTCTTACTGGGACAGTTCTCTGACCTTCTCTCCATGGGTCCGGACTTACTAAAATTGATGACACTGATGTCCAGCTTCTATACAATGGTGGCTTTGCCTGCAGTCTATTGACTGCGTATAGCCACTACTTGCGTTACAGCGTCTGTACAGTTATTGAATGGCTTGCATTTTCTGCAGTGTGTCACATACGTGCAATCTTCTTTTTGTATATTAGAGCTTACTCGATTAACATTGTCACCAGTTTCTGTAAGATCCATGCATTCTCTTCAGTCAGTATTCTCAGTGCATTAAGCCCGTCTCTCGTGTCGTCACTGGCTTTTCTTTTTCCTATTTCTTCAGGGAGTTCGTCCCTGAGATTGTCGTCTATTCAGGAATACATTTGATAGGGTTTTGTTATTGGTTATCTTCTTTGGAATATTTGCTGTGGTATGGTCCCAGCAGCTGGTGTCGAGCATGGCACAATCTCTGTCTTCCAACATACAGGATGTAGGGGGGCAGGATGTCTTGCAGAGGCATGCAGCTGCTCACCTATACCGCTTTGGCAACCCAGGGTGTTAATGGCCTACAGTCCCCATTGCAGGGGCTGGAACGGGGGATAACAGTCCGGAGCCCTCGTTATCCGCCCTCGCTTCGCTTGGGCCGATAACTTGGGCTGGCTGGCCGTTATCCCCCGTTCCAGTACCTGGAACGGTGGATGAACGCCACATTATTCCATTAGCATAACAAAAAAATGGTAATGGAAATGTTGGAAAATCTTATTGAGTCTATGTACTTTACTGAGAAATGTAAAGTAGATGGAGTCTAAGATTTTTTTTTTTGTTCTATTTTTTAACTGAAATCATAAAGGAAACTTTTTTTTTAAATTTGTTTTTTTTGCAGGTGTGGTTGGAACGTAAGGTGGGCAGGGAAATGAGGGAAGAGGCACCATGCACTAATATGGAGGGGCAGGTGGACAGGGGAAGATGTTTGGTACGTGTTACATCGAAGGTAGGGGGCAGAGTGTCTCATGCTCCTTGGTTACAGCTTCAAAAGCACTTTGAAATTGCTCCCACCTGCAAAGTGGTGTATTGCAGTATATACAGAGCACTGTTATCTTTGAAAGATATAGATCAACAACCTATTTATTGCTTGCAAGGTAGCTGGTGGGATTTTTGTGTCCCACAGAAGTAGGCTGTGTGGTTACAGTACTGGTTAAGGAAGATGAGGTGGAAGAACACAGCCTACTACTTGCTAAGAAAGCAGCCTTTCTGAGAGCTTTGCAGTGGTTGGATTGGGTGCGGCGGCGCATGGAGGTGGTCCCGTAGGAGTACTGTCCAGGTAGTCCGCGACTCAGCGTTTCACTTTGGTAGTTTTAACTTTTGGTACATTCCCAACAGTGGTGAGAACTGCCAAACCCATGATTCTCTTTTGGTGCTACAGGTAGGCACTTCCTTTACATCATCTTCTTGGTCTTCTTCATTGTCTTTGGAAGTACTGTGCTTTTTTTGTTGTGTAGGTCCTCCTGCTGGTGGTAGTGGTGACTCTAGGGGAGGAGAAATGGCTGATTCCATTTTTAAGATAAATAGCATTTTTGCTAATATTCTTCCAAATATGTGCTCTGTACTAGATTGTTAATGGATAAACAGTAAGAATGGGTGTAGAAGCTGTGCAATGGGAAAATTCTGAGCTTGAAAGTTCCTAGATCAGTAGAAAATGCAGTTCGCGATCGGGTCCGTGCTTCGCAGACAGTTCGAAAGTGCGGATGCGTTCGCAGTCATGTGACACTGTCCGGAAAGTCTGTAATGACATCAAATGTTCGCGAACGTCGAGGGACACAAAAACAGTGGAAAGTTGCCAGAAGTGTTAGAAATTATGCTAGTTATGGTAAGCTAAGCAACAATAACTCATGCCACCACAGTGCACTGCTAAAACTAACACCCAGGACACGAATTTCTGGGGGTTTTCGGTTTTAAACTTTGAACTAATAAAAACCTAAGACATTCACTGAAAAAACGACATTCACTGAAAAAACATTGTTAAAGGGACGTTATGGTTACAAGTAAAACCGAACCCCCCCCACTCCCCCCTAGAAGTGTGTGTATGTATGTATGTGTGTGTGTGTGTGTGTGTGTGTGTGTGTGTGTGTGTATATATATATATATATATATATATCTCATTACTGAGGCTTGTGGAATCTGCTTAGATCACATGCTGTGCATAGGCCGACATCTAGTGGAAGCTGCGGAGTATTAGTTTGTTTTTCGAAACTCGAAAATGAGCGTCGACATAGGGCGTGCCAGTAATACTATCCTTAGTGTGACATGATCCCTCACGCGTGTAGGACACTCAGATTGATTTTTCCGCCATACTTGTTGGAAACCATTGTTGTGGAGTTCCCTGGCTTTCAGCCATTTTGTCATAATTCATCTAAAAAAAAAAACCTGTTCTTCCGATCCCACGTCGAAAGATCGAAGATCGACGCCAGTCCGAAGAACGAACAACCATCGAGACTGCACAACAGACTTTGGGCCTCGGAAGGCCTCTGGCCTCAACCCTGCAACTAGGAAGAGGGGGGGGGTGGACATAATCACACTCCCTTTATTTCCTACATACACTCGCCCGCTGCCATAAGGTGACAAATGGAGAGTACACCATTTAAATTCTGCCCCAAGTGCAACCGCAAGTTTCCTTGGGTTGACAAGGATAACCCCTGTAATCTCCGTTTGCCTAGGGATCACCCCGAAGCTAACTGCAGAGCGTGTAAGCTCTTTAAGGCTAAAACACTAAAGGACCGCTCCACTAAACGTTGGGCCCATTACGCCAGGCAGCTCAAGGCCATGGAGGCGGTGGGTTCCTTCAGTGATGGCAGCAACGCCGCCATTTCGGACGGCGATGGCACAGGGGCATCGATGGACACCCAAGCGCGAGTCCCCGGCCTCGGAGGATTGTCCGGCAGAGCAGTTATGGGGACCACACCTGGCGACCCGAGCGCTACCCGCACTACTGCACCTAAGCATACTAAGCCCAGCCGAGACTCGACACGTGTGTCGAGCGCTTGGAAGAAGGAGGCACATGGAGAGCGGTCTACAGAATATCTGTCCTCTGGGCGGTCCAGGTCGAGATCGCCTCAGGACACATGGAAACCGTCCACGATTGCCAAGGGTGCCTCGCTCCCCAAAGTCAGAGGTATGGTCGTCGGAAGACAAATCTGACCTCCACCCCCAAGCAGCACGCTTAGTCGTCTCCAGCAGAACTTTCCACGTCTGCCTCTGAGTCTCGACGTACACACTCTAAAGACACGGCACCAAGCCAACACACCCACGAATCTCTGCACCAGGCGTCGAAAGAGTCAAACCATCAGGGAAAAACTCCTCTAAAAGGTAAAGGGGACAAACAGCAGAAAAAGTCTTCAGAGACGACATCTGCACCCCAGGTCCAGAAGGACTAACATAGGTCCTCAGATAAGGATAAATCTAAGACCCCTAACCCTGTCACTTAGCCTAAAGTTATCCCTCCCACTCTACAGGATATGGGAATAGGAGAGGAACCTCAGCAGGAGGTTGTCATCCCCAGTTCCAGGTAAAGGAGCTCTGATGACATCGACAGGGTGATGAGAAGAATGTCTTCTTTAGCTAATTTCTATGAAAAATATCCTGATTATTTTCTGAGCTATCAGAGTACCCCTGACAACTCTACTCCTTCAGGATCCAAAGACCCTCAGCCTCCTAGTAAGAGACCCAGACATACAAATGCTGGACGACCAAGTGGGTGTCCATTATTATGGAGACGACGAGGACCAGGGTGATGATGAGGAGGAGGAAGATGATGAGGCAGAGGTCTATAATCTAGACTCACCTGTTAACAAAGAACCACTGGTCACTGACTCACCTGTGGATAATCAGCCTCTACTGAATGAGGTCTTAGCTAGAGTGGCAGAGCACTTTCACATAGACATTCAAGGGGCTCAAGAAGAGAGGGACTTTGCAGAAGAGATCATGGGGGGATAAGAAACCCATTGCCCAAGCCATACCGATTCTGAAGTCCGTCCAACGCAGAATTGACCCTTCCTTCCTCACCCCTAATCTCACTAGGGCTGTGAACTCCAGAATTGAAAAATTGTTCAGGGTCGCCCAGTCAGATCCACTTTATAAGGGGCCAATTTAAGCCTGACTCGTTGGTAGTCACTACCACCAGGAAAAGAGCGGGGACACCTCGATCATCATCGGAAGCTCCCCCAGACAAGGAGAGCAGGAGGCTATATGGGCTAGGAAGAAAATTGGCCTCCACTTCTGCTTACCAAGCAAGAATCGCCAATACCACCACTCTGCTGGCAAGCTATAATTGCCACGAGTGGGAGCAGGTAGCTGCCCTCATCGCCTCCGCACCTGAGCCACTAAAGGGCCAGTTAGCCCAGATAGCGTCGGAGGGTAGATCTGTGTCCGGGTCATTCTAAAGGCGACCTTTGACGCTGCAGATAATGCAGGCCGGCTCATCGCAGAGAGCACTGTCATCAAGAGACACGCTTGGCTCAGACTGTTAGGGTTTAAACCCGAGACCCTGGCTACTCTTATCGACATGCCGGTGGAATCAAATTGTTTGGCAAGGTAGTAGAGGAGGCACTCAAAACTGCCAAGGATGAATACGATACCCTAAAGTCCCTGGGACAATTGACTAACAAACCCACAAACCAAAGGGGGAATAATAATAATTCCAACTTCAACCAAGCATGGGAAGGGATCACCTCAGACACATGGGTGCTGTCCACAGTGTCCGTGGGATACTGCATCGAACTGCTGGAGCGCCCCCGCAACCACCCTCCAAGACATAAAATACACTTCCTGGACCACTAAAGGATGCTCCTCGAGGAAATTGTCAATCTTCTCGCAAAGGACGCGATAGAACTCGTCCCGGGCAACCAGGTATACAAGGGTATTTATTAAACTTACTTCCTTGTGCCAAAAAAAGATTTTACAATGCGCCTAGTATTGCGAACAAGTATGTCAAGCCCCAAAAATTTTGCATGACTACGCTCCAAGAGGTAATCCCCCCCCCTCCTAAAAAAAGGGAGATTACATGGCAACATTGGACATGAAAGATGCCTGTTTTCATATTTCCATGTTCCCAGCGCACAGAAGATTCTTGCGCTTCAAGGTGGACAGTCAGCACTACCAGTTCAAGGTGCTGCCCTTCGGTATAGCCTCGGCTCCAGGGGTATTCACCAGGGTACTGGCGGTGGTGGCGGCACACCTACGCAGGGAGGCAATCCCAGTGTACCCTTACCTGGACGACTGCTCATCACAGGGGAAACCCCAGTAATTTGCAGTTCCAACAGCCAAAGAAGGATCAACCTCCTCTTTGAATTGGGGTTCTCAATCGACGAGAAAAAATCAAGCCTGGTGCCAAGCACCTCCAAACAGTTCCTAGGAGCTGTCCTAAACACGCAAGAGGGGTTGGCCTTTCCATCAGAGGAAAGAATTCGGGATCTACTACTGCAAATTCCTCAATCAGCCCAGTCGCCAGATAAGGGTGCGCAAAGCGATGTGTTTGCTATGCATGATGGCGTCATGTATTTACCTGGTTCCCCACGTGCGCCTGCGCATGCGACCCATGCAGGAATGGTTGGCGAAACAGTGGTCTCAGGCAAGTGGTCAGTGGGACGATCTAGTGGTTGTTTCACCAACAGTAGTACAGAGTCTTCACTGGTGGACAAGAGAGAACCTGTGAAAGGGGAAACCCTTTTACGGCCCGGAGATGCAGGCCGTAGTCACTACAGACATGTCCCTGTCGGGGTGGGGAGCACACCGCCTTCACCACACAGCTCAGGGTCTCTGGTCCCACACAGTGGCCAAGAATCACATAAATCTGCTAGAGCTTTTGGCAATCTTCAGAGCACTTCGAGCGTTCGAACCCCACAAGTTGAAGCTGTCAGTGCAGATCTTAACAGACAGCACGACAGCTATGTTTTACATAAACAAACAGGGAGGGACTCATTCGCCAAATCTGTCCAAGCTTGCCCAGAAAATTTGGAAATGGGCACTCCGATGGAACATTTACCTGTCATCTCAACATGTTCCAGGGGATCTCAATTTACTAGCGGACGCCTTGAGCAGAGATCCCCTCCCAGAAGAACACGAATGGTGTCTACACCAAGAAGTCGTAGGAGACCTCTTCTCACAGTGGGGTTTCCCTATTATAGACCTATTCGCCACAAGCAAAAACAGACAATGCCCAGGATTCACATCCAGGTTCCCCCACCCAGGCTCCAAGGGGAACGCCCTGTGGATGAACTGGTCAGGGATGTTTGCCTACGTTTTTCCACCCACTCCTCTGATGAGGACGTTGGTCAACAAGATGCACAAGGAATCGATGCCGCTCATCCTAGTTGCTCGCATGTGGGCGAGGCAATCGTGGTTCCCACACCTGCGCAGACTGGCAGTGTGCAAACCCATCAAACTCCCATGCTGGCACAACCTACTATCCCAGCACCAAGGACAAACAGTGCATCCTCAACCCAGATCGATGAACTTGGCAGCATGGCTCCTGAAGTCAGGGTGTGGCCATCTGAATCTACCACAGAGATGCATGGATATCCTAAAGGAATCTAGGAAACCAAACATAAGACACTGTTACTTTGATAAATGGAAGAGATTTGTTATTTGGTGCCAGAATAAATAGATCAGCCCAGTTGATTGTACTCCTTCCAATATGGTCACCTACATTCTCCACATGCTGGACGCAGGGTTGGTATTTAATTCACTCAAGGTACACCTGGCAGCGTGATCTGTCTACAACACCTCCCATAACAAGATGTCGTGGTGGAACGTACCAGCGGTTAAAGCATTCATGGAACGTGTTAAGAGACTACACCCTCCAATTTCTAACCCACCATCAGGATGGGACCTTAATGTGGTGCTTGCGAAACTCATGGGCCCCCCATTTGAACCCATGCATAAAGCTAGTCTCAAACACCTGACCTATAAGACTGCCTTCTTAGTAGCCATTACATCCATAAGAAGGGTCAGTGAAATTCAGGCTGTGTCTGTGCAGGATCCTTTCTTTACTGTTCATAAGGATGAACTGGTTCTACGAACACACCCTAGGTTCTCACCTAAGTTCATTTAAAAATTCCACGTTAACCAGTCCATTGAGCTACCGGCCTTCTTCCAAGCACCCAAAAGCTCTGCTGAGGTGAAACTACACACTCTAGATGTGCGAAGAGCAGTCCTCTACTATGTAGACAAGACCAGACCACTAAGAAAGACAGACCAACTGTTCGTCTCCGTAGCTACAGGCAGAGAGGGAGATCGCGTCTCTAAAGATGCCATCTCGAAATGGATAGTCAAATGTATCCAGCTGTGTTGCTCCCTTTCTGAAAAAACTCTGCCTTTTACGCCAAGAACCCACTCTACTAGAGGCACTGGGGCCACTCTGGCTTTCATTGAAAATGTACCCCTTGACACCATTTGCAAAGCAGCTACATGGAGCTCTATTCACACTTTTACTCAGCACTACTGCATTGACACTCATTCCAAGAAAGATACTCAAGTGGGACAAGCGTTTCTAAGACATCTGTTCGCTCATGACCCTTCTCACATCCCACCTCCTTCTAACACTGCTCGCTAATCTATGCACAGCATGTGATCTCAGCAGATTCCACAAGCCTCAGACGGGATACATTACTCACCATAATCGTATTTCTGATGCTTGTATCTGCTTAGATTCACATGCTCCCGCCCTTCTTCCCCTCTGAGAGAAGGCGCATGGATGCTTGTAGTCTTATCTATCTAGCTGGATAATCTGTACTCCTGCTACTCCTCATGCTACCTCATGTCAGAAAAAATACAATCTGAGGGTCCTACACGCATGAGGGATCATGGGTACAGTGGACATCACACTAGGGATAGTAATACTGGCACGCCCTATGTCGCGCCCATTTTCGAGTTTCGAACAACAAACTGTAATACTCCACAGCTTCCACTAGATGTCGGCCTATGCACAGCATGTGAATCTAAGCAGATACAAGCATCAGAAATACGATTACAGTGAGTAATGTATCATATATGTAGAATTCTTTTGTAAAGAGATGCGTTTTCAGAGGTTTCCTAAAAACAAGATGTTTGTCTTCTCTTCTTAGTATGAAAGGGAGGTTATTCCAAAAAGGTTGTCACCCATGATGAGTGTTATACCCCACCTGGATCACTTGGGTCAGAAAGCAGATAAAATATTTTATGATGTTGACCAGAGATTCCTGGGTGGTTTGAAGTGATTAAATCGCCCAGAGAGAAATTTTGGGAGTTTTTGAAAAAAAAGCCTTATGAGGTAGACTTGCTTCCTTAAACTCGATACATCTTTGAACAGGAGCCCAGTTAAGTTCTTTCACTGCTGGTGATATGTGCTCTATGTGGGAGTAATCTGGCTGCATGGTTCTGTTTTCTCTGTGCTTTTTATAATTTTGAATTTCTAACTACGTTAAAGTGACTTGGGGAAATGACAAGTAGTATAGTAGCTCTTTTAGAATTTTTATTTGGGAGAAGCAGATTTATGTGGTTTTGTTAATTTAGGTTATGAAAGACAATTTGATGGTCATGATTATTCCTCGATGGCGGACCAGTTAAGTCTATCTGGGCTAGGGACCCAAGATACTGGCCAGAAATGTAAAGTAGTAGGCTGAGAGTTGCATGCAGAATGGTCTCCACAGATCATAATGAACTCATGTTCCATAGGGATCGTAACGCTAATGGAAGGCATAAAAGCCTTGAGTAAAACGCTTTCCATTAACGTCACGCTCCATATTCAATCATTTGTATGGCAGCGAGGAGGGGCGGAATGCAACTGCATTTCAGCCACCTTCCTTCCTCTCTGCCATATAAATTCTCCAGCATTTGCGCTGGCATGGATTTTCATGCCGGCGCAAATGGTGGAGATCCCTATGGGGTCTGCCGGCTTTATGCACCAGCATAAAACAGATGGACCCCATAGAGATCCATTGTAAAGCGTTTATAATTCAATGTTGCTCGCTTGTCGGGCAGCATTTTTATTTGTAGTTGTGAACGCTGCCTGTCATGTGCGATGGCAAGCAGCGTTCACAAAATGAAACGCTGCCGACATTCGAGCATGTCAGCAGCGTTTAATTGTGAACTGCCAGATTATCGCTAGTGGTAGGCTCTGAATTTGATAATACCCTGAGCCTATTTCCAATTCGATAATACCATTATTGTCCCGTTTGTCCAATCACATTATTTCCAGCTTGACCATCTCGGTGCATTCCCAATTTTCCTAGCATCCTAGTATGTGCCAGTTTACAATATCCAAGCATGCTCCCAATGATAAAATTGCATCCTAGTACGTGCCAGTTTACAATATCCAAGCATACTCCCAATGATAAAATTGCATTGTATTTCCAGTATGTATAATACCAGTATATTTCCAGTTTGACAACCTCCGTATATCTGCAGTTTGTGCAGTCCCAGTATTTTCCTGAATGTGCATTATAGTTTGGCAATTTCCAGTTTACCGTAACACAACTCTGTATACTGCTAGTTGACAAAATGCAAGTACATGTCCAGTCTGAACAATTCCAGTGTATACACCCAGTCTGGAATATCCCATAATGAATCGCAGGAGGAAGAGGACTTTAGTTTTTCAAGGAGATTTGCATCTGGCATCTACTGATGAATGGTGGAGAAAGCAGCTAGTGATGCATTCTGAAATACCATGGGTGAAGGATGGAAAAGGAGATGAACTGGGTGTCCTCAACAAAGATGTGGAAGAGAAATCCAACAAAATAAATATATGTGCCCAGGGAGGAGCTGTAAAGAATGAAGAGGTGGGAGAAAAGGACTGCTGATACTTAAGGGTTGCCCCCTGAATGGGTTCTGGGGGTAGAGGGTGTCTCAGTTCCAGGAAATGGAGGAGCAGTAGACCAATCTAGCGCGCCACCCAGTCAAGAATAAGAGATGCTCCATGTTTTCAAAAGCAGTTGGCAGAGTAGAATGAAGATGCAGACGAAGTGAGAGTGGTGAGCAGTTGTCAGGAAGTTGGTGATGACGGTTTCAGTCAGATTTCACTCCGAAATCCAGATGGGTGGGAATTGTGTAGAGTTTGTGCATCACTGTAGTTGACAAAACAGTGGAAGGCAAGGTGTGCATTTTTGAGTGGTGGGACAAAAAAAAAGTCTGTAAAAAATGGGATTGTTGAGATAAGACTTTGGCATTTTTAGAATGTGTATAACCCTGCCTTTTTTATAACCAGCTGGGAAGATACCCATTGAAATTGAGATGTATGAGGAGGTGACCAGTGCAAGCTTTTCGATCATTTGGGGTGCCTAAGAGATCAATGCAAGTGCAGATTGTGTTTGAGAGGAACATCAGTACAGCTCAGTAGGGAATGTGGGAGCCAAGTGACAAAAGAGAGTGGGCACTGAGGGAAGTGGGGATGAAGGGGGAAAAGTGACAAATGGGTGGACAGGGGGTGTCACACATTTTTAGTTTTTTTGGAGCAGCATTATGAGGGAAAGTCATCAGCAGAGAGTGAGGAGGAGATGGAGATGTTTTTTTAGGAAGGGGGACGGGGGCATGGCCTGAAGGGTCAGGGAATGGTTCTAAGGTTAAGAGTGGGGTGAAGATGTAAGATTTATGTAGTTGGAAAATTTGGTTGAGTAGAGCGTGGGTGAAGGCCAGGAATAAGTCTTTAGAGGCAGTAAGGAGACTAAGGGAGTGAGCTTTCCAACCTACCTGGCTTACAGGACTCCTCCCCACTAAGATCACCATGACTGATTGCTCATCCTGTGAAAATATCAATAAGGCATCTTCAACAATGTACATAGTTCAGTTTGCCTACTGGTTTTCTGAGTGCATGACCTCAATTGCCTGTAAAACCTGAGACTATAAAAACAAACACTAGCATAGTGCATTTGCAAAGAAATGGAGTGAATCCGAGCCAGAGCCAAATATGTAGCAATACACCCAGATAGAGTAATATGCAGCTAGCTGAAAGGTCATGGCAGGCTTTCTCTCAAATGCGTTAAGCTGTACCAGCACAATAATAAGGCAGCTTGACGTGTTCCAATGACACAGAACAAGTGGGGCATATAATTAATATTCAGCAACACGTGAAAATGATCAGAGAACCGGGTGAATCGCTCGTAAACCAAAGTGAAAATCTATGAAATTGACTTTATAATGCACAACAACGATCAAATTGTACTTTACAACCGTAAAACTCTTGTCTTGAATGAATGTGTTAAAATTCTTATTATTGTAAGACAGAGCCAAACTAATTGGGTTTAATCGCAAGCATGATGTTAAAATGTTTAACAGGTGGCATTACATATTTTCTGTATCTGGATTTGGTCAATTACTGCCATTTTATATCGGCATAATATTGAACTGTAACACCGCAAAACATAAATGAAAGACAATGGGCCTCATTACGAGTCTGGCAGTAGCCGTGTCCGAAAAACCAGCAGCCAGCCGCTGGACCCGTAATACCATTCCGCCTCCGTGATTGCCGTAATCACCGGGGCATTATAACCCCGGTGACCGGGTAATTCAGGAGGTGGAATTCTGTAAATCCCCATTCCCATGGATTCCCATAGGACTCCATGGGGATGGGGACCATGGAAACACTGGTTCCGTCTATGACAGAGGCGTGTTTCCATGTCCGCCTGCAGGCGGGTGGTGTTGCCTCCGCCAGGTCAGACCTGGTGGGAGTGACACCTCCCACCTGCAGGACTCGGAATCAGCCGATTCCGGAAACAACGGTGGGGCGGATTTACTGCCACTGTTGTTTCCGGGCTGGCTGACTTGTAATGAGGCCCAATATGTATAGTAGCCGAGAGTTTCCAGAAACTGAATACTATGCATCCATAGGTGGTATGGGTAAAAGCTTTTGTATGTAATATGGGTAAGAGTGAGCCATTTACTGAGTGTAAGTCACTGTAAGGTATTTCGAATGGATTGTGTCCTCCCATATACTCCTCATCTTAGATATATCCTTACCTTCAGCTTTGTTGCTTTGGGAAAAAAAATTCTCCACCAGAGGGCTCTCTGCTGGAGGCTGCGGCGTCTATGTCCCTCAGCTGTATCCGTCAACATCATTCGTCGTATAAATGGCTCGAGCCGCGCCCCTTGGCCTCAGTTCCATTTTTCCCGACCATCGGATAGACGAGTGCGGGTCCTGTCAGACGATGACCAACAAAGCGCTGAGGGAAGATGGGGGAGGAATCCTCGAAGTATTCTTCAAGAAGAAAAAAAGGCTTGGCTGAGTCTAGTGAAAGACGTCACAAATCGAAGAAATCAAGGTCGAGGAGTTGATCTAGGAAGTTGTCTTACTCTTCTTCACAAAAGTCGAAGAAAAGGCGACACCGGTCTCCCTCTTCCTCTTCTTCAACGTCTTCAGAAGAGGTTATCACCTGCCCATCTAAATATGAGTCCCCGAAAAAGTGGGAGACCTTCAGATCCTCAATGATGAAAATCTTTGAAAATGCGGCCCAGACCCCCTCAAAGAAGTCTAGTGAAGGCCATATCCCTGCTCATACTAAAAGTGACAGGGGAAGATCGAAGACAAAAAGAACCGACGAATAATCGTCGAGGGCCTCGTCAAGGACATCCTCCCCGACGCCTCACAAGAAACACCTATCGGTGCGAAAACCGGAGGCAATACTCGACAAAATGGCATCGGATACTCATCCGCCATTAAAATCATCATAGAAGGCTTCCTCAAAGCCTTTGTCGAGGGCGACAGAGTCCAATGCATCGACAGGCCACTCGAAGACTCTTAAGAATCTTAAGTCGAGTACTCGTTTGACTGCGTCGATAGCTCCTTCGATGATATCAAAAGCTCCTTCGATTGCATCGAAGCCGGTACTGATAACGTTGACACTCTTGTCAACGTCTTCGTTAATTCCTATTCCTAAATCGACATCTATGTCGAAGGCAAAGTCTATACCACCAGAGAAGATTTTTCATCCTGAAAATAGACCGGATTTTTTCAAATCCATGTCCTCCATTTATGAGGAAAGATCCTCGGAGGAGGAGGATGTTTCACCGGCTGGTGTAAAGTTTGGAACAAGGTAAGTTCCTGAGGATTGACCCTCAATCAAAAATGGCAGACTTGAGTGCTTAGAGACAGCAAGTGGTCTGGACGCATCTGCACAGTATGAATTTGAAAAACCTGACCTTGCTGATCATGCATATGCAGGGTACAGGAGATTAATCAGGAGGGTAACAGAATTTATGGGATGGAACCGAAATTCCCCTTCTTACCAAGATGATGACATGACAGACATCCTTTCGGAGGTACCTCAATAGGACCCCATACTTCTTTTTCACATAGCTTTGCAAAAGAAGGTGATGACTGCATGGGAAAACCCTGAGTCAGCTCCTGCAGTTAATAAGAAATTCACATCTAAATACAGGCCCTCTTCTTCAGACCCTGAATTTTTAAGGAAGCATCCATCACCTGAAGGTCTAGTGGTTCAGGCGGCCACGTCTACTAGGAATGCAGCATATCCTACAATTCCCCCAGACAGGGATGATAAAAAAAAGTTGATGCATGGTCCCGTAAGATTTTTTTCTTCGGGGAGCATGGCATTGAAATCTACAGTTGTAACTTGCACCCTTGCAAGATTTACATGCTCCCTGTGGGACTGTATGACGCCGGCAGTTGAGCATATCCCTGATGGTGAGGAACGGGAAGGTTTCCTAGCCATAGTAACGGATGGAAAGGAGGCTATGGGTGAATGCCTCTAATCGGGTTTGGATACTCTTGACAGCATCAGTAGGTCCATGGCATCTAGTACTGTGCTATGCCGATTCGTGTGGCTGAGAAAGTCAGGTTTTGCAACAAATGTACAAGCCAGACTTCTCAATATGCCTTTTGACGGCTTAAGGTTGTTCAGCAGCAAGGTGGATGAAAGTTTGGAGAAGCTGCAGACCTCTAAAGCGGCAGCAAAGCCGCTTAGTGCCGCAATATGACAACCTCAACAACGCCAGTACACAGGCTCATCTTCCTGGAGGGGTTGTCACTTTCAATTTTATTCCTCATTTGGGAAAGGAAGGGGACAGGCCAGTCAAAGAGGACAAAGGACATTTCCTACGGGGTGAGGAAAAGATGCTAGATCTGCCCCAGCAGCGGCAACTGTCCCATCAGCCGCTACTGCAGCTGCCGCAAAGCCACTCTGAGGTTTTGACCCACAAGACCCCGGTGGGAGGCAGGATCTCTCAGCATCTGGAAGAATGACGGGGCATTACTTCAGATGCTGGAAACCGTATCCCAAAGTTACTGCCTTCCCTTTTCAGAAGAAACCTCAGAATCACCCTCCAGGATACAACTCTGCCAAAATTCCAGACCCGCTCCTGTTGCAGGAAATCTTAACCCTGCTAGTGAAAGGTGCAATAGAACATGTACCTGTAGCGGAGAGGAACAAGGGTTGGTATTCCCCTTACCTTTTAATCCCAAAGAAGCACTGAGAATTGAGACCCATCTTGGACTTAAGAAACTTAAACAAGTTCCTCAGAAATGGCAAGTTCAAGATGGTTACCATTTCTCAAATACTTCAGGCTCTCCAAATCCAAGACTGGTTGGTATCATTGGATCTTCAGGATGCTTACTTTCATGTGGCAATCCATCTCAAGCACAGAAAGTATGTGAGGTTCACGATTGGCAATTCTCACTATCAGTTTCGAGTTCTGACATTCGGGTTGACCTCCGCCCCAAGAGTTTTCACCAAGCTGATGGCGTTAGTGGCAGCGAGTCTCAGGAGAGGGGGAATTAACGTTTACCCCTATCCAGTGGTCGAAGTGTACAGAAAGAAGTAGTGGAACTATGTTCCCTGCCTGTCTGCACCCACTCCCCACAATCCCCATTACCACGTCCCCTACCACACACAATACACACCCCAAACACTTGCACCTGGTGCTTAATGGAACGTTCAGTGCAGTGAACTGAAAGAGTAAGTTTCAACTTCTTCCTACACTTCTTTTTTAAAACGAAAGCATTCTGGAACGGTTTCTTTTTAAAATAAAAGTATAGGAGCTGTAAAGGGTAATTAAAAAAAAAAAAGTAGAGGAGCACCGCTCCCATCCGCTCCCGCTCACTTCGACCACTGCCCCTACCTGTACGATTGGTTAATCATGGCACGTTCTTCGGAACAAGCCCAGGAACATCTAAGCAAGACCTGCCACTTCCTACACAGACTGGGCTTCTCTCTGAATGTCAAAAAGTCAAATATGATACCATCACAGAAAATCCAATTTATCGGAGCAGTCCTGGATACTTTCTCGGGCAAAGCCTCGCCTCCCGAAGAGAGAGCTCACTACATTCTGCAGATGGTAACAAAGTTCCAAAATGCCCTGCATCTGCCAGCCTTGGGTTTTTTTTTTTATAAGGTTGCTAGGTTTTATGGCATCCTGCATTTTTCTGGTGCCAGGGGCCAGATTGAGGATGAGATCCCTACAATGGGCCCTCAGGGCTCAATGGTCCAAATTTTCAGGGGAAATGTCAGATCTTTTGCAAGTTCCAGCCAGAGTGGCACAAGATCTTCGATGGTGGGCTTGCAATGCACATATGCTCCAGGGAGAATCTTTTTAGCAACCATGGCCAGAGATAAAGATAGTAACGGACGCCTCACTCACAGGGTGGGGAGCTCACACCAATGATCTGACAATCAGCGGTCGTTGGTCTCCATCGGAGTCCAAACTATACATCAACCTGTTGGAGCTGAGGGCAATCAGACTAGCGCTGAAAGCCTTTCTGCCCTCTGTACGGGGAAAGAATGTCCTGATAATGACGGACAACACAGTGGCCATGTACTACTTCAACAAGAGAGGAGGCGTAGGATCACTACCACTGTGCAGAGAGGCAGTGCAGCTCTGGTTCTGGGCAATACAGGAAGGAATCTCTCTGACGGCAGTTCACCTAGCCGGAGAGCCGAACACAGTGTTTCAGTGATTGCCTCCATGTCCAAGTGGTTGATTTTTGATTTCATGCATTACTGAACTCTTGAACCTAGGGAGCGGAAAAGCGGAAGGTATTCAGAAATAGCACCCGTTTTTACTTTTACTGCATCATTTGTTGTGAGGTTCTACAAAGTGATATTTTGGCTCTCAAAGGGAGTGTTGCTAAGAAAAGAATCCAGTGTGAAGTCAAGGTCTGGATTGGTAGGTGGAAGAATTTGTGTGTGCCAACTCTGACAAATGGAAAGTATGAGGGGCCTGCCATTGATGCCCGTTAAGGTGGCATAAAAAACCTAGGCTATGGTGTGGGACATTGTTCTTCTGCAAGTGTGTGATAGTTCAAATGGTTAAAGATGCAACTATAAAAAGGGGATAGTGAATTTTTGAATGGTGCTTTCCTTTTTGGCGGTTACTAATATGTTTTCATAGACGATAGGGTGCAATCACCACCTCATTAGAGATGCAGCAGTTGTATGTACTTTTACAGATAAGCATACTAGAACCCGCTCTAGACTGTCCACACATGAATACCATATGGGAAATTGATAATTGCCTAATACATGAGTATACAGTGTGCTTTAGGAAGTGTTATTTCTTTTTTTTGGTTAAAGGTTTTTAGAAATATGGCTTAGGAGTTCTTGACCACAATGAATAGTATGTGGAAGCTCTAAACTTGTTTCAATAAAACAAAGGGAACAAGATCAGTTTTTAATCCAAGATGGTTTACTCAGGTAAATGGATTTAGAAGAAAAACACTTTTCCGATGAATGCTCCTTCAAAAGTCCATTTTGTGAAATAATATGCAAATATTCCCAACCCAAATCTATCTGACGTATGGTGGAAAGAAGTTATATTGGAAAGATTGTGAAGGAAGTGGCGTGAGATGCGATAGATTTGAAGAATGTTAGTCAGGAATGTATACCATGGTACTTCATCAATGATTTGGAAGAAAGTAATCTTCATCTACGATTTGTTTTAGAACTTGTCAATTATGAGGATTGCTTTAAATGTTATTAAATTGTGCACTTGCTCTCCTTTATGGAATGGGAGACTGTTGTAATTTACCGTCTGACGGACGTACTTGTTTTGTACCCATTAATCCTGTGAAGTGAAACTGGACCGCATCTGTAACTGCTTGTAAGGCCACTCTGCCAGATGTTCATAATTTTTTACCTGGGGTGTATAATAGCAAAGGAAACCTGTTGGTCCCCGGATTCCCATGCCTGTATCTGTCCTAGCCGGGAAATACAGTGTGATAACCATTTAAAGGACAGCAGTGATCAGTAAAAGCAAAATGTCTGGGCTAGTATAGTGTGGGTGATTTGGTCAGTGCTCTTCCTAATTTAATGCCACTCATAAGAAATCTAAAATCCCTTTCAAAAACAAGATTACCTGATTACCTGTAGACATGTAAAGTACTGGTGTGGATTGTGTTAAGGTTTAATTTGTAGTGTGAGGGAATTTGCATTAGGCAAACACTTAATTTGGATGGAGTGTTAGTACCTTAATGTTGGCATCACCAAACATTTTAGACTTTACCTCTTTATGGGTAGTAAAAACTGTTTTTAAGAGCCCCAACTGTAACTAAATACTGTACACACAATATGATTATGCATGCGCACAAAAAGTTCCAAACTTTAGCTTCACTTTTTAATATCAGAAAATGTAGCTAAAATTCAGACCTGTGCAATCAGCCTGAAATGCATAGAAGCATAGGCATATGTGGATTCTGTATTTGCATTGATACAAACACTCAATGACTATGAACAATCTGGCCAGAATAAAAGTATGATAAGAATACAAGTAAGGCCAATACGCACAGACAGAATGCTCGGAGTCTTACATGGATAATACATACATAATAACTATGTATTCACACCACTACGAGTGTACACATGCCACAGCCTCCACACACGAACACCCTATTGGGTCCAAATTGTCTTTAACCAACGTGGTTCCATGGTCTCCCTAGCTAGACCTAAAAATGTGAGTTGTTGTCTGTTCATACTCCCACCACCCCATCCCCACCTACCCCCCTGCTAAACTTGACCCACCACCTGTTTGGGGGGTCAGAATGTGCATGGGGACAGGTCAGGCTGCTGACTGGTAACCTGTTCTGGGTTGCATTCACTTCACCTTCTGAAAGAAACCTTTGGCCCAACCTGCTGCAACAAGCAAGGTTTTATTAAGATCTATTCCAAGATCACAGGTGACTGAACATGGGTTGCCTCCGATATCTGCCCTCCACACTGACACTGTCACAAACTGTACCAAATACCCCTAATTCATGCCCGATACTCATCCTCCCGCTAATTGGTTCCCACCTTTGCTGTGTGTCCCTATTATACATACCACACCATATCCTTTGAGCTACCAGTCCATGGGGTGTCTAGCAGTCACTCTGCGACTGACTAAACAAAGAACCTCCTTATTAAGGATTAGGGATCAGAGCACTTTGGTAACACCAGACCTTTCTATCGACACCAACTAGAGGTATTGATTGCCAAGTAATAGGAATGTACAAATGATTGATGTGCCCATCCATCGCTCTTCAACAGAGTGTGCATCGCTATCCAGTCCAGCTCAAGCCCACCGTAAACCTAAAGTTAGGATGTAAGCTGTTTCCGCTGAACCTTACTCCGGAACATGGACCTCTGGTAGGTGCATTTGTGGGGCTGCAATAGAGCTGATCAATAGAGGTGTTGGCAGGAGCAACAAGATGAGGAATCGGAAGCTCAATGGGGACAGAAAATGACGTTCGGTAAACTAGCTCAAACTGGCCTCACCAACTCCACCTGGTGTATCTCCCTCGCCTGCCTCATGCCTGAGGCTGCAGCATTCTCCTACACACAGGTGATGGGCAAAGTCTTCCACAAGCAACAATTGTAGGGAAAGCGCTCTTCTGCGAGGCCTGTTATTCGTTCCATGAAAGAAGATGTCAATACACCTTACTCCTATATAGATGCGAAGACAGCAAAAATGTCCAATAGCTACCCTATAACTGTCCTATAACACTCTGGGCTGACTAACAGCAGTTATAATTCTAGTGGCATTTTCACCTCTAATAGTTGATAGCTCTGCACCTGATGGGTTTAGAGGAATCAGCAGACCCTTGTATGCATAGTTTGCATGAAGGTTTGGAATCTAACCTCTATAATTGCAGGGTGTGCACACAGCTTAGACGCGTGGATCTAAGATTCAACCAAGATTTGTTTGCTCTGTCATGCTCTTGCCCAGAAATTGGACAAGTTCCAGTAGCCGTACCTGAACCTGGACAAAGACTGTGGTCATCATTGCAGATATGCAAGGGCGTCCTGGCTGGATGAAGGACCTCCGCATGTTCAATGCTGAACATCCGCAAGACATGCTGACTCTGGTCCCTGGGCTCCTGGGGTTCTCTGCTGGTCCAGCTGGTCGCTACTGCACACCTGCTAGACCCTGCAAACAAGTGTTTGGGATGCTAAAGCCATGCTTTCTACCTGTGGTACTGAGAGGAGATGAGACATTTGAAAAATTTGTTTTCATTATTAGATTCTTTTTTTTTTTCTTCAGGCGGGGTATATTTATGGTGTTTTGGGGCATGGCAAAAGACACCAGACAAATATATAAGGAATGCTGACTCATCCATGGTTTTCGGCTGACCCTATAGGGAAGGGACAGTGCTGATTTTCAGATCTTTAATTGGCATGTGCATGTCTATTTTACAAAATGTAGAGAAAGTCCTGGTTACCTGATGGTTTGAATAACCCTTTAATAAAGGTTCTGACGCTTGTTTGCTGTGTTGAAAAAGTGTATATTTTTATCTGTAGTGTAGACTTTTTTTGTCTAGAAGGAGTGGTCAGCCGACACGTGTTTCAACCCATACGGGTCTTTCTCAAGGCTGATATTGTTTACAATGGTATGCAATGAGGGTCACAATCATGCAGTTATGTTACATGTAGAAAAGCCAATACATTTGCAGCCATTTGTGAGACATGGTGACAAAGTGACAAGGTGTGCGTGTTTCAGTGAGAAAATAACGGTTTTAAAAAAAATGTTTTGCATTCATCAAATTTTATCATGGTTACAACAGGGAAGAGAAGAAGAAGAAGGAACAAGGGTTGGAAGCGGGGAGAAAAGAGAAAGATGGAATTAATTGGAGGTCTGAGGTGTCGCAACAAAACTAATTGTAGGATCTGCGGTTCTTACCAGGTCGGGTATACGGGGAGGGGGAATCTCCTGTTAGGGGTAATTCCTGCCAGATGGCATAGGGTCTGCATTTATCAGCAATATTCGATAAGGCTAAAGGTTTAAGAGAAAGGAAAAAAGGGGGTTCCAGTTGTATTTACGAAGATAGCCGAGTGAGCCTGGTTGGGCAGTAGGAACACATTGTGGATAGAGTGTGAGAGGTGGCTAAGTATACAGCGTGCCTAGTGCGTCCCAGTGGTGCCAGAACTCTGTGGGGATTTCTGAACTAGGCAGAGAGAGCCTTAGTGAGATAGGGGCCGTGTGGCAAATTAAGCCAAGAAATGTTTCTTGCTAATGCAAAAAGGTTCTATGCTGTCTGCCAGTGATTTGCAGAAATATAAGGCATTTGATTAATGGAGCTATGCCGGCAAGAACCCTACAGTTAGTTGGGGGTCTAAGGTGTCACAACAAAACTAATTCCATCTTTCTCCAGCATGGGGTCTGGCATGGATTCACATGCTCATGAATATTCCCCGTCGTCAGACCGGGAATCCTCGGTATAGAAAAAAAAATCAGTATCAGTTTCGTTTCTGATCTGTCTTTCTTAGAAGTAACCAATCACTGGTCTCTGGGTCATACTGCCCCCAGCCAATGACTGCCCTCTACCTAAGCCCAGCCTCTGGCAGCCATCCTCAGATTTTTACTGCACGTTCAAGTGTTGGGAGTCCTCGTGCTGTAGCTCTCGAGCTTTTACTGCGTTTGTACTTTTTCAGGAGATTTCTCATTTTTCAGTTAAATAGAGCCTCAAGTTCCACCCTTTCTACATCCGATCAACGGGGATCCGTTTCAGAGTTTTCTACGCCCCTCAAGGGTGAAGTTTTTGTCGAGCTATGCTATTGGAGGATTCCAGAAGTTTGAGGGCTACCCCGGACATGGCCCAGGAGAAAGGAAGCTCGACGCCCGGGAAGCTGTTCAGGACCTGCCCTGGATGCCAGCTTCAGAATGTTTTCAAGGAGGACGAGCATTCGTTATGCCTCTACTGTCTCCATGAGGACAAGACGCACATGGAGAAGGACTGTGCGTTTTGTGGGAACATGTCGGAGCGGACCATGAAGGATCGCCACCTCTGTCTCGCCAACTGGCTGGAAGGGAAGAGCCTGTCGGGCGAGAAGAAGAAAAAGAAGTCCGAGCGGTCTTCTAAGTCCTGTGAGGGCGCCCCAGCGACGGGGGCCCAACAAAAGGATAAGCACCGCGAGTCCGCGGGCACCGGGAGCGCCGAACGGTCGGGCTCCTTGGTTGCCAGGCAGGGCGCACCCTCCCCGGCACCATCAACCACGAGCCAACGCTCTGGCTCAGGTAAGAGGAAGTCCGAGAACCCGGCGAAGCTTCTGGAGAGGCCCCGGTCGATCTCGAAGATTCCGGCAGAGGGGGAGCGAGGCTCGGACCCTCCCCCCAAGGTGAAGGCCCCAGGCGTCCAGAAGGTGGCGGTGGCCTTAATTCACCCTGCTAAGACCTCGATTGAGGATGTCGCCGCGGCCCTGGCTCAGCCTGTGGAGGCTACACCAGTGGAGGCGCCCTCAGGACCCAGAGTCTTCCAGGCCCATTGAGAAGACCCCCACGAAGTCCTTGTTGGAACAGTTGGGGGAGGGGCTGGTGGCCATCGTGGATACGGACACGACCTCTGAAGAAGAGCTCATCGAAGTCGTGGAAAAGGCCCAGCCCATCGGGAGGGATCCCGACGAGGGCGACAATGAGAGTGACGGTGTCGCCGACAAGGCTCCTCAAGAGCCCTCGCGCCCATCATTTCCGGCGCCGCAGGACACTTCGGCAGCCATTTCGTCAGCGATTCAGTCCTTACGCTCGGAGATAAGGACAAGGTTGCCCCTTCCCCCGACGGAGGTACCTGAGCCAGACCCGACGGGGGAACTGGAGCCAGGACCTTCGGAGAGTCCACCACATAAGAGGAGGAGGACGCATCCTACGCCACCTCTCCCACCTCTGCGGCCTGCTCTGCCTTCCCCGGTCTACTACCCACGTGGATGATACAGGCACGGACACGGCTACGACAGGTACAGATGACGACGGAGGCGACGATGGGACGTATCCCCCGTCGCCCCCTGCTCTGGCGTCCCCGCCCGACGAGATCGGACCCTTTCATGCCATGATTTTCAGGGCATCTGAGCTTTTCCAGCTCTGCCCAGAAGAAAAGAAGAAAGAAGGGTTCCTTTACCAACGGCGCGAGGCTAAAAGGAAGACGGTCCTCGCCGTACCGCTTCTTGATGACATCTGGGATGAGGGGCTCGCCCTCCTCAAGAACCCTGCCACGGTGCCGGCAAAGGGGGACCGGTACGAGAAGAAGTACCGGGTCCCTGACGCTGCCCCCTTGTGCCTTCAGGCACAACCTACCCCGGATTCGGTCGTCTCAGCGGCGGCAAAGAAGAAAGCTGGGGGGCATCGGCCTAGACATCAACTTCCCCCCCGGACGGCGAGGGCAGGAAGTTGGACACGATGGGACTTCGGATCATCTCATCCGCAGCAACGACTATCAAGGCGGCCAACGCCCTGGCTATCGTAGCCCGCTACGACATGGAGTTGTGGTTCAAAATCGCCCCTCTGTTAGACTTCCTTACGGACGCCAAAAGGGCTGAGGCCCTTGAAATCCTACAGGAGGGGGAGATTGCTTCAGACCACGCCATCACGGTGGCAACGGACATCGCCGACACCGGTTTCCGTCAGTTGGGCAACGGCGTTTGCTTGAGACGACGAGGATGGCTCAAGGCCACGGATTTCCGCCAGGACGTACAAACCAAGGTTTTGGACATGCCCTTCAACGGGAGCAACCTTTTTGGGAAGGTGGTTGGTGAGTCCCTTCAGGCCATCAAGACGGACACAGAGACTGCCCGGGCACTGGGAGTGCTCCAACAACGACGGCCGTCCTTTCGGAGCTCCGGAGGCAGACAAGGTGCCTCCAAGGGATCCGGCAGTGGCTCCTCCACTTACCGCCAAGCGGCAAGCTCTTCGTCCCAGGAAGCCTACAGGGGACGCGGCAAGTCAGGTTGTGCCCGTTGTCGTCGACAGAGAGGTCAAGGAGGCAAGGCCGCCTCCAAACAAGATTGAACCGACCGTGGGGTCGGGCCGCTGCCGAAGCACACCGGTGGGAGGCCAGCTGGCGAGGTTCGTCAGCGTGTGGGAGTCCATCTCCACCGACCGCTGGGTGCTGGACGCCCTGGCCCAAGGGCATGCCCTCGAGTTTCAGAAGAATTGCCCTCGCGTTCCACCTGCCGCCAGGAAGGAAAATCACGTCCCTCAACTACTGTTGGAAGTAAGGGTGATGCTCAAGAAGGGTGCCATCGAGCTCGTCCCAAAGAGGCTTCGGGGCTCCGGAGTTTACTCAAGGTACTTCCTCGTAAAGAAGACGACAGGAGGATGGCGCCCCATCCTGGACCTACGACGACTGAACGAGTACATCAAGGCGCAGAAGTTCCGTATGGTCACCCTCCAGCACGTGCTGGGACAGCTGGAGGAGGGCGATTTCCTGTCGTCGTTGGACTTGGAGGATGCGTACTTCCACATCTCCATTCTAAAAAGACACCGAAAGTTCCTCAGGTTCGTGGTCCAAGGGCGGCACTACCAGTTCAAGGCCCTCCCGTTCGGATTGAAGTCGGCACCCAGGGTGTTCACCAAGTGCCTCGCACCGGTGGTGGCGCAGCTGCGCCTACAGGGGATCCACGTGTACCCCTGCCTGGACGACTGGCTCATCCGGGCAAGGACAAGGGAACTCGCCGTGGAGCACACAGCGAAGACTGTCCAGCTGCTCACGGACCTGGGATTCTCCATCAACTTTCCAAAATCTCACCTGGTTCCGTCGCAAGGCGCCCTGTTTCTGGGAGCCAAGCTCGACGCAGTGGCGCGGCTGACCTCGCCGTCGGAGTAAAGGACCAGGACCATTCTGGGCAAGGTGCAGCGTCTGCTGGCCACGGACATGGCCAGGGTAAGATCTATCAAGTCCCTCCTCGGGATGATGTCCTCCTGCATTTATCTGGTGCGCCTTTGCATGCTTCGGATGCGCCCCTTACAAGAGTTCCTCGACGCCCGCTGGGTCCAGTCGACGGGCAGTTTCGAGGACAGGATCCCTCTCAACGAGACGTTCTGTCAGGCGATCCGGTGGTGGGGTACTCGTTCCCATCTGGCGGCGGGCACGGACTTTCAGATCTCAGCTCACCAGGTGACGGTGACGACGGACGCCTCCCTGGAAGGTTGGGGAGCGCACTTCGGAGATCTTCACGCGAGAGGCCTTTGGCTCCAGGAGGAGAAGTCACTCCACATCAACATTTTGGAGCTGCACGCAGTGTTCTGGGCCCTCAGGTCTTTTCTTCCGTCCCTCAAGGGCAAGGTGGTGAGGATCTTCACCGACAACACCACCACGATGTTCTACATCCAGAAGCAGGGCGGGACCAGGTCCCAGGCCCTATCCAAGGAAGCCCAGAATCTGTGACATTGGGCCGTCGCCCAACGGATGTGTCTGGTGCCTCTTCATCTGGCAGGGATAAAAAAACACGATCGCCGACTCACTCAGTAGGGAGCTGCGCTCTTGCCACGAGTGGGAGCTACGCCAGGATCAAGTGGATCGACTCTTCCGAAGATGGGGCGAACCCCAAATCGATCTCTTCGCGACGGCGACGAATTCCAAGTGCCGCAGGTTCACCAGCAGGTTCCCCCAGCCGAGGAGCATGGGCGATGCTTTCTCGTTCCCCTGGGACGGCCTATTTCTTTATGCATTCCCTCTGCTGCCGTTGCTGCTCCGGCTCAACTAGCTCAAGAGGTCCCGGTGCAGGATGATCCTCGTCGCACCGGCGTGGCCGAGACAGATCTCGTTCCCGGACCTTCTGGACTTGTCAACGTTCACGCCAGTCAAGCTGCCGACGGACTCAGACCTTTTCTCCAGAGAAGGAGGCGCCATTCTTCACCACAACCCGGAGTCGCTGAACTTGCAGGCCTGGCTCCTGCAGCACTAGAGTTTGGAGGGTACGACATCCCGGGCCGACTGCAGAGAGGTTCTTGCAAAGGCCAGGGCACCCTCAACTCTCAAGTGCTACGGACAGAAATGGAAGAGGTTCTCTGTCTGGTGCCGTGCACAGAAGATTAACCCTCTGCGGATTACGGCCCGTCAAGTACTGCCGTACCTACTGTCGCTGGCCAAAGTTGGACTGGCTCACGCCTCCATCAAAATACATCTGGCTGCAATCTCCCGATATACCAGGACTGCGGGACGGGCGTCCTTGTGGTCGCATCGCCTGGTGTAAGAATTCATGAAGGGACTATTCTGATCATTTCCGCCGGTGAAGGCTCCTGCCCCGGCGTAGGAGCTTAATGTGGTGCTGACCAGGCTCATGGGGGGCCTCATTCGAGCCTATGCATTCGGCGCCTCTGAAGTTCCTGTCATGGAAGACCGCTTTCCTCGTGGCCATCACCTCCGCACAAGGAGTGGGAGAGATCCAGGCCCTATCTTGCAAGCCTCCATACTTGACTTTTCATGACACAAGGGTGGTGCTGAGGACGCACCCCTCCTTTATGCCCAAGGTGCCGTCGGACTTCCACCTCAACGAGCCCTTGGTGTTGCCAGTTTTCTTCCCGTCGCCTTCGTCGCCGGCCGAGAGGACTCTGCACTCGCCGGATGTAGCTAGAGCGCTGAAGTTCTACGTGGACCGTACGAAGAGTTTTCCGAAGACGTCACAGTTGTTTGTGAACTTTGGGACTGTGAATCAAGGGAAGGCTCTCTCGTAGACTTCCATTTCCAGATGGCTCTCCGGCTGCATCATGCACTGTCATCGGTTGGCAAACCGACCGCTGCCCGGCCGTTCGAGAGCCCATTCGACCAGAGCGATCGCTGCTACCACTGCGTTCCTGGCTGGTGTGCCCCTGCTGGACATCTGCAGGGCTGCGACGTGGAGATCGACGCACACCTTCACAAGATTCTGCTGCGTCGATCGGGACTCCAGGGAGGAATCCAGGGTCAGCCAAACAGTGCTGCGCAACCTGTTCGCCGAAGGTGAGCCTGGTGAGGAGGTAAGAGCTGCTTAATGTTGAGTTGTTGTATTGCTTAATGTTGAGCCTGTTGCCACCTCCAGTGGTTGTGCATGTGTGTACTGCTATGTATTCTCTTATTCATGAGCATGTGAATCCATGCCAGACCGCATGCTGGAGAACAACAGTTAGAGGTAAGTAACTTGTTCCTTCTCTTTTCTCCCAGTCCAACCCTTGTTCCTTCTTCTACTCTTCCCTGTTGTAACCATGTTCAAATTTGATGAACGCAAAACCTACATTTTAAAAAAAACTCTTAATGTGATTTTCTCACTGAAACACGCACACCTTGTCACTTTGTCACTATGTCTCACACATGGCTGCAAATGTATTGGCTTTTCTACATGTAACATAACTGCATGATTGTGACCCTCATTGCATACCATTGTAAACAATATCAGCCTTGAGAAAGACCCGTATGTGTTGAAACACGTGTCGGCTGACCATTCTTTCTAGACAAAAAAGTCTACACTACAAATAGAAATATGCACTTTTTCAACACAGCAAACAAGCGTCAGAACCTTTATTAAAGGGTTGTTCAAACAATCTCTCATTGCAAGGTAACCACGACTTTCTCTACATTTTGTCCACTAGAGGTATTGGGTTTGCCTCTTCATACCTCTGACCCTGCAAAAATACTACCACATGCAACAACTAAATACAAAGCCCAGCACTGGAATGTTCACATTCTAGAACCCACTTTCTACCCCGTTTCTTGTTTATTTTATTAGTGTCACTTGTACATTTGGTCTAATGTTTCCAAATTATAAACTTGTATCGCCTTGTCCTTATTACACATATCCCCCTTTTTTAACACTCGAATGTTGGGAGAAACATTTCTACTGGCATTTGGTTGAAAATATTCTTTTGTTAAACTCTCAATCTATTGGATAGCCACATTCTTTAATAAAGTGTCACTTTTACCTAATTCAAAGGGGCACGCACATTTTGGCAACATGAGAAAGTTGGAGGGTGGGAATTGTAACCTATGTTACACTAGGTTACACTATTACTATAATGTGATATACATTTCATACAAGAATGGATCGCCATATGTATCGTTACGTGTGTATAGGCCCATATTACCAAATTACTGTGAATGCAAGTCGACGTCCATGGCCAAATGATAATGATGTGCTATTATATAGCGCTTGCGCTTAAGCGCTTTATATAGAACAAATATTAAAAAATTCACCCAACCTATGTTGGTACTCATTTATCGGCCTCAGAAGGATGAAAGGCTGAGTTCAGTTGTTTCAGAACAGACTAAATCAGTGACTCACCACCTGAAGTGTGCCTGAAATTAACCTTTAATGAGTCTAGCAATTATTGTATAGAATTCTAGAAAGACAAATTATCTGGTATTCCCATTCTCTCTTATTTAGGGTCACTGCTGAAAGTGTTAGACTTGTGGAACACCTGTTTTTTTTTATTTTTTATTTTATTTTTATAAGAGACAAGAAAGCCAGCCACTCCAGAAGCAAGGAGCCACATGGCGCTGGCCACAGCCCAGGATTTTGCATTAAAAAAAAATAAATTGTAAAACTTTATTTTATTTTTTAGGGGTAGCAAAGGAGACCACAGGGGTAGCAAGGGAAATGTCCCTGCGTCTCTGGTAGGATTTGCATTCTGATCTTGGTAAATGTCTGCTCTCACATAAAAGGGCCAGCTGGAGTATTAATAAAAGACACGATTATTTTCCTCAAATAAATGACTAATTAGTCGGTGCCATGATATAGGAATGCCGCGTGTAGTGGGGCTTGAGAGAGGTGTGCCCGAGTGTACCTTTGTTAGTGCACTGCGATTGTATTGCCTGTCCTCGTGCCTGAAAACAAAAGCCACGTCCCCGATAAGGTCCTACAAACACAGGTTTTCTGCCCACTGAAGAACAGCGAGTTGCCGAGACCATTTAGGTAAAAAACACATTTAATGACAGATCGATATTAAAACGAGATTCAGATTAGCTTCTGCTGTTGTAGTGTGCGTTATCAATAAAGGAATTGAGACGTTTATACTCTGTATGTGAAAAGTGTATGTTCAGGCTCTAGGTAAGTTTCAAGGCCAGATTGTAAAATCGTCATGTGCTTACGGAAGAGCTGGGAAAATTAACCATACTAACAGGCTCACTGTGACTACCAAATTGAAGTACTGCAACAGATTTGTAAGAGCAGAAATCTTACCGACTGCCATGCCCCCGTGCCTTTTCAGGCACAAACAGGTTTCAACTTTTGCGCCCAACAGTCTTTGTGAAGTGACGTATATCGGTGCACACCCTGGCCGGGGTAGAGCTGAAAAACAAGGCCCTGCTGTGACGGCGAAGGCGCGGTACAATCCAAGATGGAAATGCTAAATGAGCAGGTGTCCCCAAGGGCTGAAATACCCGGAATAGAGAAAGCATCACACACATTAAAAGCGGGGTCAGAGCAGAACGGGAAACTCTCAAAATAAAACAGATTACCTCCCTCCTGCCATTTTAGTTCAGTGGTGGAAAGGGCGGATTTCTTTCATGCTGCCTCTTTCCAAACTCCACACTGTACATCGATTACGCTTTAAATCACTTCAACGGCAGTGGTGAGCTCAAAATACTGTTGGTAATGCAGTGATTTTTAATACATTACGCGTTCCATAGGAACGCTCTACAGTAGAAGGCTACCCCGTAGCTCAGCAGGTTGAGAGACAGTTACTGAGATGTTAATATTAAAAACGCGTTGTTAATCGTATGACTTTTTGCAATTCCTTATAAAATAAGTGCCGCAAAAGGTGTTTGGCATGGGCATGGTTTGGGCTGGTCGCTTGCTTATATAAAAGTTGGCACCCATGAACCTACAGTTGCATTTCCTAATAACTGCTGTCAGCACAACAGAAGCATTTATTTATGATTAAGCAGTTTGACAAGCATATTACATCTTTTTAAATACAACCTATGATAAAACACAAAAGAAGGCGCATGATATTACAGGGTATTTGTGTGGTAGTCTGACAAAAAACACATTTCAAAGCAGCATTTTTTTAGTTTGGGAAATTACTTTCTTTTTTCTCTGTGTGTGTAAGATGCACATTTGAAAAACCATAGTGTGCCCCGCATGTAGAAA
Source organism: Ambystoma mexicanum (assembly GCF_040938575.1). NCBI lineage: Eukaryota > Metazoa > Chordata > Amphibia > Caudata > Ambystomatidae > Ambystoma > Ambystoma mexicanum. The sequence goes on along the minus strand of NC_090934.1, from coordinate 730,609,977 downwards.
GCCTGCTTTTAACAGTTGGGACCCCCACCCCAGTGATAGTCCTGGCCCATTGATTCCCGTGGTGTCCCTTAAAGGCCATAAGAATGAAACAGGTCGAGCAAATAGAGCCTGCAAATGCGTGAATGATGGTTGGGGAAAGGAGCACAAAGCAGATTAGATCACCGAGCCCCCAGCTTCACTTGGCGAAGCTGGTGGCTAGATAAAGCCCAGTCAGGACTCAGGCAGTGCAAGTCCGAGATCCGGGGAGACATCGGATGCCGGATCTCAGACCCTGCAAGAGCTAGCCCATTGACAGGACTGTTTTAGTTAACAAATCACATGTCCGACTCCCCGCTCCCTGAAGGTTTTGAGCCATAAGCAAATCAGTCAGGTACTGCCACCAATGGTAGCAGCCCAGCCCAAACTGCTAGGCCAGGTCGCCTATGCATGGAAACGCAAGCAACCCCAGACATGTTTCGACCTAATTGGGCTTCCTCAGTGAGGTGTAGCTTGGTTCCCTATTGCGCAACGAGCAACGGACCCACGCCTCGGCATACCCTCTCACATAGTGAGGCAAACTATAACCACAAAAGTAATGGGTCGAAGGTGATGGGTAACCAGGCAGCCAGCAGTCTTATCCATTACTCTCGTTTTGCTTTCTGCTTTGCACTGCAGCTCTCTCCTTATAAGCTGCGTTTGCTGGAACACTCCGGCTGTCACTTCTCTCAACCGTATCACCACCAGTGGCAGCTAAGGGGAGGTCCTCTGTGTTAAAATCCCCAGCCTGCTGCGGAGCGTCCATGGAGTAGCGGCAGAGTAGCAGTCTTGGCAGCTACTCCACTCATTTCCTGCTTAGAATCTGTCTCCAGTGTCTACAGTTAAGGGGAGGTCCTCTATGTTAAAACCCCATCCTGCCACAGAGCGGCCGCAGAGTAGCGGTCTTGGCAGTCTATGGCTGCTATGGACGCTAATGACGCTGTCCTGGATGCTGCCCCCCTGCCAGTTTGGACATGGAGGACGAAGGCCGTTGCCTCAGGAGCTCACGAAACCGCAGTGAGGAGAAACTTGATGGGGGAACCACCAGCACCCCCCGCGGTCCTTTACACAAGGCAGACTCCTCAGAAGCACCACCTCATCCAGCTAAACCGGATCCTAAAACATTACTGGAAAGGGACTGTTTGATTCCGTCCCCAAAACAATTTACAACAACTGTCCGCCACCCACTGCCGAGACCCGTGAGTCTACGAAAGCCTGCACCAGAAGCGGCAGGATAACCAAGACCTTGCCTTTCCCACTCCATCGGAACTTGGCGAGGCAACTGAACCTTTATGTGTAAGCCCAAACGAACTTCAGGCCTCACAAATGGCCTGCGAGCTGCATCACACACCCCGGCGGCAGCCGCCACCGGCCCCGCTGTGACTCTGGCCTTAACTGTGCTTGGTGAGTCCGTCCCACCTGTCGGAGGAGAGGAGCCGGCCACCATCGGTGCGGCAGGGCTGCAGTGGGAGCCGGAGGAGTCTTGTGGTAAAGGGAACGCCCAGGCGAAAGGCTCGAACATCTTCTTGGCAAAAGCCCAGATGAGAGGAGTTTTGGGCAGATCCACCTTGGGGTCGGACAACAGCCCGGGCGGGCACACCTGCTTGGCTCCCTCCCGCGGGAGCTCAGGGATCCTTGATCCTCCCCCTATTGAGTGCTAGCTCATCAGTGAGGACGAGGGAGGCTGATGCCGGCCCCTCTGTGCCTCAGACTTAGGCAGCCTCACTTGGCATTCAAAGTCCAAATCCAAGTTCACGCAGACCGCAGTGTGGAAAACGTGTTCTGCTTGTGTCAAGCTGCGACAAGGAATCTTGCTCATCTGAATTCGAAAGTGAAACTGACATGCAAGCGCCGGGTGAAAACACCACCCGAGATGTGACAATCTCGGTCCTCAGCGAGAACAACGAAATTCCAAAAGAGAAATCTTTAAACACTCACTTGCTGCCTTCTCCCATAAAACCTAGAGCCAAGAAACAAATAGCCAGCTCACACACCCCAAAGAAACTGGTGGAAAAGAGAGAACAGGGAAAAGTAACTACAACAAAATAAGTTCAAACTATCAAGCCAGACAGAAAAGTTGAAGCTGGCAAAACACAATCCTACCAACAAATCACTCCCTAAGCCCCTTCTCACGAACGCATTAAATTATTATTTCAATAAACACAAAAGAAAATTCGACAAAACGCTGGAACTTTAGCTGCCGAAATTTGAGGCAGTCCAAGAACCCCAATTTACAGCAAAAATTCGGAAAACTGACATTCATTTAAGCTCCACTGTGCCCAGCCCAACAACCCAGCTTCTTAAGCCCTCTGCAAAAATCCTGATTCCCCACTACATGGAAAAGGAAACAACGCCACAGCAAATTACACCCAAGACCCTCCAGCATCACAATGGACAAACTTTGGCAATAGAGTCGCAAAATGCAAAGGGCGCAAAAGACCAAAACCTTCCGGCGGGGCTTGTAACCCATTCGCCAGTTTTTCTACCAGCTCAAGAACCTCTCGTCACAACCCCGGCCTGATAAAAGGCCTGAACTTTGAAAAAAAAGTCCAAAGTGCGGACGTCCAGCCAGCGAAAAACCTGCTCTAATGTGAACAACCAAAATATTTCGAAAAAAAAACCTCCCTAATGCAAAACCAAGAGGCAGGCCCTGGGGCTACTCACGGACTGCAATCTGACAAAGCTTAGATCGACGCACGTCCCCCCTCTAAACAACATCACAGAGCACAAAACCTATACCATGGACCGGAGAGACTCGCCACTGGCCTTCACCAGCCCGCCCCATAGAAACAGAAGGCTGAGCGAACTGCCACAAATTCCATCGAAAGATACCCCTTCAAAGAAACCTGACCTCCTAACAATAATGTCTGCAGTGATAATAACACTCGCGCCCTTTAGCAAGTTGTACGAGTCACTAAATGACACATTAAAGGACCACTCAACGATTTCGGCAATGATGCGTACTAAGTTAATATTTCTTGAAGGATACATCATGGCCATGGAGCAAAGATTCAAAGACGAGACAATGAAGGATTCCAGTCAACGTTCCGCCTGCATAAATGGAGGCTGCAATTGGTCCTCCAATCGGACACCGGGCGTAGTGAAAATCGAGGCAGAAACACAAACACCCTTAGATACGCCCCCTCTTCAACAAAATTGTGCAATACAAACCAGGCACAAAGAAATGAAAGACATCTAGATATCCATCTCTCAGTGGCCGCTGGGAAAACACTGAACAGAGCAAAAGAAAACACCCAAAAACTCCCTGACTCAACTTCGCAAAAGACGGCCGTCACCCCAAAAAAAACGAATAATTGCTTTCAGTTGAGTTAAACTTAAAGCTCCGGACAGAAAAGCGCAAAGTGAACGCACCTTCAAATTAGAACAAATAACAGAAAATCAAGAAAACCTTACACTAAACAGGAGTTTGGTGTTCAAGCTCTTCCACTGCATTCCAACTTAGCGACTTAAGATCTGACGACCTAAAACTAGTGGAACCAATTCACGAGGGCCACAAAGTGACAACTTACCTCCACATAGTCTCCTTGAAGTAAAAAAAAAATGATAAAAGAGCCCAAGATGGCTGCCTCGCTTCCATGCTCCGTGTGGACTCGATAGGAATCCGCGTACATCTGCGATTTGATACATCGCCATGTAGTAATCTACTGAGGATCAGCAGTTTATGCCTTTCTACCTGCATGCTGCGAATTTGGGCCGAAATCGGAACCACGTGACCGAATTACAGCACTTGTGGCAGTGACCCGGTCCTGCGGGCACTCCAGCCCCCTTACGCACCTGTGCCCCTGCGCCTGGCTTCCTGCAGTGGAGGTGAGTACTGGGGCTGTTGACGGAGCGCTCGCGACCCCCACCTTCTGAGTCCTCCAGCCGGGATTCAGCGCGACTGCTACGGTCCTGGCCCCATTCACAGTGGCTGCCTCGTGTGGGGTGCTCAGCTGCGAGAGGCAGACCAGCATCGGAGGCCCGAGCGGAGGCGCGCCCCTGGCCTTTCTGCTCCTGGGGCCGGGCCCACCTGTATCTGAGGGCGGTGCGAGCCGCGGGCTGGAGCACAACCGCCCGCCAGTTCACACACGCGACGAGCCCGCACTGGAACAACTGCAGGTCAGGTGAGGAGCAGGGGAGGCTCGTAGCTATTATATGTTGTCTCCCACGCCTGCAGGCCCCATGAGACTCACTCAGCGCACTCACCTCACCAGGCTACTACACACGTGATATCTCTGCAACGCTGCGCAGTACCCATCTGAAACTGGCCCATATATGCCCCACCTGCCTAATTGGGGACGTGTGCCCACACCTGCTAAACCTGGCTGCAAGTGACTTTGTATCTCTCGGCGCTACCGTACTGCAGTCAAGCCTGCAGCACCTTCCCTATCGCGCGCCTTGAGGTCCCTGTTTGCCCTTGTGCATACTGGGCAAGGAGCATCTACTCTTCTTCAGTAGCGGCTGGCAGTGGCGGACTGCCGGTTCACCTGAGCAAAATGGGTGCAGCACTCATTATCCTTGCTCATCAGTGAGGTACTGCTCCACGGCCTGGCTTACTAACTCCATCCTTTGCCAGCTGCAGATTGCCCCTTCGACGCCCTTGACGGTCCATCCCCCATATCCCGCTAAAGTCTTGCTGCAATCAGCCACCGCTGCTCTTATCCAGCTACTCAGGTGTCACTGACAGGACTATCTTGAGACCACTAAGCTGATCTGCGCTGTCACTATCTACCCGCCTCCAGTTCCACCTGCGGGCCACTGCTACACTCAGTCCTCCATCAGCAATGTCTAACAGATCCTGTGGAGCTGTCAAGGGGGGATCCATGGACAAGTTTACCAAGTCCGTTCCAAGAGCTGAGGTGGGAGACACGTCATCCCCGCAGGAGGAACCCGAGACTGATTCACATCCCAACGCTCTGGTGCCGGATCTGGCCAAGAACTTTGCCTCCTTTCATGAGAAACTAGATGACATTAACACCAACGTCGCCTCACTAAAAACTCGAGTAGACCATGTCGCGACCAAAATCACTGATGCTCTTAACAAAATTTCTCCGAATGAGGATGAAATACATTCACTTCAGAACACAGTTGCCTCCCTGACTCGGGATATGAAGAGTGTAAGGGTGAAGTGCGACGACTTGGAGTCCCGCTCATGCAGAAATAACCTGCACGCAGTCAGGGTTCCGGACAACTCCCACAAGAGACGTATGGAGGACGCTGTCGAGAACCTACTCAGACTTACTAGGCAACCCAGCCCTATCACCATACTTCACGGTTGAATGAGCCCATCGGGGCCTATCACCACGGCCCAATCCAGGAGACTTTCCCAGGCCCATCATCGCCAGAATCCTCAATTACCGTGACGGGGACCTCATTCTTCGTCTATCGCGTGAGAAAGGAGAACTTCGACTGGAAGCCCACACCATCAGGATCTTACCTGACTTCTCAAACGGGGTACAACAAGAGAGGCGCCAGTTCCTTGGCATCAAAAAACTGCTTGGAGAACGCGACGTCCCTTATGCAATATTGTTCCCGGCCCGCCTTAAAATCACCCTTAATGGCAAACTGTACTTTTTCACGGTACCAGACTTAGTGATGAAGTTTATTGAGTCACAGATTCCTCTCCATAACCCAGGAGAGGACCACGCGGATGATAACTAATTCTAATCCGACTTCACTTCTTTGTGCTCATTTTGTCTGACAATTCCTGTCTAAAGATGTGATGATGTAACATTAACCTAACAAGACATGGCTCCATGTTACACGCATTCGGGCCATTGGTCGGCCTTCGGCTTATAGCCACCAACTACCCCCCTACCCCCCGTTTTTCCTGGGGCCGACCATCGGGGCCAATCAACTCCCTGGGTTGACCCAGCTTTGCTACGTTTACAGGTTTTCAGGGGCCTTGCTAGCAATGCATACTCCGCAGATATCTGTGATGACCACAGCACATGTTGTCTTCCACTCTGTTTAAAATGTCAACCACACGGCAACAGCGCACCTCACTGCAGTTGCAACTATTGTTTTCATTTGGTTGTGAATGTTGGCTCCCGTAGAGCCGTTAATGGGGTGTATCCACGTTGGGTCCTACCCACTGACCTCTGCTTCAAAGGGAGTGTCAGATTATTGGGGGGGCGGGGCTGGATGGGAATGCTACCCGGTTGGGGAAGGTGGTGAGGGAGGGGGGGAGGATTGGGGTTGGGGGATTATGTTAAAAATGGCAGAGGCAGACAGACACACCACACTGTACCGGGATATCCCCACATGGAAAACCCTGATGGCAGTCGCAAACGACGTTGCCAAAGCTGGGATGTGCCTTAAATTACAATGCCCACCACCATAATGTCCTGGAATGTTCGGGGCCTCAGCAATCACACCAAAGCCGGCAAGATTATGGCCTATGCCCAAAGACATGGTTGCAAGATATTACTCCTACAGGAGACACACTCCGAGGGTCCCTTGACAAAAACATGGCAATCTCCTGGGGTCCAAACAGGTATTACACAACTTACTATACCCGGGCTAGAGGTGTGCTGACTATGATCCATAAGTCCATCAAATTCATAATGCACAAGAGTTATATCGACCCTGAGGGCCGATCTGTCATACTGCACTGCACTATTGTTAACAGAGAATACCTACATATGCCCCCAACGTGGATACCCCTGACTTTCTGGACAGTGTGGTCTCCATACTCCTGGGATACGTAGGAATCCAAATTATCTGGGGAGGAGATATAAACTTCATACTAGATATAAGCCTAGACAGGACAGGGGTGGCGCCCAGATCACTCTCTAGCGCAGCGCGCAGACTTAAAGCACACTTCCTAATTCTTGTTATTCACGACGCCTGGAGACGTCTGTTCCCACAACTACGTGAATATACCCATTATTCCTCTGTCCATGACAGCTCCTCCAGAATCGACTTATTCCTTGGGTCAAGTAGTATAATTGGGAGGATTGTTGAAGCGCAAATACTGAACCGTACCCTCTCAGATCATGCCCCGATCACCCTAGCTGTGGAATTGGTAATGCCCGCTCCAACATTCAATGCCTGGCGATTCAAATCCACTGCACTATGCGACATTGTGTTTAAGGCCGATATCCTTGCAGACAGCGAGGCCTTCTTCGATCACAACACCCCCCAGGTCACCACCATAGGGGTGCGCTGGGATGCCTTTAAGGCCTATATAAGAGGAATGTCTATATCCAAAGAAGCCGGGGTACTGAAGACCATTAGGGCCGACCTTAGCCGCTCCGAGGCCAAATTGCGAGACCTGGAGCAGAAATGCTCAGCATCAGCTGACCCTTCTATCCTTGCCCTTATTAGTGAAGAACTCCAGCTCTTCAATACGCACGCTACTAGGGAGGTGCAGTACTTCAGCCACCCACTGGCTGCGAGGAAGTATGGGGAGGGCTAGCGACCCGGTAGAACACCTGCTACCCTGACAAGGGGGAGTGGAGCTAGGCCCAGATCGCCTGCATCAAAGATCAACAGGGCGCCACACTGTGGTCTGACCAGCAGATACTTGAGATATTCACCAAGTTCTATACTAACCTCTACTCCCAGCCTCCGGAGCATAGCGAACAACATATGAGGGATCTCCTTGCTCGTATTCCCACTACTGGTATCTCCCCGGCAACTAGAGACCAACTGGACTCCCCGCTCCTGCTAGATGAGATAGTTACTGCCATCTCCGATCTCCCCAAGGGCAAAGCTCCCGGTCCGGATAGTCTTGCGGCATCATTCTACCAGGAACACATCACCATACTGGCTCCGAAGCTCTTGGAGGTATGGGAAGAGTCCCTTTGCGTCTCTATCCTCCCCACGACCTTGCGTGAAGCCGTAATGACAGTGTTACTTAAACTCAGCAAGCCCAGTGAGGAATGCGTGTCCTATAGACCCTCTCATTAATGAACCTACACACAAAAATCTTTGCTAAAGTAATAGCGAACCGCTTTCTCCCAGTCATGTCTTACATGGTCCATGAGGATCAGGCGGGCTTCATACCTGGGAGATCCACCTCTCACAACATTAGGCGGCTATTTAACATTATGTCACGAATAGACCAGGGCTCTGACGCGGTGGCGGTCACACTGGACATGCAAAAGGCGTTTGACATGGTATCCTGGAGATACACATGGATGGTGCTGGACACGATGGGCATTGGCCCTAACATGATCAATTATATCAAATTACTATACACCTCCCCGGTGGCCAGGGTACGGTCAACTCCCTAACATCGCCCATTGATCCCGCTCTCCAGAGGTACCTGTCAGGGCTGCCCATTCTCCCCCATTCTCTTCGTCCTAGCGATAGAGCCCATGGCAGACCACATTAGAACATGTCACTCCCACCGGGGGATATGCCTAAAAGACACCCCTGAGATCATATCCCTCTATGTAGATGATGTGTTACTGTATGTAAGGGACCCTTCCGCCCACCTAGACCCTATATTACGTGATATCACACAAATCGGCACTCATTCTGGATACACGATCAACTATACCAAATCTGAGATCTTCCCACTCGCCAGCTCCACCCCACAGCCAGCCACTGAATACCCACTCCGTTGGTCTCCCACTGGGATTACATACCTGGGGGTTAACGTATCCCTTACCAAAGACACTCTCCTCACTGACAACTACACGGCAGTAGCACAGCTGGCTGAAACCAAAATGGCTCGCTGGCGTTCTCTCCCACTGTCACTTGCTGGGAAGCTCTCACTTATTAAGATGGTATTACTACCTAAGTTTCTATACACCCTCTCCAACATGCCCATCTCGCCAGGGGGAACATACTTTGCAAAATTACACAAACTGTGCACGCAGTTTCTGTGGCATGCAGGCGCGGTGCATAAAAAATGGTCCGATATGACCCTTCCATATGAGAGAGGGGGATTTACTGCCCAGGATTTGTCACTATACTGGCTGGCAGCACAGACCCAATACACCTCCCATTGGTACCAGAGTACCCCCCTGCCCGCATGTCAAACTGGAAGAACTTGCAGCCGACAACATCAATGTGATGTCACTAATCTCACATCGACAGTATATACCAGACTTCCCCATAGACCCACTTGGCACCACAGTATAAGCATGGGGCCGTCTCTTTAGACTTACAGCAGAGCAGCACCCCCTTCTACAAGTGGCTCCCAGCATGGAGGTTCCCCGGGTTAGAGCCCACGCACGATGTGGCCCTTTCACAACACTGGAGTAACCTGGGCTATCTGGCCCTGACAGACTTTTACCCTGATGGACAGTTTATAAACCCACAGAAATGGAAGCCAGGCCACTCCGGGTCAGCCCTTGAACTTCTGCAATACTACAGACTTCGGGCTGGCTTTCGCGCCGCATGGCCCGAATTCCCCGACACGCCCCCCCCCCCCCCCGACTCCCCAGCGATCGCTTACATAGCCAACTCTAGAGGTGCCCGCCATATTGTGTCCACTCTAGAGAAGATACTACTCACGAACACTCCATCCCAACCTTCTGGGGCCCGGGGCGACTGGGCTGAGGAGCTGGGCCTTGAGATCTCAGATTTCCTCCCAAAGGTTATGTGCTCGCACACCAACAGTCTCCCTCCACTTTCGTTACCGTGCCATACAACTTAGGCTGTTGAACAGGCTGTATTACACCCCCCTCAGGATAGCCATATTTGCTCATACTGGTTCACATACGTGCCCCCACTATAAAATGGAGAATGCAGACCACTTACATATGTTTTGGATATGCCATAAAGTAGGAGAATTCTGGGGGAAAATATTAACATTGTCAGAGATCAGCGAAAGTGTTATTGATCCGGACTTACTGGGGATGCTGTTTGGTGTGTGGAAGGTTAAGAATACTAAAGGGATGGCTAAATTTCTAAACATAAGCTGTGTGGCGGTCAAGAAATGCATGCTCCAAAATTGGAAAAACCCTGCCCCTCCCGTATTTCAGAAATGGTTGAACTTACTTACCTGGTCCCAAAACTGCGAGGAGGAATACCTTGAGATGCTTCCTTTTCGCTCCCGCCCCAAGAACATTTGGACTGCATTTAACAGTTACCTTAATATTCAGGAAGTGAGTACATCTGACAGCGGTTCATCTGTGGGCCCGTTGGACGGTATTCCTGTGTAGTGGACCATTATATTTCTCCTTTCTGTCTTTTTTCTCCCTGAGTCTATGCCCAGTGAATTGACTATTTAAGATCACTGTCATTATGTGGTTTCATTGAATATAAATGCTTACCCTGTTGTGCGTGTTCCTTATATGCCTCTGCCAACAAAAAAAAAATGATAAAAAGATGCGGAGGAAAATCTCCTGAGGTTGGGTAACTGAGCCAAAAGACCGAACGCCCCGCTTCGAAAGCTCAGCCCACAACAGAAACCAAGAAAAGCAGGTTAGATGCAGCAATCTTAACCTCGCTTTGTGTCCAGAACAGAGGAGTTGTACAGAACAAGAAAAACTAGAGACACAGTTTGCGGCCATGTCAGCCCGCAGATCAAAAAAAGTGCAGCCAGACCACAAAGCGACGAACAAGAAACCCACCGAGTAACGAGAAAGAATTCTGAAAACCAACTGGTTGGATGTAGCTCAGAAGAAACGCCAACTCCGTCAAGCCTTCTGACACCACCAAGATACCCAAATGGACCACTGCCAAAATTTAAGAAAACAATTACACAAGATCTTCCAACCACAGCTACAGACCCCAAGGAAAGAGAAAAGGAACTTGCCCCTTTGAGACAACTATGGGCCTGGCTACCAAAGGCTTTAACATGGCACTCAATAAAATAGCAATGCGCCATTCTTCATTGCCAAAGTTACGAGCCAGTCGACGAGGTAAAGTGCCAAGAAACGCAAATGGAGCTGAGGCTGGGATCTTGGAAAATGCAAGGTTTCCAACACTTAACCGAGACTGGAGGAGAAGACCTAGGAGCTTTTGACATCCCTTGTCTCCAGGAAACTTGGCTGGTCGAGAGGCCAACACTAGACGGATACAACCTTGCAATGTCACCGGACCTAAAAGGACCAAGAGGCCGCCCATCTTTGGGTTTAATTACTGCTGTCGATTCTGGTAGAGGCATCCACCTGCAAGAAACACTTTCAGTGAATACATCTTTACTGGCAATCCTCGTAAACTGGGAACAATTCAACCCACAACAGCGAATTCAGCAATTCAACAGCGGCTCCAGTACATCAGAGCAGTGCTCAACACATCCCTGGGGCTGTGTTTTCCACCCCAGGTGAGGGCTCATTACATTCTGCAGATGGTGAACAAGTTTCAACATGCCCAGAGTCTCCCGGCGTTCGGGTTCTTGAGGTTGCTCGGCCTCATGGTATCCTGCATTCTCCTGGTGCCAGAGGCCAGGCTGCGGGTGAGATCTCTGCAGTGGGCTCTCAAGATGCAGTGGTCACAGTCCTCCGGCAGGATGTCGGATCCCGTTCAGGTGCTGCCCTCGGTCGCCCAGGATCTTCTGTGGTGGGCCGTCAAAGGCAATCTGATGAAGGGGGCTCCATTTTGGCTCCCTGGCCGGAGATGACGATCGTGACAGACGCATCCCACACGTGATGGGGAGCTCATGCCAACGAGTTGACAGTCAACGGTTGTTGGTCTCCATGGGAGTCCAGGCTCCATATCAATCTGTTGCAGCTGAGGGCCGTCAGGCTAGCCCTGAAGGCTTTTCTGCCATCTGTGCGGGGGAAGAATGTCCTGATTCTGACGGACAATACAGTGGCCATGCACTACCTCAACAAAAAGGGGGGGGGCAGGGTATCTCCCTCTGTGCAGAGGTGATGCAGCTCTGGTTCTGGGCCCTCCAGCAGGATATTTCGATCTCGGCAGTTCATCTGGCCGGAGACGAAAACGCGGTGGCACCCGCTCTGAGCAGGCAGAGCACTGTCTCTCCCGAGTGGGAGCTGACTCAGGAGGTTCTCCTGGAGATATTCGCCCTTTGGGGGACCCCACAAGTGGATCTCTGCGCCACCAGTGTCAACAGGAAGTGCGAAAGATTCTGCTCGCAGGAATTTCCTCCAAGAGGAGCCTTAGGGGACGCGTTCGTAGTGGAGTGGTCCTTCCCACTGCTGTACGCGTTTCCTCCAGTCCTCGTCATTCCGCAAGTGCTGCAGAGGTTACGGAGGTTCGGTTCCCGAATGATCCTCCTTGCTCCGGCATGGGCCAGGAGAACGTGGTACCTGGACCTTCTCGACATGTCCATCTGCCCTCCACACCGCTTCCCTACCGAGACGATCTGCTCTAACGGGAGTGGGGTCAGGTTCTCCATCCATAGGTCAAGTCCCTCAACCTTCATACTTGGCTTCTGAAAGGTTGAGGTATAAGGATTGGGTCCTCCCTGAAGACGTGATGGAGGTGTAGCTTTGGGCCAGAAGGCCTGCAACAAAGTCCCTGTACCGTTGCCGTTGGAGAAAGTTCTGCGACTGATGCAGGGTTAAGAATGTGGATTCTTTTTCATGTGCCACTCCTGTGGTTCTGTCTTTTTTGCTTTCGTTATCCCACAAGGGCCTGCAAGTGGGTACCATTAAAGGTTACCTGGCGGCGCTGTCGATATTGAAGCGCTCGTCTGAGGAGTATTCTTATTTTAAAATTAGTTTTGATTTCTCAGTTTCTGAAAGGGCTCACTAATGTGCTCCCACCGTCTCCTTTCCAGGTGCCCGGTTGGGATTTGAACCCGGTTCTAAAATTCCTCATGGGAGCTTCGTTTGAGCCTTTACATTCTTGCACTTTGAGACTGTTGACCTTGAAAACTGTATTTTTAGTTGCAGTTACTTCCGCTCGCAGAGTGAGTTGCAGGCACTTTCCGTTAAGCCACCCTTCCCAGTGTTCCATAAGGACAGGGTTGTCCTTAGGGTTCATCCTTCCTTTCTTCCGAAGTTGTCGGAATTTCATTTAAGCCAGAAGGTCATTCTTCCGGCGTTCTATCCTCCTCCGCATCCTGGTCAGGAAGAGGAGAGGCTCCATAGGTTGGATCCTAGGAGAGCGTTGAGTTTCTACATCTCATGCATGTCCCTGGGTCAGAGTGGACAATCAGCTCTTTGTAGGATACGCTGGAAGGCGTTTGGGACAAGCTGTTACTAAACAGACTTTGTCTAGATGGATTATCTTGACAATTTCTGAATGTTGCCGCTTGGCGGGTAAGGACCCTCCGGTGGGCTTACAGGCCCATTCTACTAGGGGTGTGGCTGCCTCTACTGCCCTGCAGAGGGGTGTTCCCATTTGTAACATTTGTGAAGCAGCCACATGGGCCTCTGTCCATACTTTTGTAAAACACTACTCCCTAGATTCTATCCATGGGCAAGATTTGGCCTTTGGCAAGGCGGTCCTCTATTCTGCAATTTAATTGGGCATTCTAATATTCTGAATTCTTTTCCCACCTCCTTATGTTGGTACTGCTTTGGGAGTCTGTCATAGATGTGGAATACATCGGAGGAACCAATCCCTTTGAAGAACAAGTTACTTTCTTACCTGGTACGTTCTTTCGATGGGATGTTCCGACAACGTATTCCACATCGCTCCCTCCCTACCTGCCCGTCTCAGAATTTCTTATGCAATTGCAGCTTTCGTTTCCAAAAGACTTTCTGTAGTCATTCTGGCAGAAGATTGGTGCCACACGTTCTGGGTAAAAAACTACAACTGAGGCTACGGGCGTCGTGCGTCCTACTTATAACATCCGGTGACGTCGGCTCGACGGAGGCCCTCGAGGACAGCGTATCGACGTCGCCGACGCAGAAAATTTTCCCAAGCAGTACAGCTGTGGTGATTACCTGTCATAGATGTGGAATACGTCGTCGGAACATCCCATCGAAAGAACGTTACCAGGTAAAAAAGTAACTTGTTCTTCTCAGATCCTTCAGGCTCTTCAGCTTCAAGACTGGCTGGTTTCATTGGACCTTCAGGATGCTTACTTTCATGTGCCAATCCATCTCAAACACAGAAAGTACTTGAGGTTTGCAATTGGCGGATCTCACTATCAGTTTCGAGTTCTGCCATTTGGGCTGACCTCCGCCGCGAGGGTCTCAGGAGGGAGGGGATTCACATCTACCCTTTTCTGGACGATTGGCTAATCGGGGCAAGTTTACCCGAACTGGCCCAGGGACATCTGGCCATGAACTGTCACTTCCTACACAAATTGGGCTTCTCCCTCAATTACAAGAAGTCACAAATGATTCCGAGCCAAAGACTCCAATTCATCGGAGCGGTCCTGGACACCACCTCAGGGAAAGCCTCGCCTCCTGAGGAAAGAGCTCACCACATTCAGCAGATGGTAACAAAATTTCAGAATGCCCAACATCTACTGGCGTTCGACTTCCTAAGGTTGCTAGGCCTCATGGCATCCTGCATTTATCGGGTGCCAGAGGCTCGACTGAGGATGAGATCCCTTCAATGGGCCCTCAGGATTCAATGGTCCCAGTTTTCAGGAGAGATGTCAGATCTTCTACAAGTCCTGTCCAAGGTGGCTCAAGATCTCCTATGGTGGGCTCACAAGGAAAATATCCTCCGAGGGGGAACCTTTTTGGCAACCATGGCTGGAGATAACTGTAGGGACGGATGCCTCACTCACAGGGTGAGGAGCCCCCATCAACGATTTAACTATCAGCGGTCATTGGTCTCCATCAGTGTCTAAACTACACATCAACCTGTTGGAGCTGAGGGCAACCAGACTAGCGCTGAAGGCCTTCCTGCCCTCTGTACAGGGAAAGAATGTCCTTATAATGACGGACAACAAAGTGACCATGTACTACCTCAACAAACGAGGAGGCGTAGGATCACTCCCACTGTGCAGAGGGGCAATGCAGCTCTGGTTCTGGGCAATGCAAGAAGGAATCTCTCTGTCGGCAGTTCACCTAGCCAGAGAGCTGAACACGACGGCGGACGCTCCGACCAGGCAGACCACAATCTCCCACGAGTGGGAGCTATCTCAGGAAGTCCTTCAAGAGATCTTCGCCATTTGGGGAACCCCTCAAGTGGATCTGTTTGCGACCAGGGCCAACCGGAAGTGCGAACTGTATTGCTCAAGGGAATTTCCCCCGAGAGGAGCTCTAGGGCATGCGTTTGTAGTTGACTGGGTATATCCACTCCTTTACGCGTTTCCTCCAGTCCCTGTGATTCCTCATGTAATCGGGAGGTTGAGAAAGTTCAGGAGGACCATGATCCTGATTGCCCCAGACTGGGCCAGGAGGACATGGTACCCGGACCTTCTGGACATGTCCATCTGCCCTCCAATACGTCTTCCACAAAGAGAGGATCTGCTCTCGCAAGAGGAAGGTCGGGTTCTCCATCCAGAGGTCAAGACACTCAACCTTCACGCCTGGCTTCTGAGAGATTGAGATATAAGGATTGGGACCTCCCGGATGACGTTATGGAGATTTTGCTTTCGGCCAGAAGGCCAGCAACAAAATCCTTATACCAGTGTCGTTGGAAGAAATTCAGTAACTGGTGCAGGGATAAGAATGTGGATCCTTTTCAATGTACCTCTCCCATGGTGCTTTCCTTTCTATTACATTTAGCCAACTCGGGGCTCCAAGTTGGAACTATTAAAGGATATTTGGCAGCACTATCTATCTTCAAGCGCTCTTCAGAAGAAATTTCATATTTCAAAAAACCTTTATCCAATTTCTTAAAGGGTTAACAAATATGTTCCCTCCTACACCATTCTAAGTTCCCATTTGGGATTTAAATTTAGTTTTAAAGTTTCTTGTGTGTCCCTTTTGAGCCTTTACATTCTTGTCCTTTAAGGCTCCTAACTTTAAAAACGGTTCTACTAATGGCTCTAACTTCAGCCTGCAGGGTGAGTGAGTTGCATGCGCTCTCCTGCAAGCCTCCTCATACGGTTTTCCACAAGGATAAAGTTGTTTTAAAGGTCGAGCCTTTTATCCTCCTTCGCACGCTAGTAAAGAGGAGGAAAGATTCCACAGACTAGACCCTAAAAGGGCTCTCAGTTTCTACATATCTAGACTGGAAAGATTTAGACAAACAGATCAATTGTTTGTCGGTTATACTGGACACAAATTGGGCCTTGGTGTGTCCAAACAAACCATATCCGGATGGATTATCCTAGCAATATCTGAATGTTATAAATTGGCTGGGAAGGAGCCTCCAGATGTTTTAAGGTCTCATTCAACCAGGGGCATAGCAACTTCCACGGCTCTTCAGAGGGGTGTCCCAGTGCAAGACATTTGAGCTGCGGCCACTTGGTCATCAATGCACACTTTTACAAAACATTGTTTGGACACTATTTCTTACCAAGGAGGCCTTTTTGCAAAAGCCGTCCTTCATTCTGTGCATAACTGAAGAACTATGGTACTCCCTCCTCCTCTAAATTACAACTGCTATGGGAGTCTATCTAAGATGAGGAATACGTGGGAGGACACAATCCTTTTGAAGACCAAGTTACTTACCAACTGTAACATTCTTTTGACTGGATGTTCCTCCCACATATTCCTCATCGACCCTCCCAACCTACCCCTCCATACAGTTCTTAGGCTTGTTGCACTTGTACTTCCTTAAGAACCTGACATCTGCCGACAGAGAATACAACTGATGCGACCATTAACATCGAAAAAACAGAACTGAACCAACGGGCGCGGCTCAAGCCCTTTATACGACGGATGACGTTGACGCTCGGTGGCGGCCTTCAAGGGACCAAGCTACTCAGCCTCGAGCACAGCGCCCTCTGGTGAAAAAATGTCCGAAGGAAGCAGCAAGCTGCCGGATATAGCTAAGATGAGGAATATGTGGGAGGAACATCCAGTCAAAAGAACGTTACAGTTGGTAAGTAACTTGTTCTTCTGACTATAGCCTGGTCAACGTCAATCGGCCAAAAGTCGACAACAGGTGCTAAAATCAAATGCAATACTCAAGGAAACCGCCTAAAACTGACGGCCAGACGCATTATAGACCTTACGAGAAGCTATAAAGTTTTTGACGAAGAGAGCAAACTGGACGAGAAACCATTGCAAATAGACTACCAACCATTGCTTATGACGTACAAAATCATCAAAAAAATAACGCACAAAGCACAAATTTGATGAAATCGTGGTGGAAGAAAGACGAATACTCCGCAAAATTAAACAAATGCCATCAAGAAACAACTCCCAAGCAAATAGGGACATGCTGGACAAAGCTACAAAGAAATAAAAGTCGTGGCTCAAAGGATACCTGCTAACCCTATATCAGGCAGACTCAGAGGAAATGCTGAAGGCAATGAGTGGTCAAAACTCTTGCAAATTCTGGTCTCTGATCAGAGAAGCAGATCCCACAACCAACGACGCCCTCATAAACAGTATAGGGGAATCTACCTGGGTGAAATACTTTAAAACTTTATTCCTCTCGCCATCCACAAAATCTGCTCAAACGCAAGATAAAACACCTTGGGCTACCATACATGATAGAGATACAATCGAAGTGCAAATTCGCAAACTCAAAACATCAAGAGCTCTGGGCCCGGATGGGATAACCAACATCGATCTAAAAAATCACCCATCAGTGAGTGGGCAACGTTCATTAGTATGGTATCCAAAAGGTGTACGGAGAACAAGTCTATGCAACCATCTTGGTCATCATCGATAGTGGTCCCCATTTTCAAGAAGGGAAACAAAGAAGACCTATGAAACTATCGACCCATAGTATTACTTGACGTAATCGGGAAGGTCTTCGGCTCTCTTCTACTAACCCGGTTTCAACGTTGGGTTTTATGAAAAACATGGGAACCTCGGCCAACATCTTGCTTCTGAGTACGCTAAAAAGCAAGATCATGAATGGGAGTCCAAGGGTATTTTTGGCGTTCATTGACCTGGCGCAAGCATTTTACCAGATCGACCGAAACAAACTATGGGACAAACTTTCGTCATGGAGCTGCCTGGCGGACACCCTAAACCCGATTAAAAGCCCTCTACTCAACAACTACTATTAGAGTGTGAATGAGTCAACAAGGAGCATTATCGGAAGAGCTGCATACCGCACAAGGGGTGAAACTGGGGTGTCCACTGGCCCCAGCTCTCTTTTATAGCATACCTCAGCGACTTCAAGGTCTCTGAAAAAATCGTGAGATCGGTTCCGCCAAAAATCAGCCTGCAAAAGTGTCCCGATTGCTGTATGCTGACGACATGATGTTATTAGATCAGACGGCAATCGGCTTGCAGAGACAACTCGATAAACTCTCGCACTACATCTTCTCTAACAATTTAGAAATAAATAAGGGAAAGACAAAGGTTATTGTGTTGGAAAAAATCAAGAAAGAAAAGCGAAAAACTGAGCTGGAACTTGGATGGCTTTCAAATCGAAAAAGTCACCGAATTTAAGTACCTTGGAGTTATGCTGGGCAGCTCAAGGTCTGAAAATACAATTCAACACACCTTCTGGGAGAAAAGAGGGAAACTCGCACGAGCTGTAGACAACAAATTTGGCCATTACTCTCTCCTTCCAGCCATCACATTTTTTAGATCAAAGGTCGTACCAGCCTTAATTTATGGAACTGAGGTGATGCCGACCATTCAAAAGATCATATGACTGAAACTGGAAGGTTTCTTTTGGAGATCCGTCCTTAAACTGCCGAAATCATTAGCCAATGGCCTCAATAAAAGCGTGAATTGAGCTTGCTCTCGGTAAAAGCAAGGACTGAGTGCAATAGCATGATGCTTTACACGACTCTATTATTGGACACTGCCGCAATATACAATTTGGTAAGCACTGAGATCACAGGCGGTCATTGCAAAATGCTCAACGAGTGGCCGCAAGAAAACAAAGAAACGCTGGTGATGTTACAAAGCTCAGAAGAGGAACTGATCCAAAATCACCTGAAGACCAAAAGGATATTGGAAGAACTAGATTGGATCAACACCCTAGAAACAGCAGCTAAATATAAAATGACAAAGCATCTTCTGTCAAACACAAAAGAGCTAAACCAGACACAGGAATTCTTGAAGAAATTCCCAAACAGGCCCCCCAGAAACTATTTCCTGAGAGTGCGTCTCAACCTACTAGAAACAAACAAAATCCGAGCGGTTAGAAGCCTCTCAAACACAAACCCCTGCAGACTCTGTAAGAACCAAGCACAGACTGAAACATTAAGACACCTTTTATTGTTATGCCCGGAAACACAAGTTGCACGAAGGACATACCTAAAACCTCTTTCCTCTTCAAAACTTCTGTGCGACGAAACGCCTCATTAGTGGCGAAAAGACCTCATGGGTAATAGCGACAACATAAATTCTTCAATATGCCTTTGAAACAATTAAAAGGAACGAGGGCGCAGCCCGCAAACAGTCTACAAGGCCCACTGCATCAGTACGGAACTTTTACTCAACCTCCCTTCTTGTGGTTTTGTGACAGCAAAGAAAAATGTAAAGCATCACCTTGGGTAAATCACTATAATGATTTTTTGCAAGTAAATAAAAAAATATGTATATATAATAATCAAACCTCTGGCATTGCTCTGGGCACACCTCCAGACTGTCGTTCTTCTGCCTGCCATTGCCAATCTATTACAGAAAGGGGACGACCATATGCAAATCAGGCTTGGTCCCACATGAGGAGCAGTCCAGCCCGAATTGCAGGGCTTGGTCGGTCACATCCTTTCTGCATGAGAAAAGCTGTACTGTCCCCTTTGGCAGCTGAGTGGGGCCAAGCATGATTTGCATATGGTCTTTCTGTGAGGAATTCGACCATCCGCATAGGAAGTTTGTGCTTGCCTGAGCTTTTTTGAAATTATTTAAGAAATGGAATGATGGGAGATCTGCACACATTTTCCCATGCTCGCCACACACATAGTTGTGTACTCTGGAGGACACATCCTACAGGCGCAGTCCTCCCTGTCAGATGTAGCTGGAATGTGACAGCCACAGTTACATCAACGCATCTCTGGAAGGCAACACCTTCCTACTGCCATGGCCAGCTTAATTAAATATCAAAGGCTCCCTGGATCTGTCCCTGCTTTATTGTCAAAAAGTTCTGTGTGGTGGCAGCACATACTAAAGCGTTAATTGCGGCAGGCCCAGTCACAGAAACAACAAAAGGGACAGGAAACCTCAACACCTCTTTGATATGCAATGTGTCAACATGAAGCTAGCTCCCACCTCTCTGTATGAAGGGCAGTGAATGTAATGTCTGGGACAACTGTTTACAGTAGGCAACCCCTGCAGGGAACCCCCTTTTAGAGGGACGAAGTATAGGATTTGAAGTATGTTCTCGCCACAAACTTCAAGGGCGACCTGTGCTTTGATCAAGAGTCACAGAGAGCTCAATTAACCAGAGAGACAATTTGATCTACAACAGACTGGAAGATGGGTGGGACTTAGTAGTACATGTTGTCACCCCTTACCTTTACTGTTGCAAAGCACTCTGGTTATGACCTCGTGCATAACAGAAGATTGTTGGTGGGTACCCAGGATTGGTTCATTAAGGAAGGCTTAGCCTGCTCCAATCACTGGGTCCCATTTGGCTTTAAAAGGGGGTTGAGCCCCTCTTTAGGCAGATCATCCGACGACTTTGAAAGGAGTAAGAAGGACTCATTTGGACCGTGGCTAAAGGTACAGTCTGCCTTAAAGCTTCCACTAGTGAAGGAAGGCCAGGATTTCCAAGAGGGAAGTAAGATCCCTCCCCTAAACATCTCGCAGGGAACCGAGGGAGATGCCGACCTCAGCTGACCCATCCAGCAGCTCCAGAACCAGTACCCAGCCAGCACACAGCGTGCCCTGCTAGGTTCTGCCAGCAAGCTTCCTAGGTGGGACGTGCCAGAGAGTCTCTGAACAAAGGATAAGGCCATTGCCTAAAAATGCACTCCTCAGCTTTGGGCCAGTTGCCTTAAAGGACAACACTAGACCTGCCGAAAAAGCTAGGAGGAGTGCCACAACAAGCATCAACCAGCGTCCATCTTTTAAGGACATTTACGAGGCATTTGAGCCTTCGACCCGCGGCCAGCTGCACCACAGACTGTTGTCAAGCTACAGTCACTAAAGCCGTCGGACTCCTCGACCAGTGTTCCAGATCCACCAACCAGCACATAGACAATGATTCTTGACCCGAGCCAATGTTTAGGCCAGCCTACAGCCGTCCGTCCAGCCTCGCTTGCCGAACGGCCTGCTGCCTGATGCCTGCAGCTATCTCCCATCTTGAACTCTCTTGCAGGAGCTGCAAAGCGTCCTGGAACCGACTCAACACTGTCGAGCATCAAAATTATCTCAAGCACCAGGTACATTGTGGTTCTGTTCCCATGGTCCTTCTCTGAAGGCCCCTAGTGACATTTGCAAGCCCTTGCTCCCTTGGTGCTGAAACCAAATAACCTTGAACAGTTAAGACTGATTACTTTACTGACTACCCTCCTGTCAGTATCCAGAGTGCCCTCTGTGTTCCTTTGCAGGGTGGGCTGTATTTTGTAGTGTACTAGAACTTTCTGTTGTAATAATAATAAAGTAGATATCTTTATACAACATTGACTGGACAGTCCCTTTTATCATTAGGTAATTCTATTTTCGCTGTGTTGCAACTAACCAACAATTCACGACTTTACGGAAATAAGCCTGCCGTTCTGTCCATATTACCAATACTGATTATCCTGTTATGGGTCTGGAGGATGCCAGGGGAACTCTTGAGATGACATAGTGCGAGAGAATGTGAGGAACAAAATTAAGGACTATTTTTCACAGAACGATCCACAGGGGTCCTCCAAAGGAATGGTATGGGACACTTTTAAGGCAATTCTGAGCGGGGAATTAATTTCCCTAAAATCCCAAAGAAGGAAAGGGAAACATATTATAAACCGGTATACTTCTCGGAGCACCCGAACCCTAGCAAGATAAGGGCGTATTTAGAAGGGATAAAGTTACACAAGGTAGCCGGGGAAGACAGGGAAAACCTAGAAAGGGAGATCACTGAAGACGAGTTCGAGAAGATGATAAAGCGCCTCACTAACGATAAAGCTCCTGGCCCAGGCGGCTATATAGGGATTCTCTATAAAGCTTATTACAACGAACTGAAACCCTTCCTTACTAGATTGTATGATTCTTTTCGGAATGGGGAAGGAGTAACAGAAGGAGTAACATGCTAAATGACGGAGTCGAAGGTGGTACAGTTCGCAAAACCAAATAAAGACCTGAGTAGCTGTGGATCTCATAGACCAATAGCACTACTAAATACAGACGCAAACAATTATACGGGGATTTTAGCGGAAAGGATGAAGGGAGTGTTGCCGAGGGTTATAGGGCAGGACCAATCAGGCTTTATTTTAGGAAAAAACATGTGGGACAATACTAGAAGGGTCATTTACCTACTGGAGAAGCTAGACGTAAATCAGACCCCCACCACCTTGATCTCCCTTGATGCTGAAAAAACGTTTGACTGGGTAGACTGGCCTTATGTATTTTTGGCAATGGAACAAATGGGATTCGGTCCGAAATATATCCAAATGGTGGAGGCGAACTATAAAAATCCTTTGATAAGACTGGCAGTTAATGCATGTATTTCAGAAGCCATAGATATAAAACGAGGAACCAGACAAGGATGCCACCTGTCTCCACATCAATACGCCATCTACCTAGAGCCTCTGCTCGCCAAAATCAGGCAGGACCATGAAATCAAGAGGGTTCTATTTGAAGGAGAAACGCATAAAACGGCTGTGTACACGGACTATATGCTGCTTACGTTGGTGGAACCGGTGGCTTCCATCCCAGCAGTGATTGGAATACTAAGGGAACAAGAAGGGTTGTCGGTCCTTAAGATAAATATGGGAAAATCAGAAATGTTAAAGGTGGGCCTGCCTAGAGAGATGATCACTGTGCTGCGGAGCCTCGCCCCGTTCGGCCCCACCGAGGGAAGATTAACATATCTGGGGATAAAATTAACTAGTCGACTCTCAGCATTATACCAGGCTAACCTTCCAGGTATGATTAAAAAAGATAAACAGATTTCGCCAGATGGACCCCGATGTGGATATCCTGGTTGGGGCAAATAAACGCGCTAAAGATGATGATGATCCTCCCCAGGATATTATATAAGTTCCAAACGCTCCCGATTTTGGTCCTGAAACCATTCTTTCAATCAATAAATTGATCTCAAGATTTATTTGGCAGGACAAATGCCAGAGAGTAGCCATGAATCCTCAACAACCCCAAGACAAAGAGAAGGCCTGGGATTGCCTAACCTGTACCGCTACTATGAGTTTGCTCAATTGAGAGTATTGCGTGAATGGGTCTCTGAAAACAGGGATAAAGTATGGGCACGGATGGGTAGAGCGGTGGCGGGATGTCCGCTGGCTGGCCTACTGTGGCTCCAGGGGAAAGACAGGCCCCTGAGTGCGAGGTGTTTCAGGGTACTCCAAGTAACTTGTGACATATGGGACAGATGGATCAAAAGGGGGCACTTAGCAACAATCTTATCCCCTTTCAACCCTATGTTCAAAAACCCTAACTTCTCCACGGGTATGGTAAAGGGAACATTTAAATGGTGGAAGGAAATCGGGTGTGTGAAAATTAGGGATGGTGTGGGAAGGGGATATAGCGTCTTTTGAAGAGTGTAAGACACATGTACGGCTAACAGGAGATAGATTTGAATATATACAGTTGAGACATTGGTTACGACAGGGAGAGGTTCGCCAGGCTGTGACTAGACAGCTGACTACATTTGAGAAGTACACCATCACTCACACGGGGGACAAACATTTAGTATCAGATATTTACAGGATGCTTCAAGAATGTTCAGATGAAAAGAGGTGGGCGTTACCAAATAGCTTGGGAGAACACACTAGGAGAAGTTATTCCGGAGGCTCACTGGGAGGGCTATGGGGGGAACATTCCAAAATGAACGGGTACCTTTAGACACGAGAAGCATGGTACAAAATGATGCTACAATGGCACCACACCCCTAGCAAACTACATAAAATCTACACTTCGACACCCCTGGAATGGTGGAAGGGATGCAGGGAGATCAGGGACTGGGGACATATCTGCTGAAAGTGTCCTAAGATTAAAGGATTTTGGGAAGAAGGTATGGGTTACCTGCAGACAAATGGTGCCGGAAGCTCCACCTCTCTTTAGGCATAAATCTCTGTGGTTTATTAGACCCAGAGAAAAATGTAATCTCTAAGTCACAGAAGAAAGCTACTATGACCTTGTTAATTGCAGCCTGGTTGGTTATCGCAAAAAAATGGAAGCAGAAAAATCCACCTACAGCAATATGTTGTCATCGAAAACTGTGGGATATAGTGGCTATGGAATGGATTACATATAAGATTCAAGGGGACTCTGAGGGATTCCGGAAAGATTGGGGAGAAGTAATCACCCTCTTGAAAAGTGACTTCATACAACAATGGTGCTCACAGAACATACGGGTAGTGGACATACAGTGACTAGATAACGAGAACCTGTTGGAACCTCCTCATAGCCAAGGACTTAAAACATTCTATTATCTGCAGTTGGACCAAGTGGTTCCTAAGAGGTGTGGGGGGAGGGGGAGTGAAGACGAGGGGGGTAGGGGGTGCGAGGAGATGAGGGGGGGGGTTGTCTGACTAATGCCAATAAAGATATGTTTCAAAAAGATAAAATTACACATGCAGTGCACATAGAAACTTGTCTAGCAGCTGTTGGAAAATCGAAACAAGCTGCAGTGTTTGTATGACCGTATCTTTAAAACTTTCACTGATTTGAAAACTACATGTTATATGGCAAAAATATAAAATGGGCTAACTTTGTACAAATAAAGCATTTTGTTTAAGTACCAAGGTCACTGCAAAGTGTGGTGTTATTGTTTAAGGGGCATGTCAAATAAAGGGATGTAACACCATGAACTGCTTGCATTTATTTACTCTTATAATCCAAATGCACAAGTATGTGCACAAGTGGGAAGCTGGTTGGTTGCTTGTGGTTTGCGCAGGCTTGTTCTGTCTCTTCCCCGGCATGCCCCTCCCTGGTATGAAGTCATAACGCTGGCATGGTGCGTTAGTGTCGTTGTACCGGACTATATTATTCCTTTGTGTTTTCACAACTTTCCTTGCGTCATGAATTTCCTTTCTTCTTTTGTGCATCTTGTTTACTTTATCTCTCATTTCTTCCAAGCTCACTCTTGGCCTCTTTCTTGGATACTACCCAGGGAGGCGATAGTGACGTGTTTGGTTGTCTTTTCTATATCATGAAAAATGTGGCTCAACCTATCACACTCTTAAAAGTGGTTCTTTGTCACTGAATGTGATAACCTGATTGTTTAGACATATGCAACCTGTACGTGGTACACCACGAGCCAGGGGGGTGGGGAGGGAGTGTCAATGTTCAGAGGGGATGTATATGTTGATTGTTGGTAATTGGTATTCAAAACAATAAAGAAAGTTTAAAAAAAAGTGGTTCTTTTTGCTGCCACTTCTTTGTCAACGTCTTCCTCTCAGTCTACTCCACTGTGAAACAGTGCTTGTATGATTCCTTTTTGTATACCTGTTCATTCTCTTGACTCGTCTATTGTCTTGGGGGTGATACAACCTGCATTTCTTATGCTTGAGGTAATTTTGCCTGAGGCTGGGGCTTCTTTTCTCCAGAGTAAATTGGACACCATTATACTTTAGTATGTTTTTCTGGGTTCCTTCCCTCCTGAATAGTTCTTCAAATAACTTTGCTGTAGTCCTTGTTGTGATTTCTCTCATGAATTTCAATTTCATCCATTTGGACATGTAGACCACGATAACATAGTATATTTCTTATCGTCTGGCACGTGTTCCATTGGTACTATGCAGTAGATTGCAACTTGAGTCCATACTTCGCTTTGTCATTGCACATTCGCCATAGGTGATGGTCTGGTGCTAAGCCTTTGGTACCCTTCTTTGCATCCTAAGCAATTGCTTATTTGTCTGTGTCCGTTTATGTCCATCAGTACAGTTCCCTTATTATTCTCCTCATTAAAGTCACTCCCATTTGTCCTTTGTGTACCAGAAAGATCAGCTGAGTTTGGAGACTTGTCGGGGGAATCATTGTCTTTCCCTATGATTATTCCTTCTTGCACATGTATTTCTGATGCTGTTTTCCAGTAACTTTGTAGGTCTTGAGGTAAAGATATTTTGCCTGGCCATCCTTTCTACGTGAACTGTTATCCTTTCTTTGAACAGTATCTTTGAGTTTCTCTTGCCACTCTTATAATGTAATTGCTTAGTTGCCTTGGTTTGCACCAATACCTTCGGCACTATGCTTTCTTCCTTAAGGTAGTTGTTTTCATCTTTCATTATGAGTAGTAAGGACAACTGGCTTGGTGATTTTGCCACCCAGAAAATTGTTTGATTTGAAAGTTGTACCCTTGGGCCCGGTGTAGCCATCCTAGGATTTTGAATCCCTGTGTTGCTTGACCCTTATACATTTCCTTATGGTTATGGTTGGTCTGTCCATAGCTTGAATGTTCTTCCCCATATATAGCTGCTGAAGTGGTTTACTGCCACCGTGCTACTCTGGGGGGAGGAGAGGGGTCCCTATAATTCCATGCACTGGCAGTTTGAAAAACCACACTGATAAAGTGTATGGGTAACCTGATATATCTAAATCATAAAAATGATTCTAAATATTTTTCTACCTTTAGAAGGGGAACTTTCTAGTGGCTCGTCCAGTATTTACTTGTGTCCTG
This sequence comes from Ambystoma mexicanum, assembly GCF_040938575.1. NCBI lineage: Eukaryota > Metazoa > Chordata > Amphibia > Caudata > Ambystomatidae > Ambystoma > Ambystoma mexicanum. Next base: position 730,583,379 of record NC_090934.1, on the reverse strand, counting down.
CTTTCAATAGACAGCTGAAATAATCTAAATTATTTCATCTTTTATTCCATTGATGAAGTGCAAAAAAGTGCATATTGGCGAATACAATTTCTATAACATTCAAGCAAAACATTTCACTACTTGGCACATATACAAACAGTACATATTAACTATACGGAGAATAGTTAAAAGTGCACAGATGATGGGTATATTGTTGAGATCTCAAACAATAATACACAAAGATTTTTTTGCCATTTTCAATTTATTTTGGGTGCTCCTATTGTATTGTATGCCCATGCACGGCTCTAATAGTTACAATACTTCCCAATGCTTCCTATCTGAGGAGCTAAAATATTTGTATTGCGGCAGATGTTGGACATATTTATAATTTGTTCTGAATATGATAAAGTGCTGAGTGCCTATATTGAGTACAAGGTGCCTACTAGCTAAATTAATTATAGTGTAACTGGCTGCGTTCAGTTTGAGCTGGTCTCTTAGTCGGAACGGGCAAAAAAAGTGCAAAAAAGTGTACATTTGGGTGAAATATGAGAAAATGTATTAAAAAATGGAATCACTTGTCTACGCATTAATATTGGACACGTATATTTTGTTTGAAAATCTTGCTAAGAGTACCTGTGCAATTCTGGTACTCTTCTTGTGTCCGGAAAGGACAACTGTGTTCCAGGCTCTGCTTAGACTGGCTGGAGGGGGCTGTTCTGTGCTGTCTTGTTTCTTACAGTTGGGACCATAGGTTGAAATCTGTCAAGAGAACACATATGTTTGAGGGCTGTGCATTGCATTGCATAGCATACATGTAAAGATGACTATAATGGAGATGAACAAAAACATTCTAATCTGAGACTATGAAGGGCTGTATTGTGATGGAAATGTGGTTTACTGCCACATGCATGACTGTGTTTCCTTTTCTATTACAGAATAGTGTTGGTTTTCCTTAAAAGCTTTTGAAGCAGATACTACTGTATACATTTCCTTCTTTTTTGCAGTGCATCTACTATACCGTACACACTAGCGTCCACTGCTATTGGTGTCATTAGCTGTGTTAAATGGCTTTAGACTTTGACCACTTGCTATTTCATTCCTAATTGTAATTAATATTGTTTCACATTGCTCTATCCAATGGTATGGCTGTCCTTCTCTTAGTAATATCCTCAAACATTCTGTTTGGTCGATAAATCTCACACGAAGCATAATACTATGCTGTCTCCATGAATTTAAGTTGTTCCTTGACTCTGGTGCTTGTCCAATCGCTTTGATGAGACTGCTTTTGAATTCTGAACCTTCTGTGGAGACAGTGTAACCCAAGAACTCTCATTTTCTTTTGCCAAGCTCACATGTCTCCTTAAGATGAAATCCATATGCTGTTACTTTTGAGCACTTCAAGTTGTGTTCTTCCTTGGTTTCATGTGTTAGTCTGGTAAATACTAACTTTCTGTATAGCCTTCAATATCTAGATCATGATTCTCTGAAACACCGAAGCTGCTGAGCAAAGCTCAATGGCATCCTTGTGTAATGATAGGTGCTGAATGGCCTTCCGAAAGCAGTCAGTTGTTTTGATCTTTGATGTATTTTTTTTATTAATATCTTTATCATATTCAAGTACATGCAAGATAAAATACAACCAAGATCAACACAAAGCATAACATATCTTAAGACATACATCCTTGAAAATCGCCATATGCCAGAAAGAAATATATTCACAAAAAAAAACACAAAAAGTTTATATACAGTGGAATCATAAAACATTTCCTAACAAAATAAGTCCTATACAACACACTAAACCAAAATTCCCAGCATATTAACACAAAACAAGACTCAACAAACAATACGCTAAAAACTAAACAATTAATCAACCAATCACAAACAACCGCAAACAAGACAAACACTAATACACTAATGCAGATATTGATTCACCTAGACAAGCCGTTCATATAGCCACAGAACTATTACCATATAATTCAATAAAAGATTTCCAGAAAATCCAATAAGCTTCCTCCTTACCCTTCCTCTTATGCATAAACAATGCAAAATCAGACAAAATCACTACATCATTGATCCATTCCTCCACTGTTGGTTTTTTCCACGTCTTCCAAACTTTCAAAATCTGTTTTACTGCAATTACCAAAATTTGATTTAACCATGAACCATAAAAACAAGCTGTTACACATCGACCAGTATTTGCCAGAAGCAAGACCTGCAACGGCCCTCTTGGAAATATAATGGAAAGGGTCAAATCTAATCTGTCAAGAACTTCACACCAAAAGGTAATTACCGTGGGATCATTCCACAGCATATGAAGCAAGCTCCCTTTTTCCCCTCCCACATTTCCAACACAAGTCATCAGAAATCAATCCCAAGGCACACATACGCTCAGGAGTCCAATATAATCTCCCCAAAACTTTCTGATAGATTAAGCACAATTTAAGATCCATTTTACTACCATGGCCGGCACGACACATATTTATCCAGTCCTCATCAGCGATAACACAGCCCAAATCTGATTCCCATTTCCGTTTTAAAACATTCCAAGAGTTTAAAAAAGAATTATTTTCCGGCATAAGCTTTAAATACGTAGAAACAGTTTGTGACAATAGACCAAACGCACTCCAACCTGTGGGTTCCCGTTCTACTGGCTTGGATAACATACTAAACACCCTAAGCAAAAGACATTTCAGATCACTATATCTACTTATCTCTTTCCTTCCTAGCTTGAACAAGGTCTGAAGCTCCCGAAAAGTTTTTAACAGCCCATCCTGCATCAAATCCCCCAATGACAAAATCCCCCTCGAAATCCAACTATGCCAACACAATGTCCTATTATTAAGTTGTATTGCAGGATTATTCCAAACAGATGCCTTATAGTTCAAAAGGGCATTCCCATCAAAGTTAAGCAACCACCATAACACCATATATTTAGCAAGTTTAACAGTTAATAGTTTAGCAGAACCCTTTGGTAGCTTCCCCATAGAAAAAACATTATCTAATCGAAATTGCAACACGGCCTCCCTCTCATTGATAACCACATTGGCTCTTCCTCCATTTCTGCCAAGGCGTACAAGGCCACCTTCTTCAAAATGAATCTTCTGTAATACTTTTCCAGATTCGGATAACCAAACCCCCATCCTGAACGCCCCGCTGTAAAATGAACTTTGGAATCTTGGGGGCCTTTTTCTCACCCCAAAGAAAATCCAAAAAACCCGATCAATCTCCTTAAGTTGTCTCTTAGTGAATGCAAGAGGTATAGACTGCATAACATACAGAGCCTTTGGCAGAAACGACATCTTAATCATGTTAACATTTGCCCATATCCCCAAATCCAATCGCATTCATTTCCATATCTCTCCGTAGGGCCTCCAACAACTTGTTCACATTAAATGCAACCATTTTCTTTATATCACTCCTAAGGAAGATCCCCAAATATTTCACATGCAACGCCGCCCAGTTACAGTTTCAATCTATAAAGTCACCCCTCCGCACAGCTGTCAAGAGCGGAAATACCTCAGTTTTCTCCCAGGTTATGTATTTTTAACTGATAGTTAGAAGCACTGGTAATGTCCAACTTCAAGAATGTTCTTGATCCTTGTAATGGTTGCACCATTTCTGATATGTTTGGTAGTGGGAAGTTGTCACAAACCAGCTCTTCATTCAGTGCCCTGATGCGTATGCGAATAGGTAGCTTGCTTGATCCATTCCTCCTTAATACTATGGGGCTTAGCCATTCTGTGGATTCCACTGTGTCTTTCATTTGTTTTCTTCCAGTGCATTTTCAATCAATATTCGACATTCTTCTTGAGCAGTTACTTGAACTGGTCTTACTCTTCATTTTACTGGCAAGGTGCCGTTTCGAAGTAATTAAACAAATGTACCCCTTTGGTGCTCCAATTGAAACTGTTAATGCTCCTGCATGTTACTCTAATATGCTATCCATTGTATTCTCTCACTGCCACCAGTTACACCTCTGCATTAGGCTCTAATTTCATTTCTAGATCCTCTTGATGTGGCCATTCTAGCTAGTGCAAAGAGACGTGATCCAAAATCTGTACACTATATCTAAGAAGGCCAAATGACCAATGCACGACCTTGCAAGTAAAAACAAGGTTTATTATATGCAAAAGCCTCAGACGATCCCGTAGAACCGAACTGACACAGAGCTTGTCACGCCCCAAGAAGTTACAGGTTATATAGCGTAAAAACACACGTTATTACATAGGTTACAAAGTCATCCCACCATCCTCATTGGCTACCACCTATATGACATGCTAATATCCACCTATAGTCCCTTGACCGATTGGCCACACCATATCTAAGCCCATTCCCCAATGCATGTGGCCCACTACATCATCACTATTGAGTACTAGTACAAGATTGGCTAACATAAATATCAATCGTCACGTGATGTGCAACAGCCTGACCCAGACACGTCCAAAGTAAGATTGCAGAGTCCAACTCTGCTTTGATAGAACAATGAGCCTTCCCATCAAAACAGATGCAGCGACACACGCAAGCTGCACCTCTGACCTACATTTACTGGCATCACCTCTGCTGCTCCTATACCCCCCCCCCCCCTTATCTCTTTGACTCCAGGTGCCCAGTAATGGCATGACCAGTGAACCACTCTTGGGCTGCAGTTTCAGGGATTTTTTTTTTTGTTGTTGATATGAGTCTTTTTACTCTTTGACTTTTAGTCTCTTTGACTTTTAGTTCAAATACGATGACCAGTCCTTGGGTGAGGGCAGTAGTGCTCTAAATCTTCAACTGGCCTATGGTCATCTCAAAACCTCATGCCCTGTTCTCATGAATTTGTCCTTCAAAGGGTGCATCCCTATCTAACCTCACCGCAACCAACATTCCATTCCATAAGTGTGTGTACAGTTCCTCTGGCATGAAAGTGACATCTTACCCCGAGTCAGCCATCATGCATATCGTTTTTTCACATACTAGTACTTCACAGTTGGGTTTATTTATTCATCTTCTATGTTCGCATTCTTAGTATTGTTATAGGTACCTGTTCATCCGAGCATTCTGGTTCTTCACTATCAGTCTTCAACTTCCATTTGTTTCACTGCAGTTCTACTGCATACTCTTTCAGAATGCCTGATTGTTTTGGCAATTGGCACATTTCCTCCCTGTCGCTGGACAATCTGTCATTCGATGCATTCCTATGCATTTCACATCTGGAGCACTTTGTCTTGTTTCTGGGATCTTTATTGTATTTGTACTACCCTTTTTTGTGAACCTCTGTGCCCTTACTGGTTTTGTCTGTTCTGGTTTTTCTCCACTTGATTTCATTCACTCTGAGGGGTTCTCTGTTAGCAATTTGTTTCTTTGTATGCTGCATGCTCGCTTCTACACTGCATGCCACTCTTCACACAACTTCTAGTGTAGGGGTCTTGCACTACAGTAGTTTTCTGCTACACTACAGTAGTTTTCTCTTGCAGTTTTACACTTACAGCCTATCTTTAGTCTTAGCATGACGTCTGTTGTTTCTCCAAAGTGGTAATTTATTGTCAGTTCTTCATGCTCTGTGGTAGTCTCAACATCTCCATGCAAAATAGTGTAATTTGTGCCTCAGCTCGCTCCCTTTGTCCTCTGATCTTTTTTAATCATCTAAGAGCCTCTTCCTATTGACATTCTATGTTTCAACGATCATTTGTTTTCGGTCGTGATATTCCTTTTTCACTGTTTTTTTTGCAGACCTGATGCCTTCATAGACAAACTTGAGCTCTGCAGCCACTGCTGCCTGTGAATTGTTGTCATACCTAGATTCGGTATAAAGGATGGAGGCGCTGTATACTGCTGCATAATTTTCTTGCTTTCTCTTGACTAGGATTTTACTACTTTTTAACTTCCTTCAGTGTTTCCTTTTCACATGCCATTGCCACGTCCCCAGTGTGCTATTGTTTAAAAGATACCTCAAATAAAGAGATCGAACAACTGCAAAGTTATTTGTTTCTTATAATTAAAACGCTCGGGCCCTCCACATCGATTCCTCTGACACCTTCTGTCTCTTTCCTCCCCGGCTCCTCCCTGCTATGACATTGGATGTCGGTACAGCACTGCTACAGTGCGTAGTGGCCCCGTCACTCCTGAAAGAAATTCTGTGGGTACCACTGGGCTGCTTGGACAACACTCACATGATTGTGACACTGGGGAGGCAGGTGTGGTGCAGGGCCACGACACTGTTGAGGCTTGAGCGCCCCTACTCACCTGAGACGCCAGTTGCTGCGAATGTCTGCAAGGACAGAATAGACCTGGCGGTGGTGAGACATTGGGAGAGATGGGGTATCTACACCTGGGGCGATATGCATGAGAGGGTGTTTTTAGGGAGTTTGGATCTTTGCTTGAGAAGGAAGGGCTGCCTAAAGGGCAGCTCTTGTGGTACCAGAGGGTTCAGAAGATAGCAAGGGGGAGGTGGGTAGAATGACCAGAGAAGCCAACAATAAACCCCTTACTGACCCTAATGCCCAGCCTGAGTGATGGCGGGAAACCGGTGTCCAGATTATAGAGTCTACTGATAGACCCAACCCCAAGGGTACAGTGCTGAAAGAACAATGAGAGGTGGACTTGGGAGGAGATATAACGGAACAGGAGTGGGAATTAATATTGTCATACCACCGGGAAGTGTCTAGGAACCCCCAATTCAGGTTAATCTAGTTGAATATTCTGTACCGCACCTACATGACACCACACAGGATAGCTAGATTCAACAGCAACATATAACCATTGTGTCCCTGGTGCGGAACGGTGAAAGCAGGGCTAATACATATGTTCTGGGGATGCGTGCACATACAGAGGTTCTGGGCGCGAATAGAGCAGGCCTGTAGGAAGGACGGGATTGTACAATATGACTGGAATCCGAAAGTATGTCTGCTGGGTGCATACCCTAGAGTTAGCAAATTTAAACATGTGGTAAAATTCATGGACATGGCATGCATACTAGCTAAAACATCCATAGTGATGGCTTGGAAATCAGCCGGGGGCCTGAAATACACACGCTGGCATAAGGCATGCAAGCGCTGGGCAGAACAGAGTCTGGAGTGGGGTGGTTGCCAGATCAGAGGCGAATACAAGCGGTACTTATGAAGTTTGGAAATGGTTCCATCCCTCAGACAAGTTCCCATGAACGCCAATATGATATTAATATGCTAGCTAAACTCTGTTGTACATACAAGACAGTATGTCATGGGTGCTACCCCGGGTGTAGTTCCCCAAATGAAAGCCCTGATTGCCTGTAAAGAAAAATAGTTGTTCAGTACTATACGTTGCCTGACAAGTGAAGAAAGTTTGTTTGTTATTGTGTTAACCACATGTAATTATGATTATACATGGGAATATACTGCAAAATATGAGGCCTTTGATTCATGTATAACTGCTTATATATTAATGCTAATAAAACATTTTGAAATAAAATAACAGACGCCGGCACAGTACTTGCACAGTAGCAAATGTACCCACAAAGGCCTTTAAATACTGTATGTGATTTAGCTAGAGATGAGTTTTGATTTTGGCTATGTTGATAGACGCTTAAAGCACAGGAACTAATTGACATTCCTAATATGATTTTAGTTTGTGGCCAAATAACCTCTTATATGTAGTGTGCTGCTTTACAGTCAAAGGAGCTTGACTGAACTTCCCAAAGGTAAACAGTTATGCCTTCCACTACTGTCAAAGGAAATGTACTGTATGGACATTATGAGCTGTTTAAATGTGTTTTCCATTGATCACTGCACGTTTTCAAAGTGATCTCTGAGCACAGAGTGCAGTTTGATGCTTGACGTCAGGACCTGTTTAAAATATGGGCCCTGAGTTCGAGACTGGTGCTTAAGCAGACTCTGATAACCTAATTTTGGCCTGCCGTGGATTTGCTCAATGAGGTTAGTGTACACATGATTACCCATGCTAATCATGTGAATGGAGGCCGTAAAAAACAGAAAGCAAACATAAAGCATTTTAAACCGTGAATGTGTCTTGTCTTTAATTTACAAAAAACAGAAGAATGTGCTAAGAGTGCTTAAAAAATAATGTACACTTAAAACAGTGGGCTGGGAACTGCTGAGATGAGCCACTCTTTGGTTCCGCAGAGACTGGGAGTCTTTTAGTTTCCACAGAGAGCAGGATCAGGAAGTGGCCCAGGTGGCATCCTTTCAAGTGAGCCCTTGATGTATCTTGGCAATTTGTTCAGTTACAGAGCAGAATAGTTGACTGTGTTTTTGAATATTACATTGTGTTTTAAAGGAAGGTTGCCATATTTTTAGAAACCTTTGACATCAAAGGGTTGTCTTGTCCTCCCTCTGTCTTCCCTTCCTTGGTTTTATTCCGGTTTATTATATGGTCACACGCAAGTCAGGGATCTCCTTCGCCCACAATGAATATGGCGCACAATTAACCGCTTTGATTAATATCAGGTTCTTTTTGACAAGGCCTCCAACCTGTCTCGCACACGACCCCAACAAATACCCATGACACAATGGGCTAGGAACCAGGCGGGTGTGTTTTTAAAATCATTTATTTATTTAGCCAAATCGCCAATAGATTACATCAGCCACCAATGTTGTTGCAACACAAAAACACAATTACTTCTTTAAAGCGACAAGGTAGAGATCTACTGTCACAATTAATTCCTTTTAAATCACAAGAAAGAAGAACAATTCAACACACAGCTATAGCAAATTGGTTAAGCGTTCCCCCAGCAACCCTCACCCCCAAACATCAGTTAGGCTTCATTCATTTGAATGGAAGGCTGTGGCAGGGCTGGGAACACAATGGGAAAATCGGATTTGTGACCTAGCTCCCAGAAACATTAAGGGAAACACAAAGGTAATGGGAAAATTCGTTTTGCTGAGCACAATGGTAAAATCGTTTTTTTTATTATTTAGCACCACTGCTATGGGAAAGAATGGGAATAAATGGAGATTTTTTTTTCTTCTTACACCTAAAAGGACAGGCAGGCTTTGGGGGATATTGGTCGGCTCACAATGGGAAAATCGGTTTTGGGTTGTGATTCACAAACAAAATAACAGTAAGAAAGGTAAGGGGAAAATTTGTTTTGCTGCACCTGACAATAACACACAGGGCTTTAGGAATATGGTCAGAACAGGAAAATCTGTTTTGGTTTGGGATGACAGATGGAATGTGAGAAAGAAAATGCAAATGGAAATTCGTTTTTCAGAGCACAATGGGAATGCAGGGTTTTTCAGAGCACAATGGGAACGCAGGGACAATTTCATTTTGAAGATCACAATGGGAACACAGGGACAATTTAGTTTTTACCTTGCACATTGGGAACACATGTGGAAGCAGGGATTTTTGGGATTAATTATTTTGGCAAATCTGTAACTATACCGACTCACAACACACTGGGAAAAGATTGTTGGTTTCGAATGCCAACAAAAACAGATCCTGTGAATTAAATGCGGGAATTCATTAATTGACTTTGATAAATATGCTAAGGATCTACACAGGAGAACGGGATCTTTCAATGAGAACATTACTAAAACAATGCTTGAAAATTATAGGACATACACAATCTGTTGCTTGGGGTATTTATACTTACAGGAGAGGTCTAGACTGGTCATCATGGAGCGTCAGGGCACACCGCTGGGACAGCCAAAGGGGGTCAGTCAAGGGTCTCTTCTTTGCTCCAAGTGGCCCCAATACGCTCCTATGTATCCTGGCTCCACTGCAAAGTTAAGCCTCTCTCTGCTGGGATGTTCACGCTAGATTTCGACAGCAGGTAACCTCATGGAATTTGTGGGAAAAGTCCTGCTCTGAGGCAAGCTGGCTTAGTTATAGTGCAAATGCCATCACTCACTTGTCATTATTCTCGTGAAAGGGATTGGGGGAGTGTCACTACGCCACTCCCACCTGTGTGCTGATGGGACAAGGGGATGGAGGAGTGCTTTGGGACAGCTAGGGGAGGAGAGAACTTCATCATCCCACTTTGACAGGTGGGCTCGGTCTGCATCAAGATTGGAAAATCTCACCACATGGCAAGTGCCTTTTTAATTTTCACATCTTGACATGTATGAATACATTTTTGAGCACTACAATTGAACGCAAATCAGATGAGACTAATCAGGAGTCTGTAGGTCCTTCCTGTGCATTACAGGTTTTCTTCATGTACTCCGGAACTATATCAGTGAAAGATATGGCACTTTACGGGCATCATATTAATTATATTTGGCATGCTTTATCAGCTTTTCGCCTCTATGGTAAACACAAGGAGGCCCATATTATATTTTCATTAATAACTTTAGCTTTGTTTATCCCACCAAAATCGTTTTAGCATGGTTAGAAGGGGTTCAGTGTCACCTTTAATAAAATCCTAGAATGACTGTCATGTGATGGATGTCCATTTTATGCAATTTAAAATGTGATTCTCTCATTGAAAAGCATTGGGCAGCTTCAATCCTCATCTTCTGGGCCCCCACCCTCCTTCACCACATGACGTCAGCAGCAGGATCTGTGTTTATATTAGCCTATCCCTTCAAGGGCTAATGGCTAAGCTAATGCGTTTTTTATGGGGCCTGTGACCTGCAGGTCACCATTGTTGCAGAGCAGACCTGCCTTATCTGGTCTTTCACCGCAATTCGGATCGTAAAAGTATTTAAGGTTGTATTTTTAGGGCTAAATCGCCAGGGCAATGGAGGGGCCCTCTGGTCCAGTTTCATATCTTGGTGCTCTTTAAGTCATAGTGGGTTTTGATCCCCTATGCCGACTTCTCTAAATTTCGCTGAGCGTAAGCAGAAGCATGCTGTAGGTGTTTTTGCAAATGATCAATGGACTCATGGGTCGTGGACGCGTTGATCGGGGTCTGCTCTTGATTTCTGTAGAGCAGATGCTGAGATAGCACCATTTTTTTTGTCCAGTCATGAGCTCGAATGGTGAATTGTTTTTCGCAGGAGGTGGTGTATACCTGATGGCCATCGGGACAAGCGGTAGTCTGATGTCTCAACTAGGGCCAGAGTGAGCCACAAACTTCTTCAGGATTCCCACAGTTGTTTTATCGTACATCTCAACTCCCCCACTCGAGGCTGGGTGGTAGGCAATGTGGAGTTTTCTCTTTACCCTGAGTATTTCACACATTTTTGTCATAACCTCACTGGTAAAGTGACTTCCTCAGTCCGATTTAATCCTTTGTGGAAGGCCGAAACATGAGAAGATGTGATTGATCAAAGGGCGGTAAACACAATTGGTAGCCCTGTCAACTGGGAAGACCCAAAGGGCAAATAGAACTAGAAAACGGAGGGGTTCTGGTCTTCCCATGTACACTGTTGGCACACTTGTGATTTACAGTGTGAACATTTTTTACAAACATAGGGAGGCTGTAACCAAATTAACCTCTACAAAAAGAACCCAGTCTCAGCCGTAAGAGTTCAAATTAATGAACAAAGGGTTGCCAAATTAAGTGTATAGCATAGAACCGAGACACATGCAAGTATCATTACAAATGTGTTGAGACAGAAGTGCGGTTGATTTAGTAGCCGCTGTTTATCAACTGTATTCATATGGCATTTCTAACAAACACAAGTCTTTAACAATCACTAATAAAGCATATAAAAAGAGAATTACACAAATGGCAATGTTGAGTGCACGCTCAGATGATTAACATATATACATATGGATATACTACAAAGCAAATAATATGTTGCACATACAAGATATACAGAGAAACACAAAAACCAAGCTCATACATGCATTTGTATTCAGGCTGGGGAAGCGAAGCCCACAGATTGGGAGCCTAGTGTGGTCAGATACACAGGATGTGTATTTCTGTTGGTAAATTGTATTGTAGACTCTAAACAAGTTCAACAAATGTTCTGGATATCAAGGAGCCCACTGCATAGTCACGGTGGGTGCATAAAGACCAATTCAAGGTCTATTTTTTAATTTTAGTGCATTAGCTGATATATCGACAGACAAATCCAAGGTCAACATCGGAGCAATATTTCCTGATGGTGTAGAGTGGACTGCAAAGAGAAGTGTTGGTCCAAAGACGTTTCGGCAGGCAGTGAGGGCTGCCGCCTTCTGGGCTTATGGATGTGGCTCTGAACAAGTGTCTTCTGCATGGTTTTCAAGCTAGCAGACAAGGCGGTTGCGTCCCGGGCATGTGTAGTACCCTGGTGGGGAGCATACTGTCTTATGAATTGTCCTGAAGAGCCTTGAGTCGTGTCAGGGCATTCCTGCTGGGTGAATGCATGAACACTTCAGCCTTTGCGTATTAATTTTGTTGAGGCTAATTTGATCATAAGGGCAGCAGCTGTTTCTGCCTTGCAATTTGGGGCCGGGAGACATTCCACCCACTTGGCAAACAAGCATGTCACAGACAACATGTACTTGTTTCATCTAGAGGAGCGAATCACTGGCCTGATGAAATTGACTTGCAAATCTGACAAAGGCAATGTCATTCCCCGTTTCTGTAGGGGAGCTCGGTATGTAAGGGAATTTGTTAATGTTAAAGGATATTTGTACCGTGCACTATCACCACCTGAATTATCTGCTGGCACTCTGGCGGCTCTGAAAAGGGAAGGGGGTGAGTTAGTGGGAGTAAGCGGGAAAAGTGCAAGAGAGCATGGCTGAAACTGAGCACACACAAGACACCCCTTCAAGTATTGGTCAAGGTCCTGACCCATATGTGGCCAGTATTTGACCTCTCGCAAGATTTCCAAAATTGTATGAAACCCCCTATGAATGGCAGTGGCCATGTCATGCGCATGACTTAACATCAGGCTTCGGAATGAGGTAGGTACCACCCACTGGTCACATCCAGAGATGGATCTCCGTACCAACAAACTGTCTTTGATTTGAAACATTTTGGAAAACGTCATCACTTCATCAACACCCAGAGATCCGCTTTCCCGATATAATCGGATTTGGTCAGAGGAAAATTCACGGGGTCTTTAATATGTTGATAACATTTCCCAATAATCGGGTCCCCTTTTTGTGCTGTAATCAAATCAGCATCTGGGGTTTCTTTACTCCACTGGGCAGTTGAGAGTTCATTTTGGGCATATGTTTGGGACCTGGTGACAGCAGCGCCCTGGACCTTGACAGAGGCATACAATCTCCCTTCAATGGGGCAGAGAAAATGTACATTTTGCGGCAGCTCTGCAGTTAATTTCTTTATTTTGAGCTCCGACACTATATGGGCAGTTTTCTGTGTCGGAGTCTGGGAATCTGTAAAGAAAGTTTTACACCCAGCAACAAATGGGCTGGGGAAGTCCTTTTTTCCCCGGATTCTTTGCTGTCCCGCTTTTCCTGGAGACAGTTGCCAAACTTGTTTGGGGGGGAGGATCCCTCGTTGATTTCAGAGTTATCCGTGTGACATTGACCCAGGACCACCAATTCCTGAACCCCAGCAGTCTCCATACTTACCCAGTCTAAGTTAGGGTCTCTTGGGACCCATTTTTCCTTGGGAGGGATTCCCCGCCCAATCCCTGAAAGAGAAGATTTTCTTCCCTGAATCCTACAGGGATTCTTCCCTTCAAACGAGAAGACGTGGACTTCCTCCACAAAATGGGTTTTCTTGGTTTCTTGATTTCTCCTAATTACCCTCTGTTCCCTATTTTCCAGATTTCCGTGGGTAGGAGATGTGCTCAGGTTCAGAGGTCCCTAGCGGTTTTTCTCAGGTGAGAAAGGTAGTTTCCTCTCGGACTTTGCATCCCCCTCGCAGCCGGGACTCTTCCTCTGGAACCTGTTGGTTGTCGGGGCGTTTTCTCCCCATTGCTCTGGAGCACCGGACCCGGGTGTTGAGTGATTCTGGGTAGCCATGTTCATTTGAGGGCTCTGCTTAGCCCTCAACATGCGGCCAGGTCTTGTGTCAAATTTTGGATCTGGCGCTCCAGTTGCAACATCTTTTCTAGTTGGTATGGGGTCTACAGTCATACCTTTGCTGCTCTCGGGAAGGGTAGCTGTCCCTTCTCCCAGAGTAGCTCGGGTATTGAGGTTTTCCATGATAAGCATCCATCCTTGGTCTCCCTTCTCCTTGATTTGGGGGTCTAATGTCCTGAAAGTGGGAAGCGAGGATGATTATTCTGGAAGTTGGAGTTTTAAGGGTATCTTGAAAAGAAACTTAAGTTGGAGGGTGGAGTATTTCTTCCCTCCTGAGGGAAGATTTGAGGGAAGTTTCCTGTGGCGGTACTTACCTGATTGCCCAACCCCCTGCCCTCGTGCCTGGCGACTCCAGACATACCCCAAGATGGGTCGTTACCCTTGTATCTCTGGCTGATATAGGTAGCAGGGTCAGATGGAGTATTTGTCGGGTACCCTGCCTGGCTACCACCCGATTGGGATTGATCAGAGGGTCTCTTCTGCCTCTCATTCTGCTTATTAAATAGGCATATTTTTTTACCTGCGCCACCTTGCCAGCACCAGGGGTGTTTGACGTTTTGGGGGTTTGGGGGTTATTTTGATTCTCTGCTGGCTTTTGGACTTCATGAATCCAGTTAGCCTGTTCTATCACCCAAAGCAGGGTCCTTCGCTCATGGAAGTCCCTAACCAATTGGGTCATTATATACTTAGGGAGTGCATGGAAATAAGTATTAATGAACTCCTGGCTATTTGAGCGCACCTGTCTAGAGGGCTGGGCAAAGGCCTGCTTCGGTTCCTGCACAAACTCTCTAGGTGCCTGGTCTTCTCCACACTGCAGGTTGTAGGCCGCTGTCGCGATGCCCGCTCCCGGGGAGCCGGCTCAGGCCCTGCGTCCCCGAAAGCGGACATCAAGTCCCCGGGGAAGGTCCCAGCAACCCCTTATAGGGGCCCTTTGGACAGCGTCCTGGCGCCTATGGCGCCAGGCTCATTGAAAACGTCAATCCTGGCGCCATAGGCGCCAGGCTCATTATGAAAGTGTTTGGGTGCACTTACCTGGTGCAGAGCATGCTGCAGAACCCCGGCCTCCTTGAGGCCTGAAAGGAACTACTTTACCTGTGGGACTCATTTACCACCCGGGCGTGGTCGGGGAAGGATACATACCTGATTGGAGGAAGGACACATTCTAGGAACTTCTTCCAAGGCTATTTAAACCACACCCGATCAGCCACACGTGCTTCGCGTTGTTCTGCATCTAGCAGCTGGACGCTCACCGTGTCTGCTCCTGCATCTTGACTTCTGCCACACCTGCCAGCATCCTGAATCACCTGCAAAGGAAGGGAACAAGAGAACAGAAGAAGGAAAAGGCCTCACCTGCTAAATCTGCATCCCAGAGACATTTCGCCGACAATCCTGAAAAGGAAGACATTTATTTTTAAAAGCACATCGCATCGATCGCTGCAGCGCCGCATTCTACTCACCTTTACAGGGCGCCTCCATGTTCAGCAGCGACCATCCGGATTCGCAGTTGCGCCCCCGCGCCTAGGGAGAAAAAGACAAGAACAAAGGTGAGAGAAAGAAGGGAAAAGGGAAGCTAAAACTCCATGTCAAGACTTACCTGTTGGGTCATTCCCTTTTCATTTCGGGTCCTCGCCGCATCCAGGCATTTTCGGACCCTGGCCCCTGAGGGGAAAAAGACATCAGCGTTAATGAGTGAATGAAAAGACATTATCAAAACACTCATTAAAGACTTACCTGATTTCCACAAGGATTTCACCGCTCACCTCGGGTCGGTGCCTGTTCCCCGGCATTCCGTACCCCGGCCCCTATGGGGAAAAAGACACTAGCATTAGAACATTAATGCATGGACACAAGGGGAACCACTTATAGAAAAACTTACCTGGAAGCCAAGCAAGTTTGGTTCTCACCCATCCGAAAATCCAGTGACGTAACTGGATACCAACGCGCCCCTGCATCAGAAGCAGGATGGAGAGCTCGTCCTTCCAGACCCTAAGGTGAGACGCTACGGGGAATCACAAAAGGGTTTTGAGGAGGGTGAGAGGGGTAAGTGGGAGGCCGATGGCATTACTCCCCAGACAGTTAACCCCCTATTCCCACCTACAGAAGGATACTTCTGCGAGTCAGACAAGCCAGATCTGGGGCCCGGTCCAGTCCGTCTTCCGAACCCTGCGCATCACCTTAGACGAGGTCACAGCAGTGCGAACCAGGCCAGCGCCCCCGTAGGAGTCAGGTGAGCGTTACAGCTGCTTTGAGGGGCCTCCTGAGGGTTCCTGTGCACAGAGAAGTGCTTTAAGCTGACCGCCTTGTAGGTAGACCATCTTTGGTGATATTGATCCTCCAGCCCTGCAAAGAAGCTGGAGTATTCCGGGGAGAATGTCCATTTGACAAACTCCATGGAATTGTGACATCATTATCTGATCATACAATTCCAAATGCTCCCATACTGAGCATTTGGCATGTTTGTGATGTGGTGTCCTAAAGCTTCTGATGGCTTTTATTTGCCGAATTGGATTCTTTACAAGACCTCTCTTCTGTTTGGCAGCCTTCTTTTTCCGCTGCACTTGAGTCCACTCGCCCTCTGGACTCAGAGCTGCTATTATTGGTAGTCCACTTCTGTCCTCCAAGCGCTCCCTGCCTTCCTGAGCCTGGGAATCCCTCGCAGAATGACAGGGTCTGGTCTCTTCTCCCCTGTGGCACTGTGGGCTCTCTGGGTCACTTCCCTTGGGCTCCACCTTTCGCACAGGGGTGTACTCATCTTCCTCATCCCTTCTTCTGGGTGTGGTGGAGAATTCCCCCCACCTCCCGGAATGTGTGAAGGTTTTCAGGATGCTCTTTTGAGGCCTGGACTCTAGTTCTTTTCTATCTGCAAAGCGCACCAGGTGGTCCCTTTGTAATTTATGTTTCTGCTAGTCTAACTCCCTGAACTTCTCATCATAGGAACCCTCCTTGTCAGAAGTATCTGCTAGGGTATTTTTAAATCTGGATAAAGATGAATGCCCGTCAATATCTGATAGGGACTGGCCTTCCAGCTCAGTTATACTATGCCTGATTGAGTCCAGCTGCCTCATGTTTCCCTGTTCTTGCAAACTGGTAGGCATGAAGTTAGCAGCGCCCTGTGCATATAATGTTGTGGGTTGGCTTAAGGTCCCTGGTAAGGATGTCATCACGCCGTGGTCAGAGGGTGCCCTTCCATACTCTAACTGTTCAGGATGCCTCACAGCCTGTTTGTATCTAGCCATTTCCTTATCCAATCTCTCAGATTTATCTTTCTCAGCCCTATTTCTTGGTGATATATAGAGGCCTCAGCTTTGAGCTCTGCTATCAGGACTGCAGTAGCTTTTATTACTTTGTTTTGTGCCACTACTTGGCATCTGAGTCCCTTGTTCTCCTCACAAAGGGACTCGGTTTCCTTCTGTGAGGCTTGTATTATCTGGGCATACTCAGACCTCTTCCTTTGCAGGAAACTAATCTCCTAACTTTGTGCATTTTGGGCCTGTGTTGCTTGCTCTATCTAGGTCAAACTCTGCTTGCCTCAAAAATCCCATTAATGTTTTCGTTTCTATCCTTATGTCAGTAAATTTATTATTCTCCTCACTGAGGTGATCTCTGTCATTTCAGAGCATTCAGATTCTGGCGCTCCTGATCCAATTCCGCCTGGGAATCGACCTCCTTTATGATCAACCGGCTATTCTCATTTTTCAGTTGTTTAATTTGCATTTGAAATGCTCAAATGTCCACTAAGCAGGCTCTATTATGCACCACTTGCTCAGTACATTTTTGTTGGCTGTTTCTCAGATTTTGCGCACTCTTCATAATCTTCTCTCTGTGCAGAGAATTGGTACTCTCGCTCTAAATCCGTTTGCTGCTGTGCTGCTAACTTATCTTTCAACTGCTGAATCATGTTTTCCTAATTTAACCTCAGAATTTTGGCTCTTTTGCACTTTTTCCTCTAATTGTTTTAATTCTCTCTGTGCTTGATCCACACGCTCAGATGGTTTTGCACAGAGGCTACACTCTCCTGGTATCTTTCTTCCACGATCACTATATGGAAGTACATATATGCTGTGAGCTGAGCCATTTTTAATGTGCTCTTATCTGGTGGTCTGTGTCAAATAGAAGTCTGTCAGGTCCTGATATAATATACCATTATCCTGCCACATATCCACCTTTTACAGAAGTAACCTTCGAGGGGATTGGGTCCTCCGACATATTCCATATCTATGACCGTAATCACCACAGCTGTGCTGCTTCGGAAAATCTTTCGGCGTCTGCGTCCTGCGTCGATGACTTCGATACGCCGCCGTCCAGGACCTCCTCCGACGGCCGATGTCACTGGATGTTAAAAGTAGGACGCACAACGCCCGTAGCCGCAGTTCCGTTTTTTCCGTGAACGTGTTCGCTTCGGGAATCCCGGCGCGCCTCGACTCTTTGGAGTTTCTGTTGTTTCTCGGTTCTTCGAACCCGTTTGGTGTTTGTGAAGTATTTCTTCGTGAAGATGTCTACCTCGTCTTCCACACCGCGTCCGGGCTTTAAGAAGTGCAGGGACTGTGGGTCCAAGATGTCGGTTATAGACTTGCACGACGCCTGCCTCTGGTGCCTCAGGGAGGCTCATGACACGGATGACTGTCGACTGCCAGTCGCTCACGTCCAAAGCCTTGCGGGAGCGCAGGAAGTTGTTGGTAGGTAAGGTGTCCAAGCCCCGGAAGTCGAGGTCTGCAGGGCTTTCGACGGACGATTCGAGGGGCGACTCTCCGCGTCATCGTCGGAAGTCCAGTGGATCTCGCTCCGGGAGTCGGTCCCGCCACTCCTCTGCCTCTTCGAGGCATTCCCAGAAGCGCTGCATCGGTCGCCTTCCCCGTCCTCATCCGAGGACTCCGCCTGTCGGCGAGTCGCTTATCCCACCAAGCATGCGACACCGGAGGAATGGGCTTCCTTCGGGAAGAAAATGTTAGCGATTCTCGAATCGCAGGGCACCGGGTCGGTCGTGATCGGTCGAGAGACACCGCTTGTACGCTTTCGGGGTCGGGTGGTCGGCACGATTCGCGGGAGATGTCCCGCTCGGACAAGGGGAATCGTTCTCGTCATGCCCGTTCCAGGTCCCGGTCCTCGACACACTCGAGACCGCATGAACCTGTGAAGTCTTCGAAGAAGACATCGACGCCTGTGGCGCCCAGGATGTCGAAGGACACGCTCGGGCTTCCGGCTTCGAGGCCTGTGTCGACGGGGGTACCCCGAGGCTCGGTGGAACCCCCTAGAAAGGCTCTGGCCAAGGTCAAGCTTGGCTTTGGTTCCCATTCTGTGCCTTCTTCCCGCCATCTTGAGTTTATTTCAGAGGTGGATGAGGGCTCTGATGATGGCATGGTTCCTGATACGGTGCCAGATGAAATTCTTGGGCCATAACCAATTTGAGGACCTACGACAGTCACTGCACGATGCCAGTGGGCTGGACACCTCTCCGGAGGTGGAGTTTTGTAGGCCTGAGCCTGGCACTCATGCCGACTCCTCGTACCGGTGCCTTATGTCTAGGGTCACCGAGTACTTGGGATGGTCTGCTCCCCCAGGGGAGTTTCTTCAGGATGATTTTACGGACATCCTCGACTTTGGTCCACCAACTGACCCGTTACTGCCGTTTCATATGGCTCTACAGAGGAGGGTGGCGGTGGCTTGGACTGCTCCGGAGAGTCTCCCGGCAGTGGGCAAGTCTTTGCAGTGAAAATACCACCCAGCCAGTATCGACCCCTGCTACTTGTCCAAGCACCCCACTCAGGAGAGTTTGGTGGTGCAGGCGGCTATGGCCCCAGCAAAGCAGGCGTTGTATCCTACCATCCCTCCTGATAGGGACGACAAGCGTTTTGAAGGCTGGGCGAAGAAAGTGTTTTCTGCAGGGGGTATGGCGCTTCAGGCGGCCAACTCCATATGTGCCTTGTCACGTTTCACGCACACTCTGTGGAACTGTTTCCTTGGCAGCTGAACATATTCCCGAAGGGGACGAACGGGATGGCTTCCTTGCCATGGTTCAGGATGTGAGTCCGTTCGGGTTTGGACATGGCAGATTGCGTCAGCCGGTCCATGGCGGCAAGCACCGTGATACGCAGGTTTGCGTGGTTGCGGAAGTCGGGGTTTGCTCCTGATGTGCAGGCCCGGCTCCTCAACATGCCCTTTGACGGGGAACATCTTTTTGGCAGCAAGGCTGACGAGAGCCTTGAGAGGTTGCAGACCTCAAAAGCTGCAGCAAAGTCGTTGGGTGCTGCAGTTCGTCAACCTCCGTCTTTTCGTCATAGGGGACAGCAATGGAGGGGAGGTTCCTTTCGTTATTACTCATCCTTTGGTAAAGCGAGAGGAGCTGCCAGTCAAAGGGGCCACCGTAGGAGTGCCAGGTGGAAAACAAGGTACTCGAGGTGCCAAGGCGGCTCGGCTGTTGCCTCTTTGCCCTCAGGCAATGCCGCAGCCACTTCAGCTCAGTCATGAGGCCATGTCCCATGGTTCGCCGGTTGGGGGAAGGCTGGCGCAGCATCTTGCAGAGTGGCGCGCCATTACTTTAGATGTGTGGGTTCTGGAGATCATAACCCACGGCTACTGTCTTCCTTTCAGGCAGAGGCCTCAAGACAATCCACTGGGGAATCTCTTTGAAGAGTCCGGATCCGCTCCTTGCGCAGGAAATTCAATCCCTGCTGGAGAAAGGCGCCATAGAACTGGTGCCTGTAGCGGAGAGGAACAAGGGATGGTATTCCCCTTATTTTTTGATTTCCAAGAAAGACTGGGGATTGAGACCCATCATGGAGTTGTGCGGTTTGAACAAACTCCTCAGGAAGGACAAGTTCAAGATGGCTACTCTCTCTCGTCCTCCAGGCCCTTCAGCTTCAGGACTGGTTGGTGTCTCTCAACCTCAAAGACGCTTATTTTCATGTGCCGATCCAACCAAAGCACAAGAAGTACCTGAGGTTTGCGGTTGGCGACTCGCACTTTCAGTTTCGGGTCCTGCCGTTCAGATTGACCTCTGCCCGAGGGTCTTCACCAAGCTCATGGTAGTGGTGGCAGTGCACCTCAGGAAAGGGGGGATTCACGTCTGCCCCTACCTGGACGATTGCTTGATCAGGGCGCGCTCTCCCGAGCAAGTCCTGGATCATCTGTCAGTCACCTGCCACTCCCTCCACAAGCAGGGCTTCTCCCTCAACTTAAAGAAGTCCCATTTGACACCAACTCAGAGGCTCCAGTACATCGGAGCAGTGCTCGACACGTCCCTGGGGCAGTGTTTTCATCCCCAGGTGAGGGCTCATCACATTCAGCAGATGGTGCACAAGTTTCAACTTGTCCAGACTCTCCCAGCGTTCGAATTCTTGAGACTGCTCGGCCTCATGGCATCCTGCATTCTGCTGGTGCCAGAGGCCAGGTTGTGGATGAGATCTTTGCAATGGGCTCTCAAACTCCAGTGGTCTCAGTCCTCTGGCAGGATGTCGGACCCTGTTCAGGTGCCGTCTTCGGTCACCCAGGACCTTCTGTGGTGGGCCGACGAAGGCAATCTGATGAGGGAGCTCCATTTTGGCTGCCCTGGCCGGAGGTGACTATTGTGACGGACACATCCATCACGGGATGGGGAGCTCATGTCAACGAGTTGACAGTCCGCGGTCGTTGGTCTATGTCAGAGTCCAGACTCCATATCAATCTGTTGGAGCTGAGGGCCGTCAGGCTAGCCCTGAAGGCTTTTCTGCCGACTGTGCGAGGAAAGAATGTCCTGATCCTGATGGACAACACGGTGGCCATTCACTACCTCAACAAAAAGGTGGGGGGGGGGGGCAGGGTCACTTCCTCTCGGCAGTTCATCTGGCAGGAGACGAAAACAAGACGGCGGATGCTTTGAGCAGGCAGAGTGCGATCTCTCACGATTGGGAGTTAGCTCAGGAGATTCTGCTGGAGATCTTCGCCCTTTGGGAGACCCCTCAGGTGGATCTCTTCGCCTCCAGTGTCCACCGGAAGTGCAAGAGGTTCTGCTCGCGGGAATTTCCTCCAAACAGAGCCTTAGGAGACACGTTCGTGGTGGAGTGGTCATTCCCACTGCTGTACGCGTTTCCTCCAGTCCCCGTCATCCCGCAAGTACTGCGGAGGTTACGGAGGTTCGGTTCCCGGATGATCCTCATTGCTCTGGCGTGGGCCCGGAGGACGTGGTACCCGGACCTTCTCGACTTGTCCATCTGCCCTCCACGGGAGGGGGGTCAGGTTCTGGTTCTCCATCCAGAGGTCAGATCCCTCAACCTTCACGCTTGGCTTCTAAAAGGTTGAGGTATAAGCATTGGGACCTCCCTGAAGACGTGATGGAGGTGTTGCTCTTGGCCAGACGGCCAGCAACAAAGTCCCTGTACCATTGCCGTTGGAGAAAGTTCTGCGACTGGTGCAGGGTTAAGAATGTGGATCCTTTTGCATGTGAAATTCCCATGGTTCTGTCTTTTTTGCTTTCTTTGGCCCACAGGGGCCTTCAAGTGGGTACCATTAAAGGTTACCTGGCGGCGCTGTCCATATTTAAGCACTCGTCTGAAGAGTGTTCCTATTTTAAAATTCCTTTAATTTCTCAGTTTCTGAAAGCGCTCACTAATGTGTTCCCTCCGTCACCTTTCCAGGTGCCCGGTTGGGATTTGAACCTTGTTCTCAAGTTTTTGATAGGTGCTCCGTTTGAGCCTTTGCATTCATGCCCTTTGAGACTGTTAACACTTAAGACTGTATTTTTAGTTGCCGTCACTTCCGCTCGCAGAGTGAGTGAGTTACAGGCACTTTCAGTTAAGCCACCCTTCACTGTGTTTCATAAGGACAGGGTTGTCCTTAGAGTTCGTCCTTCTTTTCTTCCGAAGGTGGTGTTGGAATTTCATTTAGGCCAGAAGGTGGTTCTTCCGGCATTTTATCCTCCTCCACATCCTGGTAAGGAAGAGGAGAAGCTCCATAGGCTTGATCCTAGGAGAGCGTTAAGCTTTTATATTTCTCGCATGTGCATGTGATCAGCTCTTCATTGGTTACGCTGGAAAGCGTTTGGGACAGGCTGTGACGAAACAGACTTTGTCTCGCTGGATTATTTTGGCTATCTCTGAGTGTTACCACTTGGCGGGTAAAGACCCACCGGTCGGCTTACGGGCCTATTCTATCAGGGGTATGGCTGCCTCTACTGCCCTGCAGAGGGGTGTTCCTATTCGTAACATCTGTGATGCAGCCACCTGGGCTTCGGTACATACTTTTGTACGTCACTACTCCCTCGATTCCATCCGGGGCAGGATCTGGCATTTGGCAAAGCGGTCCTTTGCTCCGCAATTTGATTGGGCATGCTAAATTTCTGTTTGCTAAAATTCTTTTCCCACCTCCTTGCATTGGTACTGCTTTGGGAGTCTGCCATAGATATGGAATATGTCGGAGGACCCAATCCCCTCGGAGAACAAGTTACTCTCTTACCTGGTAACGTTCTTTCGATGGGATGGTCAGATGACGTATTCCATATCGCTCCCTCCCTACCTTCCCCACTACAGAATTTCTTATGCGATTGCAGCTTACGTTTCCGCAAGGCTTTGTGTGTCAGACTGGCAGAAGACTGGTGGCACACGTTCTGGGAAAAAACTACAACTGAAGCTATGTGCGTCGTGCGTCCTACTTATAACATCCAGTGACATCGGCCATCAGAGGAGGTCCTCGAGGGCGGTGTATCGACATCGACGCAGGATGCAGGCGCCGAAAGAATTTCCGAAGCAGCACAGCTGTGGTGATTACTGTCATAGATATGGAATATGTCGTCGGACCATCCCATCGAAAGAACATTACCAGGTAAGAGTGTAACTTGTTCTTCTGAATTATTCTAGATTGCCACATTTCATTCTCCTGTTCTATCCATTCACCCTTAATAAACAATTTGGTTAGAAGGTGCTTCCTGCCCAGATTGATTTCTGTGGTGCTCATTATGAAATGTGATCTGCACCTAGTATGCTCTCTATGCAAGGGCACAATCTCAGCCCTGTTCCTGCTTAGTTTGTATTCACAATAATAACTCAGATTCCTTTTATCTATACACACAGTCCTGAAACCCAGGGTACAGGTTTGGATGGCACCTTCACAATGCAACACCACATTCTATCCACTAAATGTAACAATACATTCAATGAATATTCTGCTCTGCTGCACTGTCACGAGTGAAATCTCTCTACCAATCACGGCACGGGCCCCCAGTTTTTTCGCGATTTATTATACAGTCGCACACAAGTCAGGGCTCCCAGAAACAATATGGGAAACCGAAAGGTAATGGGAAAACTTGTTTTGCAGAGCACAATGGTAAAATCGTTTTTTAATTATTTAGCACCACTGCTATGGGAAAGAATAGAAGGAAATGGGGAATTTGTTTTTCTTACATCTAAAAGGACAGGCAGGCTTTGGGTAATATTGGTCCGCTCACAATGGGAAAATCTGTTTTGGGTTGTGATTCACAGAAACAATATGACAGTAAGAAAGATAAGGGGAAAATGTGTTTTGCTGCTCCTGACAATAACACAGGACTTTAGGATTATGGTTGGAACAGAATGGGAAAATAGGTTTTGGGTTGGGATGACGGATGCAATGTGAGAAAGAAAATGCAAATGGAAATTTTGTTTTTCAGAGCACAATGGGAACACATGGACAATTGTTTTTGTTTTTACCTTGCACAATGCGAACACACGTCGAAGCAGGGCTTTATGGGATTAATTCTTTTGGCAAATCTTCAGAACTATACCAGCTCACAACACACTGGGAAAAGATTAATGGTTTGGAATGGCAACCATACAGATCCCATGAATTTAATGGGGGAATTAATTAATTTACTTTGATAAATATGCTAAGGATCTACACAGGCAAACAGGATTTTTCAATGGGAAATTAACTAAAACAATGTTTGAAAATTATAGGGAGTATGCAATATATGGCTTGGGGTATTTCTACTTACAGGAGAGGTCTGGACTGGGCACCAGGAGGGGTCTGGACTGGGCATCAGGGAGCATCAGGGAGCGTCAGACCCTTGACTGCGGGTCAGTCAAGGGTCTCCTCTCTTTTCCTCCAAGGGGCCCCAATCAGCTTCTGTCTCCTAGCTCCACTGCAAGGTTAAGCGCCACTCTGCTGGGATGTTCACGCCAGAACGGCAGCAGGTCACCTCATGGAATTAATGGGTAAAAGTTCAGCTCTGAGGCAGCTGGCTTAGTGATAGTGCAAATGACATCACTAACTTGTCATTATTCTCGCGAAAGGGATTGGTGGAGTGACACAACCCCACTCCCACCTGTGTGCTGATAGGACAAGGGGATGGAGGAGTGCTTTGGGACAGTTAGGGGAGGCGAGAACTTCATCATCCCACTGACAAGTGGGCTCGGTCTGCATTAAGATTTGAAAATCTCACCACATGGCAAGTGCCTTTTTAATTTTCTCATCTTGCCATGTATGACTTTTGAGCACTACATTTTAACGCAAATCAGATGAGACTAGTCAGGAGTCTGTATGTCATTCCTGTGCAGTATAGTTTTTCTTCATTTACTCGAACTATATCAGTGAAAAATATGGCACTTTACGGGCGTCATATTAATCATATTTGGCCTGCTTTATCAAATTTTCGCCACTTTGGTAAACTCAAGGAGGCCCAAATCACATTCTCATTAATAACTTCAGTTGTGTTTATCCCACCAAAATCGTTTTAGCATGGTTAGAAGGGGTTCAGTGTCATCTTTAATAAAATCCTAGAATGACTATTGTGCGATGGACACTGTCCATTTTATGCAATGAAATGTGATTCTCTCATTAAAAAGCAATTGGCAGCTTTACTCCTCATCTGCTGGGCCCCCACCCTCCTTGAGCACATGACATCAGCAGAGGATCTGTGTTTATATTAACCTATCCCAGGTCAAGGGCTAATGGCTAAGCTAATGTATTTTTTTATGGGGCCTGTGACCTGCAGGTCACCAGTGTTGCAGAGCAGACCTGCCTTATCTGGTCTTTCACTGCAATTCTGATCTCAAAAGTAGGTTGTAGTTCTAAGGAAAGCACTGATGTTTGAAGACAACCAGGGCTAAATCCCCAGAGCAACAGAGGGGCTCTTGGGTCCAGTTTCATATCTTGAAGAAATGGCCGGCAGCACACAGCCTTTCAAGCTCGCAGCCTGTAACTCGTATATAAATGCATTTTAAATGACACATAAGGCACACAATTTACAATAATCCATGCAAGTTTCTTTAACATTGTCCATGGGGATGAGTTTACAATGGGCAGAAACCAAGTTCACATTTTGACAGTCTGGCAAACATTTTGCTGAGCATATTATTAGTTTAGAGGGAAAAACGAAATGACATTGTTTAATGTACATTAAAAAAAATGTTCTGTTTCCCTGCAGCTGCTGAATACATTTCTGACATCCCATTGAGAGTTCTGCACACGGCTGTTTCATGGAAATATCATTGCAGCTCTTCATGGATTTGTCAAAATGTTCTTTCCACGTGTCATTCCTTCATGAGAAGTATTGCACACATTCTAGCATCTTCAGCTTTTTTTAGGCCCACTTTCTCTCCTTTTTGCTTGTGTTCCATAGGCCTTATGTTGGACATCATTTCTGCACTAGCCTTTTATTCAGGGGCATGCACACCAAATCTTGTTGCGCCTAGAATCACTTGTGTACAGTCATGTTATAAATGACATATCATAAATCATGCACAAACTAAAATAGGATTTTACTCTTCTGACATTTAATTTCCTGTTCGTGTTGGCAACCCAACATAAAGTAATGCACATAGACTTATAACTAACGAGTGGCTTACTTTAAGGAGCAAGTCACAAAGAAGGTTAGCTTCTTGCAATTGAAAGGAATAATAAATATAAAAATTAAACATGGAACTATCTGTCGCATGTGCATAATGTAAGAGCAGCACTGTGGCACGCAATCAACTCAAGAAAATAGAACAGACTTGTTTTTGCTGTTGGAGGCCCTTCCAATCGCTCTTCCTGAAACCTCAGCGAATCTTAGTTTTTATATCCTCCAGGGACAAGAAAATATTTTCTGCTGAAAAGTCTACAACATGGGGCAGCTCAGACTTAACTGTCAATGTGGTCTTCCGGCTATTTCCAGGCACTTACTGGGAAAGGCAGGGATTTAATTGAGTGTACGTTGGTAAATCGGGGGAATCCAAGTTAGGCTTCTTAAATCGAGGTCTAATTGTACCTACTTTATACATTGATGGGAAAATGCCCTCCATCAGCGCCTCATTTAGCAATTGACACCAAAAGAGCACAATTGCTTGAATAGAGGATTTTATTATTGGAGTCGACATTGGATGTTTGTGAGCAGCCTGAAAGAGGCTCCCCTGCTCCACAATGTGGCCCTTTTGTGACCTCGCTGTACAAGCTACAAAGGTTGTCAGCCTAATGGTAGCAATCATGTAACATGCGCAGCTCCCTGCAAAAGAACCCCGAGTTTTGCAGCAACCGCACTCTACGGATATATTTTCAGGTTTCCCCCTTTTTCTGAGTGCCAGGCTAGCAACATATCCTAGAATGTGTCCACAGATCCAGAGCAGCCTGTCGTGCCCACTTGGTTCTCCAGCTAAATTCACTTTTCACACACTCGATGCTAGACTGAGCCATATCTGACCTCCTGGCAATCCAGAATTACTATTTGGGGATTGCTCTGTGAAATAATTTAAAAGCTAATCCCAGACCAAAAATATTTTTTGTTTGTAGCCATTTACAGGAGGAGCAATGCTCCGTTGATCACAAAAGAACGCACACGAGATAAGTAATCAGATTTGACGGGAAGCGGTGAGCATTTTACAATGGGGTGAGTTTGAGGGACATTCTGACCAGGTTGTGGAGTGGAGTAAATGGAACAGTCACCAGGGACATTACATAAGTAATAAGTGGGCATACATAAATTAAGGCAGTGGTAGAGTTGAGGCAGTGGAAGTGAGGGACAGAGGCAGGTTAGAGGTGAGGGGGAAAAATGTTTGCTAGCAGGCAGATGAGAGGTAGGTTAAGAGGGTAACTCTGAGGCGATTTAACACCACAATTTAACTTGGCGACTGGAGCACATATCACACCAGTCACACAACCAGACGCTGCATGCTCTTAACTACCTATATTGCACTCATATATTTGCTTCACATAGACAAGCACCTCATTGCTTGTCTAATCACTCTAAGAGATGGATATATCTCCAAGGTTTGGGTCTAAATTTTAGAATTCCTGAATACAGTGCTTCGTTTCAGTGTGCACACTACCATTGTGTCCGATTCTCGTGTCTACACACAAAACAGCTAATAAATCTGAAATGGACTTTGAGGCGTTGTTTGCCTGTTTTGACCAAGGAACTGCATTGTTCACTTTGTAAAAAAAAGGAAGAAAAACATTGTTGCCATGTAGGTCTGAAAGAGCATCCTATGCCTAAAGGTAGTGAAAAGCCAGATGATAATGTCAATAAGGAACATATGGCTATCATTAGGTACTTTCAGAAATTGTCCCCCTTAAGTTTCACTAATATCTATCCATGTCATTGGTTCATACGCAATATGCAAGCCAGAGCCTTTACACCCTTTCCAAATCCCACTGACATGTGCATCACTGCATTAAGTCATTACCTAATAAGTCAATTAAGAAGAACAAGGAACTCTCAAACAGTGTTTACCTTTAAATCTAGGTGCCAAGAATAAGCACATTTTACTTTATTAATTCTCTATTTCTGACTCCGCTGCCATTTGTTACAAGCATCCACCTTCTCACATCTTGAAATCTTTGTAGATTCTGAAAATCGAATATAGAATCACTCAAACATCTAATAACAGAATGCCCAGAATTTAAGACTTTGAGGTCAATCTACCTAGCTCAATTTGCGCCTATAAATGACAACATGGATGAATGGTGGCAAAGAATCTTAGGCGGAAGCTCAATTCTTTTGACGTGTTCAGCAATAAACTTTCTGGACTCCCGTTTGGACACTGTAACTTAAGTCTGGGCAAGTGAACTGAATTGGAAGATGTTTGTTTTCTTTAAAAAAAATTGTTGTGATAAAAGTTTGATTTAAAACAAAAAATCTCAACAAAAAAAAATAAAAAATAACATCTTGAAATCTTGGATTATGCCACTTCTGGAGTCGGCTTTGCAATCCCAGAACTATTTGGGAACTTATCAACGGTACCAAAAAGACACTTCCCACAAACTGCCAGGATTGCCTGAGCACACTCTTTGAGACCTACATGCAGATGAACAGGTAGTGGAATCTCCCATTTAAAAACAATTTATGTATACACAATTTTGTGCAAAAATCCTCACACTTGTAAGAAGAATGTAGGGCTGGGTTGGTGCTGCCGCAAAACTAAACTGTGAATGGTAGGCTTACTCCATGTCTGAAGCGAGCACTTGGCACATGAGCTATACTTCAAGAGAATATCTCTTCCTCAATGCGATTAGGCTAATGACAACTTTCAGCAATCTGTCATCAAAAGATGTGAGGGTGGAAGGATATAAATTAATCTTAAAGACTGGCTACATCTCCTTTGCATACAAACACAAGCAATTCCAGACACATTTTAGCCTTGTTTGGTCCTCATTAGTGAGGTTCAGCTTTTCTCCTACAGCGCAGTGAGCAAGAGACTCCCTTCTGGCCATACCCTCTCAATTACGGAGACCAACTATAATCAAAATATGAGACATATTTATTTTGTTACAGTATTTATATAGCGCTTTTATCCAAAGTGATGCACATAGATCAGAACAGTACAATGACAGTAAATGTCAAAGGCATAAACCAGAAAATTATTATGACAGTCAACAAGCCAAGAAAAAAGCATGTGGAAAGGCAGTCTCTAGTAAATGAAGTTGAAGCTGTTTCTTGTAAAAGGGCCAACTTATAACAAATGTCAAGGGGGACAGAGTTCCAAAGTTTTAGGAGCTAAAAGTCGAAAAGAATGGACTTGGAGGTCGAGGAACAGAAATGGAGAAGCTGAGCTGAGAATTTGTGGGCGATATAAAGAAACCAGAAACGACAAATAAGACAGGAGCCAACACATGAACACATTTAAATACCAAGCAAAACAAAATGAAATTAAAATCTTCATTTAATGGGAAGCCAATGCAGTGGAATTAAATGAGAAATACTAGCGGAGGCTTGAAGTGCAAACAATATTTTTAGAGCATAGTGTGGGACAGAATGTAGAGGAAAAACCGCATTGCTATGAAGACCCACATACATAGACAAGCTATAGTTTAAACGTGATAAAACAATATAAATTAATTGTTTTAATAGAGGCAAAGGTGAACAAATGGATTGTCTTAATATTAAAGCGATGAGAACGACAGAACTTGACTAAGGTGGCAGTGTGTGCCTGTAAAGAAAATGAAGTGTCAAAAATAAAAACCAAATTCAGCGATTGAAAGCCCAACCGAAAGCTTAAGTAGAGGGAACGTAATTAAGGACATAGAAAGAATAAAAGAAAAAGCAGGAAATAGAGGAATGCCATGATTTTATAATTGACACAAAGAAAACATGATATCCCAGATTTAACAGCTAATAGACCCACAGAGGCACTGACGAATATAATCGTCAAATGAAAGAAAAGAAAGGAGAAGAAAATATGAGGGTCATCGGCGTAAATATGTACCTGAAAGCCATGCTCAGGTATCAAGAAAGCCCAAGATGAAATATATAGAGTGGACCTAAAACAAATAGACCTAAAACTGAACCCTTGGAGCACTGCAGAAGAGGATAAAAATGTGAGGAGTCCTTCCATGAAACAACTAAGGAGCCATTAGATAAATGAAAAGAAAACCACTGAAAAGGCTTGTTAGAAATCCCCACAGAGAACAGACTACAGGGCAAAGTTATCTGATCGACCACAAAAAAGCTGAGCTTAGATCAAAGAAAACCAAAATAGATGACAATTGGGATGGGTAGAAGGCTATTAATGCAGGTAGAATATATTTGGTGTAAATGGAACACACAGTTGCTCAACAAAATAAGTTGTGTATTACTGTTCACTTCTATGATGTACCTTTCCCGAAGCAATGTGTGAGTCAATGTTAAAGATAGTTTTATTTTTTTTTGCACAATCACATTACATGGCATTCAAAAACTGCATATATGTTTTCAAGAAATCTAACCTTTTACATTAAATGACACTAGCCCTTATACCTGTTGAATTAACTTAATATTACACATACCAAGGTTTGATAATCTGGGTGCTGATAGTAAATATTTAGCTTCACATTACAGGACGTGTTGAGTGCTTGGCCCATTGTTCAGGGGGAAATAAATATCAAAGGTGTTGGAAATGGAAGACTGGCCTCTTTGCGGAGCCCCCTTTCCATTTCCATAGTGGGCTCTGCAGAGCATAGTGCAGGGAAGCATTACGGTGGTGTGCAGCAACTTTGTACGTAAGTGAAGCCAAATAGGGCTAGGGTAGTGGCAGAGAAAGAGGAAACAAATGGGTGGGGTAGGTGATCTGGCTAGCCTGGAGGATGGGTGCGAGCAAACAGATTGGCTGAATGATTCTCATCTTAATACAAAGCAGCTAATTAGGCAAGTTGGTATGGGAGCTCTAAGAAATATGAACATTAAGTAATGGCAGGTTAATTACCAGCATCTTTCTAATACAGTGGGCATGGGAATGTTTCTCAATTCAAGTATAGTATTGATGCTGCCTGCGTCTTGTAGGTTCTCTAGTAACCACTCAATTTAGCACCACTTGTCAAAACATCTAACCACACACGACCCAGACTATCACCCCCCCCCCAAAAGAAATGCCTACTCATGTGCACAGTCCTTTGTGCATTATTCATTTGACTCTAGCCCACCTAAAATAGTAACACTTCTCACAGCTCTCAACCTGGAAGATCTTTGCAGCGTAGTTAATACCTCATTCCTCACAGGAAGTCCACCAACTGCCCTTAAAAATGCAATAGTAATCCCGCTCCTAACAGACCCATGACGTTTCTACCCTGTCTTACGGCACCCTTTAACTTTTCTAGTTAGACTACTTGAGGGAGAGCTGTAAATAACCCAATTACAATTATTCGGTGAAGCAAACAACCTTCTTCATCACCAGCAAGGAGGGTTTGACCATGATTGGGGTATAAAATCTGTTCTCCCTGCTGGAATACACGATATAAGGAGACTATCTGGCTCTAATGGCACCAGCGGATTGATTGTTCGGTCACATTCAACGTAGTTGCTCATACCATCTTACTGGGAGGTATCCACCAGGAAGGCATCTGGAATGTAGCACTAGTAGGGATAAAATCCATCATGTGTGATCATACACAATCAGTAGTATTGTCCGCTTTAAAATCAGAAGAAATAGCCCAGCCCTGCAGGATGCTACAGGGTTCCATACTGTACCTGCTCTTCTTTAACATTTGTCTTGAATCATTGGCTGACCGCCTCAGTCCATTTAACCTCGAACTTGTCAAAAATAGTTTGCCAATGACATCCAAATACTCCTGTGATTAGTTGCCAAGTGTGGTATAATCGTCCGCCACCTTGCCTGACTATATGACAAATAACACTGAATGGACGCATGCAAGCAGACTAAAATTCAGGCCCACCAAAACTGGCACCACCTTCAACTTCGTCTCATTAGCCAAGATCACATAATTATGACCTCCAATCCTTGGCTCCTGCCCCACCACTAGACCGAAAGCCTGAAATCTAGGAATCGTTATTTGCAAACTTTCATTTAAGGCTCAAACCAGCTCTGTAATCCAATTCAGGTCACTATGACACATCATAGATTTCAAATAACAATAGCCAATGCATTCATATCAACCCAACTTGGCTACTGCAATATAATATTTCCCAGTCTTCCCAAAGCCCAAATCTATAGTCTCCATCTCGTCCAAAATGTAACTGCCCACCCCATCTCATTATATTATGTCAAGTTCACATCATGCCAGCAAGCCAAACACTTCACTGGCATCCCATTCTTCTACAAGAACAAAGTGCAATACCTTTCTGCCTATCATGGTGCATACCTGAACTACATCCTTGACAAATTCCAGAACAACTCTTGCAATCAGCCAAGACTATTGTTCCACTCAAAAAACACCTCACAAGGAAAGACTTCTGTGCCTTTTCACTTCAGTTTAGCAATCTCAAAAATTTCATTCCAGCTTAGAATCGTGACTTAGATGATCACCTAACCTTCACGAAGGCTTTGAAAAAGTCTGTTCCCATATACTAATTAACTTTGACCCATTTTCTTTGATCTCCTTTAGTGCAAGGATACCTTAGGGTGAATGATTATTCTTTGAAGATTTTAAATATATGAATAAATAACTCTTTTACAAACATCTCCTTTAATATTTTGCACTGATTTCCAAATAGTGTGTGCATGTGAGACCAATACATTGAGTGTGTGCGTGTTTGTGTCTAACTTTGTAAGATACAATTGTTTGAGGAAGGTGTCCGTCCATATGAGTGCTCAGCCTTTCAGCCAAATGTTTGTCAACATTCATTTGTGTAGTTTGTCTTTTAATACACTTTTTGGGTTAATTTATTTGAAGGTTTGTATGTCTGTGGCCATAGGTACCTGCATACATTCTAAAATACTAAGAATTCCATGTAATTCGCATCAATAGTTTGACTAGCATGTCAGTATGTTTCTATAGGGGAATTGTTCATAGGTCACTTATCATTCCACTTCCATTTTGTGCTAATTGAAAGCTTCCTGTATTGTTTTCCAATTCTTTCTACAGCAGATTTTTATTGCGCGTCTTATTTAGTTGGAGTGTTTTGTAATTGCAATTCCTGATGTGCCATTGAAGCAGTACACACATGTTTACATCCTATGTATAGAATTCTTTAACAATGTCTGTGCATTGGGGATGTGCATGCGTGTAGTCTTGTATGGGCAGACATCGTTACCTTGAGTTCCATACTTTCCTCTTCTAAAATTCTTCAAGGACCCCTAACCCACGTAGGCTCTCCTCATATGGGACAAGAAACACCTCTAACCCTAATTGAGTGACGGAAGTCACAGCCATGTCCTCTGATCCAAATCCTGAGGCTGTTCAATTTGAGTATGCACTTTGTTAGGGTGATTGATATGAAAAATGAAATGAGCATCAATCCAAGAGTGCATTATTTACTTATTGATTCATACATACAACCCTTTTATCACAGACATTTGTCACATATTAAGATCTGTGGTCTTTCCTATGTTCCTCAAATGCTTTGATTTTTAGCAAAGAAGACCGAAAAACCTCACTTGTCCTATTTGTCTACTCCCCTTTGTCATAGGGGTATTTCAAATGAGTTCAATAGTAGTGTACCTAATTGCCCATCTTGGAATGGCAACATCAGAAGATAGTTTATATGGTTATTCTAGGTTTTTATAAACTGCTTGCTCCCCCCCCCCCCCCCATGTGATGGTGACATTCTTGCAGGGACACACGTGTTGGCAATGACTGTTGCAAAAGAGCAAGCTGGCTCCCACTTAAGGGATTCCTCTGTCACTGCTTCTCTTCTACTTCTAACCATAAAAAAGATCATCCTTCCCTATTGAAGGTTTCCGGGTTTTTTTCATCTGGTCGTATTGAAACACCTTGAAACACTTGTGTATAGGCGCGTTATAAATGCCATATCATATCATACTGTCAGCCACTGGTGGGCTGGTTATAGCAGAGATGTACATAACACTAGTGTATCTTACGCCAGATGTAAGCATGCACAGTTTTTCATTTGCATCCTGCAAGGACCCCAGGCCATATGCATTGGTAGCATAGTTGTTAGATTTTATTTCCATAATGGTCTAGAATGATTATAGGCAGGACAACACAACATATGGAAAATGTGCTTTTATTAGTTAGCGTGAGTATTTGTCTGTTTTAGTATTT
Source organism: Ambystoma mexicanum (assembly GCF_040938575.1). Taxonomy (NCBI): domain Eukaryota; kingdom Metazoa; phylum Chordata; class Amphibia; order Caudata; family Ambystomatidae; genus Ambystoma; species Ambystoma mexicanum. The sequence goes on along the minus strand of NC_090934.1, from coordinate 730,548,699 downwards.
TTATTCAGGGGAGGTGCATATTCTGGATAGGGTAGGAAACATTTTGAATTACATCAGATAATCCTGGGTCCCCCTGCTTAGATGTGACAGGGTGCCTCTGAATGTAATTGTGCATAAGGTCATAACGCTCCCACTGCATATTCTCAGGACCTCTTTGGAAAGAGGTGTATACCACCTCTCTGGGGCCGAGGCATGCCCCAGACAGCTGCTATAGGCCTCTTCTAAAAGAAACCTTTCCTAGCAAAGGAGGTTTAATGTCCTAATGTTTCCGTGTTATGGTATTGCAGGTCCTTCTGCAGGCCTTGATTTTGTGCAGTATTGTGTGGTTGAGTCAGCTTTGTACATAGATTGGTATAATTTATGAAGGGCCCAATTATGAGTATGGTGTTAGTGGTAAAACAATACCACATGTTTTTGCCATTAACGCCACACTCACGATAAGGCTCTAAAACAAACAAAATAGCCTTTGCCCTTGTAGAAAATATTAAGAAATGTAGAACTGTGGATTTTGCCAAAGATATGCCAGATTGCTGTGCTGGTATTGAGTGTAAATCGGAGATTTCTTGAATGTAAAAGAACTTTTGATGAATGGTATTGTTGTTTTAAGTCAAGACTTCTTTTAAGTTTGTACTTTACATCTCATAACACTCAATTTGGATGTCAAAGGCCTACCTTGGTACACTGATTTGGACTAAGGTTACCAAAGTGAAATCCGTAACACTTGAGCGCTCTGTCATATGGGTTTGGCAGCCTAGTCCTCCTGGAAACTTAATAGCATTGTTAACTGAATAGCCCACATTCTTGTAATGGTGTAGTCTAACTTTAAGGGCTTGTAGGGATCCAAGGTACAGTCTATCCTCGGTCCATACATCCCAGGGTCTGCTGCCTGCATAAAATAGGCAGCAGTAATCTTTCTAAAACTCGCTTGCATATGCTAAGTCTCTAACTGTCCTTCCCTTAAAGGCTGACTCTGCTAACCAGTTCATAAGCTCTCTCCTTATGGCCAATGCCAATGGTAGTCTGATGAAATAGTATGCCCCAGAAGCACCTCAGAGGCGACTTTCACATTGACATACCGACGATGTCGGAAAACACCTTGTCACATTATCTCACCAACCTGCATATTCAGCTGCTATTCACAGGATCCCAGCTGGTCATACAGCACGTCATGATCATGCATTTCATTTCAAATGTGCAAACACATGCAGAATAGCTGGGATAGATAGAATAAGCACACTATGCAAACTTGTGAAGCAGGCACACCCCAAGTTTAAGAGAACTGTCTGGATAATGAACATTTGGTAACTCCATCAAGCTCACTTATTAAGGGTCTGATTCTCAAAGATTTGCACTGAAGCAAATGAGATGTCTGTAAGCATTTCAGATTTGTGCCTGCTAATTTATACAAGATTAAAGCCTAAAACTGGAGAGAATTCGAGGATACTGGGTGCATCTCCGAGATGCACTTGATCCCATTAATCACTATTACATGCTAGCATCACAAAGATGCACCATATGCTGCTCCAGTCATAAAACTTGGAGAAGGTAGCAGATGCATATCTAAGATGCTAACTGCATGTTCTCATTGCCTCAAAGGCAAATCTTTCACAATCGGGGACAAAGTCTTAACCCCACCTGACTTCAGCCTTGCTTGCTGTCGACTGCCTGTCCTCCAGCACATGTCACATACCATGGAAATAATCTTGGATTGAGAAGGTTTTAGGCAATCGGGCCACATCTCACAAGTTTCACTTTATCTCATTGTAATTAAATGTGTTATTACATTTCTAATAACCTTTTCACCACTTTGTATTTTTGTTTAAATGGAAAGAATCTTATTGTCTGGGGCTTCATTCCAAGTTATGCTAAATAAAAGAAACTAGTAATAAGTAACATTTTGCTGTTAAAATTGTATAGGTTAGGTTTTCTGGTGTTTCTATGAACTAAACAGAAATACTATTGCTAATGAAAGTTCTAGAGAACATATCTGTCAAACATGTCCACCTCATATCTAATCAACAAGTAAGTATGTGAACTTCATTGTTTTAACACTTCATAATCACAAATGATTATATTGTATCCTGCACTTTGGACTGCTCCAATTGTAAAGGTACCTTTCATGAGGTAAGCTTGACAACTGCAAGGTCATTAGTGTAACAAGTATGTGTAAGATTATATTTACATTAGCAAAAAAAGTATGTTAAAATGTCTGTCAGCCAGTCCAGCTTTCTTTCACAGATAAAATCCATAGACCGCAGTACTCAATGAGCAAGATAGGTTCATGCCAGGCTCTTGATTGGCATGCTAGAACAATATGATACACAACAGCCAAAGGACACACAAAAATAATTTCCCAATGTTCATAGGGTGTACAGAGTGGGATAAGTCCCATAAAAGAGGCACATCAAGACAAAGTGCTGTGTGCATACCACCAATAATAGTCAAGGACCATGTAACCCCCCACCCAGGTCTCCAAGAGACCCTTTCATATAAAAGGCAAATGATAGCTGCTTTAGACATTAAGATGTTCAGGAATGTATATCCGGGCACTCGACTAGAAGTTGCATTCCTCAGAGGAATCTCAGTACTTGTGTTTACTTGAATATGCATGCCAAACTCGCTGACTGAAAGCTAGTATAGGTAACATCCCATCCTGAGCATTGGTTAGATATGAGTTCCACTATTATCTCACCATATTTGTTGATCTTGTGTATATATAATATTATTTCTTATCTTTTTATTCTAGATTGATTTGGGTTTGTACCCAACCCTTGCTGTGGCAGTTGCACAACACCTCCACGCCTCCATTTACAATGGAAAAGTGGGAGAGTTTTCATCATATGTCCCACGATTTCAAGCTCTAGCAAAATCTCAACCTAATTTTCAGTAAGTAGTCAAAGATTGTCATACATGAGCAAGTCCTAGATTTGTAAAGGTTCTCGTTCCCTTTCTTTTTTTGATTCTTTCTGTATACATTTAGGATCCCTTTTAGTAAATACTCTGGTCAATTACGGTGTCATGAAGTCTTTGTTGAATACTTTATTTGTGGTTAGCAGCTATGCCTTCGTTACACTCCCCATGGTTAGATTTGAAAGTAAGACGCCTCTGTGCCATATTCTAAACAGAGTGTTTTTATTTTTGCACGCTAGTGGGTTTTTACCGTCCTCAGGTGGAACAAAGGCTAATTATATTGAGAATATATGGGATGTGACAAGTTTAGGGCATATATTCCTTTTTGCCTTTCAACTTTGTGCCAAATCCTATATTTGGGATGGCGTGCTTTCTCCTGCTGCCCATGTGACATCCGCACATGGGTAGCAGGAGAAAGTGGCACGAGATTCTTTTGCTCTGCCCCCTGCTTGCTTATACACCACACAGTCTGGGAGGCCGCACAGTGCAGACACGCAGAGTTGTCTGGTGTATCACAGTGAGATTGGGGAAGCGGGTAAGGTAGGGAGACAGCAGGGATGCTGTGGCTTTCTGTGTCTCTTCTGCTGAAAGCAGTGAGCCTGGGAAGCAGGCGTGGCATTAGAAGTGTAGAAAAACCATACCCCAACTTCCTTGTACTCCTCTAGCCCAGCTGCCTCCTAGTTCATAAGTGAGTAGCAGAAGGAGAAGGGTGGCTAGCATGGTTAGGGGTTGGAAGGATGATGCACTGTTCTCTCGTGTCCAGCCCTTTGAATGCCTGCGTGTGGGAGGAGAGTCCAGCATTTCTGATATCTCTTCTGGTCTCAGTGTACACCTGTGGGGAAAACGCATCTGCTGTTCTTATTTGATCCAATAACAAAACAGGAGAAGAAGGAAGGAGCATAAACCTAGGCGCACAGTGCACCAAGAGGGAAAGCTGACTGGGGACATCTGTCTAGGCTGGAGCTAGATGTGAGACCTGGCCCCACACATCACTTTGGCAATCAGTTATGAAATCGCATAATAAACCAACCCTGTTACAAGTATACTCCTTGCAACATTACTTTTAAGAACTCAGTTCAGTGCTAGTAAATCAAATCCAATACTTTCTGGAGGGGCCTTGAGCTACTCAATGGCAAGTATGAACACGCAATAACTATTTCTGAATGCACTAAGCAATTCAAGGACACCAAAACCTAATTACACTTTAAATAAGACCCATTGTATTTCAAGGTAAGTAATGGACCCTATGACTATTTTGGAAATGCTCCAAGCAGTTTCAAGGGAGGCATAACCCAGTTTTACAAGTTTAGATGAGAAGCAGTTATTCATGATAAGTAGGGGACAATATACTTTTAAGATGGGCTTCAAGCAACTCAAATGCAATTATTAACTTCTAGACTGTTCTAGGTCTGTATAAAGCAGATCAGGGAAAGCAACACCCTATGGTACATTTTAAGAAGAACACAATGGTATTCCAAGGTAGGTAAGCCCTATTAAAATACATTGACACATTTTCAGTTAAGCAATGATAAAACAGTACCAACACTTATTACTTTTTAGAATGTATAACACAAGTAAAGCAATTTACATACCTTTGAGTTGCTGGTTTGTCTTTTAAAAAGTAACTTATAACTTTTAGACACTTTGTAACTTTTCTTTTGCAGAGATTCAGTTACAACACTAACTCATTTACAAGTAAGTACTTTTACACTTGCTATACTTTACCAGACAGAAGCCTTTTCTTATCCATTTCTTCTCTAGTCTATTGTATGAGCTCTCCTAGGCAGAAGAGGGGCCCTAGTGGTCTAGAAGCCAGCTGTAGGCAGGATGAGCTAGGTTTCAGTTGCAGGAAAGTCAAGAGTTCCAGAGGATATCTTCTTAAACAAGTTAGTATTCGCTTCAGAGTTAGTTAGACGTGTTCAGAAGGCTCCCTATAAGCGTTTCCAGCATTAGGCCTGGCAAGTGGCATGGGCAAACGCCCAACCACACATCACCCACTCACCCCAACAGAATTCACACAAGACTTAAGCTAAGTATTACCCAAGCCAACACAGTACTTTAGGAGAAAAGAAGAGATTTGCAATGGATGCCTTCAGGATGCAGCAGCACAGGACCTGGTCCCTGGATTCTTGGTCTGGAGAAGAAAGAACTGGACACTGGATGGAAACTTGCAGCAGCAGTCGTCCGAGAAGGCTTCTCGCAAAGGTTTCTTCACAGGTACTCTGAGCTTTGTGGATTTGGCACCTTTTTGCAGCAGTCAGGTGAAGAACGAATATCGCCGGTCGGATTCTTTTCTATGTTTCGGACGGAATCGGACTTCGAAAGACTATGCACCACAGACTGGCTTGAGGTTCCATGGTATTGGCGGTTCACAGCCCAGCAAGGTCACATCACATTATGGGATGGCTCAAAATACTAGTCTTCTTGAGACTAGTAGATCTCACCGGCCTCTGGGTAGGGGTTGTTGTTTTCCATACCCCCAGGTCGATTGGAAGTAAGGGTTACATCAGGCTCTGGTTACACAGCAAGCTCTCTGGTCGCTGGAAATCACTACAGATGTCCTCAACCTCATATGAAGCTAGGTCTCTAAATATGGCATCAATCTTTAGTAAACAGCTCCTCCACACAATTAGGCTTCCCCTGGAGAAAAAATGCTGTCTGTGCCCAATTGGCCAGTGTGCATCCACGGGAACCCCTGTTTTATTGGCCTATTCAACCAAATCCATTATTTTTGAAAGAGGTCTTGAGAGGTCTACAACGGTATTGTGATATCCTCTTCATGCTCTCATCACCTTACCGGCCATTCTTTGTATTTTTCATAATGAAAGTACTCATCTTTGTGTCCAGCTCTTGTTTCTGCCACCTTGGGCTTGGGGCATTTGTCCCCCATCGTGCATCTTATCACCTTCTCCAGAGCATTACATAGCCTTGTGGCCACATACGGTGCCACTGTGAGGGAAGGCACCCAATCAGATGATCTGGGGTTCACCCTGGTTTTCATTTATCATTTGTTTCCACCTTTATTTAGTAAATTAATGTGTGTATATATAGTGATGATGACACCTAACATCACTTGACACCTGAGGTGCCATTTTCTTGGTTAAACTCCTCTCTTCTGATTCCCAACACCATATGCAGTTGTGTGTCAGTCTTTCTGCGAATCACAAACATTAAACGTCATCTTTTAAGTATGCTAAATATAGGTAATTCATACAAAAATCAAGGCACTCCTTGAAAAAACACCTCCTTCACACCTGGTAAAATAAACTCCAAGTCCAGCATCCCACCCGACTACCTGCACTAACAGTAAATGTTTACTATTTCCTGTCGAACCTACCCCAAATTGTATGCAAGTAATAAATGCTGATTGTATGGCATTTTTTATTTAAAGTTACAGTTTTGAAACTCCCTTTGGGTACTTTTCTTTCCGTAACAGGAGTCCTGGAAAGGCTGACTGTATCTCGCTCTCTTTCTCTTTGTTGTCTCTCCAGCTCCCCCAGAAATATCTCCCTACTTGAGCCTTTTGGTCTTTCAACCCCTTTTGGGCTCTTTGCCTTCTCACCCCGGCTTGGGGTATAAAGGGTCTTGTCCCATTTTGTGCTATCTGGTGCCTCGGCCCCTCCTGGGCTATTTGTATTCTCACCCCAGCTTGGGTTATATGGATTCTCACCCCTTTTTGGGTTGTTTTGTACCTCAGCCCCTCTTGGACTCATTAGCTTCACACCCCAGCTTGGGGTATGTCCGGGCCTGTCCACTCTCCTCCCAGTTCCCTGAACACACTGCATACCTGATGCTACAATGGCATTCCTCGGGTAAGGCGGTTGTGCGGTTCAGGCTTCTCTTCTGTTTTCGGGGTCAATGCATGACCTTGAGTTCTTCTGCCGGTTTGTAATGGGACTTAAGCGCCAGCGAGTTTCTCCAGCTCCAGGCCTAGTTCCATGCAGCAGCGATCTGCAAGCTTTCTCGTTGCTTCGCACTCCATGCCGTCTGCGCGGGACTGATTTATTGAAGGAAGACTGGCCCTCCTCTGTGACTTGGCTCCACAGGCTTGCTTGCCTCTCTCCTGCTTTCCCTTTCCTGGCCAGTCTCACACGCCCTATATGTTCCTCCTTGGGAGGAGACAGAACAGTCCATTGGTCCTTGATTTCATACAATGGCTCAACAGTAAACGGTCTGAAACCATACCAGTAACCTCTTTCTGAACATTCCCATTGTTGTCTGGTTCAATCCCCATGCAGCCACTAAAACCATTAGCTGTCTGGGACAAGGGAGGATAACGCGTCCCCGTCAAGGAAAGTCCTTTCTCCAGCATGGGGTCTGGCATGGATTCACGTGCTCATGAATATTCCCTGTTGCCAGGCTGCGAGTCCTTGATAAAAGAAAAAACTGTTTCACTTTCACTTACATACTGTAATTCTCCTTTAAATAATCACGGTCCTCTGGGTCATACTGCCCCCATCCAATGACAACCCTCTCCCTAAGCCCTTCCTCTGGCAGCCATTTTCAGATTTTTGTGAGTACTCGAGTTTGCTCTGCTAGCTACTTCTACGTTCTTTTTTTGTTTGACGGAAAAAGGTTCTATTTTTGTTCCAAAAGAGCCTGTGTGCTCTTTTCTCCATCTACCGACAGCGGGGGATCCGTTTTCGGTGAATTTCAGCACCCCTCAAGGGCGAAGATCGTCAAAGTTGCCAGAAGGCCATCGGGCCTCCTTCGCGCCCTCCGACCATGATGATGGAGGAAAAGGAGGGAAGGTCCCTCTTCAAGCCCTGCACCAAGTGTGGGCTACGGAACGTGTTCCAGGAAGACGAGCACCTACAATGTCTCTACTGCCTGCACTTGGACCATAAAGAGGTGAAGTGTGAGATATGCCTGGTGTTCTCCAAGAAGACGTTGAAGGACAGGCACAGTAGATTGGCGGCGTGGCTTAACGCGCAGGCCTCTGCCCCCTTCGCCGAGCAGGGTCATGCCTCACCCAGGACTGGCCGGTCTGATGAGCAGTTTCCTAAATCCTTTGAGGATGCCTCCGGGGGCCCAAGACCATGCCAAGAACTGCAATTCTGAGTCCACCGGGGTCACCCCGTAAGCCGGTCCCAAGGTGGATAGGGCGCAATCGACGACACCCTCTGCCTCCATTACCAGCCGGCAATCGAGCTCCTCCTCAAAAAGGAAATCTATCCTGGCTAAACTGCAGGAGAAATCAGAGCTGCCACGGACAGAGGAGAAGGCTGAACTGCCCAAGCGGACCCAATCGGTGCAGACTAAGACTTCCTCGATGATAGAGTTGGTGGCAGCTGCTCTAATGACGGCTAAGGGAGCTGACCCTGCAAGGCTAGCCCCCGAAGAACAGACTATTATAGCCCCCCCAGGTGCAACACCATCGCAGTGCCTTTGGCAAAGTCTGCTGGCACACGAGAAGGGGGGGGCGGCTCAGGCCCTGGTACAAGCCCCACAAATGGGGAAAAGGGGGAGGGTGAGGAGGCCGTGGCCCAAACCATGGAGGTCTTGTCCACGATTGAGCACCTGGAGTCCTTACACACTATCCATGAGGACGTGGAAGAGGAGGATGGCGATGCAGGGCCTAGTGTTCCGATCCCGCCAGCTCAGCCGAGGGATGTGTCTCTGGACATTCTGTCGACACTTCACACATTGGTGTCGGAGGTCCAGAAGAGGATGCCGCCAGGCCTGGTTCCAATGGTCCCCCAGACCCTGATCAGCCGCCTGTCATGATCACATCCAAGGTTCATAGTCTTGATTCAGGAGTTCAGGCGGGATTCAGTGTATAGATCAGTAGGTTTAAGGTGGGTGTTAGCTTGGCACACATGGCATTCACACAAGTCACAACATTAAATAACCATAGACATCCATAGGGATGCAATAGCTTTTCAATACCCATAAAATGACCATCCAGTGGGTCAAAGAAAAGTAATATTAATACTTTGAATAGCTTACAGAATATCTATTGACCACAGACAAGAATTACCTGACCAAAGTTTCCTTCGCCGCAGTCTTCAGTAGAAGAATCTTCTTTCGTCACAGTTCCTCTTCAGTTATCAGTCTTCGTTCGCAACCGCAGTGTTAGGCAGAAATCTGTGCAGTTCCCTCTGCGACCACTGCAAAAGATTTAAGACTACAGGTGTTTGGCAGTAAACCCACTTGGTAGCAGTCTGTACCACACAAATTCACTTGGTAGCTGTGGCTGAGCAGTCAGACTTCCCTCAAGAAGAGTTAGGCAGTATACAGAGTATTCACAATAGGTCAAGAGCACACACTAGAACAAGGAAACACTGACCAGGGCTTGGTGTAAAAGAGATATAATTATTTATTTAAAACCACATCTAGAAAAACACACAGGCACTAATAGTAAGCAATTCAGCAACACGGTGACTAAAAGATATACACTCCCTTAAAAGAATATTAGACAAGTCTTAAGTAAAGCCCCACTTATTTTCAGACAGCGGTGAGCACTTAACGTAGATGGCACTCTAATAGTTCGTTTTAAAAAGGGAGAGAAAAGCAGAGAACAAATTGAAACAGATCCCAACACTTTTACAAGAACAGAACAAGAGAGGAAGGCAAAGTAAAACCGTGAATTCAGAGTCAGTAGGCCGGATCCGCTTTAAGAGGATCGAAACGAAATGTCTCCAAGGTCACACGGTTGCAGTGCACAAAAGTCTTGTAAGGGTTAAAAAAGGAGTTGGATCAAAGAAAGGGACCAGTTAGAGGGTCAAGGCGGCCAGCCTAGTCCAGAAGGTTAAGGAGTTATTATTAGCTTGTAGCAATCTTTAGAAAGGGAGGCCTGGCGGACACGGTACCTTAAAGTGGTGAGAACCCTCCAGCGGGGGCAGTTGTTCCTGGCAGCAAATGCAAGTCGGTGCTTCGTCCGGGGGAAGAGAGGATCTCGTCGTGGAGGAAGACAGCAATCTGTTGCACTGCCAGGGAAGAAACCAGCCGCAGAGTTTCTCAGGTACAAGGAGCGGTCCGTTGATTCGCGGTTCAGTGGCGAGTGGCTATCCGGCCGCCGGGGTGCTTGGCACGGGCAGTTCAACCACAAACCGGGCTGGGGTGCGAAGAAAGAAAGGTAAACTGGTTGTGCCCACCAGTCAGGGGAAGAAGCCTCTCCAGCCGGGAGATCTTCTCTGTCGTCGGGAAGTGGTGAATCGGTTCTGCAGGGCTCCACCGGTGGTGTCGTCTTGGTAGGTCGGCTCAGCTTCTCCCTCGTCGGATTCTCGGGTCCTGTGGCGACTTCTGAAGTTCCAGTCCCCAAAGCCCTGCTTTTATGCAGCATACCCCCATTCACTCAGCCTAGCTGTCAATCAAACATGCTAAGTGGTGAGCCGGCCGGCTCACCACTTGGGCCAATCACACAAGAGTGTGACTTGAGTTACCAAGGTAACTCAGTCCATGGTGCCTAAACCCCTCCCACACCCCCTGTGGTACCCAGACAGAGTGGCACCACTTTTGGAGGGTTCTGTGGAGAAGCCCGCCAAAAAGTGGAAGAAAGGGCTCGACTTGGGTTGGAGTCACAGAAGAGAACACAAATGCCATTTTAGAATCGAGTCTTGGCAAAAAATACCAACCGGAGAATTAATATTAATTAAATAAACCGGCGGTATGTTCGAGGCTATAATTAACGTTGGTAGCCTCGAACAATGGGAAAATCCCATAGGGAAATATTCGCGGTTGAATATAAAAAGTAGTTTCCACTGCCACCAGCCAAAACTCGATCAGGGGGGACTGAGACGTGCCCCCTCGACTAACAGACCCCGGGGCAATCGAATTGCCCCGACCAGTACGTCCACAATATGATGGTTTGTAATGGTTTCTGTTAATAATTTGGGACTAGTAGAGCCAATGGTGACTTTACATGCCCTGGGAGACAGTAGTCAGTCCCAGGGTATGGGGTCTATGGTGAGGTGTCATTATGACACCCCTGTGTTACTGCACGGAGGGTGCTGTGTAACACACATAGTAAAAACACATGAGACCCTATGGCGTAAAGGACCCCATAGCCCATAAAACACATTACCAGTCAAAGGAATACCATAAATCATGTCCAAGAGTGGGAGAAAAAGAGTGTCACTCTTGGCAGGAGGAAAAAAAACAAACTCCAGAAATCCAGCAAAGCTGCTGGGGGACTCACTAGGTTAGGAAATTCAGCCTAAAGAGAGAATTCTCCCTAACACGCAGCACCTTGTGAGGTTTTTTCTCCATTTTCCGAAGACCTGCAAAACAAAGGTACATAGTTAAAGAACGAACATTACAGAGTTAAGAGTGAAAATAATTTCTATGCGCATACGTACCTGAAGCTCAAGAGTTTTTCCTCACAGTTGTTAACCGCGCTTCACAGTAGAAGGTTGTAGTGTTTCAGACAAGACAAACTTACACTATTCTGCGTTTTCTCTTCCGTATTAAGCGCGCAACCATTCCTCAGTCAAATCTCCTTTGCAGGATACCGAAAACCCCTTCATGTTTTGCGCGCTTAATTTGTAGCAAGCGCGCCAACTTTCCACAAGAAAAGGTGTTCATGTTCTTTTCCTTTAAACTTCAAACTCTTCTGCTGAAGCATTTTTCCTCCATGAATCTGCAAAAAGAAAGACTAAATTGGTTATCACGAGAGCTCTTTCCAACTTAGAAAACGTTAATTCCTCAGAAACAACCGTTTGTTCTCAATGGCTCTGTCAAGAGACTCATTTACATTTAAAGACACTTGCCTCCAGAGTCTTCCTGAGTTCAACAGCATCCTAGTCTTCAAGCCACAATATCAAATCGCACCTGTGTGATAGCAGGATGGAGAGGTCCCTAAACACAAAACACAGGTGAGGAGAGTGTGGTTCCTAGAAACAGAAGGGATTTACTTTCTGGGTGGAAGACAGACATAGATTTCTAGTAGGTTTCACCATTCTCATCACTTACAGCACCTCCATTTTTGTTATCTTTCTTTCCGGTTAGGAAAAGACTTTGAAAGCTTCTAAAGCTTCATTTTAGCAGATCAACAGGCTAGGGGATCATTACGCTTCTGTGGCGTTCAGGTAAGCGTTACACCACCAGCGAAGAAAGGAAGCATCATCCAATGCCCCCATTTCAGCTTCCACATGCGCATCGGGCCCCCTGCCCCCCAGCGGACCCAGACACTGAGAGGGACAATGACAAAGATATTGATGCAGCAGAGCACGGGTCTCTGCATTTGGATACGCCACCTAGGGCGTCCCCAGCGGATTAGGTGGGGTCGTTCCATTCTATGATCGCCAGAGCCTACGTGCTATTCCAGTTTGCGCCCGAAGAAACGAGGAAGGGTGGTTTCTTGTACCATGGGCGCAAGTCTAGGAGGAAGACAATCATGGCAGTGCCCCTTCTGGACAACGTATGGGATGAGGGCCTCGCCCTCATGAAGAACTATTGCACGGCTTCAGCCAAATGGGATAGACTGGAGAAGGAGTATTCGATGCAGGAATCTCCGCACCCAGGTGCCTGAGGTTGCAAACAACGCCGGATTCGGTGGTGTCAGCGGCCGCGAGGAAACGGTCGGCTAACCCGTCTTCGGTCCCTCCTTGACAGAGAGGGGAAGATGCTAGATGCCATGGGAAGGAAGGTGATTTACACTGTGGCGTCCGCGATCAAGTTGGCCACCGCACTGGCGTGCCTAGTCAGTACGACGGGGAGCTGTGGTACAAGCTCGGTCCTAGTCTGGATTCCTCCCAGACGATAACAGGATGGAGGCAATCGCTTTTCCAGGAGGGAGAAGTTGTGTCGGATCGTGCCATTGCAGTGGCGTTGGACGATGCCAACACAGGGTTCCGGCAGATGGGGAACGGTGTCTACCTTTCTGGACAAGGCTGGATGAAGGCCACAAATTTCTCCTCTTTGTACCATCAGCCTTCCAGATCCATGACCCACGAAGCCTACAGTAGCGGAGAACAGCGTCGCCGTCGCACGCAGGGCAGGATGCCGGCTCTGAAGCATGCCTGAACCGGCTGGGACGTCAGGCCCCCATGCTTGCACCCCGGTGGGCGGCTCGCTGACGAGGTTCGTTGGCGAGTGGAATATCACCACGACAGATGGGTGCTGGATGCTCTCGCCCAGGGACACACCCTGGAGTTTCAACGCAGGTGTCTGCGGATCCCTCACGTTACCCGTCAGGAGCAGCACACTCCTCTGCTTCTTGAAGAGGTACGGGCAATTCTGCAGAAAGGGACGGTAGAGCTAGTTCCCCAATGGCTTCGGAGCGCCGGAGTCTATTCCAGATACTTGCTGGTAAGAAAGAGGACAGGGGGATGGAGACGCATCCTAGACCTGCGGCATCTCAACAAACACTTAAGTCCCAAAAGTCCCGGATGGTCACTATGCTGCACGTGCTCGGCCAACTGTAAGAAGTAGATTTCTTGACGTCGCTGAACCTGGAGGACGCCTATTTCCACGTCCCCAATTCAAGGCACATCAAAAGTGTCTGCGTTTTGTAGTGCAGGGCCAGCACTACCAATACAAAACCCTAAATTTCGGATTGAAGTCGGCCCCCACAGTGTTCATAAAGTGCCTGGCACCGGTAGCGGCCCATCTAGGTCTATGGGTTATACCCGTACCTCGATAATGGGCTCACCCGGGCCCACTCGCGAGTGTTGGCAGTCGGACAAACTGAGGCGACCGTCCAGCTACTGACGGATCTGGGATTCTCCAACTATCCAAAGTCCTGCTTGACACAATCGCAAGACGTGCTGTTCCTATGAGCCAGACTCAATACGGTGTCCTGCCTGCCGTCGCCCTCAGAGGAGAGGGTGGCAGCTATTCAAGGGAAGGTGCAGCAGCTGTTGTCGATGAAGACCGCCATGGTGCGAACCATCAAGTCGTTGCTTGGCATGATGCCGTCCTGCATCTACCTCATCTGGCTCTGCAGGTTACAGATGCAACCTCTTCAGGAGTTCCTGGACGCTTGCTGGATCTAGGTGTCTGGAAGTTATGCAGACAAGATCCCGCTCGACGAGGAGTTCCAAAACCCTCCATATCAGGAGATGGTCACCACGGATGCTTCCCTGGAAGGCTGGGGAACCCACACTGGATGTCTGCACGCCAGAAGCCTGTGTGGCCGGAGGAGCAGGATCTCCATATCGACATCCTGGAGCTATGAGCAGTGTTCTGTGCCCTCAAATCATTCCTTCCATCTCTGAAGGGCAAGGTGGTGAGGATCTTCACGGACAACACCACCATGATGTTCTACATCAGGAAACGGGGGCATTCGATCCCCAGCACTCCAAGGAAGTGCAGGACTTTTGGCACTGGGCCGTCTGGTAAGAGATGTTCCTCTTCACCTAGCGGGAGTCTAGAACACCATCGGAGACTTCCTCCATAGGGAGTTGCGCTCCTGCCACGAGTGAGAAGTTTGGCAGGACCAGGTGGACCACATCTTCGTCAAGTGGGGCAGGCCCCAGATCGATCTATTTGTGACAGCAGCGAACTCCAAATGCCAGAAGTTTGCCAACAGATTCCACCAACCGAGGAGCCTGGGAAGGCCTGTTCCTTTACGCGTTCTCTATTGCCTCTCCTGCTACGCATCATCAACACACTAGACTGTGCCAATGCAGGATGATACTCATTGCCCCGGTATGGCCAGGATCGGTGAACCAGAGGGCTTGACTCCTGCAGTTTAGAGTTCGAGATACGAGTTGCCTGCGGACTGCAGAGAGATCCTCGCCACGGCATCGTAGACTTTGAAGTGCTACGGTCACAAGTGGAAGCAGTTCGCTACATGGTGCTGGTCGCAGAAGATGACCCTGCAGAGGGTCACAGCCCCGCAAATTCTTCCATACTTGCTCTTCTTGACCAAGGCCGGCCTGGCACACTCTTCTATCATGGTGCATTTGGTGGCTATCTCCCGCTACACCAGGTCTCCAGAAAGAGCTTCACTGTGGTCTCACCGACTCATCAAGGAGTTCCTCAAAGGACTTTTTTTATCTTTCCCGCCGGTGTAGGCTCCTGCCCCAGAGTGGGAACTCAACGTGGTTCAGACCAGGCTCATGGGGGCGCCCTCCGAGACGATGCATCAGGCCCCTCTCAAGTTCCTCTCGTAGACAATGGATTTCCATGTGGTCCTCACCTCTGCCAGGAGGGTGGGTGAGACCCAGGCCCTATCCTGCAAGCAACCATAACTGACTTTCCATGAATCAAGGGTGGTGCTGCGGACGCACCCCTCCCTCATGCCCAAGGTTTACGTCGGAATTCCACCTCAAGAAGCCTTTGGTGTTACCTGTTTTTTTTTTACGTACCTTGAAGTTCTACGTGACACGCACAAAAGATTTTCTGGAAAACTTCACAACTGTTTGTGAGCTTTGGTCCTGTGAACCATGGGCTTCCATTTCAAGGTGGCTCTCCGGCTGCATCATGCATTGTCATTAGTTGGTGAACCGACTGCTGCCCGGCCGTCCGAGAGCCCACTCCAACAGAGCGACTGTGACAAAGGCTTGCCTGTCTGGTGTGTCCCTGATGGATATCTGCAAGGCTGCTATGTATTTGTTATTCATGAGCTTGTCAAACCCCATCCTGGAGAAGGAACAAGTTACTTACCTGTAACTATTGTTTTCCAGCATGGGTCTGGCAGGGATTCACATGCGAACCCTCCCGCCATCCCCTCTGCGGCTCTTCTTGGTCATGCTGCCACTTTACGTGCTTACCAAATCTGAAAAAAGCTGCCAGAGGAGGGGCTTAGGGAGAGGACCGTCATTGGATGGGGGCAGTATGACTCGGAGGGCAGTGATTGGTTTAAAGGAGAAATACCGTTTGTAAATGAAAGTCAAACTGATATTTCTTTTACCGAGGATTCCCAGCCTGACGGGGAATATTCATGGAACAAATACAGGAACAAGAGATAAAACATGATCCCAAAAATTGACAATTCTCCTAAAAACCTCAATTGTTGTTGAGTACTTCCACTACATATAGAAATATTGATTTAAGAACAAATTGATAAAATACAATAGCCATAATCAATAAAAGACTATCGCACACTAGATGGAGAGAGGAAACTTGCAACCCCACAGCAGAAGCATTTGGAGCAAAAGTTATTCTCGGGTATAATGTAGCCAATAGCCTACAAGGTGGTTCAAAAATCGACCCTGGTGGCCATGAACATGATTGCTACTGCACCTTCGGTCTTAAAAACCATGCCCGTTGTATACATTTGGCCACCCTAAAAACATTGTCCAAATCCTCGGTTGGTCTATAAAGCTCCAACGCCAAACGAATTCCAGCTGATCTTAGGATAGGCTTCAGATAACAAGCTCTCAGAGCTTTAAGCCACATGCAGAAGAAAATGAAATGAATAGTAGTCTCTCCATTTATACTGCACAGAGGTCAAGAACCCAAGCCAATAGTGCCCCATGATTTGGCAAAAGAGGCCAACCTAAGGCTACCCATCCCAAATACAAGAAATGCAGCTTGTGCAAATGGAGGATTCACATGATCAAGGTATACCGCAAATCCGAAATCCAGTTTGCTCCTAAGGTAGGTAGGGCCCAATTTCAAGCTGCCACAAGCTCCCTATATGATCTTCCTATTATAAATAACTAGTACTTATCTTTTTATTTGGTCGTGGCTTTAGTAATGTTCACAGGACTCCACCACAAATCGTGCTCACCCAGATCAAAAAAATGATTTGTTTTACATGTGCAACCCATGGCAGGCTCTTGCCTCTTTCCAAACTCATCACAGGAATCAATTCATCCTGGAATTTTACAAGAGCAGGAGTTTGCCATAATCAAATTATTACAAGATTGGCTTCAGAGAAATCGTAACATCAATAGGGCACAAGTCGGTTACCAAATGGATTAATGCCTTGGGGGCTACTAGGGAAGCAATAACCGATTTTAAAAAAAATGTGTTTTCTACTTTGGTCAGCCCACTCACATTAACATCTCCCCAAAGTTCTGCTGTAAAGGTAGCAGATGTAATACCTTGCTTCCTGTGAAATTCCAATGCCGTGCCTACTGCCCCCCTACCGTGGCAGTTAAAAACAGTATGAGTTGCACAGCTATATTTTTCAAGAGTATTCATTTGTGTTGTCCAATGCCGATTCTCATGGAAACGGGTCCCTAAGTAGTCCTAATACTTAACTTATTTGAGACTTGAGTCTCTACTTTCCATGTCATGTTGTTTGGCAAACTTAGGCTTAAAGACCAAAGAACTTCGTTTTACCAATCTTCAAGAGCAATTTTAGCTCCCAGCACTTTTTCATGAACAATACCATTCTAAGTCCCAGAGGGGAGGTAGACAATAGTATGGCATTGTCTGCAAATAACAAAGCAGGGTAGCTATCTAACCCAGTTTTGGAGTATCCAAACAATATTGGGACAAAGCTACAACACTTCTTTGATGAAAATAGTTAAATAATATGCCACCGTTGTGGACACATGTCTTATTTGTGATAACAGTATGTGCCATCTATTCTGTAAGAAACCCGAATGTGTCTCACCCACTAGTCCCCGAGGATCTGTCATCCAGGTGGCCAGGACACAGCCATCGCTTTTGGATCCAGTTCCTGGGGGTGGACAATTGCGGGAGGATCACCTGGCTGAGGGATCTTCGGGGAGTGGGAGTGGGAGTGGGACGCTGGATGGCGAGATGCAGTATTCCCTGTAGCACCTTTACCCCATCCCATCCTATCCTATCCGATACGTAGGAAGGAACTCGACCCCCCCAGACTCCTATATGCCACCCTCCCCCTTTCACTACACGAACACTTTCACACGGACGGCCCACTCTGGGCCAAAACAGACTTAAACCTGAGCAGTATACTGGACATGTCCCAGTACATTGGTCAGGTGAGGTCATGCAATTACTGACCTTCACTCACACCTGACTTCTAAGCTTCTGGATAAAAGGTAGAGCACGAAAGCACACTCTGAGCGAGGCAAAGCACACGAGGAAACGGCAGTTTCAAGGGGGCAGCTGAACGAGGGAAGAAAGACGGTAAAACAGAAGGGGATCGCGAGGAGGGAAGTTCCCTTGACCTTGCCGGCAAGAAACCGTTACTTTCAAGAGCCCTCCAGATTAGAAAGTTGTCACGATGCCCGCTCCCGGGAAGCCGGCTCAGGCCCTGCGTCCCCGAAAGCGGACATCAAGTCCCCGGGGAAGGTCCCAGCAACCCCTTATAGGGGCCCTTTGGACAGCGTCCTGGCGCCTATGGCGCCAGGCTCATAGAAAACGTCAGTCCTGGCGCCATAGGCGCCAGGCTCATTATGAAAGTGTTTGGGTGCACTTACCTGATGCAGACCATGCTGCAGAACCCTGGCCTCCTTGAGGCCTGAAAGGAACTACTTTACCTGTGGGACTCATTTACCACCCAGGCGTGGTCGGGGAAGGATACATACCTGATTGGAGGAAGGACACATTCTAGGAACTTCTTCCAAGGCTATTTAAACCACACCCGATCAGCCACACGTGCTTCGCTTTGTTCTGCATCTAGCAGCTGGACGCTCACCGTGTCTGCTCCTGCATCTTGACTTCTGCCACACCTGCCAGCATCCTGAATCACCTGCAAAGGAAGGGAACAAGAAAACAGAAGAAGGAAAAGGCCTCACCTGCTAAATCTGCATCCCAGAGACATTTCGCCGACAATCCTGAAAAGGAAGACATTTATTTTTAAAAGCACATCGCATCAATCGCTGCAGCGCCGCATTCTACTCACCTTTACAGGGCGCCTCCATGTTCTGCAGCGACCATCCGGATTCGCAGTCGCGCCCCCGCGCCTAGGGAGAAAAAGACAAGAACAAAGGTGAGAGAATGAAGGGAAAAGGGAAGCTAAAACTCCATGTCAAGACTTACCTGTTGGGTCATTCCCTTGTCATTTCGGGTCCGCGCCGCATCCAGGCATTTTCGGACCCCGGCCCCTAAGAGGAAAAAGACATCAGCGTTAATGAGTGAATGAAAAGACATTACCAAAACACTCATTAAAGACTTACCTGATTTCCACAAGGATTTGACCGCTCACCTCGGGTCGGTGCCTGTTCCCCGGCATTCCGTACCCCAGCCCCTATGGGGAAAAAGACACTAGCATTAGAACATTAATGCATGGACACAAGGGGAACCACTTATAGAAAACTTACCTGGAAGCCAAGCAAGTTTGGTTCTCACCCATCCGAAAATCCAGTGACGTAACTGGATACCAACGCGCCCCTGCATCAGAAGCAGGATGGAGAGCTCGTCCTTCCAGACCCTAAGGTTAGACGCTACGGGGAAGCACAGAAGGGTTTTGGGGAAGGTGAGAGGGGTAAGTGGGAGACCGATTGTATTACCCCGCAGACAGTTAACCCCATATTCTCACCTACAGAAGGATACTTCTGCGAGTCAGACAAGCCAGATCTGGGGCCCGGTCCAGTCCGTCTTCCGAACCCTGCGCATCACCTTAGACGAGGACACAGCAGCGCGAACCAGGCCAGCGCCCCTGTGGGAGTCAGGTGAGCGTTACAGAACGCGAAGCCTTCCTACAAATTCCCACCCGGGCGCTATGGAAACTTCTGAGACTGATCAGTTGGCCCAATTACTGGGGGTATTACGGGCCGAAGTACATGCCGCTCGTCAAGAGACTAATGCCCTCAAGAGGGAATTAATAATATCAAAGGAAAGAACTGATGACCTGGCCAGACAGCTTTTGCAAGGTCAAGCTGGACAAACTCCTCTACCCTGTTCCGGAGGGAACCCCGCTCCTGTGGTTCCCAGTAACCCTGTGCAGATTAATCTACCTGGAAACATGCCGCTGGCCCCACCTGAACGCTTTGCTGGGGACCCCAAATGATTCGCCGTATTCATGAATCAGTGTCGTTTGCACTTCCTATGCAGACCTGGGGCCTTCCCTAATGATCAGACCAAAGTAGCCTTTGTATTGTCATATCTCAGCGGCTGCGCTGCCGATTGGTCAGTTCCACTGGTTACTCAAGATGACCCGATTCTCCGTGATTTTCAAGGATTTCAAGCAAGCATGGAAAGGTTATTTGCTCGACACTCTTAGGGGCAGGCTCTGGATGACGAACTTCTATCCCTGCGACAGGGCAATCAGGACCTCCTATCCTATATTGCAACCTTTAATAGACTAATTGTGGAAACGAGATGGCCAGAGGATAAAAGAGTCACGTTATTTTATCGAGGTCTACGCGGAGAACTTAAAGATGTCTTGGCCCAAGTTGTAAATCCGCCCCAAGAATGCACAGAATATATAGACTTAGTGGTCAAATTGGATCACAGACTTCAAAACAGAAAAACAGATCGGTCCAGGTTTGAGACCCGGGTGTTGGTCAAGACCCATGCTAACCCCAAGGGAGTTGATGTCTCTGAGCCTATGCAAATTGGAGGGGTTAAAGAACCCTTAACTCAAAAGGAACGTGAAAGGAGGCGGCAGTTAAAATTATGTCTTTATTGTGGGAACTCTGGACACTTTCTACGAGATTGCCCGGCAAAACCGCCCCGAAAAGCGGTAGGAGCCGCTGATAAAAACCATGAGGACTCTGTTTCGGGAAACGACTCAGCCCGACAAGCGTAGGGGTCCGCTTGCCGAGCTTGAAAACTAACTCTCAGACCTCGCATTTCATTGTGCCAATGGTTCTCGTAGATCCAGAAAAGCCTAAGCGGTTGCATGCAATAAAGGCATACATCGATAGTGGGGCTATTGGAAACTATGTGGATCGTGAATTGGCCTCTAGGATTAACCTCCCTCTCCGTCCTAAAACCAGCAAAGATGTCATCACCACAGTCGATGGAACTGAAATTGCCTCTGGACCGGTAACACATTCCACTACTGGGGTGACTCTTATTGGTCCTGACGGCCATCGGGAGGCAGTTGTGTTTGATGTAATCAAGGCTCCACAGTTTCAGGTTATTCTTGGAATTCCTTGGTTAGAGACACATAATCCTCGAATTGATTGGCGAGCTAAGAGAATAACCTTCCCGGATTGTGCACAAACATGCTACCCAGAAAACCTGAAGATTAATCTAGCATCTGTAACCTCTGCCTCCATGCAATTACCTCCGGAATACCAGGACTTTCAGGACGTCTTCCAAAAGGAACAGGCCAACACGTTACCTCCTCACCGATCGTCTGATTGCCAAATCGATCTGGTGCCCGGTGCACAACCCCCTTGTAGCAGGATTTATGCCCTTACCGAACCTGAGAACCTGCATTTGAGACAATATTTGGATCAATACCTCGCCAATGGTTTTATTCGCCCGTCAAAGTCCCCGGCATCCTCGGCTTTGTTCTTCGTGCCTAAAAAAGAAGGCGACCTTAGAACTTGTATCGATTACCGCGCATTGAACCAGATAACGGTTAAAAACCGTTATCCTCTGCCTCTGATTCCTGAACTCCTTGACCAGGTGAAGGACGCTTGCATATACACCAAGTTAGATCTCCGGGGGGCTTATCATCTGGTACGAGTTAAAGAAGGCGACGAATGGAAAACAGCCTTCCGTACAAAATATGGATTATTCGAATACCAGGTAATGCCTTTCGGCTTGTGCAATGCGCCTGCTGCCTTCCAATTCTTCATGAATGATGTCCTTCGGGAACTCATCGATGTTTGTGTTGTCGTTTATATAGATGACATTCTAGTGTACTCCTCTTTGGAATCTGATCACAGAAAACACGTTAGGGCAGTTCTGGAAAAACTGCGCCAACACAAACTATTTGCTAAACTGGAGAAATGTGTTTTCCATACCACAGAAGTTGAGTTTCTCGGTTTCATCCTGACACCCAAAGGAGTCCCAATGGACTCAAGAAAAGTGGATGCCATCCTCAAATGGCCATCACCTAGCTCTGTAAAAGGGGTTCAAAGCATGCTTGGCTTTGCCAATTTCTATCGCAGGTTTATCCCGGAATTTTCACGCATAGTACAACACATTACTGCACTCTTGAGGAAAAATAAACGTTTTGAATGGTCTGAAGAAGCCGAGCAGGCCTTCCAGGATTTAAAAGCTAAGTTTACCTCCGCACCTATATTGAAACACCCACGTCCAGATCTCCCGTATGTCGTCGAAACTGACGCATCCAGCCTAGCCATGGGAGCAGTTCTGTCTTAAAGAGATCCTGAAACCAACCAACTGCATCCCGTAGCGTTTTGGTCCAGAAAATTCTCGGCACCAGAGATTAATTACGCAATCACTGACAAAGAACTGTTAGCCATAAAGTCTGCTTTTAAAGCCTGGCGGCATTACCTGCTTGGCGCTCGACATACCATCACGGTGATCACTGGAATTTACATTATTTGAAAACCGCCAAGGCTCAGTCATCACGGCAGCTCCGATGGGCTTTGTTTTTCGCTGAATTTGATTTTGTGATTACCTATCGACCTGGCTGCAAGAACGGCAAAGCAGACGCCTTATCCCGAATTGGAATGGGAGAATCTGATACAAACTCAGAACCAGTACCAATAATTCCCGAACAGAGAATTCTAGGCATGACTTCGTTACAAACGCTTGAAGACATTCAAGTCAGAGTGAAACAACTCCTGGACCCTACAGTCCTACAGGATTGGATACAAAAGGGATCAGACTTTACCATAGATAATGGTTTACCTTATTACCAAGGACGCTTATTCCTGCCGCACAAGGATTTACACAAACTAGTTATTTCAGGTTATCATGATACATTAATAGAGGGACACCCCGGTATTGCCAAGACAATGGAAAAGGTGAAACGACAATTCTGGCCCTCTTGGCGAAAAGATGTTAAATGTTTTGTGATGTCCTGTGGTGTTTGCGCCCAAAATAAAGGTCAAAAGAAGAGACCAGCCGGTCTCCTTCAACCTCTAGACATACCGCCAGCACCCTGGCACACCCTATCAATGGATTTTATTACGGACTTGCCTCCTTGTTCGGGATACAATACCATTCTGGTAATTGTGGATTTGTTTTCCAAAATGGCCCACTTCGTTCCTTTGAAAGGTTTACCTTCAGCTTCTGTCCTAGCCAAAGAATTCCTCGAAAATATTGTTCGGCTACATGGATTCCCATCTATACTTATCTCTGACCGGGGAAGCCAATTCATTTCCCACTTCTGGCGCAAATGTTGTCAAATGGCACAAATCAACGTAAGATTATCGACCAGTCACCACCCTCAGACCGATGGTCAGACTGAGGGGACAAATCAGACCCTTGAGCAGTACTTACGGTGTATGTTACAGCAATCTGAAAGCAACTGGAAAGACATTCTTTGGATAGCCGAATACGCATATAATAATTCGGTACACTCTGGAACTGGCCATAGTCCTTTTTATACCTTGTTTGGACATCACCCTCGAACCTCAAACCTCGACTCACCTCAGAACCTCGGAGTGCCCGCAGTAGAACATCTGCATTCTACCATTACCCGAGCCTTCAAAGAGGCAACCACGCATTTACAACAAGCCAAGAGAAAATACAAGGAGAATGCTGACCTACATCGGAGTGAAGCACCTCCGTATCAGATTGGGGATCAAGTGTGGTTAGCTACCAGACATTTACCGCTCAAAGGGCCTCGAACTTTTTACCCAAAATATCTGGGACCTTATTCTATTACAGCAATAATTAACCCAGTAGCGGTTAAACTTGATTTACCAGCTAATATGCGAATTCACCCTGTTTTTCATGTGTCACTTCTGAAACCAGTGGTCCCCGGAACCCGACTACTCAAACCTCCAGAACCTATTCAAATAGATGGGGAACCCGAATTCGAAGTGAAGAACATTTTAGATTCAAAAATGTTTAGGTCAAAGCTTTTCTACCTAATCGATTGGAAGGGGTACGGACCTCAGGAGAGGTCGTGGGAACCCAGTGATCATGTGCATGCACCTCGATTAGTCAGGAAATTCCACCGACTCTTCCCAAACAAACCAAAACCCCCGGAGGGAACAACCTTGGGAGGGGCCTTGGGGGGTAGTGCTGTCACGATGCCCGCTCCCGGGGAGCCGGCTCAGGCCCTGCGTCCCCGAAAGCGGGCATCAAGTCCCCGGGGAAGGTCCCAGCAATCCCTTATAGGGGCCCTTTGGACAGCGTCCTGGCGCCTATGGCGCCAGGCTCATAGACAACGTCAGTCCTGGCGCCATAGGCGCCAGGCTCATTATGAAAGTGTTTGGGTGCACTTACCTGATGCAGACCATGCTGCAGAACCCCGGCCTCCTTGAGGCCTGAAAGGAACTACTTTACCTGTGGGACTCATTTACCACCCAGGCGTGGTCGGGGAAGGATACATACCTGATTGGAGGAAGGACACATTCTAGGAACTTCTTCCAAGGCTATTTAAACCACACCCGATCAGCCACACGTGCTTCGCGTTGTTCTGCATCTAGCAGCTGGACGCTCACCGTGTCTGCTCCTGCATCTTGACTTCTGCCACACCTGCCAGCATCCTGAATCACCTGCAAAGGAAGGGAACAAGAGAACAGAAGAAGGAAAAGGCCTCACCTGCTAAATCTGCATCCCAAAGACATTTCGCCGACAATCCTGAAAAGGAAGACATTTATTTTTAAAAGCACATCGCATCAATCGCTGCAGCGCCGCATTCTACTCGCCTTTACAGGGCGCCTCCATGTTCTGCAGCGACCATCCGGATTCGCAGTCGCGCCCCCGCGCCTAGGGAGAAAAAGACAAGAACAAAGGTGAGAGAAAGAAGGGAAAAGGGAAGCTAAAACGCCATGTCAAGACTTACCTGTTGGGTCATTCCCTTTTCATTTCGGGTCCGCGCCGCATCCAGGCATTTTCGGACCCCGGCCCCTAAGGGGAAAAAGACATCAGCTTTAATGAGTGAATGAAAAGACATTACCAAAACACTCATTAAAGACTTACCTGATTTCCACAAGGATTTCACCGCTCACCTCGGGTCGGTGCCTGTTCCCCGGCATTCCGTACCCCGGCCCCTATGGGAAAAAAGACACTAGCATTAGAACATTAATGCATGGACACAAGGGGAACCACTTATAGAAAACTTACCTGGAAGCCAAGCAAGTTTGGTTCTCACCCATCCGAAAATCCAGTGACGTAACTGGATACCAACGCGCCCCTGCATCAGAAGCAGGATGGAGAGCTCGTCTTTCCAGACCCTAAGGTGAGACGCTACGGGGAAGCACAGAAGGGTTTTGAGGAGGGTGAGAGGGGTAAGTGGGAGGCCGATTTGTATTACCCCGCAGACAGTTAACCCCATATTCTCACCTACAGAAGGATACTTCTGCGAGTCAGACAAGCCAGATCGGGGGCCCGGTCCAGTCCGTCTTCCGAACCCTGCGCATCACCTTAGACGAGGACACAGCAGCACAAACCAGGCCAGCGCCCCCGTGGGAGTCAGGTGAGCGTTACAAAAGTTTAAGACCAGGAAGCTAGGGTGAAGAATCATGTATAGTGCGTCGGAGATACCCGGGGCCCTCCCGCGTCATTAATCAAGGCAGGTAGGGAGAAGCAGCAGTCGCCGTAGTACTGTCCTTGGTTCCAAGAACAAAGCCATGTCTGTGAAATCAACACAGCTCGTAAGTTGGGGAGAAAGATACAAGACTGATCTGTGTTGAAGCCAAGGTTGCAAGCAGCAACATTGTATGGCGAGTGTTGGAACGAACATTGTCAGAACGCCTGTGTTAAAAGACGCAAGTAAAGTTGAACTACTGATGAGTGTTTGAACTTTGAAGAGACTTTGATACAATACCTTTGACAGAGTGGTTTGGCACCGCGTGAGTGCTCAATTGAATGTCTCTGTAAGGTATCCAGCTGAGAAGTGGCAAATGTGAAATTCGGAGTTGTAAAGAATTGTAAATCGAAGTGGTCCTGTGACAGGTCAAGCAACATCCAGCGCACAGTCGAAAGTCTTCAATTTTGATATAGTAAAGAAAGTTTGGAAAATTTGATAATTTGGGCCGAGCCCCTTCGAGGGAGACCAATTGAAGTTTTTGTGTTTATAGTGGGTCTGAGCCCAGCGGAGAGGGACCCGGGGTGAACAGGGAATCCATCAGAGAAGTGGTGCATATGAGAATCCTGAGGAGCAAGGAACTTTGAATGTTTGTTTGTCGCATCAGGCCCCTCTGAAATAAGAGACTTTGAATGGCAAAGAGACTTTGGCACAGACGGTCTGGATATTGAGATTTTGAACTACATCCTCTTGCTAGAAAAGTCAGAGTATGTTCTAAGGTCGTGTGTGCTGCCTTGTCCCGTGCTGAAAACGTGGGCATAGGAAGTTAAGTCTCAACTATCCTGACATCATTTCTTGAACACTTCTTTTGTATAACATTGTTTCCCACACCATTTGTATTTGGAAGTAAGGATTGACAATAGGTTTATTAGTATAGGCCCTTTTATTTTGACCAGACTCTACTAGGACTGCGTTATTTTTTGATGGTCGTAGCTTGCTCCCATCTTTAGATTTAGAATTGGATGGGCATTTTTCAAACCCAATTGAAGTTCAACAAACACCCTTGAACTGGGATCACTTGTCTGTCTTCACTGTTTGATGGCATGCTTTCCTTACAATTCCTGTTTCATGAAAGACTGACTCACCTGACTCATGAATGGCATACTTCAGTCTTTAACTGTTCCTTCACAGACAATGGAATTATTTAAATGAGATGAACACTTTTTATTGCCCACGGGCAAGCCCCTTGGGTAGGCCAGGAGAGGTTAGCTTCAGAAATACTTTTCCTCTAAAAGAGTAATAAGAAATTGGAGCCAGTGCCACAAGGTTTGCTTAGCGCTCATAGAGACCCAAGCTACTCCTCACTGATGAGATCCAACAAGGCTGAAACATGTCTGGGGGTGCTTGTGGTCTCGTGCTGAAGGGATGTGACCAAGCAGTTCAGGCTGGACTACCCCTTTTGGGGTGGTACCAAGCCTGCGTTGCATATGGTCTTTCACCTTTGGTAATGGGTTGGCAGGCGAAGAACAGTGGTCTGGAGGGTTGCCCAGACAATGCCAGAGGTGAAGATTAATTCAAAACCTTCCAGCTATCGACTCTGTTTCGCTTTGCTTAGCGCTCACATCAGTGTTGGCTGCCTATTTGTACGGCTGAAAGATGGACCAATGGCAGTAGCCAATGCTGATCCTTCTGGGACTAGCCACTACACTAAACATGGTATATGACACAGTAAACTATGCAATAAATACTACCTGAAGAAGTAGGTATGGGTCTCTAGCTCTGAAGCTGTTAAATGGATACACATTCCTTATTCCCACATCCTGTCCCCTTTCTATCCATACATAATGGAGTTCCATTCTGCAGGGATTGGACAAGATCCTTTTTCCAGCACAAAACTGTCTGCATTGATTTTTAGTGCAAACCACTTTCATGCCCCTCAAACAAGTGGTTCATGTATGAAAAAAAGAAATGGTGTCTATAGCGTTGGACGTTTCAATGAAAGAATCGGGCAGCCAGTCCTGACTGACACCCTTCCCACACAAGCCTATGTCTCCGTGCCCACCTGTCTCTTCTTTCCAGGTGCGCTGGAGCTCTGAATCCGCTACAATAAACACGTATCCAAGCGAAGCAAAATCTCAACCACTGTCGCTGTTGTCTTCATATTCGTGTACCAAACAGGCCTCCCATGGTGCCACATGACACCGTAATTTGCTTGTGTGAGTGCCCACAGTCTCTGTGATCACAAAGGACTCCAGCACGCTCAGAACAAGAGACCTGTCATTAAGGAACATAACATGTCTAGTCACATTTTACCTACCAAAACTAATTGCAGTCCAAGTGTAGGGGAATATCTGTCTATTTGCACGGATTATCTGTCTCTCAAGAGATGGATGTGTAGGACATGAAATTAAAGCAAAGGCACATTTTTTTTAAATGTCAAATGTTTTTAAATCAAAACCTTACACAAACCAAAACGAATAAAATCCATTAAGAAAGAAGAAAATGTACATATTTTCAAAAAACATACAAACATTAAAAATCTTACAGCGATCATCACAATATATTGAAACTGAAACAACACAGACAAAACAATAGTTAAAAAGTCTACAGTTCCAACAGTTAATAAAGTTTCTTTAAGAACCTAAGTAGTGCACGTATTAATGAAATGTGACAGCAAAGGAACATTTGGTAAACAATTTTTCAAATGCACAGCGTGTCCCGATATTTATGTAGGGTAACCAGTGGTGAAGTGATGATCCTTGTGTGCATGCAAATAAAGTTGAGTAGTCCATTTGTTTGTTTTAAACCTGGAGAAAGCAACAGGAATGAATCGTGTTTTAAGATGACTGGCTGCATCAGCCTCATCAGCAGGCTTCTCATACAAAACTGGCGGATCAGACTGTTCAGAATCAGTTTCCCTTGGTATAAACACCTTGTTGCAATAGGCTTGCTGGAGTTAGCAATACTTTCGGTAGGGTTTTCCAATTAATAACTGCATTATTTGCGGGAACTTTTGGCAGAAAATATGTAAACTTTGATTTACCATGAAAATGCTTTTTAATGCCATGATCAATTGCCTTAGCTAAGCAGTTTTTTTTTAACTCCTCAAAGCAATTAGACAATCATTTTAACATGCCCAATAATTTTTCTACTGCAATCACCAATCAAGGAATTGGTGTTTGGGTGAAGATCTTTTGCTAAGTAGCCCCGTTTAGCTGTGACCTGACAAAATCGCTATTTCAAGTTTGTCAATGGGTGATCTTGCCCTGATAATTTTGCACAGTCCCTTTTTGACCAGAATTGAACTTTGACCAAGTAACTTTAAATCCTGTATTTCAGTCCTGTAGTTAATATTAGTACTCCTACGTCCCGTCCCCTTTCCTCCATACTTATAGGGACATCCCTCCGTCCTGTGGGACGGGACCGGAGTGCTTTGTAAAAGCATCCAAAAATGTCAAAACATTTTTTTAGTCCTTCCTCTCTTTCTACGCGGGGCCCAGCACGCGGCTGTAACCCCGCCCATCTCGGCTCCGCCCCGCGCATTACCCATCAGTCCTTTTCTCCGCTCGATCGGGACCGGACGCGCTTGCATCCTCGGAAGATTTTCTGCCTTTTTCCTCCTCTCTGGCTCCCGCTAGCGATCGTTTACTATTCTGTCGTTCAAACTAGACTTTCCAGATTGCTCATCGTGTCACCGATGCTTTGCGTGGGCGGATCCCCATCCTCTGTGTTTAGAGTGTTTGGGTCCAGATCACCGTTGGGACTTCTGTTTTTATTGTGACTCCCTTTTGGTCCGGGCACTTCAACGTCAGTTGGAACAGTGGGAGGAGGTGTTTCGACGTACTCCTCCTTTGCATTTTCAGGCGTTTATCGACGAAAAGAAGCAGCGCCCAGTTAGTTCTTTACTTCTCAGAGCACCCCGGCCGGGAAATACCTTTCCATGCTCTTCCCGTTCCGGGAAGAGCGTTGATCGCTCTGTCACTGGGGATTGCCCAGAGGTGCCTTCTGGGCCTAATAATTGTACCAGAGTTTTCTCCGAGGGTCTCCGTAAGGGGCCTGTGGATACCGGGGCACGCTCCGAGGCCCCTCCTGTGGGGGCTACCTGTAGACCCTGTTCTACTGAGTCGTGGGGTACCGGAGCTCGCTCTGAGGCCTCGTTATCAGCTTCCCTCAAAAGTACAGGGGTGCGCCCCGAGGCCTGGGCTAGGCTTGGTGTTACCGAACGGATGTTCGAGGCCCACACTAGTAAGGCTGTTACCGGACCTGGGTCCGAGGTCACTCGTGCAGAGGCTAAAGCGACCAACATTTCTGAGAGGCCTGACAAGGCCTTTTCGGTGAAGGTTGTTCCTCACTGTTCCCGCTCTTGTGTCAACGCCAGAACTGTTGAAGGGGCAGGGAGTGAAAGTTCTTCCCTTACCGGCAGTGCGAGGTCCTTCCTGTGAAGGCTAGTTTGGCTATTGGTATGTCGCAGAAACATTCCAGGCCTCATAGTACCGGCTTGGCTGAGGTTCCTTTATATAAAGGCTAAGATTAAGACCCCTGATCCACCGATGGGGACCCCTGCCTCACTTCCACATGTGCCGCATTTCCCCTCAGGTGATGGCAAAATGGCGGCCGTTCCCACCACGACCACCCTACAACTACACCATCGACCTCCAGTGTAGGAATTGGTTCCGCGAGTGAACACAAAGTTCCTTGTACGCATCCGTTTCGTCCAGTTTATGATTGGAACGCTCGGATGCCCCTTCCGCACAATGTCTTGTTGCCTGTTGGTTCGGCACCTTTGATTTTTGTGGACACTTCGGGGGATGGGCCTATGTGGCAACCGTCCCCGCTGCGTCCCTGGAATTATCCTCCTCATGAGAGGCCTTTTCCGGCGGCTCCAAAACCGTCCCCAGAGGACGCCTTTTTCGGCAAATTTCAGACCCTCATGCGTACCGACCCCGAGAGAGTATTTCAAGGGTCTTTTTCTAGAGATATGCCGGCCTGCGCCTTCCGGCTCCACCCGTTCCACCAGTGGTTCCGCCGGCACCGCCCTTGCCTACGGTACCTCCACCGACCCTTCCGCCATTGCCCCTATTGTCCCCTGTGGACAAGACGGTGCCTGACATGGTTCAGCAGGATCCTGACCTGTTGGATGATGCGCAGGGAGAGCAGGACAGTGAAGACCAGCCCCGCTCTATTAGAGTTTTTCACGACCGGGTACTGGACATGATGTGCCTATTGGATGTTCCAGTGCCCGATGCACCCGCTCCGCAGGAGGGTGTGTTTTCGGGGGCATTCACCTTGTTTTCTTCGGCGCGTACCGGCCTGTTCTTGCAGAAGGACGTTTTGGCCGAGGTCAACAGGGTCTGGGAAAAGCCACACTCTGGGTTTTTCGTCAATAAGAAAATGGACGCGCGGTACAGGTTGCATTCTTCGGAAGAGGTGGCCCTGTCATCTTGCCCGCCCCCCTCCTCCACAGTGGTGGCCGCGGCCACTTTGCAGTTCAGGCCTGCAGCGTCCTCTTCTACGACGGCGACTCAGGTTCTGGGGAAAGAGGACAAACTCGTGGACTCCCTTGGGAGGAAGATTTTCGCTAACTCGGCCTTGCAGCTCCGGCAGGCCAACACGGAACTGGTGTTAGCGGGTGCAAACATGAAGATGTGGAAAGGTCTGTCAGAGTTCGAGGAGTTCATTCCAGTCGAGAAGCTGGAAGACTTTAAGGCAGGTTTATCTGATGCCAGAGTCTTGGCTCAGGATCTGCTTGAGGCCGCGGCTCATCACGTTGGCTTGAGGCCTTATGCTGAGTGTTGACACCTCTCGACAGGCGTGGTTGCATGCCACCAAGTTCTCGAAGGAGGTACAGGACAAGGTGTTGGACCTGCCGTTTGACTGTAAGGAGCTTTTTCATTCCACAACGGATGTGGAGCTCACCAAAACGAAGGACAGCACCCAGACAGCTAAGTCCTTGTCAGTTCTGGTTAAAACCCCTTTCAGGATCCAGAGACCGCTGTCGCAGAGCCGGCCCTCCTCTGGTTTCAGGGGCTTCCTAGACCGGAAATCCCGCAGAGTGGATACTCCTTCGGGTATTAACCGCCGGAGGCAGCAAAGGACTTGGTTTTTCTCCCGCTCCTCAGCCTCCACCTCAGGTTCCGGTGGTAACACCACTGAAAAACCTGCCAAATGAGGGTTTTCCTCACTCGCACGAGACCCCGGTGGGAGGACGCATTGCATCTCATTGGGAGGTGTGGCAGACCATCACCAAAGCCGAGGTGCAGAAATTGTGGGATCTCAGAGCTGTGGAACCCATTCCTCTTGGGGAGCGAGGGGAGGGCTTCTACTCCCGGCTGTTTACGGTGCCCAAACCCAACCAGGCTGATCTGCGTACCATACTAGACCTTTCCCAGTTTAATCTTTTCCTACCCCAAGAGAAATTCAAGATGATCACGCCTGGCCAGATACGGTCTTCCCTGCAGATGGGCGATTGGCTCAACGTGGTGGATCTTCAGGATGCCTACATGCATATCCTGATCTGGGGTCCACACAGGAGATATCTCCGTTTCTCTGTGGGAGAGGGGCATTTCCAGTTTCGAGTGCTTCCTTTTGGCTTAAGTTTGGCGCTGCGTGTCTTTACGAAGATGTCGTTGGTGATCGCGGCCTATCTTCGTCTGCAGGGTATCCATGTATATCCGTATTTGGACGACTGGCTCTTGCGCAGCCCTTGTCTTCTGAAAGCTGCCTCCAATCTTCAGTCTCTCCTCCAGCTCCTGTTCCACCTCGGGCTGTCGGTGAACTGGCAGAAATCTTCCATGACGGTCTCTCAGGACTTGATCTTCCTGGGTTTTCGCTGGAACACGATCGACTGCAGAGTGTACCTGACCGGGGACAGAATTGCGGATCTGTTGGCCACGTGTCAGATGTTTGCGCTGTCGGAGAGCATGTCGGACTGGTGGTTCCAGAGGCTTCTGTCCTCATGGCCTTGTGCGTTTTGGCGCTTCCTCTTGCTCGCCTCAAGATGAGGCGGACTCAGATGGCTCTTCGGAGTTCTTGGCTTCAGGCTGTGGATCCGGACTCCAAGTTGATAACGGTTCCGGCTTCCATGAGAGCGGACCTGGACTGGTGGTAGTCTCTCAGCAACCTGCTGGTGGGGGCGGGGTTTCAGGACCCAGCCCCGACGATAGCGGTCACGACGGACTCCTCCCTTCTGGGGTGGGGTGCGACGTTGGATCTTCTTCAGGTCTCGGATCTTTGGTCGCCTCAGGACAAGCTCCTCCACATAAATCATCCGGAGCTCCTGGCAATTTTCCTAGCGCTCAAGGCGTTCAGACCGATCATAGCCAACAAAGTGGTCCGGATTCACACTGACAATGCAGTGTTGATGTTTTACATCAACAAGCAGGGGGCACCAAGTCTCCCCCGCTCGTGGAACTGTCCATCCAGATTTGGGAGTGGGCAGTTGAGCATGGTGTTTGGCTACTTGCAGTACACATTCTGGGCCAGCTGAATGTCATGGCAGATGCCCTCAGTCGGCGGACGATAGTCAGCTACGAGTGAGAACTTAAGGCGCAGGTCCTCTCATGGATTTTCCTGCGCTGGGGCACTCCAGAAGTGGACCTCTTCGCTACAGCGGCAAACAAGAAGCTTCCTCTGTATGCCTCCAGAAACGGACTGGGAGCCTCCTCTCTGGGGATGCTCTCGAAATTCCATGGCACAACATGAGGGTTTATGCCTTCCCGCCTCTGCCTCTAGTTCATCGGACGATTGGCAAATTGAAGAACTTGGTGAACTGTTCTCTTCTGCTCATCTTGACAGAACTTCCGAACTTAGGAGCTCTTCTCAACTGTTCGTCACCTTTGGTAATCCACAAGGTAAGCAGGCCTCTAAGGCAACCATCTCCGATGGAACGCGGCCTGTATTACGGAGTCTTACACCGTTCGAGGGCTGGAGCCTCCTAAAGGTATTCATGCACACCTGGTGCGGGACAAGACAGCCGCAGTTGCCTTTCAGAAATATGTCCCCTGGGAGACCATCGCAAAGTCGGCTACTTGGGCATCCCCATCGGCTTTTTGTAAACATTATTGTCTAGACCTGAGTTCAAGAGCTGATGCCCAGTTTGGTCAGGCTGTGCTGAAGAACATGTTTCAGTAAGGGGTTTTTTCCATCCATCCATAGTTCCTGTAAGGAGTGCTTGGGAATCTCCCATAAGTATGGATGAAAGGGGACGGGACGTAGGAGTATAACCAGGTTACTCACCATAGTGACCACCTTACTCCTAGTCCATAGTCCCCTTTCCTCCATACGCCCACCCGCCATCCCCTCTAATACGGTTCCTCTGTTTTTGCTAAAAGGTCTTTGACCTGGCGATAGAAAAGGGCTGATGGGTGATGCAGAGCCGAGATGGGCGGGGTTACGGCCGCGTGCCGTGCCCTGCATAGAAAGAGAGGAAGGACTACATTTTTTTTTTTTTAAAAACAATTTTTGGATGCTTTTACAAAGCGCTCCGGTCCCGTCCCACAGGACGGAGGGATGTCTCTAGAAGTATGGAGGAAAGGGGACTATGGACTAGGAGTAAGGTGGTCACTACGGTGAGTAACCTGGTTAATCATTGGCGCATAAAGTCTCCTCACTCTGTCTATATTGCTTTCAATTGTTTTGTGTGGAACTGCACTCAATAGTTTGTTGTTCAGAAATGTTCATAAGGTGGTTACTCTGTGACATTTGTGGGCTCTGCTGCTGTAAATACAATATTCTGTTACATTTATGCAACACACCTTCAATAGAACTATCATCCCAGATGTGTATCCGCTAAGTTGGCCTATTTAATGCTCTGCTTGTTGTATAACAGAAATATGATATTTCCAGTTTAAAAGCATTTTAGCAAAAGCAGATCATGGTAGCACTAGATCAGGAGCGCATTGGGAGACCGCTATTTGCATGCAGGGTTGGGAAGGCTTATTTTATTTATACTATGAATTCTTACATAGTATTTTGGGGGATGAATGTGTTAACATATATTATTTTTTTTGGGGACTTTTCAGGTGATTCAATGGCTGACCAAAGGATGGACATTTCTTCTACCATTAGTGATTTTATGTCACCGGGTCCTACGGACATTATCTCGAGCTCCCTTAGCTCAACAGGAATGGATTGTAGTCGAAAGAGGAAAGGGAGTTCAACGGATTACCAGTAAGTGCATTCTGAGTAATTTCTTTATGGCTATTCAATTCAGATAATGTTTGTTTCCCAAAATATTTTTCATTGGTTTTTGTTTTAATTCCTTGAGATTTGGTATTTTCACAAAATGTGCAGCCCACATGCAGGCCCATTTTTTTAGACAAACATTCCCACAAACTTCTCTCCAGTGAATCTAGTGGAGAGCTCTTTAATTTTATATTTTGACATTTGGACCAAAAACTTTTAACTTATGGTTTCTCGCTCCCTTAATTTTCTGCCTTGTGATAACTTTAATCTCCCCTTAGCTGATGAGACCCACCATACAAAGCCCACAGAATCCCATGGTAAGATCAATCGCCTGCTCTTGCCAATTCGCTTTGGTTTTCTTGGCACCTCATTCCACAGGCTCTTCTTTTCTGCTACACACGTAGGACTTCAGTAAAAGCCTAATTGCTTTCTTACATCTGTGCAGAGGCCCTGTTTTGTCGGCGTGAAGGTTTCTTTTCGTGCACGCCCTCTTCTCTGCCACACAAGCAGGCATCCACTACAGTCGTAATCGATCAGAATTAGTTCTGTTCATTTCATCCATATAAGACCTGCTCACGCTGCTTGAGGCCTAGGTATAATTCATGAGTCCCTTTTAGGGGTGGTCAAGAAATGTGGCTTCAGTCTCATAATGTCAAAGACCTCTGTATTTTAGAGACCATCATTACTGTGCATCGACAAGGACTGCCCAGTCCCTGCACAAGGGCCACAATAACGACGGAATATCTGCACATTAGTTGATCCTTCTAAAGGCAGTTCTGAAGTCCATGAAGGTACTTTTGCACTGTCGGGTTGCCCAACCTCCTGCTTATTTCCTCTCATGATGATTTCCAAAAAGGGTTAATGTGGAGCTTTATGCCCAGGTCATCCAGTATATATGTCCACATGGAAGCCTCTGCAGTGCCTTAGCAGTGAGACAGAGCACTGAGAAGAGTGCTGGAGTTTGGCGTTTGCTTCATACTTGTCACAGCATTTCTGCAACTGTGTCTTAAGGTCAATGTGACAATGGACCCTTGGTGATTAAGAGTGCATCTCTTCTGCGTTCCTTGCAGCTACTGGAAAGGAAACTACAGCTTGTAAGTATTTTAGGGCATATCCTGCTTTTTATTATTTATTTATTGCATTGTAGCTCAAAGTCTACACTGGGTCTTCTATCTCCCAGATGATCGGCTTGTGTACTAATAGGGTGGGTGAGAGGAACGCTTTCCATTTTCTACTGCATACTTTGGGTTTCTGACAGGAACTGTCTGGGGACCCACACCAAGCTCCCCAAGTCAATGTGACCTTGCTGATGCCCTTAACCTTTCTAAATGCACTATCTGAATCTTATCACTTTTCACGGTACTGGAAAAGTGATCATTTAGCTGAGCGTCATTTCTGGTGCTCTGAGTTGGCTTATTCAAACTGCAGCCTCGGAATGTGTGTTTTTCTTTTTGTACCAATGAAAAGTCAAGGTTGTTAATATGGAAAATTCTGGCAAGAATCATCGAGACAGAAAGTGACAGACACTCTGTTATTTACCCATGACCCTAGCTCCTGGTAGTCTCATGTAGGACAGAAATTCTACCTCACCGTTCACAGATTAATGGTGGTACCAGATGGATATAATTCATGGCACTGCCTCTCACATGAAACTGCTTATAAATAAATGAATGTTAGAACTGAAACATTCTGGTTTAAGGCAACTGCAAGAAAATGTTTTCTTTTGACTACCCCCTCACCTCACTTGATCTCATTCCCTTCAGTACCTCCAATGGTAACGATCTTACCAAAGCCCTTGCGGGTCTGAATACTAATACTGCTCTGAAGCCCTGCCCTCATCAGCCACCAGAATTAGCTGCATACTTCCTAATCAATTTCCTTTCCTAGAATCTACCGTCCCTGGACATAGATTCTCACAAAACAGAATTCCTACAAAATCAGCTCTCTAACTGCCTGATCAGCAACAAACACAGTACAGACGTTTATGAACTGTTAGTGGATTTTGACATTGATATTCTAGGACTGACGGAAACATGGGTCTAATTCACCACCATACGAGACACTACTTCCACCATGTTCCAACATCCATTTGAGAAACTGTTAGGGGAGTTTTCCTAAGGTCCACTTGAGGTAAGACTTCATAAAACTATCCCTTTGGTATACTGGTCCCCAATTCTTAGTATCAGTCTGTACTACTCATGTAATCTTGGGAGTGGCAGAGCAGTCAGGCTTATCATAGGAGGAAGATGTGAGCTGTAGTAAAGTACACTGGACCCAGTTAGCACAGTAGTCCAAAGAAACACTTACACAGATAATGTTATGTTAAAATATACAATGTATTATATTTACACAGGGAAGTCAGAAATATACTTAGTCCAATTAACCAGCACACTAGGAATACTTACAAATACTTTTCAAAGGCCATTTATTCAATTGTCATTGCTTGCAGTTACAATTGTTAGAGTTTGACACTAATGACAGTTCTACCATATTATTGGTAATAACGTGCACTCATGCACAGACCAATATACAGTAATTTTACTTACCAAAACCATACGAGCCCTACAGTCGTAGAGCTTAATGTTTTAGAGACACTTTCTTGGCAAACTAACGCTTTTAAAGTCCAATCCTTAACTATTTGCAAAAGAGAGTTCGGAGAGGGCTCAAAGTCTTAGGAAGCTGTAGAACAGAAAACGTTCCTTAGGATATTTTTAGTCTCTAGGGAAAAAATACTTGAAGAGTTAACACAATGATGGAGGCCCTGCAAAAGGACTCACTACAGGGACACAAGCAGACAGCTTGGGTCTGAGGTTAGAGTGGACACTCTGGACACCTCTTTGTGCACTCCAACACAGTGAGTAAGCAATACCTTTCACCCTTAAGTACCTTAGGTTAGAAGAAATGTTCGTAGCTGGATTCTCTGTGCAGCAGCGATGGTCCCAGTCTCCGGATTCCTCGGTCTGGTTGCGAGAGGATGGACTTTGAAGGGGATGTCTCGAGAGAGGACACTTGGCACGGGTTACTTCAGCTTCTTTGGTCATGCGGTTTTGGCGCCTTTTTCTGAGCACCAACAAAGGCCGGTACTCGCCTGGTGGATCTTCACTTCTGGGGTCCTGCACTCTGGTAAAGGGGACTTTGGCTGGGTCGGATGGTGTCCCTGGAGGTTCACCTGGATCTCAGCAAAGACTTGGGACGGATTCAGCCTTGTAAAGACGATGCACATCAAAAGGGTCTGAAGTCTCCTGGTATTTGTGGTCTGCAGCTCTGGAGAGACACAGCACCTCTGGAGATGGCTCAATTTGTAGTTCGTCTCAGGGCTGGTTGGTCCCACCAGCCAAAGGGAAGGAGTTGTCCAAGTGTTCCTGCCAAAGGAAAAACACACACACAGACCTCCCCCTCCCAGAATTGCAGAAGGGCTAACAAAAAATAACCCTGCTAGAACTAGCGAAAAAAGAAAGGAGCCCCATGTTGCAACATAGGTGACCCTGTTTTGCATGACCGGGGCTGTGAATACAGTCTGCGGTAAAAAAGGGCACAATAGTTGGTAGAACATGTCCACTGCCACCAGCCATAACTAGAAGGTTGTCTGTGACTAGAAAGTCCCAGGAGCAGAGAGAAGGGGGGATACTAGGTATCCCCTTAGCACTCCACATAGGGTGGTGTGTGCTAATCTCTCATAGTACAAGGTTTTAGGAAGGATACAAAGTATCCTTCTAGCCTTAAGATCGGTAGTTACTCCAGGATAGTAAAATCTCAAAGGAGGACCCAAGGGGTCCCCAGCAACACTGCACATGGGGTGCCGTGGGCTGCAAAAGTAAAATACAGATGCCGTAAAAGAGATATGGAGGAAAACAGACTCCATAAGAAAGTTAACACATAGAGAACAGACTTCCAACAGTCAGAGCAAATAAGAAACAATGAGTGCGAAAAGGCTCCACTCATTCAGGATAGAAAGAAAAAGGTCCAGAAGTCCAGCAAAAAGTGCTGGGGTGTCTCACTAAGAGAGGGGATGAAGCATGAAAATGATAAATCTCCCTTACAGAAACAGACCAGTCAAAATCGGCGGTGGAGATGCCATTATCTTTTTTGCTCACATCTCCATGAACAAGATTTCCTACAGTTTATTTTCTTTGTTGAAATCCTTCCTTGCAAATGCCTGCTTGATGTCAACTCTTCTCTCACTAATTTAATGTCAATACACTTGAACTGGTTTGTCAAAGAATGGCCTAAACATATTGCAAACCTTCAAACGGTTTCAAACATGGTTCTTATTGTCGTTCATTTCAATATGTGACGTGATGCCCCTCAACTCAAAGCCTCAGATTTTTGAATTCCTGTCATGGCCTTTTGATCAATATGTGACCTTCTACCCGCACATACTCTGGAGGTTACCCCTGCCTTCTCTCAGCAAATCTGGGCATCACCAAGATGTGCTCGTTTTTTCCTCCCCCAGGTCCCCGATCAGCCTCCAGTGAAGAAGAGGAAGCCTCATCTGATGCCCTCATTTCAACCTCCTCTGCCACGTCTGGTCCCTTCTCCAGCAGCAGACCCAGACACAGGAACGGATACGGCCACGATGACGGATGATGACTAAGACATCGTCGTAGCAGCCAGTGAATCTCCACATTTGGATGCTCCACATAGGGTGTGCCCACCTGATGGGGTGGGACTGTTCCATTCCATGATCGCCAGGGCCTCTGAGCTATTCCAGCTGATGCCCAAGGAAACCAAGAAGGAGGGCTTCTTGAGTCAAAGGCGCAAGGCCAAGAGGCAGACTATCATGGCAGTGCCTTTTTCTGGACAATTTTAGGGAGGAGGGTTTGGCCCTCATGAAGAACCCTTGCACAGCTCCAGCCAAGCAGGATAGGCTGGAAAAGAAATATAGGGTAGCGGACTCTGCACCGAAGTGCCTGAGGACGCAACCATCGCCAGATTCAATGGTGTCGGCAGCCATGAGGAAATGGTCAGCTAATCTGTCCTTGTCTTCAATCCCTCCTGACAGCGAGGGGAAAAGGATGGATGCGTTAGGAAAGGATGTGATTTACACCGCAGCATCCCCTATCAAGGCGCCCAACGCACTGGCGATCCTGGCCAGTTACGACAGTGAATTTTTGTTCAGGGTAGGTCCGATCCTGGAGTTCATCCCCGGCGATGATAAGATGGAAGCCTTCTCTCTCTTCCAGGAATGGAAATCGGCATTGGATCACGGCATCACAGTGGCATTGGACTTTGCTGACACTGGGTTCCGGCAAATGGGGAACAGTGTCTGCCTTTGTCGACTGGGTTGGATGAAAGCCACTAATTTCCATTAGGAGGTCCAAGCGAAAGTGTTGGACATGCCCTTCAACAGGGACAATCTGTTTGGGAAGGGCGTTGACGAGTCCCTCCAGGCCATCAAGACGATACAGAGACTGCACGTTCCCTGGGCACTCTCCAGCAGCACTCTTCATCTTCTTTTCGCTGCCTCCAGAGGAAAGTTGAGCAGGTCTTCAAATGTTTTATCCACGTCTTACAGTCGTCCAGATTCTGCAAGAAGGCCATAGAGGCCGTTTCCAGTCCTACAGTAGCAGAAGTAAGGGTCACCTGTAGGTCAGGATGCCAGCGCCGAAGCAAGCCTGAACTGACAGGACGTCGGGCCCCCACCCGTGCACCCCGTGGGAGGCCGGCTGACCAGGTTCGTCAGCGAGTGACGAAAGATCACCACTGACAGATGGGTGCTGGACGTTCTCGCCCAAGGGCACACCCTCAAGCTGTGAAAAGGGGTGATAGAGCTGGTTCCCCAACAGCTCTGGGGCCCCAGTCTATTCCAGTAACTTCCTAGTCAGAAAGTAGATGGGGGGGCGGGGGGGCAGGAGGCGTCTGGAGGCCAATCCTGCACCTACGACGTCTGAACAAATACCTAAAGTCCCAGAAGTTCCGGATGGTCACGTTGCAACACGTGCTCGGCCAACTGAAAAAATTAGAATTTGTGACGTCCTTGGACTCGGATGATGTCTATTTCCACATCCCCATTCACAAGAAACATCGGAAATGTCTAATTTTCATGGTGCCTGGCCAGCACTACCAGGTCATGGCCCTACCTTTTCTGCTTGATATCGGCCCCAAGAGTGTTCAAGATGTTCCTGGCACCAGTGGCGGCCTGTCTACGTCTACAGGGCATAGACGTATACCTGTACCTGGACAGGAGCTGGCCGATGAACACACAAAGACGACAGTCTGACTATTGACGGATCTGGGGTTCTCCATCAACTATCCGAAGTCCTGCTTGATGCCATCGCAGAACGTGCTAATCCTAGGCGCCAGACTCAACACGGTGTCTTGCCTGGCATCGCCCTCAGAGGTGGGGCTAGCAGCCATTCAGGGAAAGGTGCAATGGCCATCGTCTACGGCCGCAATGCGGGCCGTCAATTAGTTGCTGGGCATTATGTCCTGCATCTACCTCGTCCGCCTCTGCAGGTTGCAGATGCGACCCCTAGAAGAATTCCTAGATGCCCATTGGATGCAGGTGTCTGGAAGCTTCATGGACAAGATCGCTCGCACCGAAGAGTACCGACGGGTGATAGAGTGGTGGGGCGTCCGCTCCAACTTCGCCCAGAGCACGGG
Organism: Ambystoma mexicanum; assembly: GCF_040938575.1. NCBI lineage: Eukaryota > Metazoa > Chordata > Amphibia > Caudata > Ambystomatidae > Ambystoma > Ambystoma mexicanum. The sequence continues at coordinate 730,507,664 of NC_090934.1, read as the reverse complement.
ATTTCAAAACCCTCCGTACCAGGAGTCGCGCACCACTGGCACCTCCCTGGAAGGTTGGGGAGCGCAGACCAGATGTCTGCACGCCAGAGGCCTGTGGCTGCCAGAGGAGAAGGAGTTGCATATCACATCCTGGAACTACAGGCAGTGTTCTGGGCCCTCAAGTCGTTCTTACCATCTCTGAAAGTCAAGATGGTGAGGTTCTTCACAGACCACGCCACCACTATGTTCTACATCAGGAAGCAAGGGGGCACTCGATCCCCGGCACTCTCAAAGGAAGCGCAAGACTTGTGGCACTTGGCTGTCGGACAGGGGGTGTTCCTCATCCCTTTCCACCTGGCGGGAGTCAAGAACACCATCGCAGACTCCCTCAGAAGGGAACTGCACTCCTGCCACTAGTAGGAGTTTCGTCAGGATGCAGTGGACCGCCTGTTCATCAAGTGGGGCAGACCCCAGAGGTGAACTCCAAATGCCAGAAGTTTGCCTGCAGATTCCACCAGCCGAGGAGCCTGGGGGATACTTTCTTCTTCACGTGGGAAGGGCTGTTTCTGTACGCGTTTCCTCCATTTCCTCTCCCGCTACGAGTCATCAACAAACTCAGTGTCCATGCAAGATGATACTCATCACCCCGGCGTGGCCGAGGCAGATTTGGTACCTGGACTGTCTCAGCCTGTCGGCGTCACCTCTAGTCAAGTTGCCGGTGGTTCCAGATCTTCTCACCAGAGAGGGAGGCGCAATCCTTCATCATGACGCAGCATCACTGTTATGAATTGCCAGCGGACTGCAGGGAGGTCCTCGCCAAGGCCAGGGCGTCGTCGACCTTAAAATGCTGAGGCCATAAGTGGAAGTGTTTTGCTACGTGGTGCTGACTGCAGAAGATTACTTCTCTGAGGGTCGCGGCTCCACAGATCCTTCCATACTTGCTATTGTTGGCAAAGGCTGGTCTGGCGCACACCTCTCCAGTGCATCTGCCGGCTATCTCCCACTACACCAGATCCCCAGGAAGATCCTCGTTGTGGTCCCACAGACTTGTCAAAGAGTTTCTCAAAGGACTTTTCTGATCTTTTGCACTGGTGAAGGCTCCTGCCCCAGTGCAGGAACTCATTGTGGTTCTGACGAGGCTCATGGGGACCCCCTTCGAGCCTAAGCATCAGGCCCTACTCAAGCTTCTCTCATGGAAGGCGGCATTCCTTGTGGCCATCGCCTCAGCCAGACGCATTGGTGAGATCCAGGCCCTATCCTGCAGGCAGCCGTATCTGACTTTCCACGAATCAAGGGTGGTACTGCATACACACCCCTCTTTCATGCCGAAGGCTCCATCGCAATTCCACCTCAATGAGCCTTTGGCGTTACCTGTTTACTTCCCGCAACCTTCATCGGTAGAAAGAGCCTTGCACTCGCTGGACATTGCTCGTGCCCTGAAGAGTTTTCGGAAGACTTCACAGCTGATTGTGAACTTTGATCCTGTGGACCAGGGCAAGGCCTTGTCCAAGGCTTCCATTTCAAGTGGGCTCTCCGGCTGCATCGTGCACTGTCATCGGTTGGCAAACTGACCGCTGCCCGGCCGATCGAATGCCCACTCCAACAGAGCGATCGCTGTGATGACGCGTTCCTGTCTGGTGTGCCCCTACTGGACATCTGCAGGACGGCTACGTGGAGGTTCACGCACGCCTACTGCATTGGCAGGGATTCCAGGGAGGAATCCAGAGTTGGTCAACCAGTGCTACGCAACCTGTTCGCTTGAGGTGAGTCTGTTCCAGGGGTAAGAGTTAATTGCTTCTGTTGAGCCTTGCCACCTCCCGTGGTTGTGATATTGTACTGCTATGCATTTGTTATTCATGAGCATGTGAACCCTTGCCAGATCCCATGCTGGAGAAGGTTTAAGTTACTTACCTGTAACTATTGTTCTCCAGCATGGGTCTGGCAAGGATTTACATGCAAACCCTCTCTCTCCGGCCCCTCTGCGGCTCTTCTTGGTCATACTGCCACTTTACGTGCTTACCAAATCTGAAGATGGCTGCCAGAGGAGGGGCTTAGGGAGAGGACCGTCATTGGATGGGAGGCAGTATGACCTAGAGAACAGTGATTGGTTTAAAGGAGAAATACAGTTTAAGTGAAAGTTTTTTCCTTTACCGAGGATTCCCAGTCTAACGAATGGGAATTTTCATGAGCATGTGAATCCATGCCAGACCCATGCTGGAGTATAGTTACAGGTAAGTAACTTAAACCTTGTCCGTGAATAAAGCAACAGTCTCACATGATTGGTGATGGTTGGTTAGTACAATCTAAATTTTCTAAAATGAGCCAATTGTGATTTCTTCAAACGTTTCTGAAAGTGTCGTACTGTGCTTGATACCTTGTTTGTGAATCAAAATAATATGCTGCCCTCGAGAGAAGAATGAGAAGAAATGAATATGCTCCTCATCAGTGCGTTGACAATATTTCAGCTGTACTTTGAGTAGCTGTCTTTTTCCCAGCATGATGTGTGGCAAAAAAGTCACTTTTAACAAGAAATGGGAAAACGCTGCACTGAAGTGAATAGCTCTACATGTGTATGTAATAGAAAGGCAACTTTATGTCGCTCAGCATTACAGCAACAAGATGTATTTAGTTGCCCAGAATAAAGTACCAATATGTGTATTCTGCGAAGGGGTTGAGTGCCCAGGTTTGTTTGATACCAAGGGCTATTGATGAGAATATGTGTTTACTATCCTGGGATGCAAGATCATGACTGTAATTCTGTGAAAGAGTACCAAAGTTACATTTCTGCCCATGTGTACTGCTCAGAGATGTATTCGGTGTCCAACTGTGCATTGCCATGGTGTATGTGCTGCTCAAAACTAAAGCACATATGTGGTTACTGCTGAAAGTGAGAAATACCACGGTTTATTCAAAGTCTGAGAATAGTATTCCATGAATAAATGATCATCTTAATGCCATTTCAAAAGAGTCATAAGCGAAGTGAGAAAGTTGTTCCCCTGAAATGTCGTTTTATGGTTGAAAAAACATTGGCCCTTCAAGTCTCCTCCACCTGGGTTAGACAAGTTTGAGTGTGTTCACAAGCACAATTTAGAGTTTTCTCTAGAGTTCTCGCTCTCTCCTGTGTGCCCCTTCATGTCTTCTCTCTTGGTCTCTATCTTGTCTCTCGCTCTATACTTGTTTCTCTCATCCTCTACCTTTCTCTCTGGGTATGCCTCTCCCTCCTCTTAACCCCCTGTCCCCGCTCTCACTATGTTTCATTATATGCAGTACTGCACAGTGCATATTCGGATCTATGTGATCATTTCAAAAACAAAATCCCGCCCATATATATATATATATATATATATATATATATATATATATATATATATATATATATATATATATATATATATATATATATATATATATATATATATATATATATATATGCGCAGGAGGAGACCCCCTTGCAGGCCCCTCCCCATACTCCTCATTTTGTATTACCATAACCCATCACCCCACATACATACGGTGAAATGGAGGTTCCAAAATTGAGTCTGTTTTGGCTTTGGTATTTAGGCTGCGATATTTTGGGCTGATACACCATACTCTAGGCTATTCTTATCAGTGCAGGTGTAGACTACGGGCTCTAGGGGTATGTGGGGGTGGAGCAGCGGGTGATGAGAAAACCCATTTCAGAAACACAAGATGATTTTTTCCATTAAAAAGAAAGAGCAGCTGGAGATGGGTCATGGCCAGAGAGGATCGAGAAAGTAGCCAAGTGGCGTCACAATATGCAAAATTATCACATGTTAAACAATTAACAATTCGTATTGTACGTACTGGACAACGACCAATTGCCCAGTGTGTATAACAATGTGGGTACTGGCTGATGGCATTTTGCCCCCTTCTAGTCTGCTCATCTCGATCCAACCTGAACCTGCTCTCATCACTTCTCGTGAGGCGTGCATCAGCAAGTATTGCTGTCTTTTGCACAATCCCAAAATAGGCTCACTCCTGGGGTGGCTCAGCCAAACCCTCTTGCCTAGTCCTTGGAAAAAGTAAGCTAACGGTTTGCGCAATGCTGTGCTGCCCTGCCCAAATGTAAATGACCCATGCTTGGAGCCCTCGTGCTGCATCTGCATACGCAGCTCCTGTACAGGCTCTTTGGCTGTCAGTGAAGTGCCCTGTTCACTGCACACACGCAGCGATGAACTGCCTGTGACTGTATCTCGTTGGTGATACAGCAGGTGCCGAGGGTGCGGGGGCTAATGGCATTCTGGCTGGTTTGGCGCGCTGATTGCAGTGGACGGGCATCACTAGCCAATGTGTACGGAACATGCCATTACGCGATTTTACTTTTTCAGTCATGTTGTTAATGACAGTAAGCTGCCGCTCCCCGCCACATTCTCCAAAAAGGGAGCGCATGTTGATATGGCATCCAGTTCAGCAAGTCGACCAGCGGTGCCATGCACTCTTGAGTGCCTCTTAATTATAAAACAAACCACTACAAGTCTCATGCACGCAAAGTATGTCATCAAAACAATCAATGTAAACTCAGCCTCCCGCAATAAGTGCCAGTGCTTAGTCCCGTCAAAAACCGGCACACATTAAGCACTGCTCTGTCCTGTCCTTTACAATTTGTAACATGTTTACTAAGAATATCATAGTTTTGCTTGGCAAATATTTAGCGTGCTCAGTGCTTAATTTGTAAAAAAAATTAAAAAAAATAAGTGCCAGTGCCCAAAAAATATTGGCTCCATAATGCCGGGCGCGGCGCCGCCCGCAGTGAGGACGCGCTGCCTGCGCCAGTTCAGTGCTAGACCTAGATCGGCCCATCACCCTGCTGCTGATGCTCCATGTCACATGTGCTGCAGCAACTGCTGGCACAGGCTTGTCGGGGGATGGATGGGGAAGGGCACACATGGGTTGAGAAAGTATAATGCTTTAAAGTTGGAAAACACTTGTTATGGTAGGTGTAGTGGTTCCAGCATTCCAGCAACCCCAGAGGCAAAAGAGTGCATTTTAACACACTTCTAAGTTCTAGACCACACTTGTTAGACGTCTGGACCATACTTGCTGTCCTCGAAGTGAAATGCATTTGCTAAAATTGTTGCAAACCTGTGGATGTTAACCTATTTGTCAATTTTGTAGAATGGCTCCCCCACTGCACACCCCCTCCCACCACCCTGTTTCCCAAAGGGCTCTGAGTGGAGCTGGGGTCTCTTGTGAGACTCACAGTGAGAGTATCTTTCTGTTTTGACGTACACTAGGAAAAATAATAGACTGTATTTAAAACATTAGGTTTGATTAAATTAAAGTTAACAGATGTTGCAGTAATTACAAATCTGAGACATCCTCAAAGACACTTTTTTATTTAACCTCACACATTGAATAAATAATAAATAAAACACTAAGAATAAATAAAAACATTGTATATAGAACAGAACCAAACAAGAAAGTACAAGGTGCCATGTTTGGCTTTCATTTTAAACTTAGAAATGGAGGTAGAGAAGGCATTGAATCTATATCAATTACATAGACTGTCAGATGCTATTTAAATGTTCTGTTTGAAGTAATTAACATTCTGCCAGCCACAGTATTTAGCCTAACATGGCAAAATATTCTGTATAACATTTCACAAAATGTCATGGTAACTCCAGATGCTAAGCTGCTATAGTAAAGTGCAATGTGCAATATATGAACAAAACAAACAAATGCAAATAGGAGTTACTAAATAAAGTACAAATAAATAATATATTAAATAATTACAAGTGCAATAGTGTGCATAGTTGTCTCTATTCGCTCATAAAAGCCCATAAAATATCTAAATCTGACCTGGCCATATCCTCTTTTCGTTCCTTACTCCTAGGGTCATCAGCAGCTCTTCGTCCTTTTGCAATCCATGAATTGACATAGGGGATAGTGTTGAACTTCTTCAATGGTGGGCCAACGAGATTAATAAATAATAAGGATGAAATGGTGTCAGTATGCAGGGATGCTCTTGTTGATGTGCAGACAAGATTCATTTGTGAAAACCCTCGTTCACACTCAGCAATGGAGATAGCAATAGTGTTCACAGCTGTCAAAAGTTCCTTGTAGTGTCTATTAGCTTCTTTTCCACCCGTCTGCCTATGTTCCCTGCAAGTCCGAAAGGTTTGACGAGTGTCACCAATGTCAAATCTTTCTCACTTTCTCCATGCATAGGTGTAACTCATCTGGCCAGTACTTCTTGTACAAAACTTTGAGTTCGCTTATTAGCTTCTTGTACGCAACTTTGTTTTCAGAAGCAGCAGAACCTCCTGTAGACAACAAACGACTCCGTACATTTTCTGCAAGACTGCGAAAAAACTGCCAATGTTCAATTCTTTTGTCGCATGCCTTTCCTTCATGCAGGGTCACTCCTTGGAAACTATTTTCATCCATGGCCTTCTGGCACTGGGAAGAGTGTTTTCCTTACCTTTCTCCCATTGCCTCAAACACTGATATCTGTTGGCAAATAGCACGATGTGCATCAATGATCGTGTAATCACGCTTTTTTTTTAAGTCAAGAGACAATTCTGATAACTCTTGAAGTGCATCAAATATAATGCCAGGATTACCAACAAACTGCACAGACGAAAGGCGCCTACATAGTCCAATATACATGTTTTGTGTTGTGCCATCACGAGAGCCATCACTAGATGCCAATGTAAAGTGTTTGTAAAGCGCAGGATAAGCATTCCAGACGGCCTCTACTGTTCTGTAGCTTGAGGCAACCCAGCGAGTATCGAACACTCTTCCTATTTTACAAAGCTGAATGTCAGGAGCATCTGCGCATTCTTTTAGCTGCAAACGATTTTTCACAAATGTGCTAAAAAGAGAATACAGTTTGTCCAGCAATGCTTTCAAATGATTTGTAGCTCCAATGTCTTTCATGACATCATTGACTGCAAGTTCTAAGCGGTGTGCTGAGCAGTGCCAGGCTACAATATTGGGGGAAATTCTTTCTTGTAACCTTTTCACAACCCTGCTATTGCGGCTAAACCTTACTGATGCTCCATCACAAGCGACTGACACCAGACATTTGGTGAGAAAGTCCTCACTAATGTTAATTGGGTCCTTTTGGAGCGAAGACAGCAAACTTTTCACTATACCTTCGACAGACACATCACTGAGCTTGATAAGGTCAACAAAAATATTAGCTGGAGACTCTATATCCTGTAGCTGGGTACGTAGTTACACAATTAAAGCACTTTTTTAAATTTAAGGCAGTTGCCTCATTCAGCAAAAGGCTCACCTTTAGGAGAAGAGGCAACTATTTTGGCAAATGTCATTCATTTCATTTCCGATGAAATGTGTTGCTGTATACTTGAGCAAGCCACATTGGAATGTAAAATGCGTCCCATATCTAGCCCATTCAATTGCTGTCAGTCTATCTCAGATTCAAAACCATAGGCTGGCCTGTTCCGCTTTGCTTCTTTATAAGCCGTTCGGAATATTCTGGCAGTTGTTGCTATTTTCCCTGCCTGGGCTCTAGAAGTTACTTTAAGCAATGTATCTTTTTTTGCCTGCTCTAATATTTTTGATGCTGTGATGTGTGCCTTTGTTGAGAAATGTTCGGTAATCTTCTTTCGTAAGGATCTTTGTTGCTTGTCTTTGTTGGTACCATATGAGCTAACAGTACACTCAGTCCATTCTTTAGACAATTTCATTCCATGACTTTTCTCTGCACCAAAGCTATTGACTTGACGGCAAATGATGCATCCAAGAGCGTGTCCTCTAACAATCAACCATGGGTACTTGGTTTGAAAATATTGTTTCTGGTCCAGCTTCCAGCCTTTAGGGAGCGGGCCTTTCGTTAAGGGAGCTGAACGTTGCAGAAGTGATAATTGACCAGATTCCGGCGTGCTAGTACTTGGAATTCCCGCGTCACTGTCGTTCGGTAGTTCACGATCTTCATAATTACCAGTGCCACCCAGTTCCTCACCGAGTGGAATGCTTGCTGTCTGGATTTCTGTATGGATGTTGACAGTAGTATTGCTGGTGGTCTCATCTAATGTTTTTTCTGGTTCTTCACAAACACTATCTGACTTGGAACCAGATTCCTGTTTACTTCGCTTGCTTGTAGGTTCATCTGTGTTGCATTTTTTACCAGGTTTTGAAAAGTATGAAGACATATTTTCTTCTGGGCTCCACACATTCTAGGGAAGGAAATGAGAAGTAGGGATAATCGATATCATGGGATTCCTTCCAAGTTTCACTACACACAATGATCAGGCCAGGGGTCAGGACAGGACAACAGACCTCTTAAGTGCTTCAAATTGAATCAAGGACTGGTGAACAGTAAATGTTTAAGAGCAAACCCATATAATGATGGTGCACACACGGAATGCGCTTTCCATTAGAGCGGGCTAATAAATACAAATGTGCACCCGTTTGACATCTCCTGGCTGAAGAGAACATTGCAAAAAGAAATCTAACAAGAAATACAATGTGGGTGGTTTGTAAATTGCTGCAAAGTGCCAGTTGCCTCCTTTTATCCCCCAACACACCACACTGAAACATACAACTTTGCGACTTTTGAAATGTCGCTCTGTAGTGTAGTACTCATGCCCGTCTCCATTTTTAAAAAACACCCACTTTCCTTGAGTCAGTAAAACAATTACACCCCACTTATTCTTGGTAATGTACGTCTTTCTTACCTTGTTTTCGGGGATGAGGATGCAGCGTACGGTACCACACAGCAGCCTGCAACTCTCAGACTTGACTGCCACCAGTGCCACCACGATGAACGAACCTCTGATGAAGTCGCTCACTGCAAACCTAAAGGGGGGCAAAGGCACTAAGTCAATTAAATTGCAAACCGCTGGCGTGATACCTGTATGCTCAATAGGAAAGAGGACCAAGGCATCATGGTAAATGGTGCAGAGCCAGAAAAGGCCTCTGGACTGATGCACAAATACTGACAGACCTCTCCGCCCCCAGGGAAACAGTGGCACTGTATCCAAATGTCACCACTCTATGGCACAAATCAGTGCACTTTATTTGCAATCAAAAACGTGCTAAATAGAGGACACCTTTAAAGAATCCTACTGATTGTTTTGGTTTGTGCTCTGCTGATTGGAGGCAAGTTCTTGGTTCAGCAGACGGTACAACATTCAGGTATAATAAAACAGACCATGGGGAAGTGCATAGGCGTAGACAAGGTAGGGCCTGAGCGGGCAAGGCACACCCGAAATCTTTAAATGCCCAGTCAGCAGCGCTGTGGGGGCATTTACAGATGTTAATGTCACTGCGGTGGACCCACCGACATTAGCTTCAGGCCCCACTTGTTAGATAATGCTGGCTGCACCTCTGGGGAAGAGGATCAAGGGGAGCAGAGAGTAAGTGGTTCAGGAGAAAAGCTTTGAGGAGAGTATGAAAAAAGGCATAATGATGGTGAGGATCTGACATCCAGGGGGTGGGGAGGCAAGGTTCAAAGCGTGGGCGCCAGGAGAGAGAAGCAACGGAAACGGGACCCTGCGGTTCCATGTGTTAATATCCCCGAAAAAATATTGCCATACAAAAATATTGCCATATTTTTGTGGCAATATTAAGGCATGGAACCTGCGGGGGACACCCCCGCAACCCCTGCATTATTTTTAAAGTAGCGGGGGACACCCCTGCAACCCCTGCTCCCGAAAAAAACAATTATCCCCCTAAAAATATCGCCTATGACGTTCCATATGACCATACAGTGACATTTTTGGTGCGGATAATATGTAGTGATACCGACTGCACAAGGAGGTTTAGGGCTAGAAAGTAAGAACTGATTCGCAGAGTGAAGAGACACAGAAGGTACATACAGTGAGAGCAGAGAAGAGAGATGCGGACAAGCAAGTCCATGGGTGCTTCTGTAAACGATTGTCAGAAAGTGGAACAGTATACGATTATCAGGGGAGGAATTGGGATGGAACAAGACTGTGCTCCAGCAAAAACTGTCCTCCCAGAGCGCTGTTCTGCGTAGACTTGAGGACCAAACCCGCCCTCAAATTGAGGAAGCTCTCTGCCCAAGCAGCCAGGGAGCAGCAGTGAGCTTCCTCAACTTGGGAGGGTTTATGGTGCTTGTTACATATCAGGGACTGATTCAAATAAGTGTTTAATAATGGTGCATTCCCATAGGAAAACACTTTGTCAATCAGGCCCACAGTGTTCCTATGTGTTCAGCCGAGCAGTGATATTCAAAGACTGCACGTGAAAGGCATCCTTTGCTCAGCAGCAGCCCAAGCTCAAACAATGAAACCATCCAAAACTGTACATATGTCTCATGCTTTGCACATATTATACTGTCAGAGTGACTACTATGCCAGGGGAAATGATGAGCACCATAGTAAGTGTGCATTGCATGCTCGGGAGAAATGAACGTTTGAATTACAAGCGCAGCCATGTTCAATAAATTAGTGGCCATTCTTATGTTCCCAAAATGCACTTTGATTTTATGCAAAGCAGCAAGTATCCTATATTCAGGGCACACAAATCCTGCATTGATCAGAAATTGATTTGGCAGGCAGTGCTGCATGAAATCACCATCGCCTCAAAGCACTAGACCTCGCTACTACTGAAAGGCACCTGGACTCCAGTTGTGGCCCTTTTGATATTTTTGTTGTATGTTAAGTTTTATGGAATGTAACCAGTGCACATTACCAAGGGTCTTGCCAGGTGCCACTAAAATGATACACACGTCTCGAACAAAAACTTTAAACAACTATAGTGAAAGCGCCAAGAAGCCATCGAATTTGTAGCGAGCAGTTTGCAAATGGTCAAAGTTATCATTTGTGAGATCCATTCAGGTGTTCGTGATATCCATGAACGTGTGCATGAAACTCTGACATGTGATGCATTGCAGTGGAGATGGCCATCAGTGTTTGGTCATTCTGGGACTCGGCCTGGAAGTCATGACTCGGGAGGTGGAAGAGAAGGACCTTGTAGCTAAAGGGTGTGTTGCTGTGAGAATTCGGCGTGCATCAGGTTAACCGAGCCCACAGTCCCAACACCACGAGGCTGGAGCAGAATTCACAAACCATTGGATCCCAAAGGAAGCACAGGGAATGCGCCCCTTTTTCAGAAGCCTGGCTGTACGAAATGTGTGTTGATCTCCTGACTCCTGCACACATCCACATCACCGCACTGAATTAGGTGCATCTGTTCCTCAGCCAAGTAAGTGAAAGAGGTGCACACGACAACCCCATCATCTACGTGAGAACAGTGTCTGGGTCTAGCTCCATATATGCACTTAAAGAATACCTGCGTGACAACAGGCGCCTGTAGGTCGACTCTGAGCAGAATAAAAGGTGTTCACCTTTTATTTTAAAGCAACACAGACAGAAAGGAATGGGCTGGATCATGGCAGAAATATGACAGTGGGCGCAGTAGTTCGTTTGATCCTTTGAAATTACCGCAGCGATTAGGGTCAGTCTTCTTGAATGTTTCACTCCGTAACTCTCTGCTGTGAGTGACCTTATGAACCTGAGTGGCCTGGTCAGCTGTGAAGCGTTTACTGTGGAGGTTATCGCGCAGGAAATGGAAAGCGTGCCTTATTATTGAGGACACAAGGCGCCTTAGGAAGACGTGGCACCTTGTATGGGTTACATGATGACGTGTTGTGGAGGGTCAGAGCGCCACATTTCCTCAGCTGATATGTACTTATTTTTTAGCAGCTCCTGGGCTTTTTTTTTAACTTAGTGCAGTGACCTGAATACCGTTTATCATCATCATGTACATACCGACGCAGCACCTTTCCAGAAAACATGCAGACGCAGGATGATCGTTTGGGGGTGAATCGTGGAACTCGGGCAGCTAGGCACACATTACCCCGCCTTGCCATTACCCCAGGACAACAACCACAACAGGCACACAGTACCGGTGTAAAACATCTTGACCTATGTTGTGACCCCAGCTTTTTCTCCTTGGCCAACTTGTTTGATCCTGGACACACATCGAAGTACCCGAAGAGGGACCATTTAGAAACTGGCAAACGGCCTGCCGCAGGAGGACGAGCTCTGTGTCGCAATACATACTCGTATTGGACATTAGCACCCATCGTGGAGTCACGATAGACTCATATAGGATGTCATAAGTAACCCCCGGCTGGCACGTGCAGAGCCTGTAAAAACTCACTCCCAATTCTTGATTTGCTGCTTCTGGTACGCTGGTACCCTTTGTTGGATGATGTTGATGAGGGGTGGTTCGCTTGAGTTACAGATGACCGTTTATTTCGTTGGGTGATTTTTAGGCCATCGTTATTTTAGCCCCCTGCTAAGGGCAATGTTGCACCCGTATGTAGGACACCACCCTGGCCGATTCCTGCCAGGAGCCCTTTTATGGCTCCTGGCAGCAGGAGCGTTGCTAGGGCGTGCGGGGGCCTCCTCCACTGTCCTCCCTTTGCGCTTCCGACTTCCTGCTGTCTCTTCACTGCTCCTTGCCAGTTCCCCCAGCAATGGGCTGACTGTGTAGCAAACTGCACTTCCCCTCGAGAGTGCACACGTTACTATCCCCTTTACACAGGCCCCTGTGATGTATCTAGCAGTGCCTCCTACACTTTACTGTCACCCAGTGTACCCCAATTCAACGCCGCCCTGACAGTGCACCCTGCTTGACGATCCTGCGTCACAGCACACTTCTTCACCACCCTTGACACTGCACTCAGCTTCACTGATACACTGATAGTAGCAGTGTATACAAGTTTGTTTTCTGATAGGTGTGTCTAGGTCTAGTTGAATAAAAGCTAGTTGGTTTCTTAATAGAAACTATTTAGTTGTGTGACAGGCTCCTTTCTTAAATTATCATTTTAAGCCAAGCACACTGAGGCAAAGATAGTGTAAACATTGGCTGGACCCCCCCCCCCGCTGTGATGTCATCGACACGTGCAAAACGCATGCAGCGCAATATATCCCATTGAGATGTTGCAGATGCAGTCGCATGATGTGATCTAACACATGTCATGAATCGCGACATTAGAGTTTGCATCTGCCCTCGATTGTCAAGGACTGATCAGGGGAGGGGGAGCAGAGTCCGCGGGCCAGTGTGAGCAGCTCGCGCCTCTCCAGCACTCGCCACTCAGGGGGGGGGGGGCTGAAGGACAGCGCACGGCCACCATTGGCAGTAATGGCAACAGAGGGTCGGGCCAGGCCAGGCCCGGGTCTCCGCTAGCACACTGTCTGTCGGCTGTCGTCCGCCGCGGCGCTGCAGGCAGTGGCCGGCTGGCCGCAATAATAATGTAAGGTAGGTGAGTGAGCGGCACTCAGAAGCCTTGGTTGGACGACCTAGGCAGCCCTAGGTCATCCGACCAAGGTTGCAGTGCTACTTACTTACATTATAACTGCGGCCGGCCGGTGGGCTGCCCGCACTGCAGGCTAACTGCCACAGCAGCTGCTCCCGCTCGCATTGACTTGCGGCCTGCAGCTGAGCTCGGGTCAAATCCTGAGCCTGCGGCCATGGGCACACAGGCAGAGCAAGCGAGCAGCAGCCTGCATGGCAGTCGCCACAGCCACACGACACCGCCACTGGCCGCAGTCAAAGTGGAGGGGGGTGAGGGGGGACCGGGGCCGCCCAGGGGCCTCTCATTAATTTATTATGGTCGGTGTCATCCGACCTACATTATTCGCGCCACCGTGGATGTCATGACTCATGTCACAACATATTCACGGTGGCGGCGGACACACGGACGAACAAATCATCTGGACAGAAAGGTTAACTTCTTTCACAAAAATTCACACCGACTTGCTGAGTTACTAGTTAGCACTTAGCAGAGCACACACAGTCACACTAGGCCAGCCAGGCCAGGAATTTAAGCTGCATCTGCAATTAGGAGGCCGCGCACAGGACCACACGTGTAGGGGCAGGCTTTCCTTCTCATGAGTCACACGCCACACCTTAACAAATCAAGTGTGCCTCGTGAAGTGAAGGTGGCCTGCCTGCCTTGGCTGCAACAACAGACCCACGTGACCCTCACCCCCACATGTATGTCATCATATCATTTCACTGGCTGGAGACCAGCCAATGAAAACTGTACATTATGTGTTACTATACAGAATGTATCAAATACTGCATAGTAACAACAGAATGTTGGTTTCCATTGGCTTTTTGTTGCTGTACTCCCAGGCCCAGCAGCCAGCCATGGCCTGCAACTGCAAGCAGAGCCACAGTGCAGACTCGGAAAGATTTATGATCTTGTAAAGTTAATGGAACTGAACAAACAAAGTAATTGCAAGTGCCACAGCCATGTTCCGGTCCCCAAAAAAATTTGGGGATTTGATCTTTTTTAATTGTAAAATGAAGTTCGGCAGCATGGAAACATTGACAAGCGGTTTGATGTTGTAGAATGTTTATAAAACCAGTCAATTTAACTTCAACAAAGTGATGATACAGAATAAGAAATATTAGCATTGGGGGCTGAGTTGAATCCATTCTCTGAAAATGGTTTTCAACATGGATGTACATTTAAAATTGACCAACTAAAGTCATGTTTTAGACGGATGGTAATTGTACCTTTAGTGAGAAAGTGTGTGCTAAAAGGATAATCTTTAATATTCAATTTCCATTACTTGCATTTCTCTCAGATCATATAGAGGGAAGGTTTGCTGGTTATTTGCTTTTTCCATTTCACGCCCTCCTTAACACCTTTTGTGTCATGTTAAAGTTTATAAATGATTCTCTTTTTTTAATATGAGTACATTGTCAGGCCTTGCTTTTTATGTTTAAGCATTTACTTATTTAATGAGGATTTGCATACTCCTGTTAATTTGCAATGTGTTTATGTTCCTATGCTATTTGTTCTAAAATGCGATTTTGTATAAAAAAAAGGTTTGTGGGAACACAGGCTAGAACGATAATAATGCTACCAAACGCACTGTGCAAAGGTTAACTCCTGCGCGCCACCCATAGCACTGGGGTTCCAAAATCTAAGCATTCTTCATTATATTGCCAACCAAGACCTGCTTTTCATCTTATCATGCACACACAGGCTCGGACTGTCCTATAGGGCAACAGGGCAATGCCTGAACCAAAAACGCTAGTGTGGGCCAGTTTTCTTTTTGTCAAAGTGGGCCACTTTTGGGCCATGTGGGCCAGTTGATAAGTTACTAAACCAGGTGGATAGTAGTTTTGACCAGTGTTACAAATTGTGCATTTTAAAGAATATTTAGTATCCAGTTTTATCAAAAACCTCCCCTTGGGTTCTACTCAGTCTATCACAAAACGAATGAATTGCCATTTGCAACTGTGGGACACTTTTTCATTGGCACCCGAGACAATTTTACGCCCCAGTCCGACCCTGTGCACACTTGAAAACCATGATCATCATGATGCATAGAGTGGTTTTTGCAGCATCCTCCAAGCACCAGCAAAACAGAAGTACTGGTTTGGCAAATGCAAAACCCACATTTGCAATGCACAATGTAATTTACCGTTACTATTAGGAATTGCATTCACTTTGGCTTGTAAGAGGATGGGGGTAGGGGTTTAGGCATTCTGCCCATTCTTCTGAATCTTAGCCGAATGTACTCCTACTTGGCAGCCACTCATGCAGCCACTGGCAAAGCATTGCATGATTATCATCTGCCCAGGGCAGACTGTAGCCAGTTGCAAAGTGGAAGCTGACCATGGAGGGACCAGTAGCACTTTGTGTGAAGGTATAGGCCAACCTTGAGGAATGCAGGCAGTCTGGTACTTTGACTGATTCCTGCTCTCCGAAGCTCATCTTCACAATGCCGTTATGTTTCTCATTGCAAGCCCTCTCTCTTTAGGGGGCATAGGTCACAATGCAAGATGGGTTGTGAGTGCAAATGCAGGAAAGAATGTGCGCTGTCCCATTCGGGCTTCCTTCCATGCATGTACAAAAATGCGGGAGCCCCTCGATTCAGAATGAACAATGCCAAATCAGCTTTTCTCTGGGTTAGTTCTCATGCATCCTCTGCTGCTAGCTAGGCGTTCAAGCAAAGGCTGCCTCCTAAAAATTCACGGGGCAGCCAGTTACTCATAGTCCTGTGCCCGATGTACGGACTAGATGCTGGCCAATAGGGCTACCTTTTTGTCTTTGTCACAGCACAATGCAAGGTGCTGTCCAATAACACGGCCATTTTGTAATTCTGGCTCATCTTCTTTGAGTACCTCAAACATAGATCCCTCAGAGATTGCACATTTTACATTTAGGATACAAAAATGACATGAATGAATACGTACATTTATTGCAACTTCTAAAGACTGAATTCTCTTAACATGACGTTGAGGGCCAGTATACGATATATAGAGATGCCGTGCCCTGTGACCTCCGTTCCTTTATTCCGTTCACTCTGCTTCAGGAACACGCAGGCTGAATTTTCAAATTCATTGTCGGTGTGTCCAACATTGTGAAGGCCTCCCGGTTACAAACCGTGTGCATACTGCGGCCGACAGGTGTAGGTTGCGGGTCCTTACCAGATCTGTTTATACTGCTTGTGCGAGGAGGACAACACACAGGATTGGGGGTCATGTCAGTCCATGCACCCGAAGGCCCTCTGGGAA
The DNA here is from genome assembly GCF_040938575.1 of Ambystoma mexicanum. Classification (NCBI taxonomy): domain Eukaryota; kingdom Metazoa; phylum Chordata; class Amphibia; order Caudata; family Ambystomatidae; genus Ambystoma; species Ambystoma mexicanum. The sequence continues at coordinate 730,491,182 of NC_090934.1, read as the reverse complement.
TAGGCGGAAAAACGTTTTACTTTGGTCCACAAGATGAAGTGTGATGTTGCACGGTCTAGTGGGAGGTCACGCGGCAGTCTGAGGAAATGTCCCCTCTGCGTAAGCAAAAAAGCACTACAGGAGTGCTCTCTAGAGTGGATCCTCGCTGTGGCATTCTTCCTCCTTTTCCAAAAAGAGCCACCGATCCAGAGGTACTCCGAAGCCGGATAAAGGACCTTTTACTACCCAATCTTCCACCCCGGAGGAATGGAAACGTTTGCCTAAGGATGTTTACTTCTTGGCCAAGGCACCGACTGATTTGGCATCAGCGCCTTTGGTTCTGCCCTTTGTGGTTTGCGCCTTTGGTCTCCCAGGAAGAGAGGGACTTACCAAGGAGTTCTACGAAGAGGGTGAGTACATGCAAGAGCTGTCCTCAGACCACCAAGTAGCCAGTTGTCTAGACACCTCTCCTGAGCTGGATTTTCTTGACACCCCCTGCCCCCGGTAAGCCTCAGGCATCATTTCAGAGGCTTATAGTAAAGGTGGCTGATGGCAAAGGTGGCTGATTCTCTGGGGCACTACTCCGTCCAGGCTGAAATTCAGTTCGAATTAACAGACATCATGTACAAGAGTCCCAGGATGGAAACTCGACTACCCTTCAATGTGGCAGTAGAGGCCCTTGTACTATAATTATAGGATAAACACACTTCTGCATCTGCTGTCAATATGGAACTGAAAAGGGAGCATTGTTCTGCCGCTTCTGATCCAGCTTTCCGCAAGTGCAAATGTGAATTATTCTACTTTTCCTGCTCTTCCACCTGACACAGAAAGGAAGACTGGATGCTTGGGGAAGGGGTGGGGGGCGTGGAGGTGTTTGCGTCGGGCAGCCTCCCCTTTGCGCAGTAAATGATTCTTGCTCCCTGGCAACTTTCTCTCTCAGCCTGTGGTCTGTTGTGAGTAATGCATCTGAACGTATGCCTGAGTGGTAGATAAGACTGCTTCCTGTTAATGGCGACAGACCACAGGGAAGATTCTCGCAAGAATCTGCAGTCAGGACTGGGCACAGCTGACTTTGTGGGTAGGTCCATAGGCACAAGTGCAGTACTCAGGTGCCACTCTTGGATGAGGACGTCCAGCTTTGTGTATGATGTCCAGATGACACCCTCCAGAAATTTCAGGCAATGAAGGCCACTGTGAAGTTGTTGGGCCTAGCCGTGCTACAGCCCTCTGCCTCTTCTGATGGAGGCTGTGGTTTTCACACCTAAGGCTCCTATGCCCAATGGGGTAGGGGCCAGGCGCCCCGGGAAAACTGCCTCTGCCTCTCGGGAAGCTAGCCCTGCAGAGGTAGAGTTGCCACCAGAGAGGGAGTGGCTGCAGCCACCCATTACCTCAGCAAGGAGTGAAACCTATGAGGTTTTCTGCCATGGTTCACCTGTAGTGGGGACTTCCTGTTCAGAAAGGATTGGGTCAAGACCACGTTGAATGCTTGGCCCTTAGAGGTCATTTAAGAGGGTTACTGTCTCCCTTTCATCCAGCGTTCTCTGGATCTACGCCCCTACACCAGCACTTTGCCTTTGGATCCCATCCTCTTAGGGGTCCGTCAGCTTCTCTAAAAGAGCGCAATAGAAGTGGTACCGCACTCTGAACGTGGCAAGGGTTCGTACTCCACCTATTTTCTGGTGCCAAAGAAATGCGGTTTGCATCCCATTCTGGATCTCTAGCTGTTGCATTTGTTCCTGTGCAAGGAAAAATTCAACATGGTTACACTAGCCCTCAACCTGCAAGTTCTCGATCGGCAAGACTGATTGGTATCACTGGACTGTGAAGCCTATTTCCTTGTGCTGATTCATCAGAAACCTACCCCAGGTTCGTGGTGGGCCAACATCACTATCAGTTCAGAGTACTGCTGTTCGGGCTTTCTTTGGCTCCCTCGGTTTTTACCAAGCTGCTAGCTGTGGAGACGGTGTGCCTCGGGAGGGAGGGCATTCATGTCTTTCCCGATCTTGATGACAGGCTCACTCCCCAGATCTAGTGTCGGAGCATATACTGCCTCTATTTCACAGATTGGGCTTTTTCCCTGAACTTCAAAAAGTCTCTGGTTTTGCCGTCCCAGTCTCCAATTATTGTTTTTTTTAACATAATCGTTTTAACTGTTACAGAATTGCACTTGAGGCACATGGTATTACAATATTTAAATCCTTGCACATTTCACATTTGAGCCTAGAAGAATGATCAACACTACATTAATACACCCCTAAGCATCGCCTCAATAATTAAAGACACTAGAGTAAAGTGTATCTTCTAATCAAGGGCGGTTTAGTGGTCAACCCTGGTTTTTCTTCCGAATATTCGATAAATTGTGGCCAAGTATGTAAATATCACTCATACTTCCCCATGCTCAGCACTGCAATCTTCTCTTATATTAATATACCCCAATTCTCCAGCATGGGGTCTGGCATGGATTCACATGCTCATGAATATTCCCCGTCGTCAGGCTGGGAATCCTCGGTATAGAAAAAATCAGTTTCGTTTCTGATCTGTCTTTCTCAGTAGTAACCAATCACTGGTCTCTGAGTCATACTGCTCCCAGCCCTGGCAGCCATCCTCAGATTTTTACTGCACGTTCAAGTGTTGGGAGTCCTCGTGCTTAGCTCTCGAGCTTTTGCTGCGTTTTCGCGCTTTTTTCAGGAGATTTTCTCATTTTTTCTGTTAAAAGAGCCTCAAGCTCCACCGTTGCTACTTCCGATCAACGGGGATCCGTTTCGGAGTTTTCTACGCCCCTCAAGGGTGAAGATTTCGTCAAGTTACGCTTTTGGAGGATTCCAGAAGTTCCAAGGCCTACCACGGACATGGCCCAGGAGAAAGGGAGCTCGACGCCCGGGAAGCTATTCAGGACCTGCCCTGGATGCCAGCTTCAGAACGTTTTCAAGGAGGACGAGCATTCGTTATGCCTCTACTGTCTCCATGAGGACAAGATGCACAAGGAAAAGGACTGCGTGTTTTGTGGAAACATGTCGGAGCGGACCATGAAGGATCGCCACCTCCGTCTCGCCAACTGGCTGGAAGGTAACAGCCCACCAGGCGAGAAGAAGAAGTCCGAGCGGTCTTCTAAATCCTGTGAGGGTGCTCCGGCGACGGGGGCCCAACAAAAGGCTAAGCACCGCAAGTCCACGGGCACTGGGAGCACCGAACGGTCGGGCTCCTTGGCTGCCAGGCAGGGCGCACCCTCCCCAGCGCCATCGACCACGAGCCAATGCTCTGGCTAAGGTAAGAGGAAGTCCGAGAACCCGGCGAAGCTTCTGGAGAGGCCCCGGTCGATCTCGAAGACTCCGGCAGAAGGGGAGCGAGGCTCGGACCCTCCCCCGAAGGTGAAGGCCCCAGGCGTACAGAAGGTGATGTTGGCCGTGATTCACCCTGCTAGGACCTTGATTGAGGATGTCGCCGTGGCCCTGGCTCAGCCTGTGGAGGCTACACCAGTGGAGGCGCCCTCAGGTACCAGAGTCTCCCTGCCACCGCGGAGGGAGTCTTCTTTCAGGCCCATCGAGAAGACCCCCATGAAGTCCTTGTTGGAAAGGGGGGGAGGGGGTGGTGGCCGTCGTGGATACGGACACGACCTCTGAAGAGGAGCTCATCCAAGTCAAGCAAGAGCCCTCGCTCCCGTCGTTTCCGGCGCCGCAGGACACCTCGGTGGCCATTTTGTCAGCCATCCAGTCCTTATGCTCGGAGATAAGGACTAGGTTGCCCCTTCCCCCGACGGAGGAGCCTGAGCCAGACCCGACGGCCAGGACCTTCAGGGAGCCCACCGCTTAAGAGGAGGAGGACACATCCTAGGCCTCCTCTCCCGCCTCTGCGGCCTTCTCTGCCTTCCCCCCGGTCCACTACCCACAGGGATGATACAGGCATGGACACGACTACGACGGGTACGGATGACGACGGAGGCGACGACGGGACGTGTCCCCCGTCGCCCCTTGCCCCGGCGTCCCCACCCGACGAGATTGGATCCTTCCATGCAATGATCTCCAGGGCATCCGAGCTCTTCCAGCTCTGCCCCGAGGAAAAGAAGGAGGGGTTCCTTTACCAGCGGCGCGAGGCTAAAAGGAAGACGGTCCTCGCCGTATCGCTTCTTGATGACATCTGGGATGAGGGGCTCGCCCTGCTGAAGAACCCTGCCACGGCTCGTGCGAAGAGGGACCGGTACGAGAAGAAGTACCGGGTCCCCGACGCTGCCCCCTTGTGCCTTAGGGCGCAACCTACCCCGGACTTGGTCGTTTCGGCAGCGGGCAAGAAGAAAGCGGGGGGGGCATCGGCCTCGACTTCAACCTCCCCTCCGGACGGCGAGGGTAGGAAACTGGATGCGATGGGACGACGGGTCATCTCATCTGCAGCGACGACCATCAAGGCGGCAAACGCCCTGGCCATCGTAGCCCGCTACGACAGGGAGTTGTGGTTCAAGATCGCCCCGCTGTTGGACTTCCTTCCGGATGCCAAGAGGGCTGAGGCCCTGGAAATCTTGCAGGAAGGTGAGATTGCCTCGGACCACGCCATTAAGGTGGCTACGGACATCGCCGACACCGGTTTCCGTCAGTTGGGCAACGGCGTTTGCCTGAGATGACGAGGATGGCTCAGGGCGACGGATTTCCGCCAGGACGTTCAGACCAAGGTTTTGGACATGCCCTTCGATGGGAACAACCTTTTTGGCAAGGCGGTTGATGAATCCCTTCAGGCGATCAAGACGGACACGGAGACGGCCCGTGCACTGGGTGTGCTCCAACAGCGACGGCCGTCCTTTCGGAGCTCCGGAGGCAGACAGGGTGCCTCCAAGGGAGCCGGCAGCAGCTCCGCTACTTACCGTCAAGCGGCAAGGTCTTCGTCGCAGGAGGCCTACAGGGGACGCGGCAAGTCGGGTGGATCCCGCCGTCGTCGCCAAGGTGGTCAAGGAGGCAAAGCGGCCTCCAAGCAAGATTGAACCGTCCGTCGGGTCAGGCCCCCGCCAAAGCACCCCGGTGGGAGGCCGGCTGACGAAGTTCGTCGGCGTGTGGGAGTCCATCTCCACCGACCGTTGGGTGCTGGACGCCCTGGCCCTGGGGCAAGCCCTCGAGTTCCAGAAGAGGTGCCCACGCATTCCTCGCGTGGCCAGGAAGGAAAATCACGTCCCTCAACTGCTGTTGGAAGTACGGGCGATGCTCAGGAAAGGTGCCATCGAGCTCGTCCCGAAGAGGCTTCGGGGCTCCGGAGTTTACTCAAGATACTTCCTCGTGAAGAAGAAGACCGGAGGATGGCGTCCCATCCTGGACCTGCAACGACTAAACAAATACATCAAGGCACAGAAGTTCTGGATGGTCACCCTCAAGCACGTGCTGGGACAGCTGGAGGAGGGCGATTTCCATGTCGTCGTTGGACTTGGAGGATGCTTACTTCCACATCCCTATTCTAAAGAGGCACCGAAAGTTCCTCAGGTTCGTGGTCAAAGGGCCGCACTACCAGTTCAAGGCCCTCCCGTTCGGATTAAAATCAGCACCCAGGGTGTTCACCAAGTGCCTAGCACCGGTGGCGGTGCGACTGCGCCTGCAGGGTATCCACGTCTACCCCTACCTGGACGACTGGCTCATACGGGCAAGAACAAGGGAGCTCGCCGTGGAACACACTACAAAGTCCGTCCAGCTGCTCACGGACCTGGGGTTCTCCATCAATTTTCCAAAATCCCACCTGGTCCCGTCGCAAGTCGCCCTGTTTCTGGGAGCACAGCTCCACACAGTGGCGCGGCGGGCCTCACCGTCGGAGGAAAGGATAAGGACCATCCTAGGAAAGGTGCAACGTCTACTGGCCACGGACGTGGCCAGAGTGAGGTCTATCAAGTCCCTCCTCGGAATTATGTCCTCCTGCATTTATCTGGTGCCCCATTGCACACTTCGGATGCGTCCCTTGCAAGAATTCCTCGACGCCCACTGGATCCAGACGACGGGCAGCTTCGAGGACAGGATCTCGCTCGACTAAACGTTCCGTCAGGCGATACGATGGTGGGGTGTCCGCGCTCATCTGACAGCGGGAACAGGCTTCCCAGCCCCGGCCCACCAGGTGACGGTGACGACGGATGCCTCCCTGGAAGGTTGGGGAGCGCACACCGGGGGTCTCCAGGCGAGAGGCCTTTGGTGCTCGGAGGAGAAGACTCTCCACATCAACATCTTGGAGCTCTGCGCAGTGTTCTGGGCCCTCAGGTCCTTCCTTCCGTCCCTCAAGGGCAAGGTGGTGAGGATCTTCACCGACAACACCACCACGATGTTTTACATTCGGAAGCAGGGCGTAACCAGATCCCCTGCCCTGTCCAAGGAAGCCCAGGATCTGTGGCATTGGGCCATCGCCCAAGGGATGTTTCTGGTACCCTTTCATCTGGCAGGGATAAAAAAATACCATCGCCGACTCACTCAGCAGGGAGCTGCGCTCGTGCCACGAGTGGGAACTGCGCCAGGATCAAGTGGACCGACGATGGGGCGAACCCCAGATCGATCTCTTTGCGACGGCGGCGAACTCCAAGTGCCGGAGGTTCACCAGCAGGTTTCCCCAACCGAGGAGCATGGGCGATGCTTTCTCGTTCCCCTGGGACGGCCTGTTCCTTCATGCATTCCCGCCGTTGCCGTTGCTACTGCGGCTTGTCAACCAGCTCAAGAGGTCCCGGTGCAGGATGATCTTCGTCGCATCGGCGTGGCCGAGGCAGATCTGGTTCCCGGACCTTCTGGACTTGTCAGCGTCCACACCAGTCAAGCTGCTGACGGACGCACATCTTCTCTCCAGAGAAGGAGGCGCCATTCTTCATCACGAACCAGAGTCGCTGAACTTGCAGGCCTGGCTCCTGCAGCACTAGAGTTTGGAGGATACGACATCCCGGCCGACTGCAGAGAGGTTCTTGCAAAGGCCAGGGCATCCTCAACTCTCAAGTGCTACAGACACAAATGGAAGAGGTTCTCTGTCTGGTGCCGGGCACAGAAGATTAACCCTCTGCGGATTACGGCCCCTCAAATATTGCCGTACCTACTGTCTTTGGCCAAGGCTGGCCTATCTCACGCTTCCATCAAGGTACATCTGGCTGCCGTCTCGCGTTACACCAGAATTACAGGAAGGGCGTCCTTGTGGTCTCATCGTCTGGTGAAGGAATTTATGAAAGGACTGTTCCGATCATTCCTGCCGGTGAAGGCCCCTGCCCCGGTGTGGGAGCTCAACGTGGTACTAACTAGGCTCATGGGGGCCCTATTCGAGCCTATGCATTCAGTGCCGTTGAAGTTTGTGTCGTGGAAGACAGCATTCCTCGTGGCCATCACCTCTGCACGACGAGTGGGAGAGATCCAGACCCTGTCTTGCAAGCCTCCATACTTGACTTTTCACGACACGAGGGTGGTGCTGAGGACGCACCCCTCCTTCATGCCCAAGGTGCCGTCGGACTTCCACCTCAACGAGCCCTTGGTGTTGCCAGTTTTCTTCCCGTCGCCGGCTGAGAGGACTCTGCACTCGCTAGATGTAGCTAGAGCGCCGAATTTCTACGTGGACCGCATGAAGAGTTTCCGGAAGACATCACAGCTGTTTGTGAACTTTGGACCTGTGAATCAAGGGAAGGCTATCTCGAAGACTTCCATTTCCAGATGGCTCTCCGGCTGCATCATGCACTGTCACCGGTTGGCAAACCGACCGCTGCCCGGCCGTCCGAGAGCCCATTCGACCAGAGCGATCACTGCTACTACAGCGTTCCTGTCTGGTGTACCCCTGCACGACATCTGCAGGGCTGCTACATGGAGGTCGACGCACACCTTCACGAGATTCTACTGCGTCGACCGGGATTCCAGGGAGGAGTCCAGAGTCGGCTAGGCAGTGCTGCGCAACCTGTTCGCCTAAGGTGAGCCTGGTGAGGAGGTAAGAGTTGCTTAATGTTGAGTTTTTATTGCTTGATATTGAGCCTTTTGCCACCCCTCGTGGTTGTGCATGTGTATACTGCTATGTATTCTTATATTCATGAGCATGTGAATCCATGCCAGATCCCATGCTGGAGAAGGAACAAGTTACTTAGCTGTAACTGTTGTTCTCCAGCATGGGTCTTGCATGGATTCGCATGCGAAACCTCCCGCCTACCCCTCTGCGGCTCTTCACTTGGTCATACTGCCACTTCATGTGCTACCAAATCTGAGGATGGCTGCCAGGGGTGGGGCTTAGAGAGAGGGCAGTCATTGGCTGGGGGCAGTATGACCCAGAGACCAGTGATTGGTTACTACTGAGAAAGACAGATCAGAAACGAAACTGATACTGATTTTTTCTATACCGAGGATTCCTGGCCTGACGACGGGGAATATTCATGAGCATGTGAATCCATGCCAGACCCATGCTGGAGAACAACAGTTACAGGTAAGTAACTTGTTCCATCTTTACCCTCCACATCTGCAGAATCAGGCCCTCCAGACTCTTCCAATTGCAAGCAATAGTGGTTTTGCCTGCTAATCGGAAGTGAGTAATCTGGGCGATCCGGTAACCAGACATGGGTAGGATCCCATCTCCTATATCGCCCAGTAGCATCACACGTGGATGTGGATCCATGAGTAACTGGACCCCCTTGATTGCTTTTATTTGAGTGGACACCTCCTTCCAAAAATAGCTTACCTTCCCACATGATCCCCTATTCCCACAATAAAATACGGTCTAGCTGCACACATAATGTCTATACTCTCCAGACTACCTCTCTGCACCCATCCACCTGCCTGATCAACATGGGTGACTAACAGGGACCTGGCCACCCCTACCTACCTTCATATTGGCAAACTTGTACACATGCCTTATATAACTGATGAATTTCCCATACCTAGACTTCTGTCCCCCAAGGGTATTCAATCTACAGCGCGTTGTGACCATACGAACGGTGAAAGGTGCTATACAAATGACAACTGCATTACAATTACATTAAAGCACAGAAGTTCAGAGGGTGAACTTTACAAAAAGGAATTGTTTTAAACCTTTATTAATGGGTTGGTTGTTGGCTTCAGCTGGAAGCAGCCAATTCCCAAATGAAATGTCAAGTCAATCTAAAGGTTTCTTTCCCAACCGATACTTGTGGTACAGTGGTACTCTTAACAGTGCCAATATGCAATTTTCAAAGCGCCACAAGTAAGTGTGTTATGTACTATTTTCTTCTGAAGATACAATAAGGACTGTCCAAACAGTATTGTATGGCTTAATGATCCTAGCTAAAAGCTTATATGGGCGGTAATTGAAAGACAATACCTGCTGATGTATTTAAAAGTAAAATTGTAATTTGGGCCTGTCCTTTCGAAATTAGTCGATCTCTTAATAAAATCGGCTACTATTCCAGTTTCCTGAACGAGGACCGAAATTATCAAGGCATTTAAAAAGGGTAATACAAATGAGGTAATAAACTATAGACATATTTCTCTGCTTGATACAGTACGAAAAATCAATGTGAAGGCCCTGTTGGGACTTTTGTCAGCCTGGATGCATATAAATAATTCCATAGTCCACGCTAGGCAGGTTTTCAGAGAGGCCACAGTACAGTTGACCAATGTTGTAGACTATATTTGACCATTTTGAAGTATGTACATGGGAGGGATAGGGGGGACAAATCCCCCCACAATTGTAAGTGGGGGGGATGTAATATCTTTTATCCCCCCCAGAATATGTTTGGTGTGTTGTGCAGGGATCTGTGTAAGCATCCCCCTCCCCCCGACCCCCAAAGCATGGGGGCAATACCCCGGGGGTAGATGGGTGATCATCTGCCCCCATGGAGGGGAGCAAACAACAAAAAATATATATATTTTTTAAAATGTAGTTTTGGGTGGGGTTGGGTGCGGGTGGGGCCCTCTCTCCCCACCCTAAGTGGATGGGGCACCTTATATAGCCCTGCCCGGGGGCAGATTTCTGCCCCTAGGAAGTGGTATATGAGATGCCCCCCCATCCATTTGTGGTGGGGGGGAGAGGCCACTGCAAATATTGGCAGAGTCACCCCACCAGGCCTGGGGCAGTATGTTTTGCCCCCCTAGGGGCAGATGGCCACACACATGTGCCCATCTGCCCCTAGGGAAAGGGCAAAACAAAAAATATATTATAACTTGTCTTGGGTGGGGGTGGGGGGACCGGGGAGACGCACTACACAACCAGGAGTATTTGTGTTTGAAAGGGCGGTGGCCCTCTCCCCCCATCCTGGGTGGATGGGGGCACCTTATGTAGCCCTGCCTGGGGCAGATTTCTGCCCCTAGGAAGGGGTACATGAGATGCCCCCCATCCATTTGGCGTAGGGGGAGAGGCCACAGTAAATATTGACACAACCACCATCCCAAGATTGGGGCAGTACGTTTTGACCCCCCCCTGGGGGCAGATGGCCACACACATGTGCCCATTTGCCCCTAGAGAAGGGGAAAAACAAAAAACAAAATTGTTATAACTTGTTGTGGTTGGGGGTCCCGGTGGGGCCCACTAGAGCACCAGGATGTTTTTGTGTTTGAAAGTGGGGGTGGCCCTCTCCCCCCACCATGAGTGGATGGGGGCACCTTATGTAGCCCTCCCTGGGGCAGATTTCTGCCCCTAGGAAGGGGTACATGAGATGCCCCCCCGTCCATTTGGGGGGGGAGAGGCCACTGCAAATATTGGTAGATCCAGCCCCCAAGCCTGGGGCAGTACATTTTGCCCCCCCGGGGCAGATGGCCACACACGTGTCCATCTGCCCCTAGGAAAGGGGCAAAACAAAAATAAAACAAACTATAACTTGTTTTGGGTGGATGTGGGGGGGCTACGGAACTACCATGGATGTTATTAGTGGAAAGGGGGTGGCCCTCTACCCCCCACGCCAAATAGATGGGGGCATCTTATGCAGCCCACCCCGGGGACAGATTGCTAGATTGGGGTTATCAGTGGGTTAGCCTTTTCCCTTTGCGCCCAGGTAGGTGCACCCAGACATATGAGGTACCGTTTTAGTCGGGACACCTGTGGGAACGTGGGAAGGTAGGACATCTGTTTGCGGCGTGTTTCGGTGGGTCGGCAGAGGGAAATGTCTCTGAAATTTGGTGGAAAAAACACAATCAGACATTTCACTCTGGACACCCACCGAAACACGCCGCCAACAACACATGTCCTACCATCCTGTGTTCCCAAAGGTGTCCCAACGAAAACGGTACCTCACATGTGTGGGTTCATCTACCTGGGCGCAAAGGGAAAAGGCTAACCCACTGGTAACCCCAAGCCTTTCAGCAGAGCAGATTTTGCTCATGAGGACAACATACAGATTTGGGCCTATGGTGTCGAAGCCACCAGGGAACCTCATGCATTTCCGAAAAGAGGACACCCGTGGGAATCCACAGCGGTCTGACTTGTGCGAATTGCCCCAGAATTTATTGCCCACAATCCCCGCCGAAGTCTGAAATGTTACGACTACCTACATTTGGGGAAAAAAAAGGGGCAAATTTTGCCGAGATATCTTATGTAACAAAAAAGTTACAAGGGATTGAATGGTGACATAGCGAATCACCAAAAAAGGCCTTGGCAGAAATACCCATGACAGTTAAGGGGTTAAGACGGTAAAGCCAAAGAAGAGATATCATTTGTAAGGTAGCTCAGTGAGTTAATGCTCCAAATGCAGATTGTGCACAGGAATATGTAACACCTGTGTTCAACACCTGGCTTCATCTTCCGGTGGGATAATATGCGGAGTGAATGAATTCAGCTTTCGATGCAACACAGCATTTTCCAGGTCAATTGGTTCAGAAAAAGTGGTGGAAAACATTATTACTGTCGCTTTTTCTAATTGGCCAGATTTTCGTGCATTTTCTGGGTGGAGTTCGGGAGCCGAATGGACACACCAGGACCCCCTGTATTTCCCGCTCCACCAGACAAATGCGGCCTTACTGCCAGCATGGATTCTCATGCTGGAAATAAGGAAAGGGATTCCTCTGGCATCTCCTTGGAAAATAAACCTGGTAAAAGCGGGCGGAGTCCAGAGGAAGCCATTGTCAATTCCGCCAGCAATCGCTAATTGCGTGAGGTATTAACACTCTTCCAGAGTGGAAAAGCAAGGTGATTTCACCTGCCTTTTACGCTAACATCTTCCATTTTGTGGCTGAAAAGTAAAAACCTGCGCCAATGGAAGTGGGCCACTCCATGCAGTTTACTTTGTGCCTTAATGCTTGTTGGTTTTGCGTGATGCTACACATGTATTAAATAAATAAATACATTTAACATGACCCCAGATAAATGGCAATTCGTGATCAGAATGAGTGAGCATGGCATGTCACTGCTAAGAGGGTGTCCTGTGCTTCTTGAGTGCGTTGGCAAATGCCCTTAATTGCCTTCTCACATTAAACAGGTGCTTAAACCCATCAGTGTGGATTGCTCAATAATAAGTCGACAGAGGTATTTCAAATGGCCAATTTAGCTCGTTGGGTGACATTGTCAAAGTGGGAGAATGTTGTCCAGAATGTGCCACTTTCTCTGCGGAGTGAATTGTGCCCACCCCGAGGAAGAAGTGTGAAAACCCACAAGGGCACTGTGCCCTGCTCTTTCTGTGCGTCTTCCCCACAGGGTGACAGATGCATACTCAGACATGGGTAAGTCTCAGGTGGCAAGCCTATACCCTAATTGATGCGGCAAAGGATTCCAGACTTCCGAGGCTGATAACATTAGTAGCATTGAGTTACATGCCATCTGACAGTATATGTGAGAAAGTTGCAAAGCAGAGCTGTTAGTGGGCTAAAGCAGGAGGCAATGTCTGCCCACCCTCAAAGGGTACGTACAACCAAAAGTAATAGGCCCTTCCCCCCCCATCATGGCGGTAAGGGCCAGGACCCAAACCACAAAGAATGCCCTCCAATCATCAATGCCCACGAGTAGGCTACCCCTCGTGCTCCAGGAACCATGTTGAGCAACTGCTTTGCTTTCCAGGTGATACTAACATTATTTAAAGCCAGAAGTCTAAAAGGTAATCGCTTAGTTGCAGCTGGAAATTAGCTCCTGGTGTGATCAAAATGTCTTAACCAAGTGTGACATCACCCCCTTCATGTATAAGCAATATGTGTGTTCTCGCGTTTTTTCATCCACTGAATTACTGTTAGAAACAAAGGCAACAGTTGTGTCTCTTTTGTAGGCATTAGGAAAGCAGTTGCCGCCTCTGGCATAATATGCCCATGTTCTTCCAATATTGGCTAGCTGTTGCCCTCTTATGGCCAGGTAGAACCATTATGGCAGTGACTGGCAAATGCCTTTCCCCGGCAGACAGTAAAGCGGAAATAAGAGGCCAATTCAAGACACGGAACAAATAGCAGTTAAGACAGACTGCATCTGCCATTGCTGTGTTAGGGAGAATATGTTGAGTGTTCAAACAAGGAGGTATGCAAGCAAGCAGTGAGATAAGGGAGGGGCAAAGAAAGGCCAGAGGGGCTCTTTGAATAGTGTAACAGGGAAGAGGACCCATGCTCTGCCGTCCTAGTAACATATGAGAGAATCAAATAGATCAGGCTTTGCAGCAAATGTTAAACAAGAAAGTAACAGAGTCCAGCTCTGCATTCAGAATAACAAAGGCAAAAAAGCCAGCATGAGATGGAATAAGAGGGACCAGACTCATCGTGAGAGGCTGGCCCGGCCCTCAAAGGAGCACTAGAGGGGCAGCCCACATAGCGGGCTGCCCCTCTGATCACCCCCTTGGGTCCACATGCACCCCACCTACTAGGCATCCCCCGGGTCCGACCCATCTGGCTGCGGACCTGGGGAGTGCTTATAAGGGGGTGGGCTTGCGATCGCTCATCCTCCTTGTTTGCTGTACCCCCCAACCCCTGGAGGACAGTTAAAGCAGCAACGTCACAAACCTGGTCCCTTTACTCCAATAACAGGGCTTACTCAGAGGTACAAGCAAGATTTCCTCTTTCTTTGAAACCCCCCTCCTTCGATTCCAAGAGACACACACGTCTCCTTGCCCCACACAAAAAAAGTAGCAACTTGCAGTTGGTAGAAAGGCTGCAACTGCTTTATTTGGCAGGAATCCACTTACTGGTGATCTGCCTCTTAACGAGCTGACGTCCTTGCTGTGGCCCACTGGAAGTAATTGTTATTTCCTCCCTCTTACCATGAGCTCATAGTCAGATGACAAATCCAGAAATGCAACATATAAAGACATGTTCTTTGCTGCTGCATCCTTTAATTTTCTTCTGTTTTCTTTTCTTCTTTTCTCTTGTTTTATACAGTGATATTTGTAATTTAATATGTACTGCTATTTTAATTTTAATGTTGTGAAAAGTTGAGTTCTTTGAATAAAACACAATGAATAAATTAAAAAAGCAAAGTCCCCAAGGTGTCCCCTGTCCCCCCCCCAGATTTTATGTGTCTCCTACGCCCCTGAGTATGTAGTCTTAAGAAAAGTCAACATTTACGTCTGTTACATGGATCTAAATGCTGCCTTTGATGGGGTTCCCACCCAGGCCTCATAGTATAGACTGGTGTCCATGGACATTCATCTATCCTTAGTTAATGCTATTGCATCCTTGTATACCAACAATGTGGCAGCCATAAAATGCTCCCTTGCAGGGGGACTGACCGACCCTTTCCCTGTCTAAAAGGGAGTGTGTCAGGGGGTGTCTTGGCCCTGATGATGATGATCTGTCTGTCAACCCTCTTTTTGATTTGTTTGATTGTTCCATGGTGGATGCTCCAGGTTTGAACCCTGATAGATTCACTGCCCTTATTTGTAGATGTCGCAATCTTAATTTCCATGTCATCAAAAGGCCTGCATAAACAATGTAATCTGTTTAATACGTTTTGTCAGGAGAATGGCCTGGAAATGTATATGGCAAAGACAAAAACCATAAACAAAAGGAGGTAACCCACATAAATGATTCAACCGAGCAGAGGCCCCAAAGTGGGATATAAGAACAGCAAAATCAACGTGATCTCTGCATTTTCTTTTTTAAATCATACATTTTTGGAAGAGTAGTTTAAACAAAGGGAGTCTTACGGATTAATACAAAGTTTTTAGTGTGTGTAAAACCAAATATTGTATTTTCTGGCATAGACTTGCTCATAACAAATGACTAACATTTTCAATAAACAAATATATAAGCAAAACGTCAACATAATGATTGAAAGCGCAAAAAATAAAGCTTAATAACACACCCAAGTGCCTTCTCCAAAGACAACAAAACCACCAGTGAATACCCTATAACCCCAGACTGGCTATACGTAAAAAATGGCCGAACCTACATGCGAAATAATGTAAAGAAATTAAGCATACACCTCGGGCTGTACTTGCGTATCCAATGGTACACCAATCATGATTCAATATGCGTACAACATGAAGTGGTTACTAAGGAAGGTCTAAACCCTGTATAGTATGGATTAATATGATTTCCTCCACATGACTCTTCGGTTGTTTGGCCTTTTTGAGTGTTCTATATGCAAATGTCTCAATGAAAATGTCATGTTAATACGTCATCAGCAAAATGTATTGTGAAAATGGTGAATCTGTACACACAATGGTAACCGTGAAAATATTTCCAGTGAAACGTTTTCTTATACAAACCTTTAGTGGTGCCCTTAGGAACACTAGAACATCTTTTTGGAGTCCCTTGGCCACTCGGTTTGAAGTACCCTTTTCTGCTTCTGACAAGTACATGTTTCCCTATCAAGCCTTTACTATGGCAGTTACATGTGCAATGACATACTGGAGGGATCGGCAGGCATCAAATAAGAAATACAGCCTTTAACAAACATCATCAAGCAAAGGGGCCATGAGTTTAATGACATGTGCAAACCTACACTGACTCCACACCCCTCATGGTGAGAACACATCTTAAGACCAGATTCATTACCCTAAAACCACACTGTTTAAACAACACTTGCTCCTAACTGACAGCAGCAACCCAATAAACATGGGACCAGAAAACCCCATCTCCTAGCCATTTTCAAGATTACATAATTCATATATAAGTTTATTTTGGATGAAAGATCCAGAAAATTTTACAAAAACGTTGCTGTACAGTTTGACATGTTCCCCACTCAGGTAAAACCATAAGCACCCGTTAATATTCATGAAATACATTACACGAACAATTAGAACAGTATCTAACAGTTTCAACTACACAAAGCCAGCCCAACAAAAGTTGCAATCTGTGCAAATAATGCGTTAATGCTAAATTCATGAAAGAAGCAAAGCCCATCCTGTAGTTTCTGTGGTCCCCAGATTTAAGTATTGGGCACAGCAATCTCTGCTTCAAATCCCCGTAGTGTGGGCAGAAGAAAAATTAACAATGTCTTTGCAACACCCCATCAAGCAAGAACAGCGATCTGATGTGTATTCATTAGGACTCAACTGTTATTAGGTAGAGGCAGCATATCCCTTTTTACGCTCCTAAATATGTGTCTATGGGACTTCCTAGTAATCGGGTCTAGGTATTCCAATGAGCCATCTATTCATACGACTAAAATAAGACCTCACAGTATAGGTCTGTAGCGACTCTGCCCTTGCTTCGATTGCTGACTTTACAGACACATGTATCTTCGTAGGATCGCTGAATCACTGGTTCAGCACTAGCTCATGTCCTTTAACTTTGTGAATTTGTCTCCAATAATTGAAGAGGAAAGTTCTTTAACCCAAGCTCCACATAGACAAGTCCCTTTGCTGCATCATGTGTATGTGCCCAATCATTGTGTGCATGGGACAGCAAGCAACCTGTGCTCTACCCGCCCAGCATTAGTTTCTCTGTGCACAAATGCATCAGCTGCTTACTTCGGAACACCCAATAGACACTTCAGAAAAACATTCTGTACACTCTCAAAACTCCCATTCCCTCGAAGGCACCAGACATCCGCTCCCTAGCTAAGCTGTGCCACAGCTGTTTTCTAGCTGTTTTTTCACTGGTTTCTTTGGAGTTGGCCGGTAAGATTGCCATAGGCATACAATTGGAGAGGGTGGAAGAGGCTTTACCTTACCTGTTGTGAACACTAGCAGGACAATCCCTTGACTTGCAGAATTGTTTAAGTATGTTCATAAGGTTTCCTGTGGGATCGGTAGGACCATTCATTTCCAGAACTTGAATTGGGAAACATATCTTTGTAAACAAGCATTGGCAAAGGCAATAGTTTGCTGCTTTTGTTTGCATTTTGCTTTTTGTATTTATAGGCACCAGGGTGCAAGGAGGGGAGTGTAAGGTTTCAAAGGAGGATGTGATAAGGGTTGCAGGTGTGCAAGACAGTGAGAAGGAAGGAGAATAGAGCAAGGTAGGAAATGATTGAGAGAGGGTGCCATTGATGAAGAGCAAGAGGAAATATGAGCGAGAAAGGTTGAGAGTGAGAGGGTATGAAATAGAGTGTGAGGAAGGATGAGCGGGTAGAGGGTGAGGATAGGGTTTAAATTGATGCACTTATGCTATAGGCTGCAGTGGCTAATGTTGGGTACGGTTTTAATGTCACTTTGGAGTGAATCGGAGCCTTCACCCCTCTCTTAGGTCGTAATGCAGAGTGTGTCCCTTCTTATGAGGTTTAAACGCTCCTAACTGGGGAAATGTTCGATCAAGTCGCCCATCTTACTAACTAAGCAGCCATCTTCGAACATGGCCAGATCGCCCCCTAATATACCTATCTTTACATATTTGCAGGCTAGAGTCGCATTTCAATAGACATACAGGTGTGTCGAAAAGTATAAAACCATGCAGCTTTTTTATGGACTTAATTGAAGACTCGTGATTGACCTTTAATGAGTTGGTGACTTTGGCACACTATACATTTCATGAATTATTCTCTGTAGCTCAGCTAATTAATTAAGAGTACTTATTGTATTATTGTGTCCATTGTTTTAAAATTGTTTTCATTCTTGTACAAACTATTGACTTAATAGCCGTTTGTTCTTAGCTGAACTATACCAAATGATTGCCTTTTTCTTTTTTCAGGCTTGATGGATTTTCCTTTGAGTAAGTATCGCAAAGCATTTGAATTACTTTCAAGTTTAGTTCTTGTTAATAAAATGTGGCTTTTCAAATCTATCTGAGCAAGCATTGGAAAATCCAATAGGTTAGTTTTGGTGACAGTCCAGAGGCAATATTACTGTTGTGCATTTGTAAATGTGAAAAGACGGCATGCTCATGCACAATTACATCCGTGCCAGTCCAAGTACAGTTGTTTTGTTATTTTTACTGGCTCTTTTGTGATTGCGCAGTTAATGTAGTACCACCCTACATGTGTTTTATGTAAATATTAGATTGCATTTAGTGTTTATATAAAGTATTTCGGGGTAGAGGGCCGCTGTTGTCACCCCATGAGACAAGATTGTGGACTCCTGCTGCTTGGTGGGCTGTTAAGACAGGCAATAACATTTAGATATCTTCTGAACTCACTGGTTCCTGGGAGGCCTGACGTCACCTCTGGGGTGCTAATAAAAACAACGAGATAATGTTTTATTTCCATCCAGCAAGTTTGAAATGGAGGCTCTAAACCCTTGTAATGGCTGCATTCAAATATTCCCCCCTTTGATCTGAACACACTGAGCACTGGTCAAGGAGACATGAACAAGCTGGGTCACAGGAAAAGCCAGGAGAGGCTGCCTGCCACACTCCCTTTCCCCACGCCCCACTCTCTGTTCACAGGCTCTAAAAGCATTGCAGCCTTTCCCATCTGGTTCTTTTGTGTGCTAGGTGAACTTTTACCATCTTAGAGCCCCTCTCCTTTGGCTCGGACTACTGAGGCAGTGGTCACCTACCACATAATAGAACACTCTTTTTTTTCGGGCTCTAATGCTGCAGTCTTCTACTTGACTTGAACTGAAGCAACTTATGTAATGTCAAACCCTTCCACAACCTCTTATCCTTCCCCCTTTGATATTTTATGCATACTTCCAAATATGTTTGCCTAATCCCTTGGTTATGTCCATGTTCGGGTTAACATGTACTATGTGTTTTGGGGAATTTAGCAACTCCCCCTCGCCATGGCCACAACATCTATGCACTTTCTCCCTGGCTCATTCTGAGGTCGGATTTGAAAATTAAGGGTAACGCATTACTCCTCTTTGGTCTCATATATACCCATAATGTAGAAAGAAACTCCGTCACCAAGGAATAAGTTTGGCTTAATCAATAAATATTCAATCCCTTGCGGTAAAACTGATCACTAATAATCTCCTACTACCACTGACTCTTTCTGTTAATCATGGCTGGACTAAATCTTCGATAACAAAAAAGCACCATGGTTTTCTGGACCAATACCCTATTCAGTTACCATAAAGGTAATTCTCATTTAATTTCACGTCTATAAACAATCATTTTAAACAGCACATTATCTGCACTAAAATTCATCAACTCATACTGTGTTTTTATTAACATCTTGAGTGGCATTCACCAATAAACCAAAACAATGTATGTGACCTCCTCAATCTGTATCATAGCATTAGTCTCTCTAGCTAGTTGAGCTGCTAGATATTGGTGGTGGTCTCTTCTCCAGCATTGGATCTTTCATGGATTCACAAACTTTGAATATTCCCCGCCGACAGGCTGGGAATCCTCGGTAACATTTTATTATAGCTTTCATTTTTAAGCTCACTTTAGTAGCCAATCTCTCCTTTTGGGTGTATTGTGTCTCAGCCAATGGGGCATCAAGTGACAAGCTCCACCCGGAGGCCATCTTCAGATTTTAATCGCACATCGTGCTGAGAAGTCCTCAAGGCTTTCTCTCCTGGAGAAATAAAACCAGGAACCAACATATTTCTTCACAACTTTACAAATACATCTGTAGAGATAAGTGCTTCTTAATTTCATAATATGGAAGAAAAACCGAAAGCTATTTTCAAGGCATGCCAGTCATCTGGGCTTAAGAATGTGTATATGGGAGAAAAGCATTCTGAATGCATATAATGCCTCTATCCTAATCAGATTCGGGAGGATTGTGAAATGTGCCACCTTTAGCACAAAAACACTCAAGGATGGGAAAAGAACACTAGCCCTTTGGCTCAATGAAGGCAGATCCCCCCTCCAGAGGCTGAATCTTCTAGAAGTGTGGTGGAGGGAAAACCAGATGGGCCATGAACCTATAAAAGTGCCGGGTCAGAGGAGAAAATTACATCTTCCTCTATATCTGGAAAAATCAGTCAACGACCTCGTCGACCAGCAGCATGGCAACGGCTTTCCGCAATAAGCGCTCCATCGAGTGTTGCCAGAAAACTACTGCCAACGGTGCCATGAACGTCCACGACACAATAGTCCTCGGCTACCACAACACCGTCGTCGGCCTCATCCTCATCGACGACACCATCGTCGTTGATGAGTAAGCAGATCAAATCTTCGTTGACGGCGATACCGTCCACACGCTGGTCGACAACAGTCGTGCCCAAAAAGCCCCAGTCAATGAGGGTGTCAAATGGGGTATGTCCCTCGCTAGAGAGGGCTGCGTCAATACCCCGTATAATCATGAGGTTCAACCCAGGCGCCATGGTCACAGTCAGATCCGTCATGCAACTCTTAGGCACCATGTGGTCATGCATTCCTCTAATACAACATTGCAGGTTACAAATCAGGCCTCTACAAGAATTCTTGGCAGATCGGGGGTCCCAGCAAACGGGAACATGGAATGACAAGTTGACAGTAACAAGGTCGCTAACAGACAGCTTGCTGTGGTGGCTCATACCATCCCACATCCCCAAGGCAGTCCCATTCAGGGATCCGTCTCTTTCAATAAACCCTGGTCACAGATGCCTCACTAACAGGATGGGACACACACACACGCACGCACGCATGCACACGCACTCACTCAGTGATGAAGGGCCGTTGGTCTGACCGAGGCACAACTCCACATCAACATACTGGAGCTGATAGCAGCCGCTCAAGCCCTCCACTCGTACCATTTTGCATTTGAGCAGTGGCTGGAATGAGTGTTCAGACAACATGACCACAATGTATTATGTATGAAAACAGGGAGGCACAAGATCAAAGACAGTCCAGAGCAGCCCAGTGGCTGTGGCACTGGGCCATCGAGAACAACATGCAGCTACAAGCATTTCACATTCCAGGAAAATAAAAATAAACTGCAGATCAGCTGAGCAGGGCCAACGACCAGTCACACGAGTGGCAACTGGCGAACAAGAAACTCCTACAAATCCTCAACAGATGCGGAACACTGACCATCGATTTATTTTCCACATGGTAGAACAAGAAATGCCCGTTGTTCGCGAGCAGATATCCGCACCATCAATCACTAGGCGACGCGTTCGCAATATAATGGGATGGAATCTTCGCGCATGCATTCCCTTCAATGCCAGTCATACGCAGGGTCCCACAAATGATTGCAACGTAGAAATGCACATTCATCCTCATAGCACCAACATGGGCAAGACCCTGATCCGCTGACAATGTGCAACCAACCGGTGCGACACCACTATTCAGGGGTGCTCAACTTAAAGGCCTGGCTCCTGACTTCAATGAGTTCGGACAAGTCCCACTTATACAGGAGTGCAGAAACATCCTAAAGGCTGCCAGGGCGAGTCCACAAACAAATCATACAAGTTAAAGTGGGATTGGTTTTGCACTTGGTGTTCTCAAGAACAGTTGGATCTGTTACGTGTGGTGCCTCACCAAATCCTACCATACCTCTTAAAATTAGCCAAAGATGGTTTATCACCCTCATCCATCAAAGTATATTTAGCAGTGATTTCTAGATATATCCGAAAGCAAGGAAAAGCTCCAATTTTCAGAGCTTGCATCGTAAAACACTTCATGAGGCTTTTTTCTGCACCAACCCCATCAGATCAAAGCACCACCTCAATGAAGCTTAAACACCGTACTGTCCGCTCTAATGAAACCTCCGTTCAAACCAATGGCGACCACAGACATAAAGATTGTGTCTTGGAAGACTGCTTTTCTGGTGGCACTCGTGTCCTTCCGACGGATGTCAAAAATGCATGCTCTATCTGTTAAACCTTGTATCTCTGGTTTGAAAGGAACAAGGTCATCCTGAAAACAAACCCTACATTCATTCCCAAAGTGCTATCCACCTTCCACTTATAAATTGAGGTTACACTACCAGTTTTCTTCGCACATCCACCTACCCCAGCAGAACAGGCTCTACATTCGCTAGACCTTCGAAGATTTATAAAGTTTTACAAAGACAGAAAAAAAGAACTTGAGGCGCACGTCTCAACAATTTGTGGCTTTTGGGCCCCCCTAAGAAAGGTCGGCCTATCTCAAAACAAGGTGCTGCCAGATGAGTCTTCGCCGCAATTTCCATGGCGCACACCCAGGCCAATCGGCCGCTACAGGGTCCTGTTCATGCTCATTCCACTAGGGCAGTGGGATCTTCAGCGCTATGGGCAGGGATCCCCCTGTCAGACATATGCCTGGCCGCAACCTGGGCAGTCCTGTACACCTTGTCAACCAGTACTGCATGGAGGGACAGGGAGAGCGGGGCAAAGGTTGGAAGAGCCGTCCTGCAATGCTTGTTTCAATTAAGTATGTTTTCTCCCATTACACCACCTGTTACAAGATGTTCACTGCTGTGGCAATCTATTCAAAGCATGTG
The DNA here is from genome assembly GCF_040938575.1 of Ambystoma mexicanum. NCBI lineage: Eukaryota > Metazoa > Chordata > Amphibia > Caudata > Ambystomatidae > Ambystoma > Ambystoma mexicanum. The sequence goes on along the minus strand of NC_090934.1, from coordinate 730,468,685 downwards.
TATCCTTGAAAGAGCCAATGCTGGAGACGAAATATGTTGCTTACCCGTAACTCTTGTTCTCCAGCATTGGTATCTTTCATGGATTCACATGTGCCCACCTACCACCCCTATGTGAGAAAGGCTACATTTTGCCAACTCTCATCTGTCGGGGGTGGGGAGGTGTAGAATCTGAAACTGGCCTCCTGGGTGGGCTTTTCACTTGATGTCCCATTGGCACGGCCAAAAGGACGTAGATGGGCTACTAAAGTGAGCTTAAAAATTCTATTATAAGTTACAATAAAATGTTACCGAGGATTCCCAGCCTATCGGCAGGGAATATTGAAAACATGTGAATCCATAAAAGATGATGCTGGAGAGCAGGAGTTACAGATGAGCAACATTCTCCTTCTTGAATATTAGTCATATCGTTTTTCATGCATTGGGAGGTTGGGGGAAGGGGTAAGGCCTTCTCTCAGACCCACTTCCAGGACACTGATGTGAAGTGTGATAACACACTGCCTTCAACAATCATCTCCAACATATTGACTGATCCCCTGTTCAGAACTGCATTGCAACACCTTCTGTTACACTTCTTCATTACCCTGCTTCATTACACTTCCATGACCAGAGTATGAGCACTGTGAATAACGATACAAAGAAAAGTCTTGTGATATTGATACTGAGTGGCAGATGTGCCAAATTTCCCAAAGGCCAGTGTAAACCATCTTTTCCTTTAAAACCTCATGGGATGTATTTGGACAAACTTGACTGAAGATTTTTGATCTACATGAGACTGCATTGCAAGTTAAATCTCTTTCAACAATGGCGTTATCAACTTGACAAAGATTTGTTTTTCATCATATCCCTAACACTTGGATACATTTTCATGATGCAAGTCCTATTGATTGAGGTGTGTATTTTGACTCCAGATTCTCTTTTCTATTGATGCAGCTTCCCTTCAAGTTAGCACACTGTAATTCTATAGGTGACCTCAGTGTTTGCTCAATTCAGTATTATAACCCCTTATGTTATATTCAATGCACATCAGAATTGTACTCCTACCATGTGACACACCATCCCCAGCCTTGAGCCAATGGGGTTCAGACATGAAAAATGGGTTTATTTGGCCAAACACATTCCAAAAATCATAGTGATGTTTTATCATTTTGTGGGCAACCTAAAGAATATTTGTTTTGTCTGAAAAACATGTCTCTGTATTCCCAGACGCTTGTATGAACTTCAGTTTCTCAATTTTGATTATGCCCATATGGATTGTGGGTCTGGTATCACTTTTCCTAACTGTGGGCATATTTGTCCCCTACGTCCCTAAAATACTCAGGAAAACTTTTGTTAAATATTTCAGACATGTTCTAGAATTAAATACTTGGTGAAATGACCAGCTACATATTCAAACTTGATATTGAATCAACTCTGACATACTGTAACAGTAGTTCTTTTTCATATTTGCTTTGGACAGTGATGGCATGGATACAGACAAGGACGACCCACATGGAAGGTATTGTAAAACAGATTTAAACATGTACTTTTTATTCTTACCCAAAATATACCCAACTCTAATCACAAGGAGCAACATCAACATCATTTAAAGTGCAATGGTAACTTAACGGCTGTTTGTGAACATACAAACATCCATGTTTACCTTTCTGCTCTGATATTGTGCATAGGTGTAGCAGGGTTCGAATGGGCCGGGGGTTTAAATGACAAGTGGTACCTCTTACTCAATACTTTGACACCTGAGACACAGGAATCTCTGCAGGGTCCTGGTGGCTTCTTCTGTACCACCCTCTAGTTGAGGAAACTATGCTCAGCATCTCTGAATAGCTGAAATAAGTTGCAGTGCTAGTATGTTAGCAGCGAGTAGCGTTCTGCTACCCACCTGAGCCTTTGCCAACCAGATATATTTTAGTAGCGTGGAACATGGCATCTAGCATTTAGAAGGTCCCCTTTACCAAGCATGCCACTTTCGCTGCCAAGCTGAGTGAGTGCAGCTAAGAGGTATATATAGTGAAAAGCGTGCATGCTAGGCCTCTGCATCCCATGCAATTTCCATCTAATGTATTGTAGTTTGCTTGATTGTTTAGGTTTTGTGTCCATTGTGTTTCTACTTTGGATGCCTCCCTTGTGAGGTCAGGTTTCCTCTGACCCGTACTCATATGACCCACACTTAATAGGCTAATGTCTGCCATGAATAGTTGTACATGCACTCCTCGTCCTACTCACCGCTGACATTCTAAGAACGAAAGCCAGGTGTTCCTCTGAAAATGGCAAGACTTCCTCCTGGTTTATCCCCCCACTAACACAAACTGTTGCTCACTATGGTCCTTTTTGTAGGATATTCCAAGTATTAACGTAGCTTCTTTTCCGGCATTTTATATTTGGCCTTGGCTAAAGAAATTATGTGTATGTGACACTGGCACCGCTATTATTTAGGAGAAAGAATACCCTTTTTTAGGCCTTGCAAGACAGGGTTTCATATTTTATATTTGCACTTATAATACAAAGGTCCAGCCTGACGAAGCAGGCTTGTATCCACGCTCACCTCCTTCCCCTTTCTCTGCACACTCTCTCCCCCCTCCTTTTCCCTCTCTGTGCGGTGGCAGTTTTACAAAGCATGATTTTTTGTGGCATTACTTGGGACGAATGTGCATGATATTAGCACACACATGTTTGTATGTGGTCTCTGGTATTTTTTGTGGCAGTGTGCTTTATTTGTGTCAATTGCTGAATAAATGTTTTTGGCACAGCATATTTCTCCAGCATTGGATCTTTCATGGATTCACAAGCTGTGAATATTCGCTGTCGTGAGGCTGGGAACCTCGGTCATTTTTACTTAGCGTTTTCCTATGGAAAACTTCAACACTTCATTGTCCTATCAACGTCCTTTTTGTGTGCTTCAGCCACCACCAATAGGACGTAGGGTATAAATAGCCCCGCCTCCGCGGCTTCCCTTCAGATTTCAACCGTCTCCAAAGTGTTGGGATCACCTCGTGCTCGTTGTGATTTCTGCACGTGCTGGTGCGATTGGTTGCAATGTCTTCAGGAAAATCGTTGTTCCGGCCCTGTGCAACTTGCGGGCTGAGGAAAGTGAATGAGGGGGACAGACATATGGACTGCCTCTATTGCCTCTACCCCCTTCACTAGGCCGAGTCTTGTGAGATCTGCAAAGGGTTTTCACAGAAGACGCTTAAGGACCGCAATCAGCGATTGGTGTGTTGGCTGAACAAGGGTACCTACCCTTCCTCAGAGGTGGGGTCTTTGCGTAGCTTGACGTCGGAAAGGCCGGTTCAAGCGGCAGATCATCGCCGGTCGGCATCAGCTGAGCCTCCGGCTAAGAAGTCTCGGCCTGTCCCTGTGGAGGTCTGGAAGAGTGGTTGCACCTCTTCGAGTAAACACCTGTCGAAGGGGGCATCTTCGTCCAAGCATGGTCGGTTGGACCAGTCACAAGGGTCTGGAAGTAGGCCAGAGAAGTCGGCATCTCAAGTGAAGGCCAAGAAAGACTTGTCGAAACACTCCTCTTCAGGGGACCATCACAAGTCCTCCTCTAGTAGGGAGTCGTCTAAACATCGGTCCAGTGGAGCCAGGCAGGCGGGATTGCCTGAAATATGTACACCTCAGGTTGCGGTTCCAACTACGTCATCGTCGACTGGAGTCCCGTCGTCGACAGTCCCCTTGTCAACTCCGATACTGTCGTCGACAGTGGTGTCTTCTGCTCTGGTAAGAGGAAAAGGCCCGATATTGTCATAGTTGAGGATGGAAGACAACTTGCTAACGACGAATGAGGTGTGGCAGGCTTCTGCTTTTGACTCTCATCTACCAGACCCTATTCTACAGCAAGAGAGACTGCATCAGAGGCGCAGGATGATCGGGAGCCGGTGTTGGATCCGTTGGCCCTGGGCCTGCAGTGTGTTGGTCCATCGACATCGATGGGTGTGGGGGCTGGGCCATCCAGTTACCCTCTGGTGAATCCGCAGGCGATGTTGTCGCTCCAGGTACTGTCCACATTGCAGTCTTTGTTGGGACAGCTGGATTCCAGATTGCCTCCTCTGAACGTAGCGTTTGACGGCTTCGGCTGAATTGCCGGCACCTCTGCAGGTGAACAAAGATCATCCACGTTCCCATCCTGAGGGTGAGCTGCCGGACTCTGAATCAGGCAGTGTGCCTAGGGAGACCATGTCCACTGGCTCGTTGTCACCAGCGAGGGATCCGGCGTGGGATTCAGACATTGAGATGGAACTACCTCGTAGTGCGGCACAACCATCTCTGCCCATTGATGTTGGGGCATTTTCACGTCATGATGGCGAGAGCATATGTGGAATTTGGGTTGGCTCCTGAGGAGGAGCGGAAGGAGTGTTTCCTGTTTGACCACATGGGCAAGAGACGAAAATCTGTGTTTGCCGTGCCTATCCTGGACCACGTGTGGCAAGAGGGCCTGCGCACAATGCAACACCCCTTCTCGGAACCAGCTATCAAAGGGGGGGGCTGGAGAAGAAGTTTAAGGCCCCAGACTCTGCACCGAAGTGCTTGGTGTGTCAGCCCAGTCCTGAGTAGGTGGTTTCAGCGGCGGGTAGCCGCAAAGCCAGGAGTCAGCACAAATGTATTACCCCTCCCGACAGTGACTGGATGCCTTCGGTAAAAAGGTTTTGACTGTGGGGGCAACGACAGTGAAAGCGGCCAATTCTCTAGCGATCATGGCTCGCTACGATAGTGAGATGTGGCATCGGTTGGCGCCACTGCTGGAACATTACCTGAGGAACACCGTAAAGCTGCCATGATGTTGGTACGCGAAGGGGAGGAGGCGTCCAATCATAGTTTTAACATTGGCGTGGACTTGGCAGAATCTGTTTTTAAACAGATTAACAATGGCATAGTGCTGCGTCGAAAGGCCTGGCTTAAGTGCACAGACTTTCGCCCGGTTGTGCATTATAAAGTTCTGGACATGCCATGTGAGGGGGAACAGTTGTATGGTGAGAAAATCGATGAGGCCCTCAAGGGTATGAAGGAGGACTCTGAGACTGCTGAGTCCTCGGGAGCCATGCAGAGTGGTCGCTTGTTTCGCCCCTTTCGTCCCTTCCATGGGGTGTCGGGAAATGCCCGATTTACTACCCCCAGAGACCGGGGCTACAGTCGGTCTGGTTACTCCTCCCAGGGATATAGGAGGTAGGCGCAGTCGACGCAGAAAAGTCAGGATTTTCAGGCCTCCAGGAAAAGAGGGGGGGCAGACCTTCCTCCAAAGGAAGACAAGCTAAGCTGCAGCAATGACTGTCATCGGGGAAATCTGCTGGGGGGCAGGGTAGCACTACACATGGATGAGTGGTGCAAGATCACGTCAGACCGTTTGGTGTTGGACACAGTGCGTCTGGGCCACTCCCTGGAGTTCAAGTGTTCCTCGAACCCCATTCCTCCAGTGCATACCATACAACCCCACCTTCACATTCTATGACAAGAGGTTGTACTTATGCTGCAGAAAGGAGCTATAGAATTGGTTCCTGTGGCTGAGAAAGTCCAAGGGGTTTATTCCCGTTACTTTGTGGTGAAGAAACCCAATGACAAGTGGCGACCCATATTGGATCATCGGGCGTTGAACAAGACTCTGCAAGTTCAAGATGCTCACGCTTCAGGAGGTCATTCGGCCTCTACAGCCGGGCGAGTTTCTGGCCTCGTTGGATCTACAGGACGCATACCACATCACTATGTGTCGACGGTACCGCAAGTTTCTGCGGTTTGCCATAGGAGAAGATAATTACCAGTTTCGAGTGCTCCCGTTCGGATTAAAGTCATCCCGCCAGGACGTTTATAAAGTGTTTGGCGGCGTGGCTCTAACGGGAAGGTCATCACGTTTACCCATACACGGTTTGTCGCTGGGGGAGGCGCAGGAAAGTCTGCAATGGCTAGGCTTCGCCGTGAACTTCGAGAAGTCCTTTCTGTCACCTTCCAAGGACTTTGTTTTTCTGGGGGCAGAGTTGCAGACTCAGCTGGGTCTTGAGGCCCTCGGGCGAGAGGGTTTTGAAGCTTAGGCAAAAAGCAGCAGAGTGGAAGATCGGTACAAGGGTGTCGGTCCGGACCTAAATGTCATTGCTGGGGGCCATGGCGTCCTGCATTCAGCTGGTGAAAAACTGTTCTCTTCATGAGTCCGGTACAGGAATTCCTCGCCAACCGATGGACTCAGAGTCGCGGATCGTGGTCCGACAAGGTGGTAATCGACGGCGATCTGGTGAAAGCGCTTTGATGGTGGCAGTGCTCGGACAATCTGGTTCGGGGCATGCCATTGCTGGAACAGGAATGCCACTTTACAATTGTGATGGATGCCTCACAGACAGGATGGGGGGGATGCATCTCGAGGACTCGCATGTCCAGGGCCTGTGGTCTCGTGTGGAATCGCGTTTCCACATCAATGTGCTTGAGTTGAGAGCGGTACATTGGGCCCTGAAATTGTTTCTGCCGCGCATACTTGGGTCGGTGGTGAGGGTGTTGATGGACAATACCACCACAATGTTTTACCTCAGGAAACAGGGGGTCACGCATTCCAGGGTGGTGTCGAAAGAAACACAAGACCTCTGGCATTGGGCTCTGTTGCACGACATCAGCATTGTGGCCTTTTATCTGCCGGGAATGTTGAATGTGCAAGCGGATGCGCTCAGCAGGGAGGTGAGCCAGCTACACGAGTGGCAGCTGAAGGAGCAGCAAGTGTCCATGCTCTTCCGGAAATGGGGCCGTCCTTCGTTGGATCTCTTCGCAACGAGGGAGAACAAGCAGTGCAAGGAGTTTGCCAGCAGGTGGGCTCATCCCGAGTCTCTAGGGGATGCGTTCTCGTTCCCGTGGACAGACTGGTTTGCTTATCCATTTCCTCAGTTTCCGCTCATTCAACAGCCCCTCCAGCGGATTTGGAGATACCCATTTGGTGTGATTCTGGTGACCCTGTTCTGGGCCAGGTAGCCGTGGTTCTCAGATCTCCTTCATCTGTCCGTGGCGGAGCCGATTCGGTTGGCAGTGACGCCGGACCTTCTGTCTCAGGATAAGGGTGCGGTCTGACACCACGATCTGGAATCTCTCAGCCTAGCGGCTTGGCTCCTGACTTCTCTGAGTTTGGACACCTAAAGCTTTCTGGTGACTGTCTGCGCATTTTGGAGGCAGCAAGAGCTCTGTCCACGAATGCCTCCTATGCGTGTAAATGGAAAAGGTTTTGTGTGTGGTGTAAGGGCCAACCTGGGGTGGACCCTTTGAACAATTCGCCGGAGCAAGTTTTGCTATACTTATTGCAGTTAGCAGAAAAGGATCTGGTATTCTCCTCCATAAAGGTACACTTGGCAGCAATCTCTAGATTCACTTTGAAGCGGCATGCAGCACCTCTGTTTAGTGATCGTCTCATCAAGCATTTCTTAAAGGGGGTGTTTCGGACCTTTCCTCCAGTCAAAAAGTTCCCTCCGGTGTGCAGCCTTAATGTGGTTCTGTCCAGGTCTGATGAGACCTCCGTTTCAACCAATGTCGTTGACGCCTTTGCAGTTTTTGTCTTGGAAAGAGGCTTTTCTGGTGGCCATTACTTCGGCCAGAAGGATATCTGAGTTGCAAGCTTTGGTTGTGGACCCTCCATACTTGAGGTTCTTCAAGGACAAGGTGGTGTTGGCTACTAATCCACACTTTTTATCCCCAAAGTGCCAACAACATTTCACAAACTCTCTTCTATTGTGTTGCCCTCTTTCTTTGCTTCAGCCTCCATGCCTGCAGAGCGATCTTTGGATTCGCTGGATGTGAAGAGGGCGTTAAAGTTTTATTTGTATCGTACGCAGGAGTTCAGACTTTCTAAGCAGCTGTTTGTGTCTTATGGACCGTCCGTCAGAGGATGGGCAATCTCCAATCAAGGACTTTCTCATTTGGTGTCGTCTGCTATCTCATTCTGCCATACTAAAGCTGGGAAGCCTTTGGAGAGGAACCTGAGGGCGCACTCGACGAGGGCTATGGCTTTGTCGATGGCATTATGGTTGGGGATTCCGCCGGTGAACATTTGCCAAGCGGCCTCCTGTCCCGCATACCTTTTACTTGACATTACTGTCTGGAGAGGCAGCATGGTGAGGATGTGCAGGTGGGACGGGCGGTCTTGCAACGCCTGTTTCAATAAGGTGAGCCCCGCAGCTTCAGGGTATTTGTTGTTTGAACTTGATCACTGAATGGTTTTCTTGTCTCATGTATGTGATTCTGTTTCTATATTGGTTTGCATTTGCACTCCGCCATTTATGATGGATACTGATATGTAATCTATTCACAGCATGTGAATCCATGAAAGATCAATGCTGGAGAAGGGAGTAGTTTCTTACCTGTAACTCCATTTCTCCAGCGTTGGTATCTTTAATGGATTCACATGCACCCGCCGACCGCCCCTGCATGCAAACCTGAATTGGGTTGCCTCCACTTTGGAGGTTAAAATCTGAAGGGAAGCCACGAGGGCGGGGCTGTTTATACCCTGCGTCCTATTGGTGGTGGCTGAAGTACCCAAAAAGGACGTTGATAGGACACTGAAGTGTCGAAGATTTCCATAGGAAAATGCTAAGCAAAAATGACCGAGGTTCCCAGCCTGACGGGGAATATTCACAGCATGTGAATCCATGAAAGATACCAACGCTGGAGAAATGGAGTTACAGGTAAGAAACTACTCCCTTTCGCAGCTTGCATTCTGTGCCAATGTTGAGAATGATTTGCAGTTGCGCACAATATTGTTCCTGTAAAGATGACTCGAGTTTTCTGAAACACTGAATTTCACGACTGTCTCGTTATCTGTGCTGCACTTATACACCCACAGCCTCCAAGCCTCTACTTGTGAGCTGTCCAACGTGTAATGAGGCTATTGGGAGCATTTTGCACAGTAATGAAAGGCTACCAGGGTCATATTACAGAAGTTTTGCAAAATAGCCGGGGAAAAAACGCTCCAGTTCAAAAACTTATTTTTTCAATGCATTTTTGCCCCAAGGCAAATTCCCCCCTATTGATAGGACTACGTCAAACATTGCTGTAGTGTAAAAATACATTGAAATGGGGCTTTAAGTGGGCTGGGGCAGAGCCCCGGCAGGCTCTGAAAATTGTTTGAGACTGGGCCATGCTGGGGCTCCCTAAAGTCTCCTGTCAACCCCAGCCCATCAAGCTGCTAGAGGGCAAGGTTTTTTTGTAAAGCCTGAAGCTCTCCTGTGTAAGCGAGAGCTTCAGGCTTTAGAAAAGAAAGTCTTGCATTTTCATTGTAGTCTACCCCCCACCAGGCAACCCTTCCAATAGATGTGCAGGGGTGATGATTCCTGCATCTCTAATGGGAGTGGTATCTGGCAGGGGGGTCAGCAAAATAATGGAAAGGCAAGCCTGAAGTGCTTGCGTGTAATCAAGAGCTTCAGGCTTTACAAAAAAGTAGCCTTGCCTTTTTATTGTTGCCTACCTCCTGCCAGACACCCCTTTCATTAGAGATGCAGGAATCGTCAACCTCGCACCCCAAGTAAGAGGGTGATGATCCCTGCATCTCCAGTGAAAGGGGTGCCTAGCAGGGGGTCAGCGCAGCAATTAAGAGCGGCAACACTTACTGTCCTGAATGCTGCTAACGGGCAACATTCAGGTGAGGTAAGTGTTGCCTCAATTGCGGCTCTGACTCCCTGCCAGCCCACACCCACTAAGAGCCCCGGCTCGAGTTTCAGGCCACTTAAGGCACTGCATTGAAACAATACGTTGATTGCACTAGTGCAATTTAGTGCTTGCACCTTTCACAAATGCAAAGTTCATGAAATACGTGTCTTGTGTATATGTCATGTGCAGATACTTCAGAACTTGTTATCCCATAACGTTTCAGGATTTTCCAGTGAGGAAACAACTAAATAGTTACCCTTTCTCTCATGTATTCAGGTGTTTACCACTGTGGACCAATTGGGATACTCTGAGCTTAGTGTTGCCTTTTTGGACTACTGTGGGAAGGCAATACAGGTTGGCCAGCAGTAACTTCCCATATCCTCCAAATGCATTGGTGAGCGGGTCATGTACACTCTTCCATAGCTCCCCCAGGAACTTGCACTTACAGAAGCTGCAGAAAGAAGTAGCTGTGTTTAGTAACTAATCTTGGGGCGCCATCCCATTTTGCAGAAGCCAACCATTAGAAGCTTTAGGTCTTCCGTTTGTGCTGTTGCCCTCTGAGGATCTAGGCACCTTTAACCTGGCACAAAAACATACTGCTACTGACTGACAGTCAATATGTGTCGGAATGTCCTGTTAAAGGAGAAATCTGTAGTTTGTTTTCAAAAGGACCCCGCCTTTGGGTTGCTCAAGTGAAACAGCTACCCTCTACATCAGTACAGGCACAAACAAATCTGTGTATTGAATGCATTGTAGTTGTTACTACATATTGCAAAACTGCAATGATAACTTATTTCAGCGAACTTATCTACAGAGTTTTTTACCTGCAGTAAAATTCCTCATTGGCTCACGTTTTCCTGTGCGTACAATGTTTTTCCCAGCCACGTTGCTGAGAATTTGTATCCGTGCCATTGAGTGCATTTGTATTTACAGTAAGCATAGCTTACTATGCTAAACGGAAATGTTTTGGTAATAAATTGAAGGTCAGCACTCTCTTATTTTACCTCAGGGATCAAAGTGTCATATAAACTCTGCATACTTGCACATTCTAAATTGCAGTAAATATGCACAGCCTCATATTTGTATGCAGCATGGACTCCTGTGGAAAGAGCATAAGCACGGTGCGGTGTCGGTTCAATCGAAGGGATTCCAACGATTCACTACTTGATGCTAGACATGTGAAACCGATTACCGGACATCCCGTTTCAGCCCGTCCTAAAGAGGCAAATACATTATGGGCCACTTCTGATACTGTTTTTTCTTTAACATACCCGAGTAGCTAGGTCACCTAAAGGTGTACATATCTGTACATACTTAACCAAAATTACCAGAGTTCTAACGCATAAAGATACTTATTATTCTTAATATGTCATATGGAGAATAGTCTTCGTATATTTTCATGTTTGTTCGCGTTTTTTCCCCCCAATTCTAAGCCCATCTAACACGTTTCGAGCCTTTCCATGCTCTCTCTCAAGGCTTATGTGATTCTTAAATTCTCATTTGTTTGGTGTAAAGTTAGTTTTTAGTCCTATTTCAGTGGTAAATATTTGCTAGTAAAACCCTTTATGGCTTGCCAAACCATGGTGTTTGTCTTCATTCTATTTCTTCTTATTTCTATTTCTTATTCTCAGTACACTTCTATATATTTCAAGAGATTTTTATCGGACTCAGTGAAAAAATGAATATAAAGCCTTTCATGCTTTCATCCACGTTGTTTCTGCAGTCATGCTGCGAAAGTAGAAGAAAATGGTTTGACGACAATCTATTTTTCTGCAAGGTACACGTTTGCAATAATTGGCAAATATTTACTACTGAAATAAGATGGGCATTATATATCATTAATGGCATCACAAAGATCTACTGGAAGGTGCTACTGGCCCGGTTAGAGTCCTGAGTTTAGTGAAATAATGTCACAGCTTACTCCGTGGAAGTCTGTGCGGACAATCAACCAGGCTTTCTGTTTTAATATGATATTTCAAAAACGTGTGCGACAAAGGGTGGAGATTTATTTTGCTTTAATTAGTTTAAGAATGGCCTTTGAAAGAGTGGACACGGCATCATTGTGGAGGGGGCGTTCCCTCCCAAACATTTGTTGCCAGTATTCTGGTAATACCCAGATAACAAAGCAGTGAGGACAGTGAGATGAAACATCTGCTCCCTTTGCTATTAAGGCACATGTTCGCACCATTGTTGCTGCTCGTGTGTGTTAATCAGTTGGTCACTATTGCTTTAAATCTGGAATGCTCCAACATTCAGTGGTTAAACCAAGGGCGGAATCCTCTATGCAGACAATGCCGTGGTGATCTATAAAACCCTGAAGTAGCTCAGGAAACAACTACAGGATACAGTCCTTTTTAGTTGTATTAATTGGTAAGCCCGCTTCTATGCACAAGTTGTAGTAATGGCCTGTAATACCAGCAAACGCCACAAGATCAAGTTAACCCTTATGGGTGAAATCATTAAGCAGGTTTCCCCTTTTGATTACGTCAGTATAACGTTTGCTTGAAATGAAACTTGGGTAGAGCAGCTTGTTAAGTGTATACCTACTCAACAGAGAGCAGGAGTCATGTTGCCCATGGTAAAACATCTTGGTGGGTCTAGTACATGGGCGCCAGTTGATGTATGCAAGGTCCAAGGTTGACAAGCCATGTCCTACGGCGACTGTGCTGTTTTGACTACCCTGACTTCTTGCAAGTAGGTCTGTTTTAACTTCCACAAGTGGTGTCCCCACAGACCCATACATTTATAGTTTGGCCTGCAATCCATTAATTATGAGGCTTTACTAAAACCTGTCATAGTCTGGCTTTGCTTGTGTAAGACTCCTGAATTAGCTTTATACAAAGAAGCACGCTATGATACATTATTCAATTGCCAAGAGTTGCTAATTGGAAGTGGTATACTCTTATTAAGAATGTTAGTGCTCCTCAACTTCTCACATATGCTTCTCCAGGAGAAGGTACCTCCTGATCATACAGTATTGGAGGTGAAAGAAGCGGATCACGATTGGGCTTTTTCTGACCTGTTTGCTATGTCTCAGGGTTGCCCACAAGTTTAGATTTTCTTTATTTTATAAAGATGCTCTAGATTCCAAGCCATATTTGTATACTTTAATGCCACATTTCACAGAAGTACTTTGCTTAAAGTTTATTTTGACTATATTACTGGTTGCTGACCTTTCTATTAACTGCAAAGGAACCACTTCAGATAAATATCCAAACTCTCCCACATTTAAAGAATCAATTTCTCATTTTCTATTTAGCCTCATTTTCTATTTACCCTCTATTTAGTGACATCAGGAAAAAATGTTAAACATTTGAAAACTGCTGGAGTAAGGTCTCTAAGAGATGCACTGGCTTTATGCAAATTAGCATCTTCAGTTTGTATCCCTTTCCTATTTTCTAGCTTTTTGCAGAAGGCATGTACATGTTATCTGCTGCACAATAAAATACTTTGTTAGTGCAATACGTGTAATTCAAAGGGAAATGTAGAAATATTATCCCAGGTGATTGCTGGGAATGTTGAATGAACACATTTCCTAAATACGAATTTTATTATGTCAATGTATATATTTTAATGCTTGTCTATGTATGATTCTTTCCATTTATCATTTATGATAGCTCAATAGGTAATTTTTAAGATTATGTGATGAATTAAAACTTTATATTCATGAGAATTGTATTTTTGACAGTTATTCCCAACTATTGATTGGACATATGAATTATATATTGTTGGATGCAGTGTATTTGTAGTGTAAGGGAATGAGAAGTGCATGTTTTTACCCTTCTTCGGTAATTTGCAGTTTTTAATTATTGTCTGATAGTGTAGATTTGTTATTGTTATCATGTGCAGATATTTTTTGTAATTTAGTAGGGCTGTTTTTAGAATTATATATGATATTAAAAGTACTTCATACCCAAAATAAAATTAATAGAGAAGGAGAATTATCGTTGCATTTCTTTCAGCTTCCTTCCCCTTCGTAAATACAGGAGAGAATTGTGTCTGCTTTGAATTTGTGTCTTTTTTTACATCATAAACAATCTTGCTTAGTTCTTCCATGGGTACTGAATGGGTCCTGGGTAGTGTCTTTGAGCTGCACCTTTTGGCTGGTGGTAGCAGTGCGGCCACTTTGTTTTTGTTAGATTTATGGGCGGCCTTTGGCACAGTCATCAGCTACATACTTCTCATCTATCTTTCTTACCCATTACCGAACGGACATTGATATGGATTTGTTGATTCTCAGCAGCTGTGTCCAAGCATTATCCCTGCATTCTTTTCATTCAGACTAGATCCCCTTTCTTCTGGATTCTTACTTGTCTCACCTGTAATATAAGCCATTATCCTATCTTGAGTTTTTTGGCTTCTAATTTTGTATGTGGGCCAACAAGACAGATTATCCTATACCTGGATCAAACAATTCTCTGATAATCTTAAACTCTTCCTCTCACCTGTGGATACCTGGATGTGTCAATGTATACTCCAATTGAATGACTCAAAAAAGGAGATTTTCAAATCTTGCTTATGGGGGCTTACTTTTTTGCCCTGGGTTTCTGAGTGTTTGCCCAGCTCCTGTATTGATTGTGAAAAATCTTGATGTTAAGATGGATACAAGCCTGTCTCTCGCCCCCATAACTCATGCATGGTTAAATCTTGTTTTCATCAGCTGCTTGATCTTTAAAGAATTCTGTTTGTTTACCATTCCTGGCCAGGTCACCATAGACAGTAGTTGTGTCCTGCTGGTTTACCTACTATAGTACTATCTATTCGAGGGGATTGGGTCCTCCGACGTATTCCATATCTATGACATTAATCACCAGAGCTGTGCTGCTTCGGAAAATCTTTCTGTGTCTTGCGTCGATGACGTTGATACGCCGTCTTCTAAGACCTCCTCCGATGGCCGATGTCAACGGATGTTAGAAGTAGGACGCATGACGCCCGTAGCCTCAGTTCCGTTTTTTCCGCAAACGTGTATGCTTCGGAGATCTTGGCGCGCCTCGACTCTTTGGAGTTTGTTCTTTCGGTTCTTCGAATCTGTTCGTTGTGAAGTATATCGGGATGTCTTCCTCTTCGTCCACCCCGCGTCCGGGCTTCAAGAAATGTGGGGACTGCGGGTCCAAGATGTCGGTGATAGACTCGCACGACGCCTGCCTATGGTGCCTGGGGGAGGCCCACGACACGGATGATTGTGTCGACTGCCAGTCGCTTACGTCCAAGGCCTTGCGGGAGCATAAGAAGAAGCTGTCGGTCGGTCGGTAAGGTGTCCAAGCCCCAGAAGTCAAGGTCCGCTGGGCTTTCGACGGGCGATTCGACGGGCGACTCTGCATCGTCGTCGCAAGTCTAGGGCGTCTCGGTCCCGGAGTGGGTCCCGCCACTCCTCTGCCTCTTCGAGGCACTCACGGAAGCGCCGTCATCGGTCGCCTTCTCCGTCCTCGTCTGAGGACTCCGCCCGTCGGTGGGTTGCTTATCCCACCAAGCATGTGACTCCGGAGGAATGGGCTTCCTTCGGTAAGAAAATGTTGGCGATTCTTGACCAGGGCACCGGTCCATCCGCGCCTCCGAGTGGGGTTGGGCGTGACCGTACTAGAGACACCGCTCGTACGCATCAGGCTTGGGTGGTCGGCACAATTCGCGGGAAAGGTCCCGCTCGGACAAGGGGAATCGTTCTGGTCATGCCCGTTCCAGGTCCCGGTCCTTGACGCGCTCAAGACCGTGTGCACCTGTGAAGTCTTCGAGTAAGTAGTTAACGCCATCGGCGCCCAGGCTGTCGAAGGACACGCCTGGGGCTCCACCCTCGAGGCCTGTGTTGAAGCCATCGATGCTCTAGGCGCCGCGCCCGATGTCGACGCCGATTCACTCGACGCCTTTCGGGGCTGTCTTGTCGGTGGTACCCAGTGGCACGGTGGAACCCCCTAGAAAGGCTCTGGCCAAGGCCAAACATGTCTTTGTCCCCCATTCTGTGCCCACTTTCCACCATCTGGATTATATTTCTGAGGTGGATGAGGGTTCTGAAGATGGGATGGTTCCTGATACGGTACCAGACGAGATTATCTCGGGACATAGCCAGATTGAGGACCTGCGTCAGTCGCTGCACGACGCCAGTAGTCTGGACACCTCTCTGGAGGTGGAGTTCTGTAGGCCTGAGCCTGGCACCCATGCCGAGTCCTCGTACCGGCGCCTTATGTCGAGGGTCACAGAGTACTTGGGGTGGTCTGCTCCACCAGGGGATTTTCTGCAGGATGACCTGACAGATATCCTCGACTGAGGTCCACCAACTGACCCGATACTGCCGTTCCATATGGCTCTACAAAGGAGGGTGGCGGTGGCTTGGACTGCTCCGGAGAGTCTCCCGGCAGTGGCAAAGTCTTTGCCTTGAAAATACCGCCCAGCCAGTAGCGACCCCTGCTACTTGACCACGCACCCCACTCCGAGAGTTTGGTGGTGCAGGTGGCTACGGCCCCAGCAAAGCAAGCATTGTATCCTACCATCCCTCATGATAAGAACGACAAGCGTTTTGATGATTGGGCGAAGAAAGTGTTTTCTTCAGGGCTATGGCTCTTCAGGTGGCCAACTCCATATGTGCCTTGTCACGTTTCACGCACACTCTGTGGAACTGTTTCCTTAGCGGCTGAACATATTCCTGAAGGGGACGAACGGGATGGTTTTCTTGCTATGATACAGGATGGCAAGGATGACATGTGTGAGGCCTTTCAGTCGGGTCTGGACATGGCAGATTGTGTCAGCCGGTCCATGGCGGCGAGCACCGTCATACGCAGGTTTGTGTGGTTGCGGAATTCAGGGTTTGCTCCTGATGTGCAAGCCCGGCTCCTCAACATGCCCTTTGATGGTGTACTTCTTTTTGGCAGCAAGGCTGACGAGAGCCTTGAGAGGTTGCAGACCTCAAAAGCTGCAGCGAAGTCGTTGAGCGCTGCAGCTCGCCAACCTCCGCCTTTTCGTCCTAGGGGACAGCAATGGAGGGGAGGATCCTTTCGTTATTACTCATCCTTTAGTAAAGCGAGAGGAGCTGCTAGTCAAAGGGGCCACCGTAGGAGTGCCTCGAGGTTCAAAGGCCGCTCTGGCAGTTGCCTATTTGCCCCCAGGCAACGCCGCAGCCGCTTCTGCTCAGTCATGAGGCCATGTCCCATGGTTCGCCGGTTGGGGGAAGGCTGGCGCAGCTTCTGGTGGAATGGCGGGCCATTACTTCAGATGTGTGGGTTCTGGAGATCATAGCCCACGGCTACTGTCTTCCTTGCCGGCAGAGGCCTCACGACAATCCACCAGGGAACCTCTCTTTGAAGAGTCCGGATCCGCTCCTTGCGCAGGAAATTCAATCCCTGCTGGAGAAAGGCACCATAGAACTGGTGCCTGTAGCGGAGAGGAACACGGGATGGTATTCCCCTTATTTTTTTATTTCAAAGAAAGACGGGGGATTGAGACCCATCATGGACTTGCGCGGTTTGAACAAGCTCCTTCAGAAGGACAAGTTCAAGATGGTTACTCTTTCTCAAGTACTCCAGGCCCTTCAACTTCAGGACTGGTTAGTGTCTCTAGACCTCAAGGATGCTTATTTTCATGTGCCAATCCATCCCAAACACAAGAAGTTCCTGAGGTTCGCGGTTGGCGACTCACACTTTCAGTTTTGGATCCTGCCGTTCGGATTGACCTCCGCCCCGAGGGTCTTCACCAAGCTCATGGTGGTGGTGGCAGCGTATCTCAGGAAAGTGGGGATTCACGTCTACCCCTACCTGGACGATTGGTTGATCAGGGCACGCTCTCCCGAGCAAGTCCTGGATCATCTGTCAGTCACCTGCCACTCCCTTCACAGGCTGGGCTTCTCCCTCAATTTAAAGAAGTCCCATTTGACGCCAACACAGCGGCTCCAGTACATCGGAGCAGTGCTCGACATGTCCCTGGGGCAGTGTTTTCCTCCCCAGGTGAGGGCTCATCACATTCAGCAGATGGTGCACAAGTTTCAACATGCCCAAAGTCTCCCAGCGTTCGAGTTCTTGAGGTTGCTCGGCCTCATGGCATCCTGCATTCTTCTGGTGCCAGAGGCCAGGTTGCGGATGAGATCTTTGCAATGGGCTCTCAAACTCCAGTGGTCACAGTCCTCCGGCAGGATGTCAGACCCCGTTCAGGTGCCGCTCTCGGTTGCCCGGGACCTTCTGTGGTGGGCCGTCGAAGGCAATTTGATGAAGGGGGCTTCCTTTTTGGCTACCCTGGCCAGAGGTGATGATCGTGACGGACGCATCCCTCACGGGATGGAGAGCTCATGCCAACGAGTTGACAATCAGCGGTCGTTGGTCTCTGTCGGAGTCTAGACTCCATATCAATCTGTTGGAGCTGAGGGCTATCAGGCTTGCCCTGAAGGCTTTTTTGCTGACTGTGCGAGGAAAGAATGTCCTGATCCTGACAGACAACACAGTGGCCATGCACTACCTCAACAAAAAAGGGGGGGCGGGGGGCAGGGTCACTTCCTCTGTGCAGGGAGGCGATGCAGCTCTCGTTCTGGGCAATCCAGCAGGAGATTTCGGTCTCTGCAGTTCATCTGGCCAGAGACGAAAACGAGAGGGCGGACGCTCTGAGCAGGCAGAGCGCGATCTCTTACGAGTGGGGGTTGGCTCAGGAGATTCTCCTGGAGATCTCCGCCCTTTGGGGGACCCCTCAAGTGGATCTCTTCGCCTCCAATGTCAACCGGAAGTGAGAAAGGTTCTGCTTGCGGGAATTTCCTCCAAGAGGAGCCTTAGGAGATGTGTTCGTGGTGGAGTGGTCATTCCCACTGCTGTACGCGTTTCCTCCAGTCCCCATCATCCCGCATGTGCTGCGGAGGTTACGGAGGTTCGGTTCCCGAATGATCCTCGTTGCTCCGGCATGGGCCAGGAGGACGTGGTATCCGGACCTTCTTGACTTGTCCATCTGCCCTCCACGTCATCTTCCCTACCGAGATGATCTCTCACCGGAGGGAGGTCAGGTTCTCCATCCAGAGGTCAGATCCCTCAACCTTCACACTTGGCTTCTGAAAGTATGAGGTATAAGGATTGGGACCTCCCTGAAGACGTGAGGGAGGTGTTGCTTTTGGCCAGACGGCCGGCAACAAAGTCCCTGTACCGTTGCCGTTGGAGAAAGTTCTATCGACTGGTGCGGGGTTAAGAATGTGGATCCTTTTTCATGTGACATTCCTGTAGTCTTTTTTGCTTTCTTTGGCCCACAATGGCCTGCAAGTGGGTACCGTTAAAGTTTACCTGGCGGCGCTGTCTATATTTAAGCACTTGTCTGAGGAGTGTTCTAATTTTAAAATCCCTTTAATTTCTCAGTTTCTGAAAGGGCTCACTAATGTATTCCCTCAGTCACTGTTCCAGGTGGCCGGTTGGGGTCTGAACCTTGTTCTCAAGTTTCTAATGGGTGCTCCCATTGAGCCTTTGCATTCTTGTCCTTTGAGACTGTTAACCCTTAAAACTGTATTTTTAGTTGCGGTCACTTCCGCTCGCAGAGTTACAGGCACTTTCAGTAAGCCACCCTTCACTGTGTTTCATAAGGACAGGGTTGTCCTTACAGTTCGTTCGTCCTTCCTTTCTTCCGAAGGTGGTGTCGGAATTTCAACTAGGCCAGAAGGTTATTCTTCCGGCATTTTATACTCCTCCGCATCCTGGTAAGGAAGAGGAGAGGCTCCATAGGCTGGATCCTAGGAGAGCTTTAAGCTTTTATATTTCACGCATGTCCGGGGTCAGAGTGGACGATCAACTCTTTATTGGTTACGCTGGAAGGCGTTTGGGACAAGCTGTTACTAAGCAGACTTTGTCTCGATGGATTATCCTAGCAATTTCTGAATGTTACCGCTTGGCGGGTAAGGACCCTCCAGTAGGCTTGCAGGCCCATTCTATCAGGGGGATGGCTGCCTCTACTGCCCTGCAGAGGGGGTTCCTATTTGTAACATCTGTGATGCAGCCACCTGGGCTTTGGTCCATACTTTTGTACATCACTACTCCCTCGATTCTATCCGTGGGCAGGATCTGGCCTTTGGCAAGGCGCTCCTTTACTCTGCAATTTGATTGGGCATTCTAAATTTCTATATTCTAAATTCTTTTCCCACCTCCTTAGGTTGGTACTGCTTTGGGAGTCTGTCATAGATATGGAATACGTCGGAGGACCCAATCCCATCGAAGAACAAGTTACTCTCTTACCTGGTAACGTTCTTTCAATGGGATGGTCCGACGATGTATTCCATATCGCTCCCTCCCTGCCTTCCCCGCTACAGAATTTCTTATGCAATTGCAGCTTAAGTTTCCGCAAGGCTTTCTGTGGTCATACTGGCAGTAGTTTGGTGCCACACGTTCTGGGAAAAAACTACAACTGAGGCTACGGGCGTTGTGCGTCCTACTTATAACATCCGGTGCCGTCGGAGGAGGTCCTCGAAGACGGCGTATCGATGTCATCGACGCAGGACACAGACGGCGAAAGATTTTCCGAAGCAGCACAGCTGTGGTGATTAATGTCATAGATATGGCATACGTCGTCGGACCATCCCATCGAAAGAACGTTACCAGGTAAGAGAGTAACTTGTTCATTTGATCTTCCTGATTATTTCATTGCCCGACTTCAGATTATACAGAACTCCTCTACAAGACTCCTGATGCTCCTCCGTTGCTTCGATCATGTGTCCCTAGCCATTTGCACCCTTCTTTGGTTTAGTGTGTCTAACTGAATATGATGAAGTGCCCGCTGCCTTGTTTTTAAAAGTCTTAATTCAAATCCCCCTATTTTCACTGTCTTTAAACTACTTTATTTTCTGTGTTCTCATTTGCTCTTCTGCTGTTAATCTGCCATTAGCTGTTTTTCCATTTGTATTTATGCACCCCCTTGCAGAATTCCATACTACATTCTTTACACTTTATTCCTGATCTTCTGTCCTTCGGGGAGAAATGTAATAATGGTACCCAGCTTAGCTAGGTTTGCCTTTATTTTATGGCCAGCGCAAAAGGTTGTTGTCTTCCTTTCTCTTGAAGTGCTAAGATGCCAGAAATGGTGATAGTGCCCGATACAAAAATAAATAATTAGAAGCAATAATATGAAAATTGAACGGAGAAATAATATGACGTTCTGGGAATCACTGCGCAGTGCAGGAGTACCCAATTGTTGAACAATATTGCGACTGTCTGATGGAGCCCTTCTGGGGATAATACTACACCAATAAATACTGAAGCTGTTAGGCAGGGATGCAGGTCAGTATATTATACAAACACATCAAATGTTCAGTAATCATTTTGAGAGAGCATTGTGTAAAGCATGGCTGTACAGCTTATCCCACATGTTTGTAAATAAGTCTGATGTGAATCAGTTGGATTGGTTGGATACTTTATTAATGCTGCCCATGATTAGTTTGCTCCTAATTGAATTGCAATTAACGGGGTTCTCTTTTTAAAAGTATGCAATGGAATAAAATCTATTTGTGCATAAGTTTAATGCCACAATCTTTCCATTTCTTTCCCCAGGCTTGAGTATACTGACCAGCAAGGAAGAATAAAAAATGCAAGGTAAGTTGTTTTTGCTATGTTTGTTACTGCTGGTTCCTTTGCTCGATCTGCAGACTTTTAGGATTATTCCCCACTTTACTCTACTTTGGGGGCAAAAATATGAACATGGTTCTCTCTCCCAGACATCCCCTTTAGCACCTAGGGCCTACAGGTTGGTGGCACAACCCATCTTTCTCGTCTTTTTTTCACGCTGTAAATGTGATGTTACCCACGCTTGCATGCCAAATAGTGTGTTCGAAATGAGAATCCCACTCTACGCAAGTGGCACTGCTAACTCACAGCAAAGGCATGGTGTCCACCAGTAAATGGCGCATAATGGCATTTGTGTGTAGTAAAACACATACTTGGGTGCTGGGTTCTAAAGACCTTTGCCTTCTGCCCCCTGCACTCCTTGCATGTAAAATGTTTGCATCTCTGCCCTCACTGAATTTTCACATGAGCGTAGATTCATGAATCTGCATGGTATTCTGCTTTGTTTTTGCACCTGCTAAAAGCAAATGGGATCCAACGGGATTTGTGTGCCATGCACGGACGTGTCAGATTCAGGAATCTGCATAGTTTTCTGCTTTGTTTTTGCACCTGCTAAAAGCAAATGAAAACCAAAGGGATTCGTGTGCCATGCAAGGACATGGCAGGTGACATTTATGACTGTTTTGTTTTATAAATGAATGGAAACGCTAGTGTAATGGGTTTAACACCCATTTGTTAAACCAATCAATGTTCCATAGATGGGAAAGCTTTTGCATAAGTGCATCTGAAAGCAGTACTCTTTGTCACCACCAATATGTCCCTCTTAGTATTACTTTTGCAATACAGCCTTATACTGCACAAAGCAAATCTTGCATCAACTCTTTTGACCTATGCAGCGTACTTTACTGGCGGTAATTTATACCATACAACACTATTTCTTTTATTTTATTTCGCAATGGCTACATTTTGCATGGGTGTCTGTTCTTGGACATTTAAGTTCCGTTTTCAAATAGGACACAAAGAAAAACATGCACAAAACTTATCCGTAACAAAATAAGATGCCCTAAATGCTTGAACGGTGCAAATTACCGCCAGCCACATATTGTGCATCATGCAAAAATATTTCATTTTTAGAAAGTGCTTTATATCCAATGTTATACAGATTTGAAGGTACGTTTTATTACCGATTTGAAAAAAATATGCATTGATTTTTTTTAATTCTGAAAGATCGAAATTCCTAGATTGAAACACTTGCCTGGTGTACTTCCTTTGCCCCTCCTTTTACAAGAACAGTCCATGTGCTATCATATACCGTTCTTTGATGGGCAATCCTTTGATAGTCTTCATTTTGGTCGACTGCATTTGGTTGATTGAACAACATAAACATACATATATGTATTATGTGTACATACGAAGGTAGGGTAATGGGGAGGTGAGAGGTGTGGCGGGGGCTTGGGATAGCAGAGAGAATGAGGGGGCCCATGATTCGAATTTAGGTTTACCAAATGTAGTCAACCAAAAATACTACCAAAAGATAGTCTATGCAACAACGTAGAAACATGTTCTATGTGGGTTCTATATTTACATCTAAAGAATTTTCAAATTTTAAGAAAGTCACACCCTTTTGGCATGTTATCAAAATACAAGTCACTTCGGTTGATTGAATTAATTTTAGTAACCATTCCTGCTGTTTGAATTATTTTTCAAATAATGTTTTCTATCAACTTCATCGTACACCTTTATAGTGTCACGTGATTTTGCCACAAAGAATGTGCAATTAAGGAGTAGTTACTTGTAGAATTATAAAAGTGGGCAGTGCTTTTGAGACGTGGTTAAATAATGGCAGCAATCGTTTCTAGAAGGCCACAAATATTCAGGAGCACTTCAATGTGGCTTGGTTTTGGAAGAAATAAAATTAACCTAGAATTATGGGTTGCACGTTGCTGGCAATGTAAACAGCAGGGCTTTGTGGGAATAGGTGTAAATATTAATAGGCCATTTGTCCTAAAATGTTGTAGATTTCTAATAATTTTATAGGGAATCCTGAAGAAGAGTGAGATTAAACAGTAAAGTCTAGAATGTTTTATTTCTCCCTCATGTGATTTTCATCAATATTCGTAAACACCAAATATCAATCTGTCTCGGGACGAGACTGTGGAACACATTTCTATTATAGTGAGAAAACACTTTTTTAAATAGTAAATAAAAAAGCATTTGATTAACTAGGTATGCATTATGAAATTTAAAAAAACTATAAACCATTTGTGACTTCCAGTATTCAAAGCACATGTAGGGTGATTCCCTGCAGCTTGCTCTAAAAAACGGCAACCAGCGAGGAGATGAGTAGTTTTAATGGTGTATGTCTGAAAGGAACACTGTCCAGTTAAGGTTAAAGAGATCCTGTTTCCTATCATGCACTCTAGAAGCAGTTGCAGCCAGCTGTTTTATCCGACTTTGAGAGGAAGGACCTGGAAGACACTCTCTGCTTCTCTTTTTTTAAGAAATATTCCTCCTGTAGAGGAAAGAAATATGACCACACCTTATGCATTGCCTGTCTCCCTGATAGACCTCATATACAGGAGTATCATATTTGTCAAATAATCTTGGCCTTGGCTCTGGCTCTCCCCTGCAGTGCTTTATGCCTTACATACTCTGTCCTTAAGTCTGCAATCGGTGGGAAAAGAGCCCAATCGGTTTCAGAAAACCTAAACTGAGTAGCTCCACGCATTGGGCTCTGAAAACAATCCACTGACACCCTGGCGGTGTCGAGGCCATTTGACGTTTTCGTGACCACCAATTGACATCGCGGGACAAGCTGTCGAAATGTATGACGGCATAATAACACCTACAACGTTGACAACTACCTCTCAGATGCTGGCAGCACCATCTTTGATAGCAAGAGTACTGATGTGGACTCACACGTCATTGATTGCCTCGATGGCACGCTCCCTGGTAGTGGGCAGCTTTAACGCTGTCTTTTTCAACACTGAAGCATACCTTCCAATGTTGAGACAGTTTTTCAATGTCAAGACCCTAAAGCCCCAAGTTATCCAAAGAATATGAGCAGCACAGGAAGTCAAAAACTCCCTCTGAAACGTCCTAGACACCTGCCAAACCAGTATCTACACCTAGACCTGCCTCTCCTACAAAGTGTAGTGGGCTGCCTCAGGAATGACAGAGAGGATGCAGGGATCATGCAGAAGCAAACAGGTAAGAAGGGAGATGAGCTTTATTCAGTTTCAGGGTAACAGGCTAGAGGGATGGGGAAAGCAATAGGTAAAGGCATCCTTCCAGTAATATTGCCCATCCTGAGTGCCCAACTGTAATCTGTGGAATCCCGAGGGAGCTCCAAGGTTCCAGCACCAGCCAACATTCCATGGCTTGCATTCCATATGCCAATGCAAGCCCCAAACTACACAAAGTCACTTACTCCTTCGGACTCTTTATTCACCCGGGACACCAGATTTCTTCAGCATGGGGTCTGGTATGGATTCACATGCCCATGAATATTCCCAGTTGTCATGCTGGGAATCTTCAGTAAAAGAAAAAAGTTTCACTTTCACTTAAAAACTGTATTTCTCCTTTAAACAATCACTGTCCTCTGGGTCATACTGCCCCCATCCAATGACCGTCCTCTCCCTAAGCCTCTCCTCTGGCAGCCATCTTCAGATTTTTACTGCACGTTTCAGTGTTGAGAGCTATTTGTTTTTTTCGAGAGAGAAAAAGTAATTTTTGTTTCAAAGGAGCATGTGTACTCTGTTCTTCATCTGCCGACAGCAGGGATCTGTTGTCGGTGGAGTTCCGCGCCCGCCCCTCAGTGGCAAAGGTCCATTGAAGATTCGACAAGACCATCTTGGGGCCTACTTCGCGCCCTCCGACATGACGCAGGAGGAGGCAAGGTCCCTCTTTAGGCCCTGCACCAAATACGGGTTACGAAATGTGTTTGTGGAGGACAAGCACCTGCATTGCCTCTGTCTGCATCCGGACCACAAGGAAGTAGAGTGTGATATATGCCTCAGTTTCTCCAAGAAAACAATGGACAAGCATAGTAGACTGGCGGCATAGCTTAACACGAACAAGGCCTCTGACCTGTGTGGCATAGTAGACTGGCGGCGGCTGAACAAATACATCAAGGCACAAAGGTTCAGGATGGCCACCCTACAGCACGTGCTGGTACAGCTGGAGGAGGGCGACTTCCTATCGTCGCTGGACTTGGAGGATGCTTACTTCCACATCCCCATTCTAAAAGGACACCGAAAGTTTCTCAGATTCGTAGCCCAAGTGTGGCACCACCAATTCAAGGCCCTGCCATTCGGGCTGAAGTCGGCACCCAGGGTGTTTACCAAGTGCCTCACACCAGTGGCTGCGCCTGCGGGGATCCGCGTCTACCCCTACCTGGACGATTGGCTCATCCGTGCAAGGACAAGAGAACACGGCGGAGACCGTCCAACTTCTCACGGATCTGGGCTTCTCCATCAACTACTCGAAATCCCACCTGGTCCCGTCGCAAGTCGCACGGTTTCTGGGAGCCAAGCTCGATACAGTGGCGCAATTGGCCTCGCCGTCGGAGGAAAGGACGAAGGCCATCTTGGGCAAGGTGCAGCGCCTGCTGGCCACGGGCGTGGCCAGGGTGAGATCCATCAAGTCACTGCTCGGAATAATGTCCTCATGCATCTACCTGGCGCGCCTGTGCAGGCTACGGATGCGCCCTCTACAAGAGTTCCTCGACACCCGTTGGATACAAGCGACGGGCAGCTTCGAAGACAGGATCCCGCTCAACGAGGTTTTCCGGCAAGCGATCCGATGGTGGGGCACCCACGTGCACCTCTCGGCGGGCAAGGACTTTCAGACCCCGGTACATCAGGAGACGGTGACGACTGACGCCTCCCTGGAGAGATGGGGAGCGCACACTGGAGATCTGTACGCGAGAGAGGCCTTTGGCTCCCGGAGGAGAGGTCACTCCACATCAACATCCTGGAACTCAGAGCAGTGTTCTGGGCCCTCAGGTCTTTTTTCCTGTCCCTCAAGGGCAAGGTGGTGAGGATCTTCACCGACAACAGCACCACGATGTTCTACATCCGGAGGCAGGGAGGCACCAGATCCCCAGCCCTGTCCAAGGAGGCCCAGGATCTGTGGCACTTTGCCGTCTTCCAGGGAATGTTTCTGGTGCCCTTCCATCTAGCAGGAACAAAGAATGTCATCGCCGACTCACTCAGCAAGGAGCTGTGCTCGTGCCACGAGTGGGAGCTGCGTCAGGATCAGATGGATCGACTTTTCCAATGATGGAGCAAATTCCAGAACAACCTGTTTGTGACGGCGACAAACTCCAAGTGCCAGATGTTCGCCAGCAGGTTTCCCCAGCCGAGGAGCATGGGCGATGCTTTCTCGTTCCCCTGGGACGGCCTGTTCCTATATGCGTTCCCTCCGTTGCCGTTGCTGGTCCGACTCATCAACCAACTCAAGAGGTCCCGGTGCAGGATGATCCTCGTCGCACCGGCGTGGCCGAGACAGATCTGGTTCCTGGACCTTCTGGACTGGTCAGCATCCCCCCCCCCCCCCCCCCCAAGTCAGACTGTTGACGGACGCAGATCTTCTCTCCAGAGATGGAGGCGACATCCTCCATCATGACCCTGAGTCTCTGAACTTGCAGGCCTGGCTCCGGCAGCACTAGAGTTTGGAGGATACGATATCCCGGCGGACTGCAAGGAGGTGCTTGCAAAGGCCAGGGCGTCCTCAACTCTCAAGTGCTATGGACACAAATGGAAGAGGTTCTCTGTCTGGTGCCGTGCACAGAAGATTAACCCTCTGCGAATTATGGCCCCTCAAGTGCTAAGTGCTGCAGTACCTGCTGTCGCTGGCCAAGACTGGGCTAGCTCACGCTTCCATCAAGATCCATCTTGCAGCGATTTCACGTTACACCAGAACTACGGGACGGTCATCCCTGTGGTCTCATTGCCTGCTGAAGGAATTTATGAAGGGACTGTTCTGATTGTTCCCGCCGGTGAAGGCTTCAGCCCAGGCGTGGGAGCTCAACGTGGTGCTGACCAAGCTCATGGGGCCGCCATTCGAGCCTCTGCATTCGGCGCCATTGAAATTTCTGTTGTGGAAAACGGCGTTCCTTGTGGCCATCACCTCTGCACAACGAGTGGGAAAGATTCAGGCCCTATCCTGCAAGCCTCCATACTTGACTTTCCACGAGACGAGGGTGGTGCTGAGGACGCACCCCTCTTTCATGCCCAAGGTGCCGTCAGACTTCCACCTCAACAAGCCCTTGGTGTTGCCAGTTTTCTTCCTGTCGCCTTCGTCGCCGGCCGAGAGGACTTTGCACACGCTGGATGTAGCTAGAGCGCTGAAGTTCTACATGGACCGCACAAAGAGTTTTCGGAAGACATCACAGCTTTTTGGGAACTTTGGACCTGTGAATCAAGGGAAAGCCCTCTCGAAGGCTTCCATTTCCAGATGGCTCTCCAGCTGCATCATGCACTGTCATCGGTTGGCAAACCGACCGTTGCCCGGCTGTCCGAGAGCCCATTCGACCAGAGCGATCGCTGCTACTACGGCGTTGTCTGGTGTGCCCCTGCTGGACATCTGCAGGGCTGCTACGTGGAGGTCAACGCACACCTTCACGAAACACTACTGCGTCGACCGGGATTCCAGGGTCGGCCAAGCAGTGCTGCGCAACCTGTTCGCCTGAAGGTGGGCCTGGTGAGGAGGTAAGAGTTGCTTAATGTTGAGTTTGTGTAATGCTTAATGTTGAGCCTTGGCACCTCCCGTGGTTGTGCATGTGTATACTGCTATGTATTGTTATATTCAAGAGCATGTGAATCCATGCCAGACCCCATGGTGGAGAAGGAACAAGTTACTTACCTGTAACTGTTGTTCTCCAGCATGGGTCTGGCATTGATTCACATGCGAACCCTCCCTCCTACCCCTCTGCGGCTCTTCACTCGGTCATACTGCCACTTTACGTGCTACCAAATCTGAGGATGGCTGCCAGGGGCGGGGCTTAGGGAGAGGGCAGTCATTGGCTGGGGGCAGTATGACCCAGAGACCAGTGATTGGTTACTACTAAGAAAGACCGATCAGAAACGAAACTGATACTGATTTTTTTCTTTACCGAGGATTCCCAGCCTGAAGACTGGGAATATTCATGAGCATGTGAATCCATGCCAGACCCATGCTGGAGAACAACAGTTACAGGTAAGTAACTTGTTCCCTCTCCATCATGGGTATCGTCGTTAAATGTATGAATACTGAATATCTCCACCCCCCTGGGGCGACACCTTATATTACCTTTTTATTTTTGAGAGAAAACTCATAGTGACGTAGTTAATAAAAAGCAGACTTCATTACCAAATACACATTTGGTTGGGCAGAAAGTAAAGATATACTGTAATTATTTTACTATATTTAGGTGATTGGCAATGCAAATAGTAAGTATATATAGTTTATTTTCTTGTTCCCTTAGGGAAGCACACAGTCAAATTGAAAAAAGACGGCGAGACAAGATGAACAGTTTCATTGATGAACTGGCTTCTTTAGTACCAACATGCAATGCAATGTCACGAAAGTTAGATAAGCTAACAGTTCTGCGAATGGCCGTTCAGCATATGAAAACATTACGAGGTAGGTCTTGTTAAACCGCTGAAATCTTTTCTGTCATGTACACTGTTATCTACCATCTGAATCTCTATTTTGTTTGGACTGTGTCAATTACAGTGGACTTCTATGCAATCATTTTATATGTGTTAATATGTTAACAGGATTGCTTTGCGTTATGACAGCTCATTGGTCATGAAGTCCATAAGCACGGCACATGCTTTGCTACTAAAGCTCCTTGAGTGCCTTGTGCCCCCTTCTTAAAATTCGACTTTCCCAAAATCTTTAGACCTTGCGTAGAAAATGCTAACCATTTTGATACAATTGCTCCAATCCAAAGCTTTTTTTCTCAATTATGAATTCCTGTTATGCAACTTTCAAGTTCCTCGTACGAACTGGCCATGTAATAATGGTCAGTTCTTCTTTTTGTCTTTCTTGATGTAACTAGTAATACTAAATGTAATTGGTACAAAAGCTCGATTCTATCAAGTTTACCTGAATCCTTCTCATCCCCTTTTTTTTACTCTCCATCAGCTCTTCTATGCTTCCAAGTACACTCTTCCCCTGCCTTAGTTCGCTATTCCCGTTAAATCTTTATTTGCATCTCTAGCACATTTATTTATTTCAAAATGTTATTTCTTTGTGTTTGTGTAGATTTCTGTCTTACAAAACATTAACTTACCTTATCGTTAGCTTTATGTAAAAATGCATTGAATACATTCTAGCTGCTGAAAATCTCTGAAACAGATTAAAAGCTCTGAACACCAATGTGTGTGGTGTCTTGGCCTTCCTGGATGCGTGAGCGAGTGAGTGTCACTGGAATAATGTTGAGTGAGTGTTGAGAATGTTCGTATGTCCAAGGGGTTCCTCACTAAGGCAGTTGGAGATGTGAGCCTAGGTGGTGGGAGCCAGTGGGCTCCTATCCTGTACCCTCTTACCTGCCTTGTTCTTAACTTTGTGACCTGTATCTGAATAAAGGAACCTTTGAAGAACTTACCTGCTGCCTTTGGGAGTCTCACTACTTAACATTGGCGACGAGTTGGTCTTCTGAACTAGACCGAGGTGAGACCAACACTGAAAATTGAACAAAGGTACAGGGGTTACCTGCTGCGGGAGGTGAACAGGAGCCACTGCCCCGCAAGGTTGATTTCCCACCACCCAGGGCTGAAGGTTGGTGCTGTGCATGGGCAGTGCCTAGACTGTTTGGAGCACTCCGCAAGGGTTCAGGGGGGTTCTTCCCCATTCAAGGAGGGGGTATTCTGGGCAAGCGCCTAAGCTGTGGAACCACCCATGGCTGAAGATTGGCGCTGTGCATGGGCAGCTGGATGTGACTGCTTTCTGCCTGTGGTTGCAGGTTGGGACAAGGGTTGGCAGAGACAGGTGCCACAGTGCCGCTGGAGCGGTTAGACCCAGAGGAGCTTATGGAAAGTAATAGCCCCTGGCATAGCGCTGCAGACTAGCATTCTTGTTATGAGGTGAGACTTCTGGAGCCAGCAAGTAAGTTTGTCAGAGGTTCCTTTATTCAGATACACGCCACATGAGGTTAGAAACAAGACAGGTACAAATCAGGGTAAGAGGGTACAAGACAGGAGCCTACTGACTCCCACCACCTAGGCTCACATCTCCAACTACTTGGGCGTGGAACCCCTTTCACAAACGGACATTCTCAGCAGTCACTCAACATTCTTTCAGTGACATCACTCGCTCAGGAATCCAGGAAGGCCAAGGCACCACACACATTACAAGGCAAATACTTATTTGCATTATGAAGTTTTTCCTCCGTTTGCTGCCATGAATGTGATTACACTTATTTCCATTGTAATTATTTCATCTGCATATTTTACACCTGCAGAAATGGACTTCGGTAAAAAAATATCTAGTTAAATAGTACTTTCCGATCATATTTATTTGTTCAGTGTTTCACAGTCTGGAATTGCTATTCACAAACACGGTCTAATCTTTCTTCCACTATGTACTGCATGGATACTAAAAATGTCGTTCTACATTTCTTTACCAAAGGTTGCTATTCAGAGTCCTTCATTTTTATTTGTTATTCATAACATCCACATGTTCCTCTAATGTATTTGCTTTCTTCATTCTTTATCATTAAGGTGCTTTATTTGAACAACAAATATCTTCATAGTAACCAGACAGATTTTTTTCTTTTGTTACATTTTTCTTGACTCACGAGCGGAGAAAATGTAGCCTTGCAAACAAAATAAACACCCATATTCTTTATGTACCCTTAGAAGAATTAAGTACACATAGGCTAATACACAGTGCTCATATTTGTAGGACATTTGTATTATTCAGAGGCCTTTATTTACAGATGTATTGTCTTGTGTTTTAATTGCTCTAAATTGGCTAAATTGCTAATTTTTGTCTGTAAACCATTTATAGACATTGCTAAACAGTCATTGTGAGGGAGATTGATCATGTTTAAGCTTCATCCCCTCTCCCAGTGAGAACCCCAGCACTTTTTGCTGGACTTGTGGACCTTTTTCTTTCTATCCTGAATGAGTGAAGTCTTTTTCCACTCATTCAATCATTATTTGCTTTGACTGTTGGAAAACTGTTATCTGTGTTAACTTTCTTATGGAGTCTGCTTTCCTCCAGATCTCTTTTAAGGCATCTGTGTTTAACTGTTGCCGCACGCAGCACTAATGGGCAGTGTTGCTGGGAACCCTTTGGGTTCTCCTTTGAGATTCTTTCTTTATTCTTACTAACAGGTTCTTAAGGATAGAAAGTATCCCTCCCAAAACTTTATACTATGAGCGATTAGCACACACCACCTTATGTTGAGTGCTAAGGGGATACCTAGTATCCCCCTTTTTTCTGCTCCTATAACCTTTTAGTCACATAGACAGCCCTATAGTTATGGCTGGTGGCAGTGGGCGTTTTATACCAACTTTTGTGCTATTTGTTACCACAGACTATATTCAGTCATGTTTGTGCAGAGTAGGGTCACCTATGTTCTAGCTTGGTGGCTCCTTTCTTTTTTTGCCATTGTTAACGTAGTTCTTCGTCAGTCCTTCTACCATTCTGGGAGGGGGATGTGTGTGTTGCCTTTGGTGGGAACCCTTGGGTGTCCCCGCCTAGGCTCAGTGTGTCTGGTCAGGCAGGAAGTGGGGAGGAGTTTTTCACTCCGCTGCCCTTTGTCTGCCTGAGTGGCACCAGTGCCCACTGGGGGACTGGCTGTCCTGATTTGGACAGCCACCTGCCCCTTTCTGTAAACTGCTGAGATAGATTGCAGAGGAGTGTGGGGTGAAACTGATTAAATGGGTGAAGTTCCGCAGGTGAAAGGCAATTCGACCACTGGAAACTGAAGTAACTGACAACCAGAGACGGCTGCAGACCCTTTGCATCACTGTGAAGCGACCACTGCTGTCGTGACCCCGATTTCTACGTAACAGAGGAGTTCCAAAGAGGACTCCTCCATCCCTTTGACTAGTGGGACCAACCAGCCCAGAGACGACCTAAAAATTGAGCCATCTCCCGAGGTGCTGTGCCTCTTCAGAGCTGCAGACCACGAATACCAGGAGACATCTCTCGAGACTGCTCCGGAGACATCCCATTCAGAGTCCTTCCTTTTGTCACCAGACCGAGGAATCAGGAGACTGGGTCCGTCGCTGCTGCACAGAGGAGAATTCAGCTACGAGCATTTCCTGTAACCTAAGATACTGTGGGGTGAAAGGTATTGCTTACCTTAAACCAAGAAGTTGCTCCAGAGTGTTGTAGTGCGTGAAAAAGTGTCCAGGTTGTCCGCTCCAAGCTGCCGGCTTGTGTCCCTTTAGTGAGTCCTTTTGCAGGGTTTCCATCATTGTTAATTCTTCAAGTATCTTTTCATGGAGACTAAAAGTATCCTAAGGAACCTTTGCTGTTCTACTGCTTCTTAAGACTTTGAATCCACTCCGAACTGACTTTGGCATATAGTTGGGGATTGAACTTTAAAGTGTTAGTTTGGCAAGAAAGTATCTCTAGAACATTGAGCTCTGCTACTGTTTGACTAACCAACCTTTTTCCTTCCTAAAAGACTTAATCGTATGTGGTTTTTCTAACTAAATACAATTACCGTATATCTTTGACGATAATACGGTATAGCCGTCATTAGTGTCAAACTCTGTAAAAATTGTACCTCAAGCAACTACCACTGAAGCATTGGCCTTTGAAAAGTATTTATAAGTATTCCTAAGTGTGTTGGTTAATTGAACTAATTATATTTCTGACTTCCTTGTGTAAATATAATAAAGGATATATTTTAAAAGCTCAGTGACACAGAAATGCCCAAGGTGCGGGGAGGTGGAAGCCGGGATGATACACATGTTCTGGGCTTGTCCGGAGGTTGGTAGATTCTGGATAGAGGTTAAGCTACGCCTGGCCAAGAAAGGGATCACACTGGAGGTGGAGTCAGTTTGGGCATGCATGTTGGGGGGGTTTTGCCAGACCACGTAACCTGAAGCACATCAGTAAGATGAAAGACCTGGCCTACATTCTGGCCAAACGGAGAATTGCAATGGGCTGGAAGGCAGCCCAATGAGCCAGAATGGAGATGTAGTGGGCTGACCTCCTGAGGTGGGCAGAAGCAGAAACGACAGCCTGGTATGAAGCAATCGGGAGGGGAGGAGGTGGGCAGAAGCAGAAACGACAGCCTGGTATGAAGCAATCAGTAGGGGAGGGGAGGAGGAAGCGGGACCCCTGATAGCGTGGAGACAATTGGTGGCCGCGATGGTGGGACCCTCCCAGGCCGAACCTAGTGAAGACAATATGAGGGGGACTAATGAGGAAGACAATCTCGGAGACACGTAAGATGGCGGCATTGAAGTAGGGGCTCGAGTTAAGGGCCCCTTAACTATTACATGTGAATATAACGATGTGAAGCTTGTATGCGAATATCCTAAAATGTCGGTAGTGTTTGGAGTGTTGCTAATTAAAATAATAAAAATTGTTTTTAAAAAAAAGGATATATTTTAATATAACATTATCTCTCTTTGTTTCTTTGGACTACTGTACTAACTTGTATCAGTGTAGTTACCTACAGCTCACATCTTCCTCTTATGATAAGCCTGTCTGCTCTTCCACTCTACCAAGGTTCCTTGAGTAGTACAGACTTATACTAAGTGTACGGGACCTGTATGCCAAGGGATAGTTTTATGAAGCTTTACTTCCAGTGGACTTTAGGAAAACTCCCTTAAGTCATTATAAGAAACATTTCAAACTTAGCTGTCAACTGTCACTTCTCTTTTCTTTCCATACACCAACATTCAGTCTTTATATTTATTGTGGACCTTCTTCAGGGTACTCATTATACCTTCTTTCATGTGTCGTCCTCTGACCTGGTAAGGGGTGCTCCTGCCCGTGTGGACTCTAATTGTGCAATTGACTTTAATTTTAAATTCTGAGCATTTTTTGCTGCATCAGTGTTTCTCCTGGCCTCTCCAACAACCAAGCCTCCTCCTGGTTTCCGTCTTTCCCCCACCCGCCCCATCTCCTGATAGGCCTAGTGCCCTTTTAAGTCAAAACTCAAGGGCAGCCCCCTGCCCGGGTAGCCCATCAGCCAAGGGCCTCAAGGCAGAGGGCAGCTCCTGCAGAAGCTGCTCCAGACCGTGTTTGCGCGTATTCACCTGGGAAGCCTGCCGCCATCAATCAGCAGCAACTGACAAGGTAAATGTGGCTAGGGTGGGGAGCTGCCACTCTTATTACCTCAAAGAGAACATTGTACACCCATGTCAGTCAGTTAGTACAGAAGTCTCTCCGACCACTTCTCTGCTGCCAACTGGAGGAGGCTCTGCAGGTAATTTGTCTACTACCCACAGCTGTGCCTGAAAGCTAGACAATTACTCCCTCTCAGGTTTTACTTCCAGTTCTCTGTAGAGACAGATGCGAAGCTTGTGGGAGTAGCCCACCAGGTACCCAGAGGCCCAAGGACTAGAGGGCTCGGTGTACCACGTGGGAAAACACCCTGGGGAAACCCTCTTGGGACGGGGGGAAACAAACAGAAGAAGCGGTTCTTTATAGCTGAGTTGGTGGCAGTAGTCTTATTTCCTGAGAAGATGAAGTGTTGCAGTAGAAAGTAATGTCCAGTATCCAATTGGCAGATTGTAGAAAAGGACAGGTGAATACAGCTGCAAGGGAGAGGGGATTATTGCAACAGGAAGTATCTTCAGTATCCAATGCGCAGGTTGTAGAAAAGGAGTGTAGAATACAGCCACAATGGGAGCCCGGAGTTTAAGAAAGGTAGACAAAAACGAAATGGAGGTACTGGAACAAAGCTGGGTAATGGGAAGGAAGTAGAGATTGCGCAAAGAGTAGAAACAAGGAGAGGAAAAGATTACAAGGAACCAGAGCAGCCGAATATCAATAATGAAAAGTTTTAAATAAGAATATTAGAAGGGAAAGAGAGAGGAAACAGTAGAGAGATAGGGGACGAAGAAGTCACTCTGCCGGACAACAGGATGGAAAACAGCAGAAAGAGCATTGACTGGATACGGAAGCCATGAACCCATGAACCCAGATAGAAGAATGCCGCGTGTCTAGGGCGGAGAGTGTAAGAAGGAGTAGAAAACTGAAGGAAAGCAAACCAAAGGAGAAACAAGAGGAAGCTATGGCTGGGAAATCCCTTCTGCGGAACCAGAAGAGGAGAGACCACTGCAGAAGCACCAAGCAGAAGGAAAATAAACTAGTAAGATGTGTGAAAAGAGAGGTAGGCGCAGACTCAGAAGATGAGAAACGGCAGGCTGTTTCAATATCCGATTAGAAACTTGGGCAAAATTTTAGGTAGTGAAGCGCACATGAAAGTAGCGACACACTGACCTATCTGTATTCTGGTATTAAGTAGCAATGAGGTGTCAGGAGTGGGTGTTGCGTGTGCAATCTTGAAAAGAGCTAGAACGCTTGTTGGAAAACCGTGTAAGAGACGCCATCTTGGTGTAAAGTATTCATGATAAAGATTTCCTTTCCTGCATTTGTTCCACAAGGAGGGAACGTCTGAAACCTAACTTTTCCATACTAACTTCTGTCTCAAATGTAGGCGTTTTCTCCCACTGCCTGGAAATCTCAAATCTAATTGTTTTGCTACTGACTGCTGTGTCGCAAAGTTTAGCCTTTCCACTAACTGCTACTGATTTCTCTGTCTCAAATGTAAGTGTTTAGGGGGGGGCACTGTTGTGCAAGGCTCAAGATGGCTGCCTGAATTGGAACCTCCACAGCCCGGTTGTTTCGCATGCCTATATCTCTGTTCTGGAGGTGCTTCATCGACTGGCGACTGGTGATTTTATTGCATGAAAACCCTGGCTGTGATATTGGAGCGGAAGGAAAG
This sequence comes from Ambystoma mexicanum, assembly GCF_040938575.1. Lineage (NCBI taxonomy): Eukaryota > Metazoa > Chordata > Amphibia > Caudata > Ambystomatidae > Ambystoma > Ambystoma mexicanum. The sequence goes on along the minus strand of NC_090934.1, from coordinate 730,432,682 downwards.
TTACAGTGGCACTTGGGTACAAAGTTCATTCATCCCCCGTATTTTTTCCACTGCACTTTTTGCCAAAATATTTTTGCCGAAAAAACATCTAAACATGGGGGGTGGGCATATAAAGGGTAGGGCGGGGTGGTGTATAGGGATAATTAATGGGGGGGGGGATCCCCCCCAAAAAATAAAATGGGATGATTTTTTCTGCAGAAAATGTTTCAGCAAAAAGAAAAAAAAACGGGTGAATAATGAACATAGAACCGGCACTTGACGATACGATTGATTGAGACACTGACTGCACTGCACAGTCCCTTTCCTACGCTGGCTGCTCACCAGTAGCACGGCAGGCTCACATTAGGAGGGACGGCAGTGTTTCTCCGGTGCAAGGAGAGCGAGAGTGCGGAGGGAAAATCCTGGTACTTGACATCTGCGTCTACACAGAGCAACGTGTTACTGGCAGAAGGGGGACGCATTGTTGGGCCCTGATCAGTGTCTGGTCAGGGGGAATAGTGTAACACGCTTGCTGACACTCTCTGGTAAAACCCTCTCTGCCTCAATCTCTGTGGCAGACAGAGATCCACGACTCCTTGTACAGGGCAATTTCCTGCTGCCGCATACACCTGCCTACTACCTGAGTGTTTGGGCGAGAGCGGTTCACGAGGCAGCCTTGATTACATCGATTGACACTTGGGCAGCGGGAGAGCTGAGATCTGCTACCCTTAAGGGGAAAACTGTGGTTGAAAGGGGAGAAAGATATAGACTGAGCAACACCCTGTGACTCGTCCTAGCGGACCCATAGACAAGTTAAATCCCCCCCTCGGGTGGAATGTCTCGGTACTTGTTGTAGTTGTTAGGGCTAGCTTAGCTGCCCCCAGATTCCTCGATTCAAGTGATGGGTCTGTATATACTTGGGCCCTCGTACCCGGTAATCTTTGAGCTGATCCAGGTGCATATTAGTGCACTACTTGACAGTAAACACTGCAAGCGTGGACCATGACAAAGGGATCCGATAGGAAACCTAGCTTGATAAACATGTTTACCAAGACCATGCTGAGGTGCTGGAGGGATCAGATGGCGCTGCAGCAGGAGGCTCTGAGCAGGAAGCGCCCTTGGAAATGCAACGCATGATGCAATATATGCAAAAGGGGTTTTCAGCTATCCATACCAAACTGGGTGACATGAATGGCCCCATCAGCTCCATCAAGACCCGAATGGAGAAAACAAACATCCGTATTACTGAAGCAGAGACTAGAGATGGGACTGTGGAAGACGATCTGTCAACTCTGAGCACTGATGTTAATTTGTTATCAAAGCAAGTGCAAGCAATGGGTAAAAAAAATTATGACTTGGAGTCCCGATGGCAACGTAAGAACCTGCGTATCATAGGGGTACCTGAAGACGAGCGGAACTGCCCCATTGGGGAATTTGTGAAACAAACTCTTTTAGACCATACTTGGGGGCACCTCAGCGTTTGCCTCAGTTCACGATAGAACAGGCCCATCGATCCCTGGCTCGTAAACCCAAGCCGGGAGCGCCTCCACTGCCCATAATTACCAGCTTGCTCAGTTACCAGGCTAGAGACACCATATTGCAGGAAGCAAGGGCCAAGCGTGAGCTCTTCCTGAGATCTAGTAGGATCCACATCTACCCCGACTTCTCGGTGTCAGTGCAACAGGAAAGAAAAACGCTTATGGCTGTGAAGAAGAGCCTCTGCAAACGAAATGTGAAATAAGCTATGCTGTACCCAGCCAAGTTACACATTGAGCATAATGACAAAACCTTCTTCTCCATGCTCCCTGAGGAAGATATGACATTTCTTGATGAACACTTCAACGGATGAGATCCCAAAAGGTCACACTTTACCCGCTGAGCAGGATGATGGCTGTATCCATTAGCAGGCACAACACTACTGCGTTCATATGCTGATAGTATAAATGAGTTGAGACGTCAGAACTGCAGTCCTCAATTGGCTTGCCGCTGGCCTAACATGTGTTTCAATGTTTTGTTCTATTGTACCTCTGATTGGATAGTAAGATTTCACATTATCCTGATATATGGTTGTGTCGGAATCCGGGCTGTTGCCTGCGTATAAGCCTCCCCATGCAAAGTTGCACATTTCCTTGGGTTGGGAGATTCTGGTGATCCATCTCTCTGATTGGGGGGTGTGGGGGTGAGGATGGAAGGGGAGGATGTGGGTGGGGGTGGGTGGGTTGAGTTGAGGTTTAAAAATGTGCTTGATATTGTGTTGGTATTTGTGATGCATAGGTACTTGGCATTGTGCTATTGGAAATATGTCCCAATGATGTTGACCATACAATTGGAGTTTGCTATTGTCTGTGAGAGCGGGGATGGTTGAGATCAAATGTATGAGCTGGAATGTGCAGGGATTTGGGAACCCTGTCAAGATGCGAAAGCTACAGCTGTACCTGAAACGGCACCAGACTCGGAAACCCATGCGGTTGCTGCCAGTTGTGAGATGTTTGCCAAGAACTGGGATAAACAAAGATTCTATACTGCATATTCCACCCAGTGCAGGGGAGTACTGACATTGCTGCACAAGTCTGTGCAATACATGCACAAGAAAGCCCATGTGGACCCCCTTGGGAGATACGTGATGTATGGGATACTGAAGGGGATGGAGGTGACCCTCTCGAACATTTATCGCCCGAATGTGGATGATCCGGCGTTCTACACTGACATAAGTTTACTAGCATTATACCCTTTGGTGGCCGGCTATCACTCCTGTTTTTTGCCATAGTCATCGAGCCTTTAGCGGACTTGATCCGACAAAGGCACAGAGGGGTCCGTATATTGGGGAGGCGGAAATAATATCCTTGTATGCGGATGACGCAATATTCTGTATATGGAACCCGCAACTACATCTGGGCCTGATCCTGAGGGATGTTCTAGCATTTTGGGAGGTGTCGGGACTTTGTGTTAACTGCACCAAGTCTGTACTCTTTCCGCTAATGGATGGCACAGAACCACCACTGGACCTGCTGGGGTTTTCTTGTCACCGCGGGAGATTAGATACTTGACAGTGGGAGCGACCAGACATCATGCTACATTAATAGATTGTAATTATGATTCGTATGTACACCAGCTAGCAGGAAAACTTCAGTCTTGGTCACGGCTGACGCTCACCATAGTGGGTAGAGTCCCTTTGATAAAGATAGTGACCTCCCGAAACCTTTATACCTTTTTTTTTAAAAAAAAGTTTTATTTTTTTTTATTTTTAATATTCCTATTTGGCCTGGAAAGCAATTCTTGAAGGAACTAGGAGGGGTTATTGACAGTTTTATGTGCCATGCTGTGGCAGTGCATCTAAAATGGGATACATTATTTAGACCCTATTCCCATTGGGGCCTTGCAGCACCTGACTTTAGAAGGTATTGGATGGTAGCCCAAGCCCAATATGCTGCCTATTGGTTTGTGTATGCTGCCCTCTGCCTGCATATCAAAATTGAGAGCGATTCAGTGGGTGACCAAGATGTCCGGTAGCTGGTACTCCCTCCAATATTTAAGTATCGTTGCCCTTTCGACCCTGCGAGTATAAGTGCGAATGCATGGAGCAGTGTGTGGAAACTGATGGAGGTCTCTCAGCCATTCCATGGTGATTTACCAATATGGAATTGTATCCCATCCCTCCTCAGGGTAGGTGTGAATGTGGTGCAATAGTGGTTCCTAGATGGATTTGTGTCCCTAAGGGATGTATACATAAAAGGGAATTTTATCACTGCTCAAGGATGCCTGGTCTCATGTGTAGGCAGTCTACGCGCTTGCTGAAACGTGGAGGACTACACAGGGTGGTCGGGGAGACCAGGGAGGTGTTCCCGGTTATGCCTCCTAATGATCCCATGCTGGAGTTTGAGATGTGTGTGCATGACACCCGGGGTTGGGTATTGAAACTATGACCCCATATAAAATCGTATGCAAACCCCTCTGGTCAAGGCACGCTTCAAGTGGGAGCAAGACTTGAATTTGGACATTACAGATGAAATCTGGGAGGATATGTGTATGCAAACTCGTTAGTCTTTCAATTCCAGGTTCCATTTGATTCACCAATATCACTATACTCCTGCTAGACTACGGTTATAACTGGCTCTTGCCCCAGGTGTACATCAGAGGAGGTTGGATGCCTCCATATGATGTGGGGTTTCCCTAAGTTACGCAAGTTCTGGGTAGGCGTATGCAATGCTCTTTCAGATATGTTGGCTCGTAACATTGATGCTGCCCTGATAAGCTCCCTATTGCATAGATTTGAGTCACTAAGGAAATGTTTTCACAAGTTGGCAGGCCTGTGATGATACCGGTGGTATGATGCATATTATTGCTATGGCTAAAACCCACCAGCCCAACGATTCATGTGACCAGAGCATCAGACAGGGAGGAACAGTGAGCCACCCTACAACCAATTGGAAAGGCCTACTTAATAAGGACACAGGAAGATGAAACGGACACATGATGAACTCTTGCTGATAATGACCCCATGCTCTTGGGGCATTTTGCGAGGGAGATAATACTGCTGGTCATTTCTAGCTGCTAAATGTCTGTATTGTGCGACCAATTGTTTGAAATATTACGCAAAATGTTGATGCCAACATTACCTGTATTGTGATATCAAGCGCTTCAATAAAGTGTTTAAAAATTACACTTTTTCTATTGACTGCTTGTCTCTGATTTAGGCGTCAATCCCACTATCCAGGTATCTCATAACCTAACTGTTCCCTACTGACTGCTGTGTCTTGGAGTTGTGCGTTTTCCACTGACTGCTTATGTCTCAGGTTTGAGCGTTTTCTCCCACTGCCCAAATATCTCATATCGAACTGCTCCCTACTGTCTACTGTGTCTCAAACTTAGCCTTTTCCTGCTAGCCAGTTATCACAATTGTAACTGGGTATCTACGGCGGCGCCTGATATTTAGGCATGCTCTCCCACTCTCTCAAATTCTGGGCATTTCTCCCATTAGCCAAGTATCTGCTTCACTCTAGGTGCTCCCTTACTGCTGGATTCTTAAATCAGGCCAGGCTCCCTTTTACTCCCCTACCCTCCCGTCCCACGGGCAGGCGTAGCTATCCTGTCCCAGTCCCACCACCCGCTCTCCCATCTAGCCGACTCTTTCACAACCACTTTTGTCAGCTTCCAGTCGAGCTGGGCACTTCGACAACCACGACCACCCCCCTTACTCCCTTACATATTTCGTCCATTCGAATCACTCCTGCCCATAACCATATTACCGCACACGGCCACTCACCACACACCCTCTAACTCACAAACAAGAAAAGCATGCTGGCAATACAATATACAACCTGTCCACTCTACCTCCTTTACCCTTTCACCCTCTTTCATGAACCCTCCGTACACACCTCATAACCTTCTCTTCTCTAACCCCTCCACTCAAAGCTTACCCGCAGATGGACCTCACACCACCTCCTCCCGCAACTCACCCTCCATCTCTCACCTCTTTCCTCCCCCTTACTCAACCACTGCCACCTCCTCCTCATGTCCAGTCCCTCTTTCCTGCACAATCCTCCCGAATACCCACTTTCACACCCGACCACCTCTACACACCTTCCAACTCTCAGACCAGAGGAGCCCTCTGGCCATCACACAAACACCTCCGCCCCACTACATCGATTGCACCAACCTTCATGAACTCCTGCTCCGCTTCACTCCCTTCGCTCCATCCCTTGCTTCAGCTAGAACCCCAGAGACCTCTGCGCATCTCACTCCATCCAACTCTTACGAGAGGATCTCTAATGTATCCCAATAAACCCTGATCACCTGCTCCAACCCCTGACATGATGCCCACCTTCGCATGCATTTCTGATCCGCCCGACACCCTCTCCAACCCCACTTGCAAAAAAAACAAAACAGCACACACTGTCACTCATAACCCACTCGCACCTTTCCCCTCCCCTGCCCTTACCAACATGACCCGGCCTAACATCCACCTCACCCATGTGTCCACACCTCCGCTACAAACTCCCCACCTCAACTTTTAACCTCCCCAGTCTCTCGACCACCATTACCAGACCAACTCCGGCCACTGCTTTCCCCTCACTCAGTATGGCACGTCTTGCCCTTTCCAGAACCATCACCTCTACCCCTTTCCCCTCTCAGCCCCCTGTAAGGGAGGCATGGTATCAAAGTATGACACTGAAACGACAGGTACAATTTGTAAAACCTTTATTCAATCTTCGTGGTTTGGAAAAGCTCCTACTTTGCACTAGACCTAGGATGGGAGTAGTCTCAACCATCAAATACAAAATAAAACCACCCTGAGTCTGTCAAATCAAAATGGGATATACTAACAAAACCGAATGCCTGCCCCATCTCTTGTACAAAAAGTGTGTAAAGGAGAATATGTATGCAAAGGAAAATCAGAATTCAAATATAAAGAATAAATGGGGCTGAGTCAGCTCTCCTCCACACGTTAGACAGCACAGAGTAAGGCGGTCCCAGTAGGCAGGATGACACACTCTGGCTCAGGTTCTTAACACAAAGACAGTTCAAAACATGGATCGAGGCCCGTCTGGCCTTCCAAGTTAGTCTCTCTTTCCAGCTTTCAAAACGCAGTTCAACAAAAAGTTCACACCGGTTCCCCTCTGTCGGGCTCAGACCTCTTAAAGCAAAAGTTCAAAACACTTGCCGGGGGTTCCCTTATCCAAGCTTAATTCACATCCTTTAGGGGTTTCCTTCCCCTAACTTATTACCTTTCAGGTCTCCCTCAGTCGGGCTCGGACCATTTCCTGTTGTCGAAGACTTTTGAATGTGTGTGGCATTTACTACAGACTCCCACAGGACCACTTCGACTTACTCTTCAGTTCATACTCTTGTGTTATTTGCCGCAGTCCTTCCTGGTTTGGGTAGTTCAATGTCATAAGCACCCAAGTTCAACGTTCACCTTTTTCTCTCTGCTTTTCTCAGGGTTTACTTTGATCACTTCGCTTTTACAGTTCATTCACTTTATTGCTACAAACAATTAACCTTTCACAGAGACTTTCGAGTGGGCTACTTCCTTTCGCCGGACCAGTAAGTTACTCAGTATCATTGGTTTCACAGCTATCGTTAAGTTCATTCACAGGTCTGCCTTTCTTTGTGCCTCATCCACACACGTTCAGCCTTCAATTGTGCGATATAATGTTGCACTTCATTCTTTCCTTAACACACGCCGGTCTTTCATGTTGCTTGCCAACTCACCGGCTTTGTGCGTTTCTTTCTTGTCTTTACAGTTTTTCAATTCACGAGTCAAGGTTAGTACCACAGGCTTGGCCTCACCTCCCAACTCTGCTGTTCACCCAGGAGGGACGGTGGCGTCCTTGAAACACAATGCAGCCTTCTTGTTTGGGATTTGGCCTTCTCCACGTGTCTTTTGCAGTCTTTTGGAGGCAGCGACCTCCTGCAGGGAACTCCTGGGGTTCTCCACCCTTTGCTCTCGTCACTGTCTGTTGATATGCTCCAGTAGGTACGGCTTTTCCCCAGAAGTTTTGCTCTTACTCGTGTTCCACCTTGCTCAGATTGTCTCTATTTTCCGCCTTTTATCTGTGTGGGGGAGAGCCAATTAGTATCGGACATATGCACTTAGAGTCAAGTGCATGACTTTGCCTAACCCGATTAGTGATATGTAAGGGTTAGCCTCTTTAGTCTCAGTCGCCCTCTTCCACGGCTCAGTGTTTGTGTAAGAAGGGGCTGGGGGGGGGGCGTTGGGACATCAGAGAATCCTATAAAATATGATGGGTTAAGTGTCCGGCAAAGGGGGGAATACCGCGTCTCACCATTGGTTGGCTCACCCCCACTCCCCAAAGACCCTGCACACAGGCGATCATCTCACACTGGTCCACCCCAGGCTCTGGATCCAAAGCCGATGGCCATGCCTTGGCCACCTGAGAGAGAGAGAGAGAGAGAGAGAGAGAGAGATCCCCAGGGACTAGTAGCCGATACACCCTTTGGTTTCTCACCTCCCCCCAACCTCTTGCACATACCTCTAGCATTCAAACACACAAAACTGAGAGGGAGAGACCGCCCCTCACCCCTACATGCCTCACTTGCTCTGCATCGATCCTCCCACCTCACTTTTTCTAGCCCTTCTCACACCCCTTTTGCTACCCATGCCTCCCACTTCCCTCTTTGAACATGGCCTTTCCCCCTCCATCTCCAAAAACCCACTACTTAAACACCTTCCCCTTCCACTGGGCACCAATCTCAAACAGCACCAGGCCCAACACCACAAATCAGCCCTGCTCCAGCCACCACCCTCACACCAACCTCCGATACCACACCATTGCTTGCGCAAAGGCCTGCCACTGCCCGTTCCCTCTTCCCGCTCCCAATTCACCACCCACTCAACCCGCTCCCATCATCGTATTCCGACAACCCGACCAACACCAGCCGTACCGTACTTCCCGAGTCCTCATAGGAGATTCACCGGCAGATACTATTCCGGCACCACTCAGTCCCGCAGGGCTCCTGCCTTTCTTCCACCCTCTATAATACATACACAAAACACCTTTTTGACCTCTTTGACGACAGAGATATCACCTACACCAATTTTGCAGACGATATTCAAATCCTTATCCCTCTCTCAATTGATCACAATGCTGCCTCTACAACTATCAATGAGGTCTACAGACAATGCAGAATTGAATGGCCACTCACAACCTCTGCCTCAATGATGAGAAAACTGAGCTCTGCATCATAGACACCCTGCACTGCCTTAAGCACCTAGACACATTCTTCTCATCCTTCTGTATCGATGGCACACCCATCCCGGTCCTGAAGTGTGTAAAAACACTGGGAGGACACCTTGTAGCTGACCTATCTATGGCTAGACATATGAATGCCTTAGCCCCATCAACCGCTTATACTGCAAGACTTCTCATTTAGCAGGCAGTGCCTCTCCCCTACCAATTGTCTCACCCTTGCACGTACACTAATCCTATCCAAACTTGACTTCAGTAATATTCTGCTGATGGGCACCTTTTCTGCAATTTTAAACTACTCCAAAACAAAGCCCTCCGCTCTGCCCTTGGCCTTAAGCGCACAGACCACATATCAACTACAAGACGTGTGGTACACTTGCTCCCTATTAAAGCTCAGGTTGAGTTTAAAACCCTATCCCTCCCTCACCACTGTGTTCACAGTGTGGCCATGCAATACCTCAATAATTGCATTTCCCAAACTGCCCACGGTTCGCGCCTTAAAATCTAGATCCAGCATTTCATTGCATACTCCCTTCTTCAAATCGAAAAAGCAGGTGGGTTACTTCCTTTCGCTGGACCTCTCTGTTACTCTGTATCGTTGGTTTCACAGCTATAGTTGCTTCAAAGTGTTGGCTGTATCTCGACTGTAACAGTGCTGTGATATCTATCAAAAATGTAATAAATTTAATAAATCCATCCAGTCACACCAAATGACCCAGTCCAACCGATCACAATCCCCCTCTCAATGACCAACAACCTCCCACCGGCCACCTTGACAAACCTGAGGTGCCAGCCCTTGACACCTGGGGAAGCACCGCCCCCTCTACATCCCAAAAAGTCACCTTCCTCCTTTTCAATGCCCGCTTGGTGGCCAAAAACAGACACAGCATCTCTGACTTCCTATCCTTCGACAATCCGGATCTCATTTTCATCACTGAAACATGGTTCTCAGACGATTTCAAACCATTCGCACACAAAGCTTTCCCACCGGACTACTCAATCATCAACCCACAACAGACCCTCAAGGGGGAGGTGGGAGTAGCCATCCTTCACAAACCACACATCAAAGGCACCATCACCGAAACACAGCCCTGCACTGCTAACTACAAATCCCTTCTAGTGAAACTATCTCTGTGCTTCCCACTCACTCGCATAGCTTCTTACTCATCTACAGGCCTCCTGGCTACGACCGACGTTTTGCCAAAAGCCTATACGACTCACTAGTCAACCACCCTGCACTCACTCTACTGGGGGACTTCAATATCTGATTTGACATGCCTAACAACTCCAAGACTCAACCTCTGGTCAACAGTCCTAGAGGCACTAAACCTTACCCGACACATCACAGGACCCACCCACACTGCAGACCAAACCCTTGATGCCATTTTCAGTTCCACCGTCTTCGTTTCGGCATCCACCCCTAAACCCCTCATCTGGACAGACCACTCAGCTATAACTTTCTCTCTCCACGCTCTGCCCCGCGTCCCAAGGCCACGTCTGTGCCCCCATCCCATTTTTAGTGCTGAAACACAGTCAAGGTATTATCTGACCTAGTGAAGCCTTGCTACGCACCCTCCCATCAGTCCCGGCCACAATTAGACCCATACCCATTGAGCTCTTTGACGCCTGGCTGAACAACTCCCTCCTCCCTCTAACCCCCCCTTTCCTCTTCTCCCTCCCACAAAGGACCAACCCCCAAATGGTTCACACCTCACCTGAAGGCGTTCAAAACCCAAAACCGCTCCCTCAAGCGTAAATGGTGAGCCTCCAGAACCCTGCAAAAAAACAGTGTTTGCGCATCATCACCGAAACTACATATCGGAGATCCGAAAGGCCCAAAAAGTCTACTACAATAAAAGAATTCTGAGCTGTCGCAGCAGTGGAAAAGAGCACCATAGGATCATCATGGAATTCGTGAGCCCCTCCTGCACCTCTACCAGACCACCACCTCGCAATCGCTCTGCAACTCCCTCTCTGAACACTTCAGCGAAACCGCCCTAGACAGGACGGCCACCCCCAATGCCAAACTTTCCAACCTCCCCACCCATCCAACACCCGCTCCTCAAGAATCCGCCTTCCGAGACCCCTGCTTTCTGCTCTTAAAGCCCTATCGAGCAAGGAGTTTGTCATACTATCTGACAGCCGACCCTCCGGCTTTCCCTTTGACAATTTGTCCCTCCTCTCTCCTCTAAGAAATGTTCACCTCCAGCTGTGCAGGAGAGCTGACGAGGTCCATACTTAATAACTTTATTACCTCCGGCAACTTATCAAAATTGCACATTTATGTATTTATTTCATGTTTAGAGCGCCTAAACCCTCGGGCACCAGGGCGCTGTTGCACAACAGACATGCCAAACCCCTTCTAAAGAAATCATCCCTTGACCCTCTCCAACCAATCAACTACAGGCCTATCTCCAACACCCGTTTCCTGGCAAAGTTCGACCGCACTGCATGTTCACAGCTCAACTGCTTCATGGAATCCAACAACCTTCTAGACCCTGCACAATCAGGCTTCTGTCCACGCCAAGGAACAGAAACCACACTGATCTCTATCTGGGATGACCTCAAAGTCTCGGCAGACTGAGAAGGATGTGCAGCACTTGTACTTCTCGACCTCTCAGCGGTATTTGACACTGTTAACCTCACAATCCTCCTTGACAGACTGCACTGTCTAGGAATTCGAAATTCAGCACTCCACTGGATACCGTCATTCCTCACTAACAGACAGCAACTCGCCTACCTCCCCCGTTCCTCTCCAATGCATGCCCAGTGAAGGTGCCTCTTCCCTTCAACCTTTACATGACCCCTCTGCCAGGAATCATACCCTCGCACAACCTTACCTGCTATAACTATGCCGACGACGCACATCGTCCTGAGACTTCCTAAATCGACTGCCGATCCACATCCTGACCTAGAACCATGTCTCAAGACATTGACCTCTGGATGATAAATAACCACCTTCTTCTGAATCTGAACCCAGGGAAAACCGAGATCATGGTCTGTGGCAACACAGCTCTTTTTCCTCAACAGTCTCCCTGGCCACCTTCTCTCGCCAACCACACCCCAATCCTGTCCATAACTCACCAACCGATGCACAAAGCCTCCCCAAAATACCTTCAAGAAATCATTATCCCTTACTACCCAACTTGCACCCTAAGGTCAAGCACAGCCCTCCTCCTCCTAGTGGTCCCCACCTCCAACTCAGCCAGGATTGGAGGGTCTGCCTACTGAACCCTGGCGTCAACATTGTGGAACTCAGTCCCTTCCCACATTCGGCACAGCCAAGAACATATGGCTTTGTGGAAAGCACTAAAAACCTGGCTTTTTCGCTAAATCATGTAAGTAACCGTGTTGGCCACTCAAACGACCACCAATGGCTGGAAGTGGCTTGGAACCCCACCAATACAGGATGGTAAGAACAGCCGGGAGACAGAAGTTTCTGCTTTTACTGATTTGTTACATTTCAACGCTGGGAACCTGCTAGCCCTTCAGGCTCGGCCATAATATGCCTATTTTCCCCCATGGACTGACACGATCAATGTGCCACCCTCAATCAACATACAAGCTAATGCCCAAGACTGATACAATAGCACTTGTGCTCGCACGCTAGGACGAGGCTTGCTCATTTTGCTCCACTAGGCATGCACTACGATGCTTTGACCAGAAGAAATCTCTATGCATCTAGAAATTAATACCCATGAATCCTAAGCCAAGTTCTAGAAGCACTTCTGTTCTTACCCTATGACTGAGCTTGCTCATTATGCCCCACCAGGCATGCACTGCATTCTCAGACAAGGAGATGTTATCTACATCTATCTGGAAACGAGAACCCATTGATTCCATAGCCAAGTCCTTGTAGCACTTTGCTCCTATTCCATAACTGAGCGTGATCATTATACTCCCTCAGGTATGCACTACGCTATCAGTCCAAGAGAGGTCAATCTGTACTTTCCATGCTCAACTGGGAATAATACGCAGAACTGCAAACCCATGGCTTGGTAGCACTTATGCTCAAACAATACGACTTGGCCTGATCTCGTCTTCCACAGGCTTACCTTATCTGTCTGGGAACTAATGCCCTGAACTCCTTTACCCAGGACCCGCTAATAGCTCTGCCCGGAAGCCTTTCTTGGGGCCTGCTCCTCTGTCTCTAACAGATAAGCCTGTTCTCTCCTATCATACTACCTCACTAGCACAATGATGCAACATAACTCAACTTTCAAACCACCAATGCCACTGCCAAGAAGGGAATAGACCCGCTCTAGCCTGGTAATCAGAACTTGCTTCACACTTGACAGAGTATGTCTCGGGGGAACTAAGGCTCCGAACCTCTCTAATAGATCTGGTCACCCGGCAGGCACAAGAATGTTTTCAAGAATGTGGATCTCCCTCTGCTCTTCACAGGCAATCACACATACCAATATGCTTGCTCTCTCCTCTACACCAACAAACAATAGAATGCAGCTATACCCCTCAATCAATTCGGCCTATCTGCAAACATACCTATATACCCCCACAAACACCCCAACAGTATTTATAATGCAGCTATACCCCACGAAACATCTCCCTAGCTGCACAGATAATCTCACATACAAGCTCCACCACCGCCAGAATGCAGACAACCAAGATCACCTCATCCCTGCTGCACACATTGTACTGATCTCTCAAAATCGACAGCTCAACGCCTAGCTTTAGAATGCAGCTACACAGCTCACAACTCGCACTAGCTGCGCACATACGGAGTGCACTGGAGCACTATCTACCACTCTACTATCTCCACTGACCTGGACTACGGTCCCCGAGCAAGTTCAACCCACAGCGCTTATATGAGATTATACCAGTGATAAAAAGGCGCTACACATGCCCAATAACAAAGCATTAATCATTTGAAATAAGCCAAAGCCAATGTATGTCTAATGACACTTAACGTACAAATCTACTGTAGTTTTCATGTCAAATGATTGTGAAAAAATTACATCTTATTCAGGGCATTAGCGTGCACAATTTCATCTTGTATATCATTAACTGTTCTTATTACGAATTTGACCTGTTATAGAAACATGAAAGTAATTATATACTCTAATATCTGAACTTCAAAGCTTATGGGGGGACTGCATTCTTAACAATCCATACGTTTTCCATTAATATTGTAAAAGGAACACCCCATTGTGGAAGCATAATGTTTTTCTTTTTCCAGGTACGGGTTATGTTAATACTTACCTACTAGATAATCCTGTGTAGTATTTATGAACCCCTACAACATTAGCTGCATGTAGCCCAATAAACTGTATTGACAGGACTTTCATTTACAGATTTAAGGCCCTGTACCACACATACAAGGCCTGGTCTTAAACCATTACATTTCTGCATACTGTAAATGTAGCCTTGACCTGGCAACAAAAGGCCTTTTACTAACCATGAGTGGATGAAATGTAGCCAAATTAGTGGTTTCCTAACATTTCTTTGCAAACTAGCCAGTTAATTTAATTGGGTTTGAAATATATTTGTGTGGTTTTTAGTTGGTGATAAGCTGTTTTTCAATATTCATCTCCCTGTTTTGATAGTGGCAATTGCAAGAAATACAAAGGGCTTGAACTGCAATTAACACCCTGGCGGGGGGGAACATCCAATCAGGTGGCTAGGAACGTGGGCTTGAACTGCCGGTGAAAGCCTGTGTAAGCCTGTGTTCCATGCCACGTGATGGCCAACACCCCCTGCCATGTCCTCTATCCACCTCATGGAAGTCAGAAGCCCTCCTCACTTGGGAATGCCTTTGAGATCTCATGGGAGGGTCTGAGCACGTATGCCTTCCCTTGTAACCAAAAAAGTGATGGGTTGAAGGTTTTGAATAAATCTGAACCACTGGCACTGCTCTGGGCAACATTCCACAACACTGTTTTTAGCCTGTCTGCACCATTGAAAAAGGGGTCCAGCCATATGCAAATCAGTGAGGTACTGCCACCAATAGTAGTAGCCCAGCCCAAACTGCTAGGCCATGTTCCCTCTGAACGGAAACACAAGCAATCCCACCCAGACATGTTTCGGCCTTGTTGGGCCTCCTCAGTGAGGTGCAGCTTGGTTTCCAATGGTGCAGCGAGCAAGAGACCCGTGTCTGGGCATACCCTCTCTCACATAGCGAGACAAACTGTAACCAAAAAAGGGATGGGTGGAAGGTTTTGAACACATCTGAACCACTGGCACTGTTCTGGGCAACCTTCCACACCACCGTTTTTTAGCCCGTCTGCGCCATTGTGAAAGTGGTCCAGCCATATGCATATCAGTCAGGTACTGCCACCAATAAAAGTAGCCCAGCCCGAACTGCTAGGCCACGTCCCCTCTGCATGGAAACACAATTAACCCCAGTCATGTTTCGGCCTTGTTGGGCCTCAGTGAGGCGCAGCTTGGTTAAGATTTATTCTAAACCTCCCAGCCATCACCCCTTTTTATAGTCACTGCAAGTGGGACAGGAATGCCTAGAAGTGGGTCCCGGTCCACTGATGAGGCCAAAACATGTTTGGAGATGCTTGTGGTCTTGTATATATCTATTTCCTGAAGTAGAGTCACAGAACCAGCCACCCAAGTGGATTAATTGAACAAAATGGACCTTGCGAGGCTGACCCTTTGCAGCAATCCTTTATCAACTGGACTGCTGCTTTTGATTTGCACGTCCTCGCACCGCAGCCAGGGACTGACCTAACATACAGCTGGCCAATGGAAGACCTTCTTGTACACCTATGCGCCAAAGAAGACACTTGACCCCAGAGGTCCTGCACAGAACTAGCCACGGATGCATATTGGACAATGCAGCCCAGGTAACGGGGACCTCATTGTGTTCCACCTTTATCAACTTGCCAACTGCTTTTGTTTTACATTGGCTCACCTTGCCTTCGCGGCATCAACAGTCGTCTCCCACTGGGAAACCTGTTGCTGCACCAGTGCATCCCGCAAGCTGCTGTGCTAGACAAGCCTGGCAAGCAAATTGGGTGATTGTGGGCATCTGACACAGTATCTCCTTCTTGAATAGAACCATGAGGGTAACCTCCTATTGGTTTATTCATTTGGGTTGCCCCTCACCGAGACACCTCTGCCATACAAAGATGGCAACCAGCTTGAGCAGTGAGGATCCAATGCCACATTAAATTGGTGTTGTCCAATGAGGTGCAATGTTTCTTGCTCGATAACCTCACAGAGGCTAAGGGGTCTTCACAATGAATCACTGCACTGGGGCTTCCCTTAAATCCTAACATATGTTCATAAAAAATCCTGCTCTATTAACATTGTACAATGAGTGAACCACCACAGTTTCTAATTTTTCACTTATCCATGACTACACTGTCTCCTTAGCATGACCGAATGTTGATGCCTTTGAATTGACAACTACTTTTCTTACCCTGCTTTCACACTGTCTCCTTTCCCTATTACTATTGTACACAAACAGAACCCACTAACTAGCCACTTCTTTATCTCCCATATTATATTCTCCTCTCTTTCTCCCTTCCAGGTCAGACTCTAGAATGCAACCTTTGAGTTTTGTTGTGAATGCCCCTGCACTTTGAGCAGATATTGAATTGCAATAATGTAGCTCAATGCCTTCCTTTTCCAGCTCTTCTGTAATGTGAATAAAAAAAGCACTGAAAAAGATTCATCCAGTACTGATACTTGAACACTCCCATGGTCACTTACTGCTGCCAACAGAAAACTCTTTCCCTCTCGTTTTAATCACTTTGCTCTAAAGACATAAACTAGAAGTTTGAAGAAGACTTCTAGTGCACCCCAAGGATCCCAACTCCAAATGTCTTTTTTAACCTGCCTCAAAAGGAACCCAATAAGGAAATTCCATACACTTTTAAAGTAAACATTAAGGCTGAAATGCAACACATCTCACCTCGTTAATGGTAGAATACTATACTTTATGGTATATATTGTAGGCATGCTCTTCGCATCATTTCTTTCTCTCCTTCTCTACCACTCTTCCCCCACCCCGCCTCCCTCCTCCTCTACTGCCTCTTTCAAATGATTGACTTGCACTTCTTCCTTCATCTCTTCCTCTTCCCATTTTCTCCCTCCTGTCGATACCTTCTCATTACCTACTCCTTACTTGGCTGACACTTCTCTTCACTCCTTGCTCACGTCCACTTTTATATCGCTATATACCTCCCCCTCTTTTGTTCCCTCCCGTAAGCCATCCCAGCATTGGCTTAACCCATTTCTTGAATACCTTCACTCCTCCTTCCACAAAACTGAGTGCTACTGGAAGAAATCCCACACTCCTTCGGACCTCAACACTCTTCCCTTCACACATTTTATGACTCACTCCTTCTTTCTGCTTAAAACAACTTTCATGTGACTAAAGATGGTCCACAAGGTCTTGCACCCCTGCTTTAGATGGAAAACCTGATCAAGTTAGCTCCACTGCTTTCTGCTCAACAGCAGGAATGCATAACCGAGGAATCATCACCATCTATTTTTATTTTATAAGACAGATTTTTATCACAAATAACACAATCGTCAACTTAAAACATTGTAACCAAAGGTAGACCATATTGTGTTCAAAATCACAGTAGATCCCGCCCATTCCCTCCTTCCTGCTCCACCCTCTCTTCCCCTTTCCCGGAGCAACCACTCTCTGAAATGGCCCTCATTCTCCCTCTTGAGCCCGCCCTCCTACTTATCCTCCCAGCAAACTACCCTCAATAGATGATCTATCCCATGTCCAGCCATTGGGCACATATTGTTTAACATTTCTTGGGGCACCCCTTGTCTCTATAGACCCTCTAACTCAGCACAATGGTCCATCCCCTCTAGCCACCTCTGGAAACTCGGAGGCGCAGGGGTACCCCATTCCATTGCCAACAATTTCTTGCCCAATGTCACGGCAGTCCTGAGCAGTGTTTTGTCCCTGAAGCTGACTCTCCCCATACATTTAGCGAAACCCCCCCAAGGGCAATCTGGTATCATTTCCCCATCCATCCGTGACAACCTGTGTCTTACCCTATCTCAGAAGGCCTTTACTTTGGGGCATTCTCAAACCATGTGATAAAAATAGCCCATGCCCGCCCTACATTTCAGGCACATTGGGCTAACTTCGGCCATCCCATTCGGTGCAGGCAGTACCTGCTATAGTATACTCAGAAACACCTTATATTGTATCATCACTTTTCCTCCCTTTCCCCCAGAAGCTCACTGTCTCCAGAGCTCTGGTCCTCTCTAGGCTGGACTACTGCAACAGCCTCTTTCTAAATTATCCTGCCTCTACTCTTCCACATTTACATCTTATCCAGTACAGGACTGCAAGACTTGTCCTTGGCCTCAAAGCCCAGGGATCATATCACTCCAGCTTTGTAATCTCTTCACTGGCTCCCTGTGGCTGCAAGGATCAACTTCAAGACCTTCTGCATCATCCACAAAGCTTTCAGGGGCATGGGACCGCTCTACCTCCAGCTTTCTCTTCCAAAACATCTTCATTCTCGAGCTCTCCGCTCATCCACCTCCAACTCTCTGAAGGTCAGACACTTCTCCAAGCAGAGAGTTGGGGGCAGATTTATCTCCTCGGCTGGGGCCTTCCTCTGGAACAGCCTCCCTGCCTCTCCCAAACTTGAGCAGAACCACCTCCAGTTACGGAAGCAACTGAAGACCTTCCTTTTCACTTCTCCTTTCTCTCTTCCTCTCCCCTGCTGATGCACCTGACTGCTCTGCGCACTTGTCACCCTCTGAACTCGGGCCCAGGCTCTTGCATGTCTAGTTGACCTTGCACTGCCTCGGGGCTCCGCAGCACTTAGGGGTCTGTATACCATCCCTTCTCTCTGCACTTTTGAGCCACCCTCTGGCTGCACTTGTGAGTTAACTGTACTTCCCCCTTGGTACTTCTCCCCTTCCCTCTTCCCCACACTTGCGAAATCTGAATGACACAAGGCCTAGTAAGATTGTGTTTGTCCTCCCTTTGGTCCCCCCTTGTCTTGTCTGGTCTAGAAAACACTTGTGTACAGGCGCGTTATAAATGCCACATCATATCATATCGTATAACGGCAGTGTTAGGGTTATGCTCGCCTCCCTCAGTGACCTCAATGACATCACTCAATCTTCTTCATGCAATGGACCCGGATTCCCTTCCCATGTATCCCTCAACTTTGTCAGAGCTTTGGAGGTGAAGCTTTTGAGTATTTGGTATGTTTGTGTGATTGCTTTCCCTCTGATCTCCTCCTCCATGAGATTGGCTTCTATTGGTGACCTGTCCCTGGTATGTCCCAGGTGCCTCGCCCCTCCAGGGACATTGCGTGCTGCAGTCGGATATATGCATATCGGTCCGCCTCCCCCAGGTCATCTCGCTCGTGCAACTGTTGGAAGGGGGTGAGTTGGTTCTGTGTCACAATATCTTCCATTCGTGTAATGGCCTTCTCCTGCCACTTCTGCTGCATACCTAATTTATGGGCTTCTGGCAGGTCAATATTGCCCTATATGGGTTCCTCCTTAGTCACAGGCTTGCCCCATCCCAATGCCTTCAAGGCAGCCTTTTGGGAGTCAAGTACACTGTCCCCAGATCTCGTAAAAACTCATTATCTGCCCTACTACCATCTATCACCTGCAGGTGTTGCGGGGGGGGGGAAAGAACCCATCCCACCCAGTCCCTCTCTATATGGCCACCCTCTCGCTCCAAACAACCATTCATTAATTACCACCAGCTGGGAGGCCCAATAGTAATGCTGCACATTTGGGACCACCAAGCCCCATTCCCACATGGATGGAGACAGCGCTTTCAGTGCTGTACGTGAGGCCTTATCTCCCCATATCTCGGGAGGATAGCTTGTCTCGGAATGATAGCTCAGGGGCAACATGCTTGCCTTGGAAGAAAGACAACCTGGAGCACCACAGGTTCGATCCCCGGGTTCGCGCTTAGAAACCTCTGAGTATTGAGCGCATTCTAAATAACCTATCATATCATATGATCCTCCCCCCCCTTGCAGCCACTCTATGGTCCTGAAAATCCCTGGCGGGAAATCATCTTAAATATGTTTGCCTTCCTGTAAAGACTGAAGGGGGGGGGGTCTGTACTTCTGCTCTCTATATGGTAGAGGAGAGGCACAGAGGACCCCAGCCAAGATTCTCTATTGGTGATAGCAATGGACGAGCAATCAAGGGCTAGCTTCTCAGGAGGTGAAGCAGGCTGGTTCTTAAGAACAGTGTAGTCCCCAAGCCCCCACAAAGGAATGTCCACGCACTGTATTAGTTAAAACAGTCTTTATATAATTAAGTTTCAAGGTTATATACACAATCACAATAACTCACTTTGTGCTCAGTAAATCTACAGTGGCAAATATATAGAGTTCTAAGTGGTACCACAATTATTATTAGATTTCATTAAAGTGCATCAACTGTACTCTGGTTAAATGTCACACAAATCACTTAATAAAGATAACCAACAATAGACATAGGAGGAAAGCAGTTGGTTAGAACAATTGGCAGAATACTGGCCCTGTTACCTATACAAAGTTCTGTGTGGAGATTTCCCCCACCTGGGCAACCTGTAAAATAAAGCTGTACCACAAGCCCAGTCCATATATTGTTCTATACATCTTATTTCCTTCTATCATGTTTCTACCACCCCAATGTACCTGGAATAGCAGAGTTCGATGATGAGTCGTCGACGGATCCTTCTTGAGTGGCTCCCTTTAAAGCAGGAACCACGGATCATCGAGATTCCTCGAAGAAAGTGAACTCCGCGTCGAGGAGGGAGCTTCGGTCCCAGTGGTGCTCTTCGACGATGGAGCGAAGACGTCCTGCAAGGAAGAGGCATGCGGGTCACCTTGATGCCGATGGTTCAGGACCGCAAAGAGTTTGTGAAGAACTGTGGCCCAGCAAGGGCGTCGAGTCGTCCGGCGTCTCTACGGTCATTGGGTGGTGGGAAAGCCACCGGCAGATGCTCCTCGGCGCGTCTTTGGCCTGGCCTTCTCTGGCGGGATAAGGCGGCGACGGAGCGGACGAGCACGTCCGTGAATCGAAAGTCTTAGGCAAAGGAGCATGCGGCTCTGGTTGTCGGCGGCACGGCATCAAGCGGTCACCTCTTCTGGGCAACACGGCTTCGACGGGTCTCCAGCGGTTATAGCAAACCTGCGAACCCTGGTTGACGACGGTGGACGGAATATCCGGTGCTTATCTTCGTTCTCCTTGGCGGTCCCAGTCTCCGGTCGGCAGCCTGTCGAGGGTCTGACATCCAGGGCGCTTCGGCAAAGGTTTAGCGGTGCTCGATGGTCCCTCTGAGCACGGGAGAGGGCGCCTAACCAGGTCCTCTCTTGGATCAGTCTCGACAAATTTCGGCTTTCGGATTTCAGCGAAGGGAGACGGGAGACAGCAGTCCACCTTCTTCTTCAGGCTCGGCTTCAAGATTAAGCGTCAGTTTCAACTTCAGCTTCTGAATGTATTCTAGCACTGAGAGGCCCCCAGATATACTAGTTGATCTCTCATTCATTCTGCTGGGTCACACTCGGGCAACCAATCACTCAGGGCATTCAGCAGTTAGTCAACCAATCAGGCATACAGTGCATTCAGGCCATACTCCTCCCTCTCAGACACTCACAACAAGCAATGTGTACTGGGACAAGTACCCAGCCATTCAACACTACACACTGCATTCATACAGTTTAGGGCAGGGATGTCTCAGTCATTGTATTGCATACTAGAAACCAGACACCCACAACAAGTGCATATTGGTCACACACTCCATTCACCCAGGTCGCACCCACAGGGTGTACCCACAACATACGGTCACTGGGAAGGCTCCAGACAGTCTGGCCTGGACTTCACAACACCACCCTATATGGAACTTCCACCCAACAGCCAGTCAGGGGGAAGGGACAGAGTCAGGGCTTCCCAAGACTTTGGGAAAACAAGGTAACAGGCAATAGAAAGCAAGAGACCAAAGGGGCCATCTTGTTTCCTATCAGTAATCAACTGATTCCACTGGCATACCCATACCCTGCTCTGTGGGCCACACACAGGTGCACAAAAACATACACTAGGGGCACAAGGCTGTACCCCCACCCATGGGTACCATAAGGCTATCCGATGTGTCTGTACACCAAACAAAAACAGGAAGAGCTGCACTGCCAGGAGTCCCACATGGACTCCTGGACAGAAAACAATATAGAACACAAATGAAAGAGGACTACAGGACAAGGACACGGAGGCCCTGTCCCTCCAATGCATTTCCAGCATCACATTTCCCGACCAAGGATACCGGCAGTGTCGCTCAATGCTTAGCATCGCTTCTCACCCAGTCCAGCACCAGGTCCAGGTTATTCCTGAAAAACTGTACACCCTCTAATCCTACTGTGATGCCCAAATACTTAATGAAGTCTTATGTATCGGGGGAATGGGAGGCACCTCTCTAGGATAACTGCATCCCTTCCTTAACTGGTATTAGGACTCACTTCTCCCAATTGATTCTAAGGCCGCTGACATCTCCAAATTCCTGGAAGACCACTGTGACCCGAGGACCGGTGCACTTACGATCTCAAAGATCGAGAAGTACGTTGTCTGCATATAGTTTAGTGAGGTCTTGTCCCCTGGCCGCTCAAAACCCTGCAGCGGGGGATCCATTCTGACTTTTACCACTAGGGGCTCCATCGCCAGCAGAAATCAAATTTGTAGACAGTGTGAATCCTTGCGTGGTCCCCCTGTGAAGCGGGAAGATACTGGAGGTCCACCCGTTCACTTTAACCCCCGCCTCCGAATCCTTATATAATCATTTCACCCATCTTACGAATCAAGGCCCAAACCAAACCTATCCAAAACCGCCCACAGGTACTCCCAGCCCACTGAGTCGAAGACTTTCTCAGCATCTATAGCCATGACTGCATGCAGGCCCTGTAGGCAAGGGACCACTTCCAACGCATTGTGCAAGCGTCTGATGTTCATGCCGGTTGCCCTTCCCGGTACAAACCTGCACTGGTCCGGATGAATTAATTTTCCTATCAATGGTAGCAGTTTATTGGTTAATACTTTTGCAAGGACCTTTGCCTCCCCGTTGATCAGTGAAATAGGGTGATATGTTCCACATTGGTCTGCAGGTTTCCCTTTTTTGCATATCACTACTACCATGGCGTGTCGGAGATCTTCCAGCAATATACTGTCTTCAAAGCCCTCCAGAAACATTGAGCTTGTCTCCTCCGCTGGCCCCCACCCTACTAACCTCCAAAATTCCTCCAGGAATCATTTCAGCCCTGGTGATTTACCTACCTGGAGCTGTGAAGTAGCCAATTGAATCTCCTCTAGGGTTGGGTTAAGTGCTGGCCCTTCCTGTTGTTCCTGACTCAACTGTGGCAGTTCAGCATCTCCTATACATTGTACTATCCTTGTCCTGTACCCCCCCCCCCCATGGACGGATCCCTGTACAGCGCCCGATACTAATCAGCATACTCCTACATCCCTTCCCCTTTCCTCCATACTTGTGGGACATTCCGTGCTGTGGGACGGGACCGGAGCACTTTTGTAAAAAAGCATCAAATTGAAAATGTGTCCTTCTCTTTTTACGTGGGTTACCACACGTGGCCATAACCCTGCCCTCCTTAGCTCCACCCTGCGCATCGCCCTTCAGTCCTTTTCTCTGCGGGGTTGGGGCTGGATGCATTTGCATCACCAGGAAGATCTTTTTCTTTCCTCTTGTCCTTCTCTCCTACTCCGGTTCTGCGGTCGCGTAGTCCTCGGTCTATGCCGGAGCGTCTGGGATTTGCCACTTGTTATTCTTGCGAGCGTCGTTTCGCTAGGGCAGAGCCCCATTCTCTCTGCTTGGAGTGTCTGGGACCAGATCACCATTGGGACTCGTGTTTCTTCTGCGACTCCCTTTGGGTCCGGGCACTTCAACGTCGTCTTCGCAGGTGGGAGGAAATTTTCCAGAAAGTTCCTCCATCGCATTTCCAACTCTTCATTGACGGAAAGAAGAGACTTCCGGTAAGTTCTTTGCTTTTCAGGGCACACCGGCTGGGGGGTCTTCTTCACGGGGTCCTCCAGGTCCGGGAGGGGCTTCAAAAACTCTGCTACCGGGGTTATCCCAGTGGTGCCTTGCAGGCCTAATAGGCGTACCAGGGTTTTCTCCAAGGGTTTCTGCAAGGGGCCTGCCTATACCGGATCACGATCCGAGGTTCACTGATCAGGTGCTAATAGCCAGCATAGTCGTGCTGAGGTGTTGGGTACCGGAGTTCGGGCCAAGGCCTCCTTGTCTGGAGCTTCCCACACAGACACTGCGGTGCGCCCTGAGGCCTCTGAGGCTTTCTGTACCGAACCACGGTTCGAGGCCACGGTTCGAGCTTGGGAGAGCTATTAAGACCGGACTCTGTTCTGAGGTTCCTCTTAACGAGGCTAAGGTGTGTACCAACAGAACTGAGAGGCCTGTAAAGGTCTTGTCTGTAAGGTGGATTCCTCAACTTTCCCGCGCTCGCGGAGGTACCGGTTCTGTTGAGGGGGCACAGGGAGAGGTTGTCGACTGTAACTCCTCTGTTACCGGCGCTGCTTAGGTTCCTCCTCTGCAGGCTAATTCAAGGGACAGGATGTCCAGTAAACATCCAAGGTCCCATAGTATCGGCTTTGCTGAGGATCCTTGTGTCAAGGCAAAAATTTCAGTCAAGTCCCCTGACCAATCTGTGGAGTCAACTGCCTCATCTACACATGTGCCGCAGTTCTCCTCAGATGTTCACAAAATGGCGGGTCTTCCCTTGTGGAGTACGGTGGCCATTTTGGATTCTTCCCTCAAACCCACGCTATCGACAGCGGGTGCTGGGAACCTTCTTTACGGTGGACAACCTTTTCCATGTGACAGTGTGAATCAGTTCCGCCCTTCCTATGACTGGCGTGCTCAGATGCCACTACCACATTCGGTCTCGGTTCCTCCTCCATCTTTCCCATTGGTCTATGTAGATCCTGTTGGTGGCGGGCCCTCTTGGCAAGCCTCCTCACTGCGTTTGTGGGGTTATGCTACTCATGAGAGGCTTCTGCCCACTCCAGCGCCTAAGGTCTCAGCAGAGGATGCCTTTTTTGGGGAAATGTCATAGTCTAATGAACTCTGATCCCATGAGGGAGTACTTTAAGGGCCTTTTTAGAGAAATCTGCCCTCAGATTCCGTTGCCTGCCCCGACAGTTCCTGTCACGGCACCTGTCGCCCCAGCGGCAGCACCTCCTCTGCTTCGCGGCTCTCTTCCACCTCTGCCTCCCTTGTCACCGGTGGACAAGACTCCGGCAGAACGTGATGTCAATCTGACGCTAGTCGCGTCTCAGCCGGGGGACATGGATGTTCTAGACGACCCTTTGGCAGATCAAGACAGTGAAGACCAGACCCGCTCTGTCCGAGCATTTCACGACTGGGTACTAGACATGTCACTCCTTGACATACCAGTGCCTGAGGCACCTGCTCTGCAGGAAGGGGTGCTTTTGGGGGCGCTAACTTTGTCTCCACAGGAGCGTACAGGCCTGTTCCTTCAGAGGGATGTCCTGGCCGAGGCCCACAAGGTCTGGGAAAAACCCCACACCAGGCTGCACATCAATAAAAGGATTGATGCCCCTTACAGGCTTCACACCTCCGAGGAAGTAGCCTTGGCGTTATGTCTGCTCCCGTCCTCGACGGTGGTAGCGACAGCCACTCTGCAATCCAAGCCAGCCTCTGCGTCTTCCGCAGCTGTGGCTCAAGTTCTGTCCAAGGAGGACAAATTGCTCAATTCCTTGGGCAAGAAGTTTTTTGCCAATTCAGTGCTGCAATTGCGTTGGGCCCTTCAATCCTCCCTTTCAGCAGTCGGGGATGCCCTCCCTTAGAGCTGTTGTCCAGAAACCTCTAGATCTCAGGGCTGTAGAACCTGTTCCCCTAGTGGAACGAGGGGAGGGCTTCTACTCTCGTCTGTTCACGGTGCCAAAACCCAACCAGGCTGGCCTGTGCAACATTCTAGACCTTTCCCAGTTCAACCTTTCTCTTCCCCCAGAGAAATTCAAGATGATTACGCCCTGCCAAATGAAGTCCTTTCTGCAGAAGGGCAACTGGTTCAGCATTGTGGACCTTCAGGATGCTTATATGCATATCCTGATCTGGAGCCCGCATCGGAAATATCTGTAGCTCTCCCTGGGAGAGGAGCACTATTAGTTTCGAGTGCTTCCTTTTGGTCTCAGCTCTGCGCTGCGTGTCTTCACAAAGATGTCAGTCATTGCAGCTTTTTAAGGCTACAGTGTATTCATGTGTATCCATATTTGGACGACTGGCTTCTGCGCAGCCCCTGTCCGGTGAAAGCCTCGAGCAACCTTCAGTCTCTCCTTCAGCTCCTGTTCAGTCTTGGGCTGTCGGTGAACTGGCAGAAATCCTCCATGACGATCTCTCAGGACCTGATATTCCTGGATTTCCGTTGGAACACGATTGACTGCAGGGTGTACTTGACGGTGGACAGGATGGTGGATCTGTTAACGTGTCAAGTCTTTATTCAGTCTGAGAGCATGTCCGCTTGGTAGTTCCATAGGCTTCTGGGCCTCATGGCCTTGTGCGTGCTTGCTCTTCCCCTGGCGCGTCTCAAATTGCGACTTACGCAGTTGGCTCTTTGGAGCTCCTGGCTTCAGGCGTTGGACCCGGACACCAAAATGATTTCGGTTCGACCCTACATAATGTCAGATCTCCTTTGGTGGTCTTCTTCCAGCAATCTGTCGGTGGATGCGCCTTTTCAGGAGCCCTCCCCTCAGGTGACCATTACAACGGATTCCTCCCTTATTGGGTGGGACGCGACGATGGATCATCTTCAGGTTTTCGGCCTGTGGTCGCAGCAGGACAGACAATTTCACAAAAATGATCTGGAACTTCTGGCGATTTTCCTGGCACTCAAAGCTTTCAAGTCGATGATTGTGAACAAGGTGGTCTGCAGCCGCACGCACAATGCAGTATCCATGTTTTACGTCAACAAGCAGGGGGGTACCAGGTCACCTCCCCTTGTAGACCTAGCCATTCGGATTGGGGAATGGGCCATTCAGCACAGTGTTTGGCTGTTGGCGGTACAGATTCCGGGCCAGCTGAATGTGACGGCAGACACTCTCAGCCGGCGAGCGGTGGTCAGCTACGAGTTGGATCTGAACACGGAGATCCTCTGACCTTTTCCGTCAATTGGGGCACTCCAGAAGTGGACCTCTTTGCAACGTCATCAAACAGGAAACTTCCTCTTTATGCTTCCAGGAACGAACTCAGAGATTATTCCCTGGGGGGTGCTCTTGAGATTCCGTGGCACAACATGAGGGCCTACGCCTTCCCGCCTCTTCCTCTGATTCACTGGGTGTTGTGCAAGCTCAGGAACACGTCAAATTTCATTCTCCTGTTCATAGCCCTGTGGTGGCCAGCCAGATTCAGGTTTTCGGAGCTTCAGCATCTGTCAACCTGCTCACCGATCAGGCTTCTGCTGATTCCCGACCTGCTTCACCAGAGCGATCAGCAGATGTGGCACCCCTCCCCAAAATCATTCAGCTTGGCGGCCTGGTACCTGAGTTCAAATCTTTAGAAAGCTTCAATTTGTCTGTGGATAATATGCGTATCATCCAGGCGGCAAGAAAGCCTTTGACAAGGTCTCAGTACAGGAGCAAATTGATCCTTTTCTGTCACTGGTGTTGAGTGAAAAAGCTGGACCCCAGGGAAGCTGTCAACGGTCCTGGCTTTCATTTCTCATCTGGCAGCTTCGGGCATGCATGTCTTGTCTTGTAGGACTTATTTGTCGGCTATTGCTGCTTACCTGTACAGTGTCTTGCTCTTTTTCTTTAACACATCTTGTCATTAAAAGGCACTTTGCAGGTCTATTGCATCTATATCCACAACCCACATCCCACATCCCAAGTGGGATCTTAATGTGGTCCTTACTGCTTTATGCCATAAACCCTTCGAGCCCATGGCTACGGCAGACTTGAAATTCATTTCATGGAAAATGGCCTTTCTAATTGCGGTAACTTCGGCAAGTCGTGTAAGCAAGCTTCAAGCCTTGTCGGTAGAGCATCGATTTCTCACTTTTCACAAGGATAAGGTTGTCCTCTGGACCAATCCTTCTTTCCTTCCAAAGGTGGTATCCGTTTTTCATCTGAACCATTTCTTTAGCAGTTTTCTTCCCAGAACCGACTTCAGATGCCGAAAGGGTTCTGCATAATCTGGATGTAAGGCAAGCTCTTAAGTTTTATTTGGACAGAACATCTAATCTTCGGAGCTCTTCGCAACTCTTGGTGACCTTCGGAGACCCGAAAGGAAAGCCGGCTTCGAAAGCAACTATGGATTGCTTCCTGTATCTCCGAAGCTTATGCCATTCAGGGCCTTCAGTCTCTGAAGGGAATTCATTCCCATCTTGTGCGGGGCAAGGCAGCCGACATTGCCTTCCAAAAATACGTTCCCTGGGAAACCATTGCCAAAGCAGCTACATGGGCTTCCCCGTCAGCTTTTGTGAAACATTACTGCTTGGATCTGAGCTCCAGGACTGATGCTCAGTTCGGACAAGTTGTTCTTAAAAACCTTTCAATAAAGGAGTTCCATCCACCCGTTATTCTGTAAGGAGTGCTTGGAAATCTCCCACAAGTATGGAGGAAAGGGGAAGGGACGTAGGAGTATAATAAAGTTACTCACCATAGTGACTACCTTACTCCTAGTCCATAGTCCCCTTTCCTCCGTACGCCCACCTGCCGTCCCCTCTAATAAGTATCCTCTATTATTGCTTGAATGTTCTCAGACCTGGCGATAGAAAAGGACTAAAGGGCGATGCGCGGGGCAGAGCTAAGGAGGGCGTGGTTATGCCTGTGTGCGGTACCCCGCGTAAAAAGAGAAGGCTACATTTTCAATTTGATGCTTTTTTACAAAAGTGCTTTGGTCCCGTCCGACAGGACAGAATGTCCCACAAGTATGGAGGAAAGGGGACTATGGACTAGGAGTAAGGTAGTCACTACGGAGAGTAACGTTATTAAACTCCTCCGCTATCTCATCATTCTCTTACCATGTCGCCCCCAGTCAGTCTGATTTCTCTCGCCCACCTCGCTTCCTCATCCCTCCTCTCCAGCCAGGTTAGTAGTCAGCCGCATTTATCCCCAGTGTCAAACACTCTTGCCTGCTGGTTCCCAATGTGTCGTCTTGGCCTCTTCTCGCACCACTGTACCATATAATCCCATAACTTTGGATAGTTCCCTCTACTCTCAGCCGTGTTCAGTCTAATGTGAGTGACCTCCGCCTCCTCCACCACCCATTCTAGCTGATCCAGTCTCTCCCTACACACCATTAAGGTACTGGCAAACCATTTGCCTTGCTTTTCCCCTTACCACTGCCCTATACACTTCCCACAAGGTAGACTTCTTGAAACCGTCACAGCATTATTCCGGAAGTATGCCTCTGATTCCTCCCTGATGACATCCACTATTCTGGCGTCCTACAAGTAAAACACATTGAGCCGCCAGCTCTCCCCCTCAGCCCCCTTCATCCTCCTCGTATACTAACAAGCAGTGGGTAATCATCACTATCTAGAAAGGCATTATCATTGCATAGCTTATTTGTCTGTTATGGATTTTCATTTTGTGAACAAAAACGTAGCCACTGCTCCTATTCAAAACCAAGGAGTTCCCTCGGCTGCCTCTGTATATTTGTTTCTAATGGTAGAAATGAGTGCCACCCACACTTTTCCACACCTACTTAATACTGAGGGGATGGTAATGGTGAATCCCCCCACATAAAATGGCACGAATGATAATGATTAAACCACATTATTAATCTTCTTGCATGAGGCACCACCCAATATTACATTGGTTAGGCTATTTTGTGTGTGGGAACCGGGGTGTGCTAATGCATGGATTGATAAACTTAGTACATCTACAGGGAACAGGAAATAATTTACCACATGAATTTCAAATAATCCACAAAAACATCCAATGGCGGAGGTTTGACTCAGAACCTAGATAGATGTGGTAAAGCATTTGATCATGGGTGGGACTTTATATTGAGCCACATAGAAATTCCTGTTGAGGTCTTTTAGATCGATTTCTTTGGAGTTGGGCCTAGTTTAATATACCCAAATCTGATAGGCATTACAGACAATATAGTCTCGCAAACGTGCTGCGTGCTGTAAACCAAGACAACTCATTTTTATTAAACATTTAACTGTGTTAGTAATTAATGCCACAGAAGGAGCCCGGTTAATTTGCTGATGGTGCTAAGACTTGAACAAGACAATGTGAATGCTAAAGGCATCTGCAATTACACGGTAAAATCGAAATGTGTGCAAGGGAGACTGTCATCCCCTTATATAGTGTATATACTTTCCTGAATTGTGGTAACGCTAACAGGATTAGCATTCAGGTTTATCATGTCTTTTTAGCATTGCGAAGAACTTGGCAAATCTGGCTAGAGGTTTGTTTGCTAAGGTTTTAGTTGGAACTATTCACTTAACTAAAGATTTATGGAAATTATTTTGATCCTGTTTTTATTTGATATTTTAACGTATCTATTACAAAACTTCCAGTGCATTGTATTGTGCACATTTGCATGGTTTTGATAAAACCTTGAAGAACAAATAAATGTGACCAAAGCTCGAATTTGCTTTAGCTATTCACATGAACGGTGCCAAGAGGGCTTCACAACTCGCTCCACTCTATCAAAGGTGGCCCTTCAACTTTCAGTAGACATGTTCTCCAGATGTGATCATTTCCAGAGACCTTCAGTATTTGATGTTCTCTAGACAGAAAACTATTCCAGATTCATTTGGGTAAAATCAATATGTGCTGTAACTACTTCTTTCGTAAAGGCTGGACTGGGTGTAGGACCCATTCCAGAGCTTCCATTACAGAAACATAGCTTTGTACTAAAGTCTTACAGTAGAGAACATGTTGGAGATAAACGAGCATTCTGCGAAAAGAACTGAATATGAATGTTTGAAAATCGGACTGTTTTTGAACAGTTATAGGCAAATGAAAGAAAGAAATGGATGTTTAAATCTAAACTGTGTAATCACAGACGAGCAACTTCGTATATTAACATGGTGATTATTGATATTTAATCTCTAGTTTTGCCTTTCATATTAAGCTCGAAATTTCTATGAGTTGCATTTAGCTACACTTTTGTTCTATTTCATCACGAAAAGTACACGTGCTACGATGCAAACATAGCAAAACTGATATTTATCTTTTTTCTTTAGGTGCCACAAATCCTTATACGGAAGCAAATTATAAGCCTGCTTTTCTATCAGATGATGAATTAAAACATCTTATTCTCAGGGTATGTTGTTTTATGTGGGGTTTGCTAAATAATAATCATTTGAAATGCAGTGCTGGTTGCATTGAATAGTGTAATTTCATGATTTTGTCGTGTTGCATGTACATCACAATCTTTTTGTCGTAAAACAAGCTTTACTTTTCATCTAGCTAAAAAAAAAAAAACATGCACTCTGTGAACAACATTAAGGTGGTCAGAGGGCATGCTATTCAGTGTCTGCCAAATAGTGTATGGGAGACGTGAACACCTCTCAATGCCTCAGTGACATTGTGGGGTTGTAGGAATGAGGTGAGATTAACTTTGTATTCTTTTAATTCTTGGACTTTTAGCCAAGGATTTAAAATAGATAGATTCAAATTACTATTTATCTCCGGACAAGCATTTACAGAATAGAATGGGGAGTGTTAAGATGGATGTGCATGTAAGGTGTAACATATTAGGTGATGGGAAGTAATATATTTAGTCTGTTTATTGAACAATTTCAACAGTACAGCCAGCAACAAAAACAATATAGACTCTTGACCAATGGGCAGATTGGTCTCCGAGATTTAAAGAAAGACAGTTCAATGTATGTAATAAATATCATACCAGGGGGCATATATTCAAGTTTCAAGCTACTATCCAGCCATAAAAAAAGTTGCTTGCCACCTCAATTCATCCACCTAACCACACATAGACCAACTCTGCAGGACTGCAGTCTTTGAAATTGGACAGTTCCAGTACTTCAATATCGAATTAGCAATATGTGGAATAGACTACGACCTCTCTGCAAGACTACATTACTAATGATCAAAACGTCTATGCAGGGTTATAAACCCCTAAACTGCTGAGTACATGCTTGTCACGTTCTTGGCCCTTTGCAGACAGGAATGTATGTCACATTCCGGTCACTGTAAACAATGTGGTTAGCACTACTTAAAAAATGCATTCAGCAGTAAAGGGGTTCGTTTTGTGATTGAAAAAGCACAATTAACTTGCTCTGCTGCTGTCTGTGCTGTAAATTTGCTGTCTGTGATTGAAGCGTACACTGCTGCTGTGTGTGCTGTACCTTTTAATGATTGGAGCTTGGGGGTGCTGGCCTGTGCTCTACCCGTTCGCTGTTCAAAGATTCTCTGTACTGCTGATGTGTTTCACTGGTCCGTTTGAAAATTAAACCGGTACGGCTGCTGCCTGTATTCTGGCTGCTCTGTGTGTAAGAGAACCTTGTACCATTGACACTGTTACTGTACCTGCTATGGAAACCCACAGCTAATAACCAAATAATCAAACAAAAAAACATGCAGCAAAGGCAGAGACTGGCTGTATTTCCATAATGTTGTGGAGAAATGGGCTAGGAATCCAGCTTAGTATCCCTGTCCCCAAACGTATTGCCCATGAACATCAGGGTTTTCATATAATCCATATAAATATATATATTCAATGATTATGTTGGTGTGTGCAGTCCACCATTGTATAGATATTGTGACACCCTAGTACCCATGATATTTGGAATGTATTTCTGTGCCCAGAGAGCTGCCTTTCAGACACCCATACCAAATGTGTGCTGCACTGTGAAAGTGTTCTTAGTTGCTAAGGGTCTCCATGACACCCATCATTCTTCTACTGTAATCTTCTACTATGGTGCTCAGTGAAGACACTGCTGGTATATGGTTCAATGACCAAATCTCTCTTATACGTTTCTGTGGGTTCGTTTTTGTCCTTATTTTTAGACTTTGTTTCAGCCAAGCATTTCATAATGACATTGAGCCATGAATGGGTCAAAGCCTAACTAGCTTCATCTCACTTTTCTGTACTGAAATGAGAGCCATGCCTTGAATACCAGGAATGCCCACATTGTTTCCCATGGAACATCTAAAGACCTTTTGTATGTAAACATATCCAGATTAAAGCGTCCAGCTTTTTTGTTGATCATTTAACGTCTGCTGTAAACCCTGTCAAATCTCATCTGGACCATTTCCTGGCCTATGGAATGTTAATAAAGTGTTATTCCATTTACCCCATCTCTTTACTAACCTGCCTGACTACGCTTAAGTCTGAGAAAATGAACTTCTAGAGCTAGATAGGTGTTCTGAAAATGTAATTGTATTCTTGAGTTATTGGTTAGTCTGTCAACACTGCATTCTAGTCATTCTAAATATCTGCCTTTCTATAAGATACTGTGATTTACAAGGTGGTACCTTTTGCTGGAACCTCTTTCTGATAGACCTCCACTGTTACTGAAACATTCTTTATCTATGAATCTTAAGTTATGTAACTGCATTGTGCACATAGAATGCCAAGGTTGTTTTGTGCTGAACTTATCACAATCTTGAAACTATTCTGTTATTGAAGTTATTTGGGTGTTATTTTGGATACCCAAGTGTTCAGAAGATTCATATTTTTGCCATGAAACAGCATAATCTCAATGGCAATGAGATTACTTATCCAACCCTCCGTTCTCCCCACAACGAGATGTTGACCTTTGAGAAATCGATTGCCCAATGCTTACTCATTTACCTATGAATTGTTGCCTTTTTCCATCCAGCTTTCAAACCATCACATCCATGGAAATGTATCGACTACCAAAACATGTGATCCAGACGTCCCAGGCATCCAGTAGTGAAAAGCCAACCATGGGTTTTGTATTCTATCAAATTCTTTTGGCCAACTCAGGTGTATGCAGGGTAATTTGCCCAGCCTCTTCATGTCAACTATTCCTTTAACCCAGTTACCCTTTCCTAAAGGGAGATTAGCCAGCTTTGGGTTTACTCCAATATATACCATTCCTATGTCATTAAAGATATCCCTCGAAGGCATAGCTTTGAGCGATCTAGCGTTGTGATGCCAATTACTGCTTAGAACCAACAACAAAAGAAGAGACCAGGGGAATTTTGCGACAAAAGGGCTTGACCCCAAAGAACCACCATGGACATTCGATGACTACAGAACCATCCTATCTGTGTTTTCTCCTCATAGTCTGGACACAAAACTAGCAGTTCATCAAACAAATAAAGAACTGTGAAACATTACTATATCCTGAATGTAATACATTAGATTTATTCAACACAATATATAGAATAGGATAAAAACACATCCAAATGTATTGCACATATTCAAATCACAATTACAATCTAAAATACAATACAAAATATCACAAACTACATTAAAACACATTAGTGCAAATAGATCGAATACCTAAACGTTGGCTACAACCAATAAAGTGCAAAGTACATAAACTGCGTTGGATAGTGGATAAAGTACAATTGCCACTAATAGTGACTTTATCCTCTCATATGTTTAGTTTAGTTTAGTTTATTATTTGTATAGCGCCGCCTGGCCCTAGGGCATCCAGGCGCTTGCGATGAATACAACAAGAATAATGAATACAACAAGCAAGAATAATGCAGCAGAAATGTACAAATCGATTACATATTTACAAATTTACAGTCTTGGTGCATGCTAGTGCGGTAGGGCTAGGCAGTTTCTTTGGATAGAAGCCAAGTTTTGGTGTTGTGTCTAAATCTGTGAAAGGACGGTTCTGATCTCAGCTCGAGTGGAAGTGAATTCCAAAGTTTGGAGGCAAGCACGGGGAAGCTGGAGCCACCTGCTTTTTGGAGCTTAAATCTTGGGATATTTAAGCAGTGTGTTTGAGCTGATCTGGTAGGGCGCGCTGGGGTGTGGTGCTTGAGGTTGTCGGATAGGTATCTGGGTGCTTGGTTAGCTAGGCATTTGTGTGTGAGTGAGATGGTTTTATATTCAATTCTTTGTG
Source organism: Ambystoma mexicanum (assembly GCF_040938575.1). Taxonomy (NCBI): domain Eukaryota; kingdom Metazoa; phylum Chordata; class Amphibia; order Caudata; family Ambystomatidae; genus Ambystoma; species Ambystoma mexicanum. Next base: position 730,398,016 of record NC_090934.1, on the reverse strand, counting down.
GTATGGATAGCCAATGGCAGGTGCGTCTGGCGTCCGAGATGTGTTCTTGTTTGGGTATGTTCAGGGCTGCTCGCAAGGCGTTGTTTTGTATGACTTGTAGTTTGTTGATGTTTTTCTGACTGGTTCCCAAGTAAAGCGCATTGCAGTAGTCAACTTTGGAAAGGACTAGCGCTCTGGCTAAGGTGATGCAGTTGGATGGTGAGAGGTAAGGTCTGCTGGCATTGATAAGTTTACAAGTGTAAGCAGTGGCTGAAGAGATGGAGTTGATCTGTCTTGTCAGTGTGAGGGAGGAGTCGAGGTAGATTCCTAGGGTTTTGACGCTGTTAGAGACGGTGATGTTATTGCCGTCTATGGTGAATGCTTGATAGAGTTTGTCGAGTTTATTAAGTCTGGGTTGGGAACCTAGGAGGAGAAGCTCGGTCTTGTCGTCATTAAGGCATAGGCCATGCTTGGCCATCCATTCTTGTATAATGGAATAAATGTTGTTGAGAGCAGTGAGGTCGGTGGAGTAGTCGCCTGTTAAAGGGATCAGTATTTGGGTGTCATCTGCGTAGTTGGTGTAGATGACACCCAAGCGGTCCAGTATGTCAAAGAGGGGTTTCGTGAATACATTGTATAGAGTGGGGGAGACGCAGGAGCCCTGGGGGACACCGCAAGTGACTGGGGCTGGGATGGCAGAGGCTGTGGGTGCGAAGACTCTCATGGATCTGTTGTTAAGGAAGGAATGGATCCATGCGTTGGCGTTATCTGAGAATTTGGCTGCTGAGGATAGATGTTTGCAGAGGATGTCGTGGTTGACCAGGTCGAAGGCGGCCGATAAGTCAAGGAGGAGAAGGAGGGCTAGTTTACCATTGTCTTTAATGTTGTCCATCTGTGTCTTAAGGTCAATCAGGGCGGTCTCAGTGCCATGTTTGGGGCGGAATCCTGATTGTCTGAGTCCTAGTAAGTTATTTTTCTCGAGGTGGTTCTGTATCTGGAGATAGGCAGCTCTGTCGAGGATTTTTAGTAGGAAGGGTACAGTCGTTATGGGTCTGTAGTTGGTGGGGACATTAGGGTCAAGGGTGGGCTTCTTGAGTAAAGGAAGAACCCAGGAGTCCTTGAGGTTGTTGGGCACTATGTTGGAGGTGAAAGATGCGTTGATGAGGGTGGTGATGAAGGGAGCAAGTTGTTTGGCAGCATCTTTAATGATAGGGGCTGGGCAAGTGTCGCCTTGGCATTTGGACGGTTTAAGGGAGTAGATTATTTCTTCAACCTCTTTAATGGTTATGGTGGAAAACTCAAAGAGGTTATTGTCATCATTTTGGGGGGTGGTGTGGGTGTGTGTAGAGGGGGTGATGTTATCGGAGAGGGTGAGGCTTTCTTTCTTTGTCAAGATTTTGGCTTGTAGCGTGGCAATTTTGCCTAGGAGTGCTTCCTGGATGTTCGTGCACCAGTGGATGTCTTTGTTGCAGGTGTCTGGAATGGGGGAGGGTGATTCGAGTTCTCTCAGGATATTGAAGAGCTCTTTGGTATTAGATTTGGCGTTGCTGATTCTTTCATTGTACATGTTTTTTTTAGACTGGATGATGGCTGTTTTATAGATGTTCGATGCTAGTGCGTAGGATGTCTTGTTAATGGTGGATGGTGACTGTTTCCATGCTAATTCAGCTTGTCTTTTGGCTTTGCGGAGTGTTTTTAGTTTGGGGGTGAACCAGGAATTGAGGTGTGCTCTTGGTTTGGCTTTCCGAAGCTTGAGTGGTGCTATGGTATTTATGGCCTTAAGGATAGTTGTGTTGTATAGATCTACTAATTCAGTAGGGTTGGTCATGGTGGGTGAGAAGTCGATGATGGGTTGGAGTAACGGGAGGAGTTTCTCTAGTGTGATATTTTTGTTGTTTCTTGTGAGTGTGGGTGGGGCATTGGAGGAGGGCCCTGGTGTTTGAGTGCCTTTGTTGATGGTGAAGGTAATAAGGTGGTGATCGGTCCAGGCGCATGGAGTGTTGGAGAGGATGGTAGTGTTGCAATTGAGGTCAGCTATCCAGTCAAGGATGCGTCCTTTGTTATGTGTGGGTTGTGCGATATGGTGGGTGAGTCCTAATTCTGAAATAGTGTTGGCGATAGTGTGAGCTTTGTCATCTTTCTCATCATTGAGACCTAGATTAAAGTCTCCTAGGATGAGTAGTCGAGAGTTAGGTTTGATATTGTTAGAGAGTAGAAGGGCTATGTCGTCATTAAAGGATAGTATGGGGCCTGGCGGTCTGTAGATGAGGTGGATGGTGATAGTGCTTGTGTGCGTTGTGGATAGTTTGAGGGTGAGTAATTCCGCTGATGTCAGTGATTGGTTTTGTATGTGTCTAATGTTGATGGAACTTTTTGCAATAACGGCTACTCCACCACCTTTAGCTGTTTGTCTGTCTGCACGATAGATGGTATAGTCATTGGGTATAGCAAGTGATAGAGAGGGGCCAGATGCTGGGTGGAGCCAGGTCTCTGTAATAGCTATGAAGTCGAGATCATTAGCGGTGATAATGTCTGCAATGTCTAAGGCATGGGCGACTACAGATCTCGCATTGATGAGTGCACCTTTAATGATTTCGGTGGTGATGCATGATTTTTTGATGTGGGTGCGGGGGGAGGGTGCGATCAGGCCGTGTGATATCTGGTCTGTCGGGGATGTAGAAGCAAGTGGGTGAATCCTTTTTATACAAAAAAGGTTCTTTATAAACTCATTATCTTATTACACACACTGTTGATCAGAATGTGTTGATTTAGCCCAACATGTTTCATTCTGCATTTCATTACACATATTCCACCAGAACTTCTTCAGGGGACCAACGACTGCAGATTATAAAGCACTCAATCTTGAGGTCGCAGGAGTCAACACCTCTATTACAGCATATACGTCCAAACACTGAAGGAGAAAACACAGCTATATAGCTGTCATTAATACCGCTATTCTAACACAACCTAACCTTATAAGCACACAAATTAACCTAAGTAGGCTTACCAAATTAATTTGACTCTGTTTTCATTGTGGATGTCTTCTAAATAGACCATGGCCTATTGGTGTAACACAAATAACAGTGGGAGGGTCAAACAAACGTGTGCATGACATTCCTCTTGCATCCCAAGCTTCCATACTGCAATGCCCAAGTAATTGCATTCAGCAATAATCCATACTCTCCTAATTCATCTTAAAGGCAACCTAATGCCGGCATGTCTTTTTTTAGATTTGGCATATGAATTCTCACACTAACAACCGTTAGTATGTTACTCTACTCTGGCCATCAACAAGAGTTGGGATCACGAAACAGACTTGTGCTTAGTTTACCTTTAGTTCTTGACTCGTCAGTGTCTACACGCGCAGAACTGCAGCTCTCGAATGCGGGCAGGTCTTCTGTTGCGTGTTTGGAAATAGTACGAACGTCCAATGTTCCATGCCACCCGATCAAAGCTTCGGGTGACTACAAAATACAAGCACAATACGTGCCCCGCATGAGTTTCAGTTCACATTAATAACACGAGTTAAGTGCATATGCGTAGAGCGTCTAGACTCGCCACAGTCTAACGCTTCAGCCGGCAACAAAAACGTTATCGGTACCTTACTCGATCTCGCGAAGTAACTCAGTTGTATCTCCGTCTCCGTCCGTCACAACCTGTGGCAACTTTCACCTGACATCTGCCACACTGCGCGAAGGATGCTGGTGTTTTTAAAGGGTTGCCATGTAATTTAAGCAACGACCTCCTAGGTAATTACCGGATGGCTCCTTGCCACATCTCAAGGACCAGTGTTCAAATATAATCATTTCTTTTGAGTCATAAAGGGAGAAAATAATCATCTCTCCCAACCAATGCTTAACCATGCAACTCATCTCATCCCACTGTGTCTTAATATATTGACATTCTTGTTTTGTGCGTAGAAAGGTTCTTCATTGTAGAAAATATGTCTAAGTACATTTTGTCCTCACACTGATATCATTGGTGAGATGTTGGTTGAAATGAATTCCTAAATGTAAGCATCAATCGGTTTAGAGGGAGCCACAATTAAAACCTGATTCTATACACTTAGTTTAAGTAGGCTTTCCTTACTACATTGCTCTGTGCATGATGGGCATGTCAGTAAGTGTATACACCATGCCTTATTTTTATATCGCAGCATATGCATGGGTGCGTGTTTTAAAATATTTGCCCTGATTTCTTAAATGCAATCCTTTTGAAGAACTCTATTTCGGATGTTTATATGTATGTTTGAATTTAGTGTGATTTTACCGGGCTTGCTTTTGACATCGGTATATTTCAAGGAGCCAATTGTATTTGTCTGTACGAATGTGCGCAGCAGAAGATTTCAACTGGTACCGTTGTTAAAGAATAGGACATGCCCGCTGCAAAGACCATTCATTCGAAACCATATCGGCCAGATGAGCTTCACTGCAAAATATATATACCAGTTTATTTGGCTGCAGGTACAAACGTATTCTTTATTCTCACATATAAAGAGACTGCATTGTTGCCAAAGAGGAGGACTAAAGCATGTGTAATTGATGTTGGCGGTGGAATTTAGGACACAAGTGTTCGTTTTCAAGTTCTTAGCCCTTCTTTTCCAATTGCAATACATGTTTTGTATTTTGAGAATCTATAATGCCTATATATGTAAATATTGCCCACTACTGCCGTTTTTCTGTTAAATGTTGCATTTATGAAGTATGTTTTAGCTAAATTATTTTTTTTAGTTGTCTGCATTAACAGGCACATCGCGTGAGTATGTTTATACGTAGTGTTGTAATAATTATCAAAAAGTCAAATTAAATCGCACACAAATGATTGTTCATGCCTTTTTTTTCGTAGAATAGCAGATTGAACTAATATCTCATTATCTGTTCAGTTGCAAAAATCCATTTTGGGACAAATGAAATTAATTCTGCATGGTAGTGCATGATACATTTCAGTATTTTGGGGCTTTGGCTGAAGACTATTCTAACACTGTAATGAATGTCCCTATACCGTTTTCTGTGGGTTTTGTAACATGCTGCACTGTGAGCAAGCTGCTTCCAAGCCCATGGGACGGAGGTAGGGGGCGAGTAAGGGATCTAAAACGAAGGACATACAGGGACTAGAAAGCCTATATGGGCCCACATGCAGCTGGCTTTCAAGGTAATCGAGGATAATAGTCCAACATGTTTGAAAACCGTTTTACAGAAGTGCTGAAGAGTCAGTTGTCTAACTGTTTGAGGCTGCAGAGGGAGGACAGGAGAAGCAAAGATCGTTCCAATGAAGTAGCAAAATATACGCAGGAATAATATAAATCTGTAAACATTGAACACTCTAATGTTGTAAGGTCTGTCGGTAACCGAATACCTTTACTTTTCAGGCAGCTGATGGATTTCTTTTTGTCGTGGGCTGTGACAGAGGAAAGATATTGTTTGTTTCAGAATCTGTTTTCAAGATCCTGAACTATAGCCAGGTATTGTATTTTATTGGTATTAAAGATCTCAATGTCAATTATTCATATTTCATAGGTAGAAACTGTCTAAGCCGTATACTCTGAACAGTTCTGTGTGGTTTCAGCTTCACAATCTTTTAACATGGACTGTTTTGTAGTGGCAATTTCACCGTTGCCATAGAATTGTTTTCTTCTTTCTTATAATGGGGGTTCCCCCATGCCCCTCATTCCCTCTCACCCACCGCATACATGCATATGGGATTTGCAGGAGCAAGAAAGGGGGGGGGCTTGGTGAGGGTCAGAGGGTCAGAGGGAATGGCAGATACCCATTATAATAAAGAAGAGAACCATTCTATGGCACAAATGATAAATAAAGGAATCTTGGGTACTGCCGCTCCTTAAAAAAACAATAATTGGACCCTACCATCCCTACGAACTATAGGTCTATCACCACAGTCCCATTTTTATTGACGATACTGGACAGGGTAGCATATCTACCGATCCAGGAGTACTTGGAGACTAAACACCTCCTAGGGACTGGCCAATCTGGATTTCGACCTCAACACGGGACTGAAACGATGCTGATCGATCTAAAAACAGGTAAAATTGCCTTATTACTACTTTTGGATCTTTCAGTGGTGTTCGAACTTGTCGACCATAAAATTCTATGCAACCACCTCCAATCAGCGGCTCACTTCTCACAAAAGGCATCACTTGGATACAATACTTTCTTAACAAAAGGACTATGAGAATCTTCTCGCACTCGGCAGCAGCAGAACCTATTCCGATCCCCTCTGGAGTCCCCCAAGGCTCCTGTGTTTCCTCCACCTTGTTCAACATTTTCATGAGGCCTCTTTTTGACAAACTGGACCGTCTGGGTGTCACCTACACCAACTATGCAGACGACACCCAGATCCTCCTTCCATTGACGGTCATTTATGACAGTGATGTACAATTGGTGAACAAAAGGGATCTAATCATTCAGGCATGGATGGCCACTCATGGCCTCTGCCTGACTGACGATAACACTGAGTTGCTAATCGTGGGTTCCACAGCAAACCTAAACAAAATGAACAGACTATGCCTCCTTTATCATTGACGGGATCAAGATACTTGTGGCTAAAGAAGTTAAAACATTAGGCTTTCATCTCAACGCCTCTTTGAACCTACACAAACAAGTGAACGCTACGGCCTTGGCTACTGCCTACACAGGTAAATTGATTATGGCTTGCAAACCTCTGCTCTCTAAGGATAGCTGCATCACGCTTACTAGAGCCTTAATATTATCCAAGCTGGATTATTGTAACGGACTATATTTGGGTGCAAGTAAATATGTGCTCAACAAATTACAAATCTTACAAAATAACGCTCTCAGGTCTGAGTTGAATATCCTGAGGAGAGATCATATATCTGAAACTAGGAGACAGCACAAATGGCTCTCTATCAAAGATGAGATCCAACTTAAAACTGTCACTTATGCATAAATCTCTGAACCTAGCAACCCCAATGTACTTAACAGAAAGGTTCAACCCCTGTCACTCCTCCAGAATTACTAAGTCGTTCAACTCTAATGGCTTATTAGTCCTGAGGTACAAACTCCAAAGGTCTGGAGGTACAAGCTTCCCAGTCATGGCGGCAAAGCTTTGGAACACGCTCCCTCTCTCTCTGAAAATGACCGAATCATTCCCCATTTTCAGAAGTAACATCAAATGGCAAATCGAGAATGCCTAACTGTAAATGACTACTGCAGCTCTCCTACTATCCTATACCTCCCCTGAGAACTCTGGCTGGCACTCTGTGTTGTACATAGCCTGTATTTATTTTGTTTTTTCTTGTTTTTCTTACTTGTTGCTCGAATTATCTTGTACCTATTGCTATCGTGTATTCTTGTGACAACTGTACTCCTGTTACCTCTGTAACCCGTAACATGTGTACTTTTGCAACCTCTGTAACCTGTAACTCTCGCTTTGGACAATGCGCCCAGATACATACAGGTTAAGGTGTGCTATAGAAATATAATAAATAAATACACAAACAATGATGGCATCAGAGATTACACCACTGTTGGCATCACCTATGGCATCAGACATTACATCATAAATGACTTAGCTAATGTAAGCTTTATGTAAATACAATTTTGAATTTGTAGGACTATTTTATTGCACATAAAATGCATACACGTTATCAATGTACATTATTTTCTACTGTAATTATAAGTCACATTTTATTCAACTGTAATTTCTTTAAATGTACTGTATGCTCTATAGCTTGAAGTATGTACAAAACTGAATATATAAAAAAATGGACAGTATTTAAAGATTCTTCTCCTTTTGCATTGTATCTGTTTTACTTTAATAAGTTATAATTAATGTAGAGAAGAAAAACTGAAAATAAATACAATTGTCCACTATATAGAAAGAAATGAAGTTTACAAATAAAAATTTTAACTTTTTAAAATCCAATTACATTTGTATTATTTTCTTCTCTATATTAATTATAACTTAGTAAAGTAAAACAGATACAATGCAAAAGGAGAAGAATCTTTAAATACTGTCCAATTTTTAATATATATTCAGTGTCCAGTTCTTTCGTCTCCAGACCAAGAATCCAGGGGCCAGGTTGTGTGCTGCTGTATCCTGAAGGCATCCACTCTGAAGCTCTTCTTTTCTCCTGTGTTGGCTTGGGTAATACTTACCTCAAGTCTTGTGTGAATCCTGTGAGGCTGAGTGGGTGATTCACGTGGTTGGGAGTTTGCCCATACCATTTGCCCACGCCTAATGCTGGAACGCATACAGGGAGCCTTCTCTAAAGTCCCTGAATACTTCTAACTAATTCTGAAGCTAAGACTTACTTATTAAAGAAGATCTCCTCTGGAACCCTGACTTTCCTGCAATTGAATACTATCTCAAACTGCCTACAGCTGGCTGCTATACCACTAGGGTCCCTCTTCTGCCTGTGAGGAAAACTCATGCTATAGACTAGGGAAGGACTGGATAAGAAAAGGTTCTGTCGTGAAAGTATAACAGATGTAGAAGTACGTACTTATCAAAGAGTTAGTGTGGTAACTGAATCTCTACAATAGAAAGGTTACAAAGTGTTAGAAAGGTTATTACTTACCTTTTAAGTTGCTGGTTGCTGCTTTTAAAAGTATATGTTATCTTTACTAGCTTTGAATTGTGTTTCACATTCTAAAAAGTAATAAGTGTTGGTACTGTTTTACCATTGCTTAACTGAATGAGTGTAACCAATAGGGTTTACCTACCTTGAAATACATTGTGTCTTCCTTAAGTGTAGCATAGGATGTTTCTTCCCCTGATCTGCTTTATACAGACCTAAAACAGTCTAGAAGTTAATACTTGCCTTTGATTTGGTTGATGCCCCTCTTAAAAGTATATGGTTCCTTACTCACCGTGAATAGTTACTGCTCTTCTAAACTTGTAACACTGGGTACAACTAGCTATTAAGTAGCAGGTAGTTATGTACCAATAGGTCAATTACTTACCTTGAAATACATTGTGTCTTTGTTAAAGTGTATTTGGGTTTTTCTTTCCTTGAACTGCTTAGTGCATTTAAAAAGTTATTTATTTATTTTTTGTTTGCTTTTTAGGCGCTTAAACAGGAAATACATTCTGTTTCAAAGCGCCCACAGGGCAGGAACATGGGATAGCAGTACAAATAAATACAGAGGGGAAGGGACGGCCGAACCTACTATGCCTTGTGAGTATTAAGAACGTGCAAGTGCAGGAAGGAAGAGGACAGTGGGCTAGGTGCTGTGGTGTCCATGCTCGAGGGTGAGCCGCATATGAAGTGCAAGTTATGGAAAGTGCGATGCAGCTAGGAGCTGCGTTGTGTGGAAAGTGCACTGAGGCAAGTGCTGAAGGAAACCAGATGCTGGGGAGATTGGGTGTGAAAGGACGGAGGCCCAGAGGATGCATAAGGGTCCAAGACACCAATCACAGCAACTGTGGGATTAGCAGAGGGAGAAAGGAGGAGGAAAAGAGGAGAGTATTGAGGCGTTTTTGGAACTTCACAAGGTCCTTCTCCAGGCGCAGCAGGAGGGGGAGGCTGTTCCAGAGGAGGGATCCAGCTGAGGAAAGCGAGCAGCCTCCTGCTCTGTTTAGTGAAACACTTTACACACCAAGTTGGTGCCAAAGGAGCATAGAGGTCTAGAAGGAGAGTATTTGGTACGGGAGAGTTGCAAATAGTGTGGTCCCCAGACAGCCTTGTGGATGATGCAGAGGGATTTGAATTTGATCTGTGCAGCAACCGGCAGCCAGTGGAGGCTCTTTAGGGCAGGAGAGATAGGGTCCCTGGGCTTAAGGCCAAGGATAAGTCCTGCTGCTCTATTCTGGATTAGCTGAAGAGGTCACAGCGTGGAAGAAGGTAGATTGAGGAGGAGGCTGTTGTAATAGTCAATCCTAGAGAGAACCAGGGCTTGGGAAACATTGAGCTTCTGGGGGAAAATTAGACATGGGAGAATTACTTTGAGAAGGAAGAGTTGGAAGTGGGACTTCTTGGCAATATCCTGTGTGGTGGGGGGGATGAGTCAAAGATGACTCCAAGGTTTCGGGCTTCTGTAGAAGGAGCTGAGGGAGAACCGCAGGTGGGAGGCAAGAGAACAGGCAAGGAGGAGGGAGCAGGAGTCCCAATCAGAAGGATCTCAATTTTGCTGGTATTGAGGCAGAGACCTTTGGAAGAGCACCAAGCCTGGATGGCAGACAGGCAGTCGGGGATGAAGGAAGGTGCAAGTGAGTCAGCAGGACGTCTGAAAGAGTTGAGTGTCATCTGCATAACACTGGAAATTGAGGGAGAAGGAGGAGATGAGACGTGCCAGCTGTGCAAGGTAAATGTTAGAGCCAGGGGAAGAGGATAGATCCCTGGGGCACACCACTGGTGGAGAAGGAGGTAGGAGAGGAGAAGGTGCCCAGGATGACATGGGAAGAGCGGTCAGTTAGGAAAGAAGTCAGCCATTCCAGTGCTCATTCCGAGGTACCTAGGGTATCGTGGAGCCTTTGTATTTGGATGGAATGGTTGACAGTGTCAAAGGCAGAAGAGAGATCAAGTAGAATGAGGACAGCTGGGGAGTTGGAGTCCAGGGATGCAAGCAGTTCTTCATGAGTGTTCAGAAGAGCAGCTTCCGTGCCTCTGGATGCTCGGAATCCAGATTGATGATCGTGGAGACCACCGACCAGTTTTGTGCGAGTTGAGTTGGGGCAAGGCCAACTTCTCCAGCAGTTTCCCCAGGAAGGGGGTGATTGAAACCTAGCCCCAAATCCCCAACTTCACATGGTGTCTTCTTTCCCACTCCCAACCTCTAGCCTGTAGTGATTGCTATTTCTATTGCTATTACTATATATATAGCGCCTACGACCAGGTCATATAAGCTCTGTGGTACAAAACTCTGTTCCCATAGTGACTACGTAAACAGAAGAGCTTGAGTCTCTTTCTGAAGTCGAGAACGTTGTTGGACTCTGTAAGGTTGTGGAGGAATACATTCCAAAGTTTGATGGCATCATTTTTCCTCATCCAAATAGCGTTTTGAGTTCTTTCATTAGCGGCTTCTCCTGGTAATATCGGGGGAATCCCTTGCATCGAACAAAAAAATTAAAAAAGGGCAGATTTAAATTTCTGAAAAGCCTCTCAGTCCCTCTGCTGCAAAGCACCAACTATGATATAGATAACGTTTTTAAGGAACAAGGGGGCACCCCCATGTCTCTGAATATTTTAAAAACTACTGGATGTATTTACCTCAGACCATTCAAGGAAATTAAGTCACTGTTTTTATGCTGCGGCTGTTCAAAAAGTAAACTTTTTCTTTATAGGAAAATGAAGGAGAGTACGCTGAAAACCGAGTTTTTATGTTTTCTTAACAACTTTTTCATTTTCTAAAGAAATGGTCCCATCATTTCCAGTTTAATGGGGATCATAACAAAGATTTTCTTTCGAAAATGTAATTCAAATCCATCCAGCTAAACAAGTTATTAGCTTTGCTCAGCCTCTCTGCTTTACAAAGCACCAATGCTGATATAAAGGTTATAAGGAGCAAGGAGTACCTATGGCAGCAGGGAATTCTGGTAACTGTAGTGTAGAGCCAGCCAGGATCCAACCCTCCCTGAAGATTGCTGAGGCATGTAAGCGCGCTAGTAGGAGAATATCTTTGGACTGTTTGAGCTTACTGCAGCTGGCACCCAGAGTATTTCCCCTGACACCACTCTTGTTATGTTTGCACATCTACCTGGAGACTGGGGCTGCACCTGGACTCCTATTGCCTAACTTTGGAGTGCCGTACTGATGGTTACTCCCTCCCTCTCCCCACTGATGGCTAACATTGAAAATGGGGGAGAGTTGGATCCTGCCTGGCTCTCTATACTACAGTTACCAGAATTCCCTGCTACCACTGCCTGGTACATGTCGGAGGGATTTAACCCTGCACACTTGCATCCAATCAGCCTCCCTGAAGAGTACTGAGGCATTAAAGCGTGCTAGGAGGAGAACATATTTGGACTGTTTGAGCTTACTGCACCTGGGACCCAGCTTAGCACCCCTGCCACCCCTCTTTATATATGTATATATATATATTTCTGAGGCTTGTGGAATCTGCTTAGATCACATGCTGTGCATAGGCCGACATCTAGTGGAAGCTGCGGAGTATTACAGTTTGTTTTTCGAAACTCGAAAATGGGCGTCGACACAGGCGTGCCAGTAATACTATCCCTAGTGTGACGTCCACTGTACCCAAGATCCCTCACGCGTCTAGGATCCTCAGATTGTTTTTTTCCGCCATACTGGTCGGAAGCATCTTGCGGAGTCCCCTGGCCTTAGCCTTACTTTTGCTAATTATTGAAGTTTAAAATTATTTATTAGCATCCTTCCCCACCCCAACGTCGACCCTCGACACTCGACGACGGCTGGAGAAGACATCGACCGTCGGCTGCTGCACGACGGATCTGGGCCTCGGAAGGCCGCTGGCCTCGGCCCGGGCCTAGTAGGCCGCTGGCCTCGGCCCTGCAAGTAGGGAGAGTGGGGGGTGGTACATACTCTTCACTCTTGGTATATAGGTACACCTTATATATTTCCAACACTTACCAGCCCGCTGCCTCAAGGTGCGTATGGAGGGTACCCCTTTCCAATTCTGCCCCAAGTGCAACCGCAAATACCCTTGGGTCGACAGGCACGCCACGTGCAATCTCTGCTTGCCGAGGGACCACCCCGAAGCGAACTGCAGAGCGTGTAGTAGGTTTAAGCCTAAGACACTTAAGGACCGTTCGACAAAGCGTTGGGCCCACCACGCCAGGCAGGCGGCCATGGCAGCGGAGGGCGCCTTCAGCGATGGCAGCGACGCCGTACTTTCGGACGGCGAGGGCATTACGGCGTCGAAAGACTGCCGAGCGCAGGTCCCCGACCTCGGAAGGTTGTCCGGCAGGGCGGCTATGGGGAAGACCCCCGGCGACGCAAGCGCTACACACCCTACACACACTAAGCACACTAAGTCCAACCGAACCTCGACGACGTCGACTTCTCGGAAAGAGGCACAGATAGAACGGTCCGACTCGGTGTCCTCTGGGCGCTCTCGATCGAGATCGCCTCATGACGCAAGGCAATCATCCACTCTTGCCAAGAGTGCCTCGCTCCCTAGATTAACGGAAGTTCGATCGTCGGAAGACGAAGACGACTTCCACCCCCAGGCCGCGCTCCAGGAGACCGAGGCCGCAGTTAACACCAGCGAGGCCCCACGCTCGAAACACACAGATACCTCTCCCGACCCTCGACGCCAGGCGTCGAAAGCCTCTGGGGCCTCCAAGGGGCAGGGAAAACATTTTTCCACGCACGGGGAGGGGGGGAAACAGCGGAAAGCACAGCCTTCCACTCCTGTAAGACCACCCTTCCACCCTAAGCAGACAGACAAACACAAATCTACTGGGACATCAACATCCAGCAAGGGTACCCTTGATAAGTCAAGTTGCCTACTAAAGTCATACCCTGTTCCAAAGAATGGTCCAGTGAAGACATAGACAGGGTCATGTCAAGGATGTCTTCCTTAGCTGATTTTTATGACAAAAACCCAGAACATTTCCTTTCGTATGACCCTCAAGGGGCCACACCCTCAGGCTCCTCTGATCCTATCCCCCTAAGTAAAGAGGCCCGGTACGAAAGACCTGAACCCTTCGAGGTGCAGCCTTACTCTACTCCATACTCTACTCCACACCCCAGATACCAAGGACAGCCTTTCCCTGAAGGGGACCAGGAGTTTAACATTATGGAGGAACAAACCGGGACTGAATACTATGCGGATGATGAGGACCTGGAGGAGGTAGAAGATGAGCAGGAAATTTACAGAGTAGATTCCCCGGTAGAGAGCGAAGCCCCAGTTACCGACTCGCCAGTTGATAACCAGCCCCTCCTTAATGAAGTTCTCGCTCGCGCAGCAGAACATTTTCACATCGACACCCACGGTGTACAGGAGGAAAGGGACTTCGCAGAAGAGTTGGTGGGAGAGAGGAGGCCGGTCGCTCAGACCATCCCTATCCTTAAATCCATCCAACGTAGAATAGATCCATCCCTGGTGAATCCTAACCTCACCAGAGCCGTCAACCCCAGAGTCGAAAAACTTTTTCGGGCAGCCCAGTCTGACCCTCTTTATATAAGAGGACATCTTAAACCAGACTCCCTAGTGGTTACCAACACTCGGAAGAGGGCTGGGACACCCTTATCGTCGTCAGAAGCTCCTCCCGACAAGGAGAGCAAAAAACTGTACGGGTTTGGCAGGAAGGTAGCCTCAACGTCCGCCTACCAAGCAAGGATTGCAAACTCCACCACCCTGTTGGCAAGTTACAACTGCCATCAATGGGAAGAGGTCGCGGCGCTCATAGCCTCTGCTCCTGAACCGTTAAAGGGCCAGTTGGCTCGGATCTCGGCAGAAGGGAGAGCCGTGTCTGGTTGCATATTAAAAGCAACTTTCCACGCCGCGGACAACGCAGGAAGATTGATAGCGGAAGGTACTGTTATCAAGAGACATGCGTGGTTACGGCAGTCGGGGTTCAAAACAGAAACCCAGGCTTCATTAATAGACAAGCCGGTGGAACCCGATCTATTGTTTGGGAAAGCGGTCGAAGACGCACTTAAGAATGCCAAGGACGAATACGAGACTCTCAAATCCCTTGGCCAGCTTACCAACAAACCCCCTAACCAGAGGGGGAACAGTAATTTTCGTCGCCCACGCGGCCAAAATTCACAAAGAGGCAACTATGCCCAAGGACAGGGTACACAATGGAACAACAACCAGCAGTCTACCCAAAGTTACGGCAGGGGTAACAAGAGAGGTTGTGGAAGAGGCAGAGGCAGCCCCAACAAGGGAGGTGGCACGCCTCCACCAAAGCAGTGACGCTCAGTTCAGGGTCCCTTCTCACGCAACCCCAGTAGGGGGACGCATTTCCAACTTCACCCAGGCTTGGGAAGGGATCACCTCAGACAGATGGGTGCTGTCAACAGTGTCCACAGGATATTGTATAGAATTACTGCAGCGTCCCCGGAACCACCCTCCACGACAAAGAATACACTCCTTAGAACATCAGAAGATCCTTCTCGAGGAGATCGCCATTCTGCTAGAAAAGGACGCGATAGAACTCGTCCCAGGACACCAGGTAAACAAGGGTATCTATTCAACTTACTTCCTTGTGCCAAAGCAAGATTTGACAATGCGCCCAGTATTGGACTTACGGCCTGCCAACAAGTATGTCAAGCCCCAAAAATTCCGTATGACCACGCTACAAGAGGTAATCCCCCTCCTAAAAAAGGGGGATTACATGGCAACCTTGGATATGAAAGATGCTTATTTTCATATTTCCATGCTCCCAGCGCACAGAAAATACTTGCGCTTCAAGGTAGACAGTCGCCACTACCAATTCAAGGTACTGCCCTTCGGAATAGCTTCAGCACCAAGGGTATTCACCAAGGTACTGGCGGTGGCAGCTGCACACCTACGCAGGGAGGCAATCCCAGTGTACCCTTATGGACGACTGGCTCATAACGGGGGAAACCCCAGGAATTTGCAGGTCAAACATTCAGAGGACTATCGACCTCCTCCACGAATTAGGCTTCTCTATCAACGAGAAGAAGTCAAGTCTGGTGCCAAGCACCTCAAAACAGTTCCTAGGAGCAATCCTAGATACTCAGAAAGGGTTGACCTTCCCTTCGGAAGAGAGAATTCGAAATATACTACTGCAAATTCCACATTATCAGTCAGGTCAACAAATAACGGTACGCAAAGCAATGCGGTTACTGGGCATGATGGCGTCATGCATTTACCTGGTCCCCCACGCACGTCTGCGCATGCGTCCCATGCAGGAATGGTTGGCGAAACAGTGGTCTCAAGCAAGTGGTCAGTGGGACGATCTAGTGGTCGTTTCGCCAACACTCGTACAGAGCTTACACTGGTGGACAAGAGAGAATCTCGCAAGGGGAAAACCCTTTTACGATCCCGAAGTACAGGCAGTGGTGACTACAGATGCATGCCTGACTGGGTGGGGAGCTCACCATCTCCACCACACAGCTCAGGGTCTCTGGTCTCACTCAGTAGCCAACAACCACATCAACCTGCTAGAGCTTCTGGCAGTATTCCGAGCGCTTCGGGCGTTCGAGCCCCATCTGCTAAACTTGTCGGTGCAGATCCGGACGGACAGCACGACAGCCATGTTCTATCTGAACAAACAAGGAGGGACTCGTTCGCCAAATCTGTCCAAGCTTGCCCAGAAAATCTGGATATGGGCACTCAGACGGAACATCTTCCTGTCATCACAACATGTTCCAGGGGAGCTCAATTCCCTAGCGGATGCCCTAAGCAGAGACTCCCTCCCAGAAGAACACGAATGGGTCCTTCACAGAGATATCGTAGAAGATCTCTTCTCTCAGTGGGGTCTCCCCACTATAGACCTATTCGCCACAAGCGAAAACAAACAATGCCCAGGATTTGCATCCAGGTTCCCCCAGCCAGACTCCCAAGGGAACGACCTGTGGATGAACTGGTCAGGGATGTTTGCGTACGCTTTTCCACCAACTCCTCTCATCAGGAAGGTGGTGTACAAGATGAACAAGGAATCGATGACGCTCATCCTAGTTGCTCCCATGTGGGCGAGACAACCATGGTTTCCACACCTACGCAGGATGGCGGTGTGCGAGCCCATCAAACTCCCAGCCTGGTACAACCTACTGTCCCAGCAACAAGGTCAAACAGTGCACCAGGAACCCAACTCAATGAACCTGGCAGCATGGCTCCTGAGGTCATAGAGTTTGGGCATCTCAATTTACCACAGAGGTGTATGGACATCCTAAAAGAATCCAGGAAACCAAACACAAGGCACTGTTACTTTGACAAGTGGAAGAGATTCGTTATTTGGTGCCAGAATAAACAAATCAACCCAGTTGATTGCACTCCTTCCAACGTTGTAACATACATGCTCCACCTGCTGGACGCAGGGTTGGTTTTTAACTCTCTGAAGGTACACCTGGCAGCCCTCTCGGCTTACACCACATCCCATAACAAAGTATCGTGGTGGAAAGTACCAGTAGTTAAAGCCTTCATGGAAGGAGTAAAGAGACTTCACCCTCCTATTTCGAACCCACCGCCAGGATGGGACCTCAATGTGGTGCTAGCTAAGCTCATGGGCCCCCCTTTCGAACCCATGCATAAAAGTAGTCTCAAACACCTGACTTATAAAACGGCCTTCTTAGTAGCCATTACCTCTATAAGAAGGGTCAGTGAAATTCAGGCTCTGTCAGTGCAGGATCCTTTCTTTACTATCCACAAAGACAAACTGGTTTTACGCACACACCCTAGGTTCTCACCTAAATTTATATCTAAGTTCCATGTAAACCAGTCCATCGAGCTTCCGGCTTTCTTCCAGAACCCGCAAAGCTCAGCTGAGGTGAAACTACACACCCTTGATGTGCGTAGGGCGGTCCTCTACTATGTAAATAAAACCAGACCGCTAAGGAAAACAGATCAACTGTTTGTCTCCGTAGCTACAGGCAGAGAGGGGGATCGCGTCTCTAAAGGCGCGATCTCGAAGTGGATTATCAACTGTATACAGCTGTGTTACTCTCTTTCTGAAAAAACTCTGCCTTTTACGCCAAGGGCCCATTCTACTAGAGGCATTGGGGCCACTCTGGCTTTCATTGCAAATGTTCCCCTCGACACCATTTGCAAAGCAGCTACTTGGAGCTCTATTCACACTTTTACTCAGCATTACTGCATTGACACTCATTCCAAGGCAGATACACAAGTGGGACAAGCGGTTCTAAGACACCTGTTTGCTCATGACCCTTCTCACATCCCACCTCCTTCTTCTGGTACTGCTCGCTAATCTATGCACAGCATGTGATCTAAGCAGATTCCACAAGCCTCAGAAGGGATACATTACTCACCGTAATCGTATTTCTGATGCTTGTATCTGCTTAGATTCACATGCGACCCACCCTTCCTCCCCTCCGAGAGAAGGCGCATGATTGCTTGTAGTCTTACCTTTCTGTCTATCTGCTTGGATTATCTGTACTCACGCTACTCCTCATGCTTCCTCATGTCAGAAAAAATACAATCTGAGGATCCTAGACGCGTGAGGGATCTTGGGTACAGTGGACGTCACACTAGGGATAGTATTACTGGCACGCCTGTGTCGACGCCCATTTTCGAGTTTCGAAAAACAAACTGTAATACTGCGCAGCTTCCACTAGATGTCGGCCTATGCACAGCATGTGAATCTAAGCAGATACACGCATCAGAAATACGATTACGGTGAGTAATGTATCCCATATATATATATATTTCTGAGGCTTGTGGAATCTGCTTAGATCACATGCTGTGCATAGGCCGACATCTAGTGGAAGCTGCGGAGTATTACAGTTTGTTTTTCGAAAGTCGAAAATGGGCGTCGACACAGGCGTGCCAGTAATACTATCCCTAGTGTGACGTCCACTGTACCCAAGATCCCTCACGCGTGTAGGATCCTCAGATTGTTTTTTTCCGCCATACTGGTCGGAAGCATCTTGCGGAGTTCCCTGGCCTTAGCCATACTTTTGCTGTTATTATAATTTTAATTCTTATTCATTCCCTTCCCCACCCCAACGTCGACCCTCAACCTCGACGACGGCTGGAGAAGTCATCGACCGTCGACTGCTGCACGACGGATCTGGGCCTCGGTAGGCCGCTGGCCTCGGCCCGGGCCTAGTAGGCCGCTGGCCTCGGCCCTTACAAGTAGGGAGAGTGGGGGGTGGTACATACTCTTCACTCTTGATATATAGTTACATTTATATATATTCCTACACTTAGCAGCCCGCTGCCTTAAGGTGCGTATGGAGGGTACCCCTTTTCAATTCTGCCCCAAGTGCAATCGCAAATACCCTTGGGTCGACAGGCACGCCACGTGCAATCTCTGCTTGCCGAGGTATCACCCCGAAGCGAACTGCAGAGCGTGTAGTAGGTTTAAACCTAAGACACTTAAGGACCGTTCGACAAAGCGTTGGGCCCACCACGCCAGGCAGGAGGCCATGGCAGCGGAGGGCGCCTTCAGCGATGGCAGCGACGCCGTACTTTCGGACGGCGAGGGCATTACGGCGTCGAAAGACAGCCGACGAGCGCAGGTCCCCGACCTCGGAAGGTCGTCCGGCAAGGCGGCTATGGGGAAGACCCCCGGCGACGCAAGCGCTACACACCTAACACACACTAAACACACTAAGACCAACCGGACCTCGACGACGTCGACTTCCCGGAAAGAGGCACAAAAAGAACGGTCCGACTCGGTGTCCTCTGGGCGCTCTCGATCGAGATCGCCTCACGACGCAAGGCAATCATCCACTCTTGCCAAGAGTGCCTCGCTACACACACTAACGGAAGTTCGATCGTCGGGAGACGAAGACGACTTCCACCCCCAGGCCGCGCTCCAAGATACCGAGACCGCGGTTAACACCAGTGAGGCCCCACGCCCGAAGCACACAGATACCTTTCCAGACCCTCGACGCCAGGCGTCGAAAGTCTCTGGGGCCCCCAAGGGACAGGGAAAACATTTTTCCACGCACGGAGAAGGGGGGAAACAGCGGAAAGCACAGCCTTCCACCCCTGTAAAGCCTAAGCAGACAAGCAAACACAAGTCTACCCTTGAAAATAAATCACCTGCTAAAGTAATACCCTGTTCCAGGGAATGGTCCAGTGAAGACATAGACAGGGTTATGTCTAGGATGTCTTCCTTGGCTGATTTTTATGATAAGAACCCAGAACACTTTCTTTCATATAACCCTCAAGGGGCCACACCCTCAGGCTCCTCCGATCCTATCCCGCTAAGTAAAAAGCCCCGGGTCGAAAGACCTGAACCCTTCGAGGTTCAGCCTTACTCCACTCCATATTCTACTCCACTCCCCAGTTATCAGGGACAAGTTTTCCCTGAAGAGGACCAGGAGTTTGCAATTATGGAAGAACAAACCGGGACAGATTACTATGCAGAGGATGAGGACCTGGAGGAGGGAGAAGATGAGCAGGAAATTTACAGAGTAGATTCCCCAGTACAAAGCGAAGCCCCAGTTACTGACTCTCCAGTTGATAACCAGCCCCTCCTTAACGAGGTTCTCGCTCGAGCAGCGGAACACTTCCACATCGACACCCACGGTGTACAGGAGGAAAGGGACTTCGCGGAGGAGTTTGTAGGAGAGAGAACACCGGTCGCTCAGACCATCCCTATCCTCAAATCCATCCAACGAAGAATAGATCCTTCCCTGGTGAATCCTAACCTCACCAGAGCTGTCAACCCCAGAATTGAAAAGATTTTCCGGGCAGCCCAGTCTGACCCTCTGTATATAAAGGGACATCTTAAACCAGATTCCCTAGTGGTGACCAACACTAGAAAGAGGGCTGGCACGCCCTTATCTTCATCAGAAGCTCCTCCCGACAAGGAGAGCAAAAAACTTTACGGGTTTGGCAGAAAGGTAGCCTCAACGTCCGCCTACCAAGCAAGGATTGCGAATTCCACCACCCTGTTGGCTAGTTACAATTGCCATCAATGGGAAGAAGTCGCGGCGCTCATTGCCTCTGCTCCAGAACCGTTAAAGGGCCAGCTGGCTCGGATCTCGGCAGAGGGGAGAGCCGTGTCTGGTTGCATTTTAAAAGCAACTTTCGACGCCGCTGACAACGCAGGGAGATTGATAGCAGAAGGTACTGTTATCAAGAGACATGCGTGGTTACGGCAGTCGGGATTCAAGACAGAAACCCAGGCTTCTTTAATAGACAAGCCAGTGGAACCCGACCTATTGTTTGGGAAAGCGGTCGAAGACGCACTTAAAAATGCCAAAGATGAATATGAGACTCTCAAATCCCTTGGCCAGCTTACCAACAAACCCCCTAACCAGAGGGGGAACAATAATTTTCGTCGCCCACGCGGCCAAAATTCACAAAGAGGCAACTATGCCCAGGGACAAGGTACACAATGGAATAACAACCAGCAGTCTACCCAGAGTTACGGCAGGGGTAACAAGAGAGGTCGTGGAAGAGGCAGAGGCAGCCCCAACAAGGGCGGTGGCACGCCTCCACCAAAACAGTGACGCTCAGTTCAGGGTCCCTTGCCACGCAACCCCAGTAGGGGGACGCATTTCCACCTTCACCCAGGCTTGGGAAGGGATCACCTCAGACAGATGGGTGCTGTCAACAGTATCCGCAGGATATTGTATAGAACTACTGCAGCGTCCCCGGAATCATCCTCCACGACAAAGAGTGCACTCCCTAGAGCATCAAAGGATCCTTCTCGAGGAGATCGCCATTCTGCTAGAAAAGGACGCGATAGAACTCGTCCCAGGACACCAGGTAAACAAGGGTATCTATTCAACTTACTTCCTTGTGCCAAAGAAAGATTTGACAATGCGCCCAGTATTGGACTTACGGCCTGCCAACAAATATGTCAAGCCCCAAAAATTCCGTATGACCACGCTACAAGAGGTAATCCCCCTCCTAAAAAAGGGGGATTACATGGCAACCTTGGATATGAAAGATGCTTATTTTCATATTTCCATGCTCCCAGCGCACAAAAAGTACTTGCGCTTCAAGGTGGACAGTCGCCACTACCAATTCAAGGTACTGCCCTTCGGGATAGCTTCAGCACCAAGGGTATTCACCAAGGTACTGGCGGTGGCGGCTGCACACCTACGCAGGGAAGCAATCCCGGTGTACCCTTATCTGGACGACTGGCTCATAACGGGGGAAACCCCAGGAATTTGCAGGTCAAACATTCAGAGGACTATCGACCTCCTCCACGAATTAGGCTTCTCCATCAACGAGAAAAAGTCAAGTCTGGTGCCAGGCACCTCAAAACAGTTTCTAGGAGCTATCCTAGATACTCAGAAAGGATTGACCTTCCCTTCGGAAGAGAGAATTCGGAATATACTTCTGCAAATTCCGCATTATCAGTCAGGTCAACAGATAACAGTACGCAAAGCTATGCGGTTACTGGGCATGATGGCGTCATGCATTTACCTGGTCCCCCACGCGCGTCTGCGCATGCGTCCCATGCAGGAATGGTTGGCGAAACAGTGGTCTCAGGCAAGTGGTCATTGGGACGATCTAGTGGTCGTTTCGCCAACACTCGTACAGAGCCTACACTGGTGGACAAGAGAGAATCTCGCAAAGGGGAAACCCTTTTACGATCCCGAAGTACAAGCCGTGGTGACTACAGATGCATGCCTGACTGGGTGGGGAGCTCACCATCTCCACCACACAGCTCAGGGTCTCTGGTCTCACTCAGTAGCCAAGAACCACATCAATCTGCTAGAGCTTCTGGCAGTATTCCGAGCGCTAAGGGCGTTCGAGCCCCATCTACTGAACTTGTCGGTGCAGATCAGGACGGACAGCACGACAGCCATGTTCTATCTGAACAAGCAAGGGGGGACTCGTTCGCCAAATCTGTCCAAGCTTGCCCAGAAAATATGGATATGGGCACTCAGACGGAACATCTTCCTGTCATCGCAACATGTTCCAGGGGAGCTCAATTCCCTAGCGGATGCTCTAAGCAGAAACTCCCTCCCAGAAGAACACGAATGGGTCCTTCACAGAGACGTAGTAGAAGATCTCTTCTCTCAGTGGGGTTTCCCCACTATAGACCTATTCGCCACAAGCGAAAACAAACAATGCCCAGGATTTGCATCCAGGTTCCCCCAGCCGGACTCCCAAGGGAATGCCCTGTGGATGAACTGGTCAGGGATGTTTGCGTACGCTTTTCCACCAACTCCTCTCATCAGGAAGGTGGTGTACAAGATGAACAAGGAATCTATGACGCTCATCCTAGTTGCTCCCATGTGGGCGAGACAACCATGGTTTCCACACCTACGCAGGATGGCGGTGTGCGAACCCATCAGACTCCCAGCCTGGTACAACCTACTGTCCCAGCAACAGGGTCAAACAGTGCATCAGGAACCCAACTCTATGAACCTAGCAGCATGGCTCCTGAAGTCATAGAGTTTGGACATCTCAAATTACCACAGAGGTGTATGGACATTCTAAAGGAGTCCAGGAAACCAAATACAAGGCACTGTTACTTTGATAAGTGGAAAAGATTCGTTATCTGGTGCCAGAATAAACAAATCAACCCGGTTGATTGCACTCCTTCCAACGTTGTGACATACATGCTCCACCTGCTGGATGCAGGGTTGGTTTTTAACTCGCTGAAAGTACACCTGGCAGCCCTCTCGGCTTACACCACATCCCATAACAAGGTCTCGTGGTGGAAAGTACCAGTGGTTAAAGCCTTCATGGAAGGAGTAAAGAGACTTCACCCTCCTATTTCGAACCCACCGCCAGGATGGGACCTCAACGTGGTGCTAGCTAAGCTCATGGGACCCCCATTCGAACCCATGCATAAAAGTAGTCTCAAACACCTGACTTATAAAACGGCCTTCTTAGTAGCCATTACCTCCATAAGAAGGGTCAGTGAAATTCAGGCTCTGTCAGTGCAGGATCCTTTCTTTACTATCCACAAGGACAAACTGGTTTTACGCACACACCCTAGGTTCTCACCTAAATTCATATCCAAGTTCCATGTAAACCAGTCCATCGAGCTTCCGGCTTTCTTCCAGAACCCGCAAAGCTCGGCTGAGGTGAAACTACACACCCTAGATGTGCGTAGGGCGGTCCTATACTATGTAAATAAAACCAGACCGCTAAGGAAAACAGATCAACTGTTTGTCTCCGTAGCTACAGGCAGAGAGGGGGATCGCGTCTCTAAGGGCGCTATCTCGAAGTGGATTATCAACTGTATACAGCTGTGTTACTCTCTTTCTGACAAGACTCTGCCTTTTACGCCAAGGGCCCACTCTACTAGAGGCATTGGTGCCACTCTGGCTTTCATTGCAAATGTTCCCCTCGACACCATTTGCAAAGCGGCTACTTGGAGCTCTATTCACACTTTTACTCAGCATTACTGCATTGACACTCATTCCAAGACAGATACACAAGTGGGACAAGCGGTTCTAAGACACCTGTTTGCTCATGACCCTTCTCACATCCCACCTCCTTCTTCTGGTACTGCTCGCTAATCTATGCACAGCATGTGATCTAAGCAGATTCCACAAGCCTCAGAAGGGATACATTACTCACCGTAATCGTATTTCTGATGCTTGTATCTGCTTAGATTCACATGCGACCCACCCTTCCTCCCCTCCGAGAGAAGGCGCATGATTGCTTGTAGTCTTACCTTTTCTGTCTATCTGCTTGGATTATCTGTACTCACGCTACTCCTCATGCTTCCTCATGTCAGAAAAAATACAATCTGAGGATCCTACACGCGTGAGGGATCTTGGGTACAGTGGACGTCACACTAGGGATAGTATTACTGGCACGCCTGTGTCGACGCCCATTTTCGACTTTCGAAAAACAAACTGTAATACTCCGCAGCTTCCACTAGATGTCGGCCTATGCACAGCATGTGAATCTAAGCAGATACAAGCATCAGAAATACGATTACGGTGAGTAATGTATCCCATATATATATATATATGTATATTCCAACTTCAATGTTCTGAATAAGCCGACGTTCAGCCTCTGTAAGTGGGTGGCTTCGGTACTAGCCACATTAAACCAACACACAAAATGCCAAACACCCTCTAGACTCTGTTAATTATCAAATCGGGTAAGTATTTGAAACCCAAAGAAACCAGGGTACTCTATCTGCTCTGTTTAAAATATTTCACATTTTATTCAATTAACAGTCTAAAAATTCCACGGTTACAGACATGGATTTACAGGGAGCGAACAGACCTGGGAGTAAGCACTCCTGTAGTCACCATGCGTTCCACCCCTCACCCAGGGCTTCTCCAGGTGCAGTTTTTCAATCTCTGTTTGCAGGCTCCATTTTATAGTGTTCATAAAGGTCACACTAGCACCATGTGACTAATTAACTGTTGATCATTTGACCACACATTTCAAGATGGTGATATGCTTCATGCTAAAAAAGGAAGTTATCTTGGAGTTTCTGACACTCCCAGTCATTCAATGATAATGTCTGGATCTGAGTATCCGGATCCTTCTCATGGTCAAATAATGAATATAATATCTTAATTGGATGATGCAAGTGATGCGAGGAACAACAAAACAATGCAAATTTTGTAAAGGCCTAAATAAGTGTTAAATCATTTAGACAACTGTAATTAACACAGATTTCAGTATAAATCGCAAATGCGAAGATAATGCAGGTAACTCTCCCCCAGGCCTCCCAGGAGGCTAAATAAGCCAAACAACTACCACCCAACATGCTATTATAGTGGCAGAGGTAGTATCGGCCCAGTAGGCTACCACATGGCTCACCCAGTGTTTAGCTATCGCCCCAGTGGGCAAAGACCCTTACGCAAGCACCCAAATCAAAGAAAAGTTGAGCGAAGTTGCTATCAATGTGGAGATATCTCACTAGATCATGTTCTATAGGCAACTGTAGACTGCTCAATCGTTTAAGTGAATAGATTGTCTTAGTTGTCTATCGGATGTACTGCCAGCTCTTCTCCTGTGTTACGGCCTCTAGTCTTCTGCGTATTGAATCTGGTGATCAACTTGGACTCCAATTGTCTGAGAGGCCTTTCTCTATTCACTTTTCTGCGATGTTCAGGAATATGGACTAAAGCAGTGTATCATAACGGGGATGCATCACTGTAATGTTTCTCTTCAAAATGTATTGCAATAGGATAGGTAGTGTCTTTGTTCTTGATGGCTCTATAGTGCTGTAGTATTATTTTCAGGGGAAAATATGGTAGATCCAATATACATGAGAGAACAGGGACATAATATTGCATACACCACGGATCATGTGGTGCTTGTCACCGACTCCTTTATCTCCCAGATTTGTCTCTTATCTGGACCATATCTAATCTCATTGCCTGTTATGGCCTGTTTGCAGATTTTACATTTGTGGCATTTTTGAAACCCCTTCTGAGCTCTCATCCAATTCAGGGCTCTGTTTTTTAAGGGTCACTGGGTGCTATAAACTCCTTGATGGACTTGGCTTTGGTGAATGTCATTTTAGGATTGAGTCCTACATATCTCGCTAGATCTTTATCTGTCTGTAAAATCGACCAATGTCTGTTCAAAATGGATCATAATTGATCAGCTTTTTTGGAGAAGGGGTAATGAATCAAACAGTATCCTTTTCATTAGCTTTCTCCTTGCTTTTGCTCATATCTTGAAGCATCTGTTCCCTGTCTACCTTATTCGCTTTCTGTAGGGCATTTACAAATTTGTCCTCATAACCCCTTGCTTTAAATCTAGTAGCAATGTTTCTCGATTCTATATCAAAGTCCATGCCCCTCGAGCAGTTCCTTTTCGTTTGCAGGAGTTCACCAAAGGGGATGCTTTTAATAAGAGCCTTTGGGTGGTGACTCTTGACATGAAGGATTTAATTGGAGGCTTTCGGTTTTCTATAGAGCTTGCTCTGTAAGAGACCCCTTTCTGGAAACAGAATCACATCCAGAGAAATCAGCTCTTCTTTACTACTGGTCATAGTCGGGTGTAAGTTTAAGGAGTTAATATTCAGTTCTGATAAATAATCATCCAGTTGTTGTGGTGAGCCTTTCCAAACAATAAATAGATTGTCTATGAACTGATACCAGCAAATGCAAATAACTTGTTCCACATGACGATCATATTTTTCAGCCCAGGCTATTGTGAGCTCCCACTATCCCATATAGAGGTTTGCATAAGTGGGAGCAACACATGAGCTCATGGCTTTTCCACATTTCCGCCCGTATAACTTCTCCTCAAAGAGAAAGATATTATGTTCCAGGCAGAATTGATGTAATGTTATAATGAGTTCATTATGTTGTTTGAAGCTCACTGATTTACTGTCTCGAAAATATTTACAAGCTCTTAATCATTCTTTATGTTTAATACTTGTGTATAGGATTGTCACATCCAATGATACCATGATGTAGTCATCATCCCATTGCATACCCTTGATTTTGCTAAGCATGTCACCTGTATCTTTGATATATGAGCTGAGATCCTTTACAAATGGTTGTAGGAAAACATCAATATATTTTGAAGCACTCTCCAAAAGGGATCCCTTCGACGAGGCAATTGATCCCCCAGGCAGATTTGTAATGCTTTTATGAATCTTGGGGTCAAAATAGAGAATCAGTGTTGTAGGAAATTTGTTTTTGAGACACATCTGTTCTTCCCAGTCTATCAGATTTAGATAAGACCAGTTTGTGATCAGTTCATCATATTCCAACTTTCTATCAGACAGTAAAGGGACATCACATTCCTCATAGCAGATACTATCATTCAATTGGTGCATTGCTTCCTTAAGATAAAGATTTCTGTCCCAGATGACCACGCCTCCTCCTTTGTCAGCTTGTCGTATTATTAGAGAGTCATCTAATACTGACCTCTGTTCTTGGATAGATTGGTTCTGTGTCCTCTGGTGTTAGTAATTACAGGTTTTCGCAAATCTTTAAGGACCATTTCTTCAAAAATGTTTTGTTGGTTTTATTTTTATTGGGACAAAACGTGGAGTTCGGGTCTGTTAGTTCCCAGTAAGTTCATGTCTGTACCTATGGAATTTTCAGACTGTTAATTGAATAAAAAGTGAAATATTTTAAACATAGCGCAGATAGAGTGCCCTGGTTTCTTTGTGTTTCAAAAACATACCTGATCTGATTATGAACATAGTCTAGTGGGTTTTTGGCACTTTGTGTTGAATGATATATATTTCTCTGAACACAGGGAAATAGATCCCAGTCAATGTCCCCACACTCATAGAATTTCGTCTTCCATCATAATGATTGAGTCCAAACACGGCAAAGGCATTAGGTTCTCTTTTAAAAGTCAATTATTTATTCTGATGTGACAGACAAGAGACAAAAAACAACTAACGCGTGTTGCCGCTCGGGCGTCGTCAAACAGTCTGTGAGCACTCCTTTTATATCATACTGCAGTCATAAACTTAAGTCTTTTCTCATTTGTTCTTACATCATGACTGCAGATATGCTTTTTAGTGAATTACGGCAGGCGCCATGTTGGAATGGTAGACCTTCATTCGGCTGCCCAATTTTTAAAACGACTCTTTGTTGTATGGAACACATTTATTATACTAATGTGTAAGACATAGGGGGGTCATTATGAGTTTGGAGGTAGCCATGCCGCTATTAGCGCCTTGGCTGCATCCAAACCTGGGTCCGGTTCTGGTGTGACTGAATGGGGACTTACCGGGACATTCCGACCTATACGGACCCGGTAAGTCCCCATTCACTAAACCATTCCCATTTGAGCCCCCATAGGGCTTTATGGGAATGGGGAAGGCGCTAATAGCAGGCCCACAAATTGCGGGCCCGTTATTAGCTCCAAGGTCCCTTAATGGGTCCCGCAAAGAACGGCTGGTCAGACCAGTCGTTCCTGCTGGGACCCGCAAAGGGACCTCGGAATATGGCAGTAGGGGCTTAATGGCACAGCCATCCGTAACGGTGCCGTTAAGCCCCTACCGCCATACTCGTAATGAGGCCCATAATCTTGTACGAGTGAGTCTATACAGAGATCAATGTTATGCGTACTCCATGATACTTTTAAGTATACGCCCACCAGGGTCTCGTGCTTATATTATCTGGCTACATTGAACCCGGCCCACATAAGATGCTTTATATCTAATATGACAAAATATTCAGGCTCGTCTATTGATATGAATAAATCATTGTGTTGAACACGCATTATGTGCCTTTTTGTGCTCTACGAGAAATGCTAAACTGGTTTGGCAATATTAATTATCAAAATGCCTCACACGATACAAAGTAGCATAGATTACCAATCATAAAATGCTTGGTGCCATAAATTGAATCGAGTGCAAAGCAACAAGTGTTACACATACAATGTACACTTATTGCATGCACAGGTCACCCAATCATATGCCTTTTAACATTGTTATACAGATTAACACTTTTTCAACGATTAAAGGATAGTTCCGGGATTTTTTTTTTATTGTTCCTACGGTTCGGCCATGTGTTTTTAAGCATAAATCGGTAGATCGTAGAAAACTTTCCTATGGACCTTACCCGACTTTTCGTCCATTAACGCACTCGAAATCAGCCGCCATTTTGTGATAATCCTATCATTTCCCCCCATCGACCTGGCTCACCTGCGTTTGCGGCACTAAATCAAATCCCCCGCCCCTGAAACAGACTTTATCAAAACATTCATATTCCCCGCCTCTATCCGTGACGTGACTGTGCTGCGTAGGCAAACGCGCCCAGGCGTCTTCTACGCGACTCCACACAGAACTTGGAAACCAACACAGATCAGCTCACAACACAGCGCGCCACAATTCGGAATATGCAACTGTACTTTTAAATCAAACTGCAAGATTGTAAATTTGGTAAAGTACATTTATTTGACATCAAATGTTTAGAGAATATTCAGCGATTTGCATTTTTCTTTGCTCTCGATCCAAAATAGTTTGTCTTGAGGCAAGCGATGTTCGTGTGCAGTACACAGGGTGTTGGTTTACGATAAAATAAGCTCTTCGGTCGCACTGATAATCGCATGGCTGTTCCAACAACGAGGCACTAGGCCACCACAACGGTATGTATGTTGCATCTAGCCATTAGTACCGTGTAAGGGCATACTTGTACTTGGCGATCGTCCCATAAAATGGTCAGGGTGGTAACGTTGTTCACGCGGAGAAGCAACTGGCGGTTGTAAAAGCCATCCGCCGGTGTCTGGTACTCGTGACACATACAATAATGAAGGATGTACCTGTTTTCAAAACATAAAAAATGAAATTAGTCTCACCATCAGATCTTTATTAAAATTATTCATTTTATATTAGGTCAGGAAATTATTTCATAGCTAGGACAGTGCAACTGGGTATTATACGTCATTTCCAGTAACCCACCCCCTCTCCTCCACCTTTTTCAGAGCCGCCTGAGCGCCAGTGGACCACTTCGTCACTGATATGATATAATATGGCATTTGCAACGCGCCTATACACAAGTGTTTCAAGGCGTGGCGAGGCAGGGAGGGGGGGGAACAAGGAGAAGACAGACAACGATCCTACTAGGCCAGGTGTCATTCAGATCGCGCAAGTGCAGGGGTAGGGGGAAGGTAAAAGTGCAAGGGGAAGGGGAGGGGGGAAGTGGAGTACAAGGTAAGTAGCATAAAATAATAAATACATAGGGCCAGCTGGTGGCGAGTGCAAGGTAAGTGCAGAACAAGTGCTGGGAAGGGGGGGCTGTAGGATACTGAGACAGTCCCCCAGTGCAGGGGTTGACAGGGAGGCAGTGCAGGTGGAGAGTGGAAGGGCCCAGGACCGAGGTCGCAGACAGTGGACCAGTTGTAGCAGGGGAGAGGGAGAGAAAAAGCAGAAGCAAAGAGGAAGGTTTTGAGGTGCTTCCGTAAAAGGAGATGGTTCTCCTCAAGATAGTGCGCGGTACAAAACAGTATGCCACATAGAACGAACAAGTACAACTTAACCCGTCTTTAAAGCTACTGTATAGTAATTAAATTGCGGTATAAGCTCATCTAAAGAGTTACTTACATTATATTTGCATTTTCCATTGTGTCTGTGCGTAGGGCAGCCCCGAAATACCACTCCTTCTATGCCGACGTTATTTCTTCTAATGAACGAACATTAAATGGCTTTCGTTTCTGAAATTATATTCATCATCGTTTACGTTATTGCACCACACCCCCAAAAAGAAGTCTTTCGGGATGGTCCCGGCCTGTCAAGGACAAATAACAATAGAACCTTATACTGAGTCGTGGGCCATTCCGGCACCCGAGCAAAAAATCAAAGCAGCTGACCTTCACTTTGAACGAGCACACATTCCTAGTTAGCTACATTCAGTGTAAGGCCATCTCACAGGACTTGAAATTTACACTCCATCTTTGCATTTTGTCTGCGTGCATTTGCAGCCCCAGAGAACCATAAATATGGAGACATTCTATATTTTTTGAAAAATGATTTATATTACTGTTTGGTTTAATTTAATGCGCAAATGAACAAGGTTGGATAGACACATTGCATGTACACTGAGCAATCACTTTTATTTACACAATACATAGCTACACATATTCAATGGGCCTGCGACATGAGGAGACTCCAGAGCAAAGTCACAGGTGACACCCGGGTGGTTCGCACAACTGCACGGTGAAGGGAGGGGCAACGGTGGAGAGACACATTGCATGTACACTGAGCAATCACTTTTATTTACACATTACATAGATACACATATTCAATGGGCCTGCAACATGAGGAGACTCGAGAGAACAGACAATCAAATTACAATCATTTAAACCGTGATGTGTATTTCTCAATGAGCTCTGCTTTAGGTGGACATGGAACAGAGGCAATGTTGGGTGGCAATGCAGTTGTCCCCTGCACAGGTTCGTTCACAACTCCATGTATGTGCCTATCTAGGACATCAACAATAAGTCTCTCAATAAACTCATATTGCATATCCTGAAACACTGGTTTGATCACCCATTGTTTACTTCTTTTAGTGAAGGCCTTATTGTAGCGAAGCGTCCCTAAAGTTCCGGTCGTCCTACTTTGTTGACGGCCAACATTATGTTTATGTGCCAAGACCGCTAGAAGAGTCCGATTTATCATGCCCTCCATGGTAAAATGCAATCGTTTTGGCCTGTACTTTAGGCACATATTGTGGAACACCTCCAAATCTCCTGTGTGGCAGAATTCTGTGAGTCCCCTCAAATCTCTTGTTATAGTTTTATCAAATACAATCTTTTCAATGGCTTTGTGAGTGGGTGATGAAGGAATCAACCACTTCTTCTTCCGTGCCTCCTCTGTGGACAAATGGCCATGTTCACAATTGTGGAAATGTTGGTTTGTGGTCCAGCGGTGAACGTTGCTACAGTGTAGCATTACTGACCGCCATTTTTCCAGTAGAATTTCCAACGACCCTCCACATGTTTTTGAGCTCCACCAAAGATGGTTGCTGATTGACTTGGACCACTGTGAAATACCTTGCATATCTTTTTTTTTTTACCTGCAGCCGACATTTTTTTATTGATTGTTTTTGCAAGATGCCATACGTCAAATTGGTGATTTATATTTTTGTACTCTTCTCTCATTGTCTTGGCAATTGAAACGTGTCTGTCCGTGGCTATCAGGTCGATCACCATTCCCCGCGATTGTAGTTCTTGCAATGATGCTACAAAGCCAACTTTCTCCATGGCCACTGAGGATGTACTTTGTGACACCTGCACGACCACCGAACTCACAATTTTCTTACTTTCCATGTCCTGAAAGTGGTAGGTGCAGTACTTGGCTGAAAATCCTGGGCTGTCGCACTGTCCATCACCGGCTAGCCTGAACCGTTTGCCCGCGAATGTACTTTCAATAGACATTTTTTCCATTCTCCAAGCTTCGCTAATGGCTGGAAATAGATAATCGATTTGGTATTTGTAGAACTGAGTTTTCGCAATGAAATAGATTCCCACAAACTGAAAGAAATACTCTAACTTTTTAAAACTTGAACCACTAAAAAGTGCGGCCGCTGCACAAAGTAGATTGCCTGCTGGCAGTTGCCCCAGCATGGGTTGTGCAGACCATGAGAAAGGATGATATTTTGTACAGGTGGCATGTATTTTAAGGTTAGTGCCTCGAATTGCACAAGTCACATTAATCAATTGCTCCCCACATACTTCCCCACCAACCGAATGCCCACATTTCATCCTAATAATAATATCAATCAAACAACTATCGAATACAATGAATTTGGCCTCTTTCCTTACACTGTCACTCTGCATCCCAGCTGGTTCGGCCTGTAACGTTGAGGACATGTCACTCACATGAAAGGTAGAATCTCTGATATCGTCTTCCGCTATGTTCAGTGATATTGATGGTGTTTCATTGTCGTCCACTTCATTCTCTTCCATTGCAACATCTGTTCCTTCTCCGGCGATGGGTGAATAAAACAATTTCTTCAACTTTCTCGCGGTCTTAGTTTTTGCGGGTGTGGATTCTGTGAATTGATCTCCGACTGCATCCGAACTACCAGGAGGACATTCACTATCAATGGCTGGTGGTGGTATAGCTCCGTTGTCAATCTCTTCATATTCTTCCCATTGGCACGATGCATCTCCAGTCTCAAGTCCCTGCCAAAAGGTTTGACAAGCAACATCTCTCGTTCGCTTCACTGTCTGTGTAGATCTAGTTCGTACACCCACTCGCAACTAGAGGACAGATTGGAAAAGGGATGTTCAGTTTAAACACAACTTACAGTATTGAACTATTAACAGTGAAAAACAACATAATATAGTGACCAGGACACTAACCTTCTTTTGCTTTCTTTTCTTTGAAACTTTCTTGCCTCAAACTTCAACATCAGGACGCTGTTGCTCCGACTCGTGTGTGCATGTCTCCACTTCCTCTTGCGCTGCAACGACTATATTTTCATGATAAGCACATCCATCACGCACTGACGCTCCATCGACTCCCTGAAACATAGAACTTTCATTAGTATGTATAATAATATTGCAAACACAAAATGTACTTGGGGACCAATACCCACGTACATCTCAATAGCAAAACACGAATGAACGCATTGTGTAGAACATTCAAACGACAATTATTCACGCATTGTTGATCTAGTTAGATGGAACGGTCAAGATCCATACCTCGGGCTCCGCATAGACTTCCATTGATGATATTATTGAAGATGACGCTTCAGCAACTCCCTGAAACACAGTAATTGCATTAGTATGGTTTTCTATTTTGTTAAAAAGAACATAAACTTTGTGCAGGCGTCAACGGCTCATCTAAATAGACCTGCACAAATGATCAGTTGTCTAAAATAAGTAATGGATATCTAAATATGATTCGATTTGCTCGATCGTTGGAAGTGTCACCACCCAGAGATCTGCACAACTACTAGGGGTGATGTTCTTGTAGAACATTGCGCCGACCCGTAACTGCATGCTCCCTCTTCTTCTTGGACTAATGCTCCATCGACTCCCTGAAACATAGGACTTTCATTAGTAATGAACACAATATTGAAAAAAGAAGACACATAGGAGGGCGACGACAGAAGGACATATCAATGGCTAAAAACGAAAGAAACATTGTGTGTAACAATCACGCTACAAGAATGCAAGATCTGATGATCTCCATCGATGGAACTGTCCGGAAACGTACCTCGAGCATCTGAGTGACATCAACGGTTGTCGTCAATGCGTTGGACTCCTCAGCATCTCCCTGAAAGACAGTACTTGCATTATTTTGGATAACAATAATTATAACTGAAAACAAAGACTAGAGGACGAGTACTAGGGTGTACCATTAGGTAAAATAATTACACGATAAATTAAAACTATTGATTTACATGCCTAAAACAAGTCAGGGGCAGAATAGCTAAGTAAGATTACCCGATAGGCGCTTGAAGTGGCTGATGACTGCAATAACGACACGGATGGAGAATCTTCCGCCTTCATATTGAGTGGATACATAAATGGGGAAATTATTGTTAGCTAATGCTACACAACCGCAAGGCCGAGAGCTAAATCCGTAAACTTGACTCACCAGTGGAGGGATGTGGACGAATAGAGTGGGAATAGCGGTTGAGAGCAATTTTCGCTTCGCTCGCGGTGTGTTCTTCTTTATTAGCAATGATGTGGAGTACATGTCTGAGCTAAAGTGCCTGCTGCAGATGCGGTATCGATCACCCCTCTTGTCCGCAAAGACTTCTAGGACTCTACTTTCAAGCTCAGACGGTGGATATCCGCAATATCGGACCCATTCTCTTATCTGATCTATTGTCTTAGGGAAAACATGCATTATAGTACCTTCAGATTTTTTATGGGTCTTCGAAGGGCAACCGCCAATGGAACAGGCAGGCATTGTGGAAAGTTCTGAAAAGTAAAGATCAACAATTCTCTATGAATACCAATGTGTTAAAAAATTAAATGACACATAAAAGGTTCAATGCAAGGTTCGTTTTGGTTCTTAGAACTATACACGTTATTCACATGCGGATAAGTATTTGAATAACTTTAAAAAAATAGAAAAATAATTTGACTAAACTCAGAACATGTGACTAGTTCCTTGCATGTACTGTCTTGAACGAAAAGAAAACATGGATGCAATTTGATGACTACTAGCAAATAGATATAAATTAAAAAATTGGACGCAAAATGATTATGGTACATGGCCTTACCTTGACGAACAAACAGTTAGATGCAGGGATCAGAGTAGTTTCTTGTCGTAGAACAGGGAGCAGTTCACAGGTTGCAAACTGACGAGTTTGCTCGAAGTGGTCACGGATGTTCACAGAGACGAAGAGCAGATAACCAGCACCTTCACGGGTTGACTAGCAAAGCGCAAAGAAGTTCTCATTAGAAATATGAAGTGGGTTATAAAGAATTCGAAACAGGGGTGTGTTTGTGAATGAATGACGTGAATATGTCGTGGCATTATGCGGTTTGCAGGGGGGCGTCCAGCGTGAGGGGGGATGCTTGGCAGGAGACACGGGGTCTGGAGGTAGACATGGGAACAACAACCCATGCTCTATAGACCACTTTGAAGTGTACATGGTCTTTGGCACCTCTTGGCCTTTATCGCTCCCTGACAGCTCCACTTGCCAGCGCAAGTACCCTGGTGCGAACTGCCTTTGATAGGGCGGGGGGGTGGATTGGGGCGGTGGTCGTGCAGACAAGACACAGGAAGACTCGTGAATGGAGACACACTTATGTGGATTGCAGGGGGGCGTCCAGCGTGAGGGGGGATGCTTGGCAGGAGACACGGGGTCTGGAGGTAGACATGGGAACAACAACCCATGCTCTATAGACCACTTTGAAGTGTACATGGTCTTTGGCACCTCTTGGCCTTTATCGCTCCCTGACAGCTCCACTTGCCAGCGCAAGTACCCCGGTGCGAACTGCCTTTGATAGGGCGGGGGGTGGATTGGGGCGGTGATCGTGCAGACAAGACTCGTTTGCCGCAGGGCCTCACCAAGGAGAGGCCATCTAACTGCATGTAAAAGGCAGGCTGCAGGATCTAGTACATGGAAGGCAGGGGGGTGAGTTTATAAATACCTCACCCTCCCAGGAGAATATATGGGTGCAGTTCACCCTGGAGACCCTGGATGCCTAGGCAGTTAGTCAGCAGCAGGCTGGCCTGTGGTGGCAAGGCGGCACGGGCCAGAGGGGGTCATCTCTGTACCCGGTGCCCAAAAGGATGATTTATTATGATCAACCATATTGATTATTTACCTATAACCATGTTTTGTATCAATAAAATCCAACGGCCTTTTATTGCCAACGCTTGAACAAAGTGGTGTGGTAAGTATTTTTGGGGGAGGAGGCAAGGCCGGGAGGCTTGATGCCAACCCGCAAAATAACATATGTATGTCTGCTGCATATGGGTTCAACGGTTATGTGGATTGAAGGTGGGCGGCCAGCGTGAGGGAGGATGCTGGCCGGAGACATGTGGTGTGACAAGACAAGGCACAGGAAGACTATTCAATGGAGACACACTAGATTCATTTAAAAAATCAAAACCACCATTGTTAAAATATATGTTAGGTTTTTATTTTAGATCTTAATTTCAATTGAACATAAATAATAAACATTACACATTGCAAAGTTCCGGTTGCAGCACATCCAGGGAAAATCTGCGGTATTGTCCATTGTCGCTGGGGAAATGTTGTCTAATGGCAAGTACCGCACAGGCAGGTATTACTCTCCGAACGCGGTGTCCGAGCCTCCCGTGAAGCCACCAAGTGAAGCAACGATAGGCCACCAGTCTGTACCACCTGTGAAAAAGAAAGATGCAAACTGTATTAAAATGACAAAACTTTCTTATCAATGTCGATTCAGGTAAAAAATGTCATTCTGCTTTGAAAAAAATTCTATCTAGAAAATGCACAATATGGAACCAATTTACATGCGTTCGAATGATATGTAGATGTAATTTTATATGTGGGAGACGACCATGAAATAGTAGTGGCATCACTGACATCACAACCAGAGTATACTTACTCGTTACTCGGATTACGCGGACGAACAGTGCCGCGAAGTTCGTGCATAAGCACCATCATCATCCTCAACACGGTCCGTGAGAGGCAGGCTTCCCTGAACTCTGGCAGCTCGGTGATGCATTGCGGACTTGGCTCGCCTTCCGAAATGTAGGCCAAGCACCCGGAATTTTCACGGCAGCAGCAGTTCTCCTCCTCAGTTGGCATTAGCTCGCACCGATTGCACGTGCACCAGGTGGAGACGCCGTCCATGCGACATGGTCCAGGCTCTTCATCCGTTGACTGGTCCTCCCAACTGCCGTCCGAATCCCCATCGCTTTCGCATGCTTGCCTTTCCAGTAGTTCCTCCTCGGTGTACTCGGGCTCGTACATATACGGCATTATTGTAGCCATTGTGTGGTAAAGAAAGTAAAATAATTTACAGAGATGGTACAGGTGTTCACAAGGCCTAGAAGCGGCGAAGGTAGCTGACCAGAGCACAGAAACGAGTCACAGAATACTCAAAGTAACACAGAGAGAGTAATGGAATCGAAAATCTGCTGCTGTGTGTTGTGAAACGGTGTGTTTATACTTATTGAGGAAAGAGGCGTCCTGCCATTTCCATGGCGACACTTCATCAGCTGAGGCGCAGCGATTGTTGACACGAAACGTGCTTTGGCGTTGGGAAATGGGCGGTACGCGTCTGCTGATGTCAGGCTCAGGGGCGGAGGATTTGATTTAGTGCCGCAAACGCAGGTGAGCCAGGTCGATGGGGGGAAATGATAGGATTATCACAAAATGGCGGCTGATTTCGAGTGCGTTAATGGATGAAAAGTCGGGTAAGGTCCATAGGAAAGTTTTCTACGATCTACCGATTTATGCTTAAAAACACATGGCCGAACCGTAGGAACAATAAAAAAAAAAGTCCCGGAACTATCCTTTAAATATCATATAATGATACATCTTCTATTTCATAAAGTGCATGTGTGCATTAGCAGCCTATTCATGAAGTGCAGAACATTATCAATCATGCAATGACATTTCTTCTATTTCATAAAGTGCACATGTTCATTAGCAGCCTATTCTTAAAGTCGAGAGCATTCTCAATGAGATGTGTGACAGATCAGGTCCATTTATATACGGATCATATAATCCCAGCTGTCGATTGAGCACTCGATCATGTGCTAATGTTTTATCATTCCTCATCATGTGCAAAAGAAAATATATATATTAGTTGAGGTGAGTTACATGAGCCATAGGAAATCCGAAACTTCTATTGCTTATAACATTTGACTTGTAGGATGAATTTGGCTGATATTTACCAAACAGAATGTCACCCCCCCAGTTCATCATATTCCAACTTTCTATCAGACAGTAGAGGGACATCACATTCCTCATAGCAGATATTATCATTCAATTTGCGCATTGCTTCCTTAAGATAAAGATTTCTGTCCCAGATGACCACTCCTCCTCCTCCTTTGTCAGCTTGTCGTATTATTAGAGAGTCATCTAATACTGACCTCTGTTCTTGGATAGAATCATCTATATCTTGTCAGTATAAACTACTAAAAAGCATATGATTGGGTGACCTGTGCATGCAATAAGTGTACATTGTATGTGTAACACTTGTTGCTTTGCACTCGATTCAATTTATGGCACCAAGCATTTTATGATTGGTAATCTATGCTACTTTGTATCGTGTGAGGCATTTTGATAATATTGCCAAACCAGTTTAGCATTTCTCGTAGAGCACAAAAAGGCACATAATGCGTGTTCGACACAATGATTTATTCATATCAATAGACGAGCCTGAATATTTTGTCATATTAGATATAAAGCATCTTATGTGGGTAGGGTTCATTGTAGCCATATAATATAAGCACGAGACCCTGGTGGGCATATACTTTAAAGTATCATGTATGATTTTGCCGTCCGTCTACATATTTGAAGCCATAACTTCTGTGAAATTTGCCTACCCATATCCGATTCCCATCTGCCTTTGAGTGTCAGGGAGGGTGTAATATCGACCTCAATCAATGCCAGGTACATTGCACTTATCAGACCTCTGGAACCCGTGCATGTGTCAATTCTCTCGAATGGGGGTAAGGTTCCTCTGCAATTGTTCTTTCCAAATCGGCCTTGTCAATACCCCCTTGAGTCTCATGTACAGGAAAACTGAGAGCGAGCTTATGCCAAGCGCCTCCTTAAGTTCCTGAATGGTTATAAAAGAGCCATTTCTCCATAGTTGACCTGCCCTTTCTAGGCCAGTCTGGTACCAGGTCTCAAAGCTTCCTGGTTCCGGGATTGCATCTCGGATCCCCGGGGACCATAAGTGGCCCAGAGGAGAGGGCCATGTCGTAACTCCAACCATTTTCTTGCCCGGTTTCCATATTGCCCATATTGTACCTTTTAATGGGATGAGATTTGATGCTATTAAGTAATTGGGACCCAGGCACCCATAGCCATTCACCCAAAATAAAGGGACGGAGGTGATAGTTATCCAGGGTTATCCACTGTGACTCTGACTGCTGCCTGATATGTGGAAGGAGGACCCGGAGTTGGGCCGCCCTATAGTATGTTTCGATGTCCGGTAGGCCTACCCCTGCATTGTCTTTTCGAAGCTGGAGCAAGGATCTTGGAATTCTAGGCTTTTGGCCTTGCCACAAGAAGGCTAGTAGCAATTTTCGTGTGTTCGGGAAGTATTCTGGGGGCATTCTAATGGGAAGCATTTGGAACAAATATAGTATCTTATGGAGGATCACCATTTTTATGGCATTTAAAGGCCCAGCCAAGAGATGGTGAGCTTGGACCATCTTTGAATATCTTTTTGAAGGGCAAGTGACAATGGTGGGAAATTGGCTTCATATAGGGATCCTAGGTCCCGAGTAACATTAATACCCAAGTATCGGAGCGTGGTGAGACTGACTTTTATTCCTAGGGGGGCAAAGCGTTCGACCTCAAAGTCTCTACTTTTGTCAATTGGGAGGAGGACAGATTTTGCAGTGTTAATTTTCAGGCCTGCCAACTGACCATATTCTTCAATTATTTCAAGCGCCGGGACCGAATCTAATGGATCAGTTAAGTGTAAAAAGATATCATCGGCATATAGGCCCAGTTTGTATTCTCGATCACCTACTGTGATACCTTTGACTCTACTATCTTGTCTCAATTTTTGAGCTAACGGTTCAAGGGACATTACAAATAATATCGCTGACAGTGGGCAGCCCTGCCTCGTACCCCTTTCCAGTGGAAACCATTGTGAGTAACCTCCATTCACCACTACTGAAGTGCTTTGATGGCGCGGCAGAGTTTTGGCCCTAACCCGTTCGAGACCAATACCTGTTCCAGAAATTCCCATGACACCCTATCAAAGGCCTTCTTGGCATCTAACGACAAAAGTGATGGGTCCCCTCCCATACCATGTGCCTCGTGGAGTAAGTGAAGTGTTTTTCTCATAGTGTCCGCGCCCTGTCTCCCAAGAGCGAAACCAACTTGGTCAGAATGTATTAACCTAGGGAGGTACGTTTCAAGCCGGGCCGCAATGACCCTGGCATAAATCTTAGCGTCGATATTGAGGAGAGAAATGGGACGATAGGAGCTGCACTATTTAGGATCTCTACCCTCCTTCGGAATGACTGCAAGGAGGGCCTGAGAGAAGGATGGAGGAGCGTGACCTGTGTCGAAGATGTGGTTGAACAGAGATGCAAGAAAGGGGGCAATGAGAGTGGAGAATGTCTTGTAGAAACCGGGCGTGAATCCATCATCTCCTGGGGCTTTACCTGTCTTCAAGCGCTTTATGGCTTCTACAACTTCCTCCTCTGTGACTGACATGTCTAGGGAATCGGCCTCCGTGAGTGTGAGTGAGGGGATCTGCACCTCCTTGAGGTACGTGTCTATGCTTCCCACAGGAGGGGGGTCACTTACATATAGATCTTCATAAAAGAAGGCAAATGCTTCTTGTACGTCCTCGGGGGAAGTCACTGTCGTGTCCATGAGGGTGCCATCCGTCTTTTCGATAAGTTCAACCCATCTCTCCGCCTTCTGTGCACGGAGACGAGCCGCCAAGAGGGCATCCGCCTTGCCGCCCTTCTCATAATATTTTTGTTTGAGGTATTGTAGGGTCTGGGCAGTTTTGCCCGTGATAAGTATTTTCAACTCCTCCCTGAGCAGTTTAGCTTCTGCAATATACATGGGTCTTTCAGATGGGGAGGACTCTGCCAGGCTCTGGGCCTTACAGAGCCTTTCCCTAATGCCCTTCTCTATCGAGGCACGTTCTCGTTTTTTTTGGGCCCCTTCCCTTATAAGCACCCCCCTCCAAGTTGCCTTGGCTGCCTCCCATACGGATGTCTTCCTCACCTCCCCTGTGTCATTAGAAGCGAAAAACTGCTCGATCTCGGTTTCCAAAGCTTCCTTGAAGACCGAGTCAGCACATCTCCATTTGGTATTCCGGGGGGGCCAGGTCGTTCCAAAGTATATCCACCATAACCATATCATGATTGGTCCAAGCAGAGGGGTATATAGTTGCCGCTTGCAATATGTGCAAGAGGCCATCTGAGAGGAAGATGTAATCGATACGCGTGAGCGTGTCGTGGGGGAGGGAGTGGAAGGTGAAGCCTCTGTCCGTCGGGTGCAAGTAGCGCCAACTG
Source organism: Ambystoma mexicanum (assembly GCF_040938575.1). NCBI lineage: Eukaryota > Metazoa > Chordata > Amphibia > Caudata > Ambystomatidae > Ambystoma > Ambystoma mexicanum. Next base: position 730,356,484 of record NC_090934.1, on the reverse strand, counting down.
TCCACAAGACCATAAAGATTAAGGGTTAGTTTAATGTCCGCCTCGTTCCGCGTGTTGGGTGGATCTGCCACGTCAGCTTTATTTTGTCTATCCTTTGAACTGTCCATCCACGTGTTAAAATCCCCACCGAGAACTGTGTCCCCTGGCCATGCCGAAAACCTTCTCACTGATTTTGTGGAGGAACCTATTTTGCCCTTGGTTAGGCGCATAAAGCGTAGCAAGGGTAACTGTTGTTCCCCGTATGCTTCCCACAACTATGAGAGCCCTCCCCTCCCTGTCCATCCATGTCTCAAGAATTGTTATCCGGAGGCCTTTGCAGATTAGGATCCCCACTCCCGCTTTTTTCAAGATACCTGAGCTCCAGAAGGAGGGTCTGAGCTCTCGTGCTGGGATCACTCTCTCCTCACCCTTTAGATATCGCGTTTCTTGGAGGAATAGAATGTCTATATTTGATCTTCTAAATTCCCTGGCATCCATGGATCTCTTTGTGGGGGAGTTCAAACCCTTGACATTGAGTGTGCAAATGCGTAACGTGTCCTTATAGAGTGTAGGTGCCATCTTGCGCTTTGGGTAAGTGTATATGCAGCCAGTTCGTCTGCTTCATGGCCCGTGTCATGTTTGATGTTGCAGTGTGTGGTTCGTATTATTCGGAATGGGTCTCAGTTAGTCCTTCGGAGGACAAAAAGGGACCCGTCCAGTACGTATAATGTCCCTTTATGTATCCAGATTGTGTTTTCGTGCCCCTCAGGTCTGTGTTGTGACAAAGTATGTTTCCCACCCGCCCCACCCTCACCCCCCCCCCCCTTTTCCCCCCCTACGTTCGGCGCCCGACCCGTCTGGGTTAACATCACCCAGTCGGTCTCGGACCACCAGTGGAGACCGCGAAACAAGCAGTCCTATCTTAATATAGACATCAATAACAGTGAGCTCGTAACTTATCAACAAACCAAAAACAAAAACTCTGACCCCCCCCCGACCCCCCCCAAAGGGATCGTTCCAGCATAAGTGTTACCTCGTATCTCTTTTTGGGCATCCTAAACATACATGGTCAAGTTCACCATTCGCACGAAATGAGTAACACATTAGAGTCTAGAGGTGTGATCAGAGAATCGGGCACATCATTGCTGTATGTTATACAAGAACCCTTCAGTCTGACGCACCCTCATCGCTTCTCCCTGCCTCGGGCAGCGCCCAATCAACCAGCTTTAACCGGATCACTCACCACAGAATTCGTTTGTCCCCAACGGCCTAGCATGCCAGTCTGGTGGCCAGATTTAGTGTTCCATGTCCTGCGAATTGTTCATTCTCTGAAATTTCCTGGAGCCTTGGATCCGTCTGCACCGCGGGCCCTTAGTGTGCCATTCACCTTCCTCCCTCCTCGACTCTCCATGGGAGGGGCCCTCCTTCTGGGTACCCAGCATGTCAGATATGCAGTCTGCAATGCCCTTTTCCGAAACCAGTTTCACTGTTGAACTCTCCCACTCAAAGGTGAGTGAGAATGGATAACCCCACCGATACCTGGTGCCTTTATCCTTCAGCATTTTCGTAATTGGGGAGCATTTCTTCCTCATTGCGAGCGTGAGCGAAGATAGGTCTTGGTAAAGCGAGATAGTAGCATCGCCGAGAGTAAGCAACGAAGCGTGTCTGGCTTTATCTAAAATCCTGGCTCTGTCCGCATAGTTGTGAAACCTAGCCAGGACCGAACGAGGACCTCCCGGTCTGCCTCCAGCTCTGTCGATGCGATCAAGTTTGGGTTCATCCACTGTCTCATCCTTAAAAAGGAGCTTCAGGATGGTGTGCAGGGTCTGTTTCAGATCTGAATCAGATTCTCCTTCCTTTTCGGGGATGCCGAAGACACGTATGTTATTATGGCGTTCCCTGTTTTCAAGATCGTCAACCTTTAGGCGTAATGCCTCTTCCTTGTGTTCTAATTCCGCAATGCGGTGGTCCATTTGGGCTTCCAACGTATTCAAGGAGGTTTGATTGTGTTCGACTTGTTCCAGCCTGTCCTCCATTTTGTCCGTTCTCTGTGTAATGTTGTCGATTTTACTGCCTATGTCTGCCCTCATGCTTCGCATCTCTGCGAGTAGATCAGCGACATCCGCCTTGGTTGCCGCGGCCTCAGACCCAACAGTCGACATCTTAAGGTCAATGGGGGACTTCAGAGTTTCGTGGGTTGGTGTGAACTTGTATTTTGCCAATCTGTCCTTATGGTTCATGGGCGGCAGGACCCCGTCGATGAAGTGGGTAGGTCTCAGCAATGCGCCAGAGGTCAGCCCCGCCAGAGTGAGCGCTTGAAAGGTATGAGCTTATGTGCGAAAGCAGGATGCCGTGTGAGAATCCAATATCCAATGCTCTCGTTCGCTCGGTGTATGGACCTTCAATTCGGGTCCCAGGCGGTCCCCAAGGAGAGGAGGCCACGCACAGCCTCTTCAGGCCACCCTCATGCGCGCGGCCTAGCCCAGGCCCAATGCTCAGTGTAGTTTGTTTCGGTAAGCCTCAGGTTTCGAGTGGGGGGCCGAGGAGGGCACACACCCTGAGAAAAGGGGGCCCAACCCTCAGCCCTCTGCTGCCTGGGGAAACCTGCCCAGGGCCTCCTCCCGTATCTCCGGTACTCAGAGCACTGCGGTTCTTTCCACCTATGCCAGCGGGGGGAGGGCGGATCACAGCGGGCACCTCAACAGCCCCAGGCCTCATGCACCATTCAATTCATCAGCCGTGTTGGAATCCAAAAGGGGGCTCGGCGCACACAGCGAGCAACAGGAGCAGCTCAAGCAAGCGGGGTGAAGAGAGGTGATGCCGCGTCACTGTAGGACAGGGGTGTTTCACGGGCCTGATCCAACACCGCACGGGATCCGGCGACCAGACGGTCCTCGTCCGGGCCTCAAATTCACGAACCTGGAGGCCGCGGGACAGCTGGATGGGCCTGCGGGAGGAGATATGCATGTACTTTAGAGTGGGCCCCAGCAGCGATGTGGGTTGGAGAGCTCTCCCCGGTGCCGCGCGTATCAGAGCTCCGCATGTGGAGGAGGCTCGCAGGCCCCTCCAGCCTTCGTGCTGCGTGTGGCGCAGGGGGAGTTTTCTCCGCGAAAAAGGCTCCGTTTTGCTTTGGGTTTTCTCCGGGTGGTGCCTGGACACTTCTGATGCTGGTTTTCGTCGATGAAGTAGCAGATGCGGGTCTCGTGGTGGGGGCTCAATCCACTTTTCAGGACCCTTGCGCGGAGCCTACACGGGAGAGCGATGCCATCCGTGCGCCCCCTGGTGGCCAATCTTAAAAATGTATTATAAAGCAAAATAAATGCTGTTTTCGGCCTACTCCCATTCATTTTCCCCATTGAACAAAAGTCCATATTGTATCAAGACGAAGTGCAAAAACCTCAGGAGGGCATTGGACCAAATAAGAAACAATTTGGACACTAAGCGTTGACTTAATTTCCGGGACAAGTTCAAAGTTATTCCGTTCAGTAGTTTTTTAAATATTTGACAGCAAAGAGGGAGCCCCTTCTCCCAAAAACATAGCTTTTTTTTAATTTATTGATTTTTGCTTTAATACAAAAGAAATAGAAATTCAAGGATAGATTAAGAGTTAAAAAATAACACCCACCATATCTATCAGGCCTCAACATTTGCACTCACCAGTAGCATTGGTGAGTGATGTGTTTTTTTTTTTTTTTTAAATCAAACATTCTTATAATTAACCCAATTTCATCTGTAAATATGGTAATACTTCTGGGACTGGATGTAAACATCTTATGTCAATAAATATTCTCTATGTATATTCTAAAATTCTCCTCTGAAGATGTAGGCCTTTCTGATCATTTTTGTTTTTTAATCATTTTTATTATCAGTTTTAGTCCAACAACTTATCCTTAGACAATCTGTTATTCAATCGATCTATACGTTTGGCCCAGAAACGGCCCACCCTCCCCCACGTAACATCAAGCCCCAACCAAACAGCAACATAACTACACAGCCTGCAATCTGTTTGTAATCGCAGAGAATATTGTTGGTACCGGACCACGAGCACCTTTCAATAATTGTCTGTTTTTGGCTTCCTGTGTCCGTGAAAGTTCAGGGAGGTTTGTCAACCAGTGATCCGAACAGGTTGTGCACCAAAGTGTTCCAGGTTGCTACATCCTCTGAGGCTTCCACCCTCCCCTGCTGGATTGCTCCATACCACACTGCTAGTTCCGCCATCGACCACCTTTTCAATTCTTCCCACCACCTGCTTACACATGGGCCCTCTTTTGTCTTCCACGCCATGGTGATCCTTCATTTTTGCCAGTACCCAGGCCAGGTCCATCAGCCGGTTTTCTGGTCTGGATATTTCTGGGCGTGTGAATATGCCCAGTAGGCAGGCCTCCGGATTTCATCTATATCTAGTTATAACCCCTTTTCTCCCTTTTCCATTTCCTGCCAGAACCCCTGTATTTCTGGGCATCCCCAAAACATGTTTTCAATTCCCGCTTCCCTCTTCCCCACATCTCGGACATCCCTTCATATCCGAGCCCGGGAAGTGTGATGGTAGCTGCAGCGTCATATATGCCCTATGCAGGATATAGAATTAGGTAAGTTTCAGTCTGGCGTTTCTTTGAACTGTTTTTGGGTATAGTAGAGCTCTAAACCACTCTCGATCTGTCATCAATTTGCCTGTGTCCAATTCCCATGGCCCCTTCCCTTTGGTCACCTATGCTGGCTTAGCTTCCAGTAAACCTTGATACTTCCTATAGGAGCCCTAGCACTTAGTCCTCGTTTGCGAGATCTGGGGAGTCTGGCCATCGTGTATGTATTTGTGTGCGTCATTGTAGAGTATGTCAAGAACTGTCCCTGATGCACCCCACACTCATTGACTATCTCCTGGAAGCCCCACAGTCTACCCTGGGACATTAAGTCTCCCACTGTTACTACCCCTTTGCTTTCCCAGTGTATTCTGAGCTGCGCCAGGTCTTTAACCGTGGTCCCGCAGATGGCCACCAGCGACATCTGAAGTGAGAGGGGTTCCCCTAGTTTACGAATCGCCTTGGTCCTGAACCAGATTTTTGGCTAAATTGCCAGGGGAATCGGATCTTACTGCTGTCCAGCCAGAGTACCTCCTTTTAATATGTGTGGGGCAATTGTTTGTGCGAATGTTCTATGGTTTTATGGTCTGCCAACCGTCCTGCTACGTGTCGTAGTTGTCCCGCTAAGTAAAAAAGTTCAAAGTTTGAAAGTAGTCCTCCATCCTCGTATTCTATCTCTGTAAAGTGTCCAGGGCAATCCTCCTTCTACCTCCACCCTAAATGAACCCTCCTATTATCGTATTTAATTCCTTGAAGAAGGGTTGCGGTATGTGTTAAGGGACGTTTGTTAAGTGGTATCAGTCGAGGGAGGACCACCATTTTTAGGAGCGCAACTCTGCCTGTCACTGAGAGAGGCAGCTTTTCCCAGAATTTGATTGAGGCCTCCAGCCCCGTTTGGTCTCTTATTGTATTGTGCTGGTGGGTCTCTGCCACTTTGTGGTGGATGCCTGTACCTAGATACCTGAATGTTTTAGTTTTCCATTGCAGGTACAGACATGGGAGCTGCGACTCTTCTACTCCTTCCCAACCACCCAGGGAGAATATACAGGACTTTTCTCTACTAATTGAAATACCGGATAGGTTGGCAGTGTTTGGCAATGCCTCAAAGTACGCCTCCAGCGTATCCTCCGGGTTCCGCACATACAGTAGTATATGATCTGCGTATAATGATAGTACATGGTGTATCCCATTTACCAGTATGCCAGTGTCTTTGAATTCCTTTCTCGGGAAGACCGCAAGGGGCTCTAAGGCTAGGATGTTTAGCATGGGGGACAGTGGGCACCCCTGCTGTGTGCCTCTCTGTATGAGAAATGGTTCTGATATGTGTTAACCTGTCCTCACTCTGGCTACCGGTCGGGTGTAGCACATCTGGGCCCATCGTATAAATCGTTCACCGATTCCCAAAACTCCTCAGGGAGGCAAACGGCCATTCCCATCGGACCGAGTCGAAGGCTTTGATGACATCTAGTGCTATCACTGCTTCCCCCCTCTGACCAGTCTTGCGCGCCTTCAATAATCGTGTGCATTTGTCACTGATTGTCTGCCGCAGATCTTCCCAGGACATACCCTGTCAGGTCCGGGTGTATCAGTGTTCCAATCACCCTCCTCCGTCTCTCCGCCAGGACCGTTGTAAGGATCTTAGTGTCCTGGTTTTTTAATGATATTGGGATATACGACTTGCAATGCTTCTTGGCTTTCCCAGGCCTCAGTATTAGGACTATGATAGATTCCTCCATACTCTGGGGCATTCTCCCTGTCTCATACGCCTTCTCGTAAATCGGTAATAACTTTGGTGCCAGTTTTCCTATGAATTCTTTATAAAATTCCTCTGGAAGGCCATCGCCCCCTGGGGTCTTGGCCGCAGGCAACGCAGCAACGACACTCTGCACCTCCTCGGGCGAGAGGGGTTCTTCCAACATGTATTTCTGTTCTGCCCCCAGGGTAGGTAAGTCTATGTCTGCCAGTGTCTCCTGAATTTCACCAGTACATATTTTCCCTGGGTCTTAGTACCGGTGTTGGTAGAATGTCCTAGCAGTCTTATTGACTTCCCCCTGCGCCCTCCACAACGCCCCACATTCATCTTCTATTTCTGCAATATTCTCTCAGTTGTCCTTGTTCTTGCATAGCCATGCCAAAAGCTACCCCGGTTTGTCTCCCTGTTCATGCAACCTTTCGTTATATCTTGAGAAACTGTATTTGCCCAACCTATCCCACTGCGCTAGGCATTCTTGTCGAAGTTTCAGGAGCTCACCCTCTGTCTTTCTGTGTCCCCCCTCCCCTCCCTTGCCACACCCTCTGCTTAATTTTAGCTTCTGTGCTTGACAGGTCTCGCTCCAACCCTCTCCGTAACCCCCAGCCTTTGCTATGGCCACCCCATAGCAAAGGCTATTTGTTCCAGTTCATCTATAAACGGTCTGTCTCGCAGGGATTACGCATGTAGTATCCACGTGGGTATCGGGGCGGGTGATCGACTTACAATCAGTCTATGAACAGTGGTGCATGGTCGGAAAGGGTCCTTCCCTCGTATAAGACACCCAAAAAATCTCCCTGCTGATCCTCCCGAGGAAGTAATCTATTTGAGTGTATACCCTATGTACTCCTGAGTAGTATGAGAAGGCTGGCTTAGACCCCTCCAGCCATCTCCACATTTCTTTTAATCCCAGATTCCTCATAAATTCCAGTAGAACTCTTGCTGGGGGAGACGGTTGCATATTCTTACCGTCTTACCGTCGTATTTATCCAATTTCGGGTCAATCGTGCAGTTAAAATCCCCCCCCCCCATATCCAGGTCATACCTCCTAAAGGAGGTCAATCTACCATATAGGGATCTGAAAAAAGTGGCAGCGTTGAGGTTGGGGGCATATGTGTTAATCAAGCAGACCTCTGTCTGCTCAAGGTACTTGTGTACCAGCACCATTCTGCTTTCATCATCCTTATTTACACCCACTACCCTGAAAGACACTGATGGGACCACTCAGATAAGGACTCCCCTGGGACCAGGCTCTTTTTCGTGGATCGGGGGGATCGAGCCCAATACTGCTGCTTCTGGGCTGACTTTTAAGAACTTTTAGTGCCCCTGGATGCACTTACAATATCAATGGAAAGGATCTGCACGGGGAGCTCACGAAAAACCCAGCTTCCCTACATCGCGCGTTGGACAGTCTCCCTCCCAAAAATATAGCTATAGCTCCCATGGTGCTTTGCAGCACAGAGGGTTTTCAGAAATGAAAATATGCCTTTTTTTGGCTCAATGCAAGCAACTACTGCAGTAATATCGAGGGAATACAAAAAAGGAGAAGAAAAAAGGTTGAAATTGCATCAGGCTAGAGGTGGGGAGTGGCAAAGAGGACATCATATGACGTTAGGGAGTTGGGGTAATCTGGGGAGTCAGTTACTGTTCAGACATTTTTGCATTATCGGGAGGGAATACTGGGGCAATCTTGCAAGATTACAGCGGGAATCCCGCAAGAGGCACGTGGAAATGAAAAAGCATCGCATGAAACAAAGACAAAAGGAATAATGGCAGGGGTCCTCAGAGGTCAAAATCAACTGAGGCGGGGGCTAGGGAAAAGGAAGGAGGAACATGGGAAGCGCCTGTGAGGACTTTTTCATTTTCAAGCGTTATCGCAGTCATTAACGTGTGATTACTGCAAGATTACCGTGGTAATTATAGGGGGAATGGAAACTGAGTGGGAAAAAATGAATGGGGAGACATCTGTTGTGATCACATCTATTAGACAGGGGGAAATGGGTGTTTGTGCCAGTGGCCCTGGCCAGTAGGCCCCTAAGAAACCTATTGGTGCAACATGTGTAGCAGCCACGGCCAAAGGACGTGGCCACTGCCCATGGCCGAAGGCCATGACGAGTGGGCTGGAAAGAATTAAAATATACAGTGGGCACAGCCAAAGGCCATGTTCACTGGCCAGGGCTGGAGGCCATGGAAGTGGGCCCCAAGGACACCTATAGTGTAACATGTGCATTGGCCACGGCCGAATGCCGTGGCTAGTGGGCCCTAAAGAAACCTATTGGTGAAATATGTACAGTGGCTACAGCCGGAGGCCATTGCTAGTGCCCCTTGAACTTGAATAAACTGTGGTATAACAAAAAACCCTTTCAAATTAATTGAAAAAAACTTTAGTTAAGGTGATCAGATTTAACACAACAAAACCCTTGAAATTCAGCAGATGTGGAAAGTGATGAACATCTTAATTCGGGCCCGCCCTCCCCCTCTTGTAAGGCCCATGAGCACATACAAAACAGATGGGATATGTGAGAAACCAGAAGGTCTCTCACCCGCTAGTCCCCGGGGTTCTGTCATCCAGGTGGCCAGCACACAGCCATCGCTTTTGGATCCAGTTCCTGGGGATGGAATAGTGTGGGAGGATCACCTGGGTGGGGGGTCTTCGGGGAGTGGGATGCAAGATGGTGAGACACGGTATTCCCCTTCCCTGTAACACCTTTATCCCATCCTACCTGATAGGATATTTAGGTACTCTACCCCCCCGTCCCGCGGCCCCTTTTTACAACACAAACACTTTCTCACTGACAACAGGCTCTAAGGAAAAACAGAGCAACACCCAAGCCGTGTACCTGACATGTCCCAATACTTTGGTCAGCCGAGCTAAGGCAATAATCGACGATCACTCGCACCTGACTTCCATAACACTTCCCCACACGGATAAAAGGCGGAGCACGAGATCACACTCTGAGCGAGGGAAAGCACGAGAGGAAACAGCAGGTCCAAGATGGCAGTTTAACGAGAGGAGAAAGACAGTGAAACAGAAGAGGGTTGCAAGGAGGGAAGTTCGCTTGGCCTTTTCGACAAGGAACCGTTACTTTCACGAAAACCTCGAGAACAGAAAGCGGAAGACCAGGAAACCAGGCTGAAGAATCCTGCATTGTGTCTCGGAGGTACCCGGTAAGAAGCGCCAGCTGCCGTGGTACTGCCCTTGGCTCCAAGAATAAAGCAGCGTCTGTGAAATCCACATTGCCGATGAGTTGAGTAAACCGATACAAGACCAGTCTGTGTTGAAGCCAAGGTTGTAAGCAGCAGCATTGTAAGGCGAGCGCTGGAACGACCATTGTTAAAACGTGTGTGATAAGAGACGCAAATGAATTTAAACTGCCTATGAGTGATTGAACTTTAAAGCAAGCTACAATACCTAGTGGTTCGGCACCACGTGGATGCTCAATCGAAGGTCTCTGTAAGGTATCCAGCTGAGAAGTAATAACCGTAGATACATTTGTTCTGAGCCCAGTGGAGAGAGATCAATTGAAAGAGAATAAATAAATGTGAATCTAAGTAGTCCTGCGACGGGTCAAGTCAAATCCCACGCACGGTCGAAAGTCTTCAATTTCGATGAAGTAGACATGATCCATCTCAACCATATAGTCAATTCCAGGACCAAGACCAATACTATGACGACTCTGATATCTACATCATTCACTCCCCAGACAACCAAGAAAAGCTGGTGGCTACCTCACCTTAAATAATCAGCTCCACTATAATGAGCTGCTCTTAAAAGCTGCCCAACACTTCAAAATAGAGACTCAAGGGGTCCAACAAGACAGGGATTTTGTGGGCAGCATTTTGGGGGACAGGAAGTCTGCAACACAATTATTTCCCCTCCTTCAGTCAGTACAAAGACACATTCAGCCTTCACTACTCACACCCAACCACACAAGAGAGGTTAACCCCCGCTTTGAGAAGGTATTCAGGCCAGCTCCTGCTGACCCTCTGTACATCTAAGGTCAGCCCAAACCTGACTCCCTTGTCACCACAACCAGGAAGAGAGCAGGAACACCCCACTGAAGTCCCTCTTGACAAAGAATGCAAAAAGATTGCTACTTTTGTCAGAAAAGTAGCATCCTTAGCTGCTTATCAGACCAGAATCGCAAACAGTACCACTCTCCTGGCTAGTTATGGTTGCCATGTGTGGGACTCACTAGAGCTGCAGATTGAAGCCGTTCCCAAGCCACTTAAATCTCAGCTTTTCAGAACTATTACTGTCGCTAATTGCATCCTAAAGAACTATTTGGACGATGCAGACAATGCAATCTATATCATAGCTGAGGGCACCATGATCAAGCGCCATGCCTGGTTAAAGCAGTCAGGGTGCAAGCTGGAGACGCAAGCCACACTCCTTAACATGCACATCAAACCTAATGCTCTGTTTGGCATAGCAGTGGAGGATGCACTACACTAAAAAGTGCCAAAGAAGAATGACACCTTAAAATCACTAGGACAATTGTCCAATAAACCTTTTGTCCATAGAGGGCCATTTAATACCAGAAGATCTTTTCGTTGATAAGGCCCACAATGCTCCTCAAACTACAATCGGGGTGGTCAGTCACCATAGTAGGATAACTCGCAAAGCAAAACGAAAAGGTGATGGCTGGAAGGTTTTGAATAAATCCCTGCAGACCATCGTTTTTCAGTCTGCCAAGCCATTACAGAAGGGGAAAAACCATATGCAAATCGGGCTTGGTCCTACCTCAAAAGGGGCAGTCCAGCCCAAACTGCTAGGTCGCATCCCTTCTGCACGAGACCACAAGTATCCCCAGACATGTTTCAGCCTTGTTGGACATCATCAGTGAGGAGTAGCTTGGGCCTCTAGGCCTGGCAGGCTCGGGACCCACGTCTGGGCATACCCGTCCTACTCGGGGTGAGTTTAGCAAAACGAAAAGGTGATGGCTGGAAGGTTTGGAATAAATCATAACCATGGGCAAAGCTCTGGGCAACCCTCCAGACCATCGTTTTTCAGTCTGCCAAGCCATTACAGAAGGGGAAAAACCATATGCAAATCAGGCTTGGTCCTACCCCAAAAGGGGTAGTCCAGCCCGAACTGCTAGGTCACATCCCTTCTGCACGAGACCACAAGCATCCCCAGACATGTTTCAGCCTTGTTGGGCGTCATCAGTGAGGAGTAGCTTGGATCTTCTGTAATGGCTTGGCAGGCAAAGAACGATGGTCTGGAGGGTTGCCCAGAGCAATGCCAGTGGTTAAGATTCATTCTAAACCTTCCAGCCATCACCTCTTTGTTTTTGCTTTGTCACTCCGAGTGGGATGGGTATGCCCAGACGTGGGTCCCGTGCCTGCTGGGCCAAGAGACCCAAGCTACTCCTCACTGATGAGGCCCAACAAGGCCGAAACATGTTTGGGGATGCTTGTGGTCTCATGCAGAATGGATGTGACCTAGCAGTTCGGGCTGGACTGCCCCTTTTGGGGTGGGACCAAGTCTGATTTGCATATGGTCTTTCCCCTTCTGTAATGGCTTGGCAGGCGAAGAACGATGGTCTGGAAGGTTGCCCAGAGCAATGCCAGTGGTTAAGATTCATTCTAAACCTTCCAGCCATCACCTCTTTATTGTAACTCACAGGGACAGTCCTCTGGCGTTTTTCAAGAAGGATACAAAAGATCCAGACGTAGGGGTATGGCCTCCACTACTCCTAAACAATGACGCCCCCAATCTAGTTAGCATCTCTCAATTTACCCATGCATGAGAGTGGATCTCTTCGGACAAGTGGGTTTTGTCCACCGTGGCAGGGAGGTACTGCATAGAACTTCTGCTGAAACGACTCAACCATCCACCAAGACACCAAAAAATAACTACAAAAGAAAAGTTCATTCGACTGGAAGAAGTCCACACCATGCTGGAAAAAGACACCATAGAGATAGTCCCAGCAAACCAGGTAAACAAGGGTATCTATTCAATGTACTTCCTTGTGCCAAAGAAAGTTTATGCACCCTGTACTAGACTTACACCCAGTGAACACATATTTCAAACCACAAATGTTTTGCATGGCAACTCTGCAGGAGGTGATCCCCCTCTTAAAACAGGGAGATTTCATGGCAGCATTGGATATGAAAGATGCATACTTTCATATTTCAATGTTCCCAGCGCACAAACGCTTCCAAAATAGCAGGAGAACATTACCAATTCAAAGTACTTCCCTTTGGCATAGCCTCAACTCCGAGAGTGTTCACAAAGATACTAGCAGTAGTGGCGGCGCACCTATGCAGCGAGTCAATCCCAGTGTACCCTTATCTGGACGACTGTTTTATAACAGGGGAGACTCCACAAATATGCAAGCTCAACACCCAAGGAACAATCGATCTGCTGTTCCAATTGGGATTCTCCATCAATTAGAAAAAATCAAAACTCATCCCCAGTCAAGTGAAACAATTTCTGGGAGCAATCGTAAACACTTGAAGTGTTAGTCTTCCTCTCAAGCGTAAGAGTACAAAACATGTTGTTTCAAGTACCTCATTACCTAGCTGGTCGCCAGATAACCATGCGCAAGGCGATGCACCTGCTTCGGAAGATGGCTTCATGTATCTATCTGGATCCCCATGCGCGGCTGCGCTTGCGCCCAATGTAGGAGTGGTTAGCAAAACAATGGTCTCAGGCATGCGGTCAGAGGGTCCATCTAGTGGTTGTTTCGCTAACTCTAGTACAAGCACTTCAATGGAAGTCCAAAGACAACTTGGTAAAAGGAAAATCCTGCCGCAATCCACCAGTACAAGCCATTCTAACTACGGATGCCTCACTCTAAGGGTGGGGTGCCCATTACCTTCACCACACGGCATGTGGACACAAACTACAACCTTAAATCACATAAACCTTATAGAAGTTCTAGCAGTACTCAAGGCACTGCAAAGTCACTGCAAGCTTTTCAGCACCATCTAGCAGGTCAAACAGTGCTAGTGCTCGCAAACAGTACCACTGCCATATTTTATCTAAACAAGCATGGAGGGATACACTCTGTAAGCTTATCCAGGTTATCCCAAAGGATTTGGAAATGGACACTGAAACAGAACATGTCCCTAGTCTCGCAGCATGTAAAAGGGGAACTCAATGCTCTAGCAGACACTTTAATCAGAAATCCCACTCTGCCCGAGGAACACGAGGCAAATTCACAAAGATATTCTACAAGTTATCTTCCCACAATGGGGGCATCCACTTCTAGATTGGTTTGCAACAAACCTAAACGCACAATGCCAAACTTTGCATCCAAGTTTCCCCAATCGGGGTCCAAGGGGAACGCCCTGTGGATGAGTTGGTCAGGGAAATTTGCCTATGATTTTCCACCGACACCACTTCTCAACAGTTCATAAGAGGCACCAGGAATGAGTCACTCTAATCGCTCCAATGTGGGCGCGACAAACATGGTTTCCACACCTACTCAAACTAGCAATGTGCAAACCAATCAAACTTCCTTGCCCCTTCATCATGCTGTCCCAGCGCGAGGGGACAATACTCCATCCATACCCTCAAGCTATGAACTTGGCAGCTTGGCTCCTGAAGTTATAGAGTTCGGGCACTTAAATCTTCCACAAAGGTGTATGGATCTCCTCAAAGAAGCACAGAAACCCAACACTAGAAAGTGCTACTTTAACAAGTGGAAGCGGTTTGTCATTTGGTGCACTATATGCTTCACCTACTTGACTCAGGTTTAGTATTTAACTCCATCAAAGTACGTCTAGTGGCTCTGTCAGCTTACACTACATCCCAAAGCAAGGTGTCATGGTGGAAGGTACCAGTTGTCAAGGCTTTCATGGAAGGAGTAAATAAACTATACCCTCCCATTTCTAATCCTCCACCTGGTTGGGACCTTAATGTTGTCCTAACAAAGCTCATGGGTCCCCCCTCTGAGCCTATACACAAAGCATCCTAAAACATTTAACCTACCAGACTGCCTTTCTAGTAGCCATCATATTTAGAGTCGGTGAACTACATGCACTCTCAGTACAACACCCTTTTATTGTCATTCACAAAGACAAGGTGGTTCGCAGAACACACCCTAGGTTCTCACCTGAATTGATGTCCAGGTTCCATGTTAACGAGTCCATTGAACTACCTACTTTTTTCAAAAAACCAGCTAACTCAGCTGAAAGAAGCCTGAAGGGTGGTCTTCTACTACATAAACAAAACCTCTAAGGAAAATAGACCAATCTTTGTTTCCATGGGACCCGACTGGGAAGGAGATCATATGTCAAAAAATGCTATCTCCAGATGGATAGTCAAGTGCATACAGCTGTGCTACTCGCTATCAAAGAAGACTCTGCCTTTTACACCACAAGCTTACTCTACAAGAAGTACAGGAGCTACTTTAGAATGTATTGCAAATGTCCCCTTTGATGCTATTTGCAAAGCAGCTACTTCGAGCTCCATACATAAATTATACATGTATTCGCCATTACTGCATTGACGCACATTCTAAAGCAGATTCACAGGTGGCATAAATGGTGATAAAATATCTATTTGCCGCTGTACCTTCTTACAACCCACCTCATTCTCCAGTTGCTGCTCGCTAATCTATGCATAGCATATGATCTAAGCAGATCCACAAGCCTCAGAACGCATACATTACTTACTGTAATCGTATTTCTGGTGCTTGTATCCGCTTAGTTTCACATGGGCCCACGCTTCCTCCCCTCCTGAAGTCGAAGGTGCATAGTATGTATCTCCATCTACCTTTCTGCTTCTCTATTTCTGTACTTGAGCTACACTTCATGCAACCTCATGTCAGAAACAAAACAATCTGAGGGACCTCGACGCGTGACTAGGGATAGTGTTACTAACACGCCCAGTCGACATCACTTTCCGAGCTTCGAAAACAAATCATGTAATACTCTGCACCTACCACTAGATGTTTGCCTATGCATAGCATGTGAATATAAGCAGATACAAGCATCAGAAATATGATTACAGTGAGTAATGTATGATATACACACACACTTATTCTCCGCCTCAAACATTCAAGGTTAGTGTCTCATACCTTGCAATTTTAAAGAGAAGTTCCTAAATCTAATTGCAAGGGTTTATAAACCTTGAGTGGTCAGTAGAAATCTCATTGAAATGGATCCATCCTCTCACATTTAATGCAGGTATGGTTTATTTTGAATTTTTTTATCATTTTTATTTATAATTTCCAAACAAATTCGATAACATAAGAAGAATAACAAAAAACAGCTTTAAACCTTCCTATAAAGCCCATTACATTAAACATTCCTCAGAATGAGATACATGAAAATGAGCAATAAGAAACAAGAAACAAATGAGTCAAATGTACAGTTGTTTGAGAAAAAATAAATAAATATGAAACAAACATCTTAACATCAAAATTGACCAAATCTCATGACATATAGACGAGAGGACAAAACATAACACACAGATACAAAAAAGAAAAAAAATTAAACCCTCATACCTCACTTCCTCCATCCTGTGGTACACTACCATACAAATCAATGAAAGATTTCCATAAAGACCAATATTCCCTTTCTCTACCCTCCTTTTTGGCTAGAACTAATTCAAATTCCTATAATACAATCACATCATTAATCCAGTCCTCAATAGTTGTTTTTTTCCTACATTTCCACACTTTCATGATTTGTTTCACTGCTACTACTTATATCTCATCTATCCAACACCCATACAGAAGAGTTTTCAAACAACAACCTCTTTTTGCCAATAACAAAACCTGCAAAGGAAATCGACAGTGATATCTAACCTATTCAACACCTCCTTCCAAAAAGTCAACACTCTCGAGCAACGCCATAACATGTGAATCAATGTCCCCTTCTCACATCCATACCCCCAGCAAATATCTTCAGCAAGTAGTCCCAAACCATACATTTGCACTGGAGTCCAGTATACCCACTGAATCATCTACACGCATAAGTTTCAGATACGTGGATACATTATGTGGCAACAAGTGAAACATGGTCCAACCCACCAGTTCCTTCTCCAGCTGCAAATTCATCATACCAAATATTTCGGTCAGGAGATGTTCTAGATCCCTATATCTATTCTTTTCCCGGCCACTTAAATGAAACTCTTTGAAGTTCTTCAAAAGACTTCAAGACCCTATCTTGCAATAAATCTCCCAATGTCAACACCCCCTTTGAAATCCAACTGCGCCAACACAAAACTCTATTGCCTATTTGTAATGCAGGATTATACCAAATTGAAGAAATATGATTAAAAAATACATTTCCCTCAAAGTTAAGCACCCATCATGACATTGAGTCTTTTGACACTTTAATAGTTGATAACTTAGTAGAACCTCTAGGTAATGTCCCCATTGAGAACATATTTTCTAACTTGAAAGGCACCAAAGCATTTCTTTCTTTAGTCAACCACATTGGCTCTTCTACAGTCTGACTTTGATTATTGGGCAGCCTTCTTCAAAACAAAACCCCTATAATATTTTTCCAAATTTGGATATCCAAATCCCCCTTCCTTAGTTTCCGTCTGCAAAATATATTTTGGCCTTTTTTTCACCCCAAAGAAAATCTTGGAATACCCGATCACTATCCTTAAGTAATTTCTTCGAAAAACTCAGAGGGATTGACTGCATAACATATAAAACCTTAGCCAGAAGCAACATTTTAATAGTATTGATCTTCGCCCAGATCCCCAAATCTAATCTGGACCATTTTCTAGTATCTCTTAGTGTATCCAACAGTCTAGCTACATTAAATTGAACCATTTTCCACACATCTTTGATCAGAAAACCCCCCAAATATTTCACACAACTCTCGGACCATTTACAGTTCCGTTCCGCAAAATCTTCCCTTCTGACTGCAGTCGAGAGCGGGAAGACTTCTGTTTTGTCCCAATTGATTCTGTAACCCAAAAACATACCAACTTTCTCAAGAATCTCCTTAAGAACCATACTCCCATTCTCAGGGTCTGAAAGCACCACTACCGTATCATCTGCATAAGAGAGCGTTTTAATTTCCTTTGTTCCGAATGTCAAACCACATATTCTCTGCTTGTTACGTATTAATGCTACCAAGGGCTCTATAGCAATATTAAATAAAAAAGGCGACAAAGGACATCCTTGTCTTGTACCTCTACCAAGAGTGAATGTTTCCGACATTTCACTATTGACCCAAACATGCGCTTTAGCTGAATTCTGGAGACTACGAGCCGTCTCTGAACCTAATCCCAAAACCCATTTTCTCCATAGTAAAGTCTAGAAAATTCCAATTCACCCTGTCAAATGCCTTTTCAGCATCCTTAAAGACTAAGGCAGTGTTAACCTTTCCATTACCATGAAGACTTATTACATCTATTAATGTCCTGATGTTATCATAACCTAATTTACCCCTCATAAAACCTAACTGAAACTCATGAATAATATTCCCAAAACAACCACCTAACCTATTTGCATATATTTTGGTAAAAAGTTTAATATCTACATTTAACAAACAGATGGGTCTATAATTCTTACATTTTTTACTATTTCTACCTTCTTTAGGAATTACAGAAATCATGGCTTCGGTCATTGACTGACACAACTGTTCTCCTTCCGAGAAATAATTAAACAAAGCACACAATTTTGGAGCTAGAAACGTATCAAATTTCTTATAGAACTCAATGGGTAACCCATCTAAACCCGGAGACTTCCGCAATGCATTTGTCCAATTGCCAAAAGAACCTCATCAACGCCTATGATCGCCTCCAATCCTACATTATCATCAACAGACAATTTCTTAATAGGAATATTTTCAAATAGATTTTCCAAGTTTTCTTTGGCTATTGATACATCTTCCGTATACAACGTTTTGTAGTAGCCTCTGAAACTAGAACAAATATCCTTATTCTTCCACAGCAATTGTTCGTTATCATCTTTAATTCCTTTGATAAAAGTCTCATTATGCATGCCCCTCAATCTATTCGCCAGTAATCTACCACTCCTGTCACCAGCTTCCCAATATTTTTGCTTTGAAAAAAAAAGACCCTTTTCCACCAATAAATTGTTTGCATTGGCTAATCTCTCTGAATTTGATTAATTTCAGTCCTATCCTCTATCTTTCCACTCCGGGCATATCTTTGCTGCAGTTTAGATAACTGTGATTCCAATATATTAAGATCTTTCAGGAAATCCCTGATTGTAGTCTTAAAACTATCCCACACTATCCCTTCATCAGCAGAACCCTCGTTTAGTTAAAAAAAAGTCAGTCATACGTGACAGCAAATCCACTAACGCCTCCTTTTGCTCTAAAATTCCCGTCTTCAACCTCCACTTCCTAAAAGACGGAACTACCACATCCATCTGTAAACCGAGATCTACCGAAGTGTGATCGGAAATTCCTTGTTCCCTTATATTAACTTCACAAGTTTTATCCAATAAAGCCTTGGTGACAAAGATATAATCTAATCTGGTGAATGAATCATGTACTGGAGAAAATAATGTAAACTCTTTCTTCAATGGATGCAATTCCCTCCATATATCAATCAAATCAAATTTAACAAGAAAGTGATCAAATTCCCTACAAATATTCACATTAGTATACCTACACGTACTGATCCTATCTAGTTTGAAATCCCGAACACAATTGAAATCCCCTCCCAGAATTATTGTTTCACCATTCATTCCACTCCCGAGATTTTCACAAAAAAATCTTTACCAGAAATGCAAGGACCATAAATACAACCGAATGTAATCTTTCCCCTATAAATTATATCAGCAAAAATCATTCGCCCTTCCGAATCCATCGCCACTCTCTCCACCTTATACTGCAGTCCTTTCCTGAACAAAATACTCACTCCTCTAGAACTAGAAGAGTAACAATTCGACAAGTCCTTAGAATATTTGGAATTGACCAGCCATTGCGTAGTTTCATGTATCAAGTGCGTTTCCTGCAGAAAAACAATGTCAGCCATAGATCTCTATAATCACGCCATAACCTTCCTCCTCTTCTTTGGACATTTCAATCCATTCACATTCCATGTCGTAATCGTCAGATTACCTACATCCATCCCACTAATCCCAAACAAATATTATTAAACCCTTTCCTCTTTCTTCCAATATGAGAGGTCAGATGATCTCCATTTCATTCCCATCCATTGATGCAGCAGAACTTTATCCAAAGAACGAAAAACCAAACAAGATATCCACACATACCAGTTATAAAAAACAAATACAAATACAACAAATCTACAAGACATGACACAAAAAACATAAAAACATAAAACACATAATAAAAACCAAAACTCAGGGAAATCCCCAAGTAATAGTGAGTAATAACACATTTCTGCAACAAGCAGTGTTCCAACCTTATTCCATCAAGGTTGTACCTGCCCATAAACATTATAAATTGAATAACGTAAATGTTCCCATGTTCTATAATAAGAATAATCTATAAACTATAATAACAAATATATCGTCTGTTTAACTTCACACAAACCATACCTAAGCATATACTACCCCCAGAAAACATTACATAACATGTTAAATAATACACATTTGCGTAAACATTCCTATTGTCAGTCAAGTATTCTATAAATATATGTGTTGTAGTCTAGAGGTCAGCTCCATAACTTCAACCCAGGAATTCCATAATAGTCTTCCCATGTTCCAGGTTTCTGGATCAAGTCTCATAATTCATATATCCACTACAAGATGAAGGCACCTTAGTAAATGAGACCACAGTATGTGAATAACCACACAACCAACCACACTTCCCCTATATAATTCCAGCCAATAAGGAACACAATATAATAACCTAAGTAGGAATCCACAATTTAGGAACAACCAGGTCCTTATAGTCCACATAGTAATAAAATAGAATACCAAATTTCCCCTCAACATAAGCGGTGAATAGAAGTCTTTTGGTGCCAGCTGTGTGATAAAACAGGCCAAACATAACCAGCCCCTTCAATCAACAGTATATAAAGATATATTTTATATCAATACAAAATGTTCCCCAGTCAATCCAGTAATAAAATAGAGAAAAGGGAGTCAGGAGCATAATTTAATAATCCACAGAGCAATACCCCACACGTAGATCCCATCATGAGTATCACATGTGCAAGGTGGGGTATTGCAGGGTGAATCAAGCACAGACTCCTGAGCATAGAATGTAAACTACGCCATATTTCAAAGTAGTCAGCTGAGATTTAGTCGGTAGGTCCTTTGCCACAAGCACTCCCTCTCCTCTGGTGTGACCTAGTCCCATGACACATCCGGTAAAACCTCTAAGTCAAACATCAACATATAAACTCCAGGAACTTGCATAACTGGTCTATAACGGACACAGATGCCGTCTTGTGACAGCATAAATCATGTGTAGTTAAAATGACATAAAACTGATAAACTAGTTAGAGCGAGTAAAACCAATATATCAAAGTAGTTCACAGGTGGGACATAGTTGATGTCATAAATAGTAATTGACATTTAACTGTCATAAATTCAGAGCATAAACCATAACATAGGTTCCATTACAACATGACCAGGCTGGATGATTTGCGGGTGTCTATTCCCCGGCCTTGTAGCAGTGCACTGTCCTGGAATAAGCACTACAGCCATGAAGGTGTGCTCACATCCTCATAGCACCTGCCCTGAAAGACGCAGGGGAGGCATCCGCTGCAGTCGGTGTCCTTACAGTTCGGGTTGCACTGTTTGCACAGTAGAAAGCGCACCTTTGGCTGGCCACAATAATCATGCTAAGGGCCCCTCACAATCCGAGCGTTGCCCCTCAGCAGACATCTAATCAGTTCCATTATGGTCATAAACCCAGGCCCATTGTGAAGCGATCCAGACTTATCTCCAGAAAGAGAGAGCACAGCCGTTAGGGGGTTGCAGTGGGGACACACACACTCGCGCTCGCTGATGTATCGTGATCATTCACTATAAGCAAAAAGTATAATCGGGCAGTAGCAGAGACCCGCAGACCGGCAATATTAGGGGCAAAGTAGAGTCCGGAACTGCAGTATTAACCGGCTAGGGTGGAACCTTAACAGCAAAAACATTGCTACTTCCAGGTGCTCGGATCGCGTACACATTAGTCAATATTTACACAGTTACTGTCAATATCTGCACAACCGTTATAGAAGGCGCCTACCAGGTAATCCAAAGAAGCAGTGAGGTGTTGTGGAAGTCTCCTCACAGTAGTAGTGTTCTCAAGCTCACAGTCTCCTGCAACCTCCGTTTCCAAATCGGTTTACAAATCTGACCTGGAAATGAAGGCTATCCTTCGCATAGTCACGTAAGTCACGTCCGCTAGGTCCTTTCCTTGAATGTCCTTCAGCAAACGCATATTCAAAGCAAAACAAAAAAAACACACACACTGCTTAAATAGAAACAAATTCAACGGTATTAAACCTATCACTACAATAAACAAACTTAGAAAAAATATGAAATCAACGAAAATTGATTAAAACTAAAGCACAATAATCCATATTCAAAATAATCATCTTTTTTTCTTCAAAAAGGATCCTGAGTGTTCAATAGGTGTTTCTTCCATGGGTTGCTGTTCCGTATCTAAGTCAGTGAGAAATGCCTCTGCATCTTTGTAATCCATGAAAGAGTGTACTGTTCCATTAAGCACCACTCTCAATGTTGCTGGGTAAATCATATAATATT
This sequence comes from Ambystoma mexicanum, assembly GCF_040938575.1. Lineage (NCBI taxonomy): Eukaryota > Metazoa > Chordata > Amphibia > Caudata > Ambystomatidae > Ambystoma > Ambystoma mexicanum. The sequence continues at coordinate 730,334,546 of NC_090934.1, read as the reverse complement.
TTAGATGTTTCCGTCTTGCTTTATCCTTGGCTATATTAAAGGCTTTCCTTCTCTCCAAAACATCATGACTAAAATCACCAAAAATAATAATTTTGTGTGTTCCCCATAGCAGCTCACCCTTCTATCTTGCCTTCCGTAGGATCAGTTCTCTCACTGGAAACTTCAAAAATGTTATGATGAAGTGTCGAGGTCTTTGTCCTGGTTTAGGTTCCAAGGATCTATGAGCCCTCTCAATCTCCAAGGGCCCTCTCAATCTCCAAGGGGGTCTTAGGATCAAGACCGAGTAGTTTAAGGTGTTTTCCAAAAATGCTGCAGGAGAGCCCTGTTCAGTATTCTCTGGAAAGCCAGCTATCCGGACATTATTCCTCCTAGAGAAATGTTCTTGCTCAGAGCGCTTAAGGGTCAGCCTTTCCACCTGAGCTTACAAGTCCTTTATTTGGATAGACATCCTCAGGGAATCATCACTCATTGCTGTTAGATGATTTTCCATATTCTTAAATTTTCCTGACAGTTCATTGTATCTGTCTTCAGAAGCTACCTGAGAGGCTCTTATATCAGTAATCTCAGCAGACATTTTGATTATCATTTCCATCAGCTTATCTTCCCTCCTTTCAGGGCTGATCTCATCCCTTTTCTGTCTTTTAGATGGTTGTGTGGTTCCTGGAATCTCTTCAGCCATTATAGTAAATGCATTCAGAGAGATGAGGGCAGGCACAGCAGCTCAGCCTTCAGGCAGCCATCTCCTTGGGCAGCAGGTTCCAGAAGTCATAGAGTTCAGGCACTTAAATCTTCCACAAAGGTGTATGGATCTCCTCAAAGAAGCACAGAAACCCAACACTAGACAGTGCTACTTTAACAAGTGGAAGTGGTTTGTCATTTGGTGCACTATATGCTTTACCTACTTGAACTCGAGAGGATCGGGATCCTACTCAAGGATGTCGACGACGGTCTCGGCGTTGTGCCGGAGGCCCTTGGAATCACTGTTGGCTGTGGAGTAGCCTTGGTCTTCTCTTTCATCTGCGTCAATGTCGGCGTCGACGATGGCGTTGAGTCGATCGACCGATGCATCAAAGAACCCTTCGACAACGGCGTCGATGGCGCCGATCCATGCGTCGAAGCAATCTTCGACGACGGCGTTGAAGATGGTGCCTTCTTACCCGTGGCGCTCTCGGGTGGAATGTTTCGCCGGGTGCAGCGACTCGCAGCGTTTTGATTTTTTGGGTTTTTCACCCGGGGTATCACCCTCAGCTGTCTTCGAGGGGGTCGAGGCCGCTTTCTCGAAGACGCTTAACATTTTCTTTCTGAATTCCTCCCACTCAGCCTGAGAGCTGTGTTTCGTGGGACAGGAGACCCTTTCTGGGGAAATAGAAGATGACGAGGAAGGGGATCTTCGGCGTCTCTTTTTTGAGTGTTTTGATCTCGACGAATGGTGGGAGCTACTTCGAGATCTAGAATGGGAATGTTTTCGACGGCGAGGAGACGAATGCCTCGACTCAGCCAAAGAAACCTTTGAGGAGATTTTGACTGACTTACCTCTCTCGAGCTTCCCCTTGCGCTCCTTCAAGGCTTTCGCCGTCATGGACATGCAGTCCTCACACTCCGAACAATGGTGCTTGGCTCCCAAGCACCACAAGCAGATCCTGTGTGGATCCGTTATTGAAATTTTTTTACCGCAGTCTTGGCATTTCTTGAAGCCGGATCGCCACGTCGTCGGTTCCGATGAAGATGCCATCGAGAACGAGTTGGTATTTATTCGAGTAGATATAGAGGGTTATCCTGACTGAACTGAGCAACGACGTTCCGAGGCCCCACGAAGCGTAAAACAGAACTGAGCAACGGACGCAGCGTGTGGCTATTTATGGGCATGGCGACGTCGGCGCCGATACGGTGGCCGTCAAGGGACATCGACTCGGCGGACGTCAACGCGCAGCGCCCTCTACAGAAAAAATTTCCGAGGCCAGCAAGATGGAAACGTATTATCAAAGATAAGGAATACGTCGGAGGAACATCCTGTCGAAAAAACGTTACAAGGTAAGAAGAAACTTGTTCTTCTGGTGCTTGTATCTGCTTAGATTGACATGCGCCCACCCTTCCTCCCCTCCTGAAGTCGAAGGTGCATAGTGTGTATCTCCATCTACCTTTCTGCTCATCTATTTCTGTACTCGCGCTACACTTCATGCAACCTCATGTCAGAAACAAAACAATCTGAGGGACCTCGACGCGTAACTAGGGATAGTATTACTAACGCGCCCAGTCGACATCCCTTTTCGGGTTTCGAAAACAAATCATGTAATACTCCGCGCCTACCACTAGATGTTGGCCAATACATAGCATGTGAATATAAGCAGATACAAGCATCAGAAATACGACTACCGTGAGTAATGTATGATATATATATATACACACACACACACACACACTTATTCTCAGCCTCAAACATTCAACCTTAGTGTCTCATACCTTGCAATTTTAAAGAGAAGTTCCTAAATCTAATTGCAAGGGTTTACAAACCTTGAGTGGTCAGTAGAAATCTTATTGAAATGGATCCATCCTCTCACATTTAATGCAGGTATGGTTTGTTTTGAATTTTTTAAAATGGGTTTTATATGCTGAATTTGTGCATACACACTGCATCTAATATAGCAAGAACCGACTTGTACTGCTCCCAGAATCCATCCTCATCAAGCAACATGTCCTGCTTGTAAAGTGTTTGAGGCAGTGGTTGCTGCAATGTGTTGATTGTTGTTGGTACACCAAAGGAACAACTGTCACCTGTGTCCCAAGACGGAGTCAGACCTCCTGGTACTTGCTTTATTTGATAGTGAAAGAGTTTTTTGTGATTAGAATTTCAGCTCACACGCTTAACGGATTGGTGTCAATCATCATATGTTATTTAAAACCTCTTCAATTTTTCAAGAATAAAGAACATGCACAACACAATCCAAGAACATGGGATAAAATTCAGTAAGATAATAAGGAAAACCGTCATCAGCTTGGACACAAATAATATTTGTCAGTATATCATAAATACAATCTAATAATGAAACATGAAGAAAAATATTTGCCAACAAAGCCATGTTGGAAACATAATTCGACACATGTTCATAACAAAACACACCAAAAACACCCACTCATGCAAACACCCACACAACACAACCAAGCCCGTACCACCAAATCAGACCCAACACAGCACAACACTACCAGCACTAACCATATGCTTCATTAAATGGTGCCCACAGTTCTAGATGAAGGTCCTCCCAGTCCTACGTTAGAAACAACCCTTTCAAAACTGGACAAAACCTGCAGTTCAATTAGCCAATTCTCTACTCGTGGCTTTTTCCTAGTCTTCCAAACTCGAAGTACCTGCTTTGCCGCCAGTGCTAAGGTTTTTGTCAATCCATTGTTCATACCTCCTACCAGTCTCATCACCCTCTAGGCGGTAGTGAAATAGTACTAGAGCGGGTCCTAGGGAAAGTCGTATGTAAAATCACATCTAACCTGTCTAGTACATCTCCCTAGAAATCCCAGACTCTGAGGAAATTTTCACATGTGCAACAGGGTACCTCGCTCCCTACCACAGCCCCAGCATAAATCGTTATCTAGCCATCCCAAAACATGCATCCGCACTGGGGTCCTATACAATCATCCCACAATAGTCTTACAATTTAAGTTTATTAAGTCATTTACAGCAACAGTTTCATCATTACAATTCTGGTGCTTCCACTGTCCATTATTGCCGCAAGAATTCCAACTTACAATACCGGGTGACCCATAACACTCACTTTCAGATAGCATTGTAATGTGTTGCAAAAAGACTGTTTTCTACTAAACCTATCATATTGACCATCCCAAACTATTCCACAATCGCTTCTCCAGCAATGGTTTTAAAAAATGAAAAAATAAAAAGGAGAACTAATGAGGCATAACACAAAACAATACCATGCAATCAAAACAATACAATCTGTGTGGATATTCCATACTCCGATTGCCCTTCATTAGAATGGAGTTCTTCGTGCTTTTGGTCCCTGATGCCGGCATGAACCAGGCCATTAGTCACTCACTACAGTAGTGAAAAGGAGGACATCTCATGGGGTTTGTGGTGGATACCAGGATTGTCCGATGAATTCACAAATGTAATCCAACTTAATCTTACAACCCGCTCTTAACGCAACACATTTGTTTTAAATATCACACCCTAACTCATCCACCCAAGTGTGCCTTTAATAAACATGGGTGGCAACATGAAAAATAACATTAGCCCACAAGTAAATATTTAAATACCCTCCAAAATGAACCCTCACAATTTTTATAACTGCACTACAGAGGAAAGGTTTTCGCTGAAATTGGCATTTCTACCGAGGCCAATCTTTCCCTCACACCTCCCTCCAGAAAGAGCTGGACCTACACAGAAATGTCAGTCTCGGTTATATTGTTTACTGTCTAGTGCAGTTTGTCCTTATTAACTGGCATAATGGATGTAGATTCAGCTAAGAAATTCCAGGCTTCCAGTCATCAATCTATTGCCGTTACTTTGTAAAGGCAACAGCAGAATGCGCGACGGTAACCCGATTACCTTTAGCCAAGAGATGCAGGCTTGGGAGACGTTTGTCCTGATCCGAACGAAGGCTGTGCTCGCTCTGCCGCACTGAGGAGAGACTAGCGGTGTGATTATATTGGGAGTGCATGGGCAAGGGGAAAGCGTCTCCTATTGATGCGCCATACTCTGCTACTACATCTCTAACCTTCAATCTAGACGTCAACCGATCCAGAGGTCATCCTTCTGCCAGGCATAGGAGTACCTCCTCTGAGGTCTCCCAATTGAACACTAAAACTTGGACTTTGTAAAAATACACTATCTTACACAGTCTTTTACATCACATGATGACAACAAATGCAAACTGATTAATGTGGTTTAAATAAAAAAATATATGTTTACTGTTCTCTTATAGTGCTGAAGACCACGTGATGCTGTGGTCATTTTTGATGTTGATCATTCCTGCTGTACTTGTTTAACAGACTTGTAGTAATTGAAGTGTTTATTAGACACTTTGTTTTAACATACGTGGCACTATTGTTTGATAAATAGACTGGCACATTGTCAGCTGCTCCCTGTTTTCTTCTTCCTCGTGGATTTATAAAAATATAACAGCTATATAATAAAGAGCTGTAGAAGTATCACAGTTGTTTTTGTGTATTTCCAGGTTGCATACCCATGAGACAAAGCTGTTCTTCCCCCATTGGATTTTTGCAAGGGTTCAAATGTTTTTGCATTAAATAATTGCGAAGATTGAAATTCTAGAGGGTAGGACACCCCCACTGTTCGCATGTCAGCTCAGCCCATTGTACTTCCCGGTCCAGGGCTGTCCCTTTTTGTTAAATATACTGCAGAATGGTGACCGACATCTCCTCTCACAGGAGTACCTTTGAGGGTTCATTTTGGAGTGAATTTATATATCAGCATGTGTCTGATGCAGTTCCTCAAAGTGCCATCCACAATTACTTCATAGTTCCAAATACAATGTGCATGATACCACTCCTTTAACTCTACTGTAACTCGCACCGTGTCCTGCCTGTTGAATTTCACAGGTGGTTGTGTCCTTGCTTTGGAAATATTCTCCGACCGATGCAAGGCTCAAACAAACCAAACTGACAAAAATAATTTAATTTATCAGATTTATGAAAAAACATTTTTTCCAAAGACACACCAGTCTGTTGATACCTTATACTGGTTTAGCTTCAGCATGCACTCTGACACACTCCTTTCTTCAGTTGAATATGGAATTAAATTTGCCTTCAGTAAGCACATTGATGCTCTGTTATGTGCAAACAGTTGTGTTTTTGTTTTTGAGCAAAGCCTGTAACAGAGCTAGTGTTTTATGAGCACGGCAGAGTGTTGTTGTTATCCCTGAAGCTATATGTCCTATGGACTACCTGAAATGAACGTTTGGCAATGGTACTTAATATTTCAGAATTGTGTTTAAAGTTAGTAACTTATGTCTACACCTCTCAACGTCACTGTTTTAAACTACTCCAATATTAAACCTTTCAAAATGTACACCTTTAAAACTGTAAACCTGGCGTGGCTTGAAGCTGCGGCATTGCAGATGCTTCTCAGATAGCCTCCGTGGGGAAGCCCGGCGAAAAAGCACACAACGCCACTTCCATCGCATTAGAATCCTGAAGAAAATCGTGCCCAGATGCACACAGCAAGAACAGGAAAAGAAGGCAAAGAACGATAGGAGGTGAGGGACAGGAGCACGATCCATCAGCAGGGGGACAGACCTATTCTGAGGAAGGCAAACACCAGCACGGGGCAAAGCGGCAGAGGGCACATGGGGAATGGATTACAACCCCCCCTACTGTCTTACCCCAGAACAAGGGGGAAAATTGAAAATGCCCCACCCCCCACCACCTCCTCTCCAACGTAGGGTCCCACCTCCTATGGGGCTCTGAAACATAGCCACAACCTTAACTACCTTACCTTAACCTTAACTAACCTTACCGTAACGACCTTAACTAAAGCAGGAAAACTGACGAGGGAATGAAGGCTGCAAAAACCCAAATTCACTTTGCAGAACACCCCCAGGGCAGGTGGCAGCAAAGGTGGACTTACTATCGTTCATGTCTGAAACTAAAGCAGAGTTCCAAAGTTGCATGGCAGGAATTTGAACCAAGGAGGACCACTTCGACCAACAGGTCCTGGAAGTGGAACAAAAGCTTGGCGAAGTGGAAGACCATGCAACAGATCAGGCCACGCTAGTAGCAGAGCTCCAGCACAGGATCTAGGTACTGGAAGGGAAAAGTGTAGAAATGGCGGGCAAACAGGAGGATATGGAGAACAGAGCCCGCAGAAACAGCCTGCGGATTAAAGTGGTGCCCACTTCAATTGCAGATCAGGCCCTCCCCGATTACATAGGGGGACTTTTCCATACCCTCCTTCCACATATGCAGAAGGCGATGCTGATCCTGGACCGAACACACAGATTGGGCATCCGGGGAGACCGTCCCTTAGATAGGCCCCCAGATGTAATATCACGGGTCCACTTTTTTACTACGAAACCGGAGATTCTGACACAAAGACAACTAACTTACCAGGGGGCACCTCTAGAAATCTTCCAAGATTTAGCGACTACCACAATACAAAAGCAAAGAGAGCTGAGACCCCTGACAACACTGCTGCAAGACCAGAAGATCCGCTACCGGTGGCTATTCCCGGCCACACTTCAATTCACATTACGTGATTCGACTCGCATCATTAGTGCTCTGGTGGAAACGAAAGATATCCTGAAGGCGCTCGCTCCGGCGACAGAAGAGGGCTCTTCTACAAAATCAACCTCCATCTCTCCAGTAGAAGCCCCCAAACCAAAACTTAAGTTCGAATGGATTGTGTCCTCCCACGTATTCCTCATTTTATGATATTCGTATCCTGCCAGCTTCGCTGGTTCAGAGAAAAAAGTTTCTCGGCAGAGGGCGCTGTGCACAAGGTTGTGGCGTAGATGTCCCTCGACGGGCTCCGTACTTTGTCGACGTCACCATCAGTATAAAAAGCTTGTGCTGCACCCGTTGGCTTCAGTTCTGTTTTTTCAATTGCTTCTCTCTCGAACGGTGTGCTTCGAAGTTTTCTTCAGAAAATGTTGTCTTCCACCCCTACTACACCCAAGACTGGGTTAAAGAAATGTATCGACTGCGGATTGACTGCGGATTGAAAATGTCAATTACAGATCCTCACCGCATTTGTCTTTGGTGCCTAGTTTCAGACCATCGATCCAGCGACTGGCTCCTGTCAGTCGATGACGGGGAACGCCCTTCGTGAGAGGAAAGTGTAATGCAGAATTATATGCAGTACCTTTTGGGAACACTACACACAATTAGGACTACAAGTGGCAGCACAAATTCACCTTTGGTACAAGCCTGTACTACACAGTAGTGTGGTAGCAATGGCTGAGCAGCCAGACTTATCTCAAGAGCAAGTGAGCAGTATCAGATAGTAACACAAAGGACAGCAGTTACTATGATTCAAGCAAACGCTGACTCATGGTTTCCAAGTAAAAGAATATACATTTATTTACTTTTTAGTTATATGACATTTCACTAAAGTGAAGCAGTTCAAAAATCACACTCTTAATACACCACACCACTCCTAATAGTTGACAGACAAGTTAAGCTCACAAAAATGAATTGGGAGCAAAATGGCACTCTGTTAATTAAAAGGGGAGGGAAAGACAAAATTAGGCAGAAATGGAGCAGTACCAACAGGTAAGTAAGCGGGGCAATCTAAAAAGAGGGACTCCAGTAATAGGATCAAATCAAATAGGACAAAAGTCTTTTGCTCAGGTTCACACGGTTCAGGGGAGTTCGCGGTTAATTCTTTTCCAAGAGTTCCGGACGAAGTTGGTCCGCAGAAATGTTAGTTCAAAGAGTAGAGAAGGACAAGCCCTCGGATTGGAGAAAGATTTCACACACTTTCACCGCGGCTGGACGAAATGAACAACCGGATGTTGAACAGTACCTTAAATGGAGAAGAAGCTGTAGCTTCGGCGGACGTTCCTGGTAGTTCCAGCAGGCTCACGGTTCCTGAAGCGACTGTCGGACTGAAAAGAAGTGGGAAGACTGGAGGGTCCTGCACTCCCCAGGGAAGAAACCAGCAGCGGAGCAAAGCAACAAATAAAAGGTGTGCTCCTTCCAAGCAGGGCCCGACCTTCCTGGCTATCCGGCCCACTGTAGCTCTGTACAGCGAATTCAACCAGAGGAGGGAGTCCTGGCTTGGAGTTTGGGTGAACTGGTTGGTCCCAACAGCTCAAGGGAAGAGGATTCTTGGAAGATCCTCTCTGTCGTTGGAGTCTGAAGATTCAGACCTGCAGCAAGGCTGTACCGGGCGGTTCAGTCGTTGTAGGGGTCCTCTTCTGTCGGCTTCTCTTCGGTTCTCTCGTTCCAGTGGTGACTCTGCTCCTCCAGACCCAAAGACCTGCTTTTTATGCAGTTTTCCCCCATTCACACAGCCTGGCTGTCAATCACACAGCAGGGTGGCTGTCCCGGCTGGACAGTCACCTAGCCAATCAAACAGGAGTACGACTTGGGTTACCAAGGGAACCCATGGCAGGGGTCCTAAGACCCCTCCTTCACATCCTGCCTACCCAGACTTTCAGGCGCCTGAAGGAGGGCTTCTGTGGAGAAGCCCGCGAAAAGACGCTGAACAAAGGAGTCAAACCTGGTTTGGCGTGCAGAGACGAACCCGAGAAAGACTTTTCCAAAAAGAAATGGCGACTAAACCCAGCCGGAACAATATTAAAATCAATATAGTCAAGCAGGTTTAAGTTCGAGGCTATCAAGATATCCTTAAACAATACCATGTTTATTTAAGGTAACTGCGGTAGAAAAAATAGGGTAGTTACCACTGCCACCAGCCAAGTCTTAATGGAAAGGGAGCAAAACGGTGCTCCAAGAGAAACGGACAAAAAAGGGATAAGAATTAACCCTTTCCAATACTCCATGGAAGATGGGGTGTACTGGGTCTGTGGTTTAGAGACTACATAAAGTTGATGATAACTTTACCTGATTCTGGGGGACAGGAGTCAGTTCCAGAAAAATGGAGTCAGTGGGAAGTCTAAAAGACAACCCTGTGTCACTGCACTGAAGGTGCTTTGTAACGCACATTAAAAAGATGATGCCTATGGAGTAGGTGAGGCTCCATAGCCCAAGATCACACAAAAAGGTAAAACACACAGCAAAACACACGTAAGAGTGGGATAAAAGGCTCACACTCTTACCAAGTGAAAAAAATAAATCCCAGAAATCCAGCAAAGCTGCTAAGGGACTCAGTAGGTAAGGGAAATTAGCCATTTATGAGAATTCTCCTTAACAGAAAGGTAAACTGGCGGTGGGGTGGGAAGCTTCCAAGGCCTCCTCGAAGGCCTTGTCAAAAAAGCATAGAAAATTGAGCGATTCGAAAGAATCGGATCGCCGTAAACATTCTAAGAGGTCTTGATCACGCAGTAGATCGAGACGCTCTTCATCTTCCTCTTCAAAGAAGGTTAAGAGAAGACCTAGATCTCCCTCCTCTTCCTCTGATACGTCTTCCAAATTGGTAAAATGTCCGACCAAGTCGGATTCCCCAAGAAAATGGGATGAATTTAGAAGGAAGATGATGAAGGTCTTTGAGAATGCGGACTCGACCCCCTCAAAGAAACCTCAAAAGATCCAGACCCTGGTATCTCCATTGGATGACACAGGGAAGTCAGACACTACTTTGGAAAGATCCAGTAGTAAAGGTGAACCTCGCAAATCTTGAGTCAACGTCAAATCGTCGAATATTCATCGAGAATCGAGTCTTTCTGTCGTTGAAACCCTCAACAACTTCATCAGCGCCGACGGCTTCGACATCAAAGCCAAAAGCATTTTCGACACCTTTGTCGAAGACGTCATCGGTGTCTTCGAAGACTCTTTCGATACCATCGAAGATTCCTTAGACCCAAACTCAAGTACAGAAAAGGAGATTTACTCCTTTACCCAAGTCAGACTTCTTCAAGTCTATGGGCCTCATTATGAGTTTGGAGGCAGCCATGCCCTTACTACGGGCATGGCTGCCTCCAAACTCTGGTCCGGGTCCGTGGTCCCTGAATGGGGAAATACCGGCCATTCTGACTTTGGAGGGCCCGGTATTTTCCCCATCCAGGGAACCCGGACCCAGACCATCCCCAATGACGGGCCCTTTGTCTGACCAGACGACCAGAACGGGTCCCGTGAGGGAACCCCGTAATGAGGCGGTACGGGATTAACGGCGCTGGTAACCTATTACCGCCTCAATTGTAATTAGGCCCTATGTCTTCTATATTTGAAGAAAGTGTCTCTGAGGAAGAAGTTCTGTCCCTGATTACTTAAGTAGGCATCCCACTCCAGAAAGTCTGGTTATTCAGGCAGCAACTTCAAGACAAACAGCCTGTCCATCTATCCCCCCGAATAGAGAGGATAAGAAGCTGGATGCTTGGGCCCGTAAGGTCTTTACCTCGGGTAGTATGGCTCCCAAGTCAACTAATTGACACAACAAGATAATGCTGCAAAACAAGGAACAAAGCACTCAGCACCTTGCCTAGTGTGCTGAATTGGCAGAGTGCGATTTTTTTTTTTCCTGTATCAAATCACACCCCTAGTTACAACCATATTAATGCATGGTTAAATATATAGAAACACAAGATGACCCCATGTACCACAACATTTTCAGTTTATAAATTGTACTGTTTTAATGCTAAAAAGGTTGCAAACAAAGATTGCCATATGTTGAATAACAGAATTGAAAAAGACAAAAAAGTTATACATCGAATCGTAAACATGGAGAGAGAAGATGAAACAATTATTTACATCATTCATCAAACATATGGTTACACATAACCAAGGTTAAAGAATGAAGGAAAGGGATAATGATAAGTGCAAGCGTAAGTAAACGAAAGACCCAGTGCTCAGAACAAGGGGAGAGAGCAAGAGAGGAAAAGCTCCTCTGATTTAAAAAGAGGAAAAGAAAAGGATAAATGAAACAGTTTCATAGTGACAGTTTCATGTATTCAGATTTGAGAAACAATCTAAACAAATCAAAATAGAGGTTAGGAATCCCTCAAATGTCTAGTATTAGTATACAATTTATTCCGAAATGAGTCTGAAGGTTTTAAAAAAAAAATATTTCCAGATATCTTTTTTGGCGTTTCGGTGGTTGTGCGTTACCACCTTCTTCGGGGCAAATTCATGATACCCTATAGGGGAAAAAAAGAGAACACAGAAAGGAAAAACTAAGTTTCCAACTGAAAATAATGGGCTACAGTGGTCAAAATGCCTGCTTGACTATACATCTACCATTCCACCCCAAGCTTGCTTTAAAATTTAGAGAAGGCACGAGAGGTTCTGCCTAGAACACATATGTGTAACCAAACAAACGAAGGAGAACACCTAGGGAGGAAAAAATTAGGATTTAACCATTCCTCACCTGGAGGGGTTCAATTTATCCAGTCCCCATGGATGTTGGACTGGAAAAAGAAACTGACGTGCTGTTCAGAGCCGACTCGATATACCCACTCCGAGACTGCCGAGAGAGACACGGTAAGCCTGAGCCCAATCAGGCACAGATGCGCGGATGCTACGATGTGACATGCATGCTCACAAACTGTAGGGAAATGAGTAGCAAAACATAATAATAATAAATAAATAAATAAGTATACGCGCTCGATGGAGCAATCATTCTTGCATATTGGGGCTGTGCTGTTGCCACTGGGGAAAGATCCACAGTATAGAAAAAACGGTGATCAACCTACCAGTGAAACTCCTACACAAGTGAAGAAAAGATGACTGTTGTGTGAAGAGCGGCGAGCGCGATCCCTCAGTCAAATGGATTCAGTGGTAAATACTGAGAAACAAAATATAGTAGAGAAGGGGAGCACATTAGTCTCTGTACATATAGACCTACAGATAAGTAGTGGCTGCCTCTGAATGCAGCATAGTGTATGGTGAAAACCACAGCCGTAACAAGGAGCAATATGCATATTGATTACCTTTTTAAATAGCAGTAAGCCAGAATACGGCTCACTCGAGGCTGCACAGGGCGCTGAGTCATCCACACGCAGGTGTCGGGAACGGCCTACGGCTGCAAGCTTGACTTGGCTTGGCTGAGGCCGGTTGCTAAGTGCAACAAGGAGAAAGACTTGTCACGGGTCACGTAACCCGGAAGTGTCGGCAGCGCGACACATGAGAGTAAACCAATCACAATTGTAGGTGGGACCCTGATAGCAGTGGGTAGTGCATCTCAAGCTTCGCCTGATTGGTCCACCACACGGGGGTGTGTAATAGTATCTCCCAAGTCTGAAGCAGCTACGGAGAAAAAAAAGAAAGTGTTGCAAAATAAAAGGCACTAGTCACGCTCTTCGTGTGTGCAAGCGTGTTTGATCCTTTATAGGGTGTGCATCCACTGGTCCGCATCTAGTGGGAGTCGTGTGGAACACGAAGGCGAGTGTGGGATAGCACTGGGGTCAGACAGCAAAGAGCTCCCCATGTTCGCACTGGGGTCAGACAGCAGAGTGCTCCCCATGCCTGCACAGCGGTGGCTGTGACAAGGACTGGTAGTAACAAAAAAGATTGATGGTATTGTAACTAGAGTGGTGAAAATTGTTCGTTTAGGCCATTATCACAACTATCCAGCCTATGAATCCATCTGTTTTCAAGATTCAAAAGGCGTTGTTGTGTAACAGAGCCCATAGGTAGTTTCTCGAGGACCCACCATAATAGGTCCTCTGGTGTATGTTTAAAGTTCAGATAGTGCTGGACCAGGGGTGAAGTTTCCTTCCTGCACCGTATCCTGGTCCTGTGCTCAGAAATCCGAGTGTTGACACCACGCATGGTCTGCCCAACGTACCGTAAACCACAGGGGCATTCAATGCAATATACAACTTGGGTAGATTTACAGTTTGAAAAATGTCTGAAGGTCCAAATTTTGCTTCCGAAGGTGAAGCTTGACATTTTCTTTGTGTACTTGCAAGCTACACATGACCCACAGGGGTGGTGCCCTATTAGAGGCCTCAAATTCCAAGGCTCCCCCTGGGGGATTTTTTTCAGTGAAGCACGAGTGAACCAGAAAATCTCTGACATTGCGTGATCTTTTGAAGGCAAAACGGGGTTCCCGTTCTTCTGGTAAGTTGAGTTTTGCTCTAGGCCAGTATTTTCGAATGATCTTTTTGATGTCGAATGTGTGAGGGCCACGTGTGAGTATACATGTCAGTCTTATATCTTGGTCTGCGTCTTGCTGATTGGGTTGTGGTGTTAAAATAGACTCACGGCACGTAAACCTTGCTCGTTTTTTGGATGTAGTTATTAATTTCTTTGGGTAGCCCCTGAACCTTAGGCATTCACTGAGATCAACCGCATTTTTGTAGAAATCCTCCAGTTGTGTACAGTTTCTGCGCAGACGTAGAAACTGGCCATAGGGCAAATTTTCTTTTAGATGTTGTGGATGGTTGCTAGAAAAATGTAGCAGTGTGTTACGATCTGTTGGTTTTCTGTACAGATTACAGCTTAGTTTCCCACCCTGATTACTAATTCTCAAATCAAGGAAATGAATGGCTTGCCTGTCATATTCCATGGTGAATTGGATATCTGAATTGCGCATGTTCAACCATGCGAAGAAAAGTCCAAGTTGTTCCTGGCCGCCATCCCAAATAAATATGTCGTCAATAAATCGACGCCACCTGATATTATGTTTCCAGGGATTGGTCTTGTTGGAAATATGTTTTTTCTCGTAGGCTGCCATGTATAGAATAGCTAAGCTGGGTGCAAAAGTCGCACCCATGGCAGTGCCTTTTGTTTGTAAGTAAAATTGATCACTGAAGGTGAAAAAGTTTTTGCATAGGGCTACCGTCAGAAGTTCAATAATGAAAGCTGGAGGAACTCGTGACTGTAAATTTGTTGTCGGTAGAAAATCATAAATGCAATCAATAGCCGCAGTCTGAGCAATACAAGTGAAGAGCGCTTTGATGTCCATTGTTACCAAAATGTGAGTGTCTGAATTGAATTCGAAGTTTTCAAAAGTCTGTAAAATATGGGTTGTGTCTCTGAGATAGGAGTCTGTTTCCAATCATAGGTTTTAGAAATTCGTCAATAAATGTACAAAGAGGTTCCAACAATGATCCACAACCCGATACAATCGGGCGACCCGGTGGGTTGATCACGTCCTTATGCGTTTTTGGTAATGCATAGAGGCATGGGGTGCGTTCCTCCGATGTGGTCAGGTAGGTGGACTCCTTCTCTGTGATCCATCCTCTTTCTAAGGCGAAATTGGCTATCTCAGAGATTTCAATCTTCAAATCCTTGGTAGGATCTTTTCGCAGGGGGCGATAACTTTCTCTGTCACTCAACAAAGTCATAACCATACTTTTGTATTGTTCAGATGACATGATGACAATGCCCCCACCTTTATCTGCTGGTTTAATTACAATGTTGTTGTTGCTTGCTAGTTGGGAAAGAGCCTCTCTCTCGAGTTTAGAGCAGTTGTGTCTAATTTGCGTTTTGTTATTATGTCTCAGAGCTAGTTTTTTGTATTCCTTAAGTATGCATTTCTCAAATGTGATCAGGTCACTCAGCACCTGATTCTCTGTGGGGCAGAAGGTAGATTTGGAATGTAAACCTGTGTCTGCCCCCTGTTCCAGTGGTTCTCTCTCCTGGAAGAAGGTTCAACTAATTAGTCAACTAATGTCACCTGTACCCCTGGCCAGGTTTACCCATACCCTGTGGGACTACATTTCGGCGGCGGCTGAACATATTCCGGAATGCGAGCAAAAGGAAGGCTTCCTGAATATTGTCAAAGACGGAAAGGAGAAAATGTGGGAATGTCTCCAGTCTGGACTGGATACTGCTGATAGTATTAGCAGGTCCATGGCTGCAAGCACAGTGTTACACAGATTTGCATGGTTGAGGAAGTCGGGGTTTGCACCAGACGTGCAGGCCAGGCTACTCAACATTCCTTTTGATGGCTTGAGGCTGTTTGGTAGTAAAGCTGATGAAAGCTTAGAAAAACTACAGACCTCAAAAGCAGCAGCTAAATCTCTTAGGGCCTCTATGCGACAGCCTCAGAAATCTTACTCAGGCTCATCTTCCTGGAGAGGTCGTTCTTTTTGGTACTACTCCTCTTTTGGTAGAAGAAGAGGACAGGCCATACAAAGAAGCAAATGAAATATCGCTCGTGGTGGACGAGGAAAAAGTGCAAAACCAGCCTCCGGAACGGCATCTTTGCCCTGAGCCGCTCCTGCAGCCGCCTCCAAGTCACTCTGAGGTCTTATCACACAAAACCCCGGTGGGAGGCAGAATCTCTCAGCATCTGAAAGAATGACGGGGCATTACTTCAGATACTTGGGCACTGGAGACAGTAGGTCAAGGTTACTGCATTCCCTTCCTAAAAAGGCCTCGGGACCATCCACCGGGAACCACCTCGATCAAAATTCCAGATCCGCTCCTGTTGCAGGAAATGTTAACCCTGCTAGAGAAAGGTGCAATAGAACATGTACCTGTAGCGGAGAGGAACAAGGGTTGGTACTCCCCTTACTTTCTCATCCCAAAGAAGGGCAGAGGATTGAGACCCATCTTGGACTTAAGAAACTTGTTCAAGTTCCTCAGGAAGGACACATTCAAGATGTTAACCCTTTCTCAGATCCTTCAGGCTCTCCAACTCCAAGACAGGTTGGTATCATTGGACCTTCAGGCTGCTTACTTTCATGTGCCAATCCATCCCAAGCACAGAAAGTACCTGAGGTTCGCGGTCGGCGGTTCTCACTATCAGTTTCGAGTTCTGCCATTTGGGCTGACCTCCGCCCCGACGGTTTTCACCAAACTGATGGCGGTTGTGGCAGCGAGTCTCAGGTGAGGGGGAATTCACGTCTACCCTTACCTGGACGATTGGTTGATCAGAGCACGTTCTCTCGAACAAGCTTAGGAACATCTATTTATCACCTGTCACTTCCTTCACAAACTGGGCTTCTCCCTCCATTTCAAGAAGTCTTGCATGATACCATCCCAAAAGCTCTAGTTTATTGGAGCAGTCTTGGATACTTCCTCGGACAAAGCCTCGCCTCCCAAGGTGAGAGCTCTCCACATTCTGCAGATGGTAACAAAGTTCCAGAATGCCCAACATCTCTACCAGTCTTTGATTTTCTGAAGTTGCTCGGCCTCATGGCATCCTGCATTTTTCTGGTGCCAGAGGCTCGACTGAGGATGAGATCTCTTCAATGGGCCCTCAGAACTCAGTGGTCCCAATTCGCTGGGAGTATGTTGGATCTTCTGCAAGTCCCGAGTGCAGTTGCTCGGAATCTACTATGCTGGGCTTGCAACAACAATATCCTCAAGGGAGAATCTTTTTGGCAACCATGGCCGGAGATAACGGTAGGGACGGATGCCTCAATTACGGGGTGGGGAGCCTACACCAACAATCTGACAATCAGCAGTTGTTGGTCTCCATCGGAGTCCAAACTACACATCAACCTTTTGGAACTGAGGGCAGTCAGACTAGCGCTGAAGGCCTTCCTGCCCTCTGTACAGAGAAAGGATGTCCTGATAATGACGGACAACACGGTGGCCATGTACTACCTCAACAAGAGAGGATGAGTAGGATCACTACCACTGTGCAGAGAGGCAATGCTGCTCTGGTTCTGGGCGATACGAGAAGGAATCTCTGTCGCAGTTCACCTAGCCGGAGAGCAGAACATGGCGGCTGACGCTCTGAGCAGGCAGAGCAGTGTCCCACAAGTAGGAACTACCTCAGGAAGTCCTTCTGGAGATCTTCACTCTTTTGGGAACCCCTCAAGTGGATCTGTTCGTGACCGCGGTCAACCGGAAGTGCGAACAGTACTGCTCAAGGGACTTTCCTCTGAGAGGAGCTCTAGGAGACGCGTTTGTGGTGGATTCGAAGTTCCCACTTCTGTATGCGTTTCCTCCAGTCCCTGTGATTCCTCATATAATCAGGAGGTTGAGAAAGTTCGGGAAAACCATGATCCTAATTGCCCCGGATTGGGCCAGGAGGACATGGTAGCCAGACCTTCTGGACATGTCCATCTGCCCTCCAATAAGTCTTCCGCAAAGAGAGGATCTTCTCTCGCAAGAGGAAGGTCGGGTTCTCCATCCAGAGGTCAAAACACTCAACCTTCTCGCATGATTTCTGAGAGGTTGAGATACAAGGATTGGGATCTTCCGGATGACGTAATGGAGATTTTGCTTTCGGGCAGAAGGCCAGCAACAAAATCCTTGTACCGGTGTCGTTGGAACAAGTTCAGTAACTGGTGCAAGGATAAAGATGTAGACCCTTTTCAATGTGGCACCCCAATGGTGCTTTCTTTCCTATTACATCTAGCCAATCTAGGGCTCCAGATTGGGACAATTAAAGGATATCTACCTGGCTGTCCATTTTCAAGCACTCCTCCCAAGAGGTTTCTTACTTCAAAATTCCATTAATTCAATTCCTGAAAGGGCATACTAATGTGTACCCTCCAGTCCCCTTTCATGTCCCAACTTGGAATTTAAATCTGGTACTTAAGTTTCTAACTTGTATACCTTTTGAGCCTCTGCACTCCTTGTCCCTTGAGGCTTCTAACATTAAAAACTGTCCTTCTTGTGGCCTTAACATCAGCCCGCAGGGTTAGTGAGCTAACCCTGTAGAATATGTAAACCTCCATATTCTACTTTTTACAAGGACAAAGTGTTTCATAAGGTTAAACCCTCTTTCTTACCAAAGGTAGTTTATGACTTCCACTTGTCACAAAAATCATATTACCAACATTCTATCCTCCTCATTTGGGCAAAGAAGAGGAGAGATTGCATAGACTGGTCCCTAAAAGGGCTCTCAGTTTTTACATTTCAAGAATGTCACAATTGCGTCCGGATGACTCACCTTTTGTAGGTTATACGGACCATAAATTGGGATTAACAGTGCCAAAACACACTATATCCCGCTGGATCGTTCTGGCTATAATCGAGTGCTACAGATTGGCTGGAAAAGACCCACCGGATGGGCTTCAAGGCCATTCCACTAAGGGGATGGCTACTTCTGCGGCTCTGAAGAGGGGAGTCCCTGCAGCAGATATTTGTTCAGCTGCAACATGGGCATCAATGCATACCTTCATCAAGCATTATTGCTTAGATGCTTCTTCTTCCAATGAATGTTTATTTGCCAAGGTGGTACTTCATTCCGTCCATGAGAAAAATAATTAGTACTCCCACCTCCAAAATTACCACTGCTTTGGGAGTCTATCGTAAGATGAGGAATACGTGGGAGGACACAATCCATTCGAAGAACAAGTTACTTACCAACTGGAAAGTTCTTTCGACTGGATGTTCCTCCCACGTATTCCTCATCGGCCCTCCCATCCTACCCCGCAGTACAGTTTACGTTGGTTACACTTCCCTCTCACAAAGGGTCTATCAGTAATGGGGCATGCCTGGGTGTTCCTCGAATATTTCCTCAAAAAAACAGAACTGAAGCCAACGGGTGTGGCACAAGCTATTTATACTGATGGTGACATTGACACGGTACGGAGCCCGTCGAGTGACATCGGCGCCATGACCTCGTGCACATCGCCCTCTGCCGAGAATTTTCTTTTTTTTGCAAAGCAGCGAAGCTGGCAGGATACGAATATCACAAGATGAGGAATACGTGGGAGGAACATCCAGTTGAAAGAATGTTACAGTTGGAAAGTAACTTGTTCACCTGGGCAAAGGTGGCTAAGGGACAGAAGCAAGGAATTCCCCCACCAAACCTGAAATTCTCCCCTTCGGGACTCACTCTTCGGTCTAACTAGGGGATTTGCCTTCGAACATCACCATAGCGCCTGGAAATATAATCTTCCTTTTGCCGGGCTTCACAGGTCCTGTTCCCAGCCAGGCGCACTATGACGCCCAAATGCCAACGGGCAAACACCCTGAATCCAGTTCTAAGTTATGGTTACCAAGTTCAGAATGGTCTCCCCCAGTTGTGAGACCACTCAAATTTTGTTTCTGGACTGTTAAGTTAAAAACTCGGTCGCCGATTGGGAATGAAACGCTAACAGAACAAGATGACAGAAGAACCTAACCCAGACCCCCGTCCCACGGCGGAGGATTCAGACCCTAATGTGTTGCCTCAACCGCACCAGAAATTAAGCTTTATCTCTCTCAACGTGCAAGGTCTAAATGCCCCTCAAAGCGCAAAGCTACCTTAAAACGTCTGCAAGATCTACATAGCTCACTGGTCTTCTAACTAGAGAGTCAACTTCTTCCATCAGACTTCCCACGTCTCCGCAACAGGAGCTTCCCACAGCAATGCCTGGCTTCCAGTGGCTCTAAAAGAGGGGGCACAGTGATCCTCCTGGTGAGGGGAGTCACATTCAGAGAATTAGAAACTATGTACAGCCCAGATGGACGCTTTGCCAGAGTCAAAGGTATACATTTTGGACAATTTTTATATACCCTTGTTTCTATATATATATGCTCCTAACGAGGGACAAGAAGCCTTCTACTCGGATCTGGAAGCTAAGCTGCTCCCTTTCATAGAGGGCCAGGTAATCATTTGGGGATACTTTATTGGAGTCCCAGTTCCGCTCCTAGACAAATCTCATCCACCCGCAGTTAAAGACTATAGAATTGCAACAGTGCTTCTCCACTTGTTCAAAACTCTGGGGGTTGTTCACGCCTGGAGAATACTAATCCGGGGGAAAAGCACTTCTTTCTTCTCACAGGTTCATCAAACTTTCTGCCGAATTGACCTACTCCTGACATCCCCCCAATTTCTGTATTACGTGGACAAGGCGGCAATTGAACCGAAGATTCTGTCAGATCATGCCCCAGTCATATTGGCATCTCGATTCCATCACCCATCCCCTCCTCCTAGACCCCAATGGAGCCTTTATGACCCGGTCCTGAATGATATGGCGATAAGAGGCATATCGCCAAAGCCATCTGACTTTACTTCCAAGAAAACCCCCCAGAACTTCTCTTCAGCAAATACGTGGAACACCATGAAAGCGTTGATCAAGGGGGAAGCTTATATCACAGGCGGCAGCATATCAAAAACGGAGGCTGAAGGCCCGAGCCAAACTAGAAAAGGGTGTAGCTCAGGCTGAGGGCAAATATATAAAAAGGGTTGGTCACCCAAGGCCCATTCGGCATTACAGATTGCCCGAAATAAAATGGAAACCTGCTATGCCGAAGAGACGGCCCACTCCCTATCCAAGTCCAAACAAGGCTATTACACCAAAAATAATAAAGCAAACACATTCATGGTTGCAAAACTAGCCAAATTGAAGCAGAGGAACTTAATTACAGGCCTACAAGACATCAAGGCAAAATCCAGTACTCAGAAGAGACCAAACTACAGCTAGCAGCCACCCACCTAATGGAAAACGTCAACATCCCCTCACAACATAACGGAACAAACGCAATATATTGAAGAGGCAGCCTTAACACACCTCACAGAGACAGATGGGGAAGCCCTGTAAGCCCCGATCACCCCCGAATGTAGACTGTTATTAAGCCCCTGAAATCTATGGCCCCGACCCTGACAGATTCACAGCCATGTTCTACAAGCTGTTTCGCCTACATCTCCAGGCACCCCGCACGGATCTATTTAACTCCTTCCGTCTGTCGGGCTCTATAACTCTGTCAATGCAGACCTCCTTGACCATTCACTTACTAAATCCAGGTAAAGATCCCATGGACTGCACCATTTAGACCCATCTACTTGCTCAACATAGATTCCAACATATACTCGAAGGTCCTAGTCAACCGTCTAGCGACAATTCTCCCCAAAATAATTGACCCAGACCAAACCGGATTCATAGGGGGTAGATCAACAGGGACAACATCTGGCGGGCCCTGAATCTAGTAGAGATAGCGGCCTCTGACCAATGCAAAATGGCACTACTTGCCCTAGACGCCTCCAAAGCATTTGACCTAGTAGACTGGGCCTTTCTACGTCTGACCCTCAAGGCTTTTCATTTCGGACCAAGCTTCTGCAAAATGGTCCTGGACAATTATTGCCCACCAAAAACCACCCTACGTGTCAACCAAGGCCTAACAACCCCCATCCCACTGACCTGCAGGACGGGACGGGACGGGACAAGGATTCCCCCTATGCCCCCTACTGTTTGCCTTAATAATTGAACACCTAGCTCAACGGATCCAAAACCATCTCACCATCAAGGGAAAACAGGTGGGCCCTACACAACACAAACTCTTCTTGTACTCAGATGACATGCTGCTTACCTTAACAAATATCCAGCCCTCACTAAAACACTCCCATCAGGAATTAAGCAGATTTGGAAGTGATGCTGGGTTCGTGATTAACTACAGAATGTCCTTGGCACTAGAGTTGGGCCTAAACACAGAGGACATAGCAGCCTGATCGCAGCCTGCAAAATGTATTTGCTTCCATGATTCCTATATTTCTGCTCGACTCTGCCCGTCCCGATCCCACTGCCAACTTCCTTCACTTACAACATAAAATGCTCCAATTAAATGGAAAGGTAAAAGGGCAGGATTCCTAAAAAGGTCATGATGGCTAACGCTCGCTTGGGAGGATTGGGGATCCCAAACCTTACGTAAACATTACGTGGCCTCGCAACTGGGGCGATTCCTGGAATGGCTCTCCCCCTCTGACTTACCAAAGTGGGTAGACATCGAACAATCTAGGTTACCATTACCCCTCGGCTTCCTCCCGTACATCGCCCCCTCAGCACGAAAATTCTGGCCAGGTAGCATCTCCTCCACAAAATGCACTCTAAAAATATGGGATTGGGTAATGAAATCCAAAGGCATACCGAATGGCCTGGTCCCAAAAAACACTCCCTTCTTACACAACCCATCTTTCACCCCTGGAAGTCATCCCACAAACCTCAAGGTTTGAGTGAGGGGCAGGCTGCAAACCCTAACACAATTGTTTGAAGATGGGCAACCATGCACGTTTGAGAGCTGCAAAGTAACCTTTCAACTAACCGAGCCGGACAGATTCTCATGCATCCAACGCCGCCATTGGTACACCTACCCCCTTGTGAGACAAAGAGCAACACAAGTTCTTAGCCCCATAGAACTTACCCTTCAGAGAGAACCGACCAGAGGGAACACATCCAAACTGTACCAATTGTTGTTATCCCAGCGCCCTGCATACATGACACGACTGGAAATAGACTTGGGACACTTAATCGAGGATAACACATGGGTGGACATTTGGATGAGATGCTTCTCCTCATCGATCTGTGTCACAAAAAGGGAATGCGCCCTCAAACTACTCTTCTGATGGTACTACCACCTAGAACGTTTCCACCACATCCAGAACTCACTGGACCCGAACTGCTGGCGAAAATTTGGAGCGCTAGGCACCTTCCTGCACATGTGGTGGGACTGCCCCATTGTCCAGGCCTTCTGGGATAAAGTCCTTTCCACAATTGAAGCCATCACGTCCATTAAACTCCCGAAAGAACCCGAGGTGATCATCCTAGGTGCTCCAATTCAGACTGTTTATCCGAAGACATCGGTGACCCCCAAACTCATTACTCGACTACTCCTAGGGCAGGACAGATCACAATTGCTCGCACCTGGAAAGCTCCAGAGGGCCCACGGATGACACTATGGTGGATCAAAATATGGGACATCCTAGTAGCAGAAAAGGTCACGGTGGCGAAAGAGGGGCTCCTACACAGATTCACAGGCATATGGGCTCCACTGCTGGACTATGACTGCTCCTACCCAGCATTAACTTTCAAACCCCGGCTACCAAGACTAATTCTGGGGGATGTCACCTGAAGATATCTCCGAACTCTTCTCAACCCATAGGAACCACAGGGTCTAAAGGATCTGGGTGGAAAGGCGGGGAACCCCTATGGGAAGGGAAACTGGGAACAATTCTGCATAATTGACCCAATCTTGGTATTGATCAATGTTACATACAAAAATGATGTACGTCTAACCCCATGTCTGTGACCTAATAAAATAGATTGTTAAAAAAAATTAACTGTAAACCTTTCTTAAAAACCCACATATACATTCTTTCCAGCCACTTGTAGCACTTGGTAGCTCTGTGGGCCTGATTCACAAAGCATTTTTAATGGGAAAACTCCGTTGAAAAAAGGGATTGTGAATCTGGCCCTTTATGTTAATTTTGACTATGGTTGCCACTGTTAAATGTGTTGCTGTGTGTTGCTGTGTGCCACTGATGTTTTGAAGAGTTGAAACTGGTACAATACTGCTGTAAAACATTGGACAAACTTAAAGATTTTGGCATGCAGAAGAAAAATGCTGCTAGGACTTTGCAGATAGATGGATGAGCAGAACAGTAAGGATCACAGAAATGGTCTAAGCACACAAGGAGGTGTTCAGTCCCTTCCTCTATGTGGACCAGTTCCATAGATGGGGTGTTGCAGCATCACATCAGGATTATGGTGATGCATTTTTGAGGAAAGAGACCAAAGATTCCCCACAAGTGGAATCTTAAACCCAGTGCAGATTTACTAGTTTCACAGCAGTATGTGTTCTCTGACACAATTCTTTTCGAGATGGTCTTTTCATTTAATTGGTCTTTTGCCCAATTCCTCTGATTCTAAAGATGATGCTACAATTCATGTCAATTACCTATTTGTGTCACCAGATTGGGTATTCGGATCTCTGCCTTTTGTCAGAATATACCTTCCTGAATCTCCCTCAAGTTCTAGAACTTCGTACAAAGAAGGCGGAAGAGCCGGCCACACTCAAAGGCCACTCTAAGGCCCTGTTTGCCCCTCTGCATCCAGTCTTCTTCAGCCAGGTGGCGCGGGCAGGAGCCCCCACCTTCCACTGGCCAGGATCAGCTCATCAGAGCTGCAGCACCGTGCTACGAGGCACGTAGAGGACAGCTGTGCATCCAGGCCCCCACAAGCCCCTACCAGCACCTTTGTGCTGCCCCCCCCTCCCAGAGGAACTTTTCACCTCCCTACTGGCCACCCCTTACCCAGAAGCGGCCCGGGGTGCGCTCCAGCAACACGCCGAAATTTGAAAAAAAAAAAAAAGAAAAAAAATCAAAACAAAATGTCGGGCGCGATGCGGCGCCAGAGCGAGGCTCGGCATCCTGGTTGCTAAGCAACCGTGCTTCTTAGCACCGAACATCCGCCGGCAGGCGGAAGAGCCGGCCACACTCAAAGGCCCTGTTTGCCCCTGTTCGCCGCTAACGGCGCGTGGCGAGTTCCCCTACTATTCACTCACGGACCTCTGATGCCCCATGTCAATACATTGGCTTACACTGGGGAACGCAGCGGCTAAGTAGGTGCTCACGACACGGCAGAAGCAGCGGACCTGGCCTGGAAACCTTCCGGGAACAAATACCTGGTAAGCGCGGCCACATTGCGCTACTTTCTAACTCTGTTTTTGTGTTGGTCTGCCAGACTCAATTTTGCTTCATTTGGTATAAAGGCACACAAGTGCTCCGAGTTGCCCCATAAAGGCCTAGGCAACGTACACATGCATGCCCCTCAGCCTCTGTATCACTCTCATGCTTATTGCCTTACTCTGCACCCACCTTGCCACCCTCTTACCCTCCACATATAGCCACGTACTCAAATACTTTGACGCACTCCAGCCAACACACAACCGTATCGTATATGAGGTGTGTTGTGCCTTATGGTCGCCCCAGACCACATTTGAACTGTGTTGTGCCCTATGGTCGCCCCAGACCACATTTGAACTGTGTTGTGCCTTATGGTCGCCCCTGACCACATTGAACTATGTTGTGCCTTATGGGCGCACCAGTCCACATTTGATCTGTGTTGTGCCTTATGGTCGCCCCTGACCACATTTGAACTGTGTTGTGCCTTATGGTCGCCCCTGACCACATTTGAACTGTGTTGTGCCTTATGGTCGCCCCTGACCACATTTGAACTGTGTTGTGCCTTATGGTCGCCCCTGACCACATTTGAACTGTGCTGTGCCCTATGGTCGCCCCAGACCACATTTGAACTGTGTTGTGCCTTATGGTCGCCCCTGACCACATTGAACTATGTTGTGCCTTATGGGCGCCTCAGTCCACATTTGATCTGTGTTGTGCCTTATGGTCGCCCCTGACCACATTTGATCTGTGTTGTGCCTTATGGTCGCCCCTGACCACATTTGATCTGTGTTGTGCCTTATGGTCGCCCCTGACCACATTTGAACTGTGTTGTGCCTTATGGTCGCCCCTGACCACATTTGAACTGTGTTGTGCCTTATGGTCGCCCCTGACCACATTTGAACCGTGTTGTGCCCTATGGTCGCCCCTGTCCACATTGAACTATGTTGTGCCTTATGGTCGCCCCAGACTACTTTTGAACTGTGCTGTGCCCTATGGTCGCCCCAGACTACATTGCCTGTCCCTGACTGTATTTAGCCTACATATGATTGCTCCATCTAGCCTAGAGATACCTGACTCTTGCAAACCAACAGCCTAAAACCAGGCCACAATGATACTAACTTTTATTTACCTGTCAGCCCTTTGGACCACAATGCCTAAAGTAAACCACTATCCGAGGCCCACACTACAGGGCATACCGCCTGTAGATGAAGGACTCTTAACTCCCCCCCTAGAGCCCAGCCATCAACTTTCACACTCACTTATTACCCACCAATCACTAACACACCTTCCCTGTGACATCGCAAATAGAAACGCAAAACTACGCTCGAGACTACCTAAAATTTACGAACCATTAGCCAGACTCAATACCTCCTGCAATAGAAGTAACGCTAACATCCGAAACACTCCCCCTGTAAAAATTGACCTCCATCGCAACAACCGCCTAAATAAGCAGCCCAACACCAACAATAGCATACCAAAAAAGAAAAGTAATGCTACCCAGGCCACAGTAAAGCCGAACATCCAACTGAAGTGCGCCCTTATTAATGCCAGGTCACTAATAGCACACGCTACTGAAATTGCGGATCTCATTCAAATAGGAGACTATGACATCTTCGCCATAACAGAAACTTGGCTGCACAAAGCTGCAGGACCTGCCCTAATGCTTGCCTTACCCCATAATTACACCATACTTAGAGAAGACAGAGTCAACTCTCGAGGAGGTGGCCTAGCTATTATTGCTAAAAATAATCTCACCCTAAAAATTGACTCAAGTTCAACAACTAACTCCTGCGAATCATTAACTGCTAAACTCCTCGCATCTCCCTCTCAAACTATTACTATTCACCTTATCTATAGACCACCTGGCCCTATTGGCACGTTCGAGGAGGACATTTCCACAATCCTCTCAAACAACCTAAAAACTTCATCCCAAGCTATCCTTCTGGGAGACCTAAACCTAGGCTACAATGACCCTAAAGACCTGCAAGCAACTAATATCACTAATGTCATCTCAGAACTAGGCTTCTCCCAAAAAATCCTACAACCCACACACGAAAAAGGCCGTATACTTGACTGGGTTGCTGACTACAACTGCAATACAACGATTGTCGATATCACCCCACAAATCTGGACTGATCACGCACTGATAACTTTCCTCCTAAATGTTAACTTGGCCCTACCTATTGAAAATGCTCTGGCTCCCCCCTTGCCAACTAGAAACAAAAAACTTATAACTACAGAAAAACTGCTACCACTCATCCTCCCTAGATTAAACTCTCAACCTGACTCATTGGACACCTCATTACTAGTAAATGAATTCAACTCTTCTATGGCTACAGCTCTAGATACTATTGCCCCACTGAAACTGAGAAAGAGCAAGCCTAGAGCTCACCTAAACACCTGGTTTACTCCTCACCTTAAATCTCTAAGACTTGAAAAACGTAAATGCGAATCTGCTTGGCGACTAACCCCAACAGAGACAAACAAAATTACACTCATCAATGCCTCTAAGATCTACAAAAATGAAATAAAGAAAGCAAAAAGAGAAAACTTCAACAACAGAATACTGCAGGCCAAATCTGGAACGAAAGAACTATTCCTTATACTAAAGGAATTAGAAAACCCCATTCCTGTCCAAGATAATTGCGACAAAAATAAAATATGGTGCTCGAACATCCAACAAGCGCTAAATGACAAAATTGCCACACTCCAAACAAAAATTGAGATAAAGAAACAGAATATCCCACCCTCAACTAACCCAAGAGGCAAACCTCCAACCAGCACTAAACTAGACTATAAATTTAACTTCTCGAAAGTAACTATACTCGAGACTGAAAAGATAATACTCTCACTCAAGCCATCCAATTGCCGAGGCGACCTATGCCCAGCCCAACTAATAAAGGAAGCGGCCAGAGACCTCTCCCCATTCATTTCTAAGCTTATTAATGCCTCCTTTGCTTCAGGCACAATACCAGATAACCTCAAGCAATCCTGGGTCCTCCCCCTCCTAAAGAAACAAACACTGGACCCATCCATCCCGACTAACTACAGGCCTATCACAACGGTACCCTTCCTATTAAAAATCCTAGACAGGGTAGCCTACCTACAGATCCAAAAACATCTGGAGCTGCACCACCTTTTAGGCACAAGACAATCAGGCTTCAGACCCCAGCACGGAACTGAAACCGCGCTCATCGATCTTAAAACTCAGGTTGATGAGCTGAGAGACTCTGGAAAGATGGCCCTACTCCTCTTACTGGACCTCTCTGCAGCCTTCGACCTGGTGGATCATGATGTGCTCTGCACCCACCTAGAAACAGCTGCCCATTTCTCCACACATGCCATCGCATGGATCAAATCATTCCTAACCGGTAGAACTATGAGAGTCTTCTCTACTTCTGCTGCTGCCGACCCTGTATCCATCACATGTGGAGTCCCACAAGGTTCTTGTGTCTCCCCCACTATGTACAACATCTTCACAAAGCCATTGTTCGATGATCTAGATGATCTGGGTGTTACCTACACTAACTATGCGGATGACACTCAGATTCTCATACCACTTTCAGGGGATTATGAACAAGATTTGGCCTTGGTGAACAAGATTTATCTCATCATTCAGGCATGGATGGCCACCCACGGGCTATGCCTGAATGATGACAAAACGGAACTTATCATACTGGGGAACAAACAAAACATCAATAGATTAAAAGAAGAATACTCCTCCTTCATCATAGACGGCAATATTATCAAGGTGGCAAAAGAAGTAAAAACATTAGGGTTTTACCTTGATTCCCACCTCTCCCTAACCAAACAGGTGAACGCAATGGCATCCAGCACCGCATATACCTGCAAGCTGATTAGAGCCGCAAAACCATACCTATCCACTGCCAACTGCCTAACCCTTGCTCGAGCATTAGTGCTGTCGAAATTGGACTATTGCAACGCACTATACTTAGGAGCCAATAAACATACGTTGCAAAAAATTCAAACACTACAGAACAATGCTCTTAGAGCAGCCTTAGGAATTCCAAGAAGGGAGCATATTTCAGAAGCTAGAAGACAATCCAACTGGCTCTCCACAGTGGACAAAATCAAACTCAAGACAGCTTCTCTAACTTTCAAAAGTATCAACCATCTAGCACCCAAATACCTAGCCGCCAGATTCAACAGAAAAATCTCCACTAGACCCACTAGAGAAGCATACTCTAACCAGTTAGTGATCCCCCCATTCAAACTAAGTACGGCCGGAGGAAATAGCTTCCCGGTCAAAGCTGCCCAGCTTTGGAACTCCCTCCCGCCCGGCCTGAGATCTACCCAATCCTACGCCCTCTTCAGATCCAACTGTATCAACTGGATCAAAGAAAATGACCGATAGTCCCGCCCTACACTAATATAACTACTGTCCTACAGTCGTACTATGTACATAACTAAATACTCTCTATCTTCCTACTGCATATTTCCTGTATATATTATGTTATATGTTTATATTATGCACAATGTATACTCTCCCTATTGTCCTGCATTATGTAATTTCTACTATGTATAACCACCATTTGTAAGCATGCGTAACCTGTAAAGTTTAAAGTATCCTTGAACAACGCGCCCGGTTACCCTCGGGTTTGGTGCGCGCTATAAATAATAAACAAACAAACAAACAAACAAACAAAGCAGTAGGGATGCATTTTTGATTTCTCCGTACCAACACTGAGCTTGAAAGTTTGTTCCTGAAATGCACTCTGCTAACAGATTTCAGAGACCAATCTGGTTGTTGTGAGTGCAGCTAGAAATTAGTCTTTTTAGATTCATTACAAGAGCAAATGGTTCTTATTTTGATACTGCACTCTAGCCTGAGGATCAATCAATTATTTTGCATTATTAGCTATTATGTCTTCTGGCCTACACTGGGATACTTATGTATTTTTGTGAGCATTACCTTTCTGCATATTTCAGTGCTCCTTAAAAATAAAGCAATGAAGAACCATTTCGAGAGACCTTCATTTTTGCCCTCCCATAAGTTTGTTGAAATTTAAATTTGATAGGCTCTGTAATACATAAACTTGTTGAGCCTATGGCTTACTCTTCTGTGGACTTACTGCCATGTAGGACTGTTTTTCATATAGCTTTAAATTCTGTTATAGGGATTATAGAGCTACTAGCTCTTTGAATTCAAGTGCCTTACGTTCTGTTGAAGAGGACCAAGGTGGTCCTTCAAGCAGTGTCATCTTTCATCCCTAAAGAACATTGTTTTGCGCTTAACGTAGATCAGCCTTCCAGTCCTGAAGTCTAGACATCATGTTTCCGCAGCCGAGGAAACATTAGATACTCTTAATGTATGGTAACTTTGAAAATCTTTCTTAAGACAACGTAAACTTTCAGAATTTTGCATCACATTAAAAGGAAAAATATTTTTCGAAGGGATTGTCCTCCGACGTATTCCTTATCTTTGATAGATCATCTCCCAGCTTGCTGGCCTCGGAAAAAAAATTTCAGTAGAGGGCGCTGCGCGTCGACGTCCCTCGAGCCGATGTCCCTCGAGGGCCTCCGTATCAGCGCCGACGTCAGCACTCGTATAAATGGACTCGCGCAGCGTCCGTTGCTCAGTTCCGTTTTTCCGCGCTTCGTGGGGCCTCGGAATATCGTTGCTCAGTTCTTCAGTCAAATATATCAATTATTCCTCGTGAATACCGACTCGTACTCGATGGCTTCCTCACCCGAACCGACGACTCCACGGTCCGGCTTCAAAAAATGTCGAGACTGTGGAAAGAAAATGTCGTTGACGGATCCTCACAGGATCTGTTTGTGGTACCTGGGAATCGAGCACCATTGTTCGGAGTGCGAGGACTGCATGTCCATGACGACGAAAGCCTTGAAGGAGCGTAAGGGGAAGCTCGAGAGAGGTAAGGCAGTTAAAACTTCTTCGAAAGTTTGCTCGGCGGAGTCGAGACATTTGTCTCCTCGCCATCACAAAAGACATTCTCGTTCTAGGTCTCGAAGCAGTTCCCATCACTCTTCAAGATCTAAGCATTCAAAAAAGGGACGTTGAAGATCCCCTTCCTCGTCTTCGTCTTCCGTTTCCCCAAAAAGGGTCTCCTGCCCCACAAAACATAGCTCTCAGGCTGAGTGGGAGGAATTCAGGAAAAAGATGCTAAGCGTCTTCGAGAAAGCGGCCTTGGGTGAAAGACCCCAAAAATCAAAAAGCCGCGAGTCGCAGTACCCGGCGAAAGAAGCCACTCGAGAGCGTCACGAACACTCGAGTAAAGGCAAAGTTGCATCTTCAACGCCGTCATCGAAGATCCCTTCGACACATAGATCGGCGTCGTCGACGCCGTTATCGAAGGGTTCTTCGACACACAGGTCAGTCGAGTGGACGCCATCTTCGACGCCGAGAAAGGATAAACCCACGGCCACCTCACAGCCAGTGGCCATACCCAGAACCTCGAGCACGAGAATGTCGTCGACAACCTCGAGTAGAATCCCGATACTCTCGAGTTCATAGAGGCCTCTACAACCTTTCTCAATGCTTTTTTCGATGGCTTTGAAGCCTTTAACGTCCGCGTCGACTAACGTTGACGTTTTCTCAGCCAATCATGACGAATTTGGCTCCTTCTGCTGTGGATATGGAATTTATACCATTTTCAAGACCTGATCACTCCAGAGTCTTATCTTCTATTTATGAAGAAGGGGAGGAATCAGATCAGGAAAGACCTTTTCAGTTGCAGGGATCTGCAACTCCTGCACCAGAGGAATTTACCTCTGAGGAAGGTAGGTTGAAAGACCTCCATGAATCCCTACAGGAAGCAAGTGGGTTGGACACTTCCCCAGAAGTGGCATTTGCCACACCAGACCCAGGGGAACATGCTGAAACCCCTTATAGAACCTTGATAGCAAGGATAGAGTTTATGGGATGGTCCACACTCTCACCTGCTTTTCAGCAAGACAACCTCACAGACATCTTGGTCAAAGGTCCACAGGAGGATCCTGTGGTGCCATTTCATGTGGCATTACAAAGGAGAATATTGGCAAACTGGTAAACACCTGAGGTAATCCCGGTGGTTAACAAAAAATTATCAGCTAAATATCGGGTGTCTTCTGCTGACCCTGAATATTTATCCAAACACCCAACTCCGGAGAGTCTGGTTGTTTCAGGCAGCTACTTCAGCAGGTAGTAAATTGGCTTACCCTACTGTTCCACAGGACAGGGATGATAAGAGATATGACTCTATTGCCAAAAAAGTTTTTTCCGCATGTAGCATGTTGAAATCCATCAATGCTACTTGTACGCTTGCAAGGTTCAGCCACACACTTTGGGAGTGTGCTTCATCAGCGGCTGACTGCCTACCGAAGGGAGAAGAAAGGGAAGCGTTTCTCAACATCATTAAGGATGGTAAGGACGCAATGTGCGAATCCCTTCAGACTGGCATTGATTCTGCTGCCAGCATCAGCAGGGCCATGGTGGCAAGTACAACAACCAGGAGATTTGCTTGGTTGCGAAAATCTGGTTTTGCTCCAGATGTGCAAAGCAGACTCTTGAATATGCCTTTTGGTAAGAAGGCGGATGACAGTTTAGAAAAACTACAAACATCAAAGGCAGCAGCAAAATCCCTAGGAGCTGCAATCCTTCAGATACCATATCGCCCCTCAGGAACCTCTTGGAGAGGTAAGTCCTTTCGCTTTTATTCTGCATTCGGAAAAGGCAGAGGACAGCCGGTTCAAAGGGGTCAAAAAATTCACCCGAGGTGGACGGGGTAAAAATACAAAAGCGGCAGCAGCAGCAGGTGCCTCTTTACCTTCGGCATCTGCATCAGCCGCCTCCAAACCGCTCTGAGGACTCTCCTCACAAGACACCAGTACGGGGGAGGTTAACTCAACATCTGACGGAATGGCAGGCTATTACGTCAGATGCTTGGGTATTGGAGACAGTTGCCCAAGGTCACTGCCTGCCCTTTCTACGCATTCCTCAGTCATCCACCAGGGAACAGCTCTCTGAAAGTTCCAGATCCGCTCCTCTTGCAGGAAATTGTAGACCTGCTAGAGAAAGGTGCCATAGAACCAGTACCTGTAGCAGAGAGGAACAGGGGCTGGTACTCCCCCCTACTTTCTCATACCGAAGAAAGACTGAGGACTGAGACCTATCTTGGACTTACGAGAATTGAACAAGTTCCTCAAGAAGGACAAGTTCAAGATGGTAACTCTCTCTCAGATCCTTCAGGCCCTCCAGCTCCAGGACTGGCTGGTATCTCTGGACCTCCAGCATGCTTATTTCCATGTGCCAATCTATCTCAAACACAGGAAATACCTGAGGTTTGCAATTGGCGGCTCTCATTATCAATTTCGAGTTCTGCCATTTGGGCTGACCTCCGCCCCGAGGGTCTTCACCAAACTAATGTCGGTTGTGGCTGCAAGTCTAAGGAGGGAAGGGATCCACGTCTACCCCTACCTGGACGATTGGCTGATCAGAGCTGTATCTTCGGAACAAGCTCCGACCCAGCTAGATTATGTCTGCCACTTCCTTGACAAACTTGGCTTCTCCCTCAATTTAAAGAAGTCACAGATGATACAATCACAGAGACTCCAGTTCATTGGAGCGGTCCTGGACACTTCCCTGGGGAAAAGCCTCGCCACCAGAGATGAGGGCTCAAGATATTCTGCAGATGGTCACCAAGTTTCAAAATGCCCAACGTCTCCCAGCCTTCGACTTTTTGAGGTTGCTAGGCCTCATGGCATCCTGCATCTTCCTTGTGCCAGAGGCTCACCTGAGAATGAGATCTCTTTAGTGGGCACTGAGAACTCAGTGGTCGCAGTTTTCATGGAGAATGACAGACCTCCTTCAGGTTCCGGACAAGGTGGCTCGAGACCTTCATTGGTGGGCCTGCCAGGAAAACTTCTTGAAGGGGGATTTGTTTTGGCAACCATGGCCGGAGCTAACAGTAGTCACAGATGCCTCACTCACGGGGTGGGGAGCACATACCAACGACTTGGCCATCAGCGGTCGTTGGTCTCCATCGTAGTCTAGACTACATATCAACCTGTTAGAGCTGAGAGCAATCAGACTAGCGCTGAGAGCTTTTCTGCCATCTGTACATGGGAAAAATGTCCTGATAATGACGGACAACACAGTGGCCATGCACTACCTCAACAAAAGAGGAGGCGTAGGATCACTGCCACTGTGCAGAGAGGCAATGCAGCTCTGGTTCAAGAAGGAATCTCTCTATCGGCAGTTCACCTAGCCGGAGAGAAGAACTTGACGGCGGACGCTCTGAGCAGGCAGGGCACAGTCTCCCGCGAGTGGGAACTAGCTCAGGAAGTCCTTCAGGAGATCTTCGCCCTTTGGGGGACCCCTCAAGTGGATCTGTTTGCCACCAGTACCAACAGAAAGTGCGATCTGTTTTGTTCAAGGGAATTTCCCCCGAGAGGAGCTCTAGGGGACGCATTCGTAGTGGACTGGGAGTTTCCACTCCTGTACGCGTTTCCACCAGTCCTTGTCATTCCTCACATGATCAGGAGGTTGAGAAGATTCCGGAGGACCATGATCCTAATTGCCCCAGACTGGGCCAGGAGAACGTGGCACCCGGACCTTCTGGACATGTCCATCTGCCCTCCAATTCGTCTTCCACTCAAGGAGAATCTTCTCTCGCAGAAGGGAGGTGAGGTTCTCCATCCAGACATCAGAACCCTCAACCTTCACGCCTGGCTTCTGAAAGGTTGAGATACAAGGATTGGGACCTCTCTGATGATGTCATGGAAGTGTTGCTTTCGGCCAGAAGGCCAGCAACAAAGTCTTTATACCGCTGCCATTGGAACAAATTTTGCAGCTGGTGTAGAGAAGAGAATATTAACCTCTTCATGTGGTACACCAAGGGTGTTATCCTTTCTACTCTACTTGGCAAATTCAGGGCTTCAAGTTGGCACTATCAAGGGCTATCTCGCAGTGCTATCGATCTTCAAGCGCACTGCGGAGGAGCCTTCGTATTTCAAATTACCCTTAGTAATACAATTTCTAAAGGGATTAACTAATGTCTACCCTCCAAGACCTTTCCCGGTTCCTTTATGGGACTTAAATTTAGTCTTACATTTCCTGATGGGTACTCCTTTCGAACCACTCCACTCTTGTTCGCTAAGATTTCTCACCCTTAAAACTGTCTTATTAGTGGCTTTAACATCTGCTAGAAGGGTGAGCGAATTAAAAGCTCTATCTTGTAAACCCCCTCATACAATTTTTCATAAAGACAAGGTTGTCCTACAGGTGAAGCCTAATTTCCTCCCAAAGGTGGTTTCTGAATTCCACATCACTCAGAAAATTACTTTACCTTCATTCTATCCTCCTCCCCATCCGGGGAAAGAGGAAGAAAGGCTACATAGGCTGGACCCAAAGTGGGCTTTAAGCTTTTACATCAGCATACTTGCTAGGATTAGGCAAGCAGACCAACTGTTCGTGGGTTACTCAGGGCACAAGTTGGGACTACCGATAATAAAACAAACCATTTCCAGATAGATTATTTTGGCCATCCTGGAATGTTAAAAGAGCCTCCTCAAAATCTTAGGGCTCATTCAACCAGGGGTATCGCAGCCTCCTCGGCCCTCCAAAGAGGGCTTTCGGTTCGAGACATATGTGCGGCTGCCACATGGTCGTCCGCACATACCTTCACAAGATTTTACAACCTGGATTCCTCTTCTAGTCAAGAGACTAGGTTTGGCAAAGCCGTATTACATTCGGTTCATTCCTAAAAGGAAACAAGGCGTTTTACTCCCACCTCCAATTGCACACCACTGCTATGGGAGCCTATGAAAGATAAGGAATACGTCGGAGGACACAATCCCTTCGAAGAACAAGTTACTTCTTACCTGGTAACGTTCTTTCGATGGGATGTTGCTCCGACGTATTCCTTATCGCCCCTCCCATCGATCCCCGCAGTAATACTTCCCTTGTGGTTGCAGTTTACGCTCCTTTAAGGTCAATAACCAATTCATGTAAAACAACTGTTAACATCAAAACGGAACTGAGCGACGGACGCTGCGCGAGTCTATTTATACGCGTGGTGACGTCGGCGCCGATATGGAGGCCGTCGAGGGACATCTGCTCGAGGGACGTCGACGCGCAGCGCCCTCTACTGAAAAAAAAATTCTGAGGCCAGCAAGCTGGGAGATGATCTATCAAAGATAAGGAATACGTCGGAGGAATATCCCATCGAAAGAACGTTACAAGGTAAGAAGTAACCTGTTCTTCTATGGATGCTTTTTCCAGGTCTGACTTCTATGCAAGCATTTGCTAACCTGCTGTAAAGGGACGGAGCGCCAATCACCATGAATGTCATTTTTCCTATTATAACATTTATTAAACATGCCATTTTACTTGTGTTTTTCTGTTGAAGTAAGTTTTTTATTACAATCTGTTTTTTTAAATATCTTTTGCAGAACGATTTGATCGGCCAGAGTTTATTTGACTACTTGCATCCTAAAGATATTGCCAAAGTTAAGGAGCAGTTATCTTCGTCAGATACTGCACCACGGGAAAGATTGATCGACGCCAAAAGTGAGGTTTATTTCATACTCATTTGGGGAAACATAATTTCACCTGTTGATTTGTGCATTTGTAAATAAATTGTTCATTAGTTTCTATATTAGTTCATTCTACAAATGTATCTATTACAAATACAGGACCAGATGTGCAATCTGGACGTGGTGCAGTGCAACAATGTGAAAACAGTACCCTGCACTGCTTTGCCATGTTTCTGATGTACACATCGGGTTGAGGAAAAAGGGGCAATGTGCAGTGGGGCACACACGAGCCACCTCCAGTATATAAATGAGTCTGGTTGTGTATGTGCACACTATGGCCAATGCCTGGACAGAGGTGTTCGAAGGACAGCAGGCTCCATTTTTATGCTTTTGCTTTCACAAAGCAGTCTACATTGCAGCTACTATCCCTTAAATGGACAGTGGTCACAATACATGCAAATGCTGCTTCTGAAGAAACTCTCCTGGCAACTTTGAACGCAGTGGTACTCAATGAATCACTTCCACTTTCAAAATGGTTACCACCCGCGCTGTTTAAGTGGTAACCATTCATTTCTCTACAGCCACAGGAGTCGCAAGGAAGGGTATCCTCTAGTCTGAGTTGCATCTGAACATTGCAATCCGCACTTACTGCCAAGTACAGTGTAGATTACAATGTTACTTTGGTGCATTACGAGGCCTGCTTTTGAAATACCAATGCATTTTAGTTGGGCTCGTTTTGCAGCCACGAAAGCATAGCATATTTTTAACCCGTATTGTTTTAGGTTTGCCAACAAAAAATCCAATGCGCCCATCTTTAAAATTCTACAATTGGCACAGTTTATTTCTCATAGTGTTCAATAAAACGTTATATCGCAAATATATTGTTCAGAGGCATTAGGCTTTGGCTAGTAGTATAGCCATAAACGGAATGTTTTGAGTAAAAAGTAGAGAGGATGGCATTCTTGGATGGATTAATTTACGGTGGTGATAGCGCAATGTCCCCACCCTTCTCCCCTCCACACTGAGGCCACGCTGGCATTGGCAGCATACGTTACCACAGGACATACTATTGACTCACTGTCTTTCAGATTTTCAGATTTACAAAGCACAAGATGTTAAAGGAATCTTTGTTTCAGGAATTGGGCCTTTATACCTAACTGGTCGGTCTCATTACATATACTACGGATGTGTTAGAAGTTGACTCTTGACTATGAGGCCTCAATATGTTGTTTTATTGCTTAACTACATTGCCCTGTTGTGGTAATGTTTGGTGAACCAGGTTGATCCATCTGCTTTTTGATCAGTAGCGTATCATGGAGCCGTTAAAATGGGAAATCAGTCACTGAAGGGTGTGACTTACCCTTGTTGAGATCATATTGGCTAGTGATTATTGACCCTTGACGAGCCTTACAGAGAGGAATGCAGTTCATAATAATTATTGGTTTATTTGACAATATTGCCAGTTTACATAACCTCAGGTGGCAAGCTTGTTTTATAGCTTTGTTGCTTAGAAGTCAGGAAAAAAGGTATATGGGTTCATAAACAAAAGAAGAACTGTTCACCATCCAAAATATACTTAAACGTTGCATTCTTTTGGTATGCGTAAAATGCAGGACATTTGGTGAAACTATTATGGATGGAGTTGCTGACAAGAACATCTCAATAATTGCCTTCAGGGAAGATCCTGCATTTCAGTGGTGATTTCGTTGTATAGATTGTTTTGTATATATTTTCTGGATACATATATAGTTCAGTGTCAAGAAATCAGCTTAGTGAAAGCTTTCATCGGGCCACATGATATATTCCATCCTTGCTGCTGTAATTAGCCTCTGCTGTCTCATGTTTTTCATATGGAGCAGAGTGCCCTGGTATACAATTCCATTTGACTATTTCTAAACGGTCTGTTTGATCCACCAGGCAGGCAGGATTAGCAGACACTGTGAACATGCACCACAGGAAGGGAGAAGAGATTGTTGGTATGTTTATTAAATGTCATTGTTGCACGTTTAAGTCGATTTTGATCTGTGGCAAAGGTGAAGGCATTGGAGTGTAGATAACAAGTCCTTTGTGTTTGTGATGGACTAGGCTTGTCAAAAGGTCAGACCAAACCATATGCTTATGTGGTTTGGGGGTTCACATCAAAGATTGGTGATGAGCAAAGGAGGATGAGGTCTGCAGACCTGATGTGTGGCTTGTGCTTGGAGATGACATTGTCACAACCTTGTTTTATGATTGCCATGGAAACTTTGTTAGCAGGGCCTAAGATGTCACTGTGCACTAAGATGAAAGGCGAATCAAAAGGGGCAGAGATCAGATGTCTGAGTCTGGGTGAAAGCGACAACGTGGTCTGCGGTTAGTATAGGTGGCTTGTAAAATTCCTAATGTTATGGTAACATTGTTGGCAGTTGAGAAAGATGGGCAGGGGCACCATCTCAAAATGCAGATCCAGGTTATTTTCTAGAAGCCAGGTTTTTTTTGTTATTTTTTTTTTAATCTCTTTATTAAATTAAATCACAGAAGAATCAAATACAGAAAGGAATAGTGAACCAGAGAACACAAATCAAAATTATTCAATTAAAGAACATATCAATAAACAAACAGCATAATCAAATGATTCCTCCAACATACTAAGAACATTTTCATTTTTGTAAACAATAAAAGAGCAAAATACACCAGTCAATAAAAACATTTAACATAGAACATACACACAAACACCAACAACACACAGACACCAAACCAAATCCCCCAAAAAGTATACTAGTGAGAAGAAAAAAAAGAAAAAAAAAAGAAAAAATATTATCTTTCCCCTCTTCTTTTCCCCTTCCCTATCTATTTTCCTTTCCTCTTCCTTTTCCCACTACACCATTTCTACCCACTCCTCATACAAATCCGCAGCCTATATAGTCAATCGTACAAGGCATTGAATGGACCCCAAAACAGATTGTACACCTCTTCCTTGTCTTTCACTCTAAATGAGAACTTTTCAAAATTCGATAAGGTGCGCAAATCAACTAACCAATCTTCAACTGTAGGCTTCTTCCTAGTTTTCCAAACTCGAAGGATCAGTCTTATGGCCACCAATAAAGCCTTATTTATCCAACCACTATATTTCAAAGAACGCCTACACCTACCTCGATGTAGAAATAAGATAATGTTCCCACCCGATCTCTGTAAAGCTACATCCAAAATTAAATCAATTCTATCAATCACATCAGTCCAGAAAGTCCGAACTCTAGAACAATCCCATAGAAGAATCATAAGGGTGCCAACATCATTTCCACATCCCCAACATAGATTATCAGTTTGTAACCCCAGTTTATACATTTTAACTGGTGTCCAGTACACCTTACCCACCACCTTCTGTCTAATCCGACGCAAGTTCAAACCCGTACCCAAATTGGCACTTACCCTAAGAATATCCTTCCATTCCCTGTCCGTAAAATATATATTTGGATCATCCGACCACACCATTTTCAATTCATCCCACGCCGCAACATGTTTATCTTCCAATTGCATAAAGCTCATATATGTATGCACAGAATATTCTTGTCCTGTAAGCAATTGACACAGTGCGGGTTTGATTCCCAATGAATTGCCAATCATCATTTTCCTAAGATAGATCAGGGAGCTCAGGTTTTCATATTTTTGTCTTTCTCTTTCATGCAACACATATTTCCTCTGTATGTCCCCAAATGCCAAAAGATCATCACCATCCAATGTATCACCTATTGTCAAAACCCCCTTCCGCACCCAATTTTGCCAAATCAAACATCTATTGTTTAATTGTAAAACCTCTTTGTGCCAAAGAGAAGCCAGGTTTTGAAGACCTCAACAGCCCATTTTGTGGCAGATCCGGTTGACTGTTTTTTCTTTGGAAATATCCTTTGTTAGGACAACATTCCATTTTTGGGGGTTCTGCATGACCCATGGGATCTGTGGTGACTCAGGAGGACAAAGACTTGATGTATTTTTATTTATCCAAAAGAAGATAGAAGGCCTTAATTTCCCTATGACTATGGGTGGGCACTGCCTACTTTACTAACTAATGTGCTTGTCAGTCTGTTGTGAAGTTCAAAAGGAAAATGTAAGCTGTCCAAAACTACCCTAACTGACCATAACATTATATAAGCTAACGTATACATGGAGAATGACTCCCTCCTCCTTAGGGTACTGCTAGGATCATTCTATAGAGTTCTTTCAGTAGCATGAATTTCTCACATAGTCTCTTTAGATAGCTTGCATCAGTTTCAGAGGATAATTGAAAACTACAAGTCGCCCTTGAAGAGTTACAGAGTCCCCTTTCTAGTTCTTATGTCCAAATAGCTGTTTTCTCATGGCCAATAAAGATTTGTATTACTTTGATATGTTGCTCTCTTGTTTAACATCAGTGGTCTGATTTCTCTAACTTCAGATTCACCGTAATTATTCCTATTTATTTTCCCTTCTTCTTGTATATCTTAGTTTAGCTCCACACAGCATGCTATTTCTTACTCGGAGGCAAATATCACTAACCAATGGCTAGTGGCGAGTGCAAATTTTGCACCCTGGTATGGTTATCCACAATTGTCTTCTCTGGGCGTTATTCTTTTCTCTTGTATTATTAATTCCCCTTTTCTCCCCATAGTGTAGAGTCATTTCCCTAAAGGGAACTTTTATGATGTGATTTCTACTGAGATTAGTTATTCACGTAACATACAGCTTATTTCTTGGCAACCCGTTCAATTTGTTACTCCCGTTAACTTATAGTCTGTGAGGGAACGTTTCCACAAGCCTTGTTGCATCGTGACCGCTTCTCTGTTCGTTTTAGCCTGTACTTCGGCGTTCCCTTTCTCCTTTGATTTTCTCTCCTCTTGATGATTTCCTTGTCTGTTGACAAGGCGTTGGACAACCTGTGTCTGTTGCTGCTCGACTTTCTGCAACGTTGCGGGGACCGTCAGTCTATCACAGAGTTCCTGTGGTCTCGCCACCACCTAATGTTGGAATCGGTCCCACTGATTTCTCTTACACGGTTGACGCCCTGGCTTTGGTGTCCGAGCATATTTCTGTCCGGTTCCCATCTCAGGATTTCTCATGCTCTGCTGGCGCCTTGGGTTTGACTTTCCAGTGTCTCTCTCATGGTATGCGCTGTCTGGTTTTCTCGTGCTCGGCTGGTGCCCTGAGTCTGGTGTTCCAGCCTCTTTCTCTTTGGTCCGTCTCTCTCTGACTCTAGTTTTCCTGCTTGAAGCGAGATTCTAATGCGCAGCCTCTACCTTCTTCCTCTATGTACACCGGACGTCCATTATTTAGCATAGTCGTCCCGGTGTATGGGACCTTAAAGGGGAAGTTCTCTGAGGAATTGTATTGGCCCACTTGATTGTGCACATATTTTTGAGCATATATCGATGCTAAAAAATATTCCAATACATCTTACCCTCTTTTTTCTCACATTTACACATGCGAAACTCATAGGTTGGAAAACGCCATCTTGTGCTAATATTATCAGTTGATCCATTTCCCTAAGTTCAAGTGCCCTCATGGCAGAAAAATCAGATCACCTGCCGCTCAAGTTGACGGCAACATGCCAAACCAATGTGCTCCAACACTTCTCATGACGTTGGTACGCAGCCACAGGTACCGTGCCATCCCCTATGCCCTCATGTTCCTAAATTCAAGTTAAACATAGAAGATTACATCCAAAGAATCATTGAAAACCTTTGAGAATATAATTGCAAGAAAAGGTTGTTTACTACAATGTTTAGTAGGACTATCTCATTCCATTCAAATGTTTCAGATTGCCTTCATCAATCTGTACTTGAATTGAAAGTTGTGTGTGGTAAAATCGAATGCACTTGTGTTCCATCTTCGTTTTTGTATCGATGCACATGTTCGATTTGTGAGGAAAAAGGTCTCCTTTCATGTCACAACTCTGCTGTTAGGCAGAATCCTGTGCAGTTCCATTAGGGAACACTGCAAAAAGATTAAGACTACAGGAGTAAGCAGTAAACCCAATTGGTAGCAGTCTGCACCACCCAGATGTATCTGGTAGCTGTGGCTGAGCAGTCAGACCTCTCTCAAGAAGAGTAGGGCAGTATATAGAGTATACACAATAGCACTAAAAACACAGTAGAGCAAAGAAACACTGACCAGAGCTTTGTATAAAAAAAAGGATATAATTATTTACTTAAAACACACTTTAGGCAATATACTAGCACTCTAAATCAAAAGCAAGTTAAAACACAGTCAGGTAAAGTATACGCACCTCCCTTGATAACTATTAGACAAGTCAGAGTTAAAACACCACGATTTGTTAAAACAGATGTGAGCGCGTAACCTGATGGCACTCCAATAGTTCAGTTAAAGGGAGAGAAAAAGGCAAAGCATAGAAATAATACAGGTCCCAACACTTTTAGGGGTTCTCAGCAAGGGAATAAAGGCAGTATACAATGTAGAGCCAAAGTTCATAGGCCAGGCCCACTTTAAACGGAGCAAAGCGAAATGTGCCCAGGATCACACGGTTTAAAAAGCACTAAAAGTCTTTGCAAAATGTTCAAAAGAGATTGGGGCGATTCAAGAAGGTAAAGTTAGAAGGTCTGGGGCCAACCCAATTGGAAAGCCAAGGATTTAAGGGTCACCTTGGGCAAACCGAAGAAAGGGAGGCCAGGCACACAGTACCTTAAAGAGAGAGGAAGCTCCAGCGGTGGCAGTTGTTCCTGGCAGTGGTTGCAGTTCGTTGTTTCGACCAGGGGAAGAGAGGATCTCGTCGAGGAGGAAACGTGGAGTCGATGCACTGCACAGGGATGAAACCAGCCGCGGAGTTCGTCGGTAAAAGGTGCGTTCCTTTTATTCGCGGTCAAAGTGGTGAAGCTTGGCTATCCGGCCGCCCGGGTGCTTGACTCGGGCGATTCGACCAAGAGACGTCTTTGGAAGGCGAAAGGGGTGAACTGGTTGGTCCCACCAGCTCAGAGGAAGAAGACTCGTCCCGCAGAAGATCTTCTCGTC
The DNA here is from genome assembly GCF_040938575.1 of Ambystoma mexicanum. Taxonomy (NCBI): domain Eukaryota; kingdom Metazoa; phylum Chordata; class Amphibia; order Caudata; family Ambystomatidae; genus Ambystoma; species Ambystoma mexicanum. The sequence continues at coordinate 730,291,234 of NC_090934.1, read as the reverse complement.
GTTGGGAAAGTGGCGAGTTCGTTGCAGCAGGGCTTCATCGCTGGTGTCGTCGTTGCAGATGGCTCAGCTTCTTCCCTCTTCGGATTCTTAGGTCCTGTGGCGACTTCTGAAGTTCCATTCCCAAAGGCCCTACTTTTATGCAGAAAACCCCCCATTCAACAGCCTAGCTGTCACTCAAACATGCAAAGTGGTGAGCCGGGCGGCTCACCACTGGGCCAATCAGAATAGGGTGTGACTTGAGTTGCTAAGGCAACGCAGTCCAGGGTGCCAATTCCCCTCCCCACCCATCCTGTGGAACCCAGGCAGAGTGGCACCATTTGGAGGGCTTCTGTGGAGAAGCCCGCCAAAAAGTGGAACAAAGGGCTCGACCTTGGTCAGTTACAAAGACGGACACAAACGCCATTTTAGAAGAGAGTTCTGGCAAAAAGACCCAACCGTTGATTTAATATTAAATAAATAAACCGGCGGTATCTTTAACATTGCACCAAAAAGTGGTGCGTTTAAAATCAATGGGAAAATCCCATAGAGAATATTCCGGTGGAATATTTTGCGTGGTAACCACTGCCACCAGCCAGAAACTCGACAAGGGGGGACTGGACAGTGCCACCTTGAAAACAGACCCAGGGGCAATATAATTAACCCCTTCCAGTACTTCCACAATATGATGGTTTGTACTGGTTCTGTTCACAATTTAGGACTAGTAAAGTCAACGGTGACTTTACATGCCCTGGGAGACAGTAGTCAGTCCCATGGTATGGAGTCTGTTTGGGGGTCACAATGACACCCCTGTGTTTCTGCACTGAGGGTGCTGTGTAACACACACATAAAAGATAGATGATACCCTGTGGAGTTAAAAATAAAATAAAAAAAAAAAAAAACAGCCCATAAGCACACAAAAGTCAAAGACATACCTCAAATCATGCCTAAGAGTGGGAGTAAAAGAGTCTCACTCTTAGCAGGAGAAAAAAACAAACCCCAAAAATCCAGCAAAGCTGCTGGGGGACTCACTAGGTTTGGGAAATTAGCCTTATAAGAGCATTCTCCCTAACACATGTCGCAACTCTGCAATTTGCCATCCACACGTATTCATACCATAAATGCCAGCATGTTGCTCCGTGTCACTGGCAGTGCAAATGGGCAAGCTGGTGCCTCACGATAGTCCCAGAATATGGTTATTAATGTTCCATTACTGATGGTTATTTTCCAGCTCTGGTTAATGTTAGGAAAGATTTCGTAATTGTAGGTAATTTTCCTTCCATGTGGCAACCCCTAAACTTTTTGCTGTTGTTTTTCACCTTGTTCTTGACTTTGCCAGAGAAGTGCAGCCTTCTGCCGCACTCCTCTGGGCTTTCGCTCCTTTCTTACGGGGAAACTGACATGCCCTTAAAACAGTCAGTACCGGGGAACGCTGTTTCCCGTAGTTTCTTTTATCATGTTGCGGCTTTCGTGCAACATGACACAAGAGGGCACTGTAAGCTAAGTTACAGCTCTCTTGGGTCTCTAGCCTTCTACAGGCCCTAGATACTCGTTTAGGATTGTATCTGATCGGTGCAAGTGATTCAGGGACGGGAATGGTGGCAGCGATCGTTTTTCGTGTTTTGAGCTCCTTTTGGCGTTCTAAGCGCGTTTCTCGCCCTTAACCCAAAATGGTGGCCTAGCTCCCAAAATGGCCAGACCACGAGGCTCCTTTGTCCTGTCCGCTGACCGTCTTGCTCCCTTCACCTTCCCCAGGTCGAGCAGACCCGGGGCCTTCCTTATTTGGGCATGTACTTTCCCGCGAAACACGGATGCTTTCGCGGGCCTCTACATGTCTTGTGTGTGCCTCCAGGATGTGGGCTGGGATGTCTGGTCCCAATACACATCCTGGGTGCCAGAGAGTCTAGGGTGGTGTGAATGCCTGGGACCACCGTGGTCCGTGATTGGTCCACGAATGGTGTGAGTGTTGATGAGCGGATCTCCCATTGGGTCCCCTCCGTTTTGGCGCGAAGGGAACCGTGGATAAGAGGGGGCTGGAAACACCACTACCATGTCGATCTCCTGAGTTCTCACAAACAAAGGAATACAGGAGCCAAGTATCCTGCAACCAAGAGGCTGGACCGAGGAATCGCTGGTGACCCGCTGAAGGACTTCTCCTCTGCACTGCTTTTCACCTTTGATGGAACCAGAAGGCCTGTACTGGTACTTCGACCCTTGGAATAGCGGGAACAGCTATTCTCAGCATCTTCACCATCTCCTGCCAGTAAGCCTTCGGAAGCGTCTCTGGGCCATCCAGGTGACTGACCAGCTTACACGGGAGTCTTGCTCTGTAACCGCCGCCAGGTTGTGTAGTATTTTGAGTCCTTGTCACTCTCACATGCTTCGTACACTTGGTGTTCCCAGGTCTGAAGTGAGTAGTGTACATTTGGCTCAGATACACACGGCCGCTCCGTTGCCCAGCTGTGGTAACAAACTGTGCGGGTTTCTTCGATTGGGACGTCTTTTTACTCAACACGACGACGAGGCGTTCCCTGCTCTTCTGAACCTGCCAGCTGCTGAAACTGACGCGGAGAAGCCTGGGTCTGCTTGCATCGGGGATCGGTGAGTAGCATAGCTAGGATCTGGTCGCCCTCCTGCAGGAGCCCATTGCTTTTCCCCGCTGTGTCAAACAGCACCCTTTTCCGTACTCGCGCTCTGCTTCTGCCCACTGTGGAGGCTGCGCTTTAGTCGCGGAACTTGTTCTTCTTCTTTTGTGCACTAAACTGAACTGCCTGATTTCCCTCGAAGAGCTTCTCCTTTAGCCCATTGGCACCAGCGCGTGCAGGTACTTTTGAGCACAAGGCTCCACTCTTCGCAGGGCTCGGACTTCCATCTAGTTAGGTGCCTCTGAAGGCGAACTGGGTCTAAGCATTATTGCGCACTGCCTGTTTTCCCTCCCTTTTAGGTGGACTACACATTTCGTGCATATAACGCTTGAGACTTGTTGTATTTGTATATATATTGTGTTGATATGGTATGTGTTGGTTTACTATCGTTATATTGTGATTTTCTCGCTACGGTCATTGTTTTAAAGGCCTTGAAATAAATGTGTATATATTTTTAATATAACAACTGTTTGGAGTAGTTTGTAATTGTTCTTGCTTTGTGTGCTCATTGCGGGCTTTCAGTCACCCTCACCCCTCTTGAGACCTAGTCTTGACTGCCACGATCGCTACCTTGATTGGTCTGGCTCGTCCAGAGGTTACCCTGTTCCAAGTAATTAGGTTGGCCTTCTGAACTTCTGCGCCACCAGGACAGAGTTCAGAAATCTGTCTTAACAGTTAAAGAACTCATTCACAGGAAGATTGGATCACAAATACCAAAAACTACCACAAAATGAACTGTATTATCTTCCAGTTTCAGTTGCAAGCTGTGCTGTAGAAATAAAAAAAAGATTGAACTCTTAACAAGAAAAAAATATTTTCTTTGTTCTTTAGTATAAACACATTCTTAATTTAACCTTGTTTAATTATTTTATTTTGTCTACAAAATCAAATTAATTTTGGTACAATCAATAACACCTAACTTATTTCTGCCCAATTCAGACAGTGGGCCTCATTACACGGAAGGCGGTGAGCCATGGCGCTATTAGCGCCATGGCTCATGCCAGTAAAATACCAGCACCGCCTTGGCGGAAAGGGGATTTACCGCCCCATTCCAAGGTTGGAGGGGCGGTAAATCCCCCTTCCGCCATTGCCCTTCCCCATTCCCATTTCTGCCCCATAGGGCTCTATGGGAATGGGGAAGGGCTAATTACGGCACCGCAATTTTGCGGTGCCGTAATTAGCTCCGAGGTCCCTTAGCGGGTTGGTTTTTAACGCCTGCAAAAAGCAGGCGTTAAAGCACCAACCCGCTGAGGGACCTCGTAGTAAGGCGGTAATGGTTAACGGTCACCGTTACCATTAACGGTGGCCGTTAACCATTACCGCCTTCCATCTAATGAGGCCCAGTGTCCTACAATAACGACAACTTTGATCCACGGTTTTATGGGAGTTTGCTACAACAGTAATCAGTGGCATCACAAGCGGGGGTCGCTGAGGTGGCTGTATGGTGTCCACTGCTACGGCAATTAGGTTGCTGTATTAGCAGGAGCACGCCAGAAACAGGGGTCCATGTTATGTTATGCTATGTTGTGATTTGTACCATGCACTGCTGCTCTTTATATGTTCTCCAGATGCCTTGTGCCACACCACGCTGGCTCACTGCTGCACCCGGAGAGCGGTGCGGGACATGGACACCACACAGTGCTTTGGGCTCAGGGCCACCTCGAGGCATGGCAGTGTGTGCAGCTGACCAGTGCCCTGTGGTTATACGGGTCCCATACATGCGAACCCCTCCAGTTTAGGCTTGAGACTCACGATTATGTTTTTAAAAAAGCTGCTATATTTCACTGCCTCCCTCCTAAAATAATTGTAATAACAATGAATTGAAATGGGTTATAACTCTCTCAATTGCTTGGAGAGCCTCTCCCTCCCAGCTGATTGAAAATGTTGACATGCCTGGCCCCGCAGACACCTGCCTACTGACTGTGGCATGACCTTTTTTGGTTGCTTGACTAGAGTGCAGTTTGTGGCTGCCAGTTGAGGACTTTCTTGCTATGTCCTGATGGCATCTCTTTTGGGCATACCTTCCCGGGACAGCAGTGTTGCCAAGTGTTCCTACTCGACCTGGCTGCATGTAGAACTGAGGCCTGGAGCAGGACACAAACAGCAGTGGGCCTTTATGCTCATGCTCTGCACCCCACATGCACAATGTGGAAAAGTAGAAGCATGATTCGTGTCACATGCCACGTCGACTGCACTGCAGCCTCAATAAGGGGCACAGCCAGATGCACAGCATGAGCACACAGCTCCATGTTCCATCCCTGTATGAATGTTGCGGGATAGGTCACTGATTCAAGTTACCATATGGGGTTCAGGAATGATTGTGTGTAAGTTTATCAATAATTGTCCATGGTGCATTTGGTGGGAAAAGTAGAACAACTCTTTTGGTGACATGCCCCCCCCCCATCCTGCAACTCTGGATAGTTCCCTGATAGTAACGGTTCGTAATATACCACCAACACTTACATCCAGGTGACCGGTGTGTTCATACGTTTACGTACTTGCATTCTCTCTATGAAGACAGCCAGCATCGAACAAGGGGGAAAAACACTAAGTTTTGAGACCTAGGCACCCATAGTTGCCAAGTATTGTGTTTATGCTCTGGCTGTTGGGTGGTGGGTGTGAGAAACCTGAAGGTGTCTCACCCGGCAGTCCCCTGGGATCCGTCATCCAGGTGGCCAGGACACGGCCGTCGCATTTAGATCCAGTTCCTGGGGTGGACCAGTGCAGGAGGATCACCTGGATGGGTGTCCTCTGGGAGTGGAAGTGGGACACCGGAGGGTGAGACATGGTATCCCCCTTCCTTGTAACACCTTTTCCCCATCCTACCAGGTACAATACCTAGGAACTCAACACCCCTCCCCCACCCCGCTTTCCCGACACGAACACTGTGGTGGTCAGTCATAATTTTGAAAAAATAATGTTGAATGACAAAAATGTCAAAAATAATGTCGAAAAAAAAGTCGAATTCCGTGTTTTTTATTATATATTTATTTTGGGGTCTGGGAGTAAAAAGAAATGGGTAAAACAAAACAAAAATTAAAAAAGGGTGGTTGGGGGGAACCCCCCCATTTTGAAAAAAAAAAACGTATTGAAAAAAAAATGCGACTTTTTTTTTCCTGACATTTTATTGTTTTCGAAATTATCACTATAAACCGAACACTGTTTCACGCACAGCTCACTGTGAGAGAAAACGTACTAACACCCAAGCCGGATACCTGACATGTCCCAACACAAGGGTCAGGCAGAGTCAGGCAATTACTGCTAATTACACACACCTGACTTCCATCACACTTCCCCACACGGATAAAAGGAGGAGCACGAAAGCACACTCTGAGCAAGGCAAAACACACGAAGAAGTAGCAGTTCGGATATGGCGGGTTAACACAAAGAGAAAGGCAGCAAGACCAGAAAAGGTTGTAAGGAGGGAATTGTCCTTGGCCTTTTTAGAGGAAGAAAAACGCTACTTTCATGAGTCCTCTAGAATAAGAAACCTAAGACCAGGAATTAAAGCTGCAGAAAGGTGCATTGTGTGTCGAAGGTACCCGGGGCTCTCCTGCATCGATAGCCGAGGCGGGGAGGAGCGATTGCCACCGTTGTAATGTCCTTGGCTCCTACAACAAAGACGCTCCAGTAAAGTCAGCAAAGCCGGTGAGTTGGGGAGACTGATAGCAGAACGGTCTGTGTTTAGAGTTGCAAGTGGCAACATTGTATGAAGAAATCTGCAAAGAACAGAGTGTAAGGCATATGTGATGAACAATGCAAATATAATTGAATATCCAAGGAGTGATTGAACGTTTCAAACAAAGGTAGATGCCATATACAGGGTGGTCTTGTGCCACGTGGGTGCTCATTCGAAGAATTCTTTTAGGCATCCAACTGAGAGTGTAAAATTGTGAACTGTGAAATTGAAGTGGTCCTGCAATGGGTCAAGCCAAACCCTGTGCACATTTGAAAGTCTTTGATTGCTAAATCCGAACTGTAATTGGTCCGAGCCTGGCCAAGGGAGACTAATTGTGTAAAAAGGATCTAAGCCCGGCTAAGAGGGATCCGAGGTGAACTGTGAGTCAGCCGAGAAAAGATATTCTATAAGCATTGGAGAAGAGGATCTGAGGCCGGAAGAGGGGGATCCAAACTAAAGATGGTGGTAGAAGAGGTATCTGAGCCCAGCTGAGGGGGATCCAGGGTGAAGAGTGAATCGCCCTACTTGGCAACAAATGTTTTCATTAGTTTGATACATTAGGCCCTCAGGATCAAGAGTCTTTTGATAACTTAGTCTTTTGATAACTTAAAAGACTTGGGCATAGGAGGCCCTGATGCATGTGATGCATGTCCTCATGCCGAAGAAGCCCAAGAGTGTGCTATGCTCGAGTGAACCACCTTGTCCCGTGCTGAAAACATGGGGAACGGAGGCCAACGGCCTGAACATCCTGACTCATCATTTTGTGAACACTTCTTTTTTGTTCATGAACATTACCCCACACTATTTGTAACTTAGCAGTAAGGATTGGCAATAGGTATTTTAGTGTAGGCCCGTTTATTTTGACGAGACTCCACTAGAGCTGCATTATTATTCTGATGGTGGTAGCTTGCTCCTATTTTAGATTTAGGTTTAGATAGGCGTTTATTACCCACTTGATAAAGTTCAATAAACACCCTTGAACTGTGATCACTTGTCTTACTTTGATACCATCCCTTCCTTACATGTGTCACAGAGTTCCATCCTTGGGTTTTGAAGTCACTGTGATAGGTTTGAAGGATGCAAGCTATAGGGTTTGTGCTGTGTGTGTATTGGGAAGGCTGGATGTGAGCTTGGGTGTCTGGGTCTTGGGAGTGACATTGTTTTTTACTCTTCTTACTGTGAATTGATCTCTCATAAAATGGCATTACTGTCGCAAGTGCTTTTACAGTCCGGTGTCAGTCTTTCTTCAATGTAAATTAAAGCAACCCATCACAACGAAACATAACTGTATCACAGCCGGGCACAGCCAACCCGTCTTCACATTTCTCAATGAACACTACTTGATTACACACACCGAAAACACGCATAGCCACCTCAAATCCAATACAACTTAAGCACACGCAATATTTTGTCCATCAGTTACATCATTTCAGCCTTGTGACTCTCCCACCTACTTCGAAATTAGTCACTGCACATATTCCCTCACCTGATAATTATGTGTTGCTGCTAGCTACTTAGCCCTTCTTCAAATCTCATCACTGACTCTGGTCTTCAAAAGGCAGTTCCAAGTACACAGCGCTTCTTGGACACAATAATGGCATACATATTAGAGCACAAGAACAAAGAAAAACAATGCGAGGGGGGGGGGGAGAACAAAAAAGAGAGAACAAATAAGTGAGAACCTTGTCATCAACATCTCCAGTAAAAAATGTATAAGTGGTCAATTGAATATATTAAATCGCAGACTCTCATTTGTCCCTACCTGTAACGCATCTCTCTTTGAAGAGAAAGTCTGCCTACTCGGACTCCTCAGAAAATAGAGATTAAAAATCTTCTTTGAGACCAAATGCGATATGGAATCCACAGATCCTGAAGATGAAAGATTGGAACTACGCCCCAAGAGTGATTTTAACCCTCACATACAGAATTCTGTTCTGAGCTTATTTGAGAAAAGTGTGGTAACCTATCTTAACAGGATTAACTACCAGAGAACTACACCTCTGAACATTAAGAACTGTCATTTGGAGCACGTCGATACACTAGCTGAGGATGAAGAACAAACAATTAAACCAGCAGACTAAGGAGGAGATATTTTCGTGCTGGACACCATATACTATCCTAACATATGCTTGGAATTGTTGAATGATGATACCACCTACATCAAGCTTGATAGCGATCAGCTGCACAAGATTAAGATCTTGATAGAGAAAACTGTAGAGAAAGCATGTGAGAATGAATGGATCAGTGAAAAGACAGTCAATTTTTGCTCAATAAATTTCCAATAACACCCGTTTTATGGTCTGGCCAAGATACACAAGGACCGGACTAACCCTCCATTAAAACCAATAGTGGCTGAAACAGACAGCGTTGTCGACCCGCTTGCTATCTACATGGATTGATTACTCCAACCATTGATAGAATAAATACCCACGTATCTGAAAGATACCACAGACTTTCTGAATTGCCTCAAAGATATTTCAGCCTTGAGCTCAGAATGCACACTATTTAGTATGGATCTCTGTAGTCTCTATACATCCAACCCTCCTGATGAAGGAATTGAATCAGTGGAATGGCTCCTCTTAAACTCATCAGAACTAACGGGCAACCCGCAGTTTGTCCTGGAACTCACCGAAACACGTCACCAACAACAGATGACCTACCTTTCCACGTTCCCACAGGTGTCCCGACGAAAACGGTACCTCACATGTGTGGGTGCACCTACTGAGGCGCAAAAGGAAAAGGGTAACCCACTGGTAACCCCAAGCCTTTCGGCACAGCACATTTTGTTTGTGTGGCCAACCTACAGATTTGGGCCTAGGGTGTCGAAGCCAGCCAGGAAAACAGGGAACCCCATGCATTTCCCAAAAGAGGACACCCGTGGGAATGCACAGAGGTCTGACTTGCGCGAAGCGGCCCAGAATGTATTACCCACAAGCCCCGCCAAAGACCCACGTGGGAGAAGGGTGCCCAAGGCCAGGGATATTACCGCTGACTTTGCTGGAGCTCTGGCTGCCCTGCGTTACAGCTTCTCCCCACCAGGGAGTCCCGGCAGTGTGCCAATACCTCCCTGAAGGGAAAAGCTGTAATGCAGCCCAGCCGCAACTCCAGGACGGTTGGAGGTGATGTCCCTGGCCTTGGACATCCATGTACCATGTGGGTGTGCCGTCCCCTAAGCACAGCGCCAGCTCCAGGGAGCCCCGACAGGATCCCCATTCCTCCCTCTGTAACGTAGCACAGCCAGAGGTGGAGCCTGGGCTTGCAGACGGACAACCCACATGGGAAGCATCCGCTCCCTGGGAACACCAGTGTTCTGCTGGCATGGGGGACAATTTGTGGCCTACCCCTGCAATTGTGTCCCAGCCCACCAAAATATCTGCCCAGACAGCCCATTCCCACCCACACCACCAACAATCCAGCCCCAGTCTCACCCACCCCACTGACAGTGGGTCCTAACCATAGAATAATAAAAAACAGTACTCCCATAACGTTGCAGCTGCTCCCGTAGAAAGAGCTGTAAATAAAACAAAAAACATGTGTTACCTACGGTCACACCAGCAAAAACAAATCAATACTTTTTAAGCATGCCCCCCCTCTTGCAAGCCATCCATGATGGTCTACTGAACCTCACCCCCCCCCCAGTAAAACCCAATTTGCCCCTTCCTATGGGCACATATCTGCCCCCAGGGAGGGCTGAATGAGGTGCCCCCCCCCACACTCCATTTGGGGTCAGGAGAGAAGCCCACCCCAAAACGTCAGACAGGCCCCCCAATGGATGGGTAGGTACGGTTTGGGCACCATGGGGGCAGATTGGCACACCAATGTTCCCCTCTGCGCCAAGGCAAGTTTGGTAAACAAAGAAACAAAGTGAAAATGGCAGGCTGCTCTTTAGGGGGTGCTGAGGGGCACCCTAAACCGCCGGAAATTTTTGAAATGTATGGGGGTGCACCTCTCCACCCCCACCCCAAATGGAGGGGCGGTGCATCTCATGTAGCCCTCCCTAGGGGCAGATAAGGGGGGACTGTCCTGCACTCCTCCCTGTGGTCAGGTGTGCCTTCCTAGGAGCAGATATCTGTCCCCAGGGAGGGCTGCATGACATGGCCCCCACTCCATTGTGGGTGGGGGCAAGGGGGTCACCACCCCTTGCCATTAGAAAATTCCCCGTCGGTTTGGGGTGCCCCACAGCCCCCCTAAAATGCGGTCTCCCATTTTCAATTTCTTCCTTTGGTGACCCAACTCCCCTTGGTGCAGATGGGCCCAATAGTGTGCCAATCTGCCCCCACGGAGCCCAAAACCCACTGCCCCACCCATTGGGGGCTTGTCTGACATTCTTTGGTGGTCCTCTCCCCCCTCACCCCAAATGGGTGGCGGGGGCACCTCATGCAGGCCTCCATGGGCCTCTTGCAAACGGCTGCGTGAGGTACACCCCCCCCTCCATTTGGGGTGGCGGGGAGAGGGCCACCAAAAATTGTGCGACAGGCCCCTCAGTGGGTGGGGCAGTAAGGTTTGGTCACCCTGGGACCAGATTGGCCCACCAATGTGCCCCTCTGCGCCAAGGCAAGTTTGGTAAACAAAGAAAAAAATGTGCAAATGGCAGGCTGCCCTTTAGAGGGGGCCGAGGGGCAACCTAAACCGCCTGGTAATTTTCTAATGTAATGGGGGTGACCCTCCCTCCCCCCCACAACAAATGCAGGAGGGGGGGTTCTCATGCAGCCCTCCCTGTGGTTACATGCTCCTTCCTAAGAGCAGATAACTGCCCCTAGGGAAGGCTGAATGACATGACTCCAAGTCCATTTTGAGAGGGGGGGGGGCAACCCCTTTCCATAAAAAAAAAAATTCCCTGGTGGTCCAGCAGGAGGGGGGGGGGGGGTGGACGGGGGGGGGAGACACGTTTCACTCCCCCCAACACCAGCCATAATATTTATTTTCTTTGCCCCCCTTCCCTAGGAGGCGACGGGCTCCCAAGGGGGGCACTACCCTGCAGGCCCCATCGTTTGGGGGGCATGCCCACACTTTCCTGGTGGCCCTCTCCCCCCCACCCCATTGGATGGGGGGCACCTTATGTACTCCTCCCTGGGGTGAGAAATCTGCCCCGAGGGAGGGTGACAAGGGGTTCCCCCTTTCCACTTGGGGTGGGAGGGAGATGGCCACCACCCCTTCATGTCCTAAAAAAATCTGTGGTGGCTAATGGTCCCCAACCCCTTCCCCCCTCCCCCCTTCCTACCTTTTTTTTTCCATATACCCCCACCCCTAGGGGCAGATGGTCACCCATGCTTTGGGGCCTCGGGGGAGGGGGGAAGGGGCTGCTTACCTAGTAAGCAGCCCCCCCCCGCTTTCAAAAGACATCCCTGGTGTCTAGTGGCATTGCTGCCCACGGATCAAGTGCTCTATGCCCTATCCGGGAGCAGGAATGATTACACAAATGGTGTCGTTGGAAAGGGGAGAATCTCCCCTTTCCACTGACACATCCCATAAAAAATCTGTGGTGCCTAGGGTCCCCAACCCCCTCCCCCTTCCCCTTGCTTTTTCTTAATGCATTTTATTTTTGCCCATCTGCCCCCAGGGGTCTCCATACATGTGGCCCTATGCTTTGGGGGCTCGGGGGGAGGGGGGCCGCTTACCTAGTAAGCAGCCCCGCCCGTACTGAAAAGACATCCATAGTGTCTAGTGGCATTGCTGCCCACAGATCAAGCGCTCTGCGCCCGATCTGTGAGCAGCAATGCTTACACAAATGGTGTCATTGGAAAGGGGAGAATGTCCCCTTTCCAACAACACCTGCCTCAATCTCCGGCTTGAAATACAGCCGGAGATCGAGGCAAAGGGAGAAGGGCACTAACCTTCTCTCTTCACCGCAGCACCCCGAAATGGCTGCCGCAGTGAATTTACTTTGTTTCTCTACGCACGCCGACATGAAACTGAAGGTAATCCAGCCCCCTGGCAGTGAGGCGGGTCCTCCCCCTCACTTAGCCCGGGGGTTGGATTACAGTTTTGAGAGATCCCTGCTTTGCAGGGATCGCTCATAACAGAGTGACCCTGGAGGGGAATTCCAAGGATGAGATACCTCGTCCTTGGCACTTAGGGGGGTTAGGGATAAATTAGTAAGGGCAGAGAGACCGCTCAAAGGAAAATAACTTTTCCTTAACCCCTTAAGTGCCAAGGGCGAGGTATCTTGTCCTTGGGATTATCTCCCTGTTGCCAAGGACGAGATACCTCATCCTTGGCATTTAAGGGGTTAATGAAACAGAAAACGTTAGAAGGCATTGAATGGCGAAATACCAAAATCACCAAAAAAGGCCTTGGCACTGGGGGGGAAAGCCCATGGCAGTTAAAGATTTAAGACAAGGAAAAAGGGCACATTCCCTTGCTTAAGCTGCGCACATTTTAACATCCCCAAACATGTAAAAAGATTAAATTAAGAGACTTTTTAACCTGCCTAACCTCAGGGGTAATTTGTTCCATCAAATGCCCATGTAGGAAACTGTATGTAGGGCAGACGACGAGACCCGTCAAGGACAGATGGACGAAGCATAAATCTAACATAAGGTGTAAGCGTGTTAGATCACCCGTAGCAAGGCATTTTACAGAAAATCACCATACTATTGCCCAACTCAAATTTCAGGTTGTAGAAATTGTAAAACGACTACAGAGGGGCGGTGATTATCAGTCCCTTTTGTCACAAAGAGAGAAATACTGGATTCATCTTCTAGATACTTTACACCCCAGGGGCCTTAATGAGGAATTCTCTCTGAACTGCCTTTTGTAAAGATTCACACCATACCTCAAGATCATGTGTTTAACCAGTTCACACCATACCTCAGGAATCCTCTCTGAACTGCCTTTTGTAAGGATTCACACCACACATCAAGACCATGTGTTTAACTGATACATTGATTACTCTCCGAACTGCAATTTAACATTCATTCCATACCTCTAGATCATGTGTTTAAATGATACATTAAATTACTTCCCCAAAATGGGGTATCAAAATAATGGGTCAAGAACATTGCCATGGTATAACGTGATTTACTCATTTCCTTATGTAACCCAGTCCTTAGAATTGTCATTACAATGATTATCTATTGTCTAATATTGGTTCATCCAGTTAAGTATAGCGTGTATATCTATGCCTCAGTTGGAAGGCTTGGTGAATCACATATATATTGTCCTGCAATCATAATTGTCATTGAATATATAGGACGCCTGTTGCGTTCTTGGATTAAGTGGATGCTGATACTTATGATGAGTAACACCAGGTATATTTAACATGTGTTAACACTAGGTTCAGATAAAGAATTATTGGCATATGGTATTAATATAAAGAAATGCATAATAGAAACATGTTTCTAATCCTACTGAACGTTATTTGTACCATTAGTAGGCCCTACACTACAAGGATCGACACGTTATGCTAAGAGAGTCCATGGAACATCATACACTTCACCTAAGTATTTAAAATCTAAAAGAATATTTTTTGAAACTGGGTGGACCGCTCATTGATTCTATAATATTTTGAATCACAACATAGAGCAGGTTTAGACAATATTTTATTTACGTTGCCTCAAGATATTACAGCCGTGATTATGGTTCTACACTTGAACCCTGATTACAATCTTATTCATGGGTCTGCAGTAGATTCATTACTTTTATAGAGAACATAATATGAATTACTTATATTTGGCAGAACTTTGGACTCACATGGGTGCCATTGTTTTCATGGGCAGTGTTACTGAACAAGAGAGAAGGTCATGTTGACATTATTAGATAAATGGCCAGCCGTGCTGGCTTTTCACAAATCTTTGTCCAACACTTTTCTTTTTGAAACATTTTGTTATGCACCATCATGCTACGGCATGTATAAGCGAGATGGATGTGAACCAGTCATTTATATGTGACAGGAGTTTGATTGATATTTGATTCTTTACATGATCAGTTTGAACTAAGATCCATCAAATTCCATATGTGTATGTTGGTGCTTTAGAACAAGTAACAATATGCCCTTCATTGATTGACTCCACTCCAAGATGGAGGCTGGGCACCACATACACGTAGGGTCTATCTTCTCGAGGCTGACTACATAAAATCTACAATACCTACACAAGATGGCGTATTCTTTCAGAAAGCATCGGCAGCAATCACTGTGGTTACTGATGCCGACTTGGCAGTAACTCTAGTGGGAAACAGTAGTTCACCAGCCATTCAGGTAGGCTGCAGACTTCCGCATTAATGATACACATGGGCCCCATTAAATGGATTATACAATAGGCTCTCTTGTATATTCATTTCAGTTTCAGCGCATATTGGGCTGGGTCCTGGCACAATGCCACGAGTGCGGAGTAGGTTTATTGCTGACTCCGCTCTAGAAATTGCAAAGACAGCCATTGTTGATGTACAGTGCAACATCTGTGAGGGTGAGTGACTTTTAGATTAAGGCTTCATGACCTCTATTACTAAAGGTGTGCCGTACTTATGGCACAGGAAACTGACACACTACTGTTGTTCTATACAGTGAGCCGTACTTTACATTAACTACACATGTCAGACGGCGTGCTGTGCATAAATCAACCCAGGAGTATATATAGAGCATTTGCGGATTTGACAAGTTGATGGGGACACCGCACCTGCGGTGAGTGAACTTTTTATTTCTGATTGATACATGCTAGATAGATTACCTTGAATTGGTGGGGACACTGGACGGCATCTTTTGCTGAACCATGATGAAAGATTAACATAGCAACTTATATCTCAACTATTAGAAGAGGTATTGTCTCTCTCTCTTTTTATATATGGCTCATTGACTTTCTATCAGCATACTTATGACAACATAGTCTTCCCCACAATGAAAGGCTCTTCTATTTTTTTCAACATCTGTTGAAGCCTCACTATCATGAGCTACGTATCCTCTAGGATACTCGGATGATCAAGTTACATACTGGTCTGTTTCACATCCATCTGGCCAGGTATTTGAATGAATTGGGAATAATAATTCAATGTACTTTTTTTACCATGGTTTTGCTAAGCTTATAAATTTGATATGAATTCTTGAATCTCTGTATTTGAAGTTAGGATATGGATTGAACATCAAGATGTGTAATATACTTATAGTATCTTTTTTCCATGTGATATCTCTCAGCAGTCCAATTAGGCTCATGAAGAAGAGTATTCATCCTTGAAACGCGTCAGCCACTGACATTGGACGAACGGATAGCTTTGCTGATAAAATCTTTCATTATTAAATTGTTATTTTTTTTATACAATACTGCTCCTAATGTATTTCCATAGATATATTGATTGAAGCAATACAGTGTACATAAGTTTCGAATTGAACCCTTAACTGTCGTTTGGCGATATTATAGTTTGCAGGGGACGGGAGGGTTCCAATCTTGGATCCTCTTCTTCTCTTCTACATATTAGAGCATGCAGTACATTATATACGGTTGAAAACCACAGTACTACAGAGAATTATACAGACAGACACATAGACGGAGGGTGTGAGTTACTTCTTTCGGTTGGAGAATGGTCTATAGAGCTACAAAGTTGGCCAAAAAGTTTAATAGATCACCAGAACAAATGTATACAGATCTAGACGGTTGCATAGAGAGTGATGGATAGATAAAAGTTGCAGACAGAGATAAACTTTGAGATTGATGCATACATACCAGTTGATAGAAGCATACATTGGAGAAGAATAAATGTTGATGGTTAGAGATCCATCAAAGTATACATTTATATATATATGAATCATAAACAGTTATATTTGCGTGGAGAGATGATACAGCCATCGAGACATGCCTATGGATCAAGATGTTTAGACACACTGATGAATATTTACATTGATATATATAGAGATACATTACGTAACATCTATAGAGAGATATGGATAGACAAACGCATATATATATATATATATATATATATATATATATATATATATATATATATATATATATAAAAATCTTGAGACTGTTTTTTCTTAACAGGCCGAGTGAGAGGCACTCCCCCGTTCTTTGAGAAATCACCAGGAAATCAATTTTCATTTTTGGAAAAAATGTCCTCTTTATTATTCAGACCATGCACAGCACATGACTGTCAATAAAAACCACCTAAAATGTGGTGCTCCATAATGTATGGCTCCAATTGACGAGTTTCGCGGTTACCTCACCGCTTGTTCACAACAAGTGATCCACACAATCAACACTGTTTAAAAACACCCCATGTGACGGGAAGTTTGCCATAGAAAGAAGACTGAGTGGCCCAGGGCTTTCTGATCGGCCATCTTAGAATGGGTTCAACAATTCAATATTTTTACATGTTACATTTACATTTAAAACCCACTTTACATTTGAAAAAATTAAGAATATTCTTGCCATTTAAAATCAATTAGCATAAAAACAGAAAGAGTGCAACGTGCAATCAGTTCTTTAAAGTGCATAATGCATTCCCCAACTTTATATGTTTGGGTGGGCTCATTCCCTGTGCAAATCTAGCAAAGTTAAAGTGCAAAATGGTATTCTTAAGGTGCCTCGTGCTACTGTTTCTGTATAGAAAGTACTTAGTGCAACTGCGCTTCTTGTTATATATTGCTCATTTATTGGCATAGTTATAGTGGGTTTCAGGAGGTATTACTAATTTGTCCCCGTCTTTGAAATCTAAATGTAACAGATGACATGTAATCACAAGTGTGAGTACCCTGTATCGCAGTCTGTGCCGATACCAATCTTTTTACATTTTGCCGTAATGAGGCATCTTATGGCTTTCAACCGGAAAACAGAGGCATCATATAGTGTCGTTTTGATTTTTTTGTGTAAGTTGGAAGGACATAATGTCTATAGTTAGTGAACCTTGGTTAAAATTCAACATTTTGAACTCTATTGAAATTATTGTTAATACAATTAAGATTAATTATTGGACATGTGCCACAACCTACCTATATCAATTCATACTGATATTCAAAATATGAATGCCTCATAAACAGTGTGTCTTAAAGAACAGATCATTTTACCACTGCCAATATTAGAATGTACCGGTTCCTATTACTGAAATTGTATTATTGACACCACCCTTCCTTGGTTTTCAAGAATCCTGACACATGATTCACCATTAAAAGATTTAAGAATCACCCTAAGTGCATATAACTGAGAAAAGAAGGTTCCCACACCGGGCCTTCATATCGCACAACTGCCTCATCTCCTAGACCATAGTTTAGAAGAAGAAAAACAAGGCGATATGAGAGAAGAGGAAGAAACATAGAACGGAGGGAGAGACACATCGAGGGAGGAGATTAAGGAATAGAATAAAATAGGATAGAATAAAAGTAGAATAGAAATGATGTCAGATACTTGGGCATAAGTATTCTCGCTTAGAATAAGAAATTAGGGTGCGAGGTTAATAGATCAAAGGAACACAATACTAGTCTAAAGACAGTTATTACAGATTGACTTAATTATAAAATCATCATTGTCCCTGAAATGTGTACATTTCCTCATCCATATTATGGCCGATTGGATGTTTGGTTTCAAAGTCTAATATGCAACATGTCTCTTTCTGACGGAGTGTTTTTTCACGGTCACCTCCTCTTGGTTCTTTATCAATTTTATGGATACCAAAGAAATAGAAACTCTGCATATTGTTAGCATGATGTCTTTAAAATGTTTGGCCATTGGGTAGTTGGGATCCTGATGTCGGATAGCCCTTACGTGTTGCTGAATCCGTATCTTCAGCTTGCATTTGGTGCTGCCAATGTACCATTTCTGGCAGGCACATCCCAATGCATATACCACGTACTCTGTTTCACACGTAATAGCATTATCTTAATTGTGTTCCCCAAAATTGAATGTTCATAGGTTGCACAGTTTCTAGCATATCTGCAAATATTGCATTTTGTGCATTTATAAAAAGCCAATCTTTGTGATATAAGCCACGTTCCCTTTGTCAGTGTTGCATCACTTCTCATGAAACTTTGGACTAAGGTGTCCTTCAAAGAGCAGTTGCGTCTCAGGCTTATTTCTGGGTACAATTTCAGATTACTTGCAAGGTTTTTGTCTACCAAAAGGATCTTCCAATGTCTTTGAAGAATGCGTTTGATTTCCTGTGTTTCGTTATCAAACGTCAAAATTAATCTTGTTGTATCTATCTTTTTCCATTCTGGCTATTGTTTTGGGACATATGAGGAGGTTTGATCTTTCCTGCTTTCTAGCTTTTATATAAGCTTTCTCAATAGCCTTTTTAGGATAACATTGATCAGAAAACCCTTTTGCTGCAATTTTGCTTTCTAGATCATAGGCCCTCAAAGTTGAGCTATTCCGTCTGATCCTTATGAATTCACCATAATGTATGCTCCAAATGAAAGTTTTTGAGTGGCCATTTGTTGCATGCAAAGATGTATTTGTTCCAGTCGGTTTTCTGTGCAGTTCTGTTAACATATAATCCGCAATTCTAATGTTCACATGTAAAAAACTTAAAAAGGTACAGCTGTGTGTCTCTGTGAATCTGAGATTGTGTTCATTTTCATTAAGCAGCTTCACAAAATCGACCCAGGCCTTCTCAGATCCCTTCCAAATTATAAAAAGATCATCAATATATCTTAGCCAGGGTACAATATTTTCAGCTAACATATGATTTTGATCAGACCAGACATCGGAAGCCTCCCATGCCCCCATTGTGAGATTCGCAAATGTTGTGCCCATCACAGTGCCTTGCACTTGTCTGAAGAATTCATTGTTAAAAATAAATACATTGTTATTTAAAACCAAGTCAATCATCTCTAAAACCATGTGGGTGTGTTCTAGATAGTTCAGTGACCTTGTCTTTAAAAATCTCTCTTAAGCTTGTTTACCATATTCATGCCCAATAGAAGTGTACAATGACACCACATCCATTGTCGCCATGATGTAGTCATGTTCCCATAGCACATTGTCAATATGTTTCAAAAAAGCACCTCGTCAATGTATTTTGAAATATTTTCCAAAACTGAACCTATTGATGAAACTATCGGTCTCCCTGGTGGTTTCCTTATGTCTTTATGTATTTTAGGGAGGAAATAAATCGTGGGTATAACTGAGTTGGTTATTGACTAAAATTTAAAATTATCTTCACTGAGGATGCCTTTGCTCTCGCAAACTCTGAGGAAATCATTCACCTTATCTTCCAGCTGTTTAATAGGATTGTTCCCAATTCTTTCATAACATTTTCTGTCATTGAGCTGTTTATATGCCCCCTTGATATAATCCTCTTTATTCATAAGGACAATATGACGTCCTTTATCAGAGGGCTTGATAACACAATTGGTGAGAGTTTGTAGTTCTTATATATGAGAAAATGTGGAGTTGGAGCAAGCAAACACTGATTGACAAGGACAGAGATAGAGGGGTGGATACAGCGAGGTATACAGGTGCATGGATATTGATGGAGAAAAAGAGGTGGGTTGATATATAAAGACGGACACACATGAATTGAGATCACTATATATAAAAACGATTAAGCATTTTTTTTGCCATAAATGTATTGAAGAATTGCACAACAGTCAATATGTGTCAATTCAAGGCCTCTATGCCTTTGTAATGCCAACAAGAAGTAATCTGCTTCATTGTTTACAATAAAGTGCCTGTTGGTTGCATGATAAACATGCATATATTGTCAGACTATTTGCTCTGCGTTGTGCAAGGACAGACCATGATGCACAATTACTATCAACCACACAACTAATTCTTCTTTTTATGTCAGTTCAATGTCCTGTCTGCAAGCTAAATCCTAATGTGATAAAGGCATCTGGTATCATATTTAGTATAGTTGTTATGCAGCTAGGATTTTCCATCTAACGCCACTGCAGAATCACCATCTTCAACAATATTTTAATAGCCCCCATTAAAAACCATTATAAGTTAACCCTTTGGTATGAGGTGTAAAATGTAATTATGTATGTTTACATATTTAAATGTAGGTAAAAGAATCCTATTCTTTTGTTGTAACCTGTATTTACAAATGCCCCCAACAATTCTTTAGTCACATCTGTTACCTGTCTGATTACAATGATTCGATTTTGGCCATGCTGTCCTTTCCATCTGTGCTTTTTCTCTAGTTCAACAATTAATTTAAAATGACCTATTACAAATAAGAAAAAATAAACTTACCATATGTATATAGATTTTTAATAAGAATACTTTTCAATGATTTTGCAAAAAAGGTACAGGCATTAACTGTGGACATTTTCATTTATTGTTATAATATCAATGAGAATAGGATCAGGATCCTGTGATTGATCGTCACGACTTACAGTAGATTTCCCATATTTTCGCCTTTTATCACTCTAAAGCATTTCCTCTTCTGTATACTCCAGCTCGTATAGGTAGGGCTGAATTGTTGCCATAATTCTTGAGTATTGAAGAAGTGTAAAAGCAACTGTGGGAGAAAAAGTAAAAAATATGTAATTTGGCTAACGTAACGCAATGATGTTTTAGTTTAAAATGCAATGTGAAATAAATTTATGAGAAGAGACAGACATTTAAAAAAGAATACATAGTGCAAAGACAAAAGGAACAGCCCCAACTTTGAAATTTCACGTTGGTGCATGTAAAAAATAAGTCATGTAAATATAAAATTATTAAACCTTTTAAATATAAAGTGCTAACACCATTAATTCCTTAGATGTAGTGTAAGTACCTGTTCTCAGTATGTTGTACTAGGTAGATTTCTGAACAAAGCAAATAAAAGTTGTGGAGGCTCGGAATGAAATGGACTGAGCGGTAGGAAGAAGAAACTCCAGTGTTGTCTGATCAGAAAGTGTTTGTTGATATTTATCGAGGAAAGCGGCGTCCTGACAATTCCATGGAGACAGGCCAATAAATTGCGCACAGAGGACATTGAAATGAGATGTTGTAGGGGAGGACTGGTCCAAGACGACCCCCCTCGCCTGCACTTTCTCCCCAGGTGAGGACTATGGCTCTCTTGGGCGTCCCCTCATGCCACCCGGGCCCAGGTGGTGGAGGGCTCACCCACTGGAGACATTGCCCGCACGTATTAATTGCCCACACGTATTAAAATTTAGCTAGGCCTAGAAACCATTTTGTCTGGTAAAGATGGTGTGAGCTCAGCGCACTGTAGCGCGGCCCCCACCCTTGGAGGGTTTCAGTCATCCTTGTTGCCGCAGCACCCTGGTAGATCCGCTGCGAGCACGTTCCCACGAACCAGACGGACATGAGCTAGTGTAATACACTAACATTGTAACAGTTCACCTCCCGCAGTGTATCGTATCATCGCTCCCAGCATGACCCGGCCAGCAGGCCTAGGCAAATGAAAAGAACAGTAAAATGGTCGTCACATGCCAGACAATATTTGTATATTAATGTTGAGACTACTTGCAAGGAATGCCTTCCTCTCATAAAATCCCTTATATTACAGAAGCCTGTAAGATGTATAATTACAAGAGATCATGCCCCCATGATATAAGCGATGGGGAGCATGTACCATTGCAGTTGGGTACTAATAATAACGGCACGCACCAGGAATCTGGTTGTTACGTGCATGACTGGAAAACTTACACCCCATGGGCTCGTACCATAACTGAACTAATGCTGCTAGAGGACACAAGAAAACGAATGCATGGGAAGGCGCATGTCATGTGTGCATGTCCAGGCCGCACATGTGCCACCACCGTCACGAACAGTGGCGGGTTACTTTCTATGTTCTCCTCCAATCCTAACTCTACCTCACTTACTGCAAATATATATGCATATAACTAAATACTGTACTTGTTAAAACATAATGTATGAATAAGGTGTTCAGACTGGATATAATCGAGACACATCCAGCAAAGCTTAAATGCATGTTTTGTATTACGCTGGATAAGTATTATAAGAGTGTTCAAATGTTTGTGATGTTTTTACCTAATTCGGCAACACACGAGGGAGATACCTTTGTGAAATACGTGCAAGGCCATTCCCCCTCCCACCCTGCGAAGGCTGCCAAGGCATGAGAGCAGAGGCCGCGCCGCACTGCTTTACCTCCCCCAACCAGACTGGAGCCGCTTCAAAGATTTGTAACCCCCTCTGTAGCACCCAAGGCCACCACCCGCCACCTGCATTATTTACAACACAGCCGTAAACCTCTGCCTGAACACACGCGCCCCCTCGTAAACCTCACAACCCACCGGACCATCGCAGACTTATGGCCCTGTGCGATCAAGACACCCAACACTTTGACAACACACAGCGGAACATCCATAACAACTTCTAACAAGGCAGAAAGGCATGTACCGCCCGTCCCAGGCCCCGAAGCTTAGCCCCACGACCTATGGCCCCGGTCAACAGGACACTGGTAACCATGCCCTGACGTATTGCCTCCAGTCCCCTCACAAGGTGCATTCCTCCTGTGTTGCATTAACCTGTTGTATAACCTATCGAAAGATTTACTAAAGAAAATAATACCAGAATGTTTGAATGACTGCGGTGTGCACGGCTTAGGGCTAACAAGTCAGGAAAAGACATTCATCTCTGCCACTGGCCACGATGGCCCCACAACACCGCCTGGATGAACTCCGCCACCCGGCCAGGCCCAGCCCAACCCACGAGGCTGCCCAGTGACGTCTTCCAGCCAAAGCCAACCACATCACAGCAGCACCTATAGTTAGTCGTCGCCACCCAATCCCCATGAACTTGTGCCCCCTATAGTGTGTAGGTTCTTATGACGTTTTTTGTAAATATATACGCCTGTCTTTGCTATTGTCAGACAGAGCGCTCTCGGAGTTTGCAGAGTCCTTTGCATGCCCTATTCTGATTGATAAACTCCCATTTACGCTCACCCGCACTCTGTCTTGGCCTTATTCCCATCTTGGGAGAGTCCTTTATTGTCTCTCATTGCGGGGAGGATCGTGCTGTGTGGGGACGCTTGCCTTCAATGTGCATTGGCCTTGTGACAAAGGGCATAAGCATCTAAGGATGTCGGCTTGAGGGGCGGGTGAGCTGATTTACTGCTGTGAGGGCACTTGAACTTAGGGGGATGGACCAACGGATAATATTAGCACAAGATGGCGGTTTCTCACCCGGCATTTCGTATGTGTAAATGTGAGAAAACCGAAGTTAAGATGCATTGAAAAGAAATGTTGGATTGATCGATATACGCTCCATTGGGCCAATAAAATTCCTGAGAAAAATTCCCCTTTAAGATTTAGAGGGATATGCTTCTTGTATTTAAGATTGGGGCATCTAGAGAGGGCGCTAGAGAGCCATCCAAGATGGCCGCTTCCATGTGAGCTCTGTGCAGTCCTGAAGAATCCTTCAAGTTTCGGTGCTCTCCCGCCGTGACGGTGTGAAACCCTGCCCACCGCCGAAATCCCGAAAGAAATCCGAGCCCCAGAAACCCGCCACAGAACTTTGGGGCCCGTGGACTGCAGTGAGGCCCCATCGGCTGCCGGGTGCCCGCGTTCATCCTCCTGGCCGGGTGAGATCCCCGCTGGGGAGCGGATTGACCCCTACCCATCCAGCGAGTGTAAAGCGGAGACACCTACCTGCGTGCCAGAGTCGAGGGCCCCGCAGCGGCCTCAACCCGCAGGTTGCAGCCAGTCCACCGTGCTGGGTTGCAGCCGCGGCGCCCACAGTCGGCAGGCTGCGGGACGAGCTGAATGGCTGTGAGGGGCCTGGCGCACTAATCCCGGCCGCGAGAGGAGCAGGCGGTGGGCCGGCCTGGGTGACGCGCCATACCGCAGCTCTCAACTCTGCCTGCGCGATACGGCAACGCCCGCCATGGGAAACAGCACCCCCCTCCCAGTGTCCGGGAGCGCTAACAGCCGATCCTGCGCTGCAACGGAGAACGCCGGAAGAAGCGGACGGAGTCTACAGCGGGGATCACAATGCAGGTACGGCACGCAATGAGGGGGCATGGTTGCCTACCAGGAGCATAGCGCTCACACCCAGGCAGCCTTTAAAACTGAGTGCTGGGGCCCCCTTTAGCCAGTATTGCCACCATCCCTCAAGCCAACCTGCCAGGATACTCCTACCTGCTCCCCAGGCCACAGATGGGGAGGCCGGAACGCAGCCCCAGGGCTAGGAACACTCCTGGCATAGAGCCTTCTGCGCAACACCGACTTGCAGCCCATATTCGCTTCCGAATGCGGGCAACCTAACACTGGCACAACCATCATCTATCCTTTAAAGTGCTTTAGACATTGGCAACAGTGGTCCCTGTTGCCTTGCACTTAACGTGTGTCTCGCCCACTACTTGAAGCGCAGCCGAGGCCTTGACAAGTGTCCACAAGCTCCAGTTAACACACTGGGAGACCCCCTCTCAGCAGGAAGAAAATGGGGAAAACAGGTCGCAGAGAAAGCTGAACTTCGAGTCTGGTTCAGCCTCCAAGACTCCCAGATTGCTGGAAGAACCAGAGCCCCCGAGGGACATTTCACACCAAATGAATGAGGGGTCGTGCTCCAAAGAACTCCTATTGGACCAAAAATTAGGCATAGGGAGCCTGAACAACAAAATGGACGGCCTCTCCTCTAAAGTTGATCTCCTACAACACCGTTTGGACACCCATTCAGAACGCCTGAATGAGGTAGAACACTGTGTGTCCAATCTGGATGACGGCACAAGTGCCCTAGCGACCAGAGTAGCCCAGCTGGAAACCCAAATGAAGGCAGCAAACGTGCGGAGTGAAGATTTGGAAGGCTGCTCTCGGCGCAATAATATTAGAATTGTCGGAGTGAGAGAGCAACAACATCAAACGAAAATGGAAGACTTTGTTGAAGCGTTATGTACCACACTGTTTGTACACGAGGCCCGTTCTCACCTTTTCGTCGTGGAAAGAGCACATAGAATCCTGTCATTCAAGCCTATCCCAGGAGCTTCCCCCAGGCCGATAATCGCAAAACTGCTTAATTACAAAGACCGCGATACAATTCTTTGACTCGCCAGGGAAAAAGGCGAGCTACTCCACGACAGAGACAAAATTAATTTCTATCCCGACTTCTCTCCGGCGGTGCAGTCACAAAGAAGATCCTTTACCACCACCAGGCAGAGGCTCAGAGAAAACCAAATAGCCTACTCCATGCTCTTCCAGGCGAGGCTCAGTCCATTTCTTTCAAACACTGGAGGAAACAAACGTTTTCCTAGATCAAGCAGGGTGCCCCGGGCTGAACCCCAGTCACGCACAAATGCAAAGGGGAGGAAACCAGAGGAATCCAACTTAGTACACTATGGTCAACGGCAGGGGGCAAACCCCTCCTAGCAAGTCTAGCAATCTAACCTAAAC
This sequence comes from Ambystoma mexicanum, assembly GCF_040938575.1. Classification (NCBI taxonomy): domain Eukaryota; kingdom Metazoa; phylum Chordata; class Amphibia; order Caudata; family Ambystomatidae; genus Ambystoma; species Ambystoma mexicanum. Next base: position 730,265,703 of record NC_090934.1, on the reverse strand, counting down.
CAAAACCTCAGTTATAGCGTTCCGGGGACCCACAACTTGGGAAGCCCCGAGTGCCCCGCGCAAGGCACAAATTCAATCAACAGTTCAAGGTTGAAAAGGGGGGGAACCGGGTGACGGACACGCATCGATGTAGTCCACATCCTGCTTAAGTTACTCATCGGGCAAGTTGGGGGTTGCCTGTGAAAGGAAGGACGATGGAGAACGGGGTGGGAAATGCGCCACCCGATTGTTGACCCTCGCTGGCCCTCAAGACAGACCTAAACGATCACATCACTCCCTCAAACCACCAAATTGATCACAAACAATCATCAATGCACTGCTGCCAAAGTGCCCTGTAACACCTTGGGCCATGCCACACATTCTCTGCTTAAATATGAAACTCAGATGTACCATTCAAAGTAGCCACATGGAACATTAGGGGAGGTAACCTTCCCTCCAAAACAAGGAAAATCCTTCAATACTTGAAGAGACATGAGGTTGATGTGGCTATGATCCAAGAAACACATCTCCTCCCCGATAATGAACATCAGCGGGCCCGGAGCTGGGGCTTCCATAGGTACTTTTCCTCATACTCGTCTTACGCCAGAGGAGTGGCCATACTAATCAGTCAGAAGGCAGGCTTCCGTCTGATAAACACTGAAAAAGGCGCAGATGGCTGTGCTATTCTGGTGTGCGGAATTGTGGCATGTGTGGGTAACTTTTGTCAACTCTTACCGGCCCAACGTTGATGGAGCAAACAACTTCGCCTGGGTTTTTACACATCTTGCAGGGAAAACCCCTACTTCAATCATCTGGGGGGGGAGATCTGAACACTACCCTTGACCCCTCAAAAGACATATCACACAGCACAATATCTAAAGCCAGCCTTCAGGTGCAAGAAATCTGCAACGCCTATCATCTCGTAGACGTGTGGAGGCACAGCAATTGGGGAAAAACGTGACTATACCTTCCACTCCGCAGTGCACAATTCAAGCTCCAGGCTAGATTATATACTGGCATCCACGAGTGGCCCCTTTTTCTGGGGGCAATGTCAGATCCTCCCTAAAACTCTTTCAGACCACTCTACTGTGACCCTCAACTGCATCCTTGCCAATACCAAACCGCGCCTGAGACATTGGAGATTCAAGCCAGGTTCACTACAAGATCATGTATTTGTATCTAAGCTACGAGCAGAGATCTCTACATTTATAGAAACAAACCAGGGTTCTGTCGTCTCGATGGCCACATTCTGGGAAACACTAAAGTGCTACGTCAGGGGTGTATGTATGGCTAAGGAGAACGGCATCCTCAAATTGATTAGATGAGAACTCACCGCCAGTGAAGGCCGTTTAAAAAATCTCAAGCTTCAATACACCACCACAAATGATACGCGTACTCAAGCAGCCCTCAAGGAGGAACTTCTGACTTTCAGAGCAACGGCAGAGCGTGAACTTAAGTTTCTGGATCGGAGTAGACAAATCTGTCAATACGGGGAGGGCCAAAAGTCAGGTGCCCTCCTCACAAAATTGATAAACGCAGACAGGAAACCGACGATCGTCGAAAGAATTTGCACCAAACAAGGGACAATTGTGCACACTGAAGAGGAAGTGGTAGAGGAATTTGGATCCTTCTACCAAGAATTGTACCCATCAAGCCATAACTCTGACTCTGAGGCACTGCGCAGATACCTGGAAGACAGTGAACTGTACTGGGTAGAGGGGGAACTACGTGAACTCCTCAATGAACCTATCACAAGGTCATGGAAGCTATCAAAACCCTGCCAAGCGCCAAAGCCCCCGGCCCATATGGCCTTACAGGTGAATTTTACAAAGCCTTTGCAGACATCCTAGCTCCGTTCCTGAGGAAGTATACGGCGAAGCATTGAAGAATGGATCCCTCCCGCAGTCTCTCTATGAAGCCAACATAATTCTACTACACAAAACGGGCAAACCCTCCGAAGAATGTGCGTCGTACAGGCCCATCTCTCTCCTCAATCTTGACAATAAGATGCTTGCAAAAGTACTAATGAACATGCTGCTCCCTCTGATGCCAGCTCTGGTCCTTGCAGATCAGGCAGGATTCGTGCCTGGCCGCAACACTACATTCGGCATCAGAAGGCTGTTCGGAATCATCAAAGCACTTGACCCTGCACACCAGGCCATAGCAGCCCTACTAGATGCCGAGAAGGCATTCGACTCTGTTGAATGGCCCTTTCTCTTTGCTGTGCTCACTCAAATGGGCCTGGGAGCACAATTCATTAACCTAATCTCCTTGTTATACACTAATCCCCGAGCCACCATTGTCCTGGGAGAAACTAAGTCTGCCCCTATCAAACTACAGAGGGACACCAGACAGGGCTGCCCGCTTTCAGCGTTAATTTTCGCCCTAATAATAGAACCCCTTGCATCGAAACTGCGATCCCATCGGCTCCACCGAGGTTTGTCTATTGGTCCGCACAAACTAATTACATCGCTCTATGCGGATGATGTAGCCCTATTTATCCACGACCCCAATGAAAACCTTAACCCGGTCATGAGCGAAGTAATTGAATTCGGCGCCGACCCTGGCCTGAAAATCAATCATACTAAATTATATTCCCACTCACTCCAGCCATTAGAACATTCACAGATGACTATCACTTCACCTGGGAAACCTCCCAGGTGCGCTACTTAGGAATTCTGATGTCACTAAATTATCAAGTGGTATTCCGAGATAACTATGAGTCAGTAGCGAAGTCACTGCAAGAGAAAGTAAATCGTTGGAAATCACTCCCTTTGACCCTATGGGGGAGGGTATCATTGGTTAAAATGGTGATACTCCCGAAACTACTATATCTGTTTACCAATATACACATGCTAGTTCCGCAATCCTTTTTTAAGAGAATAAAAAGCATGGTCCTAGAATTACTCTGGGCGGGAGAACCTGTCATGATCTCTGCTTCCAAAAGGTCAGGGTTTTCCCAACTCCCTTGGAAGCAGATCCATAACCCAGGTTCTGAGTGCCCACCAGTCCCAATTGGGACCTTTTGGACCCAGTCCTGGCGCCAGTGGCACCAGGCTCATAAATATGCCCAGTCCCAGCGCTGGAAGCGCCGGGCTCATAATGCTTGGGTGGACTTACCTGCAGCAGACCATGCTGCTTACTTGCCTGCCAGTTGAGCCTCTGATCCTCTTCTGTTTGGAACTACTTTTCCTGTTGGGTGGGGCAGGAGCCACTCCCTAGATTCAGAACACTGGAACTCCTCTGGAAAGCAGGAACTCTTTTCTTACCTAGGCGTGGCTGTGGAAGGAGACACCTAAGCACTACAGGAGGCTATTTAAACCACACCCGATGGATGAATCTTGCTTTGCGTTATTCTGCATCCTCTGCAGCAGAACGCTCATCGTGTCTTCTGCATCTGATCCTGGGCCTAAGGATAAAAGGCTTACCATCCTGAATCCAGTCTTCAGCAACACCTATAAAGACAAGAAAGAACAGGTTAGCATTACGGTCTTCAGTGACAGCTCTTCACTTACCTGGTCCATCGGCTGTCACCAACGCCTCGCGCTGCATTCCGGCATCTGAAAGACAAAGGCTTACCTACTCTTTGTGCGCTCCGGAGGTCTTCACACTGCATTCCGGCATCTGAAAGACAAAAGCTTACCAACTCTTCGCACGCTCCGGAGGCCTTCGGCGCTGCATCCCGCATCTGAAAGACCAAACAAGGTGCGTTTAAAGACATTGGGGAACTTTAATACTCACGTGCCATTACTCCTTTCCACATCTAACCCAGTGGGTATTCAGGCACCCTGCAGCCGCTCCGAACTTGTACCTGCAAAATAAAAAGACAGTTAGAGCGCATCGTGAAGCAGGCAACAAGCGCTTACTTACGTGCTTCCAGGCGCTTCTATTCATCACACGGGCTCCATCTTCAACTCACTTCAGCCCGTCATCCGCCATCGCCGGAACCCTGCAAAACAAGAAACATCATTACTAAAGACTTTAAAGACATTAGAATTACTCGAAACTTACCGTTCGTGCAGTAAACGACGGACAGCAGTCCTCTGAAGTCAAGAGGCCTGCTCCCCTTATCCAGTGAAGAAACTGGTTACAGCACCCTGCCCCGAGGCAGATGGAGAGCACGGCGTTCACTTACCTAAGGTGAGAGCGTTAACCTTTGGGGTTCTACAGGAGAAGAGAAAGGGAAGAAGAGAGAGACATTCAATAACCCAGTTCCTTAATCCCATATTTTCTATCTGCAGACATCTTACCCTTCGAGTCAGACATACAGTGCACAGAGGTCCAGCCCAAAGAGCCAGCCGTGTGTTACACATCACCTTTGAAGATACGGTATATGCCCAGTCAAGACCGGCGCCTCTACGGGAATCAGGTGAGCGTTACAGAACGCAAAGCCTACCACAAAACTCCCGTCCAGGCGCTATGGAAACCTCGGATACCGACCAGCTAGCCCAGTTACTTGGGGAACTAAGGGCAGAAGTGCATGCAGCCCGTCAGGAAACAAACGCTCTAAGAAGGGAACTGATTATTTCCAAGGAGCGAACAGATGATCTCGCTAGACAATTGCTACAGTCACAAGCCGGACAGACCCCGTTACCCGCATCTGGGGGAAATCTTCCTTCTACATCCTCTATGAATCCAGTGCAGATCAACCTACCTGGGAATGTACCTCTGGCTCCGCCCGAACGATTTTCTGGTGACCCAAAGAGGTTTGCAGTATTTATCAATCAGTGCCGGTTGCATTTCTTATGCCGGCCAGCAGCCTTTCCAACTGATCAAGCTAAAGTAGCTTTCGTGCTTTCGTACCTTAGTGGCAATGCGGCAGACTGGTCGATCCCGCTAGTAAATCAAGATGATCCGGTCCTCCATGATTTTCAAGCTTTTCAGCTCAGTATGGAAAAACTGTTCGCAAGACATTCACAGGGGCAGGCCTTGGACAATGAGCTTCTTTCGTTGCGACAAGGTAATCAAGACCTTTTGGCTTATATTGCGTCTTTCAACAGACTGATAGTAGAAACTCAATGGCCTGAGGACAAAAGGATTACGCTGTTTTATAGAGGTCTACATGGAGAGCTCAAATATGTGTTAGCCCAAGTAGTGAATCCCCCACAAGATTGTTCGGACTATATAGACTTAGTCGTTCAAATAGATCACAGACTGCAGAACAGGAAGGCCGATCGTTCCAAGTTTGATGCTTGAGTATTTTCCAAACCGCCAACTCCTTCCAAAGGAGTAGACTCCGGGGAACCCATGCAAATAGGGGGTCTGAAAGGTCCTCTAACACAAAAGGAGCGGGAAAGGAGAAAACAGTTGCAATTATGCCTCTATTGCGGAAACTCAGGGCACTTTCTTCGAGACTGTCCTGTGAAACCTGACAAGAAGGCAGTAGGAGCTGCAGTTACCAAAGTTACAAACTCTGAGCAGGGAAACGACCTCGCCCGACAAGAATAGAGGTCCTCTTGCCGAGCGTGAAAACCAGTTCCGTGACCTCGCATTTCGTGATACCTATGGTCCTCATTAGCCCTGATAATCCGGATCGATTACATGCAATTGAAGCTTACGTCGACAGCGGTGCCATCGGCAATTATGTGGATCATGAAATGGTTTTGAGGATGAATCTAACTCTTTGTCCCAAGGCTGTAAAGGACGTCATTACTACGGTGGATGGTACGGAGATAGCCTCCGGGCCAGTAACGCATACCACTCAAGAGGTGACGCTAGTAAGTCAAGATGGACACCATGAGAAGATCGTGTTCGATGTGATCAAGGCCCCTCAGTTTCAGATTATTCTAGGAATACCTTGGTTAGAGAAACACAATCCTCTGATCGATTGGCGAGCAAGAACGGTCCAGTTTCCAGAATGTGTCTCTACTTGTCACCCTCCACCTGGTGTTGCACTGGCAGCAATTTCTTCAGAGACTCCCCAGTTACCTCCCGAATACCTAGAATACCAAGATGTTTTCCGGAAGGATCAGGCTAACGCTCTACCTCCTCATAGGTCTTATGACTGCCAGATAGACCTGATACCTGGATCTACTCCTCCTTGTAGTAGAATTTATGCCCTCACCGAGCCTGAGAACCTTCACCTTCGACAATACCTGGATCAATACCTGGCAAATGGGTTTATTCGTCCTTCCAAGTCCCCTGCTTCTTCAGCTTTGTTCTTCGTTCCAAAAAAGGAAGGAGACCTTAGAACTTGTATAGATTATCGCTCCCTGAACCAGATCACCGTTAAGAATAGATATCCGTTACCTTTGATCCCTGAACTCCTGGACCAAGTCAGAAAAGCATGCATATATACAAAGCTGGATCTTAGAGGAGCTTACCACTTGGTACGAGTAAAAGAGGGCGATGAATGGAAGACGGCCTTCCGCACCAAGTATGGGCTATTTGAATATCAGGTCATGCCCTTCGGACTTTGCAATGCCCCGGCCGCCTTTCAATATTTTATGAACGATGTCCTCAGAGAGCTCATAGATGTGTGTGTTGTTGTTTACATTGACGACATCCTCGTTTATTCTTCATCGGAATCTGAACATCGGAAACACGTGAAAATGGTCCTCGAAAGATTGCGTCAACACAAACTTTTCGCTAAGTTGGAAAAATGTGTTTTCAACGTGACTGAAGTTGAATTCTTGGGATTCATATTATCACCTGGCGGAGTGCGTACGGATTCAAAGAAGGTCGATGCAGTTCTCAAATGGCCATCACCATCCTCCGTAAAAGGTGTGCAAAGCATGTTAGGCTTCGCTAACTTTTACCGCAGGTTTATCCCCGAATTCTCTCGAATAGTCCAGCCCATCACTGCCTTGTTAAAGAAAAACAAACGTTTTGAATGGTCTACCGAGGCGGAACAAGCTTTCCAGGATTTGAAGACTAAATTTATCTCTGCACCAATCTTAAAACACCCTCGCCCCGAACTCCCCTACATCGTGGAAACTGATGCTTCAAGCCTTGCCATGGGGGCAGTTCTATCACAAAAGGACCCGGTAACCAATCAGTTGCATCCCGTGTCATTTTGGTCCCGCAAATTCTCGCCTCCTGAAATCAATTACACGATTACTGACAAGGAACTTCTGGCTATCAAGTCTGCCTTTAAGGCTTGGCGGCATTATCTGCTGGGGGTCCGACACACCGTTACTGTGATTACGGGTCACCGAAACCTGCAATATTTGAAAACCGCAAAAGCCCAATCCTCTAGACAACTCCGTTGGGCATTATTCTTTGCCGAGTTTGACTTCATAATTACCTATCGACCTGGTGCAAAGAACGGTAAAGCTGATGCCCTTTCTCGGATGGGAGTGGAAGAACACTTGATCAACCCTAAACCTGTACCAATCATTCCCGAACAAATAATTCTGGGTGTAATCGCCACAGAATCCATAGAGGAAGTTAAGGATAAAGCCAGGCAACTTGTAACTCCAGCAGACATACAGAATTGGCATCTGCAGGGAAAGGACTTTGCAGTAAAGGACAACTTATTGTATTTCCAAGAACGATTATACCTACCCAGCACAGATTTACAGAAAAAAGTAATCTCTTGTTATCACGATTCTTTAATGGAAGGACATCCCGGTATGGCCAAGACCTCAGAAAAGATCAAGCGCTACTTCTGGTGGCCGTCTTGGAAAAAAGATATCAGAGACTTTATAATGTCCTGTGGAGTATGCGCCCAAAACAAGAGTCAAAAGGAAAGACCAGCAGGCCTCTTACGCCCTATTGACATCCCACCTCGCCCTTGGCATACGCTTTCTATGGACTTCATCACCGATCTACCTCCATGCTCCGGATACAATACGATTCTAGTAATCGTGGACTTATTCTCCAAGATGGCGCATTTCATTCCGCTCAAAGGCTTGCCAACAGCAGCAACTCTGGCCTGAGAATTTCTCGAAAACATCGTCCGACTGCACGGTTTTCCTTCGGTTCTAATTTCGGATCGAGGTAGTCAATTTATTTCTCATTTTTGGCGAAGTTGCTGTCGGTCGGCTCAAATTGATGTGAGACTATCGACCAGTCACCACCCTCAGACCGACGGACAAACCGAGAGGACCAATCAAACTCTGGAACAGTATTTACGCTGCATGCTGCAACAAACTGAAAAAACTTGGAAAGACATCCTTTGGATAGCCGAATATGCCTACAATAACTCTGTCCATTCGGGAACTGGGAAAACCCCGTTTTTTTCTTTTGTACGGCAGTCACCCTCGAACCTCGGAGTTCGATCCCCTCCAAGATCTTGAAACACCAGCAGTAGACTACCTGCATTCTACAATCACCCAAGCCTTTAAGGAAGCTGTTTCTCACCTTCAAAGGGCTAAAGAACAATACAAGAAAGGAGCACATCAACATCGGAAGGAAGCCCTTCAATATCAAGTAGGGGATAAAGTCTGGTTATCCACCAAATATCTACCTCTAAAAGGGCCACGCACATTCAACCCAAGATACCTTGGTCCCTATTCCATCACTACCATAGTAAACCCAGTAGCGGTCAAGTTGGACTTGCCCCCGCACATGAAGATACATCCGGTCTTCCACGTCTCTCTATTAAAACCCGTGCAACCTCAAACCCGACTAACTAAATCTCCAAAACCTATCCTAGTTGATGGAGAACTCGAGTTTGAAGTCAAAAGCATTCTGGACTCCAAGATCTCCAAATCTAAACTATTTTACCTAATTGACTGGAAAGGCTACTGCCCCCAAGAGAGATCCTGGGAACCTGCTGAATATGTCCACGCTCCTCGCCTAATCAAAAGATTTCACCGAACATTTCCTGACAAGCCAAAACCCCCGGAGAAGCCCGGTTTGGGAGGGGCCTTGAGGGGGGGTACTGTCATGATCTCTGCTTCCAAAAGGTCAGGGTTTTCCCAACTCCCTTGGAAGCAGATCCATAACCCAGGTTCCGAGTGCCAACCAGTCCCAATTGGGACCTTTTGGACCCAGTCTTGGCGCCAGTGGCAACAGGCTCATAAATATGCCCAGTCCCAGCGCTGGAAGCGCCGGGCTCATAATGCTTGGGTGGACTTACCTGCAGCAGACCATGCTGCTTACTTGCCTGCCAGTTGAGCCTCTGATCCTCTTCTGTTTGGAACTACTTTTCCTGTTGGGTGGGGCAGGAGCCACTCCCTAGATTCAGAACACTGGAACTCCTCTGGAAAGCAGGAACTCTTTTCTTACCTAGGCGTGGCTGTGGAAGGAGACACCTAAGCACTACAGGAGGCTATTTAAACCACACCCGATGGATGAATCTTGCTTTGCGTTATTCTGCATCCTCTGCAGCAGAACGCTCATCGTGTCTTCTGCATCTGATCCTGGGCCTAAGGAAAAAGGCTTACCATCCTGAATCCAGTCTTCAGGAACACCTATAAAGACAAGAAAGAACAGGTTAGCATTACGGTCTTCAGTGACAGCTCTTCACTTACCTGGTCCATCGGCTGTCACCAACGCCTCGCGCTGCATTCCGGCATCTGAAAGACAAAGGCTTACCTACTCTTTGTGCGCTCCGGAGGTCTTCACACTGCATTCCGGCATCTGAAAGACAAAAGCTTACCAACTCTTCGCACGCTCCGGAGGCCTTCGGCGCTGCATCCCGCATCTGAAAGACCAAACAAGGTGCGTTTAAAGACATTGGGGAACTTTAATACTCACGTGCCATTACTCCTTTCCACATCTAACCCAGTGGGTATTCAGGCACCCTGCAGCCGCTCCGAACTTGTACCTGCAAAATAAAAAGACAGTTAGAGCGCATCGTGAAGCAGGCAACAAGCGCTTACTTACGTGCTTCCAGGCGCTTCTATTCATCACACGGGCTCCATCTTCAACTCACTTCAGCCCGTCATCCGCCATCGCCGGAACCCTGCAAAACAAGAAACATCATTACTAAAGACTTTAAAGACATTAGAATTACTCGAAACTTACCGTTCGTGCAGTAAACGAAGGACAGCAGTCCTCTGAAGTCAAGAGGCCTGCTCCCCTTATCCAGTGAAGAAACTGGTTACAGCACCCTGCCCCGAGGCAGATGGAGAGCACGGCGTTCACTTACCTAAGGTGAGAGCGTTAACCTTTGGGGTTCTACAGGAGAAGAGAAAGGGAAGAAGAGAGAGACATTCAATAACCCAGTTCCTTAATCCCATATTTTCTATCTGCAGACATCTTACCCTTCGAGTCAGACATACAGTGCACAGAGGTCCAGCCCAAAGAGCCAGCCGTGTGTTACACATCACCTTTGAAGATACGGTATACACCCAGTCAAGACCGGCGCCTCTACGGGAATCAAGTGAGAGTTACAAAACCAGCGACGGTGGTGCACTCCACATTGATTCTACCGTTAACTAGTGGGGGCCTAGCGCTCCCTGACCTGGAACGATACTTCTGGGCGGCCCAGGCACATTTCCTTAGCTATTGGTATACCACACACTTTGTGAGACCCCACGTACAAATAGAACGAGCCTTAGCTACCCCCAACCTATTGAGAGCACTTATCATTAGTCAGATTCCAGTACCCCCACTCTACCATGAACTCGCCACGTACGCGATTTGGAAGAAGATTGCGCAAAAATACTGTGTTCAGGTGAGATTCTCTCCTCTACTCCCAATTAAATTAATTCCTGGATCCCCTTAACATCGGAAAAAGTCTTTCATCAATGGGTAGAGAAACTTCAGATAAATGTTTTGGGAGATCTATTCAGTGAAGGAACATTCATTACACCCCAACAAGCAAAGGAAAGGGGGAGCAACACCTCCCTTGACACCTTCATGTATTTCAGAGCCAGATATACCTTCCAAGCCCTGTTCCCTACATTCCCTCAACAACCTCCAACATGGCACCTATTGCCTAACGTAATCCAGGCACAAGGTGAAGGCAGGTTCGTCTCTGCCATCTACAAATCTCTAATAACCGACACAGCTCCTGTTAACTCAAGCATAAAAACAAAATGGGAAAGGCCTCTCCAAGCACCGATTCCAGATGAGGAATGGACATACATCTTGAGGCAAACACAAAAAATAGCCCTGAACTCTCACCTTAAACAAATTCGATTTAACTTCTTGCACCAGACGTACTTCACCCCCGCAAAGAAAAACGAACAACAACCAGATTCACTGGCGACATGCGAAAGAAGCGGAATCGCACCTGCTGATTTCTTCCACCTCGCTTGGGACTGCCCCTTGAGAACACCATTCTGGTCTCAGATCCTCCAGACCGCATCATTAATAGTAGTGGAAAACTTACAACCCACCCCGACGGTTGCACTGCTCGGGATGACCAAGCACCTATCACCAGCAATAAGGAAACTGGCAGGTGTGCTGATGACCTTAGCTCGCAGGAGAGTTGCGTTGTCCTGAGGCCGAGGACCGGCACCGACAGTGACAAGCTGGCACAAAGACATTCTCTATTGTCAGGAGGTGAAATTTGACTTTATCATGACATTACCACAACATGCCCGTCCTCCAGATATCTGGGGCCCACTTGTGTCTTTCTTAATGAATGAGGCTGAAGAGGCTGCTTCCCACTCGCCGGGAGGGCAAAGTACTCAGGGTATTGACACATAACCTACCTAAAGCAGGGTGGCGTATACCCGGGACTCATGTGGTGGAATTTGCAAATCAAGGAAGTTTGTGATCTGGGACATCGGGTCGGCGCATGTTTTTGTGACACCCAATGTGAGTTTAAAATATTTCAAGTTATGTGAAAACTCAAAAACAAAGTTTAAAGAAAAAAAAAAGATTGGGGCATCTATTCTGTGTTTCTTCATCGCAATTGTTAGTCATTGTGGTGCCGGAACCCCTCATATAAGCGATAAGGTGACTATCTCTAGGGAGTTCCTCACAGAATCGGTAGTCTCTCCTGGTGAAGTCCCACTTGCCTCTATCCCTAGCAAGGGTATTACAGAGCAGGCTCACCTCCCAAGCTCCACAGGAAGGAGCCCCGCTCCCCCCTTGGGGAGAAGAGACAAATTCTCTCAATTAGTCACAGGCCCCTAACCTTTTCGTTTTTCCACGTTGGTTTTTTAGGAGCTCTGATTTCTTTTTGCAGTTAGACTAACTTCTGCTAAAGTCCCCCCTGCCTATGCAACCTTTTATTTTTTGCCATTTAAAGTTTATTAAAACATATTCGACATTGTACCATAAATTATAATAACAATGCATTTCCCCATGCAAAAGAAAAGACGCCAAGGCCGTGCAGTGATGTTGAACTCTATATAAAGCCCCCTGATACATTACTATGAATATGAAACTGTCAAACAATTTTATGAATACCAAAATCAAAAACAAATGTAAATAATACATGTCCAAAATCAGCCACAGTGAATGTCAGAACAGTTGCAGTTGCAAAATATGGTGAGTAGTATGTTTCCTGGTATAGATATTAAAGCTAGCTTCATAGATTATATCAGGGAGAAAGAGGGCATCTTGCGGCTTATGGTGAATGCTGGGGTTGTCATGATTGCTCACAAAAGTTATTAGAGGACTCCTATCAGCCAAAAAGTGTGCCATTTCTCCTCCCAATGCCCCATCAATTTTAGACATGCGGCCACATACCACACCCGCGCCCACCACGCTTTTATGTCGGGCACCAGCTGGGATTTCCAGTTCTTTGCTATAATCCGGTGTCCCCCAACCAGAAAGTGAATGACCAGTCTAGAGCTTCTGACATTTAGCTTGTAGTGGCCCTGTGAGTCTTCATTCCCCAAGAGCAATACCAAGGGGTCAATTTTTAGCTCAAATCCACATATTTCCCTGATCTGAGCAACCACATCCCTCCAGAATTCCTGGACGACTTGAGTTGAGGTACCATCAGCAAAGCAGCTTAAAACTGTTTTCCTGAGCTGTACCGCCTTGATGTCTAATTTACCCTCGTTCAGATATTGTACCACGCCAGGTCATCAATAGGATTTATGTCCTCTTCCCACCTAGTCATGTACCTGTGTGGGGGTTTAAACTTGGTTGCATTCAGTAACTTGTGAAGGGTCACAAATCGGGCAGCAGGGGAGGTCCCCTATAAATAGATCCAAGTGAGTTGCTACATTCGTTTGGGCCAATGTCTAAGTGTCAAGTACTCAAATCTGTCTGTCTTCAACCATGTAGGCCTGCTTGCACTGTTCAAATGTGAGAGGATAATCATCTCTGTACATCTGGCCCAGCCTAACCAACCCCCCCCCCATTCCCCCTCCTTCCACCGGACAAACCGCCCTGTGTCCATCCCAGGGGGAAACTCTGTTTTATTGCAGAGATCTGTCATTGGTGAGGGGAAAGCGGTGGTAGCATATCTGCACGCTGCTTTAGTCCAATACTCTAGTGTGGCCCAACACGTCAGAAGTCCCTGCCGACCCCACTTTCGTGTCCCCGGAGAACGCCAACAAATCTGTGCAGGGGGGTCCCCCAAGGTGTCTTGCAAAATTGTTATCCAGTGTTTGGGGGTGCGTACCAGTCTGGCTTTCCAGAATGGGGGCCAACTGGGCTGCATACAGGTAGTTTTCAATGTCAGGCACCGCCAGTCTCCCTGCGCCCTTGGCTGCCATTAGTGTGTGCCTAGCTACCCTCGGATTTCCTAGCCCAAATGAACCAAAAAACATGGGACTACACGTCCTTCATTGCCGTTCTCGGAATCCAAACTGGTAAAGCCTGGAATGCGTAGAGTAGGCACAGTATCAGGGTCATCTTGACCGCTGTTATTCTCCCCAACCAAGACATTTCCGAGTCCCAACACCGTACCAGATCTTGTTTGGCCTTAGCGAACAGAGGCAGAATATTGACGGCATATTTATCTGTGTATTGCACCGTTATATGCACCCCCCAGGTATTTCAGGGACCTTGAAGCCCATGAGAAACGGGAAGTTTGTTTTCAAATGGCTCACTGCCTCCGGTGTTTCCAATATATTAAATATTGCCGATTTCGTGAAGTTGACCTTAGCCCGAGACCTTGTGAAAACGCCCCAACAGCGAAACGATATGGGGCAACGTGGTACTAGAATTCTGCATGTAAAAAAGGAGGATGTCTGCACATAGCGCCAATTTGTGGTAAATGGTCTAACCTGCGGATATCCCCCGATGAGCGCACCAGACAGGTCAGAGGCTTCATAGACAGAGCTAACAGTAGTGGGGACAATGGGCATCCTTGACGAGCCCCACTATGCAAACCCAGTGGGTCCGAGAGGACTCCATTCACCTTAATCCGGGAGGATGGAAGCACAAAGTAAGCGAGTACCAATCTGAGAAATCGAAACCAAACCCTTCCAATACCTTGTAGAGATATCCCCAATTACCGCGATTGAACACTTTCTCAAAATCAATGAAAAGCAGTGCTGTTGCGCGTTTCTGTGATCGTGCCAAGGCTGTGATGTCTATCGTGCATCATATATTATCGAACGCCTAGCACCCCAGGACAAACCCTGTCTGATCTGCTGTTACGAGCTTGGCCAATATTGCAGCGAACTGTCGGGTATGACTTTGGAATATATTCAGGAGTCATAGTTAAGGACTGCGATTGGTCTGAAGGAAGAGCATAGGGTGGGGGTCCTTAACAGGTTTAGCTATTAACATTAGGGTGCATTCCATCAATGTAGGCATAATAGACCCTGTTTTGGCAAAAAATTCAACAGTTCTGCCAGTCGAGGAGAAAGTACCCTGGAAAATGTTTTAGAAAAAAGGGCTGTGGGTCTTTTTTGTCTGGGAGGGAGCGAATCGTGAGAGCAATTTCCTCTGTTATAGGCGAGTCCAACCAATTGTCTATAGTCTGCAGATCTACTGGGAATCTGTGCCTGCCGGATAAACTCTTCTTGCTGCGGGCCACCCAGAGCATCTGACGCGAAGAGTTCCTGTATAATATTGCAATAATATACATATCTTCTCAGATTCATTATCGTGAAGTAAACCCTGCTCATCTTTCGGACCCCCAATGGCGGAACTGCTGCTTGTATGATAAAATTTGAGACGCCTTGTTAGGTTTACTATAGTAAATGTTTTGTTCTAAGCAGCTTGTGGGAGATATCGGCCCATAGTGCCTCTAGCTCCGCTCTGGCCACTTGAAGCTGTCTAGGAGTCGTTTTGGCCCTGTCCTCTAATACTGGGTTTCCCACTCTAGAACTTTCTTTTCTATTTGAGCTTGCTGGGCTGTAAGAATTTTGCTTTCAAGCCAAGGCTAGGCTAATCGGCTCCCCCATCTATGTGGGTTGAAGAGCCTCCCACACGGATTCAAAAATGGCTGCCGAGAGGTGAACACTATGAGGAGAGGGCTCCCGCCCGGCGCCACCTAAACAACAAAGTCTTCACATTGCAGACCTCCCACCCCAGGGTGTTGGTTAATCAGTGCTGTGGCCCAGTGGACGTTTTAGGATTGTGAGAAAGTTCTTACAGAGAAGGCTTCCTCTCTGTGCTGAGCGACAAGCAACGTGATTTTACAGTGGAGCAGCGATCGCCATTTTACTAGCTAAAGGCCCAGAAGATTTAACCGGTCCCCACCTCCAACTGGCAGCAGCAGAGAATGTAAATTGTTACTACGGAGCAGTGTTCTCAACGTATTGCACCCTATCTTCCTTGGAAAGTGAACTCTTTTTCATTGCTGGGTCGGACTGCAAGCAGAGACATGCGAAACTGAGGGCAGAGAAGGAGAAGACGACCCAGGGCGTGAAGGTGATGGGCAACATCAAGATCTTGAACAGAGTGGAGCACGCTGCAATTTGGGATGCAATTTAAGGTGGGAGCAGAGAGGGAGAAATTATAATGGAGCCTGCAGATGATGGCACGGCCCCAAATACAAGTGGCATATTAGAAGGAGGCTGAATTGAAAGGCAAAGGCAGGGAGGGGGACCTTGGGGAGATCCACCCCAGTGAGCAGGAAAGGAAAGGTGTACATCAGACAAGCTTGGCTGTGGTGCAGTTGGAGGGATATTGTTGGGCCCTAATTGAGAGAGCAGGAGTGGCAGCCTCTGCCTCGTGGAAGCTATCCGGAGCAGCAGATTACAGTTATAAAGAATGAGGCGAATCAAGGGGAACTAGCAAACAATTGGACAAGAAGGATACCACCTACTGTGTTATACAGATGTCTAGGAACAAGCTTAAAGAACCCAAAGAGGGGGCCCTCACTCCCAAACTAGCAAAGAAACAACAAGATGGAGCGCTACAGAAGCTTTGGCTGAAGGAAGGGGACACATCCTTGGGGGAAGAACCGATTTTTCAGGAGCAGTAGGGCTCGCGAGGCTCCCCAATTTTGACAACTCGGAAGCAGTAACTAAAGAAGTACTTAGAAAAATACTTAGAGTTCAGCGATCAAACGACAGAGACTCTGCAGTCACAGTTGAGTCTGATTAGATCTGAGCCAGCTCAATCCTTGCAAGAGGTGAAAGGGGACATTATTGGAGGGAGAGAGGGAGAGAGGGAGAGAGGGAGAGAGGGAGAGAGGGAGAGAGGGAGAGAGGGAGAGAGGGAGAGAGGAGAGAGGAGAGAGGGAGAGAGAGGAGGAGAGAGAGAGAGAGAGAGAGAGAGAGAGAGAGAGAGAGAGAGAGAGAGAGAGAGAGAGAGAGAGAGAGAGAGAGAGAGAGAGAGAGAGAGAGAGAGAGAGAGAGAGAGGAGAGAGAGAGAGAGAGAGAGAGAGAGAGAGAGAGAGAGAGAGAGAGAGAGAGAGAGAGAGAGAGAGAGAGAGAGAGAGAGAGAGAGAGAGAGAGAGAGAGAGAGAGAGAGAGAGAGAGAGAGAGAGAGAGAGAGAGAGAGAGAGAGAGAGAGAGAGAGAGAGCAGGAAAAGGCACCAGGAAAATGCTGAGGACGCGCGCAAGGTAGATGCATTAACTGAACAACTTGCTATGGCTGCATACAACTTAGAGATTCAGACTGAGGATCTCGAAAATCGCTTAAGGAGATCTAACATTAGGGAGAAAGGTCTCCCCGAAAGAGTTGAGGACTGGGATTTTAAAAGACCCTATGCAGCAGGTTTTTGCCGATCTGCTGGAGTTGGCGGCGGACAGAGAGGTAACCCTGGATCGTATTCACTGAGTGGGCCCACGAAGAGTGGAACCAGGGGCTACACCTTGCGATGCCGTAACGGCTTCCAAAGATACGGACACAAGGAGGTGATTCTACAGGTGGCTAGAAA